>NC_069803.1:8750000-10000000 GCF_027406575.1 Nycticebus coucang | reverse complement strand
AATAAAGGCGGTAATTTCATAAGAGTAAACTATATGTCTGAGAAATGGGTGTAAGTATAAAATGCATTCCGTTAACATATAGCTATTTTATAATCTCTGATGGAAGAAAATTTATTCTATTGAAAATTGTCTCATTATGTATAGGTGAGAAAAGTGTACAAACTGCACAAGCTGGAGTCCTAGTTTGCATTTTTAGCAAGAATTTGTGAAATTTTCAGGGCTAGTCCAGTCATGTGTATATCCAAGGAGACACAGGATTTGTATGACTGCCAAGTTTGCTGGATACTGGAATTTGGTCTCCGCCCAAGAGTGAGTGAAGAGCTTCGGTACTTCTGGAGAAGATGCCCCTGACAGCAGAACCTCCTCCGGTGGTGAGAGCTGTGGTTGTGTGGTTCTGTTCGTGGTGCACAAATTCGTTTCTCCATTTGTGCAGTGGAGGCTTTGAGTTAACTCCTTAAAAGAGGTACTCTCTGAAAAACTGGATATCCTTATGTCATGGAAGTCACCCCTGATTGACACACAGGGACATTACTACAAATGTACTTCTAGGATGCGAAGTCAGAGCAGCACTTCTGATAGATTCGAAACTGCGTGTCAGAAGGAGAAGCTTGGGCTAGCCAGTGGAGGTGTCCTTGAACCCCAAACTTCAAGAAATGTTCACACACCAGGCTCAGCTTAAGGAGTGGATATTTTAACTAAGAAGCACCTTACATCGAATGCTCTCTTCCCCATTGCATCACACATCATCTCTCAAGGCGGAGGACATATCAGTTTCTGCCTGTGAGCCCCAAGGGCAAGGGCAGATGCTGACCTGCCCACAGAGCCATGTTTCCTTCCATCAAAAGACCTCGTGGGACTGGAGCCCCGACATCATGGCTGTGAGGATTTCAGTGCAGTTCCACACACAAAATTTAAATGACTTAAATTATTAATTAAGTTGTAAATTACCAGCACAAATATTTGCAAGAATTTCTTTCATGACTGCCAGCCTAACCAGGTCTTTAAAAGTACTTAGGGATGGCCTGGGTCTTTTATTTAATGTCAGAAAGACAACACAAAAAAGGCCGGAAGAGAAAGAGAAACCAGGAGTTCGTTTTGTTGTTCTTTGGTCTCTTTGTATGTGTTTGTAGGTATGTGTATAAATGTCTTTCCTACTTGATAAGTCATCTGAAGTTTGGTCGAAAACATCAAGACATTTCACCCCTAAATACTTCAGCAGATGCCTCCTGAGAACAAGGAGATGCTTTTGCATCATCACAATGCAGTGATTATACTTGAGAAATTTAATTTTGATGCATTATTATTATTATTATTATTGAGATAGAGTCTCACTATGTCACCCTCAGTAGAGTACCCTAGAATCACAGCTCACAGCAACCTGAAACTCTTGGCTCAAGCGATTCTCCTGCCTCAGCCTCCTGAGTAGCTGGGACGACAGGCGCCTGCCACAAGGCCCGGCTATTTTTTTTTGGGCTTGCAATTGTTGTTGTTTAAGCAGGCCCGGGCCAGGCTTGAACCCGCCGGCCTCGGTGTCTGTGGCTGGGGCCCTACTCCTTGAGCGAGGATGCAGAGCCTGATGCATTATTTTTATTCAGATTTCTCCAATAGCTCCATGCTTTCTCCCCTGAAGCAGGACCCGGCAATGGACACACCTTCCATTTAGCTGTCTTGTCTCTTTAACTTCCTTTACTCCAGATGACATTCCTGCCATGCCTGCCTCATTCCTGATATTTACATTTCTAAAGCCTTGAGCGTTTTGCTTGTAGAATGTCACTAAATTTGAATCCCTTTGTTTCCTTGTGTTTGAAATCAATATTCTTAATAAATAAATAAGAAATATTCACAAGTTGGGCGGCGCCTGTGGCTCAAGGAGTAGGGCGCCGGTCCCATATGCCGGAGGTGGCGGGTTCAAACCCAGCCCTGGCCAAAAACCAAAAAAAAAAAAAAAGAAAAAAAAGAAATATTCACAAGTGAAGAGAGAAGGAGGAAAGGGGAGAGAGAAAGAATAAAAGCAAGAAGAAGAAAAGAGATGCAAACAGATTTCTGTAAAACGTTTATCCAAATCGAAGAAAATATCTAGTGGGTATGTCCAGGCTGCACACAGGTGTATGGAGTGGTACACGAGGGAACGTGGTGCTTACTGAGAGTCAGGGGTGTCTGAAGTACAGCTTACCCTTGGAGCTTACTGAGAGTCAGGGGTGTCTGAGTACAGCTGACCCTTGGTGCTTACTGAGAGTCACGGGTGTCTGAATTACAGCTGACCCTTGGAGCTTACTGAGAGTCAGGGGTGTCTGAAGTACAGCTGACCCCTGGTGCTTACTGAGAGTCAGGGGTGTCTGAAGTACAGCTGACCCCTGGTGCTTACTGAGAGTCAGGGGTGTCTGAAGTACAGCTGACCCTTGGAGCTTACTGAGAGTCAGGGGTGTCTGAAGTACAGCTGACCCTTGGAGCTTACTGAGAGTCAGGGGTGTCTGAGTACAGCTGACCCTTGGAGCTTACTGAGAGTCAGGGGTGTCTGAAGTACAGCTTACCCTTGGTGCTTACTGAGAGTCAGGGGTGTCTGAAGTACAGCTTACCCTTGGAGCTTACTGAGAGTCAGGGGTGTCTGAGTACAGCTGACCCTTGGAGCTTACTGAGAGTCAGGGGTGTCTGAAGTACAGCTGACCCTTGGAGCTTACTGAGAGTCAGGGGTGTCTGAGTACAGCTGACCCTTGGTGCTTACTGAGAGTCAGGGGTGTCTGAAGTACAGCTGACCCTTGGAGCTTACTGAGAGTCAGGGGTGTCTGAAGTACAGCTGACCCTTGGAGCTTACTGAGAGTCAGGGGTGTCTGAGTACAGCTGACCCTTGGTGCTTACTGAGAGTCAGGGGTGTCTGAAGTACAGCTGACCCCTGGAGCTTACTGAGAGTCAGGGGTGTCTGAGTACAGCTGACCCTTGGTGCTTACTGAGAGTCAGGGGTGTCTGAAGTACAGCTGACCCTTGGAGCTTACTGAGAGTCAGGGGTGTCTGAAGTACAGCTGACCCTTGGAGCTTACTGAGAGTCAGGGGTGTCTGACTACAGCTGACCCTTGGAGCTTACTGAGAGTCAGGGGTGTCTGAGTACAGCTGACCCTTGGAGCTTACTGAGAGTCAGGGGTGTCTGAAGTACAGCTGACCCTTGGAGCTTACTGAGAGTCAGGGGTGTCTGACTACAGCTGACCCTTGGAGCTTACTGAGAGTCAGGGGTGTCTGAGTACAGCTGACCCTTGGTGCTTACTGAGAGTCAGGGGTGTGTGAAGTACAGCTGACCCTTGGAGCTTACTGAGAGAGTCAGGGGTGTCTGAAGTACAGCTGACCCTTGGAGCTTACTGAAAGTACAGCTGACCCTTGGAGCTTACTGAGAGTCAGGGGTGTCTGAAGTACAGCTGACCCTTGGAGCTTACTGAGAGAGTCAGGGGTGTCTGAAGTACAGATGACCCTTGGAGCTTACTGAGAGTCAGGGGTGTCTGAAGTACAGCTGACCCCTGGTGCTTACTGAGAGTCAGGGGTGTCTGAAGTACAGCTGACCCCTGGTGCTTACTGAGAGTCAGGGGTGTCTGAAGTACAGCTGACCCCTGGTGCTTACTGAGAGTCAGGGGTGTCTGAAGTACAGCTGACCCTTGGAGCTTACTGAGAGTCAGGGGAGTCTGAAGTACAGCTGACCCTTGGACAATGCTGGGGTTAGGGGTCCAATCCCTACCGAATTGAAAATCCATGTATACCTTTTCTTCTTCTTTTTTTAATGTCAAATATTCATATATATTTTAATTTTTGTCTTCTTTTTTTATTAATTTTTTAATTAAATCATAGCTGTGTACGTTAATGCATTTGTGGGGTGCAATGTGCTGGTCTTACATACAATTTGAAATACTGACAACAAACTGGTTAACATAGCCTTCACCGCACTTTCTTAATTATTATGTTAAGACATTTATACTCTACACTTAGTAGATTTGACATGTGCCCTTGTAAAATGGACCATACTTTTCACCCTCCAAAAACTGAATTCCAACGTTCCAATGGTTTTTGCTGTGATAGTTGATTAACACATTGTGTATGTACATATATTACATGCTGAATTCTTACAATGAAGTAAGCTAGAGAAAAGTTATTAAGAAAATCATAAAGGAAGAGAACATATATTTGCTATTCAGTAAGTGGAAGTGCATTGTCATAAGGGTCTTCAACCTCCTCATCTTCACGGTGAGTAGGCTGAGGCCGAGGAGGAGGAACGGGAGGGTTTGGTGGCAGAGGTAGGAGAACTGCTGGGTGTGTTTTTTTTTTTTTTTTTTTTTTGGTTTTTTTGGCTGGGGCTAGGTTTGAACCCGCCACCTCCGGCATATGGGACCAGCGCCCTATTCCTTGAGCCACAGGCACCGCCCGAACTGCTGGGTGTGAATGGATCAGTTTCCTTCAAGCCCGTGTTGTTCCAGAGTCAACAGCACTATATGTAAGGCATTTGGTTTATTTAGAGGCAAGGGAATAAACCTTGAAAGTTTTGGTTGTGTTCCAAGTTAAATGTAAGATCCACTGGGCGGGGAACATTGAAACACGTTCTTTTAATTTATGCATAAAATAATGAGGCAATTTATTTCTTTGATATATATAAACCTGTTTCTGTGGTGCCATTTAGCTCCAGCAGACTTGTTGCTTCAAAGTCCTTCCCCAGACTCAACAAAATTAAGAATGATCTTAAGGGGTTAATGGAAATAGACACTGTTCCACATAGGTGAGAATTTAGTCTGTTTTTAAAAACCTCCGAACTTGGGCAGCGCCTGTGGCTCAAGGAGTAGGGCCCCGGTCCCATATGCCAGAGATGGCGGGTTCAAACCCAGCCTTGGCCAAAAACCAAAAAAAAAAAAAAAAAAAAAACCTCCAAACTACTAAATGTAGTTTATGAAATTCGTAAACTACACTTTAAAAAGAAGATATCCATGAAAGCTATTCAGAAAGTATATTATTTTCAAAATGTCAAAAAAGGAAGAAAAAGAACCAGAGGTAATCGTCAGGCATCAGAGGCTAAGAACAGCTGAAGTAAGTTTCCTAACGGGCCGGGCTGTGTCTCCATCCCATCTCCCAGGTGTCAAATAAATAAAAAGTGGGGGGTGTAAGTGTGAGAACACTGCTAAGAAATCACAACATTCCAATGTTTTTTTCTGTAATTTATTGGAAACTTCACCAGCTCATTCTTGACATTTTGGGGATTTACTTGGGAAGGGCCGCAAAGTTGTAGAAAAACTAATACAGTCCCGAGCAGGAAGGCACTGTAGTTGGTGTCACATCGCAGGTGTGCAGACGCTGTCCGTGGAGCCTCGCTCTGTGAGTTATGTGCTGAGTCAGTAAGGTACACTCTCCTCCTCCCAGGTTTACTTTTTGGGACTTCCTGCGAATTCTAGAACTGTAGACTTGGCTTTTTAAATACTCAGCAGAAACTGAGAGTGGTTGAGATAGTGATCATGAAGTGAAATTTGGTGTGCAGAGAAAAATCCATTTGCCTGTACTTTTTAAAAACATTTTTATTATGAAAAAATCAGATGTACTGTATAGAATTGCACAAGAAACCACCACATATAACTGTTACCCAACTTCCATATTATCAACTTCTTGGTATTTTTTTTTCCGTCTGTATGCTTATCCATTCCTCACCACCATACTATTTAGAAGCAAACCACAGGTATTATATATTTTATCCATAAATATTTCAGTAGAGGATGTGTTTTTTAAGCAGTTTTGTTTGTGTAAGGATGGTATATAGGTGTGTCATGATTTCTACATGTTAATGAACAAGTTTAAGTACTCGTGGCCTCTGTGGAGAAGATGGCGAAGCACCAAATCTAATCAAACTGATAATTCAATGTGAGTGAGTGTTGTAGTCATCCGGAAGAGTCATTTATTGTGAATGGGATATCAACTGTGTAGGTCCAGGAAAAGGGTGATATCACCAAAGAATTTCTGTCTTGACAAAAGGAATCCTTGTGGAGATGGATGAGTTGTGTTTAGGGGCCCCCTCTGAACACCAGATAGTGGAGTGACCCCAAGTCCAAGTCTCTGCAAACTTTGTAACCATGGATAAGTCAGCCACTAATCTCTGCAATTAAACTTCCTAATTTAAAAAAAAATTAGTGTGATGCAAAAATGGAGAAGCATGAATCCTATGTACTCAATCTTGATATGAGGACAATTAATGACAATTAAGGTTATGGGGGGGGAGCAGAAAGAGGGATGGAGGGAGGAGGGTGGGGCCTTAGTGTGTGTCACACTTTATGGGGGCAAGACATGATTGCAAGAGGGACTTTACCTAACAATTGCAATCAGTGTAACTGGCTTATTGTACCCTCAATGAATCCCCAACAATAAAAAAAAAAAAAAAAAAAAACTTAATAAAAGATCAATAGTTGATTGAAAAAAAAAATTAGTGTGATGCTTTCTGCACTTATTCACGGAACTGTGATAAATTGTGTTTGGGACGGGATCGCACCTAGTTGCATAGTGTCCTATAGCACAGGCTGTTGGTTCTCTGAAATTATCTGTGTGGGGTCTTTAATGGCATCAGAGAATATAAAGGGAGAGAAAGTAACTGGAGTTTTTTTTAGAAATAATTTTGCAATCTAGGCTCTTTTTTTTCTGAGTATATTTTAGTTGGACGATTTATTCTTCTCTAAGTTGCAATGTATTTTTTGCTTACCCATTTTGAATTGTTTTCCTTCTCAGTTCATAAAGACTTGGGGAATGGTGCCTGGATCAGTCTGACCCAACATTAATGGGACTTTCTTTGAAAGATTGCGTGGTGATCAGAACTTCTTTCCTTCTCTTTTCTGCCTTTTAGCCTTGCCTCCCCGATTGAAAGAGATGAAAAGCCAGGAGTCAGTTGCAGGCTCCAAACTAGTTCTTCGCTGTGAAACCAGCTCTGAATACTCCTCTCTCAAATTCAAATGGTTCAAGAACGGAAATGAATTGAACCGAAAAAACAAACCACAAAACATCAAGATACAAAAAAAGCCAGGGTAAGTATAACACGTGTAATAGCAGGGGCTGCCCCTTTTGATAAGGTGGCAGAAAATGTAAGAATTATTTAGACCCTAGTAAATGAATTTGCAGTCAAAGAATGTGATACATGATAAACAAAAGGATTTTTCATTGTATAATGGCAAGAAATTTTATCATCACATAGGAAAGAATCGAGACTTTCTGATTCTTACAACTTCTGGGTGAAGAAAGGAAAGAATGGATGGAGAAAGAATAGAAAAAGTACGGGGAGAAGGAAGGGAGGAAGGAAGGAAGGTAGCATAAGTAACAGATGTTAAAATCCAATTTCTTTAAAATAAAGAAATGCTGTTTAGAATATCAGTGCCCTATGTAGTCAGTCCTGACTTCATGTGGGAAGGGTTGGAAGGTCATCAGTTGGCTTTGACCTATTTTCAAACAAAGGGTTAATATATATAATTATATTTAGTGAGAATTTTTAGCCACAATTCCATTAAAGTACATCACCACTAACAAATTGGGTAAACTTGGCTTGCAAAGAATCTTACATTTCCTGCCTGCCTGAGGAGGCCCATGTTTGGAAGGGCTTCATGGGATTCTAGTAACATCTTGGTAGGTGTGTTCTTTACTCTAAAACGATAATCCTCTATTATCCCTACGCTCTTCATTTATTTCCGTATTCAAAATTGTTTCTTCTAATATCAAACTACATTTTGAAATTAGAGAGGGCAAAAGCATGTTGGATTTCTGCTTCTGAATAGTCCTTTAACGAGTCTGATTGGTGTAATAGTGGTTCTAAGCTAAAGATGACATTTTTCTCTACTAGAAAACTCTCTACCAAAAAAAAAAAATAAATAAAAAAAATAAAAAAAAAAAAAAAGGAAAACTCTCTACCTACCCTAGAGAGTTCCAGTAAAATCTCAGGTGTGATAACAGACGTAACAGAAAGATCTCCCCCTATACTTTGAATTGATGTGACATTTACCAGAAAACTTTCACATGTTCATCAGCAAGTGAGAACGAAGTGATTATAATGAGAATTTAATTTAACCTTATCAAAGTATGTAGTTGCCCTGATAAGTATAATTAGGGTTTTTTTCCCCTAGTTTCTGAGATTTTTATTAACTACCCTGCTTACTCTTGTTATTGATCATGTCAGCGAGAGCTGTTAATTTGGAAGTATAATAAGATGTTAGAGGAAGGGAGATACTGCTTCTTGTAGCAGATGGTACTTCAAAGATACAAAACATAGTAGTATCAGAAGACATGGCATTTTTGTACATAATCTTACATAATTTTTTAACAACATCCCAATATATAGTAAGGGCAGTTGAACAGTTAGCATGGTGACTGTCTAATTTCGCAGATTGAGAAATTGAGGGTAAAAACTGTTTTATGCTTTATCAAGTAAGAGTCAACAAGTAAGAAACTCAGCGATAACACAAATCTATTTCTTGGGTTCCTTACTGCTGCCTTCCGCCTTCAAAACTGAAGAGCAGTCATGGTCAGGAACGTGTGCATGCAGGGGGGAGCTGCTGTGAATGAATTGAAAAGAGAAGTGTGGTTCCTCTAAAGAAGTTCAGCAAGGAAAACAATAGTTTTGGGCCGAAAAGATTCTGGGTCTTTGTTTTTCAGCAGTCAAGTTAGTAGGAAACAAAGTTGTCTGCAGGTACAGGGTAACATCTCATTTATTTATTTTTATTTTTATTTTTTTGCAGTTTTTTTGGCCAGGGCTGAGTTTGAACCCACCACCTCTGGCATATGGGGCCAACGCCCTAGCCCTTTGAGCCACAGGCGTCGCCCCATCTCATTTATTTCTATGGGGTTGTCAAATCTATCAGTAATATTTAAGTACCCCTGAAAGGCTTTATGCTAGGAGTGTGCAGAAATCCAAGAGGGATAGGGTATTATCTCTGTGTGCAGCAAGCCACACACTGTATAGAGATTATCTAGTTCAGTCTTAAAACGTGAAGAATTTCAGAAATCTTGTGCTGAAACACTCTCAGAGGTGGGGAGGAGGGATGGAGGGAGGGGAGGTTCATCCAGGCTGAGGTGTAGAAGAAATCATCTGAAGACTGCAAATATTCAGTCTGCTGATACCTGGAGAGAAGCAGATGAAGTTGGGTAGATGAGAAATAAAGTAAGGAATGCAAAAGAGGGGAACTGACTAGAATGAATATGCTTTGGAAATATGTGCATGTACTTAAAGAGGTAAATTGTTACATGGCTTGAATGACATATACGGTATCATTAGTATTCAGACCGGCATCTTCATATTGGCTTCATAGGTCCAGACAGCTAAAAGCACTGTCTACATATTAATAAAATCCCATTATGCCAGAAAGGCCAATAGTTAGAAATTACTTCTATTAAACAATAGCTTTGCTAGAAAAAATTAAATGGGGAAAAATTTATTCAGGTTATATGACTACAAATTATTCTTAGCAAAACATTTGACATATTAAATCTAAAACTAAGACCACATACTTTGTACAGAGTGGACAGCTACTGGGTAAGTGATCAGCTTATCAGCTTACAAAATTGGGCATTTTGTCATTTTTGAAATTGTATCCTGTTTTAAAACATTGTATTAGCAGACTTTTTCTAAGGTTCAAGCATCCAACTGAATCTGAATTGAATTAACATTTGCAAAGTGTACTATTCAGTTTATTCTATAAATATCAGTAGAATGAACATTATTCTTTTTATACTCGTTAAAACATTAATATGCTGAGAATGAAGGAAGCTAAATTTCTCCCTACAAATCACAATGGTTGAGCTTAGATTTGAAATAGGCCTAAGCCTTGTTGTGTTTTCAGAACTACTTGTGATTTTGTTTTATATTTATAGTAAGAATACAGGGCTCAGCTCAGCTCCCGTAGCACAGTGGTTAGAATGCCAGCCTCATACACCAAGGGTGGCAGGTTTGAACCCAGCCTGGGCCAACTAAAGATAAAATAAAATTAAAAAAAAAGGAAACTTTTTGCGGCAGCTCCTGTGGCTCAGTGGGTAGGGCACCAGCCCCATATACTGAGGGTGGCGGGTTCAAACACAGCTCTGGCCAAACTGCAACAAAAAATAGCCGGATGTTCTGGCAGTCACCTGTAGTCCCCAATACTTGGGAGGCTGAGGCAAGAGAATCGCCTAAGCCCGGGAGTTGGAGGTTGCTGTGAGCTGTCACTCCCTGGCACTCTACTGAAGGTGATGAAGTGAGACTCTGTCTCTAAAAAAAAAAAGAATACAGAGGACTCAGGCTTAGGGTAATAGCTTTAATAAAAACATATCTTAATTTTCAGGTTCATCTGTAAGTTAATAATTTTTTATTACTAAGATAGGTAGACTATTAATGTTTGGAGTGGTTGGCTGGTTATGTGACTTAAACTTTATCTTATGCTATGGTCAATCAAGTAGAAGTGGTGAATTTTAGTTTGAGATTTAGGATTTCCCTGGGATTGGCTTTGTTTAAATAAACATTGGCCTTTCTCATCTCTTACCCCCACTCTCTTCCCTTTCTCTAATATAAAATAAACTTATATTTTTATATTTAAAAAAAAATGAACTATTTTCTAATTCTTAGTCTAAACTTCTTTTTCACGTTTTATAATCTCAGTTACACAGAGCAGCCAGAATTTCCTTTTGATCCCTTAGTATCATGGAAAGATCTCACAGCATTATGCAGTTTCTATTATTTGGTAAAATCCTGATCTTCTTTTACCAGTACTCCTTTAAACTGTATTCCTCCAGGCTCTTCTATGATTTTGAATTCACACTGGAGCCACTGTTTTATTGGACTAAGCTGTATGTGGGACCAGTTAAAAGAAAAGGAAACTGCTGTCCTGTTAGGTGTCTTCCCATCCCTTTGTTCTTGTTTTCTTTGCCTAGTGGATGTTTTTTTTTGTGTGTGTGTGATTTTTGGCCAGGGCTGGGTTTGAACCCGCCACCTCCGGCATATGGGACCGGCGCCCTACTCCTTGAGCCACAGGCGCCGCCCAAGTGGATGATTTTGATCAAGAAAATTGGTAGAAGAGCTTAGTGTGTGACAGATTCATATTCAGAGGCTCTCAGTCTGACCTCATTTAAATCTCTTTTCTGCATTCCCTGTATTAAAAAATGACTTCTGACTTCCTGTTGTTTATGAGTTTCACACTCTCCTGGACGCCCTAGGTTTTGCCCAAGCTCTTCATTTTAGTGCTTACATATTTCGATTTTGTTTAATATTGGCTCTAATGGTTTGTTCACATTTTTAAAAAATTTTGTAAGAGACTGGGTGCAGTGGCTCACTTCTATAATCTTACCTTTTTGGGAAGCTGAGGTGGGAGGATTACTTGAGGTCAGGAGTTAGAGACCAGTCTGAGCAAGAGTGAGACTCCGTCTGTCTCTACTAAAATCATGGAAACATTAGGTGGACATGGTGGCCGTCTGCTTTAGTCCCAGCTACTCAGGAGGCTGAGGCTGAAGCAGAAGGATTGCTTGAGCCCAGGAGTTTGAGCTTGCTGTGAACTAGTCTGAGGCCATAGTACGCTAGCCAACGTGACAGAGCGGTAAAAAAAAAAAATTAAGAACATATTTCCTATTGTGAATGGTTACATTTTTTGAGCTCTATCATGGAAAAAGTTTATACACATTCCCTTCTCTTATTAGCTGGCAGGTCACTTGAACTTCCTATGCACAGAAATCTCAATTTCCTCATGTAGAAAATGGGAATACTGAGAGGCCATTTCATGTTTTATGTGAGGCATTTAGTGCAGTTCCTAGTTCTGTTGTTTTAGAAGTCCTACTTTTGGCTGGGCACAGTGGCACACACTTGTAATCTCAGCTCCTTGGGAGGCTGGAAAAGGAGGCTTGGTTAAGTTCAGAGTTTGAGACCAGACTGGACAGGACAGTGAGACCCCACCTCTCTATATACATTTTTTTTTTTTTTTTTTGTAGAGAGAGAGTCTCACTGTACCGCCCTCGGGTAGAGTGCAGTGGCGTCACACTGCTCACAGCAACCTCTAACTCTTGGGCTTACACGAGCAGCCTCCCGAGCCTTGCCTCAGCCTCCCGAGCAGCTGGGACTACAGGCGCCTGCCACAACGCCCGGCTATTTTTTTGTTGCAGTTTGGCTGGGGCCAGGTTTGAACCCGCCACCCTCAGCATATGGGGCCGGCGCCCTACTCACTGAGCCACAGGTGCCGCCCATATATACATTTTTTTAAAAGTTCTTCTTTTCCTCTGTGCCTTTCTCAGCATCAGCAGTTTTATGGTATCTGAAGCACTATTAAACACACACATGCACACAGGCATGCACAGTTTAAATATTTAATTTCTTAAGGGTCAGAGAAATGAATTATATAGAGAGAGGTGATCTTCCCTGTCTACATTTAACCTATAAACTGTGGTAGAAAATCAAGCTAAATAAGAAACATAAATAATAGCCAATGGAACCTTGAATTCATCTCCTGACCACTTACTAAAAAACACTGTGCTTTTTGCTATAAAAAATGAAAAAAATTAATATTTACAACTTTCATTTACAAATTAGTTTCCATTAATTTATTGTAACTATTTTAACTTTGTATTTTTTTTCTTTCTTCTTTTCAGTTCTTTCTTTCTTCCCTTTCTTTCTTAAGAAAAAGAGTTTCACTCTTGTTCAGGCTGGAGTGCAGTGGCTTGATCATAGCTCACTGTAACCTCAAACTCGTAGGCTTAAGCAGTCCTCTTGCTTCAGCCTCCCAAGTAGCTGGGACTGTAAGCAAACCACTGTGCCTAGCCTGTATTGTTTATTTTTATTACAAAAGTACATAATAATAGCGAACACTTATTGGGAGCTTACTATATTGCAAACATTGTTTTAAACCCTACATGAATTAACTCACTTAATATTTTTAGAAAACAGAAATTCATAAGAACACCAGCCTTTCTCCAGATCCTCAGAAAACTCATCAATGTAAGAGTAAAAAGTTAAGTTTATGGCTAGAAGGGAATTCAATAATTTTTGTGAGCTAACTTCCTTCTTATATGGTAACCTATCGAAGGGAGATAAACAAGACTATCACATCCATAGCCTCAAATCTTTTTGCAATATATAATTTTCAAGACAAAATTTGGCCCTTTCTACTCTCTTACTATATTCTATCCCTACTCTGGGACCTAAGGATCGAAGAATCTCATAATTGGATATATCATTAGAATTCAGAAGAGGCTTAATGATCATCTAGGTCAGTGATTTTTCAGTTATGTCCCTGGAGAATGATAAGTTTCAAATTACAAAAAGGACTGCCAGCCATTTTGACATGAATACTTTATCTATGGTATTTTTGAATATGAGGATTTGATTTAAGCATTCATTTCAAAACAGGATTTTGTTGCAAAAATAGTTGAAACCACTGATCTAATTTAATCTTACTTTGCATGGAGATGTTCTGGTAAGATATGCTTGGCAGGTGGCTATCCAAGCTTGACTCTTTCCAAAGAGAAAACCTAACTCTTTCACCAGATACCCTATCGATTTTGGAATGCTTAAAAAGTTCTTCCTTCCACTATTATCCAAAACATGCCTTCTTTTTCCTGTAAGACTTAGTTTTCCTGTAAGACTCAGCAACCCCAAGTAATTTCCTGTTCCAGATGATAGCCAGGAAATATATGTAAATAGCTCCATTCTTCATTCATAATTGCCTGCTAGCGACACCTCTGTTCCTCTAACAGAATCCTTTCTAGTGATAAGATTTCTAGGCCTTATTCAGTTCTGATCACCCTCTTTTAAAGTCCTCGAAATACTGTTATTTCTCCTCAAATGTCAGTCTGAAGCATAATTCAGTATTCTAGATGTGATCCAAGCAACCAGGTAGGTCTTAGGACTTTTATCCAATTTGATTCAAGCTCTGCTTTCATAATTAACTTAGCTTCAGGATGTGTAAGTTTCTTTTTTTCTTCTTTCTTTTTAAAGTAGTTTTTACAAAATGGGTTCATGTTAAGTGTGTGGCTAATTGAAATCCTTTTTTCTGCATATATTGTAGTTGAGGCATATCACTCTTCATTTGTATTTCTGCCAGAGCTTTAAACCAGAATGTATTTGTTATGCTTATCTTGATTAAATTGAATCTCATGCTTGGCCCATTGATGTTCTGTCCTAGAACTCCTGAGGGATTTCTCTACAGAAAGGATTCATTCTATGGCCACATATCATGTCTACCTTAGAAATTCACAGTATAGAATTTGCATAAAAGCTACCAATAAGTACTGTTGTAATGCAAGCTATTGAACTTTGTTTAGTACAATATTTATTTTAGCACAAAACATTTTTTTCTTTATTTTTCCTTGCTTTCTCCATTTTTTAAAAGCATAACATTTGATTACGTTACTAAGGATAGTCTTCCAGAAAACACTGCCCAGACTTATTAGGAGAATGTTGATTTTAAGAACTATTCCTTTAAGATCATGTTAATTGTAAATTTGATTACCATGTTTCTTATAGTTCTATCCAACTAAATAGTTAAAATTTTAATCGCAGAAGGTCAAGAAAGTTCTTTACATACCAAGTTGTTCCTAGATTGATATGAATAGCAAAGAAGAGCTATTCTTGAGGGTATTGTAATAATTTTGGAATTGTGCTTTCTTGGGATATGATAATCCTATCTCATAATTTTGGGACTTGGCAAGAAAAGTTACTATTGTTGTAGGAATTTACTTTTCCTTGGATGTTAAAAATCAGGTTATTTATTCTTCATCATGATACTGTTCATGATTTTTCTATTGTTAATGGTTTCGTGGTCATACATGAAAATTCGTTCAGCAAACTGTGTTAAACATTAGGCTGAAAAAACTTATTACAGTATTTATCCCATTGTTTCTTGATATTCTTCAAGGGTATCTATCATGAAGGAAACTTGTCATATAAATAACTGATAATTCATTAAAAAATCTTTTATTTGAATACTCCAAAACCAGACTAAAAGGTTAATAGAACCCAAGAGAGAGTGATATACCCTAATATTATTTTGACCTTTTTTTTTTCCTCAGATAGAGTCTCACTTTGTCACCCTTGCTAGAGTGCTCTAGTGTCACAGCTCACAGCTCGCAGCTCACAGTCTCGAGCTCCCGAGCTCAGGCAAACCACCTGCCTTGGCCTCCCAGAGTGCTAGGATTACAGGTGTGAGCCAACATGGCAGGCATATTTTAAAAGTTCTTATATTTTATTATTAAACCTTAATGTCTACTTGCCAAGATGCAAAATGGCCTATTTTGGTTTATAGGGATATGCTTCAGGGAAACTTTTCTACCGATAACCTCTCTGATTATGTGTGAATATCCTTTACATAGCTATAAGTGGCCCCGTATTACATAGATAAACAAAACTCTATTATAGTATTAGGCCCACTTTTTCTTGACTTTGTTCTGTGGGCCATTATTTTCAGAAAATATTGATGGATGAAACTGAACAGGACCTCCTCTTCTAAGAGAGTACTTTAGCATATTAAAGTTTCTGACAAAGCCTACAGGATTACAAAAGAAAAAGCCTATCTTTGTTTAACCTAATGTTCTGCAAACTTATTTGAACATAGAAGCCTTTGTTTTGTTTTGGTTCCTCAAGTGACTGTTGACAGCACTGTGAGTCATGACTAATGAAGTTAAGTTTGCTGTCCCTGTGGTGTTCACACCCAGCTCCCCTGGGTCTGGACCACTGAGGTGGTCTGTGCCCTCTTACTAGTGCACGTTCCTCCACTGCAGCCAGTGTTAGGAATATCAGGTCCAGCTGAGAGTGTAAGGGAGCCCAGCCAAATATTGTCTTCATTTATTCACATATTCATCTGGTTGCATTTTGAGGACACATGAAGGACAAAGCCGTGATGGATGTGCTACAGAGATATCAATGAGTTTACGTTACAGACCCCCTACTCTCCCAGAGAATGTGTCCTGAGGTCAGAGATGAGATTACGGGAAGAACTACTCAGGGCTCTCAGAGTATAGACTAGGAAGATGGCAGCTCCAGTCCCATGGTCTTCCAAGCCTTGATGAGACAGTCGGTACTTGAGATGGTCCTTGAAGGTCAGCTGAGATTTAATGGATAGAAATGTAGGGCCCAATGTAAGAGGAAAGAGCAGCCCAAACAAAAGCACAGAGGTGGGAGTCCATAAGGCTCACATGTGGAACTTTGGGTGATTCAGTTTGATATGACTGAAGGAGGAGAATAGTAAGAATTACATTTGGGACAAGTGGCCTTACTTCATTAATCATAATCCTGTGTCAAGAAGACCAGAACATTTACTAAAGAAGCTGGCAAATTCTAACATGGGAGATTTGTAGCCAGAAGGATTGATTTTTCCCTTCCAGCCTGTTTTTTTCCTGTTGTCCCCCACCCCCGAACCCTCAAGAGCCTAGGAAGTCACAGTTACCAGGTGACTTTGTAAAGACTTAGAGTTTTATAGAGTCTCACTGTGTTGCACAGGCTGGAGTGCAGTAGCTGTTCACACACCTGACTACAGTGCACTACACCCTTGAACTCTCGGGCTCATGTGGTCCTCCTGTGTCAGCCTCCTGGGTAGCGGAGACCGTAGGCAGGTGTTGTTCAGACAGGCTTTAGTAAATGCTGAACCAAGCCCAGTCATTCTCAGTTTTTATATCCTGGAGATTACTTAAATTACAGGCTATGCACAATAGTAAAACACAGAAAAATGAAAATTGCAATCCTGCCCATGTTCCAAAAAGTGGTGAATATTGATTTAATATTTAGAGTTTTATAAAAGTGTGTAACATTGTTGTGTGAATATTTATTCCAGTATTAAGAACCTTTCATGTGACTGTGTTTCTAGTAATGAGAATTTTAAGGAAAGATATTTATCTTTTCCGTTCTTTTCGGAAATGATAAATCCTCTTTATTCACACATAATATTATTCTTGGTGTTTCTGTATGTAGGGAGAAGTACAGAATATTTTTATCTATTCTAGGCTTCATTAAGTATATGTCTTTACTAGGCTTATAAGAAATGATTTTATACTTTTTTCTCTTCTCAAACCCTTATGGCCAGTGACATTTAGACAGAGAGGGGAAAGAAAATTTACTGATTGGGTTTAAAAATCTCAAGTAGTAGAGGAGGAAAAAGAAAAATTAATGAACACCTCCTTTAAATTACTGATTTGAGTGGTAAAATTAAGATTATATCCATGGCATAGCTTAAAAGTGATGCACGCCACTTTTATTCTAGGTAAAATCATGCAGTTGAATCCATGTCATAGCGAGTTATGTTTTAACATGATATATGTAGGGTGGGAAGGGGTTGTTGGAGAACTCTGTAGGTATAGAAAAAGACATTTTGATACTCTGTAGGTTTCTGTGTTCTCTACCTAACATCACTTTGGTCCTGATTTTATAGGAAGTCAGAACTTCGTATTAACAAAGCATCACTTGCTGATTCTGGAGAGTATATGTGCAAAGTGATCAGTAAATTGGGAAATGACAGCGCCTCTGCCAACATCACCATTGTGGATTCAAATGGTAAGAGATTCCTGCTGCATTCTGCTCCTCGGTCTGTAGGGGGCATAATCAAGACCTGTGGTAAGACGTGTGAGAAATGGGTGTGTGAAATCTCATTTGTGAATAAATTGAAAACAGAGAAAGAAAACCCAGCCTTTCAAGTATCTTCTGTGTCCTCCAGAAACCTCTCACTCCATGAGATGGTACATGTATACACCTGAACTATACACAGACTTCTAAAAAGCATCTGAACGAGGTCATGAGTAGCACAGATAGGATGCATTGTTAAAGGACAGAGGTCAGCTGTCCTTGTATTGGTTGGGAAGGGCAACCCAAATCTTTGGCTTTGTTAACAACAGAACACAGTCGTTCATGTATACACACATACACCCAGAATATATTTATATACACATACAAAATATATGTATACATACCTGTACTTATATTAAAGATATGTGTATACTGTGTCTGTGTGTATATATACACAATACAGTCCTGACTCAGCATTAGCAATTTTTATGCCTACCTGTGTTTTTAAGTGATTACATCTGGCTCTAGGTAGTAGCAGGTTAGGCCTATTAATTTTGCAATTAGGGAGAGTCTCAGAGGCAGTGGATTTTCTACCATGCATAGGCTTTAGCCTCAGCTTTCCTCAGAGCAGTGCCAGGGAATATTTGTTTAACAATTGAACACCTTGGAGGTGGAAAGTGCCACCTACCCTTTGGGTTATTTCCGAGTTTTTGGGGAAAGTAGAAGCAGCTCTGCTGGTGGCTGGCTCTCTGTTTCATAATACCCCGCACTCCACAAGTTGATAGAGTCATCTCCAGGAGCTGACAGAAACCTAGCAATGCTTCTTTAAAGGTCTTGGAATAATAAATGTCACTTCAAAGTCTTTGGTGCTTCTTTTCCTTTTTGAGTTATGCCAGTTAACTATTGCCTTTCCAAAGTCATCTGTTACAAAACCAAGCCTAGTTGCATTGCTCCTTGGTAGTAGATTAAGAAAAGGGTGTGTGTTGTAAGGACACAATTCCTTCAAGGACAAGGCATAAATACCCGGGTAGGACAGGAAGTGCAAAAGTAACTTTAAGGGTTAGTTCGGTGTTTTTCTACCTTTTTTATTGCTATAGGGCACAGTTGAGCCTATAGTTAAACTTCTGTGGTACATTTAAATTATGTCGATCTAAAACAAAAGAGAAAAAGAATATACTTACTGTGCTTTGAACTTCTTTCAAAAATAATTTAATTAATGATCTTTGAAAAATTCTTTGCAGCACGCCTAAGAGCCTCTTACAGCACCCCAGTTGAAAATCACTAGGTTAATTCCCTAGGTGATTAATGTAGTTTTTGTTGCTTAATCCACCTATAATGTAAAAGGATAGAGAGAAGGAAATGAAGTAAAAACATGAGACAGGGCTGGGAAAATCCAGGTTAATGCCTAGTCCTCTCTGGACTTCTCAACGATCTGTGTTATCTATAGCAGGGTAATCAAAATTTATTACTTGCATTTTAAATATCTCCCTCCACCAATAGTTAAAGAGAGCAGTGAAAAGTAGTTTCCATTAGGAGCTGTTTTTATTATAGTTTAAAATCTAAAAGCCATTTGAAATTTGTATGAGTAAATATAACCACTTTGTTTAATCAACATAGGTTAAACAGTATTATTTTGCTGGTATTACTTCAATCCACAGGTTATGTGAAATGCAAATTTAAAACTTAATCTCAGTGGGTTATCTTCACTTTTTACTGTACCAGATTGTCGCTGGCTTGGTTCAGTCTGTCTCTTCATGGTTAATGCTGCTAAATTACGATTTTGATACTTGGGTTCGATTTGTGTAGCTGTGCAGACAATAAAGTCCCAGGAAATAAAACCGGAGTCCGCGTCATGGTCTCACTGAGTGTGTACAGTAGTGGTATATTAATTACTCCTTGGTTTCAGATTTACAAGATACTAGGACCAATTGCAGTGTAGGGAAATGAAAGTCAAGATGTTCTGATAATGCCTCTTCTTTTTACCAGACAAGTCCATGGAATATTATAAGCACATCATTCTGAACCAACTAAAATTCTTCCAGGAATGGGTTTTTATTGGCTTATTTAAATTGTGGGAAGGAGAATGAAGAATCTCACTGACAATGCAAGGTGGTTTTGTTTTTATTGGCTTCTTGGGATGTCTTTCATCAGCCCTCTCATTGTATTCAAAAAGAAATAGAAGACTTAGCATAGAAAAGAGACTCCCTGGGGATCACAAAGATATTTGATGGCAAAAGGGGACTTCAGACTTCAGCCCAGGGTTCCTTGGTTCCTGGTGGAGTGCACTTGGCTCTGTGTGTTTGCAAATGTTTAAAGGAGACTCTTTTGCTTGTGAAAAACAGAGGTTGAAAGAGAAGCCTAAGGAGAAATAGATTCTGTGAGGAAGAACTAGGACTTTATTATAACTGGGCCTCAAGGAGGTGAGCTGTCCCCTGGGCAGCTCTATGAATTTAAACGGTGGGAATTTGTATGTTTCTACCTTTACTGTGCCTCAGATACTTTCTTAATTTTTTTTTTTTTTTTACTATTTCCTACATCTTCTCATTTTTCCTGCTGTCACCTATGCCTGTTTATAATTTCAAACCTTGACCTACATGGCCACATACTTCTTCCTGGCTCTTTGTAAGGAAATGTTCATTTTAATTCCTATTATATGATTGTTTCCTTAAGTTCCCCAGTCAAATTTCTTTCAGCAAGAAGCCCATTAGCAGAGTTCTTGCCTGGGCTAGAGTGTAGCCTGCAGTGGCATCATTGTAGTTCACCACAACCCCAAAACTCCTGGGCTCAAGCGATCCTGCTCAGCCTCCCAAAGTGCTCAGAATACAGGCATGAGCAGCTGGGTGGGCCAGATTAGCAGAGTTACTGTGCCCTGACACATCAAAAGATCCGCTGGAGAATTTACTAATCATCTGCCTGCTGGTCAGATGTCCACCACTGGCTCAGCCAGGGAGGGTGAGGGCAAAACCCCCGCTGGCAGAAACACTCATCTCTTCACTCTCTTCACAGCTGCCGGTAGAGTGGTCCCTCTCTACTTCCTGGGGGGTTTAGCAGGCACTGTGACTGTGATGACAAGGCCAGCGCCTTGTACATGGGAGGGGGGAGGCACCCTTTCTTCCCTTCGCCTCAGGGGCTTCATTATACCAAAAGGGAAATATATGATCATCCTGATCCCTCACCCTCTTCCACAGCTGCCTATGAATTTGCCATATTCTGCTCAAGGCTGGTATCAGAAAAGTTTCAGTTGAGCCTTGAGCTCTCTTTATGTTGTCACCTCCCTGTCTCCCTAGAAGTCTGAGCAAAGGTTATACAGAAATACTTTTTCTTTCCTTCCTTCCTTTCTTCCATTCTTCCTTTCTTTTCCTTTCTTCCCTTTCTTTCTTTCGTTCTTTTGTTGGTTTGTTCTCTTTTGACAGTTTCACTGCGTCACCCTGGGTAAAGTGCTGTGGCATCATAGCTCACAGCAACCTCAAACTCTTGGGCTCAAGCAGTCCTCTTGCCTCAGCCTCCCAAGTAGCTGGGACTACAGATGACCCCCAGAACAGCTGGCTATTTTTAGAGAGGGGATCTCACTCTTGCTCAGGCTGGTCTCAAACTCCTGAGTTCAGCCAGTTCACCCACATCAGCCTCCCGGAGTGCTGGGATTCCAGGCGTGAGCCACCGT
This sequence comes from Nycticebus coucang, assembly GCF_027406575.1. NCBI lineage: Eukaryota > Metazoa > Chordata > Mammalia > Primates > Lorisidae > Nycticebus > Nycticebus coucang. The sequence goes on along the minus strand of NC_069803.1, from coordinate 9,978,854 downwards.
GCCCCACCTGTAAAGGTCCTCTTTATGAGTGGCCTTGGCACACTGCCGCGATCTAATTATCCTACGTTCTTCCTGTACCAAGGATTCCTTGTGATCAACTTAAATTCTCACACAAATACCTTTTGATATTATGATTTTTAGAATGTACATGTATTGAGAACTAAGATTCCAAGAGAGATGAGGAGGAGGTGGAGGGAAGATATTCATTGGAGGCTATTTTCTTTTCCCTCAGATCACCTTACTGTTTGGAATTACATTTAATCCCATTAAGACAGCTGTAATAATTAGTAGAATAAAATTAGGTTAAGTCCTGAAAGTCTCTGCAATAAACTGATTGTTTAGATCTTCCTAGACTAGCAGCTAGTTATAAATGAAACGGTAAAAAAAATTAAATTCTCCTTGAAACATTATATGCTTGAGTAAAAAACTTGAACTATTTTCAAATATTAAAAAAGTACATATGCATAGTCAATTATTTTGTTAACCTACATTTAAGAAATGTTTACGTTTCCTGCTTTGTCCAGTGCCTTTTAATCCCTACTTTATTTGGAATTGGAAAAAAAGAATTTGTCATATATCAGCCTGTGTAATCTGCTGATCACTTCCAGGACTAAGTAAAGTTAAAACAATGCAGTTGAGGGCGGTGCCTGTGGCTCAGTGAGTAGGGCGCCGGCCCCATATGCCGAGGGTGGCGGGTTCAGACCCAGCCCTGGCCAAACTGCAACAGAAAAACAGCCAGGCGTTGTGGCGGGGGCCTGTAGTCCCAGCTGCTCAGGAGGCTGAGGCAAGAGAATCACGTGAGCCCAAGAGTTAGAGGTTGCTGTGAGATGTGTGACGCCACAGCACTCTACCCAAGGGTGGTACAGTGAGACTCTGTCTCTACAAAAAAAAAAAAAAAAAATGCAATTGAGTTTGCATATGAAGGAGGATCTCCTGGGCAGTGATTATGACATCATGAATGACCAGTGATTCCTTTCATGATCTCCATATGACAGCTGAAGAGGCCACATTCACTTTGCTTGCACACCTCATTATGCTATATGTTCATTTTTATTTGTAGTTTATTTTGCTAGGCCTTTCTGTAGGAAACCTTGAATTAGCAATTAATTCCTAGCTAACAAGTTCCATGAAAACTCCTGGGCATTAGAATAAGGAAGAGAATAGTAGACCTGACTGGGTTTCAAAGTAATTCAGTAATGCTTTCTTTTAAAAAATTAATATAGGATAATATACAGGTAATCAATCATATTTTCTCCTAAGTTTTCTTTTTTAAGCAGGAGAAAAATTATTTGTGTGAGATTCAAGATCCCACAGGAGCAGTTGGGCTCATAGCAATAAAATAGCTGTTTTATTTGCGATGAGCAGAAAAATATTATTTATTTATTTTTTATTATTTTTTTTTTGTGTAGAGACAGAGTCTCACTTTATGGCCCTCTGTAGAGTGCCGTGGCCTCACACAGCTCACAGCAACCTCCAACTCCTGGGCTTAAGCGATTCTCTTGCCTCAGCCTCCCGAGTAGCTGGGACTACAGGCGCTCGCCACAATGCCCAGCTATAACGCCCGGCTATTTTTTGGTTGCAGTTTGGCCGGGGCCGGGTTTGAACCCGCCACCCTTGGTATATGGGGCCGGCGCCTTACTGACTGAGCCACAGGCACCGCCCAGAAAAATATTATTTTTATAAAATTGGATTGAATTACCAATGGATGCTTTAAAATATTGGCTCCTGTGGGTAACAGTCTTGGCCTCACCCCCATTCCAGTTGACAGTGTTATTAGAAATACTGTGTTGTTAGGCGGCGCCTGTGCCCCAAAGGAGTAGGGCACTGGCCCCATGTATCGGAGGTGGTGGGTTCAAACCTGGTCCTGGCCAAAAACTGCAAAGAAGAAAAAGGGAAAGAAATACTGTGTTGTTAGTGAACACCCTATAGTTACATTGAGAAGCAAGTAAAGCATGTTTCATAATTTGTATAGCAGTCTCTATGTATTTTATACTTTGTAGGATACCCGTGAAGGGTCACAAGCAAGAGCAATAGGAGTGGAGTAGAGGTGTCTTCCCAATGCGTTGTCTCATCCTGTGTCTACCCTAGTCATTAACTTTAAAACTTCTCAGTCACTTTCAATAAGCATTCATTATGAGGAAGAGGAATTCAGATACTCAAAGATGTCCCTGAATCATCTTTACCAGTGCTAATGAATAAGTCTGCTCACTTTTAAAGTCTTTTAAAAAATCACTTGATCAAAATTTTCGTATGCATGACAGTGACCTATAATTTTGGAAAAAGAGTCACAGAAGTGGAAGTTGAAATACACAGACACAGCCTATGTGGGTTTGTACGCACGGTGCGTCTGTGTGTATTTTGCCAAATAGTTATGCTTAGTGTATCACCACAGTGAAACCTCAAATAAGTCACGCATTCGTCATCATTAGAAAAATTCCTTTCCAGAAGATATTTTTCAGATGCTGCATTTTTTTCTTAAGACCAGATCCATCCAATTATTAAAAAAAGAATTCGGACTTTACAAATATAGTAATGTCCCTTATGTTTACTTGTATGGTCAGCAGAAGTTGGTAAGCTGTGTTCAATTCCTGATGATTCTAAATCCTCACCAATTTTCACTAATGAAGGGAATATCCTTTATAAATTAACAAATTTAATGTTACCAAATTGCTAGGGGGAAATATGTTTCTTAAATAAACATCAAGGAGATTGTAGGACTTAATTTCTTTAAGATCTGTGCATGTTGCCTAGAATTATTTTCCATCATACTTATAACAAAAGGTTGTTTTCTAAATCTATAAATTCTACCATGGCGCACATAAAAATACTTGCTAAGTGGTTTTAATTAAAAAGATTAACTTTTATTATCAGCGAGATTCCTTTTAAAATGAAGACTCCTTTGTCATAGAAATGTGTGTTAACTTCTGAGCTTATATTTCCCCCAAGATTAATTCAGAAAATTTGTATTTGAAACTGTAATCACTGAAGGTATTTTTCAGGTCCCCAGGATAAATATCTAATTTTAGGAAGGGAGGTCATTTTAAGTTCTGTGCAGGTGCATCTTTTAGTAACCTCCTGTTCTGGTATTTTTATGTAACATTCAATTTAAAAAGGAAATGTGATGGTCAATCTTTCCTCTAATCCGAGGTCTTTTCTTCCAGAGATAGAAAAGCTCTGATTCCCACCCTGCCCCCGCCACGAAGGTCACAGTGGACAACTACTTAGTTTATCAAAAATAAATTTTAAGAGTCCTGATTTCCAAGTTGGGATTGGGACTTTTACCCAGCTCTTGTGCGCCCTGAGTTCCTCACTTAAGTCTGGTTGGAATGTCATTGGTGAGTCCTACGGACAGAGTGAGGAGGCATCTGCCTTACTGTGGGCCCTTCACTTGGAAACATTAATCTTCTGCTAGGTGTTCTAGAAGAGGACAAACCCTGTGAATCTTTGGTAAAAGAATTTCTCTCATATTAAATTTTCCCAAAGAACAATTTCATTTTCTCTAGCCCAAGTCAAGAAAGCTAGCTGTAGTATATCACCAACTCAGAATATCTTCATGGCTGTCTGCTGCTTGAAAAAGTTTAAAGGTTGTCATACTGACAGCCGTACATAACAAATCCCTTTCACTTTGTCCCCCTTGTGATGGGCAGAAGAGCTGGTGTAGGCAACCCCGATGTCTTGATAATTAGGGAGGGTTAAGCACATTTAATTTGCTCCAGAAAGACACATTTGGTCTTCCTAAAGATAGATTCACATTTAACCTGGTACTTACTCTGAAACATCCTAGCTGAATCTCACGTGACTGTTTTTATTTTTCATTTTCAATTCCACAAAATCTTTTGTCTCTAGAAAAGTTTCAAAAGCCAAAGAAATATTGCCACTTAAATTTATTCCTCTGACCTATTAGACTAGTCCAGTCATGGAAAACCTAAATGGTCATATACTGTATATATATATTTAAAGATAATTACATTGATAGCGAACATTTCTAACTCTGTGATTAACAGAGTATTAATTAATTCATACATAAAATAATATATGACTTGGTTAAGATTTTCAGTTAGATCTAGTGGTTTTATTTATTTATTTATTTATTTATTTTTTGAGACAGAGTCTCACTATGTCACCCTTGGTAGAGTGCCCTGGTATCACCGCTCACACAAACCTCAAACTCTTGGGCTTAGGCAATTCTCTTGCCTCAGCCTCCCAAGTAGCTGGGACTTCAGCCACCCACACAACGCCCAGCTATTTTTTTGCTGCAGTTGTCATTGTTGTTTAGCTGGCCCAGGCGGGTTTGAACCCGCCAACCTCAGTATATGTGGCTGGCGCTGTAACCACTGTGCTATGGGCATCGAGCCTAGATCTAGTAGTTTTTGAACTGCAGATACTATCACAATAGCCTTAAACATCTTTTTCTCCTGGTCAAAGAGTGTGAACTACTATCAAGACTTAAGAGAGACGCCCCCTGGCGGCTCTGAAAAGCCATCTTTGCATTGTTCCTGCGTCCGGCTTCCTCCTGGTCGCAACCTCCTCCGCCGCTGCGGACTCCGGCAGCTTTATCGCCAGGGTCCCCCAACTCTCGCTTTCTTTTCCATCCCCCGCATCGGATCACCGACGTGCCCACCATGTCAGACGCTGCGGTGGACACCAGCTCCGAGATCACCACCAAGGACTTAAAGGAGAAGAAGGAAGTTGTGGACGAGGCAGAGAATGGAAGAGACGCCCCTGCTAATGGGAACGCAAATGAGGAAAATGGGGAGCAGGAGGCTGACCATGAGGTCGATGAAGAAGGTGGGGAGGAAGAGGAAGAGGAGGAAGAAGGCGATGGTGAAGGAGAGGATGGAGATGAAGATGAGGAAGCTGAGGCCACCACGGGCAAAAGGGCAGCTGAAGATGAGGAGGAGGAGGATGTTGATACCAAGAAGCAGAAGACTGAGGAGGATGACTAGACAGCAAAAAAGGAAAAGTTAAACTTAAAAAAAAAAAAAAAGGCCACCGTGACCTATTCACCCTCCACTTCCCGTCTCAGAATCTAAACGTGGTAAATTGGAGTAGAGAGGCCCGCCCGGCCACCGCAGCGCCACCTGCAGGTGACATGTGCTCTTCACTACCCAACCAAAACCACGAGAATTTGCAACAGGGGAGGAAAAAAGAACCAAAACTCCCAAGGCCCTGCTTTTTTTCTTAAAAGTACTTTAAAAAGGAAATTTCTTTATATTTTTTTTTTTACATTTTATATTTTTGTACATATTGTTAGGGGTCAGCCATTTTTAATGATATCTCAGATGACCAAACCAGCCTTCAGAGCGGTCTCTGTCCTACTTCTGACTCTGACTTTACTTGTGGTGTGACCATGTTCATTATAATCTCAAAGGAGAAAAAAAACCTTGTAAAAAAAGCAAAAACAACAACAAAGAACAATCTTATTCCGAGCATTCCAGTAACTTTTTTTGTGTATGTACTTAGCTGTACTGTAAGTAGTTGGTTTGTATGAGATGGTTAAAAAGGCCAAAGATAAAAGGTTTCTTTTTTTTCCTTTTTTTTTGTCTATGAAGTTGCTGTTTATTTATTTATTTATTTATTTATTTATTTATTTATTGTTTGGCCTGTTTGATGTATGTGTGAAACAATGTTGTCCAACAATAAACCAGAATTTTATTTTGCTGAGTTGTTCTAAAAAAAAAAGACTTAAGAGACACAGTGAAATTCGAATGATATCCATCATTGGATCCCTGCATCTTACTAGGTTTCCTAAAACTGTGCCTTCCTGAAAACACTGGAGTCATAACACACAGAAGCCCTTTCCAGGAAGACTGAATACAGAATCAGTTAGACAATGTCACCACCCTGCATTCCATCATAAAGGTAGTAAGAAAGCAAGTTCAGAGTTTGAATAAGCTTGTCACAATTCTTACCATAATGATGAGTCCGGAAGTGCAGGTTCATCCTTCGTTTCTTTGGAGTGAGAATTGCCTGTTCACCTTACGCCCTACCCTGAGTAACCGACATGCCTATTTTATGACAATGCCCTGATCTTGATCACTACTGACAGTTTTAATTGGAGTTCCATGCCAGAACTTGATGCATGCAATCCCAACTTGCTTTTATTTTTGAACAAAAATGCAATTTTCTGAGAATCTGTAACTTAGAAATTCTGACTACAGCTTTGGGATCCTACGGCTTTGACTTCCTTCATTACCTAATTTCTGCTTTTCTTTCCAAGGAGCTCACTCTCCCTTTGTCCCCCTTCCCCTTGGTGACCTGAGTGGGAACAGTGAATTCTTCCTAATTATTCCAGCGCAGTTGATCTCATGCTCTTTGCCCAAGAAAGAAGAACTGTTTGTCTGGACTGTACTTTTAGCATTTCTCACTCTGTGTATGGCTAACGTCTGGACTTTCATCACTCCCTTGCAATACTTCCTTCCTTTCTGCTCATTTATAGTTGGACAGTAGGCTGTGGTACCAGCTCCCAGCCTCGTGATTATACATCATAATGTCCTATCACCTTTTCTTTTTTGCAGAGATCATCACTGGCATGCCAGCCTCAACTGAAAGACCAGATGTGTCTTCAGGTAAGGAAAATAAGCCGGGTGGATCTTACTAACCAGAATGACAGACGTAGCTGCTGGCTGCTGCTCCTACTAATCAGAGCCCTTTCTGCATCTAAATCTCAGCTGTTTCTTGTTTTCTGCCTCAATACTTTTCTCAACTTGGTTTTGCCTTTTTAGACTTTACTTAAGGAAGGATGGTTCTTACAGTATGTCTGAACTTGGGCTCGAGAAACACACACGAGAGAAAGAAATCTACATCTAGGCACAACTGAGTGACATTAGACAGTGGGCAAAAGGAGACATCTGGGTTACAAGCTCAGTTTTTTCCTAGGTGATTTTCTCAGCTGCCTTTGCTTTTTTTAAGTCATCAGAGTGTGTTTGGATAAAGTATCAGTGTTTAATATCTAACCTTTAGGTTTCTAAAGACCAGTTGTGGATCAAACTTAAAAAAAATATATATAGCCTGGCTTTTAAAAATTGCTGTTGCATTTTGTTTGTTTGTTTTTCATTTGCCTAAAATATTTGCTAATAGCAATTATAGTCTGGGCAGATACTGCCTACTTGGAACCCAACTCTACTAATGCATCTATCACAGAATAGATTTCTCCACTGGCTATGAATTTAATGAATCTACTACATATATATTTTTTTAATTTTTCTTTTTCTCTAATTCTATAGAGAACATTAGAATATTTAAATATCAATATTTTAAGCAAATTTGGGGGGCTTTATATTGAAAACTCATTTCAGAGCTGTGGTGGTAACTTGGTTTTGCACGGTGCCTTTTAAATTTACAAAGATTTTTACGTCTCCTTAGATAAGCACAACAAACTTGTGAAATAAGACATCATTTCCCCTCATTTTAAAGATGGGAAGGAAGGAAGGAAAAGAAGAGAGAAAATGGTTGAATATTCTGAATTTCTTCGCCTTTCAGGAATTTCTGCAATATAAGTGCTTCGTTATCTGCCTCCCTTAGATGTCATTGAGAATCTGAGCTTTTAAATCTATATGCTTCTTGTCCTGGGGATTTAGATTGACGGTGACTGTTACGTCCTGACTGTGCCTTAAGTCTTGATAGCTTTCTGGCTTTGGATTTCCATCCTTCTTTGGTACCAAGTTTCTCTTATTTCTTACTAATGAAAACCCATCAGTCCCGTGCTGCTTTTCTGCATGAGTGATGTTTTATGCTCTGCCTGTACTTAACTACTGGTTTTCCTTCCTTGTCTTTATTCCCTCAGAGATCCTTGCTACTGTGCAGCCCCAACTATTGTGTGATCGACTTAGCATGTTTTGTTTGATCCTAATGTAATTGCTCCGGTGAACCTGCATGGAGTTTTTTCAGCACTGTGTTTGGTTGAGATATTTATGCAGATCCAAGTTGCCTGAAAATATTCTTACTATATGTGTATTTTTTTAGTAGGCATGAAAGTTGACTTTCATTCTCTCTCAGTAGAGGGGGTTCTTTTTGCTTTTATATTTCTAAAAATCAAGAAGAAGTTATCTGTCTCACCTGTAGTTATGGATCTTTTCGAAGTAGTATTTCTCCGAAGTTCATTTAGCAATGGTGTTCAGGATATCTTTGCAGGTAGACTTGATTTCATCTTCTTTTTCAAAAGTCTTTAGTCTGTAGTCTAGATAACAGAAATCTTTCTTTGTGACCTTTGACTTTGCACATACCTTCCTTTGACTTAAAAATGCTTCAGCTTTTCTGTTGCCCTGTGTTCAAGCACTCTTTTTCCAGGTGACACCCAAGCCTGCGAAGTTTCTACTTTAAGAGTCCCATGGCATGACTCAGTAAACCCTCATTCCACTTTTATGTTTTATAGAGTCTCCCATTAGAATATCAGTGTCAACAGAAGGAGCAAATACTTCTTCATGTAAGTATATTTAACTTCTCTGTTCACTAGTTTTTAACCCAAGACATTATCTGCTTTGGAAGATCATGTCCATAATCCATCCTGTGCCCTTACTAAGGGACAGTGTACTAAGTCTGAGAGAGGGATGGTATTTGTGTTTGGAGTAGAAGTGGCCTGCTAATATGCTTGGGGGCAGTAAGGTGTCCCCTACCCCGCAACAGTTACCACATATGTGTTAGTTTAAGGATAATCTGGTGGCTTTGAATGTCAGAAAATATTTGCAGAGCTTCTGAAGCCTGGTAGGTTATTCTCAGTTTGTTTTGATGCTTTTAGCAAGTGCCTGAAGCAAGACATCCAATTGTTGGGGGCCTCTGTTCCTCAGTTCCTACAAAAGTCGGCTGTGATGGAGTAAGGAAACTATATATAGACGCCCTTAATTCAAATTTGATAGCAAGTAACTAATTATGAGAATGTTTGAAAGCAGGGCCCTGAGCAAGATCTCAGATGAGTTTTCATCTGTTTCATGTGAAATGTGCTGTGTGCTTATGGACTCTACAGCTGTTTGATTGGTTCTTTGTTCTGTACCTAGGGAAACTAAGAAGTTAGCAAAGACTAGGAAAAAGAGTTTTTGATGCTTAGAAATTGAGACTGTTGGATCATTCAGTTCTGATATTCAGTAGCGGAGTTTGTCAGACGTTGAAAATGAAGCTTGTAACTACAGTCTTTCTTTTTTAGCTCTTTATTTAAAGCATTTCTCAGCTTGATAAGCTCTTCAATAAATAGAGGATCCTAGTTTTTCCATTCTAATTTGGATAATGTGTTGAAAGAACAATTTCCTTTTGCAATCAGCATGGTAGAAAACTCTTGAAAAGAAAATCTGTACTTTTGGCAACTTAAGTGGTTTTTTAATCTGTTTAAATAGATGCAGTCTGGGCTAAAGCCTTTCCGTTCAGATTGGTGGTACCAGAACTGTAACTGTATGATGTAAAAATATCTTTTATTTCATGAAATATGGTATTTTGGCTGTATTTTAACTACATAAAGCATCATGTAACTGAATTGTTGGGAACAGTCTAGTAAGATCAAACAGGAAATGAAAGGCCAGGAAGAGCTAAATTGGCTTCCTCTGTGTGCTCAGGACCCTTATGATAAACTCCAAAATGGTAATCCCTGCTGGGCTGGTATATTTGTTATTTAATTCTACTTAGAAAGCAATCAGTATAATTATATGGATTTTACATAACTAGCAATGAGGAATCATAATGAGCTTTGGTGTTTTTTTTAAGTGTTTATTATTCAAAACCAAATACTAGGGTTTGTTTTTGATATTTGTCTGAGAATAATTTCTCTCCTGCATGAGTCATTGAATAAAGTTATTGAAACTCATGGCACCTTTTATATCATCGTTAGTGTCACAATGGGCACTGGCCTTAAGCACATCTGAGGAGCTCTTGAATGAATGGAAGACATGCTTCCTTTGGTTCTCAGAAGCTTTGGGGAACTGAAATGAATATCTCCGTTTACATTTCTATTCATTATAGTGTTACTGAAAGAGAAATAATTTTGGTTTTCTTTGTGTGTTTTGTTTTTAATTTATTTATTTTTATTGTTAAATCATAGCTGTGTACATTAGTGCAATCTAGGGGTACAATGTGCAGGTTTCATATACAATCTGAGAAATAATTTTGAAATCTCATTCTGTTCTCTCTCAGTAGAATTAGTTCCTGACATATGGTAATGGTTTAGGACTAAGAAAGAAGGCTTTGTGTACCATTATGTTAACCTATATCAGTATGCCATTTTTGTACACCAATCTCCCCCCACCCCCGTGTGTGTTTGGTTCCCTGTAAATATTATTGACTTGATTTGTGAATACAGTTTGTTTTTTTTTGTAGACACAGAGTCTCACTTTATTACCCTCAGTAGAGTGCCATGGCGTCACACAGCTCACAGCAACCTCACTCCTGGGCTTAGGCTTGCCTCAGCCTCCCGAGTAGCTGGGACTACAGGCGCCCGCCACAATGCTCAGCTATTTTTTTGTTGTAGTTTGGCTGGGGCTGGATTTGAACCTGCCACCCTCCGTATATGGGGCCAGAGCCCTACCCACTGAGCCACAGGTGCCGCCCCATGAATACAGTTTTTAATCTCATGAAAGTATGCTCTATAATTTGAAAATACAGTGGCATGATTCTAGTCCAGGGTTGGTGACGACAGTGAAAGCGGAGTGAGTCACACAAGGCGTTTTAAGGCAGCCTCATGCAGGACTTTGCCAGGGAAGAGCTATGATGTAGAAATGTCTCCATTTGGTACAGGCTGATGGTGAAAACGTGAAGAATCAGCAGTGACAGTAAGCGAGACTTAACAAATTCAAAATAAAGGCCTGGCGCGGTGGCTCACACCTGTAATCCTAGCACTCTAGGAGGCCAAGGCAGGTGGATTGCTTGATCTCAGGAGTTCCAGACTAGCCTGAACAAGATTGAGACCCTGTTGCTACTAAAATTAGCAGAAACACTAGCCATGTATAGTCATATGCCTGTAGTCCCAGCTACTCCAAAGGATGAGGCAAGAGGATGTCTTAAGCCCAAGAGTTGGAGGTTGCTGTAAGCTGTGATGTCACACACTCTACCCAGGGTGACAGAGTGAACCTCTGACTCAAAAAAAAAAAAAAAAAAAAAAAAATCAAAAAATATATGTGACTTTTTGGGAAAAGTACTCATGGGTCAGGAATAATCAGCCTTGAATGGATTTCTTTTCACTTTCTTTCTTTTTTTTTTTTTTTTGATTTGTATGTTAAGATCTTTTCACTTTATTTCAGCCAGAAAGGAGATGTACCTAAATAAATCCTGGTATCTGAAAAGTGAACTGTGCTTCTGTAATGTAATCATGCCTGCCTGGGCTACGTTCTTCGAGCTATTGACACTGGTGGTTTTAAAGTAAATTTTGGAAAGCCTTTCTGAAGTAGTATGGATTCAGCAAACATGTATAAAAATAGTTTTGTGTGCTTTGGGGGTCAGTATAAAGACGGAGGGGCAGCCCGGGTACTTTTCAGTTCTCTAGGTGCCCGTGTGTGCATCCTCCCAGGGGAGGTGGCCCTGCTGCCAGGGCACATCGGAGAGCATTTCCTGCAGGGGAAACTTCTAGAGGGCTCTGCTGTGTTACCCGGCCCCGTCCTTCTCCTTTCCTGTGTTGCTCCAAAGCCTGATTTTTCTAGCCTCCAAAGGTCTCCTTTTCTCCTCCGTATTTCATGTTAGAATAAGACAAAAAAAGAAGAAAACAAAAATAATCCACCTACTCATTTGAAGTAGTAATGCCAATCATTTAATATATTTTCTTCTAATAAGTGTTTTTCATTCTGTCTTTCTCCCTACCCGTCATCCTTCTATCCACTTAATGTATCATAAGCGTTTTTCTCATGACTTTAAATACTAATCAGAAATATATTTTTTAAATCACTGTAACAATGAGAAAATTATTCTTGACTGAGATTTATTTTTCATCTACACTTTGTCAATTTTGCCCCCTTTCTATTTGTTTTTTTCTACCGTTTTGTAAATACTAATGAAATATCAAAGTTATTAATCCTTCTCTTTGTAAGATGATTTTTTTTTTTTTTGAAGACAGTCACACTTTGTGACCCTCGGTAGAGTGCGGTGGCATCACAGCTCACAGTAACCGCAAGCTCTTGGTCTCAGGTGGTTCTCTTGCCTCAGCCTCCCGAGTAACTGGGACTACAGGTGCCTGCCACAACCCCCTATTTTTTTTTGTTGTTGTTGTTTTTGTTTAGTGGGCTGGGCCCGTGTTCAAAACCACCAGCCTCAGAGCAGGTGGCCAGTGCCTGAACCACTGAACTACAGGCACTCTATAAGATGATTTTTGTTTGTTTCATTCACTATCTTTGAAGTTATTAATTATAATTAAAACAAGTTGCTTATAATGACCTAATGAAGATCAACATTGTTTATTTTCTTTTCCTTCCTCTATTTTATTTTAGTATATGTCTACTGATGGGAGCATATTTCATTTTATTTTATTGCACATGAGGCATTTGTGACTAAAATTTTTGCTCCATGCCTGTAGCATAGTGGTTACAGTGCCAGCCACATACACCGAAGCTGGCAGGTTGGAACCCAGCTTGGGCTAGCTAAACAACAATGACAACTGCAACCAAAAAACAGCCGGTCTTTGTGGTGGGCGTCTATAGTCCCAGCTACTTGGGAGGCTGAGGCAAGAGAATCGCTTAAGTTCAAGAGTTAGAGGTTGCTGTGAGCCTTGATGCCCATGGCACTCTACTGAGGGCAACATAGTGAGACTCTGTCTCAAAAATAAATAAATAAATAAATACATAAATAATAAAATAAAAATAAATACCTGATTGGCTAAATGAATGTTCTATTACACATTTAGTGACAAATTTTAGAAAGCCAAGAACTTTGGAAAATAGTCAGTAGAACTATCTTTTTTTTCCCCTCCTTTTGTAGGTTCAGCAAAAAAGTAAACGGATTGTTTTTAGAACAAGCCTTAATGACTTTTCTTGGAAGTGCCAGCTGGTTGGTGACCCCATTTTGCAGACAGTTCTGTTGAATGCTATACAAAATACAATTGTTATACCAACTACTTTACTAAATTAAGTACCATATAAGTACTTCATATATCCATGAAGTTGGAAGGATATAAGCTTCCTTATAGGGAAAGAAAGCTAAAAAGTCTAGTGAATAGTCACAAGAAAGGAAATTAAAATAAGTCCCCGGAAAATAGTCTGAAGAAGTAATGTGTGTGTCAGATAACAGTAACATCCAGCATGGATGGAAGGCTTGCTGGGCACCAGGCCCCAGGGCAGGTGTTTTACATGAATGATGACGTATGGTTCTCATGAAACCATATTGCACTTTACCCATGATGTGACTGATGTATCTTTGCCAAAGTCCAGCAATACCATTCAAACCCAGCCTGTTCTGATACATAAGGTTTTGTTGCCTTAAAGAAAAGCCCTTAATGGATTCAAAAGTTGTCTTGTCTGGGTTGGGAGTAGGGGCAGTAGATCATAGTAAATCAGTTCACTAGGATCAGTTGAGCTCCTTTTTTTTTTTGACAAGTCATCATTCTGTCACCCAGCCTGGAGTGAGTGGTGACATCAAAGCTCACTACAGCATCTAACTTTTGGGCTGAAGCGATCTTCCCCCCTCATCTTGAGTAGCTGGGATTACAGGCGAGAGCTGCTTCACCTGGTTAATTTAACATTTTTAAATACAGGGTCTTGCTGTATTACACAGGCTGGTCCCAAAGAAACTCCTGAGCGCCTGGGATCACAGCTTCAGCAGCAGCAGCACCAAACTGCCCTGGGATCTTACTGTTATGCACTGAAGCAGGACCAGGCGGCATGAACTTAGACTCTTCATGCTGTGTCATCTTAGGGAAATGACTTGACTCCTTGACACCTCCCTTTCTATGTCTGTGTGATCCTGTTTATCTTAAACATATATCAGGAAGCCTAATGTGAGAAAATTAAGGTATATAATTTATTTAGCACAGCTTGCTTTAAGGTCCCCACCCCCACCCCAGCCCCCACCCCGACCACGTGGAAGAGAGCTAGTGAAAAAGGGATGTGGCTCTCAGATGATGGAAATCAGGGGGTCCTCACATTTCACTTGAACAATATTGGAAAAGAGCCTTAATTGTTGAAGTAGGAAACTAGTTTATGATTTTCAGTCTAAATGATGCTGAAATGATGTCTTTGTTTTGAAATGATGTCTTTTCAGAATATATATTCTCAGCCAAGGCTGCATTTTAAAGGAACTTATCCAAGAAGTCCTTTCTGAAATCTCTGAATAAAAGGAACAATTCAATCTTTGATTTAGCACCTACAAGAGCTAGCTAAAAGAAAAACGTCTTTTGTCTGCAGAGACATTTCTGTCATGAGATTATAGCATTTTCACTTGGGATTAGACAGCAGTCTGGGTGGTCGGTTGGTCAGATTTTGACCTGTGTCGGGTACATTCCACCTCAGCTGTAACTGACTTACCTGTTATCATGGCAGAGGAAACTGCCTGGACCTTTGCTAAATGATTCTCAGCTGGAAGAAATGGCATTTCAATTTCAGGTGTTTGTTAGAGCTAGAATGTGAAGCTGCTCTGTCACTGTGGGAGAGCTACTTCTAATCAAATGCAAATTGTGTCTTCGTATTTCCATAAACAGGGCATTTCCAAGGGTTGGTGGCTGTGTCCACTGTAGAAAATGATAAACAAATTATCATGCATCATAAAATGATAAATAATAATAAAACAAAAAATTTAAATGAATATTGCCCAACTTGTATTATACTGCATCTTTCTGATTGTCTGAAGAGTTAGTTGCAGATTTTTAGCACAATACAGTGAGTTGGAATGAACTGGGGCCTTGAAAGTCATGGCCAGTCATGAGCATGTTCTATTTATTCATTTTAAGTGAACATACTCTACTTTTTTTTTTTTAAGTACTGTCTGCAACTGTAATGTAATTCTTCAGTTCTGCCTTTGTCCTTTCTGAAGCCATTCTCTGTCTTTTCATTGCATTCCACTACTGGACAAGAAAATCCAAAAACTTTTGATCAAGTGTTAACCTTCTCTATTTGGTTGAAATGAACCTTTTACATAATGATTCTTTTGAACCATAAAACTATATGTATGTATATTTATGTGTGGAATACGTATATACAGAGGGTGTCCCCAAAATGTATACACATTTTAAGAAAGGAAAAAACTGTATTAAATTGTAATACCCATTATATACCACACTTGATCTTAGCCAAAGGGCCGAGAAGCGATGCCCATTATATACCAATAACAAAAGATGGATACCAGTCACGTTGAGCTCCTCTTATGCTTGCAGAAATCAAACGTGTTTTGAGCATTACAAATTTAAATTTTTTTCCTTTTTTGAAATGTGTATACATTTGGGGGGCACCCTTTGTATAAGTAAATGATATTTGTATCATACTTTACATTATATAAGGTAGAGTTTCACATCTTGAGTCATTCATTCACATAACTCTATGGTTAGATTTTTATCCCATTTATCCAATGAGGGACTTGAGGTTCAGAAGTTTGTGACTTGCCCATATTCAGAGACAAAATAGGTGACAGAGCAGAAATTTCAATCTGAGTTTTGTCATTTCAAATCTCATGGCCATTTTTTAACACGTCTTATAGCAGTGGTTCCCAACCATTTTGGCCCTAGGGACCAGTTTCATGGAAGATGTTTTTTCATGAATGGGGCAAGAGGGATGGTTTCTAGATGATTCGAGCTCATTACATTTATTGTGCACTTCATTTCTACTATTGTTACATTGTAATCTATAATGAAATAATTATCCAGCACATATCACACAGAATCATTTGGAGCCTGAGCTTGTTTTCCTGTAACTAGATGGTGCCGTGCTGGCATCACTGCCTCAGTTTCACTCCAGATCATCAGGGAGCAGGTTCTCCTAAGGAGCCCACCTTAGACCCTCACATGCGCAGCTTACAGTAGGGTTCCCGCTCAGGTGGGGATACAATGCTGCTGCTGATACAGGACAGAGCTCAGGTGATGATGTGAGTGATAGGAAGGGCTGTAAATAGAGACGAAGCTTTGCTTATACACCACTCACCTCTTCTGTGTGTCCCAGTTCCTAACGGGCCACAGACCATAGTGGTCCATGGGCCTGGGGTTCAGGACCTCAGTCCAGAGGATCAGAATAGCTAGCTTGAGGGAAACCTTTCTTGAAAAAAAGGCAAAACAGAACAAAACAAAAGGTGTGAAAATGGAATAAAACTTTAGGAATATAATCGCATTTGTCCTACTTAGCCCAAACTCAGCTTTTGTAGAACTAATACACTTTCCACAATCTACAAAGTAAAGAAATGGGCAGCCCTTAAGTAATGGAGAACCCTTAGTTAGTAGCAATAAGAACTAAGAGTTTAAGACTATAAACTCTTGTGGGAGATTCTCAACCTATGGGTCATGACCCACAGGAACTGTATTAAAGGGCCGCAGCATTAGGAAAGTTGAGAACCACTGGTCTAGAACTTTGGGACTTTGTTACTGTGTTTGAGAATATGGGTCTATTTCAAGGCATGCTGTTACAGAGATGGGAATCATCTTCAGACCCATATGCTAACGAGAATCTCATCAAATAAGCACGTCTTCCTCAGGGGTAGTTTGATGTTTGGGAGAAATGTGTTGGCTTAACTATTGGCTAACTACTATTTAATTTATTGCATAATATCATGAATCCTGGAAACTGTATGATAGCTAGATTCATCAGAAGCAAATTATCAGATACGGAGCAATTCTCATATTTTACTCTTTGGGGTAACTCTTTACAGAATATTCTCTTCATTTTTTTTTTTTTTTTAATCTTCCATTCTTTTGAAGGAAGTGCATCTTCATCTTGCCTGCTTTAAGAGAAGCATTAAAACTGTAGTGTTTTTAATTATTATAGTTAGAGCAGTGAAATGGATTATATATACAAGTTTTTAAATTGCTCAGCAGAGGCAAGAGGATGGTGACAGAGGTAGACCAAGGAAGCATCTAGGGGAACAGAGCTGGCAAGACTGTGGTGAATTTATATATGCTGAACTTGGTGGCTTTCTTAGATCTTAAATTTTTTTTCAGGTTACTAGGGATCTGAGATACAGAAAGATGGGAAAGGAAGCCTTTAAATTAAAAGACCCTGGAAGGTATAAGAAAAAACTTCCCCATCTCCACCTGCCTCAAAAAAATAAAAGAACCTAGAAAAAGTGAACAGTGCAACAAAATATGATTGTGATTTAGTTTAGAGAAGTAACAAGCCATAGAAATTTAACTCCAAAGAGGTTAAACACAAAGGAATATACCGGTGTACATAAAGAGCCCATTTGATCCAGAGGCTCCAATGATGGGATTAACTGGTTTCTTGGTCTTGGTGTTTACGCCTCTGGGAGTGTTAGTTTCACTGTCTGGAGTTTTTCTCAGCCGGACCTGGGGATAGATGCTGGTAGTTCTCAGCCCATATCTTTATAGCTCTTAATCTTGCAAGAAGAGAAAGTCTCCTTCTTATCCAAACAGCAAATTTTAAGGAAGAATCTGATTGGCCCTGATTGCATCATATGCCTGCCCCTAAAATACTGTATCCAGGGAGATTAATGACTCCAGCTGAGTGGGGGCTGGGTCCTCTATCCTCCACTACTTGTGTTGGGGTTAGTGAGGGCAGATGGGCCCAGCCCCCGAGGGACTGCCTGGTGTAGGTTTACTAAGGAGAGGAGAGTTCTGCATCAAAAGAGGGGAAAAGTAAGCAGGGCTGGAAGACAGCAACACAGTCATCTGCAATGATGAGCCAACAACCTTAGAAAAATGAGGAAATAGTTATTAATAATGGAGAATCTTAAAGGAAAATTAAAAATAGGTATTTTTGAAAATTCTGTTTAATTGGGCAGATAAAACTAAAGCAGGATGACCAATCTGTAGAATATAAAGAATTAGGAAACTGAAGACAATTACAATATTATTTTTTTAAAAGACTCTTTTAATACCTAGGAGTCTATTATCATTCTTTTTTTTTTTCTCCAGATTTTGTATTATAATCATTCTTAAGAATGTCTTCATTTTTAACCCAGGGATCATGCCTTTCAGATGAAATGTAGGGAAAAGTAGAAAACTGAGTTATAGTTTTCAAATGCATGGGAAGCATTTTGAAATCTGTAAAATGTTCTTAGAAGTTAAAAGTCACAGTACTTGATACAAACCCTTTTAAAAAATGCATGACAAAGGAGATTTGGAAAAATTGTTAGTTTCTTTTACTGCAGTAATTATATGTTGATTAGGGTTGTTTTTTTTTTACAATTTGGAGAGAAAAAGATGCCTGTTTAGCAAATTCCATTTAATGGTGTAGCAAGAGTCGGTAGGTCTTGCTAAAGTGTGAGGCTTTATTAGCCTCATAGATATCATCATTTAGACCTAAAGAAAATAATCATTCTAGTTCAACTGTGGGCATTTCCCACTTTCCTCTGTTCCACTCTTACCATTATGCATCCAGCATATGAGACACTTGGATACGTCATTCTTCTCTTTAATAATAGTGCTATGAGTGTGTAGTTCAACTAACCACGAGAAGTGTAGATTGGCTCTTTTCATTTTAACTCTTCATCTACTACAGGTCAGCAAAATTTTAAAAACAAAATTCTGTGGACCAGTGTGGATTATACTCTAAAACTACACTCCTCTTCATGCAATTTCATAACTATCTGTATTTAGAAGATTTCATGTTTAGGTCGAATTTGTTCACCAAATTTGAACTGCTGTTTTGTTCTGCTGAGATATCCCATAACCTTCTCTTGAGTGAACACCAAGCATCTAAAATGCTTTTAAAGAAATGTCAAAAGGAGAGGGAGAGGAAGGGAGAGAGACGGAGAAGCATGCTCAAGAAGGCCTGGCTTCATTAAAGTATTGCCAGAACTTTTATTGTAATTATCAAAAATTTAATCAGTCTTTTAATTTTTAAAAGGAATTTTGGAATATTAATCTTTTTCTTCCAATGGTAAGGAAAGTAAAATATAGATAGGAATGGTGACTCCTAAGGTCAAACAGCAAGTGAATGGTAAATGTAGGATTAAAAATGGATGGTGCTGTTTCTGCTCTTTGATTCCTAGACCATGGAAAGCTTTCTCTCTCTCTTTAATCAACATGAACAGATAGTTAATAACTGGTTCCTACTGTATTCCAGCATGGGGCTGGGAACTGTGTATGCATCTTTCTTGGGAAGGTGGGGGATGAAGAATCGAAAATAATTATGGGGGGTGAATAGGAACTAGTCCTTGGGCTGAAGGAGTTTGCAGTGAAGTAAAGGTTAATTGTGGTTAATTGTGCATAATGACTCATAATTAGGAGGAAAGCAGAACGTAGTAAGGGGAAGACTTTTAAATCCAGATTTTTATTTTATTTTTTAGGATATCGTTTAATATAGAAAAGCTATCTATGTGGTTTGTGATTTCAAAGAAAATAGTATTTGGATCTTTTTAAAGGCATTGGTTTTTTTTTCTTCTAAAATAGCTAATTATTGGTTCTACTTCATGTTTAAAACTCATTCATTATGCCAAGAAGCCAGAATCCTGAAATTTATCTTATTTTAAAAGTTGATGAAAGTCTATAATTTACCATCAGAAGACTAATAAGGATTAAGAAGTGCCAGCAATTAATTCACACTAAAAATAGGGTTTAGAAAGCAGTTTGGGAAACTTTTAAAGAATTTAGAAATTTAGAGGATCAAAATCACAGTATGGTAAGTCTACATTACTGTTGAATATTAAACATATATCCATGACACAGAGATGGATCTGCAAAGACCATGTCAAATATCTGAGGGGGTATTTTTGTTGAAGCCACTTAGAAATGTATATGGAGGGCGGTGCCTGTGGCTCAGTCGGTAGGCGCCGGCCCCATATACCGAGGGTGGCAGGTTCAAACCCGACACCGGCCAAACTGCAACAAAAAAATAGCCGGGCGTTGTGGCGGGCGCCTGTAGTCCCAGCTACTCGGGAGGCTGAGGCAAGAGAATCGCTTAAGCCCAGGAGTTGGAGGTTGCTGTGAGCTGTGTGAGGCCACGGCACTCTACCGAGGGCCATAAAGTGAGACTCTGTCTCTACAAAAAAAAAAAAAAAAAAAAGAAATGTATATGGAAAGGTTGCAATTTCTTAATTTTATTTTCATTAAAATAAAAGAAAGATTTAAAAAAAATTTTTTAAAGACTATCAAATTGACCCAAAGGTAGGAGAAATGGTAAATTTGAAAATGTTTGCCTAATATTAACTGAGTAATCCGGTAATAAATTAAAATATTAAAGTTAATTAATCCATTAAGATTTAGCAAAATTTTCCCTTTATGATTATTCCTCCCTCAGTTTTCTTAAAATTCATTTATTGAGAGCAGTGACTGATTGACAAGAAGCTTCTATGTCATTTGATCAAGTTTTGGACGAAGAGCTCCCCATGTGGATATTAAGATACATTAAGAAAAAAAAATTAAAATGTTCTTTACAGATGCCATCCTACATTTTAACATAGAGATCTAGCTATTTAATCAGTCTATAACAGTGTGTATCCTTCACAAATAATGTAACTTTGAGAACAGATCGTTTTTTATATGTATGTAATTCTTGGTCTATGAAGCTTTGAAGGAAGTTGCTACATTAAAATAAACAAAAATCGGGCAGCGCCTGTGGCTCAAAGGGGTAGGGCGCTGGTCCCATATGCTGGAGGTGGCGGGTTCAAACCCAGCCCCGGCCAAAAACCACAAAAAAAATAAAAAATAAAAAATAAACAAAAATCTAACGAGCATCACCTGATGAAATGTACTAGAAGGAATTCATCTTGTCAGACAGGACATTTTTGTGACAAAATGTGATATGAAGGGAATATGAAGAGGAATAGCCTTGCGTATATCTGAGAGAAAATTATTTAAGTGGCCATAAAAAATTGTTTACAAGTTTTATACAATTCCCTAACTTGATCCAGATGGATTCTTTTTCTCTGTCCTCCTCTTAGAAGCTTTTAAATTTCACCTCCCTAATGCTCCAAAGCATAATAAATATGTCTTTGTGAAGACTTTCCCCACCTTATCTGTGAGAAAATAAACCATACAAAAGGGCCTGGGGTGGAAGAATTACCTTGTCTGTGCAAATGAGACTCTGTGTGTGAAAACAAGATAAGCTTTAGGAGGGAAATAGGTCACTCAAGGGCACTTAAAGAGGTTTATCACAACTTTTAAAAAAGTTTTCATGGTGTAGGTAAAGGGGACTGATTTTTAAAAAAACTCATTCTGCTTAGGAAAAAATAAGAACGAATATAACATACAGTTTGTGTACATAGAAACAAGTCTTAACAGTAAAACTTTCAGACTTTTTTTCTTTAAATTTCTAGAACATTGGCTATGATCTTTTGGGTAAAAAGTGCATTTAAGAATACATCTAATAGAAGCTTCTGGTGGGGGGGGTCTTCATGAAGAATAGAGTAGGCTATAATCTCAATACTTTTTCTTTCTTTTTTTTCGAGACAGCGTCTCATTCTGGCACCTTGGATAGAGTGCTGTGATGTCATCATAGCTCACAGCAACCTCAAACTCTTGGGCTTAAGAGCTCATCTTGCCTCAGCTCCCTAGTATCTGGGACTACAGGCTCCTGCCAAGATGTCCAGCTAGTGTTTCTATTTTTAGTAGAGACAGGGTCTTGATGTTGCTCAAGCTGGTCTTGAACTTCTGAGCTCAGGCAATCCACCTGCCTCCACCTCCTGGAGTGCTAGGATTGCAGGTGTGAGCCACGGCCCTGGCCTCTCAATAGTTTTCAAAATATTATAACTTCCTCCTACCCCCATCTTTTGGTTCAGACTTGGATATATTTTATTAAAATGATGTTCTGAAGTTTTCAAAAATATTCTTTGTCCAATGAAGGAGTAAAAGCAAACCCTTTATTATTTTGTTGTTATACCAAGATGTTAGACTGTTTTCCTTTTCCCAGCAGTGGCAGACCCAGTGCTCTTGTTTAAAACCATGCACACCAATTCCCACTCCAGAATACAAGATACTAAAGGAAGGAATTTGGGGCTATTTGTTTCTATTGCTATATCGTATCACTGTGCCAGTTCCGGAAGTGTTTAGTAAATGGATGCCAGCATTAATAGTGCGTTGGTGAATTCTTATAGTTTGATTATCATTTTTTCAAGTGTATACATATACAATTAGAGAAAACTACCTTAACCTTAAATCACCAAAATAAACATTTGAGTATTTTAAAACCAAAGTTTTTAAAAAAATAACATTGGCTTAATATTTATCAGATAATTTGTAACATTTTTGAGAAGCATCCGCGTTCTGCTTATTTCTTAAATTTACTTCTGGTTTTTACATCTGGAAGGAATTTTTTCATTTTGTCACAAGTACTTGTCTTCGTGGTGATTTCTAAGAATCCATTTCTCCTTTGATAGGATTATTACAAATTATTCAGGAATCCAGTTATTAAACTGGTCGCTGTTCCTGTCTATGGTGCTGAAGAGGGCCTTGCTTGGGAATGAGGGAATCGCCACAATAGTTTTAGTAAGGTAGATTTTTCTTTTATTATTGTTAAAAATAAACAACAATTAAAAAAAAAGCAGAATTTTAAAATGAGCACCTATAATGTATCAGATGCTTTTCTGTGAGAATAGATATTAATAGTTCCATTATATGGATGGAGAGGCTGATAGAGGCTCACACGATTCAGCATTTGTCAAGATAATATAACAAGTAGCAGAGAAGCAGGATTCATTCCTACCCTTTCTGATTCCTTATCTTGTGTTCTTTTCACTCATGGGCAGCAGAGGTTGAGAGTAAAAGAAAAATACCCCTTGAGAGCTCCTCTCCCACCTCCATCATGGCAGTCTAAAGGGCATATATGATCATTGAGGCTGATTTTAGAAATGTCCTTGTCCCCCAAACGAGATGGCCAATCAGTTCTATGAATCTAGGTTCCTAAGGAAGGTATGAAATGTATACTATGCATGTGCTCTGATAAATGGCATTAACGCTAGAAAATTTCAGAGACCAGATTTTATATTTGCTTGCTACTTGAATAATTTAAAAGGAATACCATGAACCTGTCCCCTCCACTTCCCAGTACATGCACTATTGAGATACAGAGATAATGATGAGAGCATCATAGATGAACTGCACACCTAACAATATCTGAAATGCTCAGGTTATTTGAAGAAAAGAATAAATACATTATGTGATAATGGGCTTCAACTACTTCATCTTTGATCTTGACGGTAACTTTCAGATCAATTTTGAGATACAGAATATGTGGTCAGTCTAACGATAAGCTTTTGTTTAAATCTCAAATTGATGTGGTCAGTTATTCGGTGTAACAGTCCCTACAGTAAGTTTTCCTTTTGTGTGTTGAGATTGACTTATTTTGTCAGCTTTTAAGGTTTTTGTTTTTTTTTTTCCCTACACAAGATAGCATTCTCTTCCCTTGCTGCTGTTAACATTTAAGGCATGCAGCCTCTCATGCTGTGGTGTAAATTCCAAGGGACTGACAATGATTGAACAGAAAATGAAACTTGAATGGCAGTATCTCACAATCTACTTAAAGCCATGACAGATCTCTCTCTGTAGCAATTGATCGGTTTGAACACATGAAGAAGAGAAGTTGTGACTTTTTTGTGTCTGCATTTCTTTTACTTGGAAATCAAAGGGAAAAACATACTGATTTTTCCTGGACCACTAAAACAATAATAAGGATTTCTAAACAATGCAAATTGTTTAGAAGTGTAGACACTACAAATACAAAATTAATCATCCCCGAACTTGCAATCTCTTACTGTGCACATACCTCTTTTATACCAATTGTAATTTCTCATTTGTGTACAAATACTATAGTAGCATTAAAAAAAAAAAGAATGCATGACTGTAATTAAAAAGCCAGCACTCAACATAAGATAAGACACAAAGAATTAATTGGAATTACTACTCCTCCCTCTGTATTGAAAGCTGGGTGATCTCCTGAATTGTGCTTCAGGAGTGATCTCAAGACTCCCTCCAACCCGCAAGGTTCTCCTGTTTTAACATTTGTTATTACTTAGCTATTTTATTTGGCAGGGATCCCTTCTAGCTCATCTTCTAATGTGCTGGCAAGGTTCCTACTGCCAATAGCTTAGAGCCTGCTACTGCTAGGATAAGTGGCACAGCCGAACTTTCTAGCCTCTGCGTCCTTATAAATAATGCATGTGGTTTCCTGTAACTACATGAACCCTTGGACTTTTGTCGGCATTTCTTTGTTAGGCAGGGTAAAAGAGCTGGGAGATGAACAGCTGTGGAAATAGTTATGGGCAGTTATGATCACTGATTAGGGCCTGACTATGGTATATGCATTAATCACTGGGTTGATGTTAATGGAATGCTTATGGTATTTATAGTAGACATAAACAAGAGCTATAAAAAGGATACCTTGCTAATAACTAAACTGCACGTTTAATTCAACATGGAAAGCATGAGGGATGTTAAGCTGGGAATTAGACCTCATTTCTACTCAATGTTAAAACCTCTTTTAATTTGCATAGAATCCATTGATTTTGGGGTGTGTGTACACATTTGTTTTTAAGAACAATAGCAAAAAGATAATAACTGATGCCCCAAGTAGCCTGGTGGTATAAAAAAGTTTTGTTTTTACAATGAAGAAGTTAAGATGCTATGTTAACAAATTAATAGCAAAGTAAGTAATGTATACTCATCCTTTTAACCTCAAAGTGTTTATAAACATAGGTACTTAAACATTAACGTTTCATTTTTGAGCATCAGAGAAATTAGTATTTAAATAAGAGAAACCCATTTTTAAACATGTAAATCATTTTAGCAATGTCCTTTTAAAATGTACCTTCAAGCAATGCTGATGTAGAATGGTTGAGTTTCACCACAGTACACGCCCTTGTCTTCACTGGACAGGCCATAATTGAACATGTCCCAGAGTGACAATGTTCAGCATTAAGGTTACGTCGTAAGGATAAAAAATTCAAACTGAGATATTGAGTGAAGAGCTTGTTGTTCTAGGACCCTGTATATTTTCATCAGGATTAATTGAAAGAAGGAAAAATTACATTTCAAACTAGATAAAGGATATTAACCTTGATCATTTTTTTTTTTTTTTTTTTTTTTGTAGAGACAGAGTCTTACTTTATGGCCCTCGGGTAGAGTGCCGTGGCCTCACACAGCTCACAGCAACCTCCAACTCCTGGGCTTCAGCGATTCTCTTGCCTCAGCCTCCCGGCCCACAACGCCCAGCTATTTTTTGGTTGCAGTTTGGCCGGGGCCGGGTTTGAACCCGCCACCCTCGGTATATGGGGCCGGCACCTTACCGACTGAGCCACAGGCGCCGCCCTAACCTTGATCATTTTATTATTGATTTCTTTGTACCATCTTTATTCATCTTTGAGCAGCTCATTCATTTATGAAGATGATAACTTCTAACTTTAGCATATCTGACATGCCAATGATTTTGCAGAACCAAGTTGTTACCACAACTGATGTTTAATCAAAATATGTAATACTTATTTTTTGACTGGTGTCAAGTTTCCTTATTGATTAAGCTAGGTTTTATAAAAAATTAATTTTTAAATTTAATCATTAGATCCTTATCAGTATGCATGTAATTCAATTTTTTCTTTTTGATTTTGACTATCTTTTTTTCTTGGCTGAAATTTTAGAATTTCTATATAGTTAACACAGTTCTTTAATAATTCAGGAAATTTAGGTCAGGCGCAACAGCTCAGACTCTTTGAGGCCAAGGCAGGTGAATTGCTTAAGCTCAGGAGTTCAAGACCAGCCTGAGCAAGAGCAAGACTCTGTCCTAAAAATAGCCAGGTATTGTGGGGGACTCCTGTAGTTGCAGCTACTTGGGAGGCTGAGGTAAGAGGATCATTTGAGCCCAAGAGTTTGAGGTTGCTGTGAGCTATGAGACCATTATACTCTACCAGGGCAAGAAAGTGAAACTGTCTCAAAAAAAAAAAGAAATCAGGAAATTTGAATAACTGTACTTTAAAACTTACATTGGATCCACTGGAAAATAAGTTTTCCATTCACAAAAAAGATAATACACAAAATATATAAATATTTTAATTTATTTTAATCCAACCATCCAAAACAAGCCAAAACTTAAAAAAAGATCAGCCCATCATTACATTATGGCTCTGGCCTCGTCTGTTTTGGTGGACGTTTTGTTTTGATGGTTGCTGAGATTGGAAACATATGCATTATGTTTTTTGGCCTCTGATTGTCTGATACTTCCAAAGGTCTCCTGCCTCGCCCTGCTCTGTCCCGTCTAGAATCGAATCTCTACATTCTTCTAATATCACTTGTCAAAACAAAACACTATCAGAAGAAAACATTTTCAAACTGGATCTTGAGTGAAAGAAAATCTTAGATACTTAGACATACGTATACAGTAAACAGTGTTGCCTGACAGGCTCATTAAAACAAAACAAAACCCTGCAGTGTGTCAGCCACACAAATAGAATCCATTAGAAGACTGTGGACTTCCTAATGTTAGCCTTTATGCCAGGCTAACATTAGGAAAACTGATTCTTCCATTAGAATATGGATACCATGGAAGGGCCAACTGATGTTGTTTTCCCCGAGACCTCCCTCTTCTTCCTCACAGTCTTGTATATATATCAGGTGCTGCTGTTAATAATCATTGAATGTTGAATAAAGTTACCAAAGGCGACAGAAACAAGATCAACCTTGCACACATCTGAGAAAATCTAAAAAAAGCTTATATTTTAAAGAATAAATGGGAAATCTGTGGCAGAAACAGCAGTAACTAAAGAACAAATCTTCCCTTTTCATTTTAAATTTGAGTAATTTCTAACTTGCTATAATTGCACAGTGTTTTCAAACACTCACAAAATTTCTTTAGAAAACATTGAAAAGAGAACGTATTTTTCCTCCTAAGTTCTGAGTGAGTTTATGGTATGTGCCTTCTCGATGTTAGAAGAAATATGCAAGAGAAAGCCATCCTGCCGCAGAGTAATGTTGACGTTTTTTGGTTCATATACTTACCAGCAGCGTCAATTAAATGGGTTGGTTTCATCGTGGCCAGTATTGAGCCATACAGTATAATTCAGTGGACAGTCTCATGTTGGGCATTAAATTACACTGATTTGAGAAATTAATCTGTCCAGAGGGGAAGTTGTAGTGTATGTGAACATGAACAGTCTCATTATTATATTTTGTTTTCTTCTTATTCTTCCCTCTCCCTGCATTTCAGTCTTGTGTAGATTCAAATAAAAATTTTACTGTAGAGCTTAACAAAAAATAAGCTGTTATGTAATTGATATTTGTGACCTTTTTTTTGAAAGTCTTCTTCCCTGGCTATGGCTGTTAATGTAATATAAAGTTACATAGTTGTAGGAAAAATGCTCTTTGAAATCAGATGGTTTTACCATTACTAGTTGTGTCATCATGGGCTATTTTTGTATCTTTCCTGAGCCTTACTCTTCCCATCTGTAAAATGAGAATCATACCACTTACTTTGCAGAACCTTATAAATAAGGACTGATATATGTATGTCACTTGGCACAAAGTCTGACCTGCTGTCTCTCAGAGTCAGCCATCAATTCCATTTCCTAAGGTGACTCAGTCTTACCACTCTCAAAATCTGAATCATGCCTTCATTCTCTACAGATCTCACTTGCTATTTCAGGAAAAAAAAAAGGAGTGACTGTAAGATGGAAATTATTTAATGTCCTGCTACCAAATCTATAAAATGTAGCACAATGCCCACTACATACACGGCTGCTTAGTAATTGTTCTTTAGAAGGATAGGTGGCTGACATGCTAAATAAATTAACATATAGATTAGGTCTTTGGAAATGGTAGCTATTTTTATTATAACTAATACAGTGACCTTAAAATTTGAAATCTGCTTTTGAAAAGCAGGTCATCCTGAGGTTTCCTATTTTTTACCTGCCAGCTTGTGAAAAAGGAGTTAGTTTAAATGCAGAAGAACACATTTCCTGGTCAGGTGCTGAATGTTGGCTGAATTACAGTAACGCCATTTCATTTTGAGTAGCACGACTCAAGCATTTAGCTCTGATTTTTCTGACAGAAAGAGAATTATTTTGTACTCACTCAACACATTTTTTCCCCAGCCATAGGTTATCGTAAAACCTGAGATGGCTAAAAATGTTTTACATTCTCATGGCCCTTTTTCTTGTTTAATTTGTACATCCCTCTGCTATTCTTTGCCATTGCCAAAGGCTCAGGCACCTTGTGAAAGTGCTTAATGAGTACTACTTACCTCACTAGAGTCTTTGGTATTAAGGGTGTGAATGGGTAACAGTAATTTAACTTTCGACGTATCCCGAAGTTTCCCACCCAGAACTTTTTCCTTGTAATCTTTTTTGGGTTGGAAGGAAGAATGAGGAAGATCTCCAGATGGACACCAGTGACAGGAGTAGACACGTGGAAGGACGTCCTGGGGGACGGGAATAGGCTGAGTCCAGGCATTACCCTGGGTGAAGACACTAACCTGAAGATGGGTTAACTCTAGTGCCAGAGTTGTGACAGTGTCTCAGGGAAAACTTTTTGAGAACTACTTCAAAAGACTTAAGCTTCATTGTAGAATTCTATCTAAGGCATTTCAGCCCTTTTAAGTCAAGCCCGTCCTTTCTATCGAAGGTGTGTGGAGGTCAAAAGAAAGGCTATGGTTGAAACTCTCTGCACTGTGTGGTACGTAAAAGTACTTTTCCTGCTAAGTTAAATCGCTGTGCCCGCCTCTTACTGTCAGTGACATGATTTAGTTAAATACAGATGCTTTTAGAGGGCTTTGTACTCTGTCATACATATTTAATAGTTTATAAAATATCTGTAGGAATAACTGGGTAATAAATACCGCAGTGGAGATGCTCAACCCACACAGGAAGCTCTGGCTTTATAGCATCCACCAACCAGGGGACCGTTGGAAGCGTTTATTAGACGTGGAGTATCTCACAATCCACAGATTCTGTTTATTTCAGCAGAACAAATCTTACCATCCAACCCTTCTGATTTTGCCAGTAGTGGGAACTTTACATTTTGCCTAGTCACATTATTCATAGACGTTCCAATTCCCTAGGGATGGAACTATAGCATTAGGGAAAATCCCTTCTTAATACATAAGTGTATGGAGTAGGGGGATGGGGGGGCAGAAAAAGCTCTTAGACTTTGTACAGCAATTAATGGTTTGCCATATGACGATCCCTCACTGTCATCAGATAATGGTTCAAATTATGTGAATCATTTGCCCTTGACATAATGTTGAAATTCATCTTAAAAATCACTTCCTTAGAGTGAAAGTGGTAGGGCTGGGCAGTATGTTTGGGGGGAAGGGGGACACACAATGGAGGAAGGGAATTCAATAAACAAGTGTAGGTTGCTAAGTGCAGAATTGGAGGATTATTTTGTCTGTCTGTCATATGAAATGAATTTTTATAATGAAACTTAACTATAGCATATCGAGGTGGCCAGGAACTGCCATAAATTAAGAAAAGTATATTTTTTCCAGCATTTTATTATAAAATTTTCAAACATATAGAAGAACTAAATGAACTGTATATTAAACTTATATCCATTACCTAGATGTTACCATTAATGTTTTTCTATATTTGCCTCTCAAAAGTTTATCGTCCATCTACTCATCAACTCTTTTTATTTTGTTTTTATTTTATTTTTCAAGTAAGTTGCATATAATAGTTCATTCTCCCACTCCCAAATCTCAGTGTCCATGTTACGCATACTACATATTTTATTACATCCTTTAAAATAATATGTAGGTAATAGATTATGCCTGCAAGTAGAATAAACTTTTTTATAATAAGAATAAACATTTGTTTTAAATAAGCCACCATATTCAGGGCGGCACCTATGGCTCAAGGAGTAGGGGCCCCCATACGGGGTGGGGGGGGCTTCAAACCCATCCCTTGCCAAAAATAAAACTACAAAAAATAATAATAATAAGCCACCATATTCAGATCTGAGGTTTCTAGTTAACCTCTGGCCAGCAGGCACTGCCTTTTTCCTGTTCCCTGACAATTTCTCCTCCCCCCCGTCCCATTCTTTTAATTCTCTACATTAAAAGAGGATATAACCTTGCCCCCGGCCACCCAATGTTCAGGTATTAGCAATTCTTGGTATACTATGTGTTTGAACTACTGCGCGTTACAGTGACTCCTATTTTGAGGTGACAGTCTTTACTCCTGGAGATGACACTTCCTACCTATCTATGCCTGGAGTCTCTTTATTCTGTCCCTTGGCATGTGTGCAGTAAAGGTAACTGCAGTGTTTTCACCACCTAGGTAATGTCCAATCTCTAGCCTGTTCTCAGTGAAAAATGTTGAGTTCTTGTAGCCCACATGCTATGTATTCCCTTAGTTTGATAAAATGCTGCTGAGTAACTGATTTGCCAGTGTGAATACTGGTATATAAATATCTTTCCAGAAAGAGGGCTGTTAAGTAGAGTTGGGATCACAAGTGGTCACTGAAGGGTTAAATTGAATAAATGTTAAAGCAGAAACAGTCCCAGGGAAAGGGTCAAAGTGAGATATTTCTTTCTTTTTTTTCCCTTTTTTGAGACAGAGTCTCACTATGTCACCCTTGGTAGAGGGCTGTGGCCTCACAGCTCACAGCAACCTCAAACTTTTGGGCTTAAGCATTCTCTTGCCTCAGCCTCCCAAGTAGCTGGGACTACAGGCATGCACCACAATGCCTGGCTGTTTTTTTGTTGTTGTCATTGTGTTTAGCAGGCCCGGGCCAAGTTTGAACCTGCCAGCCATGGTGCGTGTGGCCGGCAACTTAACCACTGAGCTACGGGGGCCGAGCCAAAGTGAGATATCCAGCTCATCCATGGCTTTGGGAATAAAAAATATGAACTGCCCAATCAAGCGTTTCTATCTACGTTGGCAGTACGTAACTAAAGAGCTTTCCTTAGTAGAAACTCATTGAAAGGTAGAAGCAATAAATGTGAATTCTAGTCCCGACCCTGAAATTAATTCCTATGTGACTCCAGGCTGGTTACTTTTACCTCTTGGGAATGTTTTTCTTCTTGTATAAAGTAAAATTCATGGGTAAGGACTGTTCTAGCTCCAACATTTTGTTGACGGAGACTTTGACTCTAATTATTATTGAGCTTACAGTTGGTCTTTGCATTAAACCTAAGTTTTTTGATCCAAATAATTTCTGACATAGAAAGAAAAGAAAAATACAAGTTATCCTTTGGCACAACTGACTCTAGCAACATATTGTGTGATTTATGATAGAAAGTTTTGAGTTGGAGGTCAAATCATAATATATTGTTATCTTTTGACTTTCAAATTCCTATTTTTAAAGTAATAAAAATTGTAACAATGCAAAGAAAGTTTCCACACCTGCTTCTGTGAGCATCACAGGATTATGACCTCACAGCCTTATTGTCTGCTCACTTGGAATGCTGACTCAGTTCTGGAGACTATATATATTTTTACTACTTTTTTTTTCTCCCTTTGGTGCAACTTTATCTTTTCATTTTGATTAGCAACAAGGAGAAAGAACAGTGTATACTGTAAAGAAAAATGTGTATTATAAGATGTTTCTTCTGGCTAAAGTCAGAATTGGAAATTTCAACTGCGTTTAAAAGGAGAACACTTCAGGTACTTTCTTTCCCCAAGGTTCCTTTGTTCTGGGTAAGGTGCATGGGTTATTTTACACATGAGTTCATGTGAAGTTTCAAGAGTCTCTTGAGTAGCTGGTACTTTCTTACAGTAATTCGTAACTGCTTCACATGTGTGTAATCTTATGCTCAGCCATTTCTGTTTTAAGCAGGAGATTTAAAAATAAACACGTATTTCCCGAGCGTTCACTGTAAATAACATGCTATTCTGTGTACTGACTATATTTCTTCTGGTTTGATTTAGGGGCCAGTTTACAGAGTCAGCTGACCAGCAACTGAACATTAAACAAATAATTTGTGCTTAAGAATAAACCAATTTCTAGTACTTCCGTTTTTAAAACTCTACTGATTTTGTTTTCAACTGACAACTATCAGAGGCATTTCTTCCTTATTTTTAACCAAAATTTCCTTTACTGCGTTAAAATACGTCCATTGTTATTTTTGTTAAATAAGATTATGCATGGGGCAGCACCTGTGGCTCAGTGAGTAGGGCGCCGGCCCCATATGCCGAGGGTGGTGGGTTCAAACCCAGCCCCGGCCAAACAGCAACAAAAAAATAGCCGGGCGTTGTGGCGGGCGCTTGTAGTCCCAGCTACCCGGGAGGCTGAGGCAAGAGAATCACGTAAGCCCAAGAGCTGGAGGTTGCTGTGAGCCGTGTGATGCCACGGCACTCTACTGAGGGCGGTACAGTGAGACTCTGTCTCTACAAAAAAAAATAAAAAAGATTATGCATGGCCTGTGGGCCGAAGTTTGAGGACCCCTGTCAGAGGATTTGGTGAAAGCAAGGCAACTGTTGGCTTCTAGTCCCAAGGGTAGAAGTTAGGGAGAATTTCTTTTATTCTTTGCTTCCTGTCCTTTTCCGTTTCCCCAATTGCATCCATCTTCCAATTTGGTGGGGAGAAAAAAAACAACTTTATAAGAAGCTGGCTGTCTTCAAGCTGATCTTAGCATAAGTTATCACGCGCTTCATCAAATACATTTCCAGGGAGGACACACACACATATATATACACCAAAGTCTGATTTGTGTAGTCCAGGGGAAAGAGTAATTGTAGCACCCCACAGAATTCTGTCTCTGTTGTTTTGTCCTATCCTTTATATGATGCATTGGTCCAGGGGTTCTCAAACTGCAGCCCTCGGGCCACATGAGGCAGTGTGATTGTATTTGTTCCCATTTTGTTTTTTTACTGCAAAATAAGGTATGTGCAGTGTGCATAGGAATTTGTTCATAGTTTTTTTTTTTTTTTAAACTATAGTCCGGTCCTCCAACGATCTGAGGGACAGTGAACTGGCCCCCTGTTTAAAAAGTTTGCGGAGGGCGGCGCCTGTGGCTCAAGGAGTAGAGCGCCAGTCCCATATGCCAGAGGTGGCAGGTTCAAACCCAGCCCTGGCCAAAAAAAAAAAAAAAGAAAAAAAAAGTTCGCGGACCCCTGCAGAGTCTCACTTTGTCCCCCTTGGTAGAGTACCGTGGCATCAGAGCTCATAGCAACCTCAAACTCTTGGGCTTAAGCAATTCTCTTGCCTCAGCCTCCCAAGTAGCTGGGACTTCAGGCACCTGCCACAATGCCTGGCTATTTTTGGTTTATAGTTGTCATTGTTGTTTGGCAGGCCCAGGCTGGCTTTGAACCCGCCAGTTCTGGTATATGTGGCTGGCGCCCTAGCTGCTGAGCTTGAACTTCTGAGGTCAAGTGATGATGTTCCTGCCTCAGCCTCCCAGAATAAACTGGGTGATCTTTGAAGGAATTACAGATTACCCTAGTTTACCTTAAACACTTGCCTGCTTACTTTATTTTTGAATATTTACATGGATATTGATAATTAAGATCTTAATATCTTTCAATTTGAACACTTCAAATGCTTCAATCTAGATTTTTGTGTCTGTTGTTAGAATCTGTATGAGAAAGCTGTTACTACTTTAAAATCAAATAGTTAAAGCTACAAAAAAAGCATAGGAATTATTTTTATACACCAGTTATGGGTGTATGAAAGCAGGTCATAGAGAGATGAACTAAGGAGAACTCATTTTGTCCATAACCTTGTCATAGTCATGGTTACAATTATGCAAATTGGTTCAGGCTTTTGTTGTTGTTAGTTATAGCACTACAAACACATTTGAAGGAATTAATACCCTTTAAATCATTTATAAGTACCCAGTAATCTCATCTCCAAGGAAATGATCATATTCTTATCTCCTGGCATTTAAAGCTTAGACGTATTTCAGTTAAGATGGTGCCGTACAAAATATAACATGCTTAAAACAGATCTTCTCAGGAGTTGAGCTCTAAATTTTACCACTTCTGGGACTCATGTGATAGATATGTGGTATAGATTTAGAGAGAGTTTTAAAGACTCCTATTGACATAGGGGAACAAAATGGTTCCCTGGAAACCATTCAGACGTCCAGGCACGGTAAGTACAGATGAAAGGTTCAGAGGCATATAGCCTGTGCAGACAGGCAGCAGAATGCCTGGGGGAGGGGCGGGGCGTGAGTTCTCTGTTAATGACAGTGCCTTTCTTCCAGGATTTTAATGATTTTTTTAATTTTTAAGAGAAAAGAAAAACAAATATCCAGCATTGAAGCTATATCTGTGAGGTAAAGCTACTGAAACCTAACCCAGAAGGCATGCCCTTATAGAAAACACTTCTTAACACTCGCAGCGAGGGTAGAGCTGAGGACATGTGGTATATATTACAGTGCCGGGGGAATTCAGATCTCCGCCGTGTGCAGTCACAATGGAAGGCGAGTTTGAAAACCAAGTGGTAGTCTGTGCTCCCTTCCTGCTCTCTTAGTTGCCAGCACTTCTTGTTAGTCTGACATTAGTCTAGTTGCCCTGGGTGGGACAAGGGAAATGGAAATGGAGAGGGGACCAGAATGGAGATACACAGACTCCCATCCCTCCCTCAGAGCACTCCCTTCCCCTGGCCACACTCAGCATTTCACTCTGGGCCTTACAAAGTCTTGCAGAAAGGAGAAAAAAAAAGAGCTAAAGGCAGAGCTGTCCATGGTTAGGGGAAAAAATGTTTGAACTGATGATTGAAAGTCAGTCTTCTTGGTGAACACAACTTACTAGAGGGCTCGGGAAGGAAGCTGTCTCTCAGCTGCAGGCTGGAAGAAATTGCTCTCAAAAAGCTTACCTCTCCAGGGAGGAATCAGATATCAGGCTGTGCCAGCCTCAGGTCCAACCCCTACGGTCCCACCTACATCCCCCGCCCCATCCCAGCTTTGTTAGATTGCTAGCATCGATCCCTGGCTTTTTCTGACCCAACAGTGGGTGAAGGAAAGAGAGACAGCAAGACATAAAGCCAGGTGGGGGTGGAGGGCGAAGGGGCTCCTTTTGCAGAGAAAGAAAAAAGGAGGAAAAGGGGCCGAGGACTCCGCTTAACTGGTGCCTGCCTGCTTCTCTTTGATTTGATGGCCTTTATTCTTTCTAATTGGATAAAATAGGAAGTCACTGGCAGTTCTGTGTTCTGGGTACACTGATTTTACTCAGACCAGCCAGCAGGTCCAGAGTGCGGAGAGACAGTGGGGGCTGGGGGAGGGGATGGGAAGAGGGCAGGAGAGACAGACCAGGAAGAACGTGTTTGGATGAGAAGGGGAGAGAGAGAGAGACTGAGGAGAGCAGAGCCGCAGAGGGAGAAAGTGCAGGAGCGCTGGGGAGGACAAAGAGTGGCCGGGGCGGGCGGGGTGGAGCCGGGCGGGAGGGAGGCGCCGCGACGCTGCGGTCCGCGGGGATGCTCGGCGGGCAGGCACCTGCTGCTCCGTCATGATTCAGCCGCTTTCCGTGCCGCGCTAACACCACAGGATGCTGCTGCCCCTGCCGCCGCCGCCGGTCCTGCTTCTGCTTCTGCTGCTCCCGCATGACGCTTGTTTCCTCCATCTGAGCAGACACCGGCTTCAGAGGCTGGAGGTGGGAACCATGCCTTTCAGTTTGGGCTACTGGTTTACTTAATAAGCCGGCGAGCCCTGCTGCTTCTCTGTTGGCCCCTGCCCTCTGGACCGGCGGGGATGGTTCGCAGAAGCTTCGGAAAGAACTAGGAAAGTGGCCCAGAAACAGCAGCTCAAGAATTATTACCATATACTTTTTGGGGGGAAGGGGAGTGTTGCTAGAAGGTGTTTTTTTTTTTTTTTCTTTTTCTTTTTTCCTGTTTCTTCTTCTTGAACTCTTCTTGCTTTGGATAATGACCTTGGACATGGACTATTTATCGATTTCCCCCTCTAAGATGCTGTATCATTTGGTTGGGGGGGGCTCTGCATGGTAATGGACCATGAGAGCAGCTGGGCCTTCTGGAGGTGAGCCGATGGAGATTGATTCCCCAGATATGTCTGAGGGAGCTGCAGAGAGGTCCTCCAGCCCCTCCACTCAGCTGAGTGCAGACCAGTCTCTAGAGGGCATGCCAGGGCCCCAAACCGAGGACGGGGGCACCCCCAGGCTCGTGGGCCTGGCCGTGCCCGGCTGTGTGTGCCTGGAAGCCGACCGCCTGAGAGGCTGCCTCAACTCTGAGAAGATCTGCATTGTCCCCATTCTGGCCTGTCTGGTCAGCCTCTGCCTCTGCATTGCCGGCCTCAAGTGGGTATTTGTGGACAAGATATTTGAGTACGACTCTCCCACTCACCTGGACCCTGGGGGGTTAGGCCAAGACCCTATTATTTCTCTGGATTCAACTGCTGCCTCAGCTGGTTGGGTGTCCTCTGAGGCATACACTTCACCTGTCTCCAGGGCTCAATCTGAAACTGAGCTTCAAGTCACAGTGCGAGTTGACAAGGCTGTCACATCCTCTGAGCCTTCAGCAGCACTGACACCCAAGACTCGTATTTTTGCGTTTTCTTTCCTGCCGTCCACTGCGCCATCCTTCCCTTCACCCACCCGGAACCCTGAGGTGAGAACGCCCAAGTCAGCAACTCAGCCACAAACAACAGAAACTAATCTGCAAACTGCTCCTAAACTTTGTAAGTAGAGAGAGACAGACGATGGCAATGAACACAGGAATGGGTGGGCGAGAGGTCCCAAAAGGTGATCTCCAAAGCACCGGGCTCTGTGTCCCTGCTTACATTTTAGTGGCTTGGCTTTGTTGGAGTGAATCATGTGACTGAGAGGTGCCGGCTGGCATCTCAGGGATCATAAAAAGGTCTTGGGGGCTCCTGATCCAAACCAGGATCCAGGTCTTTCTAACAGCAGCTCCCTCTGGCTGGATGTTAAATCTGGGGTTTTGTAAAACTTCAGCATCTGTAAGTCATACTTGCATTTAAGTTAGATTCAATTTGTTTCTAGCACCTTAAAAAATTAAAACATCAGCCCTTCCTTTATATATAAATGTGATTTCCATCTACCAGTGAGTATTTATGTGGTGTCCTTTTCCCTTGGTAGACTTTGTAACGTGGTTCCACTACCATCTACCTCCCAGCACCCCAAGCTATTCCTGTTGTCTTTTTCTGTCTCTTCTTCCTGTTCCCTAACCACTTCTCCCCACCTTTGTATTTTAGTTGGTCCTTTGGGCTATTACAGCAAGTCTTAAAACACTGGCCGTGCTCTTCCCCACCAGCTCAAGACCACGGCTGTCTTGCCCAGATTGTAGTCTGTCTTACTGAGCGTTCATTAGGGGAAGCTTTATTTTGTGCAGGACACAGTAAGATTCTACAGGAAGGGATTTCCCCAACTTAGTTTTGCCTTCTGTAATTAAATGTTTAAATAGCTTCCTTGGCAGTCATTAAAAAGTATAAGATCCATTAGTAAGGTATATACATCTTTTTTTTTTTTTTTTTTAAGATGTGTGTCTCATCTTCACCCCACAGATTGCAGCAGCCTGATTTAATAAGCTGTGGGTGAAAGAGCCACGCTCTTAAAACAATACAGAAGAATATATTGCTGTTTTTCCTGGGTCACTGCAGTAGTTTTACAGTGGAAAGTTGACAAGGGTGAAACCGTGAGCAGTCAGATTGTTTAAACATCAATAGAGAAGGGAGGAGTTTTTTGTAGCCTTTCATTAAAAATGTTTGTAGTTTATTTTTGTTCTATTTTTAAATCAATGATGACTATTTACTGAGTAAGAAAAAGTAGAAGATCAGAGAATTTAGTTCTTCATAACATGTGTAAAATCCCTTAGAGTTGAAAGAGAAGGTGGGGAGTCTCTGATGAAGTACCCCTTCTGTTTTCCCTCTCGCTGGTCATGAAGAAGAGTTAAGAATACCTTTTCCAGATACGATGTTTGGCATGAAGTAGAGCAATGTGTTATAGAAACACAAGAAAACTTGATTAAACTGGATCTGTGCTTGCGATTCAAGATTATTTCACATACCAGTTTCAGTGGTGAAGATGAAAAAGGATTTAAAAAGAAGCTTATTTTCCAGGTGTAATTAGGGAAAGCCTCCTCCATGCACACGCTGCCTTGTATCCTTGTCAAATCCCTGAAGCATCATTAAAGGTCTGACCAACATCACTGCATTCGCTGCCTCCACCCACCTGGCAAAGTGGCCAAGAAATAATACCCAGATGAAATGACAGGCTATAAAAAGCAAGTACAGGTCTTGCAAAAAGCAAATTCGCCAGGAAGATAAGGTTACTTCTTTGCCTTTATCATTTTAAACTGTAAGGCTTTAATTAAGATGTGCCCGCATGGGTTTAGTTGCCTGGAAAAAGAACGGTGGCCCTTTGAAAAACTCTTTAAGTAGATCTTATAATTTTGTCATCTGAGGAAATCAAGCAAATAAAACATGCAGCACATTTTTCCTTACCTAGAACCATGTCAGCAAGTATGTTGTGAAGTTTCGAGAAATTATTTTTGTAGGTAAATTCCTCTGCTAAGTGTTTGAATAGGTTCTATGTCCCATGTGGTTTTTTATTTTATTTTATTCTTTCCAAACCAGGGCATTGATATTGTGGCATTTGCAGTAAGTGGAAAAAATTGACTGCTGCCTAAGGGTCACTGTAGCCAATTTGGCCCAACACAGAGCTGCAGTGTTCTGAAGTGCATCAGAGTTTATAAACTGGGAAAAACAGACTAGGAAGTAGTTTTCTCCTGAAAAGTTAGTGGTAGACAGTTGGTTAACACTTTAAAGCCTATAAAGAAACAATGTGCTAGTTTTTTGGACTGGCGCCTAAATAAATAAATAAGTAAAAAACACTAGTATCTTAAAAATTCTTTTTTTAATTTTAAATTTGGGGTGGGGAGAGGGGAAAGGGATCGGGCCAGGCAGCTTTGTTTGCAGAGCCTTCTAAACTGTTTTTATTGTTTATAAAATGTTGTAACCATTCAGTAAAGCAGCGGTTCTCAACCTGTGGGTCAACCCACCCGAACTGTATTAAAGGGCTGCGGCACTGGGAAGGTTGAGAACCACTGCAATAAAGGAAAGGAAAAAGAGAAGAATTGAGAATGGGATTGTCATTTTGTAATCTCTTCCATTCTTTTTAACTAGTCACAGAAAGAACTAGAACTTTTATCATGCCATGTTTTAAACATGAACTAATCTGCTGGGCTTATGTTTTAAGATGACATTATCATATCTGAAATATGCTTTTTGGTGGCTTGAGGATTTTATTGTCCCTCTTCTATTTTCTGTCTCAGCATATTCAGCATATTATCCCCAGAGCACTAGCCTTCAAGGTCGCAGTCTGTGGAGGGCTAATTGATTCTTTTCCTGGAGCCTGAGAGAGTGGAAGAGAGTGATCCCAGTAATTGGGTCTGCAGTGTTACTCCCCAACCGAGCTACCTGCTAGGATTAGGGTTTTATTTTGTGAATGCTAGAATTACTTCCTTCCTCATTGACTCTTGTGAAATTGCAGCATTCTTTGTCTTTATCAAGATAGAAGGAAAAATGTTCTATAGGTATAGTGTACATGTCAGATTCTCTAAAGTGGGTCTTTCATAAAACCATATAATATCATGTTTTTACATTATTTATGTATACACGTAGATCTTAAGGAATCTAACAGAGCAACTGGAATAAAATGTGTATATGCAGATATATATATTTCTGCGTATTTTTTTCTGAAGTTTTTCTGTTTGGTTACTAGTTCTTCCTACATCACTGATTGTGTGAGTCCCATAATACTTGAATCATTAATTGCTTTCTTTGTCTGGGCTTTAAAATTTTTCTTACCATTCATATGGATAGAACTGACTTTTGGGGAGATTTCAAATTTAGATTAGCATAAAAAGAGCTGATTAATTAAATTGTAGCCAGGAAGCTGTAGTATCATCTTGAATGAAAATGTTTTTTGGATGGGAGACTGTGCTTGACAATAGACTCTTGGATACAGAAATGTATTGGTATTTTCATCTTAAACCAAACTTTTTTTTTTTTTTAGTCTTTTTATTGGGTTACATGACAAGCCATCGTACGGCCATGACAATGTGAATCCCTATCACTGGGAAAAGATCAGCATGATGAATTAAGTATACCAGGGGACTCATTTCTTCCTTTCAGTTTCAACATGGCATCCATTCACATTCCAACGGATCTTTCTTCTTACTCCTGGTAAAGATATTTGTAGGTATTTCTGAGCAACTATTTTAAATACCTTCACTTTAACCCTACTTGTTTATGCCAAAAACATTAGAAACTGTAAGGAATGGAGGATCTTCAGTTTGAACCAAATAATTTTATAAATTTACTGATGAGGAAACCCAGGCTCAGAAATTCTAGTGAAATTCTTTGTGCTAAAATTTACTCAACTCAGAAAAATTTAGTGAAATCTGAAGTAGTGGAAAATAGAACCCTGTCTTCCAGAATTTAAACACACACCACTGCCGTTTCCTCCCATCATCTTATCCCTGTTCTGGAGACTTAGTTAGAGACTAATTCTGGTAGTTTCAGTAGCATTCGATAAGTGAAGTACTTCAATTAAGACCATTTGTTCATATCACTGCTTTGTTCTTACTAAATTTGCAGTCCTGGTGGTCTTTCCCCCTTTGTATTTGATCATCTATACAGAGTTCGGGTTGCTTTTGAAAACAGCTCGTGTTCCTGAGGGCGAGCTCTTCTCTGTAGCTAGATGGCTCACCCCTTTCCTGCACACCCACTTAGATTTTCCCTCCTTATTTCTTTGTGACACCCAGATCCGCCTTCTTCCTTCCTTTTTCTTCCCTGTTTCCCAATTACCTCTTGAATCTTGCTTAGTTTTCTAATTGTGTCATTTTGCCTTTATGTAGCAATACGTCATTACATTCTAAGATACGAAAGCATCTTCACTGTCTTTACGTATGTAACTTTATTTACTGCATTTTAGTACTGAATGGCATTTATACATATTACAAACAAACATACCAAAAAGGTGTCCAGACAGTGAGCAATGTAACAGTTTCTTACTGGCACAGTGAATTAAACTTTTGGTCCTTTTTTAAAAACCTCTTTCCTCCCACCCCCTGTAAGTGAGTTCAGTGCCAGTTTCCCCTCTGACTTTTGCCTGTCCCTGTTTCTGCACTCCCAGAAAGTTCTTATCTCCCACCACGTATCCTTGTTATTCCTCTTCCCTTTGCCTTTTTAATAACACCCTTTCTTTCTTTCTTTCTTTTTTTGAGACAGAGTCTCACTTTGTCACCCTTGTCTTTTGTAGAGTGCCATGGCATCATAGTTCACAGCAACCTCAAACTCTTGGGCTCAAGCCATTCTCTTGCCTCAGCCTCCCAAGTTAATAACACCTCTTTTTAAAGCATAGATGAAAAGGTATTTTATAGATTGAAAAAGCTAGACATAAAAAATGGTGATGACTTATCTAGACCCCCCCAGGAGCCAGCAGCGTACCCCTTGTGCACTGACCCTGCTGAACCTTCCGCTAAACTATAAACTCCAACGTGTCTGCTTTTATGTTTGTGTTTCCCTTTTTATTATCTTTGCTGAACATCAAATTTACTTTTCTTGTATTGTTCCTCTTTTTCTTCATTAGTGAGTGTATGTTAAGTGCCTACAGTGGGCCAGGTACTGTTCCAGACTCGTTAGGTGGTGGTGGGAAGCAGAACAGCTGCCCTCCCAGAGCTTCTGTTCTGGCAGATTTTAAAACTCTAGTTGCATCGCTCATTGAGGGGTATTTCTTTACTTTCTTGTATGTCTCCCTCTGAATTCAGCATTTCTCCTCTTTGCCCTCATGTCACTCACTTCTAATTCTGTTGTTCCCTCGTGTGTTTCTCTTTTTTATCTGCTGAATACTGAACACTTGCCCAGCCGTGTCTTTTATCTTAAAGTGATGCCAATCCCACCTTTGCTACCAACAGGCCGGGCAGCCTTGGGCGGTTCCTGTTTGGGAGATGTGGCATCGTTGAATCAAATTGTTAGGGTTGCTTGGCGCTTGTAGCTCAGCGGCAAGGGCGCCAGCCACATGCACCAGAGCTGGAGGGTTCAAACCCAGCCTGGGCCTGTCAAACAACAGTGACAACTACAACCAAAAAAATAGCTGGGCTTTGTGCCAAGCACCTGTGCTCCAGCTACTTGGGAGGCTGAGGCAAGAGAATCGCTTAAGCCCAAGAGTTGGAGGTTGCTGTGAGCTGTGATGCCATGGCACTCTACCTAGGATGACATAGTGAGACTCTGTCTCAAAAAAAAAAAAAAAAATGAAAAAATTGTTGGGGGTAGTTAGGAAAATAATATCTATCCAGTAATATCCTTTAGGAACTCCTCTCTCTTTTTTTTTTTTTTTGGTAGAGACAGAGTCTCACCTGATTGCCCTCGGTAGAGTGCCGTGGCGTCACACGGCTCACAGCAACCTCCAAATCCTTGGGCTTAGGCGATTCTCTTGACTCAAGGAACTCTCTCTTAAGGTGGAAAGTATAGACAGAATTCTTCTAGCATGTAAATAAAGATTATAAGATTATTTTCAGAAAGCTGGTAGCTGTAAATATTTTTGTTTGTATATTCTGGTTTTATTTTCTATGGCTTGTTTGACTTTTAGAACATGAGGAGTATTAAAATATTCCC
This sequence comes from Nycticebus coucang, assembly GCF_027406575.1. Lineage (NCBI taxonomy): Eukaryota > Metazoa > Chordata > Mammalia > Primates > Lorisidae > Nycticebus > Nycticebus coucang. The sequence continues at coordinate 9,936,348 of NC_069803.1, read as the reverse complement.
CAAGGCTTTAGTTTTACTGTCCAGAGAAAGGCTTGAATCTGCCATTAGTTGTTTAATTCTCAAACCGAAGAAAACATGGGTTCATATACTATTCACATGAAGAGTGTTGACTAGATTGACTAGAAGTGAATAAACTTGACCTGTATTATCTCAAAGATTGTTACAATCTTTGCTCCCAGGAATTTGACCTATTCTGTGTGTATGTGTGTGTGTGTGTGTGCGTGTGTGTATTCAAAGGTTATTTCTGAACAATATAATTGATGTCTTATAATTGTAGAATTTCCTATGTTGAACATTCTTGGGGATTATCTGGGTCACTTCCCAGATGAGAAAATGCAAGTCTGGAAAAGTGAAGTGACTTGCCCAAGGTCACTATAGCCAATTAGAAGCAGTTCTGAAACTAACACCAAAGTGACCTTTCTTTCGCCACACCCCACTTTTTTCCTGCATACTGTTTTTAGTGTTTATTATAGACATATATTCAAATAGTATATATTATCATCACTTAAAAGAGTTTGATTTTCCCATTTGTTACTTATCCTAATTGGTAAAACTTCCCTTGCTCTACTGAAGATGTCTTCTTTGGAGAAGAGAATTTTACCTTTATGATTCAGTCAGTATAAGACACCTCTCTGGAGACTGGGCATCCAACACCCATCAGTTCAGTATATGGGAGGATTTTTAAACAAAGCCATCTCAACTAAAATATGTTACTTATTTGGAAAGAAGTGAATTTCTTATTACTGAATGTATTCCAACAATGACACCATTGAGGGAGATTCATGTTGCAGGCAGATTATTAATGTATTTACCTCTGAAGTCTCTTAAAACTCTGAATCTCTGTCCCTTGTGGTATTAGCTTTCCAGTTGGGCAAACTTGCCAAGCCTGCTCGTTCCTATTCATGGCCGTGAGCAAGTGAGATCCTCCGTCTGAGTCTGTTTCCTTATTTATATGTGACAATAGCAGTACATATGTCTTGGGGCCTTTGGGGGATTAAAGGAGATATTGGAGAATACCGAGTCCTAGGTCTAAAGCATAGTCAATAGAAGTCCAGTACCAATTTCTCTCTCGGCTTTTGACACCCTTCCTCATTTTGTTCTTCTTCTCCTTTGATCTTAGCAGTGGTTTTGTTACAGTTTGGAGAGTAAGTTTGGGAGTTTTGGGGGAATCTTAGGAAAAGCTTAGAAGTAGCGGAGACCTGAAGAGGCATCCCAATAAAGTAAAAATCGTACTAGACATTTGAGACCCAAGGCCAGCTCTATCACAGGTAAACTGTATGACTTTGAGCAAATCACTTTACCACTTGAGATTTAGTTTTTACATCCAAACATATGCAGATGTTAATGTCTGAAATTCTGGAGAGATTGTAATGAGGACAAAATAGGTTACTCTGTATGAAGAAAAACTTGTCATTAGGACAGGGTGTAAAAAATAAGTGCTTTATTTTCTAGGGTTCACATATGTGTGTACAAGTGTTAACATTTCTAGGAATAAATTATAAGGGATCTTTACAAGTGAATTAATTTTTTATTTCTTAAAATGATATAGAACATTACTAATGTCTTGAGTGCCATAAAAAGTGATTTTTCCACCATAAGAATTGGGTAGAATACGTAAATTATTTCTCTTTGGGTAATATCCAAAAACCACCATTATCTGCCAAATTATCATAAAGGCAGAATGATGAAGAGTTATTTGTAGAAAAGAAAAAAGACAGAGCAGTGAGTGAAATTGAACCCGTGAAGGAAGCATTCTCTCTGGGAAGGATGAGAATGTAGAAAGGAAGCCACACAGTTTAGAGGTAGCACTAAGTGAGAGCTGGGTTGAGAAGGTCTGAATAAAGATTGTGTTCACCTTACTGTTTTTATTGCTCCAAACTGGGATTTCCTCACCCACAAAGATAGGAATTAAGGTCTATGCACTGCTTTCAAGATTTGGTTTGACAAAAACCATGGAAATAACAATTTACATAGATTAATGAATCGTATGTGAGCTAAATCAAACATAGAAATGTTTGAAATTTCATTAAAATTATAATTAAATATATACATATAATTCATCCTCATACTATTTTAAATAAAGGAAAATGGTTTGGTAATGAACAAATAAAATTGGGTAGATAAAATTATTTAGAAATGTGGATGAAAAGGTTTTTTATTAATAGGATTGGAGGTATGAACAGAAAAAACTCCAGCCTCTTAATTACTAGAGGTTTGTAAAAAGTAGAAGAGAAAAAAAATTGTTACAGAAGTAGAAAACAATTGTCCCTTAAATATATATTGGAGATCCTAGTGGCAATGAACTTAAAATGAAATCTTATTAGCTGGATTATTGGTCACAATCCTACAAAATGGAAAGAAACAGTGCTGTTCTGATCTGTGTACTTAAGGGGCTTTGATGTTTTTGTTATACCATAGTGACTTTGCTTCCGGATAAATGTAATTTTGTAACAGATTTCCTTTTACAAAAATGTATAGTAATGAGTGTAACATTGTACTTTCATTTATTTTTTAGAGTATAATTAGAGATACATGAGAACTTCCATGCTTTTATCATCTGGATTCTTATTAATTCAAGTATAATAGATTTGCTGCAGAAATTGAACTCCAAATCAATTTTGGAGCAAGGAGGCAGCTCCTTGTAAGGGAAAAATATATGATAACAACCTAGGGCAGATTTTTACCTGGGAGTAGGTTTTTTGTTTGTGCAATGGAAATGTTTGCTTTATTCTGATAAAAGCAAATATTCTGATAATATAAACTGATAGACTCAAAAAAATTAGATAAAATATAACGGAAAGCTCCCTCAGATAAAGCATTTTTTATTTTTCGTCTGCAGCATGGTATGACACACCAAGACCTGACTTCCTGTAATTCTCAGACATCTGCAGTTGAGTGTTTGAATTGCCTTTCTTGAGGTGGTGTTCTAGCCAAAAGGGAAACTCATGAACTCTATTTGAAGCAGAAGCTAGTACAGAAGTTAATATGCATGTAATTCTCTAATAAAAAAAATCTCCATAATTCATTTTATTTTAAAAGCTCATAATTTAAAATTAAACTAATTATGCACACATGCATATGCATTTGGAAGGAATGTGGGTGTGATGAAGACAGTAATGAGTTTCCACTAGAGGGAAAAGTTACTTCATAGGGAAGCAAGCAACACTAGATCACTCACATTTTAACTGCGTTACCTGTGTTGCTTTAAGGTGTGATGTGATTTTATTTCTCCAGCTCCTCCTTTTCACTCCTTTTCTTTCTTACTTGCCATCCTGCAGTTGGCTTCCTCTTTCCTCTGCCACTTCCTACCCACCATTACTTCTCCTCCAGTGATCTCACTGCACCTTGCTCCATCCTACTCTCTGCCACCCTGTTCTAAAGCCCGTCTCCCAAAGCGTCAGAGCTTATGGAGCAGATGGCCCAGACCTGTGGTTTCTCACTGGGTGGGTTGGGGGAGAGAGTGAGTGAGACCTTAACCACAGTCTTGACCACGATTAACCTGATGACTCTCAGAGTTGCCTCTTCCTTAGCTAAGTAGCAGGAAGTACTTGTTTTATGAAAAACGTTAGTGTCACAACAATAAAAGCTCCATAAATAAATGGAATGATCTAAGGACAGTGGAATTGAACTCTTGTTAGCATTTGTTTGTAATCCCTTGGTAGAGCTTTCTGGGTCATAATTGCTAGCTCTTCTGGGAACAAAAGGAATCAGTAACCATTGATTGTTACAAGGATGCTAAGTATTGCCTACAAAGCAAATCTTAAGAATGATTAGTGGCAGAGTTCTGTGTTAAACTCTGATCTTTCCTTCCTATAATCTTTAAAGCAAACTGAATTTTACAGTTTTTCCCTTCAAACAAGGCTTAAGATTCTTCAAAAGGAAGAAAAAATTAATGTCGTGCAATGTGTGAAGGCTTCAATTTACATAGAAAATGAGAAAAAAATCATATAATTACTTCATTTTTTAAAAAATATTTCTCTTTCGATGATATCAGGGAGCCATCTAAATTAACCCTTGACAAGCAAGTTCAGGTTCAAATGAATATGAATTCTTCTAATTTTAATAGTTCTGCACTATGGAGGCTGAAATACACAGCCAATGATCTACACTCCCCTGTCTGCTCAGTAAACTATATTGACATCAATGGGATCAATGCAGGGATTCTCAAAATCCTTGGGAAATTCATTATTGAAAATTGTTGAGTTTTCTTCGTCCTTGATAATATGTCACCTTGAAATTTTGTTTGATGTATTTTGGATTGAAATCTTTTAATAATCTATGATACTTGTCACTACTGCCATTTTAAGTGGGATTTACTGAATAGAGGATCTTCGTACTGTTAATAGTGTGATCTCATTGAGACATACTAAGTGATATATTAGAGATTCTAGCCCTAAATAACCTCAGATCAATGTATATTTTGAATATGTGTGGGGTTATTACATAATTAAAATCAGTATGTCTGAGCTTTAAGGGATCATAGAGACAATTTAAGCCAAATCTTTTTTTTTTTAGCTCTGAGAACCAAGCGCAAAAATGTTAAAATTCTTGCCAGAGATCTTACACAATCAGAAAATTTTGGTCCTGTTTTCATGCCATCTGTGTTTTCTGTTACTAAGTCACTTTGCCATTTGTTCACTCTAATGAAATAGTTTCTCTGATTTCCAGTACTAGTCTCCTAAGGGATTTCTAAATAAAATTTTAAGCAGATTAAACATTTATATGAAAGATAAAAATCTCTGAGTGAAGTCCCTCTTTGAGAAAATACCTAAGTTTTGGTGACACAGTTTGCTTATAAGTCACTCTCCCTCTGTTCTGTATCAACAGAGTTCAAGGATAAGAGGTGAGTAATCAATAAAGAAAAGTGACTCCTTGGTTCTCATGGCCGTTGGATTTGGAGGGAAGATTTTTAGTGCCTAAGTTTAATCCCCAGATAATCTGTTTGTATATTTGTTCCTCCTTTCATGATATGTAGAATGGCTGTAATAAATGTTCAGACATTGATCATAGCACCAAATAGGAAAATTTTTTTTTTAATATACGAGTGTTACTATTCAATGGGCTTTACTGGATTTATTTTGAAACAGATTGTAAAGTATCGGCATTTATAAAGCAGAAATTACTTTTATTTCATTTTCATTTCTTGAGTATACTATAGCTAATATATAAAAAGCATTTATGAGTATATTATCTCATGAACTCTCTCCTGGTATTCAAAGTCCTCCCATAGCCGCTCCCCAAACTTCCTATCTTGCCCAACTCTGGCTGGTCCCATTCCTCACCCATTCTAGCCAATGGGGACTCTACCCTAAAGATTATTTTATTTCTCTCTCCTTTTTTTGCTCAATCTATTTTTCTACTATAATAATGTTCTCTTCCCACAGTCTCTATTTGCCCAAATTCTTCACAGGCCTCAAAACTCATTCTTCACATTAGATGTGGCCTCTTCATCCTCTAGACCCCCTCAGACGCACCCCAACATGTTTCTGCCTCATCATGGCAATGACCACATGGGATTTATGATGTTCTTTTTTGGATAGTTGCTTGTCTCTCATGCTAGATTGAATTTCCTAAGACCTGGAGTTAGATCTAATTCATTTTTATGCCCTGTATGGTGTCAAACAAAATATGGGTTGAGCATCACAAATCTGCAAATCCAAAATGCTCCAAATCCAAAACCTTTGAAGCACCAACACGATGCTCAAAGGAGGTGCTCGTGTGACCATTTGGGATCTCAGATTGTCAGATGGCATGCTCAGGTGGTGGGTATAATGCAAGTATTTCACAGTCCTCCATACTCTGGTCCCGAGCATTTGAAGGGATACTCAACCTATGTTTTAGGAAGTAGGTATCTCATTTGTATATTTTTGGAGTAACAAGTACAGTAAGAGTAACTTTCTTATGAGAATGGAGGAAGAGGAAGGTGATCTGAAACAATAACTGTCTGGAATTCTTATTTGGAGAAATTCAGTCCAGAGTTCAGACATTACAAACTTTGTTGAGATTTTATTCTGGGTGCTTTAATATATGATTTGCAAAGCCTGCCACACAGCAGCATCCTACATATCTTCTCTTTAAAAATTCACATCATGGGGCGGCGCCTTTGGCTCAGCAGGTAGGGCGCCGGCCCCATATGCCGAGGGTGGCGGGTTCAAACCCAGCCCCGGCCAAACTGCAACAAAAAAATAGCCGGGCATTGTGGCGGGCGCCTGTAGTCCCAGCTACTCGGGAGGCTGAGGCAAGAGAATCGCCTAAGCCCAAGGATTTGGAGGTTGCTGTGAGCTGTGTGACGCCACGGCACTCTACCGAGGGCGATAAGGTGAGACTCTGTCTCTACAAAAAAAAAAAAAAAAAAATTCACATCATGGGGTTTAAGAGACTTCAGATTAAGGGCACACACTCTGGAGCCAGATTGCCTGGCTTTAAATCCCAGCCCTGTCTCTGGCTGTGTAAAAGTCTGCAAGTTGTAGCTATTCATGCCTTACTTTCCTCAATAGGCAATAATTGTACCTCCTTCATGGAGTTAATGAGTTAATGTATATAAGCCATTTGAAATAGCCTTCATTTCATAGTGCTGGGGAGACATGAGCTATCATTATTGTGCAGTTTTTAAAAATTAAAGTGCGTTTCCTTGAATTCCATATTTGATACCCTGCTGTGATGATAACAGTTTTCAAGAAAAAAACAAGAATGCCAACAGACATGTTTACAAAGATACAGATGTGCTCCCATTTTGGTCTGATTTGGTTGTGTGGTTTTTCCTGTGTGTGCTTTGTGTTAACCGTCAGATCTGCCTTGTCTCGGGAATGAGAAGAAAAGCGGGAAAGGAGAATCATCAGTTTACCTGTCCGGCAAATACAGCTGCGTCGTGGTTTATAGCCGGAGACAAAACGTCACTCTCGCTGGCAAAATGCCATCGGTTGACACTGACATAGACAATCGTGTGTGTGTTACCTAATTTTTCTGTTGTGACTTCTTACTCTGTCGTAAAAGAGGAAGCAAGTCTAAAAAGAGACAAGTAACTTTTCTCAGCTGGTGAGGAATAATCGTAAAGGCTTGGAATTCCATCATGCTCTTGTTAGGAAGATAGAAATCTAGTTCTTATCCAGAAGAATTCAATAAATTAATGTGAGGATAGGTGCTGTCGATAATAACAATGATTTGGAAATTTCTTTTTTTTTTGTAGAGACAGAGTCTCACTTTATGCCCCTTGGTAGAGTGCCGTGGCATCACACAGCTCACAGCAACCTCCAGCTCCGGGCTTAAGTGATTCTCTTGCCTCAGCCTCCCGAGTAGCTGGGACTACAGGTGCCTGCCACAGCACCCGGCTATTTTTTTTTTGTTGTTGCAGTTTGGCTGGGGCTGGGTTTGAACCCGCCACCCTCGGCATATGGGGCCGGCGCCCTACTCACTGAGCCACAGGCGCTGCCCATGATTTGGAAATTTCTGTGTTTTATTAAAGAAGATGACAGGTGAACCTTTAACATTTTAAAAAAGTGAGAGACCTTTTACCCTGTTTCCCCGAAAATAAGACATCCTCTGAAAATAAGACCTACTTACAGGAAAGATAAGATGTCCCCTGAAAATAAGACCTAGCGCATCTTTGGGAGCACACCTTAAAATACGACACTGTCTTATTTTCGGGGAAACAGGGTAGATAAACTGGTCAAAATATGTTACTTTATTCACGGGGAAACCAAGATCCAGAAATGTGAAATGTAAAATCCAAGAGATTGGGTTTTAAGTATATAAACACATACACAGATGGATAGATAAATATATAAAATTAGTAAGAAATGGAAGCTGGTCTAAAAAATGGGAATGCAACCTCATTAGTGTGCTTTTTTTCCGAACTCTATGCTACTTCCCATAAATCAGCTAATTTTTTAAAGCTGGAATAATTTCTTGCTGTTCTGTGTTCCTTCTTGAGTGCTTACTCAGTGGGCTTTGTTCTAGAACTTTACCTCTAAGAGGAAAAACAAACAAAAAAAAATAATTTAAGAAAAATCATGTGCTATTTTAGAAGGGAGTGCGTCACATGGAGAACGTAGCAAGTGTGAGGTGGCCAGTACCAAGGACGCAGCCGTCTTTTCAGATAGAATGATCAGGGCAAGCTGCGTGGAGAAGGTAACAGCTGATAAAGGGCTGGAAGGAGGTGTAGTTAACTGGGCGGATGTACAGAAGAGACGTCCAGGATGAGGGGAAACTAGTGGGAAGCCTTAAGCTACCGCTGTATGCCCGAGCAGGTAGGAAGAACCCAAAAGCCAGGGGGGCTCACGTGGAGCAACGCAGGGAGGGGGTGAGGCATAGAATGCCACGAGCAACCTGGGGGTTATTGCAGAGTTCTCAGCTGCCTTGTGACTCGAGAAGCCTCAGTTCTAAAGAGATCACTGCCTGCTCTGTTTGGAGTAGTTCAGGGAGAGGGATCCTGGGGGAAATGGTCGGACCACGTAGAAGTTGTAGAATGAGGTTTAAAGATGATGTTGGACTATTAGATTCCTAATATATTTTGAAGGTAGACCGAGAATGATTCAGTGGTGGATTGAACATGGGACTGGAGCGAGGGCAGTGGAGGTTGGTTTCCGACTAAGCAGTTGGAAGGATGCCATCAGCTGAGATGGGGAAGATCGGAACATCGCATTGCTCAGTCTTCTGTGTCAGCAATGCCACACAAGTCAAGGTTCTTACCAGGATTAGCGCTGTGGACATGAACTTGACAGCTGTCTAAAAAATCAGTACAATTTTATGTTCCAGGGATCCTTATAAATACAAAAGGCAAGTTCCAGTGGACTTGGAGACATCTGCCCTGAATGCTCTGTAACTCTACCTACATCCCAGGGACACGGGGGTGGCTGTAAGTCCCAGGGGGGTGGAGAAGAGGCTTCCAGCAAACCACTTCATGACTCCTCCTGTTACGGTTTGCTTTTAACTCACCTTGTTTTTTCACACTCACATTCTGTCCAGGTTGTTCCTTTTGTCTGTAGCACGTTGTTCCATCCCTCTTTTCACGCCACTTTTCACCATCTTTTAAACTTTATTGCAGAAGTCCATTAATCTTTGAGATGTTGCCCTGATCCCTAAGGTAAACTAAGTAAGCTCCTCTAGGAAGTGGGTGGGGACGTCCCTCCAGGCACATACTCTGCCCACTGCCCCTTAGTCCTCAAGGTCAAGGATTGGTATTTTACACTGAGTCAACCGTGTAATACGTGCTGTGTGCCTATTAAACGAAAGTACTTGCATATCCCAGGACTTAATGGATTTTTCTCCATTAAAATCTCAATTTTCTGTGTTGACTGTGAAAAGCGACAGCATAAATGGTAGACAATGCTTGTTTTACTTCTTAAATTTCTCATCAGACTGCCAAGGTGCTGACTGTTTTCTGTTTCACAGAGATTTCTCTTCTCTGTTTCATTTTTCGGGAAGTACATAGCAATGAAATGGACATAAGGCAGTTATTGAGAGAGAAGAAGCAGGGAAAGTCCTAGGTGATCCACTCTCTGGCCGAGCTGGTGATCATATAGTCCTACAAATACACAGTCCTCAGCTGCGCCTGGGCCTGCAGTGTCTTTACACCTGGTCCTCCCCTGCATTCCAAGCATTGTCCACTGTGTCTTAGTCAGGTTCCTGTCTAGGTTCCCGTCTTCTTTAGAGACGTTTCCCATGGTCATCCTTTAACAGTCCTCCTTGGTCTCCATTCCAATAGTTCAGATCTTTAACACTCAAGTGCGTACTTATGCATCCAGTCTCCTGTATAATTCTTTGTTTCAGACATATGTGTTTTAAATTATAAGATAGGCTGCAAGCCTCACGTTTGCTTTTGCTTAACTTCTCCATACTAGAAAGAATGCATCAAGCACATGCTGCCTGCAAGGGCCAGGTTCAGAGGAGGAGGGTTACCAGTTCCTGTCCTCCCAGAGCTTAGTCTAGTTGTCGAAGACATAAAACACTTTCCATCAACAAAAGTACCCAGTAGTATATGAGAAGTACACAGAGGAAACACTTAAGAAGGTGAAAGAACAGTAGCAGGGAATAAAGCTAAGAAGGAATGGAACCAGAGGCGTCTTCCGTTACATGGGTATTGGAGGTGGACTGTGAGAGAGGCAGGGGGTGGACGCGGTTATCCCAGCTGGAAGGAAAGGCCAGCAAGGCAGAGGCCCGTCAGGTGCATAGAGAGCAGGCCAGTTTGATGGGTATGAAGGAATTTGTTGATAGCCACATTCATTAAACATGTGTTATCTGCTCAGTGCTTCACATGGACTATCTAATCTTTACAAAGAAAACATTATTTTTATTTCTTTATTTAGAAGCAACTGATAAAGCAAAAAAAAAACCAAAAAACTGATGCTCCAGACAGTATAATAATGGAGATGATAGTGATAATCTGAATGGTGCCAGAGGAAGTGGGAGGCAAAACGTGGTTGTGAGATAGACTGTGAAGAATTCTGTGAAACCAATTGAATGGGGGGAGGAGGGAAATGACTCTGCACACAGGAGTGATGAATCTCTCCACGACAGCCTCATGCATTTATTCAACATGTATTTATTGGTTCTGCTAATTCTTTACGTTATTTATTAATGTACAGAATCAGTAGATTTACGATAGGATTTGTGCTTCAATTTCCAGAAAACACTCCTTGCTTCCTTCTGATAGAGCTGCTCAGTTAAGTAATATTAATTGTTCTTCTCCAGTATTCTATAAAAATTAAAATGCATAGAATACAGAGCTTAAAGATAATTTTGGTTTACTTTGTGACATCGTTCACTGTTGCTGACAAATCAGATCCTTTTTTGATTGTTTATCCCCTTCAATAGACACCAGTAATTTACGTGCTAAGATTTATTTTTGTATGGAGATGACAAATTCAGTTACATACTGAGTATGTGTTTAGCCTATTTTTTTTTTACATGTTCTCTGCATAGATAGCCTTATCACTCTGTTTAGTATTACAAATTCTTTTTTTTTTTTGTAGAGACAGAGTCTCACATACCGCCCTTGGTAGAGTGCCGTGGTGTCACAGGGCTCACAGCAACCTCTAACTCTTGGTCTTACACGGTTCTCTTGCCTCAGCCTGGGACTACAGGTGCCCGCCACAATGCCTGGCTATTTTTCTGTTGCAGTTTGGCCTGGGCTGGGTCCGAACCCGCCACCCTCGGCATATGGGGCCGGAACCCTACTCGCTGAGCCACAGGCGCTGCCCAGTATTACAAATTCTTATATATTAATGCCAATGTGTGAATACTGAAGTTTGAAATTGTACAGTTCTTACAAAAAGAAGGTAGAAAATAGTCTTCCTACAAAATAATTGCTGTCTTTTCTGTTTATTTATGGACCATTCAAACAAAACTGTATCTTCATTAAATTTCACAAGTTAGTCTATTCAAGTTGTTCATAGTATGAGTTCTGAAGTCCATTGCTTAATAGAAGATTCTAGCATACTATTAATAATGGCATAGTCGATTGGTAGCTCTTTCATCCATGTAATTCTGTTGATATATGTCCTATGTTCTAGGGAAAGGAATATTTCAAGATTAAAGAGGCAATCAATATGTTGGTGCTTATTTTTAGTTTGTCAAAACTGGTAAATGAAAGGGCGCAATTTAATTTCTACTTGTACTGTTCAAACACAAGGAATTGATATTACAGAGGCCAAGCATATACCGAGCATATTTGCAGGTGTAAATAATTAGCATTAGACACATTTTCTTATTTACTTTTTAAAGCAGTGATACTTAAGTTAATATTAGCAAGTTATTTTTAGAATCAAAATTTTTAAAAGTAGCAATTAAAACAATGTATAAAAAGAAAAACCTTGCTCTTTTAGTGTGAATAGAATATTTTCTGTGCAAAGATGCATTCCCATTTTAATTAAAATTCATTTAATATGCACAAATTCCAATTTCTTTTTTTTAATTTCAGGTTAATACAACAGTACATATTATTAGGTTGCATAAATTGCTTTTGTAAGGTTAAAGTCTGCATTGCAGCTGGGTCCTTGACCCAGGAAGTGTACCTGGGCAGTATACCTGTTGGCTGGGAACTGACACAAACCCTTCCTCCCCTTTCTCCTTATTTGAATTTAATTTAGTTTTTCTCTCCTGTGAGTATGTATTTGTTAATCCTCTAGTTTAAGTGGAACTGAAGTTAGGTGGTATCTCCAAGTGGTTTTGATTTGCATTTCTCCGATGATTAAAGATGATGAGCATTTTTTCATGTGTTTGTAGGCCGTGTGCCTGTCATCTTCAGAGAAGCTTCTGTTCAAGTCTCTTGCCCACAAAGAGATGGGGTTGTTTGTTCTTTTCTTATTGATTAGTTTGAATTCTCTGTGGATTCACATCAGACCTGTGTCCTATGCAGCCATAAAGAAAGAGGGAGACTTGGTGGCTCCTGTGGCTCAAAGTAGTAGGGCACCGGCCCCATATGCCAGAGGTGGCAGGTTCAAACCCAGCACTGGCCAAAAACTGCAAAAAAAAAAAAAGAGGGAGACTTTACGTCTTTTATGTTTACCTGGATGGAGTTGGAACATAGTCTTCTTAGTAAACTATCTCAAGAATGGGGAAAAAAGTATCCAATGTACTCAATGCTATTATGAAACCAATATATAAACACTTACACATTCCTGTGAAAGAAAGTAGGGGAGAGGAAGGCGAGGGGAGGGGCGAGGGCGAGTGGAGGGAGGGTATTTAGTGGGATCTCACCTAATGTACACAATATAAGTTCAAAACTTATAAGTTCAATATTAGTTTCAAAACAACTAAGAGGGAAAAAAAAACAACTAAGAGGATATTATAAATGTCATACCACAAAAATAAGTAAGTGAGATGATGGTTATGTTAATTAGTTTGATCTAAGCATTCGACATTGTTATTAAAACATCACATTATACCCCATAAACGTATATAGTTATGATTTAATAAAAGTTAAGTTAAAAAAATTAAAATGGAACTGAGTACATGCACGCGATGCTTATTTTTTCCATTCTTGGGAAGAATTTCGTTTTCTGTCATTTCTTGTCTCCTGTTTCATCTTCTGTTAATTGAAAAGAGAGCTTCTGGCTCGGCACCCGTTTCTCAGTGGTTTAGGGCACTGGCCACATGCACCAGGGCTGGTGGGTTCGAACCCAGCCCCAGCCAGCTAAACAGCAATGACAACTACAAAAAAAAAAAAAAAATAGCCAGGCATTGTGGCAGGTGCCTGTAGTCCCAGCTACTCAGGAGGCTGAGGCAAGAGAATCGCTTAAGCCCAAGAGTTTGAGGTGGCTGTGAGCTGTGACGCCACAGCACTCTACCTAAGGTGAGTGAGACTCTGTCTCAAAAAAAAAAAGAGCTTCTTCTGTGAATAGTTTTTTTACGTTTGCACCAAAATTTCTCCTTAAAAGGAATAATTTAATGAGAAGGCTAAATTTCTCCATTTGAGCCTAGAAATCAAAGTTGTGTTCTGCTTCATTTTATTCCCTTTCTGTGTCTGGAACACATATACTCATGAGGGCTTCTTTGCAGAGTGACGGCAGGATCACATGTTCAAATGAATATGGGCATATGGACAGATAGCAGATATCTGATTGCTTTTTAGCATTTCAGAGTCTACCCTCTGTGGTCTTATTTCCAGGAAAAGAAATGGAAATCACCAATAACTCCACGTGAAAAACTACTCTACCAGCTTTGTGTGGAAGGATTCAATTTAGATCCATTGAATTCAGTTCTCAAACTGGAAAATAGTAGCAACAGTTTCATATTTTTCAAGAGAAAAAAAAAAAGAAGGCCCTATTATATCATGTCTATTTTATCTTGACCTGACTTCAAATTGTAAGTGGCTGTTTCTCAGTTGGTTTTAATTGTTGTAAAATATGCATGCCACAAGAACCACCAGTGCTCACTTCGCCCCACTCTCAGCCCCTGGCCAGGCACCGTTCTAGTCTATGTTTCTATGAATTCAACTTACATTGTGGTATCCAGTGGAGATATGTCATTGAAGGAGGGTCATACGTTATTTGTCTTTTGCTACTGGCTCATTTCACTCAGCATAATGAATGCCCCCCAGATTGATCTGTGTTGCAGCCTGTGTCAGAACGCCCTTCATTTTTAGAAACGTCTCACAGTCATACATCACTTAGTAACAGGGGTGCATTCTAAGGAGTGCATCGCTAAGCCTTTAGCCATTGTGTGAACATCGTGGAGTGTCCTTATACAAACCTAGATGGGACAGCCCACTGCACACCCAGGTTATACGGTGTAGCCTACGGCTCCCGGCCTACAGACCTGCACAGCATGTGTAACATGGTGGAATGTGTGTATCAAAACCAGTGCTTCTCAACCTTCCTAATGCCGTGGCCCTTTCATACCGTTCCTGTGGGTCGCGACCCACACAGGTTGAGAACCATTGATCTGACCTTAAAAGGTGCAGTAAAAACAGGGCACTGTGACCTTACAGGACCTCTGTCACATATTCCTCCGTCGTTGACCAGAATGTCCTTACACAGTGTGTGACTGTATCTACTATATACTTTGTTTAGCCATTTTTCTGTCAGTGGACACTGAGTTGCTTCTACCTGTTGGCTATTATAAATAATACTGACATAAAATGAGGGTAATAGTCCCAATATGTTTTATTCACCCAGGGTTTGAAAGTGAAACCAGTGGTGGTGTTTGTGTGTGTGAATTTTGTCAAATTTTTGAAAATAAAACGTCTGGTGGAAACATACAAACATGCTTTCCTTTATTTTATATTAAATGTGCCTCTGGAGGAAGACCTTGCTTTGAATAGTAGATGTGACGGGGCAGTAATTACTTGCTAGAAAGATGCTTTTGACTACAACAGAGACTTGGAATTTACTTATTTCTTCTTTTCTTAGCATTTTTTATGTAATTTATTAGATCTCCCATCCTAACTCATTAAAACTGGTTGATTGACTTTGATTACTGACACACCCAAGCGATTTCAAAGAGGTTATCAGTTTGAAAATGCAGTTGCCTCTTTGAATTATTCATAAAAATTATTCATAAAAAGGATGACATTTTTTTCATGGATGGAGATGACGGTAAGGAGGAAGCAGGAACTACTGTGCTGCTTCTTGAAAATGTGAGGTCCTGGCTTAAGGAGCCTGCCCACATCTCCCTTCCTCGACTATTCAGGCCCCAGGAAAGTCCCAGCCGGGATGTGACGTGCTTTCCCCGGTCAATGGACTGTTCTCTCCAGCTGAGCGTGGAAGTGACCTTGTTTCTATCACTAGCGGCTTTCAATCAGGAAACTACGAGGGGAGGTGACTGAAGTTTCGGGGTTGTGCTGGCCTTCTCAGCTATGTGACCACTGGGCTTGACTACATGGTGGAATGAGGGTCTCGTTAAACCTGGGTGGGCCACCAGCTTCACCACGCAGATGTCCCGTCTAGTGTAATGGAACCAGTTCTTGCTTTGTGTGTGTGAGAGAGATAGTAAATTCCCAAGATCATATTTTGTCATAATTAGTTATACCACATATTATTCTAACGGTTGGTTTGGTTTTTACTTTCCAGGGTAAAACTTTAGTTCTCTGTTTAATTTCTGTTTTGTAAGATACCTGTTATATCGAGCACATAAGAGAAGTCTGCTTCGCTGTAAGCATTTTTAACTCTACCAAGCCTACAACATTAGAAATAGCAGGTGAAGATGCGTTAGCATCAGTAGCCTTTGTTATTACAGTCAGCGTGGACCCAACTTCTGCTACTAACAAGGAAGTCCTCTTTTCTTGTTCTCTTTCTCTCTCATTTAATAACTCACCTTCTTTTTGGTTGTCCGCGATGGAATTGTTTCCTTGTTGTTCTCTGATAGAAGATATTCCCTGATAATGTAAAAATAAAAAAGCATCTGAAGTTTGCAATGTAGGGTATATTGCTGATGTATACAGAAATTCAAGTGATATTTTGACAACTGAATTCTTTCTGGGAATTACTTATTTAAATCTCAAAATATCCCTGCTGTCATAGTCCTTATTTTACCTTGTTCTAGATCAGTGGTTCTCAACCTTCTTAATGTCGCGAACTTTTAATACAGTCCAAAGGGATCGCAACCCACAGTTGAGAATTGCTGTTCATTATCCATTTCTCATCTATAAAGATGGGATTGATGAAGCACTGATGTGAAATTATAGGGAAGAAGTGCAAATAGCAAAAGATAGATTAAGGCATGTTTATTGGGTATTGTTTTTTGACCAATTATGTTGATTTGTTCACATAATAGCACATGTTTACAATGTATCAGGTGTGTTAAACCTTTGGCAAGCTTCTCCGGAGTTTCGTTTTTTTCTTTTTTTTCTTTTTCTTTTTGGCCAGGGCTGGGTTTGAACCCACCACCTCTGGCATATGGGGCCGGCGCCCTACCCCTTTGAGCCACAGGCACCACCAAAATTTCGTTTTTTCTTAAGTCCACTTCAACTTTCCATGGAAGCATCAGAAAAAGGAAATAACCAAGAATGTTGGTTAAAATAAGCAACATTTATTTTGAATTGTTCAGGATATTTAAAACTCAATGGCTCATCACGTCCAGAAAAAAGTAGTTCAGATAAGTCAAGTCAGATTGGAGTCTGGCATTTGGAGTTAAGCAGCTTTTCTCAGCTGTGTACTGACATTTGAGTTAAAAGAGTGATTTCTAATGACTTTCTTTAAAATAATACCGTTCATCTGAGCTTTGATTAAAAAATATTTCATTCCTTTGGAGAAATGATTGTGAGTTGGTCTTATTGGGTCAGGGCTTTCAAAATTGATAGTTTTGTGTAATGACATATGCTGAAACCTCGAAATGTGATTTTCCTAGCTGGGTTGAACCCTAAGCCTGCCATTTGGGAATAGTCTTTCTTGTTTTTGTTATTCTTAAATTCATTAAAAAGGGTTGGAAAAGTACACAAAAAAATTGACACAATATGGTACACCTTATGGCATCTCATTCTTATCTCTGGAGTTACATGTGTTTGCCAAATTGACATCTAGCTGCACATTCAAATCCGTATCTTGCTTTTTAAAATTAAGCATTATATTATGAGCATCTTTATGTTATTAAATATCCAAATGCTGAAATGTTATGTTTGGTTTGTTACTGCTGAGCCACATCCTTCTCTAAATTTTTAAAAGATTTTCTTTTCTTTTATAGCTGAATATATTTTTTTAATTTTGGGGGGTTCATTGAGGTTACAAAGAATTAGGTTACACTGATTGCATTTGTTAGATGAAGCCTCTCTTATAATTGTGTCCTGCCCCCAAGAGGTGTGCCGTACACTGTGACCGCCCCCATCCCTCTCTCTCCTCCCCTCTCCCCACTTTCTCATTCTCCTACCCCCACCACCACCTTAAGTTAGGTCATCTACTGTCTTCATATTAGATTTGAGTACATTGGATTCTTGTTTCTCCATTCTTGTGATGTTTTACTAAAAAGAAAGTGTTCCTCCTCAATCCAGGTTAATACAAAAGATGTAAAGTCTCCATCTCTTTTAATGGCTGAATAGTATTCCATGGTGTATATATACCACAGCTTGTTGATCCATTCCTGGGTTGGTGGGCATTTAGGCTGTTTCCATGTTTTGGCGATTATAAATTGACCTGCAATAAACAGTCTAGTGCAAATGTCCATATGATAAATGATTTTTTTTTTCTTGTGGGAACTTCTTCCAAGTAATGGGATTGCAGGATCAAACGGGAGGTCAAATTTCAAGGATTCTTCATACTTCATTCCAAAAAGGTTGTATTAGTTTGCAGTCCCACCCGCAGTGTAAAGTGCTCTCTTCTCTCCACATCCACATCCACAACCAGCGTCTGTGGCTTTGAGACTTTGTGATGTGGGCCATTCTCACTGGGGTTAGGTGATATCTCAGAGGGTTTTTTTTTTTTTTCTGGCCCGGGCTGGGTTTGAACCCACCACCCTTGGCATATGGGGCTGGTGCCCTACTCTTTGAGCCACTGGCATTGCCCAATCAGGGTGGTTTTGATTTGCATTTCTCTGATGATTGGGGACAATGAGCAGGATTGTCTGTTTTACTTAGAACATACTCTTAAACTCCTCATTCTCCTTGCTGTCCTCATCAGGCCGCAGGACTCCAGGGCAGACTTGGGCTTCTTTAGCCATTTAATTAAGTGCAGGTACAGTTAGGGTTTGACCTTGAACTGGTTTTGAAGGTGAACTGCATTTTACTTTGAAGGAGAAGGAGAGAGGGAGTTTCAGAAGATGTGAATTCATTTAATTATGAGCCCATGAAAAGTGCTTCCATGTACACTCCACAGCTTTTCCTTCTCCCTGCCTCTTCCCAGGGAGTTTCCTGGGCCTCCCATTCCCTCCACTGGCTCTGAAGGGAATGGCTGCCTGGAAGGGCTGTTAGAGATATTTTGATAGTTCCCCAGTTCTTACCTACTCCCCCTGAAACACACTTACAACCCACCCCCCCCATAAAAGTCCAGGATCTCTGAAAACAGGAAAATATACCAGGCTCTTAGAAGTTGTCAATGTTCTACATGTAGAAATAGTGAAAAAGCAATGAATTTAGTAACTTCAAGTTGTGTGAGTAGCATTTTGTAAATGTTTAAGTACTTTGATGCATGTTATCTCACATAGAAAAAGGCTTACAGAGCATTTGCTGAGGGAGTGAATCCTGACCAAGTTCTTAAAACATCACATCACGCCACATAATTGTATGTAACTACAATTCACCAATTAAAAGTATTAATCTAGTAAATAAAATCATACATCTTCCAGCAAGAGAAGGGAAGACTAGACCCAGATTTTCTGTTAGCCTCCAAAATTGAGGCAGTTATGGGAGATTAGCAGATAACACATGTACAAAGCTTTTGTTATTTAATTATTTTTCTTTCTCTCTGGGCTGCTATATTCATTTGGGTTTGTTCATATTCTGTTTAATTCTTCAGCACATTTATATATATATATATATATAAAAATTATCCTTCCATCATTCTAGTTTAAATTTTTGACTAATGGATGTTGGAAGGAGCTCAGTGACAAAGGCCAGCGATTAATTTTCTTTTCCTTACTGTTCTTTGTTCATCCTCATCATATTACAACATTCCGTGCAGGATTCCTTCCGCCTTACCCGGAAAGCCAAAGGCGGATTTGATTAGCGACCTCTTTGTTCCAGGTATCTTGCATCAGGGAGCCTTTAAAACAAAATGGGAGGAGTGATTAGGGGCTTCCTGGGGATGGTTTGGGGTCTACGCTTTAGGGAAAATCATGCCTTCATTAATTGAAGCTCAAATAGAATACGCGGAATGTAGTCATTTTCATAATAAGATTATTTTCATTTTAAAATGCTTAAAAACTGTTAAGCAGGACACATACAAACACAGCAAACTTCTTGCTATCTTTTTCTTGTTTTAATTCTTAAAATTGTGAGTTTTCAAATGTAAAGAAAATCCTAAAAGCAGAAACTAATAAATACTAATAAAAATGTTAATTAGTCTGATTTAATCATTAGTATTTTACCATGGATCTCCTAAAATATCTCTATAAATTTAAAGTGCTTTTATGTGAACAACAGTTGGGTTAGTAAATTCAACAAAGCGAAGTAACGAGACATAAACAAGCCTGTAAATGGTGACTAGAAAGTCACCATTTACACTTTGAGAGAGAAGAAAAGAGACTGGTTTCTGCACTGCTGACCCACACTCTCTTCTGGCACTGAATTGAACTTTATGAAGGTGTCTTGTCATTTCCTTCTGAATTATCTACTCCTCCATTTGCTTGAAACTGGAGCTGTTTTTTCTGAGCCCTATCCCAATATGTGATTCTCACCTCCTTTCCTTTTCACGACTTCTGACATTACTTTGCTGTCTTCTCTATACTTCTCCATGGTGAGAGTCCCACGTGAAAAATACTGGAGACCCTGGAGCCCCCAAATTCTAGTTTAGACCAATTAATCCACATTGATGTTGCTGTTTATAACAGCAAAATTCTGTAAATAAATCCAATGTCCACCATCTGTTGGATGACTGTTATGATGGAGGTTTTGTACCAAAGTATTAATTCATTTAGGCACACAGTGATTTTTTTTGATAAGCTTTTTTTAATCGAAAAATGCTAATTTTGCTTACATAGTATCTTTCATCTTAAGAGCAAAAAAACTAGCAGTATTGATCTTTACAGCACTACTTGAGTATTATCTACATGAAAAAAATACTAATAGCAATAATAATAAAAATAATATATCATCATTATTATTATTATCCTCTGTTGATAATAATAATATTATCCTCTGTTGAGGATAAGGGCTGGCAAAGTATTCAAGTATTTCTAATTTCTGTCCTTCTCACTCTTCATGCAGTAATAGGTTATGGATATATAAAACCGTTCTATTTTCTTTGTTAACTAGCTATCAACAAAGTACTTGGTAAAACAAAAGCGTGCAAATTATTCTCACTGCATTCAAAAAGTTAAAACTGAAGCGTATTTAAGATTAAGTGCCCAGTACTGACTATAGCATTTATGCGTATTGTTAAAACAAACAAAAGCTAAAAACACAACTTTATAATAGTTTCCTGTCAGACCACAAAGCACATTATTTTTAAAGGAGTCAGATGATTCCAGCAATGAGCAAATACTGCTCATCTAGCCAGTGCGATTCAATAATGTATCAGACCCTGTAAGGTAAAATCTCTTTCAAAGCTTTATACAATTTTTAATTAAATTAATTATAATACTAGATGAGAAGGTGATTGATAGAGGTTACACATGTGTATGTTAGTTATGACATCTCTAAGTGTAATAATAATAGAATCTATTATTTTAAAGCCTTTTAGCTCATCTGTAGTTAAATCGAGTAAATCGTATCACAACAGTGAATGATGGCGCATAACAAGGGCAGTAATTAAAAAACAGAATTACAAATCAGCATATGCCACTCCTTCTTCTTCTAATCAGCATATGCAAGTTGTAATCTTAAATTACGACTCTTTGGTAGTGAAAAATGGCATTTTAAAAAGACCTAAGTCCATTTTTTCTTCCATGTGGTCTATTCCCATCTAGAGAGAGCAAGTCAGATCTTGGGAGGTGAATCTGCCGTAGTTGACAGCTGGGTGAATTGGCGACTGCCAGACACTGTGAAAACCCACTGCATTGCCCCCCATTACTAAGGACCCCTGCATTGTGCAGTCAGCTGGAGGTTTCCAGCTTCAAAACTGAGGTTACTTGACACTGCCCCAGAAGGACAACTGAGCTGGGTGCTCTTTGTCCTCTGCCGTAAGGGTACACGTGAAACCTTTTACTTGTAACTTTTAGGTTCTTATATGGCTGGGAAAGATTCTGTGACATGCCTTTTATCAGGCCAGAACTGACTGGGTCATGATTAACATTGAGTAAAGCATCTTAACACCTTCTAATGTATTTTACCCATGTCCAGCTTCAACTTTATCCTGATACCAAGAAACAAAAAGTATTTCCATGGAAGCCATCTATTATTTGCTTCTGTTTCTAACCCTGTATGAGTATCTTAGAAAAACTAAATATAATCTTGTAGTTGTATTTATCTTATTATGGCAGTGCAGTTTTGTTTTTTAACTGAAGAGTTAATGTTTTGACATGTTAAGGAATTACCAGAGCCATTCAGTTTTATTTATGGATTTGTAATTATTCAAAATCCAAGACATTAATAGAAAAAAGTAAGGCTGGTCATGGTGGCTCATGCCTGTAATCCCGGCACCGTGGGAGGCCGAGGCAGGTGGATTGCCTGAGCTCATGAGTTTGAGACCAGCCTGAGCAAGATGGAGACCCCATTCCAAAATAGCTGGGTATTGTGGTAGGTGCCGTACCCCCAGCTACTCTGAGGCTGAGGCAAGAGGATCACTTAAGCCCAAGAGTTTGAGGTTGCTGTGAGCTGTGATGCAAGGGCACTCTACCGAGGGTGACAAAGTGAGACTCTGTCTCAAAAAAAAAAAGTAAAAGGTATGTTAAAAAAAAAATTTTATGGAAACACAATTGAAGCTCATTAGTCAAACTAAAAAGCTCATGAAATTTCTTAACCTGAATCCTTCCTCACCATATGAACATAGACTTCTTTTCGATTTGTGCCCAATTTTGGAAACCTCTGAAGGAAATTAATAGGCAAAGAGTGATAGCAATGGTGGTAAATATGTTGTTTTTTTTTTTTATTTTTTTTTTTTTTATTGTTGGGGATTCATTGAGGGTACAATAAGCCAGTTACACTGATATAAATATGTTGTTTTAAAGTCCTTCTCACAAAGTTGGCATGTACAGCTGATGAAAGTTGGGGACAATGTCATTCCGACCATAAGGAATTGCCTGTGTTCCCTGATGCCCTTTTTAGAGCACTCAGTTAAAAAGCAAAGTATTGTACATCCAAAAGACTACGCAGTTTAGTCAGCGTCTAAATATCACACTGGGTACATACCTTTTTAATTTATAACAAATATAATTTTAAAACTAGTCAAAATTTTAAATTAGTTTCTTAGAATTACAGTGGTATCATTTAATACAAAAAGTTCCATGGCTGCTTCACGTCTGGCATTTTGTTTTATTTTTATTATTTTTTTTTTGAGACGGAGTCTCACTATGTCACCCTCGGTAGAGTGCGGTGACATCACAGCTCACAGCAGCCTCAGGCTCTTGGGCTTAAACACTTCTCTTCTCTCAGTCTCCCAAGTAGCTGGGACTACAGGTGCCTGCCACAACGCCTGGCTAATTTTTTGTTGTAGTTGTCATTGTTGTTTAGCAGGCCCGGGCCGGGTTTGAACTCGCCAGCTTCGGTGTATGTGGCCAGTGCCCTACTCACTGAGCTACAGCAGGGCCATGCTTGGCATTTTAAAGGCTTTATACTAAGACTCAAGAGATGTAGGGCGGCTTTGATTCATCCCACCAAGAGAGTGGCTTGCATGTGGGTGGTGGAGCCCAGGTATCCCTTTGTGTCTAGTGCAGTAGCTGCTGCGCTAAGTACTTCTCAGTCATGTCTTTGGGCCAAGTACACCAGAGCAGCTGGCTTTTGTTAAGTGAGGTATCACTGCAAAAGTAAGGGCAGTAGTTTCTCTTTAGGGGTGCGTTCCATGCTCTGCGCTAGTTCACAGAAAATGCAGTGATGAGGCAATGGCCCTTGTCATACTGAATTGAACATCATACAAAATCATGATGTTGTCCGTTTTTACAAAAGAGCGAGACCACATTTGCATGTGTTCTGGTTGAAAATTATTGTCTACTGTTCCTCCAGTCACCGAGGCAAACTAAGCTGTGTCTTTTTTCCTTGAGAATTTTGAATTCATACTATGCCTTATTCTGTTTGCGCTAATGAGAAAGACTTCCTTCACAACACGTATCCAGTTATAGCATAAGATTTGTTGTTTTTTTTTTTAACTAGAAGTGAATGTTAGTCAAGACCCCTTAACATTTATTAAGAGAAACACTCTTGTGGAAGTTCTCAGGGTTAGTTCAAGCCTTTGTTACCTGATCTTTTATAACATGTCTTTTTTTTTTTTCATTCCTAATGAAGGTAATTTACACGTCTATAGATAAAAACAAGTTGGTTGTTTCCAAAATGTAAAGTATTTCATTCAAATTTGGGCTGTCTGAATTTTGTTATTTCTGCTTAGCTGCAAGACATGTATTCAATCTTTTAAGCCAGTAACAGCTATATTCCAGAACTTTTTTAAGTGCTTGAGAAGGGGAATAGAGATAAGTGACAACCTAGCTTGGTGCAGGTGTGTATGTGTTAGTGAGGAGTGTTTGGGGAGACAAGGAGAGAGAAATACTACAGCTTCTAGTGAAGGTAAATATATAATGAATATAATACAAAAGTTTATTAATCATTGGAGCAAATTAAACACATACTCCTTTGTATGTTTAAAGGCTCATTAATTCATCACATTAATTTGGGGCTTGCTTGCATTTACTCAGTAAAAAGAATCTCCAGTCATTCTTTATTCAGATGACACCAGATCAAGAGAATCAGGAACAGTTGCATACTTGGCCAGGTCTTTTCAAGATTAATTATGACAATAATCATAATTTAATTAGTAATAATAATAATTATTTCAGTAGTCATAGCAGGTGAGTATTACAACATAGTCAAGCCCATCTACCTCCTTTCTGGTATTTTAGTGACCATCTAACTGGTATTATCTAGTGACACCAAAGTCGTTACTCTTATTCTTTCTCTGAGATGGCCTCAGTGGTCTGGGAAAGTCCTGTTAATTCAGTCATCGTGGACAGATGGACAGGTGGCCATAGCAAGGTTTTGCTGACATCAAGATGAGGGTGGTGCAATATTTTCCTCTCTGCTTGCCCCCTTTAGGAGCAGACTTGACAACACTTGGGTTGTCTTTCTCACAGTAATATCCTGAACAGAATATGTGACCTTTGGCAATTTATTTAAACTTTAGTAGCATTTTCATTTTTTCCCTCACAGATAAAATGAATATACTTTTCTCAGGGCCCTTATGAGAGTTCAGTGAGAGGATGTATGTAAATAGGATTTGTAAACTTTAACAGCGACTGACACTTAATCAATGCTGGCTGTGGTTTTATCAGTCCTGCCTGCATTGAGCTGTGTAGCTTCCCTGCTCTCCACTGGACCCGTGTGCCTCAGGAATGTCCAGTATCCATAGCGGTGCAGTCATCCCAGGGAATGTGATGTGGTACAACAGCAGTCAACATTTAAATTTGCTCCAATTTGTTTGCCTTGAATTTCTTTCATTTCCAGCAACTGATGAGCAATGGGATGTGAGTGTGAGGCTTTTGCCCTGTTGACGTCACCATGGCAGCCTGCAGGGTGGTGATCTGACAGGCTGGGCAGCATAGCCCCTGGCCAGAAGCTACCAGCACCTACTCCAAAGGAGCTGTAAAAGGAACTAGAATGTATGCTGAGCATGGAGGCCAAAAATACATATTGAATAAGCTATAGGAGAAGTCAAGACGTTGATGAAAGGAGAAACGTGCCCATGTCCAATTGTGCTTTACGCCCTTCCATGGGCTGAAGGAACAAAAAAAGGTAGTGTCAGCATGATCCGAGGGTGGGGCTCTGGCCTCTGATGTCAAAAGGTGAAGCGCAGGAAATGGAAGCCCTGCCTGCACATCCCCCCTGGACAGGCCCCTCCACGGTCAGCAGGTGTTATCAGGAAGGAAGGCCGGTCAGTCACATTGAAATTGCAGAAAGGAGGAGCAGTGTTTGGTGATGGATTGAAATCAGTGAGGAGCAAGTCTTTGCAAAGGGCTGGTTTCTGTTTAACTTTTAGAGAAGAAAACCAAAAGGCAGTTTTCAAGGGAGGGAGTAAAATGAGGAACGTCTGACCTCCCGTCCTGTCATGACTGAGATTTCCATTTTTAATGTTTCTGTGGGGTCCCCTTGGCCAAGAGGGGTCCATTCAATTGGTTAAAAAACTTAGAGCTTTATTTTTATTTCTGACTCCCGTGTGGGTGAATTGTGCATATTAATTGTTTGTTGGGCTGATGAGCATAAAAAGTCCATTTTCTACATTTCATTACATTTACATTCTTTCTGAGTCACTTGAGCATGAATTTACATTTTACAACAGTTTGTCATGGAAGTCTCACTAGATTTGGTTTTTTCAGCCAAGAGCTTATGATACCTACTTGGAAAAAACTCCTTCAAAGGGACAGGTTGGAAAGAGAGTTTGCTGCAGGTGCGGGAAGCAGAGGGACAATACTGTAAATGTCACCTGTGATCTAAAATTACTGTCAGTAGCAGATCTGTGGGCTATTGGTCCTACAGCGTACATAGCATAGGCTTTTATTTCCTATTGGTTTTGTTTGAAATGACTTTTGTAGACTTTCTCACCCTGTTTGAGTCCAATTACAGTTCTTAAATGTGCTCATCCTGAGTATTATGTGATAGTCAGCTTTAATGAGTGATCAGAAGCACTCTCATTATATGCAAGGCTTTTGAAATAAGCTCCTGTCTCAATCAGTTGCTTCACCTTCTTCAAAGCAATTAAGATAGGACTAGGGAGGTTAAATTGGACTTCCAGGCTTTGGTGAAATTAATTAATACTACTTCACAGGTAGGGACAACCAGGTGACCATTTTCATTACTTTCTATAAAAGACCTATTAGCACATGTGCAGCACCGGGACAGGTGCAGAGTTAACCCAGGCTTTATGTCGTATCTTTTATATTCACGTATTACAAGAGATTTTCAATAATTTTAATAGTTTTTTTAAAAGTTTCAACTCGTTCTTGAATTGAGTGGGGTAAAAGTTGGCTATTAAACACTAGCGACTGCTTGCATAGGATAAAAATTGAAAATTATAAGAAAAAGAATAGCATAGAAAATGAAAAAGTAGCCAGATGTGATGTCAGGTCTCTGTAATCACAGCTTCTCAGGAGGCTGAGGCGGGAAGATCGCTCAAGCCCAGGAGTTTGAATCCAACCTGAGAAAAGTGGCAAGAGCCCGTCTCAAGAAAAAGGGAAAAAAGAGAAGAAATAGTGAATATTTGCACTTAGATAATAAGCTGTGTGTTCCAGACAAATGAAGAATGATCCGTATTTTAAGGCACATAAAAAGTACAATGTCCTGTCACCATCATAAATTTTGGAATTCCAGAGCCCTCATGCCAACAGTTTGAACATATTAATAGTTCAGTAAATTCTTAACAATAGATAGTACATGTTCATTTTCTAGAACAGTGTTTTTAATGTTATAAATGAAATGTAGTTGCAAAATTAAAAATAATGAAAATGGGTCCATACCTCCCACATAGGGCCTAGTAATTATCTTCATGTGATAACTATAGCTTTGTAAAAAAAAAAAAAAAAGCATTGAGCTCTCTCAAAAACACTGTCACTTTATTTTCTACTGTAATACATTAACAAAGTTGAATGCATTCCCCTCCTCTGCTCTCCTCTACTGTAAGTTTATTCTATATTATAAGATACCACATTACTATTCAGGATTAATTTGGGCACTTGGGACCAAAATAACCTATTATTTACTTTTCAAAACAAGTTGACTGGTCAAGTGAGTCAAATGGTTTTTATTTTTGACATGCAGTGAGTAATGACTAAATTGCAGGCCTAAGCTATTTCTCTGGTCTTAGACGAGGGTGTCCATAAAGTTTGTGCGCAATTTAAAACATTAAACTATTTTAAATTGCACACAAGCTTTATGTCCATCCTGTGTATTCACCTGAAAGCAAAATAATAAGTCCATATATTCTTGAATGAAACACACTCATTTTGATTAGAATGAAGGGAATCTTTGCTAATGTACTTTTGATTACAGGTTTAATTCCATGAGCTAATATAAGTATTTTAACTCCGGGAAGTTATTATTACCTTGCTTCTTTCTGATCTTGTAAAGATTAAAAACAATATGATTACTTTCAAAATAATAAAATGTCATATTATTTTAGACACTGAGAATGTCATTTTGTAAATTAACCTGTGACATTTTACCTTTTAGTTAATCCTTTGAATTTACTTGTGATTGCATTTAACTGTGAATTAAGGTAATGAGTTGAATTGAATATAATGTCTAATGTAATTACCATATCCTTAATAAAAGGTTATTGTTAATGTGTCTGATGGTTGACTAGAAATTATCTTCAGTTACAAATTTTCAAAATGAATGCGTTTGGGTGAAATGGAAAATTACTAATTTAAGCCATATTATCCATTAACAGAGATCCTAGGGTGACCAGTTGCTCTTCTTTGCCCAACACGTGGGAACTTTAAGTTTTAAAACTGTTCCTGGAGTTTGTGGGGGCCTGGGATGCTGGATGTTCATTGCTAAAATCCAAGCCAGTGGTAGGAGTGGATCACCCCGTGTAGATTACTGCTGTCAAGTTAATTACAGTGAATTGATTCTGAGTGCTATTTAAATAATCCCAGCTCATAAGGCACAATTCACTTTGCCCCAATGAGAACGTGATTTCTATGAACATGGAGATTTAGCTGTTGATGGCTGAGATAAAGGATTTTTGCTCGAGGAAGGAAAGAGGTGGTGGAGCTAGGTGCTCATGATAATGACAGCAACAGCGGCAATCTTTAATTGATCACAAGATTGAATATGTTTAAGATTTAGCTAAAGGTAAGTTTCTCTGAACTCTTTCTTGAAAGCCTTCCCCTGATTACCATTCCTTCCATTTTACTCCCAGCGTGCCTGTACCAAAGTTTATTATAATGCTTGCCAACTTCCTTATTTCTTTGTTTTCCTCTACTGAACTGTAAGCTTATTTAGGAAGCTAGCCACCTTTTATTTATCCTTATACTCCAAGCATCTGGTGTGTTTAATGAAAGAATTACCTAGGTATTTTTCTTTACTTTCCAAAATAATGCAATAAATTACGTCCCTATTTTACTAATGAGAAACTGAAGCATCCACAATATCCTGTAAAATGCATAAAAACACCATGATAATAAATGATGAAGCCAAAGATGGAAAATCAGATCTGACTGATTGCAAAGCCAATTCTCTTTCCGTTACTCTGTAGTAAATAACGCTGAGCCAACATCACAACTTGGAAGACCTCCTGCTTTCAAGGAAGAGAGTGGGTAGGAATCAGCTGTACAAATGGAGGTGGGTCAGTCCCGTCGTGGGTGTGGATTAAGGGTTTCTGGTAATCTGCACATAGATTTTATAGATAATTGCTATAGAAGGGAAGTGACCAAATGTAAAATATAATCAGTGCTGGTTGTTTAGACAGGGAAATCCAAATGCCTCCATGCTCAGCATGAATTCTAGATCCCTCTACCACTCCTTGGGAGTAGTTGCTGTTAGCTTCAGGCCAGAGGCCCCGCTGCCCAGCCTGTCAGAAGGGCCACCATGCAGGCTGCCACAACGGTGTCAACAAGCCATTGTCAGGTAAATAAGTGGTGAAAGCAAAAGGTTCTTTCAGTTCTTCCATCATCAGTAAATCTTTTATTTTTATTTTTTTTAAGTACCTGCAGTGGCTTTGCTTAAGAAATTGTTCACTGACTCTTACGATGTCTTCTTCCTTCTCCTGCGGCTTGTCCTTTAAATGTATTTATCACATTTTAAAGTTAAGATACCAAAGATGCTAAAGTGATGGCAATATTACGTGTGTATGAAGTATCCATAGTGAGACAACAGAGACCTACGTGAAGAATGCATGTATATTAGCATCTTCTCTTTTACACAGTGATGAATTAATAATTAAACCAAACCAAACCAAAACACAGCTTCACAGCTGCTTGGAAAACATTTGTAAACAAAATTCATAATAATTAACTCTTGGTGGATGCATCGTTCCTGCAAATTTTAGATATTTATAGGAAGCCAACCATCTGCAAATAAACGTGAATTATGATTTCAGTTTCTCTAACGTGGAAACAAACACTGACTCATTCATTAAGGCCCACTATACAGACACGGTAGGGACTTTAAAGACATCACAAAATACTTGCCAAGGATTAAATGTTTAATATTTCAAAATCTCAGCACAAAATGAGACAGACCAAGTAAACAAGCGCAGAGTACACACATCCTTTCAGGACCTGGTAGTGAGGGCCTGCTGTGTGTAAGCACTGTATTCAGAGGTATATTAATGAAAATTGTGATCAAATAAAATTACATTTGTTAATGTTCTCATTTGTTATATTTTTCATTTAAGAAAATAATTATAGATAAAGCGTGAGTGATAAAATCACTGTGGAAAGGTTTTGCCTTTAAAATAATCAAAAGTAGTATAATTACTTTTGTACATAATAAGGTGATTTAGAATCTTAGGAAATTGTGCTGTATTTATTATACTAAGGATACCATTTACGGGCACTAAGCAACATTGATAAATATTAAGTGTAAATATTAATATGTAGGTTTTCAGCACTTATAACTTAAGGGTCTAGGCCTTACTTACTTACATATTATAAAAAAGTCATTTTGATTGTATTTCTCTGTCTTCCCCATATCACAAAAATACAAGAACTTGAGAGATACTGATGAGTATAGTCAGTTTTACTTAATCAAATTATATAATAAGCCTGGAGGAAACTCAGGATACATCCTGTTTAGCTCTACTGTTAGACTAGTGAATATACACAGACAGAACTCTTATTCATATGAAGATGGGTCTGAAAGTTGAATATACAAGAGTCAAATAATAAACCTGTACTCTACCCTCAAGAAATAAACATCTAAAAGACATCATTGAAGCTCACTATTTAAAGCCATATTCTATAATATACTTGCCTAATGTTTATGCATTTTTTTCTTTTGTTCTTTTTTTTTTTTTTTTTTGCAGTTTTTGGCTGGGGCTGGTTTGAACCTGCCACCTCCAGCATATGGGGCGCTGCCCTATTTTGTTCTTTTTCTTCAAAATTGAATATACTGTTAGCTTGCTTTAATTCATCCCATAGTCATGATTTAATATGTGTATTAAACTTATAGTTGCACATAAAACCACACAAGGTAGGCATGAAATAGTCAAATTTAAGGTCAGGGATCACCTGTTCCTAAACCATGTATAACAGAATGAGCTGTTGATTCTTAAAGTATTTTGGAAGAGTTTTTTAGTTTAATAAACCTGGAATACCTACTTATTTATATTTATATATAATATATATATATTTTAAGTGCTTGACTTTTGTGATCTAATTTAATCTTCATGACCACCTAAGAGTCAGGTTCTATCACTATCTCTCTTCTAAATGAGAAGGTAGACTCACCCAAGCTAGAAGGCAGTAGATCCCAAGTAATCTCACTCAAAACCCCTACTCTTTTCCCCTACAGAGGAAAGACTTTACCTGCAGACTTTACCTCTTTTATGTTTACATGGATGGAGCTGGAACGTATTCTTCTTAGTGAAATATCTCAAGAATGGAAGAAAAAGTATTCAAAGTACTCAGTACGTTTATGAAACCAATTTATAGTTACCCACAATTTCTTATGAAAGATAGATCACAACTCTAGCCCAGGATGAAGGAGAGAAGTGGAGGGGGAGGGGAGGGGTGGGAGAGGCTCCATAGAGGGAGGGTAAACAGTGGGACCAAACTTACGGAGCATATTGCAAGGGTACAAGTCAAACCAATCAAGAATAGAACATAAACGTCTTAACACAGTAATTAAGTAAATGAAGTGAAAGCTATGTTGATGTAAGCACTCCAAATTGTATAAAAAATCAACACATTGTATCCCACAAATGCATAAATGTATTCATGACCTATATGTATATGACTTAATAAAACGGAAAGAAAAATAAACCAAAAAAAGAAAGAAAGAATGAAATAACAACAGACCCCTCAGAAATTCAAAAAATCCTTAACGAATACTACAAGAAACTCTACTCTCAGAAATATGAAAATCTGAAAGAAATCGACCAATACCTGGAAGTACACCACCTACCAAGACTTAGCCAGAATGAAGTGGAAATGTTGAACAGGCCTATATCAAGTTCTGAAATAGCATCACCTATACAAAATCTCCCTAAAAAGAAAAGCCCAGGACCAGATGGTTTTACATCAGAATTCTACCAAACTTTTAAAGAAGAACTAGTACCTGTATTACTAAACCTCTTCCAAAATATAGAAAAAGAAGGAATATTACTCAACACATTCTACGAAGCAAACATCACCTTGATCCCCAAACCAGAGAAAGACCCAACAAGAAAAGAAAATTATAGACCAATATCCCTAATGAATATTGATGCAAAAATACTCATAAGATCCTAACAAACAGAATCCAACAACACATCAAAAAAATTATACACCATGACTAAGTGAGATTTATCCCAGGGTCTCAAGGCTGGTTCAATATATGTAAATCTATAAATGTAATTTGGCACATAAACAAACTAAAAAATAAAGACCATATGATTCTCTCAATTGACGCAGAAAAAGCTTTTGATAATATCCAGCATCCCTTCATGATCAGAACACTTAAGAAAATTGGTATAGAAGGGACATTTCTTTTTTTTTTTTTTTTTTTTGTAGAGACAGAGTCTCACTTTACTGCCCTCAGTAGAGTGCCCTGGCGTCACATGGCTCACAGCAACCTCCAGCTCTTGGGCTTATGTGATTCTCTTGCCTCAGCCTCCCGAGCAGCTGGGACTACAGGCGCCTGCCACAACGCCCGGCTATTTTTTGGTTGCAGTTTGGCCGGGGCTGGGTTTGAACCCACCACCCTCTGTATATGGGGCCGGCGCCCTACTCACTGAGCCACAGGTGCCACCCCAGAAGGGACATTTCTTAAACTAATAGAGGCCATGCACAGGAAACCCACAGCCAATATCATATTGAATGGAGTTAAATTGAAATCATTTCCACTTAGATCAGGAACCAGACAAGGTTGCCCATTGTCTCCATTGCTCTTTAACATTGTAATGGAAGTTTTAGCCATTGCAATTAAGAAAGAAAAGGCAATCAAGGGTATCCACATAGGGTCAGAAGAGATCAAACTTCCACTCTTCGCACATGATATGATCGTATATCTGGAAAACACTAGGGATTCTACTATAAAACTTTTAGAAGTGATCAAGGAATACAGCAATGTCTCAGGCTACAAAATCAACACCCATAAATCTGTAGCCTTTATATGTACCAACAATAACCAAGCTGAAAAAACAGTCAAGGACTCTATTCCTTTCACAGTAGTGCCAAAGAAGATGAAATATTTGGGAGTATACCTAACAAAGAACGTGATAGATCTCTCCAAAGAGAACTATGAAACTTTAAGAAAAGAAATAGCTGAAGATGTTAACAATTGAAAAAACATACCGTGCTCATGGCTGGGAAGAGTCAATATTGTTAAAATGTCTATACTACCCAAAGCAATATATAATTTTAATGCAATTGCTATTAAAGCTCCATTGCCATATTTTAAACATCTTGAAAAAATAATACTTCGTTTTATATGGAATCAGAAAAAAAACTCGAATAGCCAAAACATTACTCAGAAATTAAAAAAAAAAAGCAGAAGGAATCATGCCACCAGACCTGAGACTGCACTATAAATCGATAGTGATCAAAATAGCATGGTATTGGCACAAAAACAGAGAAGTAGATGTCTGGAACAGAATAGAGAACCAAGAAATGGATCCAGCTACTTGCCGTTATTTGATCTTTGACAAGCCAATTAAAAACATTCAGTGGGGAAAAGATTCTCTATTTAACAAATGGTGCTGGGTGAACTGGCTGGCGATCTATAAAAGACTGAAACTGGACCCACGCCTTTCGCCATTAACTAAGATAGACTCTCACTGGATAAAAGATTTAAACTTAAGACATGAAACTATAAAAATACTTATAGAAAATGCAGAGAAAACTCTTGAAGGAATTGGCCTGGGTGAATATTTTATGAGGAGGACTCCCCAGGCATTTGAAGCAGTATCAAAAATATATTACTGGGACCTGATCAAAGTTTATACTTAAGTCATCTTCTGTGCAAAAGGGCAACTACTGTTCTTTTCATTTTCCAATAACTCTTCTTGTGCTTACAAATAGTTATTCCTTCTCCACTTACTATCTGTTTGCATGAAAATAAATAAAAGCTTCTGCACAACCAAGAACATAGTAAGTAAAGCAAGCAGACAGCCCTCAGAATGGGGGAGAAAATATTTGCAGGTTATGTCTCTGACAAGGGTTTAATAACCAGAATCCACAGAGAACTCAAACGTATTAGTAAGAAAAGAACAAGTGATCCCATCTCAGGGTGGGCAAGGGACTTGAAGAGAAACTTCTCTAAAGAAGACAGACGCACAATCTACAAATACATGAAAAAAAGCTCATCATCCTTAATCATCAGAGAAATGCAAATCAAAACTACTTTGAGATATCACCTAACCCCAGTAAGAGTAGCCCACATAACAAAATCCCAAACCAGAGATGTTGGCGTGGATGTGGAGAAAAGGGCACACTTCTACACTGCTGGTGGGAATGCACACTAATACGTTCCTTCTGGAAGGATGTTTGGAGAATACTTAGAGACCTAAAAATTGACCTGCCATTCAATCCTATAATTCCTCTACTAGGTTTATACCCAGAAGACCAAAAATCACAATATAACAAAGACATCTGTGCCAGAATGTTTATTGCAGCCCAATTCATAATTGCTAAGTCATGGAAGAAGCCCAAGTGCCCATTGACCCACAAATGGACTAGCAAATTGTGGTACATGTATACCATGGAATATTATGCAGCTTTAAAGAAAGATGGAGACTTTACCTCTTTCATGTTTACATGGATGGAGCTGGAACATATTCTTCTTAGTAAAATATCTCAGAAATGGAAGAAAAAGTATCCAATGTATTCAGCCCTTCTATGAAGCTAATTTATAGCTTTCACATGAAGGCTATAACCCAACTATAGCACAAGAATATGGGGAAAGGGCAAGGGAGGGGAAGGGAGAGGGGAGGTTAAGGTGGAGGGAGGGTAATGGGTGAGGCCACACCTACCACACCTATGGTGCATTTTAGAATGGGTACAGGCAAAACTTACTAAATGCAGAATACAAATGCCTACATACAATAACTAAGAAAATGCCTCTAAGGCTACGTTGAACAGTTTGATGAGAATATTTCAGATTGTATATGAAACCAGCACATTGTACCCCTTGATTGCACTAATGTACACAGCTATGATTTAACAATAAAAAAAAGAAAGAAAGAAACTGTTAGCAGAATAGAAAAATTAAAAAAAAAAACCCTACTCTTATTAACTATAACATTAGGCTACAATAGAAAAATCTAAATAGATATATAAAATACATACTTGAGGCCTTGAAAGGGACTTAGTTTGTGTTAAGAGTCAGTGCGAAGACATTTCAAAGAGAATGTGGGAAGAGAAAAGGTCAAAGCCAACCAATGGTGCAGATGTCTGTCTGGTTACACAAGTCAGTGGAGGCCTGGAGTGAGGAGAATTTTTCCAAAGTAAAAATTGGCAGAGTAGAAAAAGACTTCCAAGGTTCAGAGATGGAAAGTCTGCAGTTTTTCACAGAGCGGACACGTATGTAATTTCAAGCAGAGAGCACATGGGAAAATAAGATCAGAATTATGGGTCCTTATCTTAAAGGGTTTAAAATACTAGATTGGGGATCTGAATGATTTAGATGAGTGTTGGAGACATTGTAACTTTTAGCTTTGTAATATTAACTGGACAAGGCAGTATGTAAATTATATGCTTAGAGAGTATAAATAAATATAAATGTATTTTCCCCAAAGAAGTATATTTAATTTTAAAACATGGATAGCGTTTTAAGTTACTTCATTGTACCAGGTAAAAGAACTTTATACTTAAGTCATCTTCTGTGCAAAAGGGCAACTACTGTTCTTTTCATTTTCCAATAACTCTTCTTGTGCTTACAAATAGTTATTCCTTCTCCACGTACTATCTCTTTGCATGAAAATAAATAAATATATCTAGTGCCTTAACAGCCACAAGAATATATTTTCCATCTAGCCTCATTTCGAGACTTCTCTAGTTTCTTTCCAATCATCCTAAATGAAGACCTAGGACAATACGTGCGTTCACGAGGCCCTAACTCTTCAGCCTCAGCTAGTGACTGAGCATTTCGTGATGTGCCAGACTGTCTTGAGTTCTGTCTTGCATTTGTCAGTGTGACCGATGGTGGCGACAACGTGGGGAAGGCATCACCAGGCGGCTCCCTTACACAGTCGGTCCTGGACCAGTGCCTGTGTTGTTCAGTGTCCTCTTTTTCACCAATTCAAATATGTGTTTCTAAGAAGTTTTAAAAGGTAGGAGCAATGTGTCGACCTATCATGCCAACATAACAAAAAGATGTATTCTCCCAGGCCTGATGACCTAGTGCCCACTTCTGGAGATTAATAGCGGACATGGTGTTTATGGAGGAGAGATTATTTGGTAGGCAGAGTTTGGCCATTATTTTCCATTCCTGGAGATTCACAAAGCATTTTAGCATATTTAAAAGTGACAAGTCCTGAATGAAGGGATACACTTATTTTTTAGGTCTAGTGTGACTCAAGAGGTTTGCCAGGTCCCTGCACCCGCCTTCTGAACATCTATCTGTTACTTCTGGAGATAAGGTTCTCATGGAAATATTAGACTAAATATTAAAGAATAAGCCAAAATGATACCCTCAAAATATAACGTTGTCAACTTATTTTTGTTTCAGTATTTCTAGTACTGATGGGAGAAGTAATGATTGCCATTTCTCAGCTATGTTTTTAAAAGTTATAAAAATTAGATAATACTTTCAACATTATTTTAGTTTCTCTTGGAAGAAGGTTATTTTTTTTCTTAAGATTGTAAAAGTTACAGTCACTGTGTTAGGATTTTTTATTTTAGTATACAGTTTTGTGGGGTTTGTGGTTTTTAATATGTCATGTTGATAAAGATTTTATGATGCTTAAAGCTGTAGTAACTTTATTAAAACTTAGGCATGTGGGACAGTGCCTGTGGCTCAAGGGTAGGGCGCTGGCCTCATATGCCAGAGGTGGTGGGTTCAAACCCAGCCCTGGCCAAAACTGCAAAAAAAAAAAAAAAAAAAAGACTTAGGCATTGAGTAAAATAATCTCCATCATAACCACTAATGTCAACATTAATTGCATAATATTTACCTCCGATGCTACTTTTAGTTTTCTGATATTGGTTGCTCTCTAGAACTCAAATCAAATATGCAGCAAGAGTTATATGGAAGACTGTTTTGCCACAACTGTACAGTTGTCTTGGGCAAAGCAGCAAGTGCTATTTCCCAAGTTTATTCTGTTGTTAATTTTACATGGACAAAATAGTAGAGTAATCAATCATAGAAAGCCTTCTAGAAATAAAAACTTATAAATCTGTAATTTATATAAAATTTATGTAGGAAAACTTACCATTCTCTTTTAAGCAATTCTCCTTTGTCATCACTTATTTTAGAGTAAGAAATATGCACCTTATCTAAACTGATTTATAGAGCGCATATTATTTTGAAAAATACCTGAGGAAATTCCTAGATAAACTTTGGAACCAAAAAAATAAAGAAAAAAAACCCTAATAGCAATGTAAAGTATACTTTTAGTATAATTTATATACATATCATCTTTTATCTGAGTAATAATAAATATTATGTAGCCATTCAGAGCAGGCAGTTTCAATTTACCTCTCTTGGTTAAAGGCTTAGCTATTGTTTATGCATAACGAGAATTCTGACTTTTGTAAACTGACTTTAAATTTTTGGATCCACTCCATAAAAAAACATACTGTGTTAAATGGAGACAAACTTGAGAACCTCACCATTTCTACATTTATGACCAGAAGCCAGCAGAGTCTATTTCCATGTTTATTTACTCTTTGTTTTAGTATGTTGTGTCAGTTGACAGTATTCAGGGCTTGTGTTGATATAAATTGCCATAAAGCAAGGAACACGGGCTAGAGAACTGTCAGGGAGGCTCAGCTTTGCAGAACAGCACAATTTAAGAAAAGCATTTGCAGAACTATTCTGTGTCAGTCTTTGGAAATTGACTCTAAATGCAAATTGGCCTCAACTTCACAGTCTCTCTGGAACAAAAGAGATAGAAAGAGAGGAATCACCAAACAAGAGGAACGCACTTTTAGGCAGAGCAGATTTCATGCAGACAAAAATAGGATCCCATTTGTTCATTCACTAAAGATGTTCAGACTCCACATTCTGCCACCCCCGTGTTTGACTGGAGTCTGTAGTTCTCCCAGGAGAAAGGTTACCTAATTCTAATTTATCTTAATGTTTCTCCTCCTTCCTACGTAGGGGAAGTCTTCCTACTCTCCCTACTTCTTAAGAAGGAAAGACTTCCTTTTAAGCAAATGGTTACCTCTGGTTACCTCTGTAACTTTCAGGTACTGAAATGCTATTATGTTTTATTTAAGTTTGGATATTAACAGTGTTGCTGCAATAAGTCCTCACGAACTATAGCCTGAAGCCTGAGCTAAAATCCTACTGTACAAAACATTGGGCTTTTCTAATTTGCTCCTTAAAAAAATAAATATATTACAGAATTCCTGGGGCAGAGGGACGAGGAAACAAACCAGAAGGTACATATTCTCAGACCTCCTTAAGCATTACCCACATTGTAAAGGTTACTTTGGGCCCGGGCACGGTGGCTCACACCTGTAATCCTAGCACTCTGGGAGGCCACTGCGGATGGATCGCCTGACCTCAGGAGTTTGAGACCAGCCTGAGCAAGAGTGGGACCGGGTCTCTAAAAAAAATAGCCAGACGTTGTGGCAAGTGCCTGTCCCAGGTACTTGGGAGGCTGAGGGAAGAGGGTCCTTTTGAGCCCAAGAGTTTGAGGTTGCTGTGAGCTATGACACCACGGCACTCTACCCAGGGTGACAGAGTAAGATTCTGTCTCCAAAAAAAAAAGAAAGAAAGGAAGAGAAGAGAAAAGAAAAAAAAAAAAAGAAATAATACAGAGAGAGATCCCATGTTTCCTTAACTCAGTTTCCTCCAAGGGCAACATTCTACAAAATTGTAGTACAATATCAAAAACAGTATATTGACCTTCACACAGTCAAGACACGTAGTATTTCCATCACCATAAGAAATGTGGCTATAAAATAAACATAGATTGAGGATTGTTCTACCTCTAAATTCTTTAATACTAGATAGTTGTACATCTAGAAAAACTAAAACAGGGTTTCTAGGAGAAATGATTTGACAAGGGGCTCAGTAAGCTGGAGTTCAACTCTCAGTTCTGCTACTATCACGTTTAATCGTGTTTTGGGAGTTGCAGCCTCCTTAGCTTCACATTTGTTCTTTTGCACAGATCTGTAGGGACATCATTCCGTGATTCTCAACTAAACAAAAGCTAGGGAGGTGCCCTTCTTCCATGCAAACTTGTTTTGGTACAGAAGCGTTTTTCTGACACAGCTGAAAACCCCTCTCCCTCCACACTCCTGTTTCTGCCACCACAGGAGGCACCTTCTGATTTCTGTGCCTCAACTTGTAGGATTCCAGCTCCCTCCTTTTCCATTGTGAATTGCTTATGAACATAACTAAGTGTGTTCCTGGTGAGTTATAGACATACAGTTTGTCACAATTGGTCTCAAGTATCTCTAAGGTTCTTTTCAACTTTAAAATAATGATAAGAAAAAGGTAGCTACAAAGAACATTGAAAATCTTTCTGCTTCACACTGTCTAGCTGATGACTCATAAAGAGTGGAAGAAAATGTGTTCAGTCCATGAGCCAAATTTGGGGTGGTACTTGGGGAAAGCTTCCTCCAAGAGGGATATTAGAGAAAGGGAATGTGAGGAAATCGCTTCCACTAGGGAATGATCCCACAGAAACTGAATCTCCCAGCTTGGGAGCCTGAAGAAAGTGACTCAGTCTGCAGGGGAATTTGACCCTGTCTAGTGCTTTCTTTCAAACACATTTTTGTATTTATAGTTTTTAATTTGGAGACTAGAGGTAGCTTTCTCTATAATTGTAATATTCTCTCTCCAAACTGATTCATTACAAAATTATAGCACAAAAAAAAAGAAAGATGTGGTGTGTTTTTATCATTATAATTGCTGTCTGAAATATTTGTAAGTCCAGGTTCTTAAACCCCCTCCTTAATTTTATACTTTTAGTTGGTGGCATCTCCTTCACTGTGGCTTATCACATCACAAATATAGCTCTTTTCTATTAAGGAGCCAATCATATAGCAAAAAGAAAGAAAAAAACCCTAGCATTCCAACTTATAGGCCCGACTTATCTTAGAAGTTTAGAAATAAAAGAAAGGAGTTTGAACAGAAAACCAAACAAGGTGAAAAAAAGACAAGGAAATAATGTTTTCCTCTATCCAGTTAGGGATGATTCCTTAAAGAAAAGGTGAGCATAGCCAGGAATGGTAATGTTTTGTTCAAAATGGTAGCTCCATGAGATTTTTAGGCCCACACGCAAATGAGCCAAGTCAGGAGGCTGGGACAGGGATGGAGAGGCAAACAATATCAGTCCCTGTGTCAGCCTCCAGGTTTAGAATAACTCAGAAGAATGTTTTTTGTAACGCACAATTATCTAAACCTGGATCCCTGCTTCAAATATGATCCTCCGATCCTGTAAGGTGAGTGACAAAGCTGCCTGGAGATGGATTGCTGACTCCGTGAGCACTGAGGATGGCTCTAGTGAGGGTGCCCCAGAGGCCATGATGACTCACAGAAGGTGGAGGAAAATGTGCTCAATTTATGGGCCATGCTAGGGTGGCCCATGAAGTCAAATCATTCAGTATTGGTGAAGCCATGAGACCACAAAGATAAGGAAGGGTAGTCAGTTAGCACCGAAGTAAGGAACTGATTTGAACTGACCCAGTGTCTGAATCTGGCTGCAAGAGCCTGAATAGTACCAGCTGCTAAATTCATCATAATCTTGCTCCTGAAAGAGTACTAGATTCCATCTTTACGAGGGTTGATACTGCTTTTTAAAAATTCCTGATCTATATAAAGATATGCCAGCCACTTCCAACCATCTTCAGCGTACCACTCGGTATAAATAGAATAGAAAAGAGAAAAATTAACAGAGAAGAGGAGGAGATAACGAAGCTACAAAGAAGTTGTGAAATCTAGAATGTATTCTCATTACTAGTTCCTCAGTCACGGGGGAAACAAGGTTGTTCTGGTATCATCTGTGAGAAATTTAGACACTCGATTTTAGAAGAAAAGTGAGCAGATAGGTCATCGGTGGAAGGGACGGAGGGATGTATGGATGGCAGCTGAAATGGATATATGCATTGAAAGAAGATGGGGCAAGCACTGACTCTTATCTAAAATCACTTGAAGTTATTCCAAAGGCGGGGGGAGGACAAAGGGAAAACCGGAAACTGCATATGGGATTAGCAAAAGCTGAGCAGGAGCCTGAACTCACTGTGAGGCAGGAGAGCCATTAAGGAGGTTGTCAAGCTAGACAGATGATCCATTACCAGTGGAAAGTGGGGCGCTCAGAGCCATTAGCGAGGACGGCCATCCTCCCAGGCAGGAACTCTGATCGCCTGGAGAGATGATCACAGCCCACATTCCTGGTCGATGCTTTGTCCTGGATAATCATGAGAACATCCCTAGGTCCAAACCGCAGACTTTTCTTGTGAATGGAGCAAACAGCTAAATTTAAAAATAATCATAACTGTAGTCACTTGAGAGTACAAACAAAGCTGTCTTTATCATTGTACTGGACACTATTACCAAAATGTGTTCATGAAAGACTTTAGACTAAAAGTAATGTATGACACTCTTTGGAGGGACAGGGACTGGCACCATTGCTTTTAGCTGTGATATTTTAAAATTTTTCCACCACCACTCTTTCTCATTAGTGTTGGTCAGAGACAATATAAGGACATGTTTAAGGGGACAGACTGAATGCAAACTGCCCGGGGGTGATTATAGTCACACTTTCTTGTTGCTAGAGAACTGTTGACACCTTAATGTTTTGAGGCTTCAGTTTTCTCATCCATAAAATGGGAATAAAGTAGCATTTAAATCCTAGAGTTGTAAACTAGCATTTCAAGTTATAGGAACTCATTTAAATGAGTTATCACATGTAAAGAACCTCAACAGTATCTGGCCCATTGCAGGTGCCACCATCCAAAATGCCCGTCCATCTGCTTACTTGGTCCTTCAGTATCCACTAAGCGGCTTCTGTTTCTGCACATTCTGGCCTGTGGGCAAAGACTGGCCTGGGATTGCTACGTAGCTGCGGCGTTGAAGAGGAAAAACGGACTTCCTTAACATTCTGGCTAGTTCTTACCAAGACCATAAGAATTTGTTTTGATGGCCTATGGGAAGGCAGATAGGTGTAAGACAGCCAATATTTTTAATGAAAAAATTAGAAGAATTAAGTTACTGAAATACCTAGAAAATGTGCAGTTTTTATATGCACAGT
Source organism: Nycticebus coucang (assembly GCF_027406575.1). Taxonomy (NCBI): domain Eukaryota; kingdom Metazoa; phylum Chordata; class Mammalia; order Primates; family Lorisidae; genus Nycticebus; species Nycticebus coucang. Next base: position 9,894,619 of record NC_069803.1, on the reverse strand, counting down.
CCTTCTGTGCTCTTTACAATTTTCACAGGTAGCTTTTCCCACCTGAACCCCTCAAACTACCTGGACCGCTCTGCCCCACAACCAGTTTTAATTCATTTCAAAGCTTGGAGCAAACCCTGCCTTTCTTCCCAGTGACCAGGGTTTATCCAATCAGCTTTTCATCATGACTGTGTTTGAATGTGCCTTCTTCTTATCAGCCTGTAAACTCTTTAAGACAAAAAGAATTCTGTTGCCAAACGGTCATTCCCACGTATTGTTTTTAACCTTCACCTCTGTGACTCTCCTCCAGCCAACTGTAGCTTCTCGGGCAGTCTGTGCCCAGTGAATACCAAGTATCACCTCCACAGTAAGGAGTTTCTGGTTTAAACTCCCGGAAAACGTTTTTGCAAGCCCTATTTAGATTTCATATACTAACAGTGACAGTTTTTCAATAATTATTTAAATAACATATCAAGTCATTGAAACGGTTGCTGCTTTTGGTTAATTAATAAAGTTAAATAAATATTCTCTTCCCTGTTAGACCAGCTTGATTCTCTATGAATCCTGTTCCTGTTTTTATCGTGCAGTGCTCTTGAAGCCACGCTTGCTGCTGGTTCATCTATCAGGCATTTGAAATGCTGAATTACTTTGCATCACATTTGTTCTTGTATCGTCTAGGCTCTAGCCAGCCTCCTAGGGTCGTCACACCATAATCTTAAACACAACATGTGCCTTGTGGCCCAGATGTTTTCCAAGAGGGAGAGTCGTAGCCAACAAAAGCAAGATCGTATCTTGAATACCCAAAGGGACTGATAGGACTGAGAAGGAACTGAACAGCCAACTGCAGGGCTGTCCAAGAAAAAGTGAGCCTATTATTTGTATAGTTGAGGTTTTTGTGATCAAATAATAGAATTTGAAAAAAAAATTGTTACGATAAGATTTCTCACTTACAGATTCTCGAAATAATCTGCTTTTATAGTGTGGACTCGAGTGTTTAGCAGTTTATGGATAAAACTAGGATTATGGCCATGGTAAGAGAGACAAAAGCGGGAAGAGCCCGTGGACTGAGCGCTGTCTCTTCATAAATGTGACATGATAAAAACTCCATGTATTTTCCTAATATTTGCAAATAACACAAAGAATGAATAAAGATTTCTTCTAAAACTGAACTTGAACCAAGGTAACTGTTAATAAACTGCTCTTTTGGTTGTTTCTGTTTCTTGCCCTGATAAAATTTGTGTGTCATCTTTTTGCAGTGAGCAGAGAGTTGCGCAATTGTGTTTTTTTTTTTTTTTTTTTTTTTTAATTTGAGACAGAGTCTCACTCTATTGCCACAGGTAGAATGCTGTGGCGTCACAGCTCACAGCAACTTCAAACTCCTGGGCTCAAGCGATTCTTTTGCCTCAGCCTCTCAAGTAGCTAGGACTCTAGACACACACCACCATGCCCGGCTAGTTTTTCTGTTTTTAGTGGAGGCAGTGTCTCGCTTTTGCTCAGGCTGGTTGCACACTCCCGAGCTCAACAATCCACCTGTCTCTGCCTCCACGCTGAGCCACAATTGTGCTTTTAAAACATTATTCTATTGCCTTATAGTAAGGGATCTGTTTGGCCTATTTACCTATTAACAAAGAAATAATATGGTAAATTACATCTGTATTTTCATTTCATTTTCCTCCTAGCTGGTTCACATCTTTTTCATAAGCAATAATGCAGGTTGCAGTTGTAAGTGTATATAACCCTGACAAAGTGTGGAGCTTCTTGAACAGGTCGCGTTAATGTTCCAGGGAGACACAGTCCTACCTCTTACCTCTGAAAATGCAATGGCTTCTGTTTTGATCTTGATAGCATGAACTGTGTCACTGTCCAGCATTGTCCTGTGCAGGAGGGAGGAACCAGTAGGAAGCTGATTTGGTTCTGGGGTCTACGTAGGACTTTGGGTCTGTCTCAGGCAGAATGAGCTGGGATATCCACACCCTTCCTGAGCCAAACTTTAATCCACTCTCAACTTCGAGATTATGGACTGAGTCTTACTATTGCTTTGAATGCGTTAGCTTGAATAGAGTTGCTACTCAATGCTGGTTGAGGCTTCCCAAATTCAAATTTTCAAAAGCACCTGACTCCCTGTTCTCTCCAATTGAAATGTTATTGCTTTATATTTAAAACAATCATGTCAGATTTCCTCTTCTTCAAAGTAGTTCTCGGCATTCTCTGGTAGTTCTCCCTAATTCTCTTGGCCCTGTTGTCCACACAGTGCTGTAGCAGGGGTCTTAGGAAGCTCTGAGGCAGCTTTCAGGACCCCTCAACTCACCCCGTGCAGCTCTACTCCAGCCAGACTGGACGTACCACGTTTACAAGTTTAACATGGCTGGAGAGTTCTCAGGAGATGCCGGCAATCAGGATGTTAGCGATCAGGGCTGAGCCGCCTGCTGCTGTATTCACTCCCAGGAGAGTAGGCGGGATTGCTGCAGGATGCTTAATTGAATATTTTAGCCCTTGCTCAGCTTTCTTTAGGCTCTAAACTCTGAGCCAGTGCTGCTTCACAGGGCCAGGGCTCCAAAGGATTAAAATCACCTCTTACAGATCTCCCAGCAAAGATAAACTCTGTGGGCCTCTCAAGAAAGCAAGAGAAGACGTGCGTGAGGTTTTTTTTTTTTTCTTTTGAATATCAGCTGTGACCTGGAGCAGACTGCTCCTTTATCAGACCTCCTGATACGTGTGCACACTGGCATGGTAATCAAAAAGAGAAAGGATTAAGAACTTAAGGCGATTTTATTTTATGTTTCTAAAAGGAGTATTTACTATCTAAGGAATCTCGGTGGTACTTGGGAGGCTGAGGCAAGAGAATCGCTTAAGCCCAGGAGCTGGAGGTTGCTGTGAGCTGTATGAGGCCACGGCACTCTACCGAGGGCCATAAAGTGAGACTCTGTCTCTACAAAAAAAAAAAAAAAAAAAAAAGAGGTGGATTCCGGGATTTTAGCGTTTTGGTGGGTGTGTGTGCACGTGCATTAGCCATTTATGAAGCGTAATCTCCTCTATCCCCAAAGGAATATTTATATTCCTAAAAACTCTCTAAACTTTGTTTTTACTCGCGTTAACATGAGAGGAGGATTCAGTCCCTGCCTCTGCACTCAGCCTGGGGTTCCATTTCCCCTATGGGGAAAATCCCCCCAGACCTGTTTTATTTGCCAGGGACCTCATTCCTCCTACCCGCCCTAGGCATGCTGTTAAGAATCACATAATCTGAAATAATCTGAGGATAAGAAAGTTCCAGTTGCAGCCACAAAACTGTCCACTGTCTAGTGAATAAAGATATTTATTGTGACATGTCAAGCTATTCTTAATAAATCTTAGTGTGCTCTTACTCAACGGATTGAAACTTTGAGAAAAGGTAGCTTTTTAGAGATAAACTTTTTTTGTTGTTGTTGCAGTTTGGCCGGGGCTGGGTTTGAACCCGCCACCCTCGGTATATGGGACCAGCGCCCTACTCACTGAGCCACAGGCGCCGCCCGAGAAAAGGTAGCTTTTTAAATGGTAGATAAAGCAAAAGTTAAGTGAAGGAGTAACAGCAGAGGAGTTGCAGGAATTGTTGGTGTGCTTAATTTGCAAACTTCTTTCCTGCTAATTAGGGAGTTTGGTGCTGCCAGATACTTGAGTGGGAGTCTTCTTTTAGTTTTTGGTATGAATGCTTGAGCTTCTTTTCTGCCTTGGTAATTAAATTGCATGTGTCCTATTATCCCTGAAGAAAAAAATGATATTGACTTTATCATATCATCATCATCTTCATAGCTAGCATTGAAGTGCCTTTATTAAGCTTCCACCATCCATATAAGGCTGCTCTAATCTAAAACAAATCTTTAGGTCTATTTCCTATTTTTCCTATTTTATTTCCATAATTTAATTAGCCTCCAAGTCCCAATTCTAATTTGTATAATGATTTTAAGTATATTCCAAATGTAATCAGTTTTGTTTTGGTTTGGTTTGGTTTTTCATTTTTTTTATTTTTGTATGTTTGTTTTGTTTGAGATTTTGGTTTGTTTGTTTGTTAAGTTCTCAGGACAGGGTCAAACTATCTGGTACACACACAACTATGAGAATGTAGCACAGTTGGCCTCTGGCAAGGGATGCAAAGATTTATTGTGTGTAGCTATTTTCTAGCCTGTTGGATTCCGGCCAATTGTCTAATGGATCATGAGTGAGTCAGTTTCATTCTGCCTCTTAGCAAAGTCAATTTGCCCAGCAGCACACTGTCTTATGCCATGTAGGATCTGTGCCTGGCATTGCTGTGACAGACACAGTCTAACTGTTTTGCTTTCCTGGATACCAACTGGGCTTTGGCCCTGGAAGGCTGGCCTGAAGAATCAGAGTCCTCTCTAAGAAGGAAAAATGGTGTTGTGAAAGCTTCCCAAAATAATCAGTCTGTACAGTTCAGCTATACAGTATTCAGAAGTGGGTCATAGGACAAAAATATTCCTGTCTTAAGTTCGATTAATATTTGCCCGTGTGTGTGTGTGTGTGTGTCTGTGTGTGTGTGTGGTGAACAACAGCACTTACTTGCCTTTTGATTACTTCGGGCCCAAATGAGCTTTCTATTTTAAGTGCAGAAAAATAAGGAAAGCAGGGTATATCTGGAAGGAACTGAGTAGCATTTGCTAATTTACCTGAGTCACAGGCCAGTGTTGAAGATTCAGTGTGGCTTCTTTAACAGAAATCTGCCCAGTGTGTGGCACAAGGGGACCGAGTCTGGGCAGGAGGTGGGAAGCCATCCCGTCTCTGTGACCACTACTTTAAGATTGCCAAGGCTGGGATTTCTCTGTTGGGGTCCTTCCACCTGACTTGTCCAAACCCAGTGAGGTAGCTGAACAGAGACATCACCATACATGACTGAAATACAAGAAAATTATCATAAGCCTTGTAGAGGAAACCATGTCACCAAACGCTTTTGCTAGTAGCAGTCAGGTGATTGGTTATGGACCACCAAGAAGTCCTTTTAAGCAAGATACTGGGCGAGGGGGTTGCTATTTGCATATACACATCATCTTAGAAGAAGTAACAGAGCTACGTTATGCAAAATATTATTGTTTTAGCTCATTGGCTCCGAGGCCTGTGTAATATGTCTGTCTTCTCTATAATCACTCATTTTGAAGTGAATAGTTTCTAAAAAATTATATTCCCAAAGTGGTGTACAAGGCCCTGGCATGGGGAACAAAGGACAGATTTCGGAAATCGTTAGATAGGAGGAGACATATGGTCTATGAAAACTGCAAATGTTTGGTTCCCCTTGGAGAAAGTGTGCTTTCATGTTTATCTTACTTTTGTTCACGTCCTTCCATCTGATACAGTAAAATCGAAACCTCGTTGAACCATTGTGAGATCAGGAGAGATGTTACCATGGATAAGGAAAGGTTTTGTTCCATTAATCATGCGTAATGTTCGTTAAAAATATGGAAAAGACAGCATAGCTGAGTGGACCCTCTACTTTTATTTTTAAGTACAAGAAGTGGATCATTTTCCTCTTGATGCAGTTTTGAAAGTTTGCACGTAATGATGCAGCTCTTGTACTTACCTGTTTTGCCGTTGCTTTTTGCCTCTTCCTGTCCAGCCACAGGAGGAGGTTTTGGAATTGGCTTCAGGTATGTTTCCATAGCTGCCACGCATCAAGGGCATTCTTCCAGGTCGAGACCGGTGTATTCATCTTACCAAGGTCAGAAAGGTCTTCTCACTTTTCTATTCTGCCTTTCACATCTAGAATCTATTTAGTTAAAACTCACATTTTAAAAAAGAATGTCAAAAAATAAAAAAATAAAAAAGAATGTCCTAAATTGTATCCAACACTTGTTAATATCAACGATTATTGTAATTTAAAGCCTAGATTGCAGATGTTCATCCTAGGACTTTGCCAATATGCTGGGACTGTTTCTTTTTCCCATAGATGAGTGTTCCAATTTAAATGTGTTTGCTTTTCAAGACTTTTCTGTCTGTAACTCTCTGACATTTCCGAGATTGTGCTATCCTTAATATTTAGTCTCGTGAGGTGCTTCATTTTTGAAACTCCTCTTGATTGTGGTTTTTTATTTTCCTGTGACCCGTCATTATACTAGATCAGTTCCTCATTTTTCTTTGGAGCATGACTAATAATAATAAAGTCTCAGCTCCAATCTCATGGCCCATATTGTAATTGTAGAAAGCAACTATGAAGACCCACACAGACAAGATACTGAGCCTAAATAAAATTAGGTCATGTCTAAAAAATCGTCCTGTGAGTCAAATAAGATGTGTGGGTGTGTGTGAGGGAGATGGAGGGGCACACAGCCTGACTCTAGGGCTAGTCCCCAGACCACTTCTACGTAAAGTCCTTGTAAAATGAAGGGAGCTTGGGCCTGTGGCCAGTACTCATTTTACTTATTAGGACTAAATGAAGTTCAGAGAGAATAAATTATTTGCCTGAAATTTCAAATGCAGCTGATATCAGAACTCTGGGCTCCCAGGACTGCCTGGTTCAGTCCTCTTCATCTGAGCCTGTTTCTCCTAGGGCCTGGCCCACCTGCCCCACCATTGGGTGCTCACTGAATACAGATGATGCAAAAGGAGAGGACAGATGAAATTTTAGCATAATCTTGAGATACTAAAATTTGCTGTCAAGGTTATGAACTCAAAAATTGGTAGATGAACTGGAGAATTATTACAGTTTTGTGGAGGTAGTACAGAAATGGATAAAGAGCAAAATAATGGCACTTTGGGACATCAGAGAGCAACCAGGGAAGACTTACCGAGAGCAAAATGTTCCCTGTTGGACTAAAAGGTAGAGTTGTGAAAATCACCAACGGTTTGAGACCCTGTGTGAAGTCACCTGACTGGACCCTGGCTGTGACGCTGGACGACACTCTCTGCGGGGCACGTGTGGGTCTCCAGGGCCACAAAATGACACATGGTCAGAAGGACCTTCTTTTCACTAATGTCATGAAGTGCCATCTATTAAAAATCAAGTGTTAAGAATCAGAGGAAGGGCGGCGCCTGTGGCTCAGCGGGTAGGGCGCCGGCCCCATATACCGAGAGTGGCAGGTTCCAACCCAGCCCCGGCCAAACTGCAACAAAAAAATAGCCGGGCGTTGTGGCGAGTGCCTGTGGTCCCAGCTACTTGGGAGGCTGAGGCAAGAGAATCGCCTAAGCCCTGGAGTTGGAGGTTGCTGTGAGTTGTGTGATGCCATAGCACTCTACCAAGGGCGATAAGGTGAGACTCTGTCTCTACAAAAAAAAAAAAAAAAAAAGAATCAGAGGAAGCAAGATATCATGCTATATTATCAAAATATAATATCCAAATAAAAATAGAATTAAGCAAACTCAAACAGCCAGGAGTGAAGCAGTGGAATGTCCACAGCACGTTAAGCCAGTGTCTGGATGCTGAAAATCAGACTGGCTAGTCAATGAAAGTGACCACAGTATTAGATGACTTTGACCCAAAAGAATGTGTTCACCTCCCTTCCAAGAGCATGTGCCAGTTTTCCATTTCTGCTCTTCCCCTCTTCACCCCCAGCCCCAGGTGGAAATGAAGATAGTTTTCCTTTTTTTTTTTTTTTTCAAGAGAAAACGTCATGTCACTGAGATATCATGTGAAGGAAAATATTTTCTTCAAAACCAGCATTCTTAGGGAGATAGGGAAAAATGGAAAGAGTACTCATGCCTCAGAAAAGCTTTCCCCAGAGTCAGATCAATTGGTTCATGTCATGATCCTCTTCACTTTCAGAGTTCTTTAATTACCTTAGAGAGGGGAAAACATACAAGTGGTAGAAATCTACATCTCTTTTTCCTTAGTAAGAAAAGAACCTCGTACTCTTTAACTGAGAACTGTGTATCTTCACCCTCCCCAATTTCTGCAGTTGCTTTTCATTTACAGTTAACTCCTTTATCTACAGTAACCCCGGGGCTACATTCCATTAGAATACAAGAGCCTTGAAAATTAAGGTTTCAGAAATACGGATCCCATTAAGCAGCACCAAAATTTTTACTGCTTTTGCCTGTATCTGTCTTTTTTTTTTCTTTCACAATTTCATTGAAAATGTAAGGCAGTAAAGCCTCATGATTCTTTTTCAAGAACCTTAAACTACAATGTAATCTATCATTAAAGATTGTTTCATATATGTGAATTGTGTACTTGATGTAGATTTATAGAGTGAAAATTCTGTAAGCTGTAGGAATGGATGTATGTTGCCTGCAATTCAATTCCTCCTGTTGAACAGACTTTATTTTTACATTAAACATTAGAGCTAAAAGAGCAAGTTCTTCGTAGAAGTAGATTGAGAAAAATCAAAGTAGGATTGTGCAGACTGAGCTTGAGTCAGCCTATTCTGTTGAAGAATCACCCGGTTACACTGGAGCAGAGAACCCCAGGGTGGTCGTTGCTCTGAGTTTTGTGGCTATAATTTTCATCAGCAATCAGTCCTTCAATACATGTTGCTCAGAGAAACTCTATATTCAGTTATTAGATGTTTTCTACTGATAGCTAGAGTTCACTGCTCATTTTTGGCTTCACTAAATCAGAGGATTGCTGTGTGCCAAGTATCTCCCTTGTTCTTCTGTAAGCCTGATGAAGCTTTCTTACTGGCCTGCATGATGATGTTAAACCACCTTCAAGTGCCAGCACCCTCTCCTGGGGCTGACACAGATCTCCTGAATAAATGCAATAGAATTTCAATTCAATGATACAACTCTCTAAAAGACAGAGCTAATTAATTTTAGAGCCAAAAAGCGACCTACATCCAACCCATATGTAATATATGTGCTAGGGCTAGTTAATACATAGTGATTGGAGACCAATGAAAAGACCTGGTGAGCACTTAGAGTAAAACTGTGTTACAGAAACCACTTGAGAAGCAGATGTGACTTTATAAATCCATGCAGTTTGGCTGTTTCTTTTTATAGCACCTGTGTTATGGCTTAGACTTATTAAGGACTAGAAAAACAAATTTCCATGCTGTCAAGGATACTTCAGGATATGGTACAATCTGTTAGACATCAATATGCTGCAAAGATAACAGCAATCTCCAATGAGTAAACACCTAAGTAAAGCATGTAGAATGAAATTGCTTCTTTACGCAGCATTCAGGGAACAGCTGGAAAATGGAAGGAATGAAACATCAACAAATACATATTCGTGGTTCCACTATAGGAAAAGTTCATTACCAGAGAGTTACGAGGGCAGACAGACTCTTCTAGCTATCCAGAAGTGGTTATGGTAATGGGCCCACATTTCAGCAGGGCATTCTGAGATGTACACACAGCTTGCTGGTGCTGCAGTCACAGCCATACCCATCTTGTATTGCAAGGGAGAGAAGAGCCAGGTGGTTGGATGTCGTGGGCAGAAGAGGTGTGAGCATTCACAGGAAGTAGAATGACCAAAAAAAGGCCAAGGAGGAGGCAGGCAGGGGAGCAAGGGCCCCTGCTTCAGCTGAATTCAAGGGGGCCTCTGTGCTGGCACCAAGCAGCGTGGACTGGATTGTGTGCTCTATGGCAGCCGTCCTCAGCCTTGGTGGCAGCAGGGCCCAGTTTCATGGAAGACAGTTTTTCCATGGACTGGGGGTGGGAAATGGTTTCGGGATGTTTCGAGAGCATTATATTTATTATGCCCTTTTCTTCTATTATTACTACCCTGTAATGTGTGATGACACAATTACACAACTCGTTATAATAAAGATGCAGCAGAAGCCTTAAGCTTGGGGCCCCAGCACTGGCATCGCCATCTCAGCGGCTCCTCAGATTATCAGGCGTTAGAATTTTCATGAAGTAGCAATGAAAATAATTTTATGGCTGTGCATCACCACAACATGAGGAACTGCATTAAAGGGTCGTGGCATTAGGAGGGTTGAGAACCACTGTGTTTGATTCTCATAAGGAGCGCAGCCGGGATACCCAGCATGCACATCACACTCCATGCATGTTCGACTCCTATGAGAATCGAACACCTCTGCCGATCTGACAGGAGCTGGAGCTCCAGTGGGGATGTGAGGAGGGGGGAGCAGCTGTAAGAACAAAGCTGCGCTCCTTTGCTCACCACCCACCTGCTTGGTGGCTTTGTGGCTTATGCTATTCTCTCAAGGCTACTTTCAGGTAATTTCTAGTCTGTCTTTTTTTGGACCAAATATATGATGGCAGGTGAGACAAAAAACTGCTGCCCATAGAGCTGTTGCTTGGATTTGATGTTTCATTCAATATACTATTAACATCTTAGGGCTGGGAGTGATTTGCAGAAGCTGTTGAGTCTAACCACTGCCTCCAGACAGAACTTCCCCTAAGGGAATATATGTCCTATTTCAAACATTTACAAACAAGGAATAAAACCTCCCTGGAAACAAATTCTACATCTGACATTTTAAGTAGTTCCAGGGATAAAGACCCTAAAGGTAACCCATAGTTTGGCCAAGTCTATTTAAATGTCTTATAGTAAATGATACACACTCTCTGCATTTCATCCCTGTGAATTTGAACTTGGCCTCCCACGTCCTAAGATCTTGTGCATTTGTCTCATGGTCAATTGGTTTGAAAGGATGTGTGAGTAATTCTGCATGGATAAAACTACCATGCCCCTGTAACTCTGCCTTTAATGAAGAAATCATTAAAAATGAAACTTGGCCACTTCCTTTTATTCTGTAGTTGACAGTGATTGAGGGGCTTTGTATACCTGTAGTGGCACAGAAATGGAATCAGTAAATTAGAGCAGTTGTCAGAGCCAGATCCTGATGAGTTAAACAGCTCGCCAGGCTTGGTGATTAATGCAGTTGTGGGGAGTAAAATCTGCTTTCCTAAGGAAGTCAAAAGTGAACCTCTAGTGGAGAAAATCACGTGATAGTGGTCCAATTGTGTGAACTAGCTTTGATCTCAGTTAAATGCATATGTAATTTCATATTGAGACTTAAAAAAAGAATGGGAAGATTGACATCAAATGGAAGAGAACAAAATTTTCTGGTTGGTCGATTTATTGTTTTATTTTATGCCACCATCATGTATGTGGTTGGTGCAGCTTTTTAGGTTATTCATTTAGAATTTCTTGCCTTCTGTTGTCTTGAGCCATCTTTTTCCTAGAAATGTGCTAATATTACAAATGGTTCAAATTTGGCTATAATGTCAATATACGTATAAATCCTTGTCCCATAACAGGGATTTGGTTGTCAATAAGACAAAGAAGAAATTAAGAAAATATTTAAATGCACAGACCTCCCTTTCCTAGAATTTAATAATTCAATTGATTTTAAAAAAATTTTCATTAACAACTTATTGAGTCACATACGGAAGGTTCATGTCCTTAAATATACAATTCAGTGTTTTTCGTATATTCACAAAGTTGTGCAATTCATCGCCATGATCTAATTCAGAACATTTTCATCTCACAGCAGCTAGCAGTCACTTCTTATTACCTCTTTCCACCCTCTGGCTATTCAGGTAATTTTTGAGTGTTCTGATTAGAACTCTGTATCTATCTTTTGTACTTTCAGCTAGCAAAAATTTGATGAACTTAAAACAATTGCGTCCACATATTCATTTATATAATTTATTAGAATGTTTTTCATCTCACTTTTAATGAAATAATGAATAATGAAATATCTTCATGTATTTAACTGATGAAATGATTTTGGGAATACTGTGAATGAAATGGCAAGTCTAAAATAAATGCCTTTATCTGACTCATAATTAATAATACAAACAGAAAATCCAACAATGTAAGCAAGGCAAATTGTAGTAATTTACTTTTCCACGAGTATAAAACTATTATATAAATTGTATAAACATACAAATAGAATGTAGATCAAGAATTACCTTTAAAATCTAGATTCCTTTTTATTTATTCAACAAATATTTCCTTTTTTACTACAAATATAATAAATCCTTGTTTTGATTGTTTCTCCTAATAGACACCGTGGTTTAATCCTGCACGTCAGCTAAAAGAATTAAAATTTAAAGTTTATAAATTAAAGTTTATCTCTATGAACAGAAGGATTTGATAAACTATTTAAAATGTAATTAAGGGTACAAAGGAAGTATGAAATGTATTATGCTAAATGAGCATATGTAATTTATGTAAATGAGGATACTGCAACATTTTAAAATAAGCATCATAGTCATTTGGGACTCTGCCTGCTCTTGCCCTGTTTTCTTCTCAAGCCGTCTCCTGCCCTTTATTGCCCAGTTACTGTGACCTGCCTTCACTTACTGGAACTGGCTATGTCTCTTACTGCCCCTGTGTCTTCAGACAAAGCCTCTCCTCTACAAATCTAAAGCCAGTTCATGCACCTGCCCTGGCCCCACTCTTCAAATTTCAGTTCAATAGTGTTTTCCCTGTTTGGAGGGCTCTGACTTTTCTAAGTAGCATTCATGATCCTATCCTAATCTGTATTTTCCTCTGTGTAACAAGAAGGCAATGACTGAAGACTTGTCAGTAATGGCCAATTTTCACTGTTAGAAAGCCCAGCATCAGGCTGGGCGCAGTGGCTCACATCTATAATCCCAGCACTTGGGAGGCCAAGACAGGTGGATTGCCTGAGCTCAAGGTTTGTGACCCGCCTGAGCCAGAGCGAGACTCCGTCTCTAAAATATAGCCAGGTGTTATGGTAGGCGCCTGTAGTCCCAGCTACCTGGAGGCTGAGGCAAGAGGATTGCTTTAGTCCAGGAGTTTGAGGTTGCTAAGATGCCATGGCTCTACCAAGAGTGACCAAGTGAGATGCTGTCTCAAAAAAAAAAAAAAAGCCCAGCAGAGTGACTGGCTCCTGCCTATAATCCTAACACTCTGGGAGGCTGAGGATGAGGCAGGAAAATCTCTTGAGCTCAAGGGTTTGAGACCAGCCTGAATGAGGATGAGACCCTGTCACTACTAAAAATAGAAAACCTAGCCAGGTATTGTGACAGGTGCCTGTTGTCCCAGCTGCTCTGGAGGCTGAGGTAGGAGGATCTCTTTAAGCTAGGAGTTTGAGGTTGCTGTGTACTAGGCTGACGCCACAGCACTCTGGGCAACAGAGTGTCACAAAACAAAACAAGAAATTCTTCTTTCTTGCAGAAGAATGACAACTCAGTGAAACAGGTGACCTATAAAGACTGTAGGCTCAGTAGATGTGAAGGTGACTTTTAAAAATTAACTATTCAACCTGAGTAACTGCATTTTTCAAAGGCTTTTATATGTTACTAAATTCTTTTTTTTAAACTTCCTTTTCTCTTTCTCTTTTCTTTTCTTTTTTTAGACATTCTCACTCTGTCACTCTAGGTTCAGTGCTGTAGCATCATAGCTCACAGCAACCTGAAACTCTTGGGCTCAAGAAATCTTCTTGCCCCAGCCTCCCAAGTAGCTGGGACTACAGATGCCTGCCCCAACACCCAGCTATTTTTTTTTTTTTTTTAAGTGGGGACAGGCTTGCTCTTGCTCAGGCTTGTCTGAAACTCCTGAGCTCAAGCAATCCACCCACCATGGCCTCCCAGATCGCTAGGATTACAGGCATGAGCCACCACGCCTGGCCATATCTTACTAAATTCTTAATTTATCAATATATCAAAATCTGTTTTGCAGTAGACAAAACTGTAACTAAAGTGAATGTGCTCAATGAATGGGCGGCGCCTGTGGCTGAAAGGAGTAGGACGCCGGCCCCATATGCCAGAGGTGGCAGGTTCAAACCCAGCCCCAGCCAAAAATTGCAAAAAAAATAAAAAAAGAATGTGCTCAATGAAAAGATGATTGACTTTGTTCAACATGACAAAAATAATATGAGAAAAGTATAGATTATGGATTGATACCACTTTCTAATTTATTTATACATTTTCACCCTGCTTCATTCCATGAAGGCTCTGAGATACCTCACAGTCCAGCATTCATTTGCTAGAACAAAAAGAAAATGTGAAGGGTACACCTTGGTAAATGAGGGACTCCCTTGCCCCTCGTATTGAGACTTTATCACGAAGCAAACCAAAGTGCTGGGAATTATATTTTCTCTCTTCCTGGTATTAGGTGTACTTTGAGGATGACTCTTTTTTTAGCCTAACAACTTCTCATCTTTGAGACCTGACTCACATATTAAAGGTCAAATATGGAAAAATCTTTTAATTCGTTTTCGTGCTGTAGCAACACAAATCTTTGATAACACACACAAAAAATCAATTAAAAAATGAATATTTACAGGAAGCTTGTCTTGAGTGCTGTCTTTTAGACATTGATTAGAGACTGCCCACATCTGAAAAAGAACTCTAGGAGTTAACTTCTCTGAAGAAGCTTGTAGGAAAATAAATGTATGTGCTTCTAAAAGGCTATACCTGGGCGACAGGTCAGCGTTCACATGTGCCTATGGTCATACAAAAATCATACAGGTGTGAAAATCAAGTGAACCTGCCAAAGCAAGCCGCAGCCTCTTTAGGGGCCTTTGTGTTGGTAGAGAATAGTTGAATGGTTTTTCAGTTTTATTGTGATGTTTTTTCACTTGCAAAATTATGAATCACCTCTTAGAACTTGAGGAAAAGAGGAATCAAGAAAATCAGGTGAATTATAAGGTTGCTCAGACTATCTTCATTTGTCTGGCAGTCCTGTTTTTGTCTTTTTATTCTTTCCTTCTTCTGCAAGCAAGCATAAACGTTACCAAATGAGAGTGCCCCGAAAAGGGCAACGTTGTTTGGGTTTGACGTTGGCTTACCTTAAATGAACCACTAGTTTAACTGGGTAACATTTAATTATATTTCCTATTTGCTTATGGAAGTATTTTTATATTTGAATTACTTAATCAGTGGTGTTCATTGTGCTCAAGAGATGGGGGTAGGGGTGGGAATAATATATGAAGACTGCAGGGGCATTTCTGTAATCTTCGTGTCTGGCCCTCAAGAATTATTACAGGCCTTCTTCAACCGAACCTATTAGGACCTGAACATAAGCAACACAAATCAGGAAAGCCCTTACACTGACTCCTTCGGAATTCGGAATATTGTAATAAATATCATAGATTCTGAAATATCCTCCTATTTGATTTCCCAAATGGTTGGAGAAGTACACTGGTCTCTTTTGTCCCATCATATTATAGAGATAACCCATTAATGATTTTAAAAACTTTTATTTTCACAAATGGGCTATAGATGCCATGTTTATAACTTCTATGCAAAACAATTCTATTATTCTGATTTCTAGAATCTTCTCAGTGGAATCTAAAACATCCAATTAGAAGTTAGTCAGAAAATCAGCAACTACATCAAATTAAATCCGGCTTGTTCTCCCTAATACCAATAGGTCTTTTTTTTTTTTTTTTTTTATAGAGACAGAGTCTCACTTTATGGCCCTCGGTAGAGTGCCGTGGCCTCACGCAGCTCACAGCAACCTCCAACTCTTGGGCTCGAGCGATTCTCCTGCCTCAGCCTCCCGAGTAGCTGGGACTACAGGCGCCCACCACAACGCCCGGCTATTTTTTGGTTGCAGTTTGGCCGGGGCCGGGTTTGAACCCGCCACCCTCGGTATATGGGGCCGGCGCCCTACCGACTGAGCCACAGGTGCCGCCCACCAACAGGTCTTAAAAAAATGTTCTGCTCATCTAGTTGCATGTAAAATCAACTTCTTGGTTCACTCTCTGAATTTTTTTTTTTTTTATCACCTAAATAGTACTTGTGTATGTTTGAAGTAACACGACTTAGAAAATGAATTTTTCCAGCCACAGAAACACATATAAACAAATCTACAAATATTACAACTTACATCAAAATGACTGTATTGTATTACTTTCTCCTTAACTTCTACCTACTTTTATTGTTGTGAAATAATTTATTTCAGGACTTTTGCTTTATAAAGGCAAACACGTGAGTAATTTAAAACCAACACAGGAAAATTTTCCAAAAGTATTAGGTAAAAAAAATGTTCATGCGACTGAAGTGTGTGCTCTTATTCTTTAATTTGGGGGTATCTTTAGATAATTAATGACTAAATGCCTATTGCTTTCATTGAGGTAGTAGTGTTACAACACATTCAGTCTTGAAAAAGCAATTGTTTCTCCAGGGAAACATGTGTTAGCAAGGATGGTCTTCAACACCACTGTCCTTTCTGCCTCCTTTGCGTGTGCTCCCAGTGGTTCTGCTGATTAATTTCAGACACCATCAGCAGAAATGGAACATGCTGAACAAGCACTTACAAAGTAATGGCCCTTCATAGAGCAGAGCTGCAGCCCTTCCCTAACAAAGAATGATTCAGAGGAAATGAGTTAATTTAACAAATTACTAGTTGCCCACCAGACATCTTAGCAGAGGAATGATATATACAAGGTGTGCTAAAAAGAATGTTTCCTTCATTTTTTTCTCTCTATCCCCAGTCTCTCAAAACCTTCTCAGGAGGTAATGAAGGAGGGGGTCATATGAAATAAAAACCGTGACAGATTGGTGAGCTGCATTAAATGAATTTAAGGGTTGAATCTTCAAAGTGATCCTTTCTTTTCTTGTTAATTGTCAAGAATTTATTTGTAATCTGGTATATTTTCCTATGAGGAGCAGTGGTGGTATCAGGCTAAGGTCTCCTAAGTTGTATGATACATCATTTGCAGAAGACAAAATGAAAGAACTTCTGTTTTGATTAACCAGAAGATTAATCTGCAGTTCACATATGCAAGTTAGAAACACAATAAACAATAAATCACAATAAACAAACAAAAGGAGCAATTTGAAATCAGTAGTAAAAGGCCTGGCTTCCCAAAGCTCAGACCATCTTATACTTTGAGAAAATCCCGTAAATGTGGCCTGCACTTCTATGCGATCAAACAGAATTATTTTATATTTTATTTTCTTGCCACTCTTACTACTTGTAGAAAATTAATGGATCAAGCCTTCCTTCTTGGAAAATGTCACTAGAATGTCATGTTTCTCAAGTCATAACGCTAACAAGATCGTATTCATCATTTACAGGCAAGGTTTATTGGTCTTCCTGCTTTCAAGCCTCCCCCTCCCACTCATCTGCTGATGGCCAATAAAAGCTATAGAAAGTCTCATCAATGAAATTAGTAATCTGTGGGGACAGAGGCACTTAGTGCCTATCATTCTAGATTTGTGGTCATTGAGATGTGCTTTTTATGGCCACTAGAAATATTGCTTTGACTTAATAAAATGTAGGATTGTTTCTGTTGTTAGATGTATTTATAAAATTCTGGATATAAAAATGTTCTAGGGCAGACATATGAGTTATTAAAATGCATTTAATAAAGGATAGATTTTAGGACTAGCCATGATAATAGCATATGATAAGTGACTGTATATTTTACCTAGCTTCTACTATACTGGACATGCTAAAATTGAAACGTTTTTACTTTAGACATGAAAAAAAAAGGCAGAAATTTGGTAGGATGTTAGGTATTTTTCCACTTTGAGAAAGATCTATGCCTGATGCACTCTTTTATTTTTTGTTTCAATATGAACCTTGTTCTAGTTGATGAATTAGAATCAGGATGCTTGAGTGCAATACTTTGTCAACTATAAGAATCATAACAGATCTTGTTTAAATATGAAAATTACCAAGTGTAGCTCCAAACCACCAGAATCAAAGTTATCAAATTTAATTTTCTCTTTAGAATAATAGAACTTCAAAGTTAGATGAAATCTTGAATGGCTTAAAGTCCAACTTCCTCATTGCAGTTGAGTCCCAGTGAAGAACATTTCCTATGTGTTGTCAGCGAGTGTTTTTTTTTTTCTTTTCTTTTTTTTTTTAGAGACAGAGTCTCACTTTGTCACCCTCAGTAGAGTGCTGTGGCATCACAGCTCACAGCAACCTCCAACTCCTGGGCTTAGGTGATTCTCCTGCCTCAGCCTCCCGAGTAGCTGGGACTACAGGTGCCCGTCACAACGCCCGGCTATTTTTTTTGTTGTGGTTTGGCAGGGTCTGGGTTTGAACCCGCCACCCTCGGTATAGGGGGCTGGCGCCCTACCCACTGAGCCACTTTAGTTACAAGAAAGCCCAACCCACCAAGGCTTACCCATGTTATCTTTGACAAGCTCTACAATTTTTTGGTATGTATTTGGCAGAAGATTGATGTTCTCGTTGCTTCTACTTAGTAGATCCAGTTTCAACTCCTTGAAAATATAAACATTCATATGTTCAATCTTGATATAGTTGAAGACAAGTAACATTTCTTTGGATTCTTCTGTAGCAAGGACCAATTTCATCTACCTTCGTTATATGATTAAATTTAAGGCTGTTAACCAGTGGTTCTCAACCTTCCTAATGTTGTGGCCCTTTAATACAGTTCCTGTGGGTCACGACCCACAGGTTGAGAACCGGTGCTCTTCAAGGACAGGTGTTCCCTCTAAACTAGTTTCATTTTTCCAGTGTTCTTTTTTTTTTTGAGACAGAGTCTCCAGCTGTCGCCCTTGGAGTGCTGTGGCCCACTCCTGGCCTTTGATAGTGTTCTTTCTACTCTTGTGTTTAAGGACAATGTCCTATAATTGCTGAGTTCAAGGCCTGCCTGGTGGCTGAGTGGAACAGGCATGTGATGGCCAAGCTAGTTGGAGTTGCCTGAACTCCAATTCAAGGAACCTAGGTGGAGTGTTAGTAGCATGTAGTTTGAAAGTTGTCTCTGTGTCCATATTTTCTTCATTTTAACCCATAGTATTCCTGAATTACCTTCTACTCTGTGGTCCTGGAGATATAGCGGTTCTATTACAAATTCAACCTAATTTGCAGGCTCCAGAAGCTTTAACCTCCATATTGCAGTGATAACTACAGGCATGGAATACTGTTGAAAAGCTGACTCTAAGAATTTGTGCAGTACCTGTCCTTGGACCTCTTAGGGCCTAGAGAAAACCTTCATTGACTGTGCTGTTACTCCCAAGTTATTATCTCCGCTGGACCTGAACCCTGAGACCATCAAAGGAGAAAGAAAAGGGCAACAGAGGGTATGTGTGGCAATTGATTTTGTTTGTTTTGAAGTGAGTTTTAAATTTGAAAACATCCTTTGCCCTCTTTGGTCCAATCACAGTGGAGATGGAGAGGAAATCCCTGAGATAGAGCACCACTATAGAGGTAGAGTTCTAATCTTGTTGTTAATTTGATGAAATCAGCTCCACGATTACATTCAAGAGCCCCGTGGTTTGTTCTTATGACCGTGTGTGTGTGTGTGTGTGTGTGTGTGTGTGTGAGAGAGAGAGAGAGAGAGAGAGAGAGAGAGAAATCATATATCATCTTAGCAAAGGAAACCTTTACAATGTCTTACACTGTTGGAGTTGCAGGACACCTAGCTAGATAACTTATTAGCAAAAATATGTCCCCAATATCACATAGAAATATTTACAGAAAATTTAAATGTACCTGTATTTTTATTTGCTAAATCTGTTAGTCATTCAGTTGGGCCATGTCAAGAAGTGTATGCGTATTGGTGAACCTTGATCTAGTGAAGGGACTATCCTCCTAGATGGTGAAACTAACCCCTGTGTTTGATGGCTTATCTTTAAACTTTTAAGGAATGAGTAGCATTGATTGCTAAGTAGAAGGAATCTCACCGCTTCTTGTGAAATACACTGCCAGGAGGTCAGAGCATGACTGAAGGGCCCATGTCTAGGATTTCTCTTTTAGGGGCTGTAGGTTTCAGGCACATGGTTTCACAAAGTGTCGCGAGCAGGAAGGAGCTGGAGGGCCAGGGAAATTTATAAATAAGAGATGGCATTCAAGCCTGCAGTATCAAGTCTGTCATTAGATACAAAAGGTTTAATCCTAGGTTATAAATTAGAGAAAAAAGAGAAAAATGGCATTCTTTCAGGAACGTGAATGTGTATGCGATGAGTAGTGGATGGGGTGGGAAAAGATTGACCTAATTTTAAGCCACAGTTGGGCAGAGTGAACACCCTTGTCCTAAAGCATAAAATCTGCTTCAGAGGAATTTGGGAGAAAAGATGATTGAGCAAAATGAAATAAACTGGCCTTATAAAAATTATCCAAACTACAGTTCTGATGCCTACACCAGTTTCACAAAAACTAAATCTTTGTCTAATGCATCTCAGCTGATAGCGGAGTAGTAAGACCAAAGTCTGTGACTATTATGGTGAAGCTCCTCTTGGATGAAAACTTCATGGAGGATTTTTAAATGTTAACTATATTTATAAATAGATCAGCTATGTGCATAGACATATTTCAATATTTTATGTCTTTTCTCGTTTATCTTTCTACTGCTAAATAAATAGGACTTACAAGTATCTGGGTAGGCAAACAAAAGAAAATACATACAGTTTTGTTATTTTATCTGAGACACTGTGGAGGTGCCACAGACAAATTCAAATGGAATACTTCTGTCATGGTGTTTAGGCCAAGCCTTCTGTATATACAATGGTCAGTTAGCATTTTTCTAAGTTAAATGTGAAAACTAAGAAGTTTAAGAAGTATATGGGTATTTATGGGGGTGTGTGTGTCATTTTTCAATATTGTAGAATTATAAAATGACAAATGACATTTATTTTAAGGAAAAATTGGCCGACATTTTCGCTTAGGAAGTTAGCATCTAATTACGACAAACATTACAAATGAGGAGATTTTTTAAATTCCTTTGTGGTACTCCCTGGGACCTGGTGATAAAAGTCATATAGAAGGAAAAGTGCTTTTCTTTCAGAATTTTAATTTTTATCAGATAATATTTTATCAAATATTGGTCTTGTATACTTTGATTCAGTTGGTCATTAAAACTCATAATCAAAATTACTCATATAGAATAGAGATTTCAGCAGAAAGAAAGCTTTAGAATTGCATCTTTGTTTGCTCACAGAAATGTGGTTTAGTTTATAGAGTTAATGTAATTTCAGTCATTTAGAAGTTTGTTGACAAGATCCTACTACGGAACCAGTTTTTAATTTCTTTTATTCTAATATTATCTGACTATTTTGAAAAAAAATGAAAAGAAATCCGTATATAGAGAAAAACGGATTTAGTCAATCTTTAGGCCTTTATCACAAATAATGCTGCTATGTTCCTATGTTTTAAAGATTACATATGATAATAAAAGAATATGTTATTTAAAAACTATCTCTGACTGGGTGCAGTGGCTCATGCCTGTAATCCTAGCACTCGGGGAGGCCAAGGCAGGTGGATTGCCTCAGTCCATGGGTTCAAGACCAGCCTGAGCAAGAGCAAGATCCTGTTTTTAAAAATAGCCGAGCGTATGGCAGGCACCTATAGTGTGTAAATCACATTTATACTTAATATATCAGACTCCTAATTAACTTTTCATTCCCTAATTTACATTATCTTCTTATGAGTTGTGATAATTTTGGAGATGTTCCTAAAAGTTTGTATGTCTGCTTCTGAGATAGTTAATGTCGATTATTAAGGAAGGCCTCTGAGACAAAGCAAATAAAAATAATGAAGAAAATACCTTTTTCTTTTATCATTAGTGGAATCACATTAATGAGTATTCTAAATTATAGACAAACTCAGAGGTCATTTAGAGTCGGACAT
The DNA here is from genome assembly GCF_027406575.1 of Nycticebus coucang. Taxonomy (NCBI): domain Eukaryota; kingdom Metazoa; phylum Chordata; class Mammalia; order Primates; family Lorisidae; genus Nycticebus; species Nycticebus coucang. The sequence goes on along the minus strand of NC_069803.1, from coordinate 9,873,225 downwards.
TACATGGAGAGCTCTTAACCTGAATTTGTTTCAGAAGTTTCCAGAAACCCCAAAATTGTATTCTTATTTTCTATTCATGCTTATAAAAAAAAATTACAGCTTCCCCCAGATTCTGAAAGAAGCATTCCACCCTTGCAATAATGAGAACCATCATTGGAAATATTCCACAAATATTTGAGCAGTGTCTTAGACAGAACAGGAACTTTGTGATCAGAGATCCGAGTTTGAATTTTCACTCTCCTGTTTTCCATCTACAAGACCTTGGCAAACTCTCTAATCTCTTTGCAAAATTGTTCACTTTCTGATAAGCCGTAGAAATAATACTGAACTTACAGGTTATTATGAGAACTCTATGAGATCATGGGTGTTTTTTCTGTGGCATTTGAAGTCACACACTAATTATTTCCTTTCCTTCAATTTCTGTTCTCACATGTGACAGGAGTGGTTAAAGCAACTAAGTGTTAAAATAAGTGTTCCTTATTTGTTGATGTGTTATCCCAAATGGGGAAATGTAATTCTGACAGTCTATAGGAGTTGGTACCTCCAACTCTATTGTGGATTTTTATAATGTGGTTATAAATTTTTATAACCACATTAGCTGCAACATAGCTCATGTTGACACTTGACATTTATATGGGGTTTTTCCCCTTAAAAAAGTAATTTAAATTATTGCCTTTTCTTTTTGCTATGGGAGAAAACATAAGAATGTTGGCCGTCTGCTACTGAAGCTTCCCTTTTTGCCTTCAAAGCTTTTTTCAAGGACATTAAACACTCTTCCTAATTACTTTTTATTGATTTCTTGGCATTTCTGCTCAACATTGACTGCTTATTTTTAGGAAACAGAGGATGCTAAGCTAAAAATGTTAATGGTGCATTTGCAACTTCAAAGGTCAGTATTTTAGTCATGTCTTTTCTATACACGTATAGGTAAGAAATCCTATATAACAGTTTTGTTCAGTTGTCTTATTATAGAAATGAATGGAAAATTTGTGATGATCAGATTTTTTCCATACTTTCAACTTAATTCGAACAAACCCATAGCTTACCCTGCCCTGGTTCAAATTTTAAATAAGTAAAGTTGAGTTGGCATGGTTAATTGAATAAAAAATTAGTAAAAATTGACTGAATAGTGAAGAAGTTAATGAAAATTAAGCAAATCAACTCGTATTTTACATTCTTATTCCAATTTTGTAGTCATTTGCCATTAGTAAACACTTTAATTATGTCTCCCACCATCTGATTTATAGCATTGTTTTTGTTAGGGACGAATGTGTAAAGCAGGTCTAATTAGATCGGGGGTCCTCAAACTTTTTAAACAGGGGGCCAGTTCACTGTCCCTCAGACTGTTGGAGGGCCGGACTATAGTTAAAAAAAAACTATGAACAAATTCCTATGCACACTGCACATATCTTATTTTGAAGTAAAAAAACAAAATGGGAACAAATACAATATTTAAAATGAAAAACAAGTAAAGTTAAATCAACAAACTTACCAGTATTTCAATGGGAACTATAGACCTGCTTTTGGCTAATGAGATGGTCAATGTCCGGTTCCATATTTGTCACTGCTAGTTGTAACAAGTGATGGAAGTGTGCATCAGTTAGTCTAGATCTGGTTGGAGATTTCAGATGTTTCATTCTGGAAAAAGTCTGTTCACAGACATAAGTGCTGCCAAAGATGGTTGCCATTTTGAGTGCATGGTTCCTGAGATTAGAATATGTCTCAGAGGGGAGAGATGCATAGAAATTAGGAAAGCTGCCTGACTTGAATGCATCTTTCAGAGAATCACAATTCTGCAGTTCAGCCAGTTCCATTTGGTAAATCATATCCACATTTTCAATGTCAATAGAAAATGGGTTGCAGAAAAGTTGTATGTCCTGTTCATGGAGATGAAGCTCTTTAAATCTAAATTGGAACTCCTTTTGCAACTTTTCCAGTGAATCCACACTTGTCTTATTTGGGACTGCAACCAATGGATTTTCCACTAACAGATTTTTGAGTTGTGGGGAGATGGCAGAAATTTTCCTCCTTCATTTGTTTGATGAGGAGGCCTAATTTTACTTCAAATGCTTTCACATGTGATTGCATATCACAGATGAGCTTCCCCTTTCCTTGAAGTTGCACATTGAAACTGTTGAGTAGCTCCGTTACATCTGTCAGAAAGGCAAGGTGCCATTTCCATTCTGCATCATTGAGTTCTGGTACTTCTTTGTTTTTTGAAAGCAGAAAAGCTGTAATCTGTGGAAGGAAGTCATAGAAATGTTTCAAAACTCTCCCTCAACTCAGCCAACGGACTTCTGTGTGGTATGGAACATCTTCACAGGCAACATTTAGCTCAGACAGAAATTCCTGAAATTGTCTGTGGTTTAGTGCATTACCTCTAATGAAGTTAACACAAGATACCACAGTTTTCATAACAGAGTCCCACTTCAGTGATTTACTACACAGCGCTTGTTGGTGGATGAGGCAGTGTATGGCTATTGGATGAGAATGGTTATGTTTGTCCATCTCTTGGGTAATGAGAGAAATTGTTCCTTTCTTAGGCCCCACCATGCCAGGAGCACCATCAGTTGTCACACTGGCTAGTTTTGCCCTGTCCAGCTCCAAACTATTCACAGTTTGGCAAACCTTTTCATAAATATCCTCTCCTGTAGTTGTTCCTTTGATGTTTTGCAGTGCAGCAGGCTCTTCTGTGACTTCAAAATAGTCATTGGTCCCACGAATAAAAATTAGAAGTTGTGCAGAATCATGAACATCATTACTTTCATTGAGTGCCAAGGAAAAATAGGAATTTTTTTTGCGGAGTTTTGCAAATGCTGATGCAAATTGTCTCCCATTTCTTCAATCCTTCATGTAATTGAGGGTCCTGGAAGACTCACTGTACCAAATAAATCGACCTTCTCTGGACACATCTCTTTGGCAACAGAAAGAAGGCATTCTTTAACAAATTCTCCCTCCAGGAATGGTCTGCCAGTGCACGCTATTAGCTTGGCAACTTGAAAACTTGCTCGCAGTGATGAAGTATTTAGCTGTTTCTGCTTCGCAAAAGTATTTTGCTGAGTTGTCAAGGTATATTTCAGTTTTAATATTTTATCTTTTCTCCCTTCTCCAACCAAATAATCATATTTATCTTTATGTTGAATTTAATAGTGTTGATGCAAATTGTATTCTTTGAACACAAACACTATATTCTGGCATATCAAACACACAGCTCTTTCCTTATATTGCATGAAAAAGTAATCATAAGTCCACTGTTCTTTGAATATCCTACACTCCGAGTCAACTTTTCTCTTTCTTGATACCATTGTTTCCTAGGGATTCCAAATTGCTATTAGTATATATATATACAGCACTCCAAAAACAATACACCAGCAGTAACTTTGCCCACACAGAGCCATATAGACTGCACTGCCCATCAATGCAGTCTGATCAGTGTCCGTCAATGCAGCTTGTCAGTCCACATCATTTCAGCCTCACCTGTGCCCATATGGTGGAAGTCTGCTTTTACCTCAGGCTCACTGGTGTGGTGCGGGAACAGGCACAATTACAGAGCCGGTTCCTTCACCACCTTTTCACAATACACTGTGTGAACCGCACTGCGATCTGTGAACTCACACAGAAGACCCATGCGATCAGATTCCACTGCAGGAAAAATGAAGGCACCTAATGCCTTTTTTCTTCCAAATCTAATGTGAGTTCAGCCATATGCTTATATGCTGCTCAGAGATCACAACAGTGTGAACCGGGGCTTACACAGTACACAACATACAACATCATACACAACTGAATAGCAATCAGAATATAAATGCACTTACTGTCAATTAAATTGAGTTTTCTACTCCTTGGCTATCTGCAGAGCCGGATTAAGTTCCCATGGGGCCCTAGGCAGATTACCAGTTTGGGGCCCCCATGCGATAACACTGAGCACTGACCATTTGCATTAACACTGACTGCTGACCATTTGCGATAACACTGACTGCTGACAATTTGCATTAATACTGAGTGCTAACAATTTGCATTAACACTGAGCACTTACAATTATCATTACCACTGAGCACTGACTATTTGCATTACTTCTGAGCACTGTCAATTTGCATTAGCACTGAGTGCTGACTATTTGTGTTATCACTGTGATGCAACCCCCCCCCACAGAAACCACTCCCAACCAACTAACCAACTTAAAAAAAAAGGCTTTCCTAACTTCAAAAAAAGGCTCTTCTAACTTCAAAAAAGGTGCCCAATCTTCAAAAAAAAAGACCTCCTAACTTCAGAAAAAAAAAGGCCCCCCCTTAACTGCAAAAAAAAGGCCCTAGTAACTGCAAAATAAAAAAAAAAAAGTAGACCTCCTCACTTAAAAAAAATAATTAATAAATCCTAACTTGTTCTTACCTCGGTCCTTGGGCAGCAGCAGGCTCTGCACAGGCAACCTGGTGACTCCTCCGACTATACCAAAGACTGAGAGGAAGAGTCGAAAGACAGAGAGAAGGAGGGGCGGGGAGAGACAGAGAGAAGGAGTGGAGTTGGAGAGTTGGTGCACATTCCACACATGCGCACTGTGACTCCGGACGAGTAGGCTGCTAAGCAAGACAGGCAGCTGTGGCAAAAACACCCGGCAGGCCAGATAAATGTCCTCGGTGGGCCGTATGTGGCCCGCGGGCCGTAGTTTGAGGACCCCTAGATTAAATGTTTCTCACATGTAACCTTACCAAAAAAAGACATTTTATGTTAGCTGTTATAATGATCATTTTTGTAAGAGTTGCTTATTTAAATTGCTAAGTATTCAGGATTTAATTTCAATAAAGAAATTCTGCCACAGGACTCGTCTTTAAGATCTTCTTTTTGGTGATTTGCAGAATATATAAAAATGAGGTTAAAGAAAATCACCAGTCAACAAAAATGAACTTAACATCACATGTCCCTGGAGATTTTGTATAGTTTATTATTTAGCATAATTTTCTATATCTCTTTTAGAAATACTTTTTTCTCTTTTCTCATCTCTTTGCTGCATAAAATCAGCTTTTGAAGGATTTAGGGCATTAACTTTGTATTGAGGTCAATCAGAGATCTTATGCAAATATTAAATATTGCATAGGCATCATAACTCAGTTTAGTGTTTCCTTTGGAATACTTCCTGTTGCCATAACTCCCCAATGATATTTATAAGTCAGCATATTTATATCTGAACATTCATTTACATGTACACACATTTCTCTTTGGCTTCATAAACAAACGAGGTATTTTATGGTAATGTTGAAATCATTACTGAATGAAAATTAAATTATTTCCCTAAATATGTTTTTAAAAAGAAAAATGGGGATAATTTGAGTGTTAAATAGAAACCTTTACAACACTCCAGCACTGTGTGGTCCACATCATTGAATTTCTGATAACTTTCCTTATTTAGACTAAACTGTGGAAGACTGGGTTAATTTTCTAGTACTTAGGAAAACTTAACAAGAAAGGTAGCCTTTTTATTCTGAAACAGACAACAGAATACTAGTTGATGTGGATTCTGCATTTTCCCTGAGTTAAAACTAAAATAAGCATCAGTTTGACTGACATGGCCTCCCACCATCTGCTAAGGATGCATAACCTAAAAGTAATATTTTAAGTTTCATTGCCTGACATTACAGTTTGCGAACACATGAAAATGCTCAGCTAGTGAGGCTTGCTGGAAAACAAGAATACGGCTTCTCCGACATCCTACAGAAGGATGTAGTTTTGTTTGTTTATGACTACAAGGTGTGACGTATGCGGTTCTGGGATGAACGGGTTGAGGCAGAATAGTTGAGTGCCTGTATTTTATAGGTTTTGCAGGCAGCCTGCCTTGGAATTCCTCTTTTCTTCTGAGAACACAGGGCTGTGAACTTCTTTCAGCCTCAGTTTCCCCAACTGAGAAAAAAAAGAAAATATTACCTATTTACTAGGACTGAGTATGTATGTAAGGACTGAGGATTTTAGAAAGCTAGAATGTCTAAGAGATAGTAGATATTTCATGAATATTGGTTTACTTTATCTTAACGAAGAATTTTCACACCTTTACTATATGGATCACTGTTAAATTTCATCTGTATTTCGTCATCTCCCAAGAAAGGGACCAGAAAGAACAAAGAAGCAAAAGGAATACATTTCTAAGCATTCCACAAACGTTATCAATGCCCAGTACCTGCTGGCCTAGGTGAATGTGATTTCTACTTCAAAAGACAAGATCACCGTAGAACATTATCATTACCCTGTAAGCTCATGCTATCATGTTACGCTATGAAATTGTTACACTTTAAAGAGGAAAGAAGATGCTTAAGAGCAAAATATGATATCCAGAGAACACCTGCAGTCACAAAATGCCTTCTGTCTTTGCTTCTCATTTTTCTGTGCTGTTTTCTTGACCTACCTTGAATTTTGCCTGTAGCCAGCACCTGGTAAATAGAAACAGCGTGCCCAGAAGAAATGGTGGTTGTGAGCAGATTTAAAGTTCTCTTTGATGTTTGACTCTTAGCTGCTTTGGAAAATATTGTTGATGATAACTCATATTCTAGAAATATGACTGTTATGACCGGCAAGATTTATTGCTTCAGAAATAAGGAAGGCCACAGACAGGTACTCCCAGAGTGAGGTTTCCCTCGAGGCAAGTATGGATGTTAGACAATCAAGTGCACCTGAGTAGGAAGGAAGCCTACGTTGGCCCTTTTCCTTGTACTTTTTTTTTGAGCCAATAATGACTCTTACGATTCAGTTCCTCTACACTCCATAGAAACCGTATCCCAAACAGTATATTCTAGGTATCCACTCTGACATCTGAAAGAATCAAGACTGTCTGAATTCCCTTGTCCTGGGACAGAACAGTGTGTCCATCGGAGGTAATGATGATGATCCAATCAATTTGTTGTGACCTTTCTTCATTTTAAAGAATAATTTCCATTTTGGATGATATATTCCGTGGGGATTATAAAGAGCCTAGTAGCCTTATACAGAATGATAAGGGGGCCTATTTGTTATTACTATTATTATTATTTTCTTTTTTTTTTCCAGAAAACCAGTTGTAGGTAGAAAGTAAGAGAAGGGTCCAGCAGCATTTAGCTTGTCTTGTCTTATTTGGCAGAAACTATGCATGTTATTCAACTTTTGAAAAAATTTTAAGGCGCTTATCTATTATTATCAATTATGTCTGGGGAATCAAAATTGCTACACGTAAAAAATTCTGTCTTTGGAATCAGTACAGATCCATGTCAACCTTGTTAAAATGATTATGTTTCATCTAACTTGGAACATATCATTTTTACCTTATTAAGTCATCAAGTTCAGCTGAGCATTGAGTCTGTGTTCTCTTTGTTATTTGGATTGTAAAAAGCTCCTGATCATTTTCAGGGTTGTTTTGGTTATGATTTCAGTGCCACCCCTGATATTTCCTGTAATTACTTACGATAGTGATGGATTCCTTCTGTCTGGACCTCTGCTCCTGTGGTTCTCCCATTTAAGCTTGGCTGGCACTTTGCTCTGACCTCATGCTATGCCTAGTCATGGGACTTGTAAAATATAGCAAAAATTGTATTAGTTCAGCTATATCTCTTGTCTCCAGAATTGGGCCAGTGCTGACTTCTTTCTCAGAGTTATTAAAATGGTCAGCTTTGTCATCTAGGGCCTGGAGCACTAGTCCCATAAGTCAAATGACCACATGACTCATTTTTTATCATCTTGGCCCTGTGGGTCTTTGTGGGTCTTTGTATAGTTTACCTGTCTCTAGAAGGCGATTCCAACAACATGAATCACATGGCCCATTTAACATATTAAATTTCATTGACTTGTTCAACTAAGATTCCTTGTTGCCATATTGGTATTATATTTCTATATGGGAAACTTCCACTTTGTGTTAGGATGTGAAGCTAGGCTTTACTATAAATTGCACCAGCTGCCACCTGTTGGGCCTAGTTATGTGGTACATTCATTCATCAAGAAGGGACAAAGTAAGGAAAGTAACAAGTCTTGGGCCTCAAAATATTTTCTGGTTATAGTCAGCCCTCCTGTGACTATCTGACGTTAGTCTCTGAAGGATATTGCAGCTTTACTTACCTTGCAAAACTGGCATCCTAGGCCTTTCTAATTGAATTGATCTTCAGATTCATCACCTAGGTTCCAAGAAGAGCTAAGTTTTCACAAAGCCAACATCCTACCTTCTTCTCCCATAGATCCAACATCAGACTCTATTTTTTGTTTATTTTCTTTCTGATATCCGTGGGAAAGATTTAAAAGAAAAATGTGTGGCCAGAATTTTCTGCGGGTAGTGCTATGATTTTGGTCATGCCTAGTTCTGCTTGTAGAACTATTTTTAACATTATGCTATTCCCCTTTAATTTCCATTCTCTTTCTTCTGTGTGTCCTGCTTGTTCACCTTGGGATTAGATGTTTATAAATGAAATAATTTACTGATGAAATGGTCTTCCGATCCTAAAAAACAAACAAAGATACAAACAAAAATAGTTTATATCTTAAAATCATTGAGAGAAGACCTCAGTTGTAACGATAGCTCCAGGAGATGGAAGTGTTTTATTAGCCTGTGTACATAGATACAGTGCTACCCGGAGAAACTAATAAATTATAACTAAGGTCCTGTATATGGACTTTCTTAATATTCCCTGTTTCTGATGGTGTAGGAAATGGCCAGGCAAGCTGAGATAAGGCCTTGATCTCTACTCTACCTATCTTTTTAACATGCCCATTTGTGGTTTAACTACACCCAAGATGATTGCCATTAGGTTTTTCCAAAACTGAATGGTGTGTGTGTGTGTCTGTTAAATTTTCATATGCACAGCAGAACTTCTTGTTGACCACCTCTTTAAGTCGACCTAATTTTCATAGACCAGATATGCATTGCATGTACTTAGACCAAGTTCCTTATGTTGACCAGTTTGTTGCAGTCCTCTGGGTGGTCAACTTACAGAGGTCCTACAGAGGTATATACAGAGGGTGCCAAATATGTATATATATATTAGGAAAGGAAAATACTATATTAACTTTGTAATACTTGTCACATTAGACTTCTGCAATTATAAGAGGTGCTCGACATGACTTGTATTTAGTCCTTTTTATCAGTATATATTAAGTATTACAATTTTAATACAGTTTTTTTTCTTCTTTTTTAAAAGCTGTACACACTTTCTGTCACCCTTTGTGTGTCTGCAGTGAGGCCAGATGAGGAAAGTAAGATGATAAATACATGGCTCCAGTTTTTAAAAAACATTATGTAATGTAGGAAAGGAGTTCCGTGCGTGCACCTGCTCACTTCCTTCTCATTGAACAACAGGGTTTAATGCCAACAGTAGAAAAACAGGTGCTGTTAGATTTGAGTATAAGAGACCAAAAATTAAAAAAAAAAAGGAACCCTTTCCCTAGGGTTTTAGGGAAAGCTTCTTTAAGCATAGTATAGTCAGAGTTAATTTATTATTTTGGCCCTATTCCTAAAAAGGCACAGAATTTTCCAGTATATTACCTGCTTCCCCACTGCCCATTTCTCTGATATAAAATGTATATTCTCTTTAGAGAAACAAGACATGTTATGAACTGAATATTATGGGGCCAGCTAGTCCTTTGGGGGCAAGAAAAAAAAAAGCTTCTCTTTTCTTAAAGGGAAGCTTTTAAAATTATATGTTTTTTTTTTTTTTGAAAGATTGTTTTATTCCTGTTCAGATTGGTTATATGTGAAATAATAATACAGTATTGAAAAAGTTGGATCTCCGTACGTTATTTGGTTTCTATAGAATTTGTACTGAGATCCTCAAAGCTGCAGTTATCCATTAATAACACAGCATGTTGCAGGGAGAGATGTTTTGCTACTCTGATTGGACCTGGTAACGAGAGTCTCATGGGAGTTGTGGGAAAATCCACGGACTGGAATTAGCCAAGTGCAGTAGAGCCAGATTTGTTCAAACTTGCTCTTACTTCTTCATACAGCAATCTTTGGCCTCAGTGAGGAAAATGCTGTGCTTGTGGAAGCCTAAACTGGCTCTTTATGTCTACAAATATCACACGAACACAGGATTGCAGTAATTTGGTTAAATGGTATGTAGCAATGGGCAATCCAGGGTGCAGAGAGGTACGCTTCAGTCTGCAAGGTGATGTTCTAAGGAATATTACCCAGGCTGTGTGCTTGCAGAACCACTGTTGAAAGAGGCCCGGCTCAAACTGGAAACACTTAGAGGAGTGTATCTCTCTTTCCTGCAAACCATTTTTGCTACACTTTGGTGGAGGCTCCTTGATTCACAGGACTAAAAGTTTAGGTTATCTAAACACTTGTCAGAACTCATGTCCAAGAGTGAAGATGCTTTCCTAACTCCTGGGGAGGAACATCACTACCTTGATTATCTGTGCAATAAACGTTTAATTTCAGGCCAACTGTGGTATTATCTATTCTTTTTTTTGGGGGGGGGTATGATCTATTCTTAATAGGATCCTTTATATCAACAGACATGTGGATAGTCAAATTAAGGAAACATCAGTAATGTCATCTTGGCTGTAATGGACTTTTTGGCTTTCCCTGTGAGTAGTGAACACAGTTCCAATTCAGTTCCTCTGTCTGCTGACAGGATGGGCATTTGCTACGTTGTGTAACAAATAATGAGAAAATGTGTGTTCGGCAGTTTGCCCTGTGATCCAAGGTGTGGAATAAACACATGGTGTGTATAAAGCAGTGTCATCCCTTGTCCCTGGTCCCTATTCGTTTCCTGTTGTTATCCTACAAGTCTAAACACTCTTTCACTCTCACTGAGACCTTTGTAATAACCTCACTGGTCTCCTTAGCTCTATTTTTCCCCTTCCCAATAGCTCTAGAGGAGACAACTGACTTATTCTTTATACCCGTACTCAAATCAAAAACCTAACTTGATTGTCTACATACTGAATATTAGTTCCAGTCAGGTCATCAAGGCCTTCTCTGAAATGAATGCTTTAGTATTTTATAGCTTCTTTAACTTTACCTTCTTATTTGTAACCACATCCTAGTCAAACTGGACTGCTGCCATTGAGTGAACATGACATTTATTTTTCTCTCGCCACAAATTCATTTGCTTTTCTCTTAGATCAGCGGTTCTCAACCTGTGGGTCACGACCCACAGGAACTGTATTAAAGGGCCTCGGCATTAGAATAGTCGAGAACCACTCCCTAAAGATGGAATGCCTTCTCCTGCAGCCACAGCCTAATTCACCTTCTTGGCCTATCATTCGAAAATATTTTTTTATTCTGAACATTTATTGTTAGATTTGTGCCTGACTTAACTGATTGATATATCTTGTTACCATTATGGATATGATCACTTTATTTTGCTGGGTTTTCTTGATAGTTAATACTGGTATCCAATCAAATAGTAACTATTTTCTCTTCTCACTTCCTAAAATTATGTCTCCATTTTCCAATCTTGCCTTATTGCATTGGGTGGACTTTCAGAGCAATGTGAAATGGTAGCACCGACAATCAACACCCTTCACTTGTTTTTGACATCCATGGAAATCTGGTTTCAGTTTAAGAATGATTTAGGTTGTTGGCTAAATATAGATATTTTTAGAGGATACAATGTATTATTCTAATTCTACTTTATAAAGACATGTTTTGAAAAACCTAAAATTAATTTTTTATATTTCTAAACTTTACTCATAAATATAAAATACATTTAACATGCCCCTATATAATATACATTTAAACATGCTTATTAAATGTACAAAAATGTAAATAATAGTATAATAATTTCCCTGCATCCATCCCCCACTTCAACAATTATCAGTTTTATTTCATCTTGATCCCAGTCACTTCCCTTCCCTCTTAATATTTTGTAGCAAATCCCAGACATCTTGTCACTTGACGTGTAAATATTTCAGTAGGTATCTCTAAAAGATATGAACTATTCTATTTTTAAACATAACCATAATACAGTCAACAGACAAAAATTGATGTAGCCCCTTAGTATTACTCATTATGTAATCCTTGGGTAGATTTTCTCCTGTATACATAGCAAACATGTGTAATGGTTTATTTAAAATCAGGATCTGAATAAGATTCACAACTGTTGTGAATGGTTGGATATATTTCTTAATTCTCTTTTAAGTGTCTGTATTTTGGATTTCTCTCTCTCTCTCTCTTTTTTTTTACTTTCTCTGTTTCTAGCTCTCACTCTCTTTGTCTCTTTTCCCCTGCTTTTAATTTTATTTTTATTTATTTGTTTTTAAGAAACAAGGTTATCATTCCTATAAAGTTTCCCATGGTCTGAGTTTTACTGTTTGCATCCCCCACGGGGCAGTTTACTTCACTTCCTGTATGTGCTTGTATATGGATGCTTGATTCAACTTCTTATCCCCTGAGTTTGATTTGGGGGATAAAAATAATTGATAGTTTTATAGAAATTGGATGTTTAATTTCATCAAATGTTAATTCAGTATCTATTACAATGACCATATAGCTTTTATTTCTTACTATGGCATGATTTTTTTAAATTTGTTGAATAAGATAATAAGACAATTTCTCTCTTTTGATCTTCTATCTACTTTCATTTCTAAATGTATTTTAGTAGATGAATAAATTAACCTATGTCACTAGATGTCACATGGAAATGTCAGTAGCTTGTTGAACAACCGAGTCCTCAATTGTTGGAAGTTCAGTCCCCTTTGTTTTCACGTGTTTAGTTTGGAGTTGAAAATTTGACTAGTTTGGAAAGTGACAGGTTAACATTTTCCACATTGACATGACCTTCTTCCAACCAAAATGGTCCTGGTAGAAAATGCAGAGTGCGATAAAGAATGTATGCCTTTAACATTTAGGCTGGTGAGAACTATAAATACATCCAATTAAACCAGTCAGATGGGCTGCTAATATTTGCTTTGCAGGCTAGACGGTTTGTACTCGTGTAGAATAAGTATTGATGGAAAAAAGATTCAAGGGACAGCTTGAAATTTGTGGACTCCTGGCTATGGAAATTTTATACTCATATAAAACTGTCATGGGGCGGCGCCTGTGGCTCAGTGAGTAGGGCGCTGGCCCCATATGCCAAGGGTGGCGGGTTCAAACCCAGCCCCCGCCAAACTGCAACAAAAAAATAGCCGGGTGTTGTGGCGGGCGCCTGTAGTCCCAGCTGCTCGGGAGGCTGAGGCAAGAGAATCGCGTAAGCCCAAGAGTTAGAGGTTGCTGTGAGCTGTGTGACGCCACGGCACTCTACCGGAGGGCGGTACAGTGAGACTCTGTCTCTACAAAAAAAAAAAAAGCTAAAATAGTATGTATAAAAATAAATAAATAAATAAATAAATAAAACTGTCAGTGATTAGCAGAAAATATATAGCAGAATGGTGTTTCTGGAGTTGGCATCTTAGCTAAGAAAAGATTATTGCTTTGTAAAGAAGAAAACAACTTTCTTGTAATGCCCTCCAGTAAGTTACCCATTGACAGAAGATACTGTCCTTCTCCTTGGGAAAAGCTGTGACATCCTCCGAGGCACATTTGTCATTGAGGTGTTGCCCCCTGAGAAGTAGTAGACTTGGGTGATTAGACTGAGTCACGAGTAAAATGCACTGCTGGTTGGGGGGAGCCCAGCGACTTGTATGTTTGAAAAATAACCTTTCCTGGCAATCTTATTTTTCTAAGGATAACACTGTCTAAAGACACCAAATCATTTGCTTAGCCACGGCTGGGAACTTAGAATCTGTTTTCTGTTTAGCTACAAATGAGATCAGTGTTGCAACAAAAATTATAATTTTGTTTTATGAGGAGAAACACCCAGAGGTCACTTTTCATTCTACTGAAAAGAAAGAAATAATATGAGAGTCTGCCCAGAGAGCTTCGTCATGGAGAGAAGACTCTAAAGGCAATCTTGTTCACTTAGAAAGCAGTTCCCAATTCTTGTACGTGACCTTGGGCAGCCTTCCCCTGTGCGCCATTGTGAATTCCTAGCAAGAGGTATTTTATATAAGACGACAGAACTGTTCTTTGGAGATGATTTGTATCCACTTCTAAAGCAGAAGATAAATGACTAAATAGTTGAAGATTCTTTCTAATGCTACCATTTATAACGTGTTTAAATGATATGAAAGCCCAGGTTTGTCAACTGAACCAGTTAATCTCCCTTGGCCCTTGGTGTCAACCCATTCTTTGGACAAAGGGCCTCCTCCTGGGTAGTCTGCGAACCTCTGACTGCTTCCAGCTTGTTAGCTGAGTTCTGAGTTGGCTCCCGAGAGTCCTTCTTGGTCCCCCTGTTCACTTCTCAAACAGCCTTCAGTAATGGGGAGGTCAGGACACATGGTATGCTACTTCAGTCACTAAAGTGACTTTTCGCTTTTCTTTTTCTCCAAGGCTATACAGATTTCTTTTACCTCCTCAGGTCACTCCCTCCCACCCCACCCCTTTTCAAATACCTATTTGCTATTCAGCAAAGGATTGAATTACCGCTTAGGAAGAAATGCCAACCTGGATGACCGTCTTCAGTGGCTCCCAGTCTGGCTCTGGACTTTTCCTTTAGAAGCTCCTGACTCCACCCATCCTTCCCTTGGCATCCAGAGAAGCTGCATTAGGTCGTGTGGCTTTTCTTGCTCAGTGTCTCCCCCAGAGCTCGGTTTTCAGGAGCCACCTAAGCATTTTCCCCCAGTAGGAGTTCAAGGAGCTTGTAGTTCTTCATTGTATAGGAGCTAGACTCTGAGCAAGAATGTAATTTTAGCTTTTTTTTAAGCTGGGAGATCAAACAGAAAGAAAACATGCAGATTTCTAAATACATAGACGTTGAAGATATCACAGGTAAGGTCAAAAATTATAATTTTAAAGTGATTGGTAGTTTAATACTAGAATATTAAAAGAGTTTAAAAATTTGTGTATTTCATTGAGAAAGTGGCATAGAGTTATTGAGTTTAATTTTCTGCTAGTAAATCATTAAGAATTGTCTTAAAAACTGGCAGGGCCTCTGTTCACTCAGGGAAAATAGAATCTAATGATTGTGGGGGGCGGGGGGGTGTATACACTGTATACTGGTGCTAATTCCTGCTAATTATCAGAGAGTAATAGAGGCTTCTTATCAGCATCTTGTCTTTGTCTTCTGCACTGATTAGAGAACCAGCACTTAAAACAAGCAAGAAAGCAAGTCATCCTTTTCAGCATTATTTTATTTTTAGCCTGCCTCAAGCAGAAAACACACTGGCACTGTAAAGCAAATATTGTGTGATTCCATGGGAAACTATTTAGTAACAAGCAGAGAACACTTAATTATTTCTCAAATTTTTATTTTATATATTTTTAAAGTGTGCAATAGTATGATTTCCAAAATGTTAAATCACAAAGTTTATAATTTGTTCCATGTGCTGTGGACATCACCCTGTTTTAAAATATTTCATAGCTTTTTAAACAGTTATAATAACACATAGCAGCATAAGTACATTCAACTCAAGTAACTTGCAAGTTCAGTCAGAAATATTAAAGAATTGTGTAGAACGTGAAAGTGGAAAATAATCAAACAATAGTTTTCTTTTATTTCAAATTGCTTCTCAATTTTATTTTATAAATACATGTAAGGGTGACAAATTGTTGACAAGCAATTATGATAAAGTTAAAATAGGTTATTATTTACTCAATGATTTACAATTATCCAATGATTTCTTCCTCCAAATTAGGCCATCTCTTTTCACATTTGGAGAAAAATAGTTTCCTAAGAAATAACACTTGAGTCTTGGTTATCCAGGATTACAGAGTCTACACAGAAAGGTTTTGCTGTCTTTTGTTCAGTTTTTATGCCATTAGTAACAGTAATAGCATCATACATTTGTGTTCAGTGTTGCAGCAAAGTATTTTAACAACTTTTGCAACAAGCCTGGGGTATCTCAGCTTTGCAGGGAGCTAGACAGAAATCCCAGAACCAGTAATTGGCAAAATTGAGTGTTAAACTTGATTCTTCTAAGCTGATGAGTGTTCATTTTACTATATTTTGTCTGTAAAGGTTTCCTTTTAGGGAGGGTTTTTATAATTCTTCAACCACAGTAACTTTAGTTGTTCTTATTTATGTCATAGACGTAATAACCAGCCCCACACCGTGGAATACTATTCAGCCATAAAAAAGGTGGAGACTTTACAACTTCTGTAGTAACCTGGATAGAGGTGGGGAAAAATCTCTTTAGTAAAGTATCACAATAATGGCAAAGCAAGCATCCTATGTACTCAATACTAATATGGAGCCAGTACACAAACTAATACATGCCCACAAAAGAGAAAAACTCAATTTAACAAGTTGGGGGAGGGAGGAGGAAGGAGGGAAAGGGGTATTGGTGTGCTCCCACCTACTGGGCACAAGGTGGGGGTCTATGGCACACCTCCTGGGTGCAGGACACAACTACAACAGGGACCTTTCCTAACAAACGCCAACATTGTAACCTGATCATTGTACCCTTGTATTAATCTGGGAAAAAAAAGAATTGTGGCAGGAAGGAAAGAGGGAGGGAAGGAAGGAAGGAAGGAGAGGACGAAAGAAGGAGGGAGGGAGGGAAGGAGTCTCATTGTGTGCTAAAGGATTTTTGGAGACCCTAAACGGTCATCTCCGTCTCCACATCAGGCAACTGTCTATCCTTCCTGGACATGGTCACTAGTCCTGACATTTTTTGCCCAGGCAGACCTGGTCAAGAGTAAAACCCTTAAACTACATTCTCTGATAATAAGTTACTGCTTTATTTATTCTTTCTTCCTGATAATCTTGTAGCCACCAACATCTGAAGGAAAATGTGTTGGTGTGAAATATGCATATAAGTGACACACATAGAGGGTGACAGTGTCTTACTTCACTGTGTTTCTAATTGCTGTTCATTTAGCAGTTACGAGACGGTAACTCCCCAATTGTGACAAACTAGTCACAAAGCGGAGGGAGGCAGGATTCGTGAATGCGGAAGGAAGGCAATCTACCTGACCTCTTTCCCAAAACTATTAGGAGCCATTTTTTAGGTATGGAACCACATTCTGTCTGAAAACCATTAGCTTTGCCTCTAATGAAACTCCTCCCAGCTCCTCCCAGCTCCCTTAGCAAGAATGTTGTTGGCAGACTTTGGTAAAGGACCTGCCTCATCTGCTTTATTATTTCCTGGTTGAATTACCAAATAGAAACTGATTTGGGAATACAGCACAAGGAAGCCAAAGAGAAAGGGTATCACTGCAAAATGTATAGGCCTGTGTTCAACTAAGGACAGCAAAAGGAAAGGTGGCAAAAGTCTGAAGAGTGTGTATCCCAGGATGAACCTTCTCATCCCAGGTTCTTCTTGACAAATACAACTTCCTCCTCTGTTTCCTGTTGGTTCAGAGCAGCTGGGAATTAATTGCTGCTTTACAATTCATGATCATGTTTTGATCTAACTGCTGTTGTAAGGATAAAAGGGCTAAGAAGCACAATAGTCCAAGACTATATGAGACATTTGCTACTTTGTTTCCCAAGAACTATTTTATTATCAGATACCCTGTTACTTGTTTCAAGGACCGATCTAAGAATGTTGAACATGAACATGTCAGAGCTAGGTGCTTTGATAATCATTTCAGGGAGAAATATTTTTGAGGGGCTAACACAAAGGTTATTTCTAGTTTTAACATTAATCTTACTTATTTTGATAATCTCACAAAATGTGAAACTCTAAGGAATGGATAAGAATTAGATTTATTTGTCTCATTCATATTGCTGCTAATTTTTTCTGCTTGTTTATGATTTATATAGACTATCCTGTATTTGGGGATGGGCAGGGGGGACAGTGGTTTCGTGTTTTTAGCAGAGCCCATGTGCACTGTTTGTTGTTTAGGTTGGGGGTGAGAGGAGTCCTTAACTACGTCAGACCTTCAAACCCACTAGGGTCTGCTTGAGGTCCAGGCTGCTCTGCCAGAGAAACTAGTGACAGCACACAGCAGGAAGCCCATTCAGTGTGTCGCCTGGGGCAGAAAGGATACTCTGCCCAATTTGTCATCCAGCGGAATCCTGTCAGTAGTTGAAAGCCTTAAGCACAAAACCTTGAACGTTTTCCTGATATTTTTATACAACATTTAAATGCAGACTTTTTTCTGATTTTTTTAAAGCAATTGCCATGAGTGCAAATACTAATACATAGCACCCAAGTTAGCAGTTTTTCGCTTAAATCTATATTATGTTAAAATTACATGCTATGTGATACATGGAAGGGCTGTGTGCCCTGTGTTTTTACAGACCAAACAATGCAATTCAGGTTCCCTCTTCTTGATAAAGATGTTAAAGTGTGGCTGATAAATGATCTCTCACTCAGTCTCCCTTATTCCTTTCGTTTACTTTGGTTTGTTGGCCTGTGAAAGATACCCTGAAATGCATTTTGAAAAGGATTTGTTGTTGGAATATTAAGAAAAAAATTGGCCCAATTCTTTTTTTTTTTTGTAGAGACAAAGTTTCACTTTATGGCCCTCGGTAGACCTCCATGGCATCACACATCTCACAGCAACCTCCAACTCCTGGGCTTAAGCGATTCTCTTGCCTCAGCCTTCTGAGTAGCTGGGACTATAGGTGCCCGCCACAACACCCGGCTATTTTTTTGTTGCAGTTCAGCCGGGCCGGGATTGAACCCGCCACCCTCGGTATATGGGGCCAGCGCCTTACCCACTGAGCCAGGCGCCGCCTGGCCCAATTCTTAATTATCCATAGTAATGATTTAAGAATAGCATGCGTCCTTGAAATCCCAGATTTCTTTTATCAAGCTTTTTATCTGACTGATAAAAACCCAAATTAAGATTCTGTACTGTTCACCCATGTGCTCATTCTTGTTGAATGGCTATTTTGTGCAATTCCTTTACCTAGATTATTTTTAATATCTACAAAATACTGTAAAATTGCTACTACACCTGTTCTCTAAATGGGAAAATTGAGCATGTGGGTGGTTAAGTGACTTGCTCAAGGATGCAAAGCTAGTAGGAGATGGGATTTAAACCAGATCTGTCTCCAAAGCCCAACTCATTTTTACTGTCTTTTTCTGTTACTTCTAAAAGCCATGCCGAGATCAGTGAAAATGGTCCAAAAATATGTCTTGACACAGGAGAGTAAGAGACTAGAAAGGCCATGAGTAATTCAGAAATGGAATAATCAGATGTTGAGTATTCTATTCAGAGTTAGAAAGTCAGAGATGAAACTCTGTCATCTGTGCAACAAAATGTAGACTTCTGAAAGAAATGGAAAGGAAGAAAATGATGGAGAAATAATACATGACAGGTCAAAGAAAAGTAGACAAGGGCATCTGAAACTTTCATGCAAATAATGAAAAAGAAATGGGTGGCTCGGCGCCTGTGCTCAGTAGGCAGTGCGTCAGCGATATACACCAGGGCTGGTGGGTTCGACCTGGCCTGGGCCTACTAAACAACAACAAAAAAACAGCCGGGCATTGTGGCAGGCACCTGTAGTCCCAGCTACTTGGGAGGCTGAGGCAAGAGAATCGCTTAAGCCCAAGAGTTCAAGGTTTCTGTGAGCTGTGACGCCACAGCACTCTACCAAGGGTGACATAGTAAAACTCTGTCTCAAAAGAAAGAAAGAAAAAGAAAAGAAATGGATAAAGAAGACAAAAATCTGTAAGAATGTATCAGTAGAAAAGAAAAACTTTTGTGTAAAGGTAGATTTTTTTTCCCAAAAGAATAAATAAATCTACATTGCCTTGAAAATTGGTTATGCTTTTTATTTTTATAGTATCAGTGATAAATATTACGTACATTAGACCTCTTGTGGGTAAGACTGAGCATTGCCCATGGAGTTCCCACTGACATGAGTGGGGAGAGGTTCAAGTGACAGTGAGGAAAACCACAAAGAAAGCAACATTATAAAATCACAAAACCAAACAAACACACACAAAATATCCCACACACATTGAAAAGAGCAAAAAACCATTTTTTTTTTTTTTTTTTGAGAGGTTCATGCGCCTGTAGCCTCGGAACTGAGAGCTTCGCCTTCGTGTAATTCAGACACCCTCTGGTGCAAGCATCATTTTCAATGTCACGTCCACATAACTGGGAGGTTTGACAAGTGAATATCAAACTTGTCTTGTCACAAGAAGGTGTTATAAAACAAACTGAAGACTTATCTTTACTCCTAATTGAAAATGGGTATATTTGTAGTACTTTACAATTGCAACAATGTCAGGCTGCCTTTGCACTTCCTCAAAGGTATGATGGCAGTTACACATTCAACAATGCTCTTCCAAGAAATTGTAGTAGAATGGAAATTTTGATGAGAATAGCTTCTAATCCATATGTTAATATAGATTCAATTAGTAATTATAACTTTTTCTTTTTTTTTTTTTTTTTTTTTTTTTTTTGTAGAGACAGAGTCTCACTTTATGGCCCTCGGTAGAGTGCCGTGGCGTCACACGGCTCACAGCAACCTCCAACTCCTGGGCTTAAGCGATTCTCTTGCCTCAGCCTCCCGAGTAGCTGGGACTACAGGCGCCCGCCACAACGCCCGGCTATTTTTTGGTTGCAGTTTGGCCGGGCCGGGCCGGGTTTGAACCCGCCACCCTCGGTATATGGGGCCGGCGCCCTATCGACTGAGCCACAGGCGCCGCCCATTATAACTTTTTCTTTAGGAACAAATAAGCCACCTGGTGTTTTTCTTTGCTATATACATCATGTCTAAAAAATGTAAAATCGGTATACATGTAAACATAATTACCAAAATAATTTTATCAATTAGGTGTTATTTAAAAATTGGTAGCTAAACTGAACTCCATTGACATAACTTTTTACTATTACCTTTGAGACATCGTGGAACAAGTATTGTACTTAAAAACAGTAGATCTTTTCTTTTTCCACAATCTTAGGAGATAAAATATTAGTTAGAAAAAGAATGTTGGTGGGCGGCGCCTGTGGCTCAGTGAGTAGGGCGCTGGCCCCATATGCCGAGGGTGGCAGGTTCAAACCCAGCCCCGGCCAAACTGCAACCAAAAAATAGCCAGGCGTTGTGGCGGCGCCTGTAGTCCCAGCTACTCGGGAGGCTGAGGCAGGAGAATCGCCTAAGCCCAGGAGTTGGAGGTTGCTGTGAGCTGTGTGACGCCACGGCACTCTACCGAGGGCAATAAAGTAAAAACTCTGTCTCTACAAAAAAAAAAAAAAAGAAAAAGAAAAAGAATGTTGGGGTCCTTTTTCTTTTTAATTATAAATAAAATTAATTAACTCTATAATTACCTCTTTTATAATTTTGTTCTATTTAATTAGACCCAGAAAGTACTTCAGTGAAGTCCCCTGTACCTTATTGGGACTCTTCTTTTTAGGATAATTTAAGAGCAAAGGTTGCTTTGAAGAGGGTAAAATAAATGTAACTCCCTCTTTCTTTCTCTTTTATCCAGCCACGTCCACGTCCACCACTGGGACGAGCCATCTTCTAAAGTGTGCGGAGAAGGAGAAGACTTTCTGTGTGAACGGAGGCGAGTGCTTCATGGTGAAAGACCTCTCAAACCCCTCGAGATACTTGTGCAAGTAAGACAAGTAATCTTGTGTGTGGCTTGTGTCTGTAATTGCTCCTTTCAAGTGATTCCATGCCCCATGATACATCGTGGCTTCCTTTCCCAATTTCATTGCATCCTGTGGAATAACGCTGTTTTATTTGTAGAGTGTTTTGAAACAGTCACACCATTTGTCATCATCTCCTCTGTTACATTCAGAATTGTTTTTTGCTCTTTTCAATGTGTGTGGGATTTTTTGTGTGTGTTTGTTTGGTTTTGGCTGTGATATTTATGATGTTGCTTTCCTTGTGGTTTTCCTCACTGTTACTCAGAAGAGATGTGCAAAAATCATCAAGGCCTGTAACTTTTAATACCTACTTTATCCAATGTAGGAATTAGGCTATAAGATAATGTTCCTTTCTCACCCCAGTGACCACCTGCAAAAACTAAAAGAAGAGAAGGGAGAAGATGGTTTACTGGTGTATATTATTTTTATACTTGGGGTTGTCTTATTATTTCATAACTTTTTTATAATGGACTTTAGGTTGATACTGCTAGTAAAAAAATAAAAATGCATATTTGCATGTATTTGGAAATGCATTTAGCATGTGCTGCACCATCGTGGGTAGAAGGCAGTGATGTTTCATGTACTGTTGTTGTCTGTAGATATATCTAGAACAGCACTTTCTTTTCAATGACCTAAAAGAGTTGCTGCACCATTAAGAGGTATCAAATTTATTCTCTCTTGACAGGCAGCCTAAGACAGTAATACTATCAGTTATATTAAATATTTAAACCTTGTAGTAAATTTAATAGGGCATTAAAAAGCACATGTCTATGGGTCATGCATGTAAGTCGAGCATTAATAGTTACTCTGTATGTGGTATGTGGATTCACAATTTCATGTGGGTAAGAAGATGTTTAACATTTTAGCGAAATGGTGAAAAATACACACTTATTTTGCTTCCATCAAGGCACATGGTCATGTCCCAAAAGGCAATTCCTTTTTAAAGGCAATTCCTTTTAAAACAAAGTATAGAACATCTAACAAATTTTGCAGGCTGTCCACCATTGGAAACTTGCAGCAGAGTACATTGTCTGCTAGAAACTCATGTTATAAAAATTGTCTTCTCTAGAATATTAGCATGTGCCTTAACTCTTGACAAGGAACATCAAGTCTGTTAGGCGGTCGAGCTAATAGAAAGAGCAATTAGCAAAAAGAAAAGACAGAAGAAATGGTTGGCAAGGCCATTCCTCTCTTACATCATACAAATAAGTAAACATATATTTATTCTCAGAAAACCTTCATTATGCTTATAAGTGCAAAGACCTGTAAAAAACATAACACCAAACAAAAATGCCATTTTGTGGGAAATGTTCCATTGCTCCCTGAGCTACGGTAGATTGGGTTTCTCGGTAACATGCCTCACAGAACCCGTGGCTGTAAGAACCTTCCAGAACTGCTCCTTTCTTGTCCTGTAAAGTTCTTCTTTTAAAAGTGTGGAGACAGTGTCAAGAAAACACAAATTTTGGTGGTTGTGTAGCTGATTTTATCAAGAAAGACAATTTATAAAAGTAAATACAGTGAGTGAGTACAAGACTTGGAGCAGAAGAGTAGAATTCTAATCCCGATGACTAAACATCTTTGATGTAGGTAGGTAACTATTATAAGCTGAAGTAAAGTTATAGGTGAAAATCTTATAAAATACTTAAAGCAAGATGAAAATGAAAGAATATTTTGGGGGAAAAAATCTCTTTCAGATATGAATTATTTCATATGACTGTTTATTATTTAAAAATTAATCTTAGACATTCACTTTTTGATCATTAAAATATTCAAATTTATATGCCTGAAGCAGAATAAAAACCTGTCGATTTTAGTCTTTGGTCCTTCTGACTTGCTGTGAATATCTGTGAATGTGACACCCCCATATTTATCATAGCAAATTGAGACGTACCAACTATAAGGTACGTCTCAAAATAGAAAATACCAGCAGCTGAGAATTACAATCTGTAAAGTATGAGGTCCATTTATTATACGAGGAAATCTTGTTATTCTTTCCTAATCTCAGGCATACAGTTCAATTGTGTTTTAATACAGCTCCTTGCAAAAAAATTTCAATTATAATTTTTTAAAAACTTCCCCCTTTTAAAATAATTGAACCCATATTATCTATGTCTCATATTTTTACTTCAGAAAAACATCTGAGACCACTATATTTTAATTACAATAATGAAATATGATCATTTTTCATCATAGCTTTGCAGAGATTTACAAGCTGAGTGAGCACATATGATAGTTTCTGCGTACCACTGAGGAACCAGGGCAGTTATTTTCCACATATTAATTTCACCCATTCTGCAGCCCTTCCACGTCCGGTGCAAAACATGGGATTGCATAAGTGCTGTTCATTTGTTCCATTTTGGTAATGTGCCAACAACTGTAATTTTTCTTCGCTCTACAGTTTTTTATGAAATCTTAAGCTCAATCCAGAAAAACATACTCACTCCTTTTTAATTTCGAAGTGAAATGTTTGTTAGTCTTATAATAATTATGGAAGCAGCAAACCATGAATGAACACTCTGCATCCCCCAAGATAATTATCTACTGGATCCTGCCTGCCTGCTATTTCTCAGAAAATTGATTTTTTTTTTTTTTTGCAACTGGAATCTTTTAGGGAAGTGTTACAAGTTATTACTGGATCTTGGTGGAAAGAAAATCTTTAACATTAACACACACACACACACACACACACTTTTGGACTACAACTTTATTAAGGTACCAAATCAGAACCTTGCAACAGGAAGAATTAGAGTATATTTAATATCCAGAATATTTCAGGCCTTTTTTGTTAAATAAAAAAATGTGTTTAAAAGAAAAATTCCTGTATTAAAAACATCTATAGCATTAAAACTAATTGCTACTCAGAATTTAAGCAAAGGCACAGATTATGCTATGTCTTATGATAATATATTGTTCACTAGACCACTTGAATAGAAACAGAAAACATAAAAATGCTGCATTGGCTCACCATGGCCCTGTCTGTGAAGCCAGCTCATAGCTTCCATATGGCCCGTCTGTCTAGAGCTGCACATTACTGAGGCATGAGCTACATCATTCACAATCAGCTTTATCCCCGACTGAAGACATGACTCAGACACACCACAAGCATGGATGTTTCCAGCTAGTCTCTCTGGTCACCTAATCCACCGTTGTCTTCTTGGGAGTTGAAGTTGAAGATTTTACAGCAGTTCTCTTTTGTCTTTCTGCTTCCTTAGAACAAGGTGTTCCAAATGGATTAACCATATTAGCAGTTAAAACGTTCTCAGAGGAGACATTTGCTGGTTCCTTGGACTTGCCCCCGGGGATTGTGTGGGAATTTCAGTGGTGGTTCTCATCTCTTAGACTTCTTTTCTCTCTACTGTGGTAAACTGAGCTACTTGTCCAGATTATATAAAGATGAGAAAAGAATCATTCTGTTTTTTTACCCTCTGATGCTCTGTGTAGTTCTGTGGCTCAAAGAAACAAGATTATTTGACCAGGAAATTGTCCAGGCTTTCCTCTTTAGTTTTCTTCTTTGTACTTGTGTATCTGTTCTTCCAAACAGTTTCAGTAGAAAACTATTTTGGAAGATGTTGATGTGTTTTTTTTAATCTAAAAATTGTTTTATATCAAACAGTGTTTATAAATCCAGTCTGTTGTCCAGTGGACAGGTGTGGCTTCATCATGAGCTATGATGATAAATCAATATTGTCAACTCTCTGGATAATATCTTTATGTATAACATGAAGTTAATATGTTCTCCAAATTTCTTCCCAGGGAGTCAAATTAAATGAGTTCATTTCTGCTAAAGTACTTTTAACTCTGGTGAAGCAAGATTGTTTCATTTATAATAAAAAGTAAATGGTAATATTACATTCTCTCTGTAGATGTTGGAAAAGTATATACACCTGTTTTAATAGACTGCTGCTATGATTAATCCCCACTTCTTCATTTTATGTAAGACTAGCAGTTTTATTTGATTTAGTGGGGCCACCAGCAAGCTTTGATATCTTTTCATTTGGCCAATCATTTAATAATCTCTAATCACTAGTTTCCTTATAATGCAAAAATAAAACAAAAAGCAAAAATAAAAAACAAAGGAACTAAACTTGGAAAGATGGGAGGTGCCTTTAAAGTGGACTATTATGATTTTCGTATGATTAATGTTTATGAAACCATGTAGGCCCATATTGTATTAGACATTGTTATAAGAGACGGTTATGAAAAACATGTAACTGTAGGAGATAAAGTCTCTACAAACATATTATAATAAATTAAATTCAGCTTGTTTATAGAACAAGCTATATGCCATGCATTTTTTCAAACACATAGAAAAATATAAGGCATGGTTTCTGGTCTCTGGGAACTTAGTCTGCTTAAGAAAATTAAATCACTAACATAGTAAATCAGTGTGTGAATATATTCCAAATGGTACAGTGCTGATTATTAAGACATTAAGAATTTAAAGAAAGCAAGGGGAAGACTGGAATAAGTTAGAGAAAACTTCATAAGCACAGCCTAGGTACCTAGCAGACACGGAGGTTGCAGGAATTCCTTCTGGGAAGCCCCATGTTGTGCATACTTAGACCAGCGGCTTCATTCTAGGAAGTAAAACTAAAAAGCAAATGAATGAGCAAAGCAAAATGCTGTTAGGCAGTGGAACCAGGTTATGAGCTCTGAAGGCCATATTGTGATAGCGGATAGGGAATCCCAGTAACTTCTGGAGCAAGAGGGTGGCCCTGTGAACACAGCAGATGTCTCCAGGGAGGAGAAAGCTCCATACAGCCTGGCCAAACTGAGGGGCAAGGTAAGATGGAGAAAGTCAAAGACAGTAGTGAAAGTTAAAATTTTATAAAATACTGGCATAATAATGACCATAACATTTATAATATTGATTAGTAGCTGATTAACATAATAAAAGGGGGATGATGGTAAAAACTCCTAGTTGGGCCCCGCAGCCTCATCATCTTGGCTATAGGAAAGGAAATTTGAAAGTGATTCAAGGGACATATATTGGGTTAGAACGTCCAATCCATGGGCACACACTGGTAACTCCGCTTCTCTCCACCCTGAAGAGTCCTTTCTTCAGAATCTCTGTTGCTCCTGCCTGTAACCCTTCTCTGTTCACGAATGTTGTTACATTTACCAGATACAGACAGGCTTTGCGAGAGAAAGTGGTGGGCGTCCTGTGGATGTAGATGATGAGCTCTTCAGGAAACCTCTCTGCGTCTTTTGTGTCCACATGTACCTAGAATTCCCTTCTATTCTTACCGGATATTTACTAACTCATTTTTACTTTGAGTCTTCAAAGTAGATTGAAGAAGATCATTTAGTTTTTATAGGAAACAATTTAGATAACAATGTTAGTTAAAATCAGGGCCGTTGACTAAGTGTTCTGAATAGCTAATTTACTTCCTTTTTTCTCATAAAACCAGCTGGGTAGCCACATGTATTTACCAAGCTCCTATGAGACAGGTTCTGTGCTCATGCTAAGGATGAAGTGGTAAACAAAAGCAGACTGTTCGCCACCCTGTGCAGTCCGTAGGCTATTGCCAATAGCAATCATTTTTCAAGCAATTAATTACAAATTACCAATGTCCTAAGTGCCATGGAGAGTATTTGGGAGTTAAGGGAATATACATTGGGGAACTAAACAGCTCAGAGTCAGAGGTTCTGGGGAGAAAAACATAGTATGGAGTCCTCAACTTGAGGTACACATAGTCCATTTAAAATATTTGTGTGTGTGTGTGTGTGTTATATATATAAAGTCGTCATACATAGGGGAAATGGAAAGTTGTGGCTAAATGTGCCTTTATTTACAAAATATTCATTACAAACATTTTACAAACTATTCTCTACCATGTTGGCTACCTCTTTGTAAAATGTTATAATGAATGTTTCATAAATAAAGATATATTTAGCTACAATTGCCTATTTTCTCTATGTATGGTGACTTCAGGGATGACTTTTGAGACACTAGATACTCACACACCATATTTACTTTATTCATTATCTGTTGGTAGACACTTAAGTTGACTGTATAACTTGGCTATTGTGAATGGTGAATGGCTGTTAACTAGCTTGATTTAATTATTCAACATAAATAATTAAATATTTATTAAATACCAACATAATATTCATGAATCATAACATCACTTTCTACCCCATAAATTTGTACAATTTTCAATTTATAGTACAATAAAACACACAATTTTGAAATAGTCATATTGCATGATTTAGTAAAAAGTGAATATTGAAATGTTTCATCATAGACCAAGGCTGGTGTGATAGGCAGAACTCTAAAGCTTCTCTGGAACTCTGAGGTCTTTGACAAGACAGGAAAGGGCAGCCTCTGGAGAGGAAGACCCAACCACAACTCAGCAGTCACTATGTCACTGTGTCACAGTGACATGAAGATGTATGGGATGGAGATTGATCCCATAGCTGATGAAATTGTTAGACCCCTGACTTAAGGATACGTCATGTAGAGTAAACACAGGCCAGGATTATAGTCTGTAGATGAGCATTTCAGAAAAAGCTGTGCAAACAGAGCTTTAGTCGGGGCACCAAGGTTCAAACAAGGAAGAATTAGTTCGCAAACACTGCCACCCTCATCATTGGGATTGTATGTCCTGGCCCTTGAAAAACGACCTTTGAAAGCCACGACAAAGTTAGAATTTTTTTCTCGGTTTTTACTCACAAGTCCAGGGTGGCCACTGTAGGTATCCTATTATCTCATGGATTGAAAACTAGTCCCCAGATAATAATTTAAAAGAAAACGGAGGATACATACAATAGCTGCATAGTGCTGGGGAGGTGCAGGTTGGTCTGAAGGAAACATAACCGGAACATTTTATAAAAAATTTGATATTTTCTTTAATGATCTTGAAGAGGGCATTCCCTTGAGGAAATAAATGTCTTTTGCAGATGATGCTGTAAAAAACACTAAAACAAATTAGAAAAGCACAGACAAACCGAGAAATTTCACTTAAAGGTAGGTAACAGAATGAGGTCTGTCTTGGAAAAATGCAGACTAATAGTAACAATACATTTAGGAAAGAATAATCTACAACACAGCCAGCCAGTGAGTGGGCGAGTTCTGGCCAGAAGCTTCGTGGGCTAAGAGGGGGGAAAAGTCAGTGTTTGCAGTATGACCCTGGTTGGTGCTGGTGTAGACACGGCCATCTGGAGTTTGTGCAGGACGAGAGCAAAGTTCTTTGTGCCTGGCACTTACCCATCAATTATTTCTCAGTTGATACTGAGTTGACATTTCTGCCATTTGATATTTGTGAACACAGACACCAAACAAATAATTACAGTGGAGCAGGAAACGTCACAGCTGCCATTGAGGAAGAGCAGACCGACAGCAGAGACTCTGAGGGGGTGACTGAGGCAGAGGGGGCTCAGCTGCGGATTCTTGTCCCCCTTACTCCCACCAGATCACAGAAAGGCTTGAGGCAAACGAAGCCAAGAAATAAAGAAAGGAAGACATAGAATGTTTACAGGTGGTTTATAAATTGGCCATAAATGATAAAGAGTTTGTTAAATTAGCCAACCCTGAATAACCATGTGAGTATCTTTTAGTATGTAGAATCTCCACTAAGAAATGGGAAGCAATTTATACAATTAGTATATAAAAATAAGGCCAAGTGCAGTGGTTCATGCCTGTAATCCTAGCACTCTGGGAGGCCCAGGCAGACAGATCCCTTGAACTCAGGAGTTGAGACCGTCCTAAACAAGAACAAGACCCCATCTCTGCTGAAAACAGAAAAGTCAGCATCTTGGTAGGTACCTGTAGTCCCCATGAGCCCAGCAGGTTGAGGTTGCTGTGAGTGAGGCTGACGCCACAGTTCTCCAGCCTGGGCAACAGAATGAGACATTGTCTCAAAAAAAAAAGAATATAAAACATATGTATAACAAGCACTGATTAGATTCTCAAAATACATGCATCTCAGATTAATTACCTCGTAAGCACATCACGATATTGGCTGTATAGTTAGATTATTTATCAATAGTTTTTATTTTATTGGCTGTGGTTAGTAGACTGCTTTATTGAATCTTGGGAGAACTATTATTTCAGTAACACGATCTAAATTTGAGATAAAGGGATTCTTATTGCCAAAGAATCATAGTCTTTTCTGAATTGCAACTACAATGTTAAAATATTTTATTTCTAGAGAGAATCCGTGAAGAGGATGATGAGAGTTCCTATAAAACTTATCTGGGAGTCCACAGAAGAGAATCTGTCATAAACTATAAAAATAACAGCCTGACAAATAATTTGACAGTATGAAAGTCTCTTCTTTATCAGACACTGTGGTCTGATCTCATCTTAAGTTCGGTTTCACAGACTTTTGTGAGAGACTTTTATGAGGCAGGCCCTGTGCTAGGTATTAGGGCGGGGTGTGATAACAGAGCCAGAGTCAAGAGTGCTCACCCAAAGCAAGGAGGGACATGAAACTGTAGATTTGTATCCCATTAAAACAAAAATTGAACAAGGGTTCTTTGTCATGTTAAGCACAAGTACTAGCTGGATGCAATGGCTCATTCCTGTAATCCCAGCAATTTGAGAGGCTGAGGCTGAAAGATCATTTGAGTCCAAGGAGTTCAAGTTCAGCCTGGGCAACATAGCAAGATGCCCATCTCTACAAAAATAAAAAGGAGCAAATAGTAAAATTTTTAAAACACTGATTTTCATCTTCTGATCAGTGAAACAAAAGCTATATTATTTTGAAGCTGCAGTGGGTGATTGATTATTATTCAGATCCTTAGGTTCTTCTGAGAAATAAAATCCTTGAAATTTGCTCAGACTCACCCCAAAGTGATGGATGGATCTTTATGGTATAATGCTAGGAACAAGAACATATCAGAAGTCACTCTCCCTATTCTGCTATTCTAATTCTGTAGAATTTCATCACAGCTTCTAGATGGGATGGCTTTTCATTTGTGTAACGTGTCCATCGGAGCTTCTAGATGGGGTGGCTTTTCATTTGTGTAACGTGTCCATTGGAGCTTCTAGATGGGATGGCTTTTCATTTGTGTACGTGTCCATCAGAGCTTCTAGATCGTATGGCTTTTCATTTGTGTACGTGTCCATCAGAGCTTCTAGATGGGATGGCTTTTCATTTGTGTACGTGTCCAACACAGCTTCTAGATGGGATGGCTTTTCATTTGTGTACGTGTCCATCAGAGCTTCTAGATGGGATGGCTTTTCATTTGTGTATGTGTCCATCGGAGCTTCTAGATGGGATGGCTTTTCATTTGTGTACGTGTCCATCGGAGCTTCTAGATCGTATGGCTTTTCATTTGTGTACGTGTCCATCAGAGCTTCTAGATGGAATGGCTTTTCATTTGTGTACGTGTCCAACACAGCTTCTAGATGGGATGGCTTTTCATTTGTGTACGTGTCCATCGCAGCTTCTAGATGGGATGACTTTTCATTTGTGTACGTGTCCATCAGAGCTTCTGGATGGGATGGCTTTTCATTTGTGTATGTGTCCATCAGAGCTTCTAGATGGGATGGCTTTTCATTTGTGTACGTGTCCATCGCAGCTTCTAGATGGGATGGCTTTTCATTTGTGTACGTGTCCATCGGAGCTTCTAGATGGGATGGCTTTTCATTTGTGTACGTGTCCATCAGAGCTTCTAGATGGGATGGCTTTTCATTTGTGTACGTATCCATCAGAGCTTCTAGATGGGATGGCTTTTCATTTGTGTACGTGTCCATCAGAGCTTCTAGATGGGATGGCTTTTCATTTGTGTACGTGTCCATCGGAGCTTCTAGTTGGGATGGCTTTTTATTTGTGTAACGTGTCCATCAGAGCTTCTAGATGGGATGGCTTTTCATTTGTGTAACGTGTCCATCAGAGCTTCTAGATGGGATGGCTTTTCATTTGTGTACGTGTCCATCGGAGCTTCTAGATGGGATGGCTTTTCATTTGTGTACGTGTCCATCAGAGCTTCTAGATGGGATGGCTTTTCATTTGTGTACGTGTCCATCAGAGCTTCTAGATGGGATGGCTTTTCATTTGTGTACGTGTCCATCAGAGCTTCTAGATGGGATGGCTTTTCATTTGTGTACGTGTCCTTCAGAGCTTCTAGATCGTATGGCTTTTCATTTGTGTACATGTCCATCAGAGCTTCTAGATGGGATGGCTTTTCATTTGTGTACGTGTCCTTCAGAGCTTCTAGATCGTATGGCTTTTCATTTGTGTACATGTCCATCAGAGCTTCTAGATGGGATGGCTTTCATTTGTGTGCGTG
Organism: Nycticebus coucang; assembly: GCF_027406575.1. Taxonomy (NCBI): domain Eukaryota; kingdom Metazoa; phylum Chordata; class Mammalia; order Primates; family Lorisidae; genus Nycticebus; species Nycticebus coucang. The sequence continues at coordinate 9,841,502 of NC_069803.1, read as the reverse complement.
TTCCTCTGTCACAGCCAATGCAGTGAGAGAGACTGTCCCAGGAAATCTCTGTGTCTTTCTTCCATCTCATTTGGCAACAAATCTAAACGTCTGTAAAGGTTACATCCTGCTGAACACTTTAATTTCTTGGCTATTTGCAATTTGTTTTATTTCTATGATTGGCTTAATAATCTATTTTTATCATAAATGCTTTTAGATGACATTGAGTTCTCTCATCCGTGACTGATAATATATTCAGAAGAAATGATGTCAGGGTTTTTTAAGGGTGATCCTATGTGTTAAGGTGAGCATTGATTCCCAGAACCTTCGTGGTAAAAGAGATCTTTGACAATTGCTTGGTTAAATCTCCTCATTTTAGCACTGAGGAAAATGAGTCCCAGTAAAGCCAAATGGCCTGTCCATGTCTGGTACTACAGTACCAGGAGAGAGGGCCCTGGCCTCCATCTGCCCAGCTCAGGGGCCTTCATGTCCTGAACTTTAATATATCTGCACATCTCTTAGCTATCTGTTAAAATGAAGATTCTTACCCAGTAGCTCTAGGCTGGGACCTGAGAATCTGCATTTCTACTAAGGGTAGCCCCTAAGGAGCTCATCGGACCTTATAACACTGGCAAATAACATGCATGAAATTTATCTCTCAAGTCAAGATAGATATTAGCAAAAGATTGTTCTGGTTAAGAAATATAGCCGAGAATTCCAAAACGACAATTTACATATCTCAAATAGTGCTCGGATTATGCACCACATTTTCTGTATGATCTTATAATGGAGATAAACCATCATCCTATAATGCTAGCTTCCTAGGAAACATCATGTTAGAAGTTCATAATAATTAGAAAATTGATTGGGTTAGATTTCTGCCTTCTTTTACCTAGTCGTCCTGTGGTGTCTGATTCCACAACTGGTTATAAGATACCTAAATGATCATTTCCTTATAAATACTTTCCTTCTCTTAAGGAAATCTTGATCCCTCATCCATTTGTTAATTTCATGATCTTTAAATAAGGGAGTTCCTTGCCTCAGGTGACACGTGTGTGTGTGTCTCACACATGCACACACACAGAGTATTCACATCTCTTACACCATGTTCTTTGTATGAAGCAAGCTCATTACTGTGTGCTCAACATGAAAATTTTAATTGTTATGAAGAATGCGAACAGGTAAGATGAAAAATGATTGTTATCAAATGTATCCTTAATTCTGAGAATTACCTGCTTTAATTATAGAGTCTGTATGAATTTATAGTCCTCGTTCAGAAACAAATACTAACCTCATTTATTCAGAAATTATTTTGTCCAGTAAGTTATGGAAAAAGTTTCTGTGTATTTTTTTCTTATATGTCTTCAGAGGAATTCTTATCGAAACATATACTTGATGAGAAATGACCCCAAGCTCATAGGTTATAGCCCTTCTTCACACATTGCTCTGGGTAGGTCTTCCTTTATTTCCTGCAGCAAAAGTCTTCTAAACAAAAATCAGTTCATTTATATAAAAGTTATATAAAAACTCTTTGAAGAGTTCAAAAGAGCTATATTTGTTTAAGTTTACTGAAGTTTTTACAAGTACTTAGGAGGCAAAAAATCTGGAACTGCAACAATTTTATCTTGCAGGCCATTTTCATGAAGTAGGAGAACTCTCTATAGCAAATCACTTGGAAATTTGGCTTGAAGGGAAATGACATCACCCTTATACTTGTAAAAATGAATAGTTTATTTGTATCTCTTAGCTGTCAAAAAGATAGTGTTTATTCTTATTTACTCTGGAGAAGAAAGGGTTTTATGAAAGTCACTAGGTATGTGCTGTTGGTGCCAAATTATATTAGGTGCTTTGCATAATGGTTATTGTTAGATGAACTATTAATAATTATGACTATGGGTATTGGGCATTTGAATAAAAGTTCTCCTATGTGATCTGTAAGTATATTTTCTTCCTAGAACCTTTCAGTGGTCTTATTTATTACAGCATGATATTGGATAAAATGAATCCAATTTAAAATACTTTGGTTACTAGAGTAACGGTAACAAAAAAACAATTATTAATGTAAATAACTTCCATGGTTAAACAGTAACAAAAAAGAACAATTATTAATGTAAATAACTTCCATGGTTAAACATAAGCCCATTGGGTAACCTTAAGAATGATACTGTACCAACATTCTAGAATTGTGATAAATGTGAGTGAATAAAATGTAAATTTTATACAATTTCAAACTAGTTTTACCTTCACTGCAAAATGACATCTATGAAGTACTTCCATAGAATAAGTATAATCGTATATTTGCCATTAATTAAGGGTAACTCATTTCAGTGAAGTTTGTTCTAATAAAAATCTGCTTCTACTGTCTGTCTTTCAACACTTAAAAATGAGAGTTAATTTGTAACTCTTTTTTTTTTAAAGAAAAAAGCAGGGAATGTGGTTTTTCTCATTAGTACACCAGAGTACGAACGTACATGGCTTCCACTGCTGGACGATTTAACGTGTGCCTTATAAAATACCTAAGAATTAAGGACAAAATTGGGGGTATGTGAAAGAAAGCTGCAAGATCATTTAATCCAAAAGATAGGGTTGGAACACGTAAACTCTTATCAAAACCACTGTTTTAATATTGTAAAAAACCATTGATCAGTGGCAAGTATGGTCTTGTCAAAGGCCTCGCCACCCTGTTAACAGCAGCATTTCAGTCTCACTGCAGTTAAATTTCAGTTCACTGGTCATTTGAAGACCGAAGCAAACACCACCACCAACAAAAGTCTGTCACCCACAGTTTTCATGGGACACAATTTTCTAAATGTTTTTTCTTTTCTTTACATTGTTCAGTACCAGGTCATTTTTAGGAATCTCCATATCCCATAGGAGGGAAGTTGCCAGTCTGAAAGTTCAGTGTCGTTAGCATTTTTTTTTTTTTTTGCTGATCACGTTTTTGCCCTCTAGGTGCCAACCTGGATTCACTGGAGCAAGATGTACTGAGAATGTGCCCATGAAAGTCCAAAACCAAGAAAGTATGTTAAAATAATCTGAAACTTGCTTTCTCCCCCAAACTACAGCAACAGTCACTACCACTGGGTGTGTTTACAGCTCAGTGGCAACTGATTCCTTTTGTTCTAATCTTGGCTTCACCACTCAAGGCATAATAAACCCGTTCAGTGTGACCTTATTGGACTGTCTCGCCACATGTCATGAATTTATAAGAATTACCAGTCAGGCTGGCTGGTGATGGTGGCACTCACGGCAGACAAACCAACCAAAAAACATTTCCTTCCAACCACTGTGACCTAAGCTATCAAATGGGAAAACCAAGATGGCTAAAACGTCAGATTTTAAGAGGCTCCCTTGGAAATGAAGCAGTCACTTAAAAATGCTGGGATCTTTCTGTCCTGCAGACCTAAGACCTGCATCTCGTCCAGATTCTCAGCGTTTATCTGGAAGGGTGTGCACGGGCGGGGGCTGCCGAGAGTTTGGAAGCCTCCATTAGGACCAAGGGATTCTGTTCCCTGAGGATGTGAACCCACCAGGTTCAGTCAAATGAAACTGAAGGAGCTTCTTTCTAGCATATATTCACCTCTTCTCTTTTTCTCTGTTTTTTTCTACCATTGTTTTTTGTTTCTTCTCTCAGGTGCCCAAATGAGTTTACTGGTGATCGCTGCCAAAACTACGTAATGGCCAGCTTCTACAGTACGTCCACCCCCTCTCTGTCTCTGCCTGAGTAGGAGCATGTGCAGTTGGTGCTTCTTGCTGTGCTGCGTCTGCCCCCAGGTCCCACCTAGAGCTAGATGCGTTTTACCAGGTCTAATGTTGACTGCCTCTGCCTGTCGCATGACAACATTAACAAAAGCCATTGTATTACTTCCTCTGTTTGTGACTAGTTGGCTCTGAGATACTAATAGGTGTGTGAGGTTCCGGATGTTTCTGGAATTGATATTGAATGACGTGATACGAAATTGATAGTCCATATCAAGCCGTGCAATTATAATAATAAAGGCATTGAAAAGTCTCACTTGTATTGATAAAATAAAAATCATTTCACTGCACAGTCCATCTTTTTTATGCCATGACAGCACCCCAGAAAGGGTGTTGCTAAGCTGTAACCAATATGCTCTTGAAGTGATGGTAAGTTAATTCAAGCTCAGAATGTGTTATTTATGACAAATAAACATCGTAAAAGGAATTCAGATGTTTCTCTTCATTAACCAGTTTGTATTTAGGTATTTAAAAAAAACACTAAATAGAAAAATGAAAAACAAACATTTCACAGCAAATGAAATATCTCAGGAAATAAGTAATTCAGGACAAGTTTAAACAGTCATCTATATTAGCATTTACTTTGGGTTAGCTTTTCTTTACGTTAGTTTCAAAGGAAATTTTAAAAGAGTGACTTTTTAAAAAATATGTATTACTTGGGGAATACAACAGTTCTACTCAGAGATGAACTGAGAAATTCTGGTGGATTTCTGTGGCTTGGTGAAGTTTAAACGTCACCATTCCTAAAAACCCAGTTCACATTGTATGTAATTGCCTGGATAAATAAGCTCTGTATTTGTCCTCTTGTGAACTGGGTGGGTAGCTTTTGATTCTGGAGCTTTCAAAACATTGTATTTAAAATGGATTGCATGTAGTTATTTATTCAGGTGAAATATTGGTAGTTTTTTCTGTAAAGGTGCAGGTGGTAAATACTTCAAGGTTTGTGGTGTGATACTGTCAACATCACAACTACTCCACCTTACTACCTTGTAGCAGGAAGGCAGCCCTGGATGGTACTGACGTGTATGGCTGCACTCCGGTAAATCTTTATCTACAAACCCAGACAATGGACTGGACTTGTCAACCACTGATTTAGATTGTCAGTTACTCACTTGGAAAAGTATTTCACACAGCTTGTTGCAGTTTAAATTGATATAACATAAGAAACAGTGATGTAAGCTATTTAGAGAAACCCTAAAAGAATCCTATTGACCCTTACTCTGATACATGCAAAAAATAAGGTTCTATAACTCATGTTATCATCATAGAAATTTTCAGAAGAAATTTTATAGTGCGTTGGGGGAGATTAGGTCTATCACATTCAATCATTTATTTAGTGGGGCGTACTTACTTTTTACACAGGCTACATATCAGAGATTTTGTCATAGGCTGTTTTTTTTTATAAAAGAAAAGAAAACTTTTGTAAAAAATTGACATTGCAAAATGTCTAAATACTTCTGCACTTTATTTACCAGTCTTTAAATCATATGTATTCAGTGGGCAGAATTTTTCTATACATAGCTATAATTAATAATTTAATTTTTTAAGTAATTATGAAAGGTAGATGGAAAGTAAAAATAGAAGAGAAAATAGAATTTTATTTAATACATGAAACCCAAACCCAAACCTTTTTAGAAATATGTGCTTGTATTCAAACAACATAGATGAAACAAGTTCATGAAACTCTATAAATATAATAAATTATAGTTCAGATTTTAATGAAAATTCTGAACAATTAAGTTAGGCTTAACTTTGTGGTATTATATGGAGTTTGTGCTTTGAAAGCAATGTTTGGGCCCCATATATAGAAAATCATTAAAAATGAAGCTATATGGGGCAGTGCCTGTGGCTCAGTGAGTAGGGCGCCAACCACTATATACCAAGGGTAGCGGGTTTGAACCCAGCCCCGGCCAAACTGCAACAAAATAATAGTCAGGCGTTGTGGTGGGCGCCTGTAGTCCCAGCTACTCGGGAGGCAGCTGGAGGTTGCTGTGAGCGGTGACAGCACAGCACTCTATGAAGGGTGAAAAAGTGAGACTCTGTCTCTAAAAAGCTGTATCCCATAATAATTACATAGATATGACAATAGGAACCAGACAAAAAATGCTTTCAACTTCTCTTGTAGACTATTTTCTCTTTCAGAAGATATCATTTAAAAGTATGTATTTGTGAAGCTCAGGGTGTGATTCCTTAAATAAATTCTTCAGTAAGCTTTCAATACCACTTTTGGAAGACATCCAGAAAAGCAGCATTCATATTTAACCTGATTTAGCAAATATTGCTAGGAAACACATTTCTAAACAATGCATTTAATGACTGTGGGTCCACAAGCCTTGTGTCTGGAAAAGCAAGAGCTTCCAGTCAGAAATTGCTCTCCAGAATTGCCTTATTCAGAGTTAATTTGCTGACCTCTGTGTCTTAAATTTTCAATTTTCATCTCTCCAAACCCCTACATGGAGGGCAGGGAGATAAATCTGTCCTACTCAGGCTCTGCGCCTGTGGCTCAAGCAGCTAAGGCGCCAGCCACATACACCTGAACTTGCGGGTTCAAATCCAGCCCGGGCCACCAAACGACAAGGGCTACAACCAAAAGATAGCCGGGCATTGTGGCGGGCACCTGTAGTCCCAGCTACTTGGGAGGCAGAGGCAGGAGAATCGCTTGAGCCCAAGAGTTGGAGGTTGCTGTGAGCTGTGATGGCACAGCACTGTACCCAGGGTGACAGTTTGAGGCTCTGTCTCAAAAAAAAAAAAAAAAAAAAAAATTTGTCCTGCAGCTTCAAAGAGAATTGTTTAAAATTTACCAAACAACATGTTCCGTTGAAGAATGGCATTCCTTAAGAATGTACACTTTTAAAAATACTAACACATAACTTTACATTATTAGAGTTTGATACAGTGGTTCTAGTCAAAATGTCCTATGGGGCATTTATTGATTTATAAAAACTGATTTAAAATATGAAAGAAAGGAGCAAATATATATTTTATAAGGCAGCCATTTGCCTTGAAATAAAACATTATTTATAGTGCTTTCTAGGAAAATACTGTCAAGGTTAGTTAGCTTCAAGTCTGACCTATCCTGACACAGAATTCCTACTTGGCAGGACATGTGATGAGGGATGTGTGTGTGTGTGTGCGCGCACATGTGCATGTATACAGGCAATCCATAATCAATGCATTTACAGTCCTTTACGATGAAAAAAGAAAAAGCATTGACAGTTTCAATAGTTAGAGTCAGTATGGAATAAATGTGTCAGACATAAGGAACATATAATAAGACCTAATTACGGAATATGTTAAAAGAGTACAATTTTAGATCTTTTAGGCCCATTCTTAAAATGCACAGGTTACACTGCATCAATTATTTGCATGGATTTCTAATCATTTTTTAAACCTGTTGAAATTCATTTGTCAAACGTGTATCTTGCTAACAGTAGAATAAAGGAACACTTTGCCTGTAAGAATTGTCATGAATATCAACAATTAGTGACATTTTCCTATGTGTGTGTGTTTGTGAATGTGTTCATGTACGCATGGAACTTGGGAGTAAGGAGAAAGTCTCTTGTTACATTTCCAAGGGCTCAGTGGCAGTACAGATTGGTATATATGGATTAAAAAGTATCTACATTTCATAAAGGTAAGTCTAAAATTAGAAGTCAGACACTAAATTTGACCCATTTAGAACTGGCATTGACAGAACTCCATTAGAAATCTCAGAAGTATAAATAAGTCAAGACTTAGGCGTTAAGTCTTTGAAAATTATTTGCACAAGTAGGCCCCAGAAGTTAAAGAGTAAAATCCTGAATGTCCTCAAATTTTAACAGAAAGCATAATTGCACGGATGTATAATTTTGGTAGGAGAAAGTTGTCTAATTGTTCTTTTCTCTAATCCAATTGAAAATTTAAATTAACCTGCAGGTTAATCAGTTTTCTTCAAGCAATTATAAAATTCTAAGGCAAAGGATTAGTGAGTCAATAGTTTCTGAAGACTCTTATATTTAAATTAATTTTTTATATTGCTTAGAGCACAGCAGGAAATCACATGTAGGAAAGGAAACTAAACTGTTTACAGTAACCTTTGTGTTTTTGAATTATTAATTTAATTTGACAAACGCAGTGGCGAGGCAGAAGTTCAATAGGAAGCATGAGATTCGTAATGAGCCTAAGCCAACATTAGATTAAATAGAACAGACAGAAAGTAATAACCTCTTTAAAAAATGAAAAGTGTGCATTCTGCTTTTTTGACTCACCATGAAAAAAATGTAGCTATCAATAGTAAAAATAAATTAGAGCAATGTTTGCTCCAGGTCTACAATGACTGATGCATGCATCCTCTGCTTGTTTCCTTGTTAAGGCTATGGCCAGAAGAGATTGCAGTTTTAAGTACCAATTTCCCATTGAATTATTTGAAATTGGAGCTGCCTGATATGAATGACTTCCCATGAAATGAAATTATAGTTAGGTTCACAGACTTACCTATAAAACTGTAAATGCAGTAATATGTATGCATGGGCATGCTACTAATTTTATTGAAGACTTAACCAAGCTTTCTACGCAACTAATATAGATCATTAGCAGTGTTCACGTAGGCATGGAATAATGATTCTCTGGAAAGAGCTTTTGTAGATATCGCTTGATTTTAACCCTTAAATTATTACTGACTGGTAGGAGGAAAAGGCAAGAAAGGCAGGGAGTTCTAGGAAGAAAAACTGGGTCACATCCTGGAAGTGAGGAAGGGAATTTATTATCAGCTTCCTTGAGAAATGAAACGTTTGCACTTTGATGTTCCAGAGTTTATAGGAAGAAAACAAATGGGGAAAAAATACGTCAATTTGACAAATTGAGTGTTGCACAACAGCGAGAGAAATTTGCTTGGATCTGAATAAATTATTTTGCTGTGAATGTTGTGCAACCAAATTAACCCGAATCCCCTCACTTTTAATTTATGAAAACTTTAGGTTATTTGCTTGAGTCCACTGGACCCAAGGCAAAGGAGATTCACTGCTATATATATAGTGCTCCCATTACCCTTGCTATTCAATGTACTATTTGATACATGCTTTTCTTTTTTAATTTAGGAAACTTCATTTCCTTAAAGGGCCACAGTAAGTGTTAAAGCATCCCAAAAGCTTACAGTTTTCCTGGCCACGTGATTAGTCAAAAGTAAACGTAAATGCAGTAAGGGGCCCAAGGCTCATCTCCAGATGTGTCTGTTAACCCCTCTGCTGTTAGCTGACAAATTTGATGTCTTCTTTCTTCCCCAGGAACACCTAGTGAGGTGTGTGTTCATACCATAGCATTTTGTTTATGATAAATTAACTTGTGTCAAAGTCACTAAACATGTCAATGACAGAGGCAGGACCTCAAACCAAGATGATCCCAGCACACTTACCTCCTATATGAGGTACTTTTTCCATGCCCGAACTGAAACACCTCCTTCACTGCAGTTTTTCAAGCTTAAGAGATGCTTTGCAATATTATCAGATTGCCCAAGTACCTGTCAAATCGGTGATCAAGGGGCTATTATAGAGAACTCTGTGTATATTCTATTTCCCCTTCCCACTTGCCTCCCCAGCCCCCACATGCACACAATGAAGGCAAGTCCTAAGGGATTCTGCACGATGAAATTTGATTATCAATTTTTATTTTGAGAATGAAAAATTTTGTTTTTCTTTGCTTCATTTTCCTCATTCAAACCTGTGCAGATTCAGCTAGTCTTGCAATCCTGGGGTCTGTGGAACTGGACCTGCCAGGGCTACTGGCTGACGGTCACACCTTTGAGTCCCCTGCCCTGGGCAGCCTTGCAGATTTTCTTAATGCCCATGCCAGTCGGAGCTCAGTGCTGTGGAGAGATGATCTAATTGGTTCTTTGTTATTTGAAGGAGAAATAAGTCGAAATTAACTAAAAACCTCAGGAATTGTATCTGCCTTGCTTAATTTTTTTTTCTGTTTGCTAAAGTAAGGCATAGAATTGTTCTATGCTACACAGAAATTATACATTGAAAAAAAATAAATAACAACTCGAAAGAGTCTCCAGTGTCCCATATCTTTATCTGGGTGTTTTTTGGGCAGAAGCATTCGTTGCTTTCTGTGAATTAAACACATAAATGATGAAGAAAGTGGGACGTTCAGAGAAGAAAATGAGACACAGCTAAAAAATACATCACCAAAGAAAAAGAAACATTAGAGCACAATTACTCACTAACAATGAAAAATGTAAATTCAGCATGATAACGTTTTCAGACCAAATAACATCTTCTTGGCTTCTGCTCCTGGCTCTGCCCCTGTATGGCTTTGGGTAAAGAAAAGAAAAGAAAAACTCACCTCCTTGGAACTTTTTAAAAAGTTAAAAAGAAATGAAATAATTTTAAATGATTTTTTTCCTGATTATAAAAAAATCTGCCTTTTTAAAAAAGAAATAATTTCAAATGATTTTTTTCTATTATAAAAATAATGTTTTCATTTCCAAACAAGGAAGTAGTGTCAAGGATAGGTGAGCTGCATTAACTTCTCCCTCAGTAAGGTCTTTTAAGGGTTAATAAAGACACAGTGTGCGGTATTTGCACACCCCTTACAAAGTGGAGTTCCCTGTGTGGGCTCCGGGGGGCGTACCTGAGCACTGCTTCCTTAACCGCCCTGCTCGCCTGGTCAGTGTGCACGCACAGAGAGCCGTAGTTGTCGTGTTTAATGTGTTTTGGAGTGCAGTGTATTGCTCTTTTCTGAAACTTTTTCCCTTTCTCTTTTTTTGTCAACTTTCTGCATTGGCAGAGCATCTTGGGATTGAATTTATGGGTATGGACCAATCATCATTCCTTTTAGCCTGCAGAATTTAGAGCCTATGAGCTGAAATCTTTTTCCCTTCCTGCTCTTACCTTTCAGTTCCTAACTAATTTCCTTTGTCTTTAGAAGGGATCATACAGCTATAACAATGATTTCTCTGCTTTCAATGTATGATTAGTTTACTGAGATGTTACTGAATGCAGCAGCTTTTAAATTCCCAAATTCCTTCCACTTAGAGTTTCAAATCACATCACCCTGCTACAGATTCACACATATGCCTCCTTGTTTAATCCCCTGATTAGATCTGACTATGCCAGTTTATAAAAGCTGGGGTAAGTGGTGCATGAGGCTATGGGAGATAACAAATCTGAGAGCAAAAGAAGTTTAAACGTACTTAATTAAAAAACACACCACCTCTAAGACTGATGGAAGTTAAACACACAATGTAAAAATCATCTATTTAATATAGAGGCCTTGATATACATAGCAAGCCCTTCTATACAATGCAATCTCATATTCACGGACTTGAACTACCCAGATTTTCTGGACATACTCAAGCATCGCTGGTCAACTTCATTATCTTACGAGCAAGGAAACAGAAAACAGAAAGAAAGAAGCCCTGTACTATTTTAGGTGGAAATTCCAGTGGTAATGGAATTAAATTTGAGTCACTAAGATTATCCAGACAAGTAATCAAATAGAAAATTTCACACTGTAAACATAAAAAGAAAAATCTCTTAAGAGCATAGGAAATTTAGGCATACTCCTTCCAAAGGCCTTCATTCTAAATACTTTGGGAGAAAAAGCCAGTCTTAGGAGGAGAGGGAAGTGGTGCTAGACCAGCCAGACCAGCCAGTCTTTCTAAACACTGTGTGCAGCCGTGGGATGGACATGGCCTTGGGTCAACAATGCAGTGTCCTGATTACCAAAATATCTGATCCCCTTCCAGCTGGTTTTCATGACATCATGCAGAGAGGTCATCCTACAGCCAGTTCTTTCTTTTGGATGATAACATTACAGTCTGCACTGAATGTAGTTTCCATAATTTGTGGAAAATGGGGCAGTTGTAAGCTCTAGCAACCATGGGGATAAAAGCACAATTAATTGCCCATTCCCCCCTCCCCCGAAAAAATTCTAGGAAAAAACAATTAATTTGATGAGCAAACCCCCACATTTATATGAATGGGCCTTTGTGCATTGGAGAACTTCTCCCAAGAGTAAGGACCACAAGAGAAAACTCCAGTATCACTGGAGTCTGCGTGAGTGGAGTTATCTTTTGGGGTTTCTTCCCTTGAGACAAAAATTGCCCCACTTCTGAAAAGGCTTATTGGCTTTCCCTGCAGTGAGGGAAAGAAGCCCACCATATGGATGAATCCCCTTTGGCCATAACAGTCTATTTCTCATTTTATCACTTTATGGTCTAACTATAGAATTTACTGTTTTCGATTCCCAAGCAGTGAAGGAAAGGAGAGTGCAGACATAGAACGTCTCCCTGAATAAGATCTTTCACAGGTTAGTAAAGACACAGTGTGCAGGTATCTACACTTCCCAGGGGTCCACAGTTCTGGGCCAGCCCATGTACTAAACCTCTGCCTTACATCCCTAAAGAAAATCAGACTTTACAGGTCAATTAAAACTGTGAAAGATAAGGAAGGGCTCTGTCTCCTGGCCAGGCCTGATCAGACTGAAAAATGTGCCTGATCAGGACACAGTGTAGTCCAGCCAAACCATAAAGACTCAGGAACATTTCTGCCTATTGAGATAAACTCACCAGTTGGATGGTCTGACTCTTGCTCGCTGCTCTGTCTGCATCTAATTTGCTCTTGCCCAATTGACCTGATACATGAGAAAAAATAATAAGAGAAAGAAGAATCCATTGTTACCGTTATTGTTCACCAAGTATTTTCCCTTGAATGCATGCATAGTGTTGGGTCACATGATCTACCAAAACCATGAAAAATTCAAACAGAAATTTGGACAAGAGTTGTAGTGCATTTAGTAAATGCTGATGAGAATACAGAATTTTAATCTCACATCTGTATTCTATGGGCCTTGGCTTAAATTGGCTCATTTTTACATTAGCCTTTAGCCTTTTTTGAGCTGCCTTTTTATTTCCATAAAATAATCATTTTACTGGAAAACGTGTGTCTTCCCACATAGCATGGGAAGAATGAGCCAGTCATCACGCACCATTTGTTCGCAAACCTGACTCAACCTATTCTTTTGTAATTAACAACAGCCAAAAGGAGACGTGTCCACAGATCCCTGGGAATGCACAGGAAGCCTTTTTTTTCCTCTTTAGCCCTTGTCCGTGCCCCCATTTTTGAACTTTCCAGAAGAGTTTCCCAGCTTTCTGTAAAGATAGGATAGTAAGATGTCAGTGAAAAGATGTAATCATGGCCTTACCATTTTAAAGAGGAAAACAGAGCGGAGGACCGAGGGCAGAGTCAGGCAAGCCTTGCTTTCCTTGGGGACAATCTCTACACTCCTGTTTCCTCACCAACTCCTCACAGCTTCACAGCCCAAGGAACCCTGCTCTGTGTCCTGAGTCCCAGCGAGGAGGACCAGCGGGATGGTACCTCTTCTTACACAGAGATACTAAAATGAAAAACTGATCAGAAGGTCAAGACGGGAGGCTACAGTGGCATCAGCTAACAGATAACACCTTCTAGCAAATCTCCTGTTCTGTGGCTGAGGTTGGGTGGGAGGAAAAACAACAGACACAGCAATTAACATAAGTGCTCACACACCATGCCCACATTTGACTTTTGCTGCACAAAGGAAAAAAAAAAAAAAAAGAAAGAAAGAAAAGAAATCCATGCCACCAGCTCTGTGTGTGCTGATACCTTATCTGGCACTCAGTGCACCAGCCGCTTTGCTTTCTAATTGCGGCTTCCAGATGACTGCTAGCCTAGAGTAGGAGTTATGCTGTATGGAATGACCCTTCCAAATTTGCATCCACTTTTTCTTCCCATCTGAGCATCCCCTCCCTCTGGTTTTCTTTTCTTTCTTTATTTTTCCTCCCTTAGTATCGGGCATGCTGTGCCAGGGACTTCAGATGGCTCCTTAACCTTTAACCTTGTTTTCCCTTGTACTTTTAATTCCTTGCTTTCTCTGTCATTCTGTCGGTCCGTCTGTTCTCCCAGTTTGTTTTTCTTCTCTGCCTCCACCCCCTTTGATTTGTTTTTGTGTAATCTCTGCAACATTCTCGTCTTTTACCCACTGACTTCTGCTCTCCTTCTTCTCCTGTTAATAATCAGTGCTATATTAATTTGACTTGACCATGTTCTTGACCTGTTAACTGGAGTTGGATGATTGTGGGCTTGGCTTGTAGGAAATGTTTTGTTTCATGATAAGGTCCACTGTATCATAGAAATTAAAATTTGCTTTTTCATTTCAAAAAAAGTCCTGTACGTTGCCCCCTCTCAAAAGAGAGAAGAAGGTGAAGTTGCTGAGATTGCAGATGGAAAATAGAAATATTCTTTGAGGGTCACATGTCAACATCCAGATAAGATAGCTCCATTCGTATGATATTACCCAGTTCTTCAACAGCTTATTAAGCTCGTTAATCATAATGCAGAGTCAACAGTTTGCATTATTTATTATGTGCTGGTTCAGTTCGCTTTCTGAGTGAACTTGTGAAGATCTTCCAATAAACACCAGTAGACTGGTCAAAAGCTCAGGGTCTCCATTAAAGCAGCAAATCTTTTAAGGATCTGACTTAATAAAACCAAGTTGTAACCTAGAGAAACTAATTTGCAAAGAGAAAGACTTCCATGAATTAGAGAGGGATTGCATGTGGGGTCTAGCAGTTCCTTTAGTTCAAAGTTCTAAGAGTCACATTTCCTTAGCATAACCTACACTAGCGAATTTGCCAAATTGTCCGAAGTAGAATGTGCAGTCCGTTCCAAATCACACATACCTTTTGTGCTAGTGACTTCTTTATACAAATAAATGTGTTCTCTAAGGACAATGGGTGAAGTAATTAGAATTGTCTTCCAGGGAAACAGTCTTCATCTGGGCCCACAAATACCCCACCCATCATTCTGGATTTTCTTTGATACAGTGCCCTGCTACTTCATATTGTTTTTCTTTTTTATGTTTATATTTTATGGTTAAATCATAGAAAGCATGACTCAAATTATTTGCGAACTACAAGCCAAGTTCATGTTTGCAAATGTCTTTAAATGTAATATATTTTAAGTTAGAAATGACTCTTTGTAAAGACCACTGGATGTAAAGTGACAATATAAAATCACTGGGAAACACAAGGAGATGGGGGGACATGGATAGAGAAGGGAGGAGAGAGGAAAGGGGGGTTCCCAGTGATGCCAATTCCAGCTCCACTTACTGATGTTGATTCCTGTTGTCTTTACAAGAGATTTTTACTTTTTTTGAAAGATATTCTTTAAAGATAAAGAGTTTATAGAGTTTTAACTAAATAGTTGTTTTGTAATTAATGTTCATAATCTCCCAGTTTAATATCACTTATATACCGGTATCTATAGCTTATAATTAGATTAATTAGAGTATAGTATCTTTATTGTACATGGCCCCAGCTGGCTTTGTTATTTACGTTCAAAGCATAGTGTAGAGCATGTTGTATCTTAGCTTGGTCTGTAAACGTAAAGAATTGTCATGTGTTTATTTTTCTTGTAAACATGGACAATGTCATGCAGCATGCCGACTGTTCAGTTGTAGTAAGCCCTGGCGAGTAAATGACCTGTGCTGACACCTGCTGTCCTCCCTTTCCAGAAGCGGAGGAGCTCTACCAGAAGAGAGTGCTGACCATAACTGGCATCTGCATCGCCCTCCTCGTGGTCGGCATCATGTGTGTGGTGGCCTACTGCAAAACCAAGTAAACCTTCCTTCCACCTGCCCTCTCTTCTTAGAGCAGAGACAGTCCTGGCTTTGCAAAGTCTGGGGGGAGGGGAAACGGGGTGAGGGGGAGAGAATTTCCCCCTTATTTTTCCCCTGCATAATGTTTTTTTAGGACCTCTCCTAATCAGATATACTAGAAAGCTTTGCCTATGTGTATGAGAGTGCTTAGCAGATTTATGGTAAGTGACCCCAGCCCCATGAGTGGAGAAAGGGCTTGTGAGACAACCTAAGACAAGTCCACAAGTGCCCCTGTGTCTGCATGCATGTCTGTGCGTGTGTGCATGTGTGTGCACGTGAGCACCAGGTACTAACAGGCAAGCACAGGTGACATCACTGCTGAGGATAAGTCCAATTCACACTAAAACTTAGAAGATAAAGGAAACACTTGGTGATATTTGAAATGGAGTTTTATGAAAGTTATAGTGATTTTTTTTTTACATCCCTACATAAATTTTATTCCATTCTTTTTTTCACCAGCTTTTGATTTGACTTCATTTTTCTGTGCACCAGTCCCCCTCCCTTCTCCCCCCACTTGAGTTTAATCGTGTTTTTCTCTTGTGTGCGTCTGCATTTGTTCATTTACTGGTTTCATATGAGTATTGAGTACATTGGATACTTGCTCTCCATTCTTAACAGTACTTACTTTATAGTGATTATTTTTCAATTCTATTAATATCTAATAAGGTTCGTAGTATAAATGCTCTCAAACTGTGAGCTGCACAAAAGGAATCTCATGGGAAGAAAAGCCAAACAAAACTTGCTTTGAAGGAATAGAAGGGAAAACATTACAGTAGGTTTGTGTCCACTGTGTTAGCAAGCACGGTTACTGTGTGACGTGTGTTCCCCTCACTGTTCTCTTGAACATTTCACTTCCACTTCGTGTCTGAAATAATGCTAAATTAATAGGGCTTTTAAAATTGTTTACTTCATAAAACTTGTATTGCCGAAATGTCCTTGGGAATGTTATTATAATCTGAATGTTGCATTGAGGAAGAAAAATAATATGCTTTTAGATCACAAAACCAAGGGCATGGGTTGTGTTCTCTCAGTCCCCCATGATTTAGTGTGTTGTCAGAATTGAGTAAGTGGTAGAGAAAGCCTTCACGGAATCAACCCACAAGTCCTTCAATATTCATTACCTAATGATATAAAAACCATTACAGGCTCGGCACCCGTAGCACAGTGGTTACACATTGCCAGCCACATACACTGAGGCTGGCGGGTTCAAACCCAGCCTGGGCCAGCTAAACAGCAATGACAACCGCAACACTAAAATAGCCGGGCATTGTGGTGGCACCTGTTGTCCCAGCTACTTGGGAGGCTGAGGCAAGAGAATCGCTTACGCCCAAGAGTTTGAGGTTGCTCTGAGCTGTGATGCTACAGAACTCAACAGAGGGTGACATAGTGAGACTTTGTCTCAAAAAAAAGAAGAAAAAATCATTACAAGAGTAGGATTAAGTTACTGTTGCAACAAAATCTACTGGCAAAATAGGTCTGTATTCTCACTCAAATATATGTGATATATGTACACACCAACTGTGTATAATATATAGATTCAAATCTCGGTTCATTTTTTTGAAACCCGTGAGAACAACTATAAAGGGAATCAGCCTTGTCAGTTCTATAAAACAAATGGCCATCTTTAAGACTTAGGCCGTGGTAGATTGACTAGGCAAGTTGAGATTTTAGCCAAATATCAACTTACTCATTTTCTCATGTTTTTTTCTTTCTTCTCTGAGCCAAACAACTACATTTCTGTTAGGATCCCATGCCGCCTTGTAATCTATTTGCTGGAGGTATGATCTCACTTATTCTGAGATGGAGTGGACACACTGTGTTCTTTCTTCCTTATCACCCGTCTGCAGCCTTGAGGTGCTCATAGGTGTCACTAGCCTAGAGGTTTGGCTGTACTAAGAAATGTAAACAACAGAAAAAATAAGCACTCCCTTTTTATATCCAGGAAACAACGGAAAAAGCTTCATGACCGGCTTCGGCAGAGTCTTCGGTCCGAGCGGAACAACATGGTGAACATAGCCAACGGGCCCCACCACCCCAACCCCCCTCCCGAGAACGTTCAGCTGGTGAATGTATGTTGATTCTGGCCAGTGGAGAAAACTGGGCAACTCTCCTGTGTTTGGGCTCCTTGAAGTTTATTTTCTAAAGCTCTTAGGCTTTTAGCTGCTGCCATTAATCACCATGGCTTCCAGGAATCCAAGTTTTTGCCAAGAGAAAATAGTGGGGACATTTTTTAAAGTGGATTTGGTGACTGTAAAACAAGCCCATTTCCTCGTAGAAAGTGTTGGTCAAGGGGTTGGAATAATAGTGTTGTGTTTATGGCCTTCGTTATTCATAATAAAATTAAGAGTACAGGAATCAAAAAGAAATGCTTTTTAAAAATGATTTGGAAACAAAGGCTACTCTGGTCTATGATTGATTAGTATGGATAACCAAGCAGAGGGCTTTGCAGTTATTTTTATTAGGGGCACTGTATAGCACCTGCTGATTTACAGTTTCTGATTTCCAAAGGAGGAAATAAGGTTATGAACAGGTCCAGTGGCTTATCAAACGTGGTTCTCAGGAGCAAAACTGGAAGAACGTTGCCTGGCTCTTCAGCATGCTGGCCCGGCCTCCAGCTGAGCTATATCTGTAATCATTCAAATACTTTACTTATACTTTACCAAGTAGTCAGCACTCAGTTTTTAAATATACCTGGATCAAAGAATATTAGATTCTGGAGACTTTTAAGATATCTTCCAAACCTCTCTCTCCCTTTATTTTTAACAGATAAGAGCCAGAGCTGGACTAAGCTCCCCTGGCTTTTGGACTAATGCTTTTTTGATTCTAGCATAATCCTAGTTTTCTTCATTTTCCTCTGCTATATGGCTTTTGTAAAATAAACAAAGCTTGAAGATTGTATTGCAGTACTATTTTCTATCCTATAAAAAAGGAAGTATATTTTGAGAAGATTTAAGTCCGGAGTTGGTGGTTACTAAACCACCAACTGGTCTTGTAGCAAAAACCTTTAGGAGACTGTTGGAGCTACTAGGTAACATGCTTTGTTGCTTTCTCTCTTCAACAGTGTTCCTCCGATTGTACAGTTGATAACTACGTGCGCAGAAAACATAACTGTGATCTGTCTTTATGTTATAATATATTATGTAATATATACAAGGCTACCTGGATTACCCTATGGTCAAGTTGTGTGAATTTGGGCTTTAATCTTTCTCAACCTTATTTCTTCATTATGAAAATAAGCATAAAAATAATACTTCCAAGACTCCTTGTGAGCATTACATAAGACAATCTACTTAAAACAGCCAAGTGGCATTTATTGAATGTTTGATGATTGTTAAACATTATTTTCATTAGACTTACTGAGCTAACATTGCCTCCCAGGAAGAAAGAGTGAAATGATGCCCAGTATAGAAATAGATCACTATGTATCTTTTCATTAAATCGAGCTAGCCGCACTTCCCAAGAAGACCCACGTGGAATGGCCTTTATATCAAGAGAATGACAAGTTGTATATTTTGGGGCTTCCATAAATATATCAGGCTCATTAGAGGCCACAGACCATCAGACTAGAAAGTTCCCTTCAGTAAAGAGTATTCCTTCCCATTATTTAACTCAGTTTGGTATAGATATTAATAGCATTTAAAACACAGCATCAAAATAGGCTTCTTTCAGTAATAGAAAGCAGTAATGGCTTCTACGATTTGCTGATGTGAATAATCTACCTGCACTAAATGCATGTGTAAGGCCCTTTATATGTGTGTTGTATAACACATGCTTTGTTTTATGGACTTTTTCAAGATATGTGACCTTGACCTCTACTATAACCCTCAACAATAGCCACTGATAACAAGTTAAAATTTTCAGTGATATCAATAAGGCAAATGGGTACCAGGAAATTAAAAAAGAAATTCCCAAAATATAGAAGTTTTTTTTAAAAAGTTCTAGTGACTTAAAATTTGACAGACTACCTCTATGCTATTGTTCCATTCGCATATTTGTTAGTCGTCTTTAACTTGCAGTAACAACAAAAATGAATGTTGAACATGTGTATGTATTGAATTCTAGTTGTGTTATCAATTGGAAATGATATGGAAGAAATAGGTCTTTGCTAATAAAATGTATCTGGGATTGTAGGACCTGTCTTGCGTATACACCTAGAGAGTATTTTACTAGCTCCATCCATCCACTCTAAAAGCCAGGGTACCCAGGACCATCCAGCTACTGGAGAAATGGAATTTATTACCAAGCATGTACATACACGAATAGATTTATTTGTGTATAACAACAGTAATATTTTAATCTACATGAATCCTGAAGTTATATCTCTTTGTTTATCTAGCAATATGTATCTAAAAACATCATCTCTAGTGAACAAATTGTTGAGAGAGAAGCAGAGACATCGTTCTCCACCAGCCATTATACGTCGACAGCTCATCACTCCACGACTGTCACCCAGACTCCTAGTCACAGGTATGGGAATGAATTTTTGCACATTGCCTTTTGTTATTGCCACTTAAGAAAGGAACTGGAAAGATTTAATGTGACTGTGAAATGTATAGTTTTGAACATTGACACTTTCAACAGCATGCCTTACATGCTGTATAAATTTAAGCCTCAATTTTCCTTTTACCAAAGAAGACAGAATGATACCCCCATCAGATCACTGTTCCCCTTTCTAGAGATTATCTTGCTGCACTGGGGAAAGTCTGTCTTTGGTTCTTTGTCTTCAAACTACTTACAAGCTGACTTCTTCTAATATTTGGGTTGCCCCGGGAAGTGCCCGTAAGAATTGGTTAAATGGCTGAACCAGTTCAAACTTTCCAAATGTCCCAGTGATCTCTGAGTGGACTCTACCAAGATCAACACGAGACTTCCCCATGTACCTCACACTGCAAAGTGTTTCTTTAACCTGAGCCGCTCTAGAGCAGAGAGACTGCAAGACTCCTTAGTACAGAGTGGCATTTGATAAATATCTGTTGAGTAAACAAATGAATAAACTATATCCTTACAAAGCCAATCTGAACCAAAACACTTTTTCTATAGCAAATATCTTTGTAACTATTCTATTCTGAGACGAGTCATGTTGGAGTGAGCTACAGACGCCACAATCATTCAAAATATTTGTCAGAATTGCTTCTTGTCATTTGTATTTTACATATAATTTTTTTTAATTTCAGGATATTAGGAGGTACACGTGTTTTGTTTACATATTAGTTGCACAAAATGAGTGAAGGGCATACGCATACCACCTTTCCTGGAGTGCACTGTACCTGATAGGTGTGCGTTTGCTCAACCCTTCTTCCCCACTTTCCACCCTTGGTTTTCGTTGAGATTTACTTCTCTGTGCGCTTAGGCGTTGGCCGATCCAACCTGGCATTGAGTACCTGTGTTTGTTTCTCCATTCCTGTGATGTTTCACTTAGAATGGGCTGCGTTTCCTCCAGGTTTTTTTTTTACTTAAATTTGTTGTCGCATCTTGCATTTCTTCCCTAGCTGGAGCAATGGACACACGGAAAGCATCCTGTCAGAAAGCCACTCGGTGATTGTGATGTCATCAGCAGAAAACAGTCGGCACAGCAGCCCCGCGGGGGGCCCAAGAGGACGTCTTAATGGCATGGGAGGCCCCCGTGAATGTAACAGCTTCCTCAGGCATGCCAGAGAAACCCCCGACTCCTACCGAGACTCTCCTCATAGCGAAAGGTAAAACTGAGGGGCACGGCTGCTGCAGAGGAGCGAGCCTCAGGCAGAGAGCCCCCAGCACCTGCAGCCTCACCTCAGGAAATCTGCTCTAATCAGAATAAGGGGAAGCCGTTACCGTCCTAGGAGTGCCCCTAGCTGATGAAATCAGCTTTTTGTTTGACTGAACTCATTTCTTCTGAGCTTCTCACACCGTCCCAGTGACTGGCCAGCGACAAACTCGCACAGAGCTGGAACGATTTGATGTGGAAGGTGCAGCAAATGGAGTTTCCGGTTCTGGCTGCAGGCTCAGATCCAGTCAGGGGCTCGCTGTCCTCAGTTGTAACATTAGAGAGATGGCCTTGATGTCTAATAAGGACCCTGCTATAATTCCAGCTCACCCGTTATCCAAACTCCAATATGCGGGTCGGGCAGGCTGCGTGTCCTTATGTGCTAACTCTGTCTTACTTACTTACTCCAGCTTCAGTTAAATCAGATCAAAAACAATGTCACTGCTGACGGTCACAGGGAGCAGCTGCTTGTGTTCCACCTTACAGTATAGTATCCCTTTTGTGTAATTCCAAGAAGGGATGAATAAATAAATCTCTTATGTGCTACGCTTGGCAGTCTCCACAGGTGGTTTTCAAAGCAGATATTGCCTTGGATGGGGCTCTTTATTCCATGATGTTTTGCTTTCCTCTGGGGAGATTGGATTGGGTTAGGGGAGTTATAGCAAAGGTAAAATAAAGAGTTGGGGAAAGTGGGCTGAAAGAGATACCGACTAGGAATATCGAATTCATAGATTCTCTTTATCTATTTTCACCTAAACTGGAAGAGAGCTATTCTCAACTGGTATTTCTAGCCCATCCGTAAGCTGTTACTTGTTTGTTTTTAAGTCCACTGTGTTTGGTTTTGTTTTATTATCATCTCAGTCTAATCTTTGAATATTTACTAAAAGGTTTACGTAACTACTTGGTAGTTACCCAGGTGGAGATGACTTGACAGACTCTCTGCACTCCTGCGCTGGGCAGCACTGATAACAAAGGGTGGTCCATCCTGGGCTTGCAGGTCATAGAGAGCTGATGTTCACTTCTTCAAGGGCCTTTCCCCAGAAATGGTATTTGAGTAGAATTGGAGGTTCCCCTGCAACCCGTCTCTGAAAATGTTGTCAGGGTCCAAAACTGGTTCAAAACATTTAGTCTTAAATTCATGTAATGAAATCTGTATCTGTCCAGCCTAATTCAGTCTTTTTTGAGATGCGAAAAGGTTAGAGATGAAATCTTTCTTCATCCCCACTCCACGTGTCATTTGCCCTGAAAGGCTGGCATGGCCCTGGGGTGGTGGCTTCCCTGCCGGCCCTGGACGTTACCCACAGTATTCCTGAACTTGAAGATCATAGAGAGAAGAGATGAACCACCTTTTTGTGTTGGTTGAATTTAGCTCAGAATTTCTCAGAGAGCTTAATTGAAGTATCCCTTGAAGCAAAAGTCTAAAGACTCGAGCCTCAAATATTTCAATTTCCAAGACACTTTCCTATTTAGAGACAGCTGGGTCTCACATCCATGTCTCTGTGACTCACAGAAAAGCAGGGAAGTTCACAGGATTCCTGTGAACTAGAGTTTGGAGGATGGTTGCCTTCGTCATCACAGGTCATGTCAAATTAGACTTCGTGAGTGGCAATGCGAGGAACAGAGTCATTCAGTACATACCCTGGCAACATTTTTATCAAAAGCTGAGAAATGTGACTCTGAATAAGCCGTATTGTCCTCAGTGCTAAAAGTCAGGCCTTGTTATTCATGGGGAAGAAAACAGCTCTGATGAAAACAGTATTCTCGGGATCCTGATGACAAAATTCACTGAGCAGTAGCAGGTATAATATGACGGAAAGTAACATGGTACAGTCAATCCTTGATTAGCCTAAGAGTGACGTAGCTGTGGGCTTTGGAAGAGAAGCCAAAGATTGGGCGTAGCCTCCATCACGGTGACTACAAAGCCACCCTAAAGTTCTCTCAGGCTTACCTTTGACTGTCTTGGACACTGGGATGGATGGTTACAAATTGAATGTTAACCAGTAGCATTTCTTGGCCAAAAAATTGAAAAGCACACAAATGTAACAGACTGTTACCAAGAATCATCTAAGTTTATATGCTCTTTTTTTCTTTCATAAGACATAACCTTATAACTGAGCTAAGGAGAAACGAGGCAGACAGCCCTAATGCATGCAGACCCCACTGTCAGCAGCGCATCTTAGATCTCCTCCCATTGCCCATTCGGGCTTCATTCTCTAAGACCCCTTGGCCTTTACGAAGGTATAGTACTTAAGTAATACTTCTTTCCATTCCAAATCCCCGAGCCTCGGTCTTCTAAGCCAGTGGTTCTCAACCTGTGGGTCATGATCCACAGGAACTGTATTAAAGGGCCGCGGCATTAGGAAGGTTGAGAACTGCTGTTCTAAGCTGAGAGGTGTCTGGGACCTAACACCCTCTTATCTTGGCTCCCATGCTTCTTTTTAAAATCATGATGAGATTGAAAATCCTGTAAGCTCTGATGAGTGAGGTGATTTAGCTGCTCTTTGCATGCACTCCTGTGAGGAAACTCTTGGCTACATAATTTTAGATCCCAAAGATGCCTAATGTCTTAGTGTAAATGGTTGAGCAGTATTCTGTGTGCAGACATTGTGTGTTCTGAGTAGAGCGTAGCAAGTACTCTGCCCCTGCCCTCCCCGCTCTTGCCTCTGATTCCACCACACTCATGCCGGGTCTTCTGTGCTCACACAGGTTTGTGTCAGCCATGACCACCCCGGCCCGCATGTCACCTGTAGATTTCCACACGCCAAGCTCCCCCAAATCGCCCCCTTCGGAAGTGTCTCTACCCGTGTCCAGCATGACGGTATCCATGCCCTCCATGGCACTCAGCCCCTTTGTGGAAGAAGAGAGACCCCTGCTTCTTGTGACTCCACCAAGGCTGCGGGAGAAGAAGCACGAGCACCACCCTCAGCAGTCCAGCTCCTTCCACCACAACCCCGTGCATGAGAGCAACAGCCTGCCCCCCAGCCCCTTGCGGATAGTGGAGGACGAGGAGTACGAAACCACCCAGGAGTACGAGCCAGCTCAAGAGCCCGTTAAGAAACTCGCCAACAGCCGGCGGGCCAAAAGAACCAAGCCAAATGGCCACATTGCCAACAAGTTGGAAGTGGACTGTAACACGAGCTCCGAGAGCAGTAACTCAGAGAGTGAGACAGAAGACGAGAGAGTGGGGGAAGACACGCCTTTCCTGGGCCTGCAGAGCCCCCCTGCAGCCGGTCTGGAGGCAGCACCCGCCTCCCGCCTGGCCGACAGCAGGACTAACCCAGCGGGCCGCTTCTCTGCACAGGAAGAGTTACAGGCCAGGCTGTCTAGCGCCATTGCTAACCAAGACCCTATTGCTATATAAAACCTAAATAAACACATAGATTCACCTGTAAAACTTTATTTTATATAATAAAGTATTCCACCTTAAATTAAACAATTTATTTTATTTTAGCAGTTCTGCAAATAGAAAACAGGAAAAAAAAACTTTTATAAATTAAATATATGTATGTAAAAATGTGTTACGTGCCATATGTAGCAATTTTTTACAGTATTTCAAAACGAGAAAGATATCAATGGTGCCTTTATGTTATGTTATGTCGAGAGCAAGTTTTGTGCAGTTACAGTGATTGCTTTTTCACAGTATTTCGGCAGAGACTCCCAGATCTTCTGTTTCGCTGGCTTCTGTGCATTGCATTATGATGTTGACTGGATGTATGATTTGAAGACTTGCCACTGCCCCTCCGATTGCTTGTAGTAGCCCTTGGTCAGAATGCCTTGTAACGGCACATCCATCCAAATGCTCCTCTTTTGTATGAATTTTTGTTTGCTTTCAGAATATGAAATGAGTTGTGTCTATTCTGTCAGCCAAAGGTTTGCTTCATTGGGCTCTGAGATAATAGTAGATCCAACAGCATGCTACTATTAAATACAGCAGGAAACTGCATTAAGTAATGTTAAATATTAGGAAGAAAGTAATACTGTGATTTCTTTTTTAAAAAAAACTATATTATAAATCAGAAAACAGCTTGCTCTTACTCAAAGGAGCTGCCACTTACTTTATTTGAATTTATTTTTTCTTGACAAAAAAGTAACTCTGGTAGGGATAGCTCAGAAAATGGGTTCTGGCTTGCTATCAGAGTCAACCTAACACCTTACAGGATGACTCAATCTCACCTTCTTTTTGAGGGAGATGATCCAGCAGCTCATCTAGTTGAAGGTCAAACCACAGCTGATAAAGGTGCAATCATTCTGACTTGTATTTTTCACTGATTTTGGAACTAGTGATTGGCTGTGTCTTCTCAGCTCAACAAGAGGCCTATTATGGCACAAAAAGTCCAGGCCAGACCACACTCAGCCACGTGTCTGAACTACTTCTAGAGTAAAATGTGCTTGCTGGGCGTGGTAGCAACTTGTCATCTTAGGCGAATATCGTATTTCCATGGTAGAGTGTTTAGAAGGGGCAGCTGCCTAGGTGGAGAACAGCTTGGTGATTCGGTTGAAAGTTTGAAGTTTTGTTGACCACTCCTCTCTCCCCAGGATTTTTCTCTTATTTTTCCACATCACCTTGTTTAGGTCATAACTATGCATGAACGTTTTTATCAGGAATGATGAATGTGCATGTGATTTGTGATTAGGAAGAACCTTCCACGAGTAATGACTCATCAGGAAACGTCAAGTGTGTTGGAAAGATTGCACCTTTACTTGCAGAAGTGACCCCCACATGTATCCTGACCCCTCTATTTACAGCCTGGATCACTCATTTTCCCCATTCTCTTAATTTTCGCTTTACTGTCACGAAGCAGGACTAAGATTGGTCTAAACATTGCATGTGCTCTTGTGATTGTCAATCCGAGGAAGGCCTTTAGGTATTAACATCTGAACTAACTGCTAATTCAGGAAAATAAGAGATTTTTTTTTTTTTAAACACAGAACCCATTTCCTGCTTTGTCTGATACCTGTCCAATCAGGGCTGGAGCTTTCTGTGAGTTCCAAGCGGCTTCAAGGAGCCACATAGCAGAATGGGAAACAGGTTAGCAAGGGGTTCATGATGTCAGTGAGTGCAATCACTTCTTGTTTGTGGGTAAATTTATTTCTTCACCGAATCTTTGTGTTAAAAAGAAAAGAAAAGAAATGATATGCAAGTGGGTCTTAGTAGAAAAATGCAGGTGTGGCATGAGTCATGTTGTTACGTTGCCACAGGCTTCTGCAATCCACAGAGCTGCCCGTCTGCCGGTCCTTGCTGTATTTGCATCCCCAAGTGTCCCGTCATTGTTCCCATGCCACTCTCTCTGTGTTCAGTGGTACCCTTTTTGGATTTTAACCTACACTGGGGAGACCCTGTGAGGTTGCACCAATTTTCCAATGTGCAGAAATGATGAGCTCACAGCATGGGAAGAAAACAGTCAGTCCAAAGAGGTTCTCTAAATCATTTAAACATTGCCCCTGAAAGCTCTGATGCATTCTTAGCCATTTCAATACAGAAATCGCTACCATGAACTAACAACCATAGAAATTCTGTTTTGAATTCTTTGGGCATTGGGATATTCAACTGTCCCTTTCTGGAAATTTTCAAAAGTGAGTAGACTCTTCATTCTCAATCTTCCCAGTTGATCCGAGCAGGCAGTGCAATGGCTGTCCAATGGAGTGTGAACCTACGTTCCCAGCACATGGAAAGTCCATTTTAGGTGTTAAGAAATTGCCCATGAGTTTGACAGCTACTTTGTTTCCTGGGTCTGAAATCATATCCCATTGAGGGGTACACAGTGGATCATAATATATGCAACATTCCTTTTCTTGCACTTAAGGTTCCTTTTACATCCCACTTTTCCTTCTTTCCTGGTATGACTGCCCCCACCTTCCACCCCCAGATGGCCTGGACAACCTTCCGCTTCCTACGTGGTGGCCTTCTGTATAAATGAATGTGTCTCAGAGAGCAACATGCCATCTCTTTCTTGTTTCAGTGTGACTATCTTGATGTAGGTGGAGTTTGTCCAGGTTAACTTGCTTAGTAACTATTCCTTTTTCTTTGGCCTGGGGTTGAAGAGTTCATGGCTCAAATTGGTGAAAATAAGGAAGGCTTGGCTTTATCTTTTACCACTGGCTGTGTTTCACCAGCCACAGAGGTTTCTGTCCACAAAGACCCATGAATCAATGCAAAGAAATGCAGACAGAATGAAATGGCCACGTGTTACAAGTTCTATTATATATTCTTTTGTAAATACATATTGTACATTACTCAGACGTCTTCTTAAACCATATACTGTCTTTATGAGTTAATGTCAGTCTTTACTCTCTCAACTTACTGTGTAACATTGTAAATAACATAATGTCCTTTATTATTTATATTTAAGCATCTAACATATAGAGAGAGTTGTTTTCATATAAGTTTAAGATAAATGTCAAAAATATATGTTTTTCTTTTGCTTTAAAATTATGTATCATTTTCTTTTTCTTTTTTTAAAGAATAATTTATTGTTCAGGAGAAAGAATGTATATGTAATTGAAACTATTTGAAGAATGCACATTTGAAGGCCATGAGGTACTGATAAACTGAAGAATTTATTATTCAAAATACTAAGCAATAAGTAATTGTGATTTATTTAAAGTTTTGTCCATTTTCCATGAAAGACATACTGCAATAAAAATGCTACTCTGTGGAGACCTGGCAGTGTTGATCAGCAGACTAATGCTCCAGTCTGTTGGACCAGTACCTTTCATCGTATTGTGACAGTTGTACTAATTGGGGGATGTGTTCAGTAGCCCCATGATCATCTTGTCTTTCTGTTGCTTCTGCCACACTACCTGTTCCTAGATCATCTTCTGTCTGCTCATTCTGTTCCCTACTTCATTCCCTGTTGAGGGGCCACACGCCCCAGCCCGCCTTCCCTCCATGACTGCCTGGATCTTGGTTGCTACTATATTCTGTAGTGACAGTAAGAAACTTCTTCAGACTAATGAAAATGCCAGTGTGCCAGTCCCATTCAATCATGAAAAGGAAAAAAAAAAAAAATCTATCCTGGTTCAAATAGTCCAATGGCCACAATGCCCTAAAAAGAACCTGGCTGTGCTAAGCTTCTCTGTAGCTTCCCTTAACATCCTTTCCATTAGGCCCAGAGTTTATCAATTCAAGGTTTAAAAAGAGAATACCGCTACATCAGATTCATTCCCCTCATCCTGCCATAAAACCACACCAATGTCCACCTAACTGCTCAGGGAGGGGCCTCTGTTTGAGCATTTTCTAACACTCAGTCATGGAAACGAGCATATTTAGTTTTCTTATTAAAATTAACCTAAACAAAAGCCATATTTTAACAAATAGGTATTTGCATGGTATCTTTTATATATTTCCAGCATTTTACTCATTATTCCAGATAAGAGCTTCTAAAGTGTATGCACCAGAGGTCCTCAGTCTTTTAAGGGTCCACAGTAGCCCGCTTTTGAATTAGAGGGTAACCCCAGATTTCCCATTGAAGTGCACCTCCATCTGTGTACACAACTCCTGTTACCTAGTAACAGCCCCACTAGTGTCATTTCCAAACAGTCCAGATGTCTAGGATATTTAAATTGTATCTTTGTAGATAGTTCTTATTATTTACATCACTAAATTTTCAAAACCATTTGGAATCTTCACAATTGTGTCCGCTTCAGTTTTTATACCCATGCACCTACACACAGATGAAAATTCCCAACAGATGCTATCCTGAAGCCACCAAATTCTTTCACCTGCACATTCTTCATTCAGCCAGCCAGCCAGATGCAGATGAGGGAATGTGCGCAATGTTTAAAAATTAAAGACACTTGGCTCAGTTTATGTGGAGGATGTATCCAACCCCAGCAAATTGAAAACTATAAGTAGCTATCTCAGTAATTTAGGTCAAATTCATTAACCTAAAATATGGTATTTGAGGCAGAAGTATGTGGACGAAGGAGGGTGGGTATAAGAGAGAATGGAGACTCACACATGCCCAGTGGATTAAGTAGGTGATTACTGTAATTCTGAGTTGACAATCAGCCTCTGCAAACAACTAGCAAATTACCTGTCTTTCCAACCTGATTAATTAATGTCTTCCCAATCTTTAGATTTCTTTGCTCTGTGCGCTGACAATGACAAAATAACTTGATATCTGGGATTTGGGGTTAAGTGAGGCAGGTGTGAAATCTAGAGAGTTAAGATGCTGGAAGCAGGGACGTTTCAATGAGCTTATATGAATGACTTTACTCTTTATCTCTGCGTGTCCTCTCTGAAACTGATAAGTAAATTCATGGAAGCTGTTACTCCAAAAGATTAATTTGGTCTGAAATAGATGTACTTCCAGCTCATGAAAGATAAAACCCTCCTGCTGCTACTGGAAGCTGCAATATTCCTGACCTTTTAAGGGTGTTGGGGAACAGGGTTGGGTCGCCGTGCCCTTCCCTGCAGGTCCTTAGACTCCTGTGGTCATTCTGGAACAACAGTCCTTGGACTCTGGGTAGCTGTTGATTTTGAACTTCAATTGAGCTTCAAAACATTATCCATCAGGGCAATCGGAAAAATATTTTGTTACCTGGAAAAAACCTATCATGACCTACCTGATCTTTTAAAAAACAGACCAGGAAAAGGAAGCCAATAATTCCTGAAGAAGATACACAGAATGGCCAGTATTTCCACAGGTCTTTTTCTAATCCTTCCTTTCCAATGAAATTTACTGGATCAGAATCGAATAGCGGAAAAGACATCTCTTCCTGCCCCCACAGCAGCCAAAAAGGCTAAAGAATTACCTCTGTGGATGTAAACATCTTAAATGGCATATGTGTAGGTTTGCTCATGTAGTGAGAAATAAACTATTAAATAAAAATTGTACTTTATAATATGGCTTAAAACAGCCTTATTTTATTCTCTTTACCTCATGATAATGAAGTAAATTTAGGCTGAGGGAGGTTAAAAATCTTTCTCGGAGCCACACATTTGGGGAGCTCCAGAGATGATCCTTCTACCTACGTTTTCTGATCGCAAACCCTGTTTCTGTTATGGTCTTTCCCTCCCCCACCTCAAGTACATTTCACCTTTTCTATACAGGTGTAAGTACAAAGTTATGTCTAAGCCAAGTTTCTTTCTGGAAAACTATAAGCCCTTCTGGCTTTGGTTTAGAATTACTTCAGAAGCCAATCTGTACAGCCTGGTGGCTCTGTGCACTTTTCTCTAAACTTAGTGTTCTAAGAGAGTGAGTCCACGGTTTCTACAAGATGGAGGTTGCATCCTGTAGTGAAAAAAGGAGGGGTTTTGTGGTCAGAGCACTGTCTCCACATGTAGAAAACTTTGTGAGTTTGGACAGTTTCCTCCTCCTCCTAGTTAATTCCCTGGTCTGTGAAAGGCAGTGGTGTGGACAGAATTAAATTTGAACACATGTAAGGAAAGCAGATATTGTCTAACTCTTGGTCACCATTCAAATGCCACCTCTATTTCTGTCCTCCCCTCCAGATTCTTACATTCGGCGATCTATGATTCTCATTTCCAAAGGACAGGGTCTACATTGCACAAACAGAACAAATAAATGTAATTTATCATTTCTATGATCGAGTACCAGCAAGCAAATCTTTTTAATAACAACTGCATGTTGAAAACCATTTAAAGTTTTGGCTTTAATAAGCCGTTCATGTGTTTCATATGGCATTGTAAGTATAAGTTTCTTCTTACACAGCCACAACATTTCATGTTCACTCTCTAATTTTCAATGGCTTCTTAGATCAATATTTTATTATCACTTCACAGAAATTTATTGAATTGTGACTCTGTAGAATTTTATAATACTACCTTCAAATTCATTGCAGACATCTAACAGGATGAACAAAAATGATGTTAAATTGACAGAATCTCTGTGCAAACCTGTTTGTCTTAGTTTGTGACTGGGATGTTCACATGTATTCCATTTCCTTAAAAAACTACCATCCCAGCAAAGTTCTGAAGAGTCACAAAATTAGGAGCCAGTTCTGAGATGAACTCCTAAATTAAACAAGCTACACAGCTCCGACTGCATAGCTCCGTTTCTATCCAATAATTCCTCAGGTTTTACTTACTCTTCACTCCATGCATCAAACAGGATTTTCTCTTTCACCTTGGGTAGGAAGCCATTAATTTAATGGCTTAATGGATTAATCCTTTAAAACTTCATCCTACATCAAGGGTGCTGGATGACTTCATCTCATTATATATCAATCATCAATCTTGTGATACAGGCATTGTTAATGGCAAGAGAATCTAATATAATTAATTTTCCATCTCTTACCCTTTGTTTAAGTAAAAAAATGTATTTTTATTGAAAACAACTGTAATTCTAGCTCACATAAAAATAATTCATGAAAACATTTTTCTATTTTTTTTTTTTTTTTTTTTTTGTAGAGACAGAGTCTCACTGTACCGCCCTCGGGCAGAGTGCCGTGGCATCACACGGCTCACAGCAACCTCTAACTCTTGGGCTTACGCGATTCTCTTGCCTCAGCCTCCAGAGCAGCTGGGACTACAGGCGCCCGCCACAACGCCCGGCTATTTTTATTTTTGTTGCAGTTTGGCCGGGGCTGGGTTTGAACCCGTCACCCTCGGCATATGGGGCCGGCGCCCAACTCACTGAGCCACAGGCGCCGCCCTACATTTTTCTATTTTTTTAAAGAGCTTCCTTTCTTCCAGATGTAAGTTCTATATCCGTTATGCTAACACTTGTCTTCCACCCTCTGATATTAAAGTGAATACTTTTTGCCATATTGTGAGCCCTTCTCTTGAAATGAGATGCTTGGATAGTGTTTAGGGAGTACAGGGGAGGATTGCTTTGCGAAGCCTTTTAGTATCTCAAGGTTGAGCCTAAAGTAAACTTTTCATCTTCTTTAGAGGAAAGAGCTTCCTTGGCAGGTACTGTTGAAGCTGCTAAGGAAACAACAGTTTCTCCCTGGATTCCAGGCTCTCTCCACCTTGAAAAATAAGGCCTGAGAGCCACTTTGAGTTCTCCAATTTCCTATAACCCGATTGCTTCTAGTCATGAGATGGTTCTGCCCTCACACACGTCCCTCCCACAAAAATTCCATCTTCCCTTCAGAATAATTGTTTTTCACAAAACAAGACCTCACTTTCTGTCTCCTAGTTTAGAGCCTTCTCTTCCAGACTCTTCCCTTGACAGGCACCTCTACCATATTTTGTCACATATAATGTGCACTTTTTTCATCCAAATTTTGGAAGGAAAAATAGGATACGCCTTATACATAAGTAGTATTAATTCCATGTCTATGTAAACATTTTAAATTCTTTTATTTATGCTTATGTGTTAACAGTGTAACTCTTTCTCGTACCATAATATGTTAAAAAAAAAAGTGCTAAAATTCACTTTAAAACACAAAAACAAGTACCTAATTATAAACACATAAAAAATGGAATTAAATGAATTTAATTAAATGAAAGTTTTTTTTCTTGACAGTTTGGGCCAAAAACGTGGGCATGCTTTAGACACAAGAGCAATTATACATGACAGCATACTGCACCCTGCAAAATAGGCAGTTCCAAAAGTGAAGTCGTAAGAGATACAACTTCATGCTTTGAACAGATGTTTAGTCAGAAATTATTAGATTTAAAGAGGATGTAAAGTAATTTTATTAGACTAGGAAATCTTCCTGGGTTAGTTGTGTGCCCTTTAGAAAGTTCTAGAGTCACAGGGCATTAAATCTTTTCCATTATTTGCTCTGCCCAAACCTTATCTTTCAAACATGAAAAGATGCTAACCCCACCACATATTTTGGACTCTGCTCTGTGTGTCTGGCGTGTTAGGGTCCTTCCTGTTGAGGTGTTTGTTTGTGCCAGTTAGTGAGATGTAGGGCTCCACTCAGGGTCAAAATCCTGTCAGTTATCTAGAGTAACGAAGGGGTAATATCCCCTCAGCTGGTTCCTAGAGCCACATGACCAAATTTTTCCATCCACATCTAATTGATGACACTAGTGATTGTGCCATTGATATGTCACCCAAACCCCTTTGCTCCTCCATGACCCCACTGCCTCTGCCCTTGTTCACGCGTGCTCTTGCCATCTGTCACTGGGTCTCCTAACTGGACTGCTGCCTTCAGCTCTTCTGGGCCATCCTTCGCATACTGCTAAGAGGTTCTTTCCAACTTGCAAACCTTAACAGGCCAGTCTCCTGGTTATAACCTCTCCATGGCCCCTAGACTGATATAAGTGGCCCTTCTGCCAAACAGTTGTAACTTGTCTCCCATTCTTCATTCCGATCTTAGGATCTTCTGTTTCCCAAATACACCTCATCAGTGTTTATGAAACCCTCGTCATTGGCGTTCCAACTTCATGATTATTGATATGTTCATGTACCTTCTGTATTATTTTTTGCATATTGTTTATTTTTAATTGACTGCATTTTTAACTAAAATAAAATCATTTCAACTAAAACTTTGTATCAATGCTGTGAATGAAAAACTGATATCAGTTGCCATAATTAAAATAAAACTGTAAAAGTAAATAGAATAAAAATGAAACCAAGTTATTAAGTTCTAACAAGATGCCTGCTAAAATCTCTGAGCTTATATTATAAGCCTATTCTCTGACAAAGGGAGATCAGCAAGTATTAGAGGAATGGGAAATATATTTGGGAAACACAGAAAGATTTATTTCTTAAGTTAGCCAAGATTCAGAAGGAGTTGATGGGAGAAGTTACTTCCACTGTTGTAGTCAATATTATTTAATGCTCTATCCTAAAATGATCTTGAATATAACATTCAGTCACCCACCTGTCTAAAGAAAGGAAATATTGTTTCTTGTTATATATTCACGCCTTTGTGCAGACTATTCCATTTTATTGCAACTGCCTTCTCTATTTGTCCTTCTGACAAGCTTCCTTTACCATTTCTGTGAGTAAAGAAATGCTCCTTCTCTGTCATGGAATTCTTCAAATTTCCACCTTTCCCAGGTTGTGAGTCCCACTCCTTTGCCATTTGCTAGCATGCTGTTCATTCAACACAGTTATTTTTCATCTGTCTCATAACTTGTAGTTAACTGGGACTCTTCCTCCCACCCCACCTCCAGGAGACAATGTGTTCTTTGAGGGCAGAAACACTCTCTCTTATCCAGTGCTTGAAACGTAATAGATGCTAGAAATCTAGGGAATCCATCATGGCAGCTACAGACTCATAATAATCACAGAGGTCGGTCAGCACATGAAGAATCCAGGTGCTCACAGGCATTTTAAAAACCAAGATTAAGAAAAGAGTATCCTATAAGTTTTTAAAATCAGAAACGTGTAAGTATAACTAAGCTCACTAAATCATGGTCAAAAACCCCAGTGGTCAGAGTCTAAGGGCTGAAAGACCCGTGATGTGGACTAGATTTTGCAGGGAACATGTGAGAACAACACGCACCTTTTCCACTTGATGTTGGCTCCCTCTCCACCCAAGAACCCCAGCTTAAAATCAGCCCTTCATCTCTATTCTCCGTTCTTCCCTCCCACTTCTTTGCAAGATCCTGAAAAATAAAACCTTGTATTTGGGCATTGTTCACTAAGCTATTCTTACAAAGAAGACTTCTGCATTGACCACTGAATTAAAACCAACCTCAGTATCCAATCATCTGAAAAGGCACAAAAATAACCTGAATATAGCCTCAGCGCCTGCAGCTCCGCGGCTAGGGTGCCAGCCACATACATCAGAGCTGGCAGGTTTGAACCCGGCCCGGGCCCGCCAAACAATAATGACAACTACAACAAAAAAATAGCTGGGCATTGTGGCAGGTGCCTGTAGTCCCAGCTACTTGGGAGGCTGAGGCAAGAGAATTGCTTAAGCCCAAGACTTGAAGGTTACTGTGAGCTGTGACACCACGGCACTCTACCCAGGTCGACATAGTGAAACTCTATCTCAAAATAAAATAAAACACCTGACTATAACAAGCCCACAATAAGTTTTTCTTTTTTTTTTTCGGCCGGGGCTGGGTTTGAACCTGCCACCTCCACCATCCACAATAAGTTTTTCAAATGTACAGGTTGAGTAAAACATGAATCGACATGCCATAAATTCAGTAGAATTTTATAATTCGTCATCATTGATAGAATGATGATTTTGCAAGACCGAGCGGTTCAGTGGTATTTTCCAGGTGATTCCATTTCATGGGTAGGCACAGGATAACTGGTTATCAGGGAGGGGGAGAACACTCTCCACACAAGATTTCTCTTCCCAATAGTTTACCTAGCCTAGAAATGCAGTCTTCTTTATTGATTTAAAAAACCTGCCAAATTGTGAGATTAAAAAATAATGTTTGTTTCTTTGTTTCATCTGGTTATTCTAAGACTGTCTTCAAATTGAGTTACCTGAAGATTAAGAGAATATAAGCACATAGTTATTTAAGCATTGCCAGCTAGCACACAAGCCTAATAATGCCACTACCTGCGAGTCACTGGAATATGATGCAACTTCAAACTTCAGAGGAAAGACAGTTGGACTGGAAATGCCTACCAGAGCTTTGTGAACATTTCAGTGCTGTGGGGTGTCATTGGAATTGAGCAGGTCATACCTCAGCCTCTGCCACACTCTGATCTTGTCCGACTCAGAATTGGTCTTTGATGCTGCCTATTCAGTGACATCTGAAGATGTCAGCACCCAAGACAGCAGATACCACGTTGCTCCTGACCTCATAACCTCCTCGCCTAAAATGCAGCAAGTTGTCAAGCAGGTGTTGAAATATGAATAACCCAGCCACTTACACATAGTTAAATCTATAGTCAGGTCATTTGTGTTCTAAGACCAGGTCAGTAGTTTATTTCTCTTATAAAACCAAAGTCCAAACGATTCAAAATAAGCCACTTAGATGATGATAGCTCTTCCCTTCGAATTCACAACTTGACTAAATGAAATGATTGGGCTTGAGCACCGTCGCCCAGCCAATAAAATGAAGACCTGTAAAAAGGAACTGCAGCTGTTAATAGGCCACGTGGATGCTCATACTTGAAAGCTCCTGAAGATAATTAGAAGACCGATGACTTCCTCTTACTTCTTGTCCTTGTCAACACATCCATGTTCCATTTTGGAAGCTGACGAACGTCATGTAAATTTCCATACAATTTGTCAAAGGATTGTATGGTGTAAAGGAAAATGAGGTGTAGGGTACATGAGCTCTGAAACCAGTCAGATCTAGGTTTGAATTCTTCCTTTTTTGCTCTGGCAATGTGGGCAAGTTAACATCCCTGAACCTCAGATTTGTGCTGGGGACGACATGAGACACATTATCTTCTGCAAGTACTCTAGCCCACAAGTACAATCCCATATAGGTACTCAGTAAATACTGCGTCTTCCTTTCTTGTGTAGGAACCTGCTTGTCTGGCAGAGAGACATGAGGGAGCGCTCAGCCTGGCTAGTTGGTCCTGCCCAGCCAGTGGAACATTCCCCCGGGGAAGGCAGCTGAGGATGCTTGTCATCAGAAAGCTGACTCCCAGGCCCCGTTGCCAGGAGGGAGCCTCCTTTTTCTCCTTCCTCCAGCTCCCCCAAAACATGAGAGGACAAACTTACTCAGAACTTAGTTCACCTAGTAGAACAGATTTTTCATTTTTCCCTGAGAAGAAAACCATTTTACAAATTCAGAAATGGAAACGATAGTTCACTCCATCCAATTAGCAGGAGCTAATTTAGATTTCGGGGTCCTTGTGTATGGCGTCCTCCTCCGTCTAGTGCTTTGGCTGCCTTCCCTCCCTGAGACTGGGCATCGTATCCATGTGCACACACTGTAAACAATCACAAATTCCATTTTAGGATTCAGTCTCCTGGTGAGGTGCTGCAGTCCTCATTTTTAGGAAATTGGTGCTTGGCAAACGATGAAAGATTGCACAGATTATGAAGGTGATAGCACTGTTTTCTCCTGCCTTTAATTAGATATCCTGTAATAGCTCAGTAACAGAACCGAGCTACAGAAGGGGCTCCAGTTTGCCCAGAGGCAACTGCAGGAGCAGAGTGCCTATGAGATACGCTGGATGACTCATCAGCTGATGGAAAATGCTGTGAAATGTTTGCTTTTTTCAACAGGATCAGGCAAGGTGACTGAGAATACTCCCCTGGGAATAGACACCTGCTAACTCTTCCTCTACAAGATGGTTCTAAAATATGCTTACCGTGAAGTAATCAGAAAAACCACTGTCTGACCTTGAAATTATCCGTGGTCATGGGACCTTGAAGGCACTGATTGAAGCAACAAAGTCCAGTTCTCAGGGGACTTTGATCAACTCTGGCAGTTGATCCCCACAGGGCAGGCAGGACCTCCCCAGGCAGCGGCTTCCCTAGGGCGTGAGGCGCAGGCTGAGAAGTTAGGAGACCAAGATGCTCTTTCTTATTCTGGCAGACGCTGAGTTTCTTCATACTTTTGCAAGATTTCAGATGTGCACAGATTATGAGATTTATTGCCCTGATTGGAGACACTAAGCTTCACAGAGTTTATTTTGCAAACATGAAGAGAACAAAGCCGTGAAGTCACAGGATGTTTTTGGCACCTACGGTCAGGCTGCCCCTTGGGGACAAAGCTTTTCTCTGGTTTCCTTTTCCTTGCCATCCTCAGAAGATGGACACAGAGATAGAACCTGAGGGTGCAGCGATGTGATGGAGATTCTCTGTAAGGATGGAAATGATGGGAGCTTAAGGTAAGTGATGAGTAACTTCCCAAGAGACTAAACGGTAATTAGTCATCCCACGTCTGAGCAAGGCTGCGATCTAAGGCACAGGTTCCAGATGCATCTTAGGGAAAATGGTCTCCCATATCTGATCAGTTGCTACATCCGTATCTCCCTTGCACGGTTGCAAAGGGAGACACGCTCTGTTTTTGCTCACAGCCATGTTCACCTTGAAACCATTAGATGTTTGAGAATTTATCTCTAGTGGTTTCCTACAGGCCTTGCAAAACTGATCCACCAAGATTCATTCAAGTCTCATTTGTGTACTGGAAGCACACTCTTTGCATTCCCCAAATGTACTGTCTGTGTGATACCCAGGGCCATGGGCTAAGAGCTGATGAAGCAAAGAAGAATACAAAGGATCTCGTTTAAACTCCCCCAGTCCTTCTGCGGGAGCACATTCTAGCTCTAGGGACTAATGCAGAAACCACAGCAATGTGGCCAGTCCAGAAGTGAAAAGAATCCCGTGCTTAGAATCTTTCATCCGGGGTTTACTGCCAAGGCCACTGCTACATGGGTGCCGTGTGAACCTTGCCATATTCCTAATCATTGTGAAGCCTCGTTTATTTACCCACAAGAGCTGAATAATCTTAAAAGGATATTGCTAGGATTACCATATATAGGGTATATGTACCGTATATACATATGTGTAATATATATTTATATACGATAAGAATTATCATTTGACACGGAGAAATTGCTCTGTAATATTTTTTGTGGAAATTTAAAAGGACAGTGATAATTATATCATATATACCATAAAACCACAGAAGAAGCTACTAATCTCTGAGGATTATCATTTAACTAGGTTTAAAAAGAGATTTTGCTCAGTCAACAGAGAATGGGGTAAATGTTATTACTGCAAATTACCTTTTGTAAGAAAATGCCCAGAGGCGTGGAAGAACAGGGTGTCTTCGATTTGGTTTGGAGGGGACAGATTAGACAGAGCTGGAGGTAATTTAAACGTAGAACTAGTGTGGCTAGTTGGGACTAAATTATGAAGTAAGGACTCTATGTCCCACACCGGGAAGCAGGGTTGATAGCATTAATTCTGAATTTCAGGTACTAAGGTGACAGAATGCAGAGAGAGGGAGACATTCAGGAGGTGAAGGTAAGTTGTAGATGGGAGGCGATGACAGGACCCAATAATTGTCTACGGCAGGGACAGTGGAGCCTGGATATGGAGTGGTGTGGAATTGACAAGGTAGACGGAATAGACTTGATGACTATGGGAAGTGGGAGCTTGGGTTTTGGAAAGGTGGCCAACACCTGTTCTAAGAAGTCTGACAAAACACTCTTCATACACTTACCAAAGTTCAAGAGGCAGGGGCTGAGAAAAACCCAACAGCCTCTTTATCAGCATGATATCGGATTGTAGCTGTGGGCTCTTCATGCCGTGCCGCCCAACGCTGGCGTCTGCACAGACAGCCTCAGCCGGTCTTTACAACAGCACTCTGAGGCAGGCATTTCAGGACCTTGCCTAATGACACATAACCAGCAAATGCTGAAGCTGGAAAACGACCACGAGGTGCCTGACTCCAAAGGCCTTGCTCTTCACCCCTTCCCACCAGCTGGTCTCTGGAGCGATGTCTACCTCTCAGGGCTCATTCTGGGAAGATGAAGACCCTGTCTCACAGTCATAGATTATTTCCCTGGGTGTAGCAAGTGACGCTAAGTTCTAACTGCAGACAGGATTTCTCACTCTCTCCTGTGTCTATTATAGAAGCTAACCCAGGAATGAAACCCACACCCTTTCTTGTGTATCTGTTTTGTTTATTCACTCACTCACTCACCATCAATTGGTAGTATCCCACCAGCCTTGCCTGCTCTCCTGGCACTGTGTCCATCTTTCAGAGATGTCTAAGAGGCTTTTGGAAACCTCCCCTGTTCCCTCCTTTCATCTTACCACCTTCTGTGAGGTGTCACACACACCCCGCCCTAGCATTCTGAGAGTTTATAGAGAAATTATCCCTTATGTGTATCATTCCAAAATTACAGGAAATGCTGCAGATCATTTTACATTAATACAAGTTTTGTTTTGTTTTGTTTTTTGTTGTTTGTTTGGTTTTGGCCCGGGCTGGGTTTGAACCCACCACCTCTGGCATATGGGGCCAGCGCCCTACTCCTTTGAGCCACAGGCGCTGCCCTTCATACACGTTTTTTTTAAGTTAACATTTGAGAAACAATGTGGGGATCTTCCCCATCAGTCTTTTGGGAAATTGAAGTTTTAACCTCATCAGACTTCATAAGAAGGCCCCCATGGAGGTGGACACCTTCCATGCAGGGAGGATTACGTGGCTCTACGGCAGGTGAGCACACCTCAGCGCTGCTGGTTCCTTGATGGAACATGGTGGTTTGCGGGATAAATGCTGGTGCATAGTTCTGGTCACCCACATACAGGCGGTCCCTGGGTTAGGGATGAGGTAGGTTCTATAGGTTTGTTCTTAAGCTGAATCTGTATGTAAGTTGGAATGGGTGCATTCATCTATTACTGTTATACGCAGCTTCCATTCGTAAATGTGAGTTGTGTAAGTTGGATGTCTGTAATTTGAAGACTTACTGTAATAGCCTCCATTCATAAGTGGGAGTTACACATCTGTAAGTTGTAACTCAGGGACTGCCTGTCTTCATACCTGCTTTGAAATCTAGAGGATTTGGTCTCAGAGTGAGCACACTGATGGAAAACAGTTGATGGGGCTACGAAAATACCGTCACTGCTATACATGAGAGGGAAAGCCTGACCACCAGGAATGCAAGCCCCAGACCTAAGTTGAAGATAACAGTGCAGTTTGATATTCCTTCTCCATAAATCAAGGTAACTTTTTTGTTAGGCTTTCTGTTGTAGCATGTACCACATTATATTATGCTTACATGTATGGGTGACAGTCAGCCAGTTGTGAGCTCATAGATGTTAGGAATTATTCTGGATTCACCACTAGTCCTAATGCTTAGCACAATGCCTAGTCCTTAGAAGGTTCTTAATAAATATTGTTCAGAGCTACTGCTTTATATATAACTGTCAACAGAGACAATTGTAAGGCTCTACAGAAGAAAGCAATTTAATTTGTTCAGGATTCTTCTCTGCACTAGTCTTAGCCAAGATTAATGGCAAAAGAATATATTTACGGGGGGTGGGATAGATAGTTTTCTAGATGAAGATGGATTATAATATCAAAATAGTGCTCTTGGACAGTGCCTGTAGCACAGTGGTTACAGTGCCAGCCACATACACCGAGACTGGTGGCTTCAAACCCAGCCTGGGCCAGTTAAACTACAATGACAACTGCAACAAAAAAAATAGCTAGGCATTATGGCAGGCACCTGTGATCCCAGCTACTTGGGAGGCTGAGGCAAGAGAATCGCTTAAGCCCAAGAGTTGGAGGTTGCTGTGAGTTGTGACACCACAGCACTCTACCAGGGGCAACATAGTGAGACTCTGTCTCAAAATAATAATAATAATAATATAATATAATAAAATAGTGCTCTTTTATTATGTATCTAATATATCAGAAAAGAAAAAGATCTTACTAAAGACAGAGTAGAAAGAATAATCTTTGGTCCCTTCAATTACTGTAATGGAGAATCTCAATTTAGCTGTAAGAGAGATTCAGTCTTGCCTGGGCATGTCTGCAAAATTGGAGCAGCTGCCAGAAGCTTGTTTGCATTTGGATTGAGGGTCCTCCTGGGAGCATTCTCATTCTGAAGGAAGAAGTTGCCTGGCAACAAGAGTTTGACCCATGGAGACAGAGGCGGCCTTACCCAACAGAGGAGCAAGGAAGCCTGAGTGCAGTCAGCATCTGTCATCTGGGTCTGTCTTCCAGCTGGAGGATGTGAATATATACCTATGTGCTATGGAGAATAGGGAGTTTGAATGTGCAAAGCAGGGAAAATAAACCTACTTTACTAACACCTTTTAAACACATTGGAGTGAATTGCAATGCTTCAGGATCTATTTGACAGACTGAAACCTAAACATAAGGGAGTCAATACTCCTTATGGTGGTAGTTGTTTTTTTACTAAAAGACAGCATTGGTATAGTAACAGTATAGTAACCAAAGCATTTATGGTAATTCCTGCCAGAACAGTAACAGTACCAGAAGGAAGATTTTGAAGCCCAGTGGAGCATTAATAATACACACCCTATAGGACATGGTAGGTATGGCTGGGCCTGAAATGTAGGAGCCAACAGTGGTACTCAGCAGAGGACTGATGGGAGATTGTTGCCCCCAATGGACAGACTGGACAGAAAAGAGTGGTACAGGGGTAGATGTTTATGCCAAAGAGTGAGGTGTCAAAGGCCTCTAGAGCTCCAGTGTGAGAATAATTGAAATATATGCTACTGGACTTAAAGGGAGGCTGAATCTCCAATCCAGAGTGTTAGCCCACAGCCCATGGCTGTGTTGGAAGAGTCACTGCTAGTTGACTTTTCTTTTCCAACTTGAATTCATTTTCAATTCCACATGGTGTTTTGTTAGCAAATTCTTTCACAAACTGAGGAATCTTACATTAATTCAAACATTTTATATATATATTTTTTCCTCCCCAGTTTAGTCCCAAGGAGAATTCAATTAGCTTATAAGAATGTAAACACTGTGGCAAGATAGAATCCATTCAGAGCAAGTTAAACAACTAAAATGCATTTAATCTCCTTCTACTTACTGTGATTTCAACTATAACAATAGCATAGATGTACGTGAATTTTTTTTTTCCATCCTTCCAAGCTCTCTGGCTGTTCAGTGTATTGTTTATCATCTTCACCCCCATTATTGAGAGAGAAAAGAATTACTATCTTATTTTAAAAGACTGAAATGTTGATGCTCAAACAGAGCAAATGACTCCTCTTAATTATACTGAGATCTGCTATCTTTTCCCAACTTACTTTTTTTCTTCCCTTTCCTTTTTCCTGGTCAAATACTACAGAGAAAGAATTCTGCTTAGCACGTTGAAATGCAACTCTGATACTCAGTGCAGCCCATCAGTGTGCACCATGCCCTGTGGAATAGCTGGGTCTCTCCCAGGGCCAGGAGAAGCAGCGACTGAACAGCTTAAAGCAAGTATCAATGAGTGGCCACATCGATTTTAGAAGCTTATCAAGAAAGGAGAAATTAAAACTAACAATAATAACGAAATTTCAATTTTAAGCCAATCTTTGGTTCAAAAAAGATAGGATGATTTGTTTTTTCCCCTGAAGCTTGGGTTTCCCATCTAAATTAAAATATTTCCCACCTAAGGGAAAACCTTATGCATTTTAGAACAGAAGCCAGATCAAGGCACTAGAGCAGTGGTTCTCAACCTGTGGATCGCGACCCCTTTGGGGGTGAAATGACCCTTTCACAGGGGTCGCCTAAATACATCCTGCATATCAGATATTTACATTAAGATTCATAACAGTAGCAAAATTACAGTTATGAAGTACCAACGAAAATAATTTTATGGTTGGGGGTCACCACAACATGAGGAACTGTATTAAAGGGTCACGGCATTAGAAAGGTTGAGAACCACTGCACTAGATTGTGTGTTCTTCTTATTGAAGTTATCTACTTTATTGTCAATCCTGAAATGCTAGGTCCAGAAATAAAATGGGAATTGAATTAAAAGGAAACTAGCATTATCACACCTGACTCTAGTGCTGTGGGTTGAATGTCCCCTAAAGTTTCTGGGTTGAAAACGTAATTCCCAGTGCAATGATGTTGCGAGGTGGGGCTTAAAAAGATGAGGAATAGATCATGAGGGCTCTGCTCTCCTGAATGGATTAACATCATTACCATGGGAGTGGGTCTATTACAGTGAGAGTGAATGTTTATAAAGTTGAATTCAGCACTTTCTTACTCACTCCCTCTCATCCTCTTGGGTCCTTCCACCTTTGACCACAGGCTGACACAGCACAGAGGCCTCATCAGATGCCAGTGCCATGCTCTTGAACTTCCCAACCTCCAAAACCATGTACCCAATACATTTCTGTTGTTTGTAAGTTACCCAATCTGGTATTCTGTTATAGTGATACAGAATGGACTAAGCTGGGGAAGGTTCAAATTGATGATGAATGAACTTCTTCTACCAATAGAGAATAAGGCAGCACACAGTAGCAGTCCCTGGTTTCAAGTGTACATCAGACACCGTTGGTTTCACCCAAAGCCCTTGTGATCTCTTTTCCAGTTCTATGCTCCCATGACCCAGCTTCTTCTCCTAATGTCTAATAGCTAATGGCATCTATTTGCAACTTCCAGAGGATTTGCCTGAAGGAGTTTGCTTTTGCATTCCTTCTCCACCTTGCGTTGGTCCACAGTTGGTGACACAGGAATGCAAGAGCCCAGCTCCTTTATCATTATGTGGAGCCACGGTCTCTGAGGTCAAACTGATATTAGAATTCTCTGTGAGCGAAGGTTGAGTTTGGGACTTCAAGATTACATCTTACTTGGTTTCTTCCTTACTTATTCTGCTTGTCTTGTTCCTTTTTTGACTTCTTCGGAGAGCTCTTCCTTAAGAAATTATCGTACCTAAATTTTTGGATCAATGTCTCCTTCTGGGACAAAAAGACTATAAGAGAATGTTAAAAATGATTCGGAGGTACTGCAAAGAGGCAGCAGAAAATATCTCCTGCTTGTTGTTGCTATCCTTGTGTTTGTATCTG
Source organism: Nycticebus coucang (assembly GCF_027406575.1). Classification (NCBI taxonomy): domain Eukaryota; kingdom Metazoa; phylum Chordata; class Mammalia; order Primates; family Lorisidae; genus Nycticebus; species Nycticebus coucang. Next base: position 9,797,053 of record NC_069803.1, on the reverse strand, counting down.
ATGGCCAGTATATGTGTGAGAGAGTCCACAGTCATCTAGAAGGATGCATTTCCAAGGTTTCCATGAGAACTCTGTTGCCAAAGGACTCATAATTAACCTGGCTCTGCCATGTAAGCCTAGTCACTCACTAACCTAACTGACCACTGTTTAAATATTTTAAAGCAGAGATTATGCATCATGTGAATTGAGAGGAAACCGACTTGAGGCTGAACCAAAATGACGCAATTTGTTATCGTCTGGGATTACAGAGAAAGAAGTTTAAGAACACATACAAAATACAGTGCCTAAGATTGAGAAGACTCCAGTTCTTACTTGACCATTTTAAGGAAAGTATTTGGTCTCTCATTTCCTTGCTTCTTATGTCAAAAAAAGAAAAAAATAGTTAAACAGGAATAGTTAGAATAAGATAATGTGTAGAAAAGTCCTTTGTAAATATCATAATACGAATAAAACTTGAAGAAATAGCAATTTCTCCCTTCTTATTAGGAGTTAAATCATATTAAGATTCACAGGCATATTCATCTACTGATTTTTTTCTCTGATGACTTTATGAATAATGGTCAGAAATATATGATTGCTATTGTTGCAAGAGGCAGGGAGGGTAAGTGAGAGCAATAGTTTAACCACTAAGATTCTCTGTTGACGTGCAAGTTCACTAGCAACATTTTTACTCAGGGTAAAGTAAGAGAAATTTGGAGAAAATTGCCAGACTTAATACCGGTAAATTATTTTTTCTGTTTTCTAAAAAGCAAATACTTACCAATTACGTACAAAATAAAAAGCAAATACAAGCTTCCTTATTATTCAATCCACTGAATTGTTACCAGGTTGCTGCAAATAGTAACTGATTTATCTTTGACTACAAACCAACCCAGAGACAGTTTCTGCTGGGAAGAATTACTAGTTCATCATGTTATGGAAGAAAATGCAGCCAAGGAATTCAAGGAAGTTTTGCCTAATCTTGATAACCTAACTCTACTAGGTAATACATGGAATACAGACTCAGTTCTATTAAAGTATAATTGCTCTTGTAAAAACCTTTCCATCAGTAGAGTACTGAGCAAATGGACAATGGACAATGGTACTAAAAATAAATGCATTAAGCTACACACTTGCAGAGAACTGTAATGAGATGAGAAAGTGATGAAAATATATTAAAGTTATAATGTAAAATATTTTACTATCTAATATTTTAATATTGAAAATGTGTATACCATATACTCACGATCTTCTAAAACATAATATTTGGTATGCATAGAAAAATATGGTAATATGCTTCAGAACAAGCATAATAGGTATTACTGGTGAAGGAGTTATAGGTGATTTTTTTTCTTTGTACTTTTGTGTATTTATCAAACCTTCTACAAGGAATAGGCACTCATTCACAATTACAAAAATAAAACTTTTTATGGAAATAAACCTAGTCCTGTCAGAGCACGTCTAGTTGGGTGTGGGGCTTGAGTGAAATTTTGACAAGACTCCATTTCTCTAACCGTTTCGTGATTTTGTCCTCTGCTGGTGTCTGAGCTCCCTGAAAGCAGAGGATTTCTTTTCTCTCTTCACCAGCCTTCATTGCTGATGACTGGCATGGTACAGGCAGTAAATATTAAATGAATGAAAAGGTAAAAATAACAATGAGAAGCATGGGCATGCCACGAAGTTGAAGAAGCAAATAAATAAACCGGTAAAGATCAGTGTGGGGAGGAAGCCCAACAGGTAACTCAGCCGAGCTAAGATTGGGGGGTTGGAGGCAGGGTGGGACACGCTGTCTGACTCTCTGCAGTGCAGTAGCTGCTTGTCCTTTCTGTATCCTGTGAAGAGCTTATTTTTTTTTTCCATTTTCTAAATGAGAACTCTGAGGCTTAAGTGAATTGCTTAAAGTTGCAATATTGTAAATGCAGCTGTGATTTGAACCCAATGCTATTCCGACTGCAAGAAACCTGGTTATTCCCTTGCATTGCAAAGGCAGTGACCTTGAATTTTTCTTTTCTTTTCTTTCTTTCTTTCTTTTTTTTTTTTTTGAGATGGAGTCTCTGTGCCATCAGTAGAGTACTGTGGCATCCTAGCTCAGAGCAGCCTCAAACTCTTGAGTTCAGGTGATCCCCTTTTCTCAACCCATGTAGCTGAGTAGTAGCTGGGACCGCGGGTGCCATCATCACACCTGGCTAGTTTTTCTAATTTTTGAGTAGACATGGGGATCTCGCTTTTGCTCGGGCTGGTCTTGAACTCCTGGGCTCAAGCAATCCACTTGCCTTGGCCTTGCAGAGCGCTAGGATTACAGCGTGAACCACCGTGCCCGGCCATGGACAGGCTCTTGAAGGCTAACAGAAAGGCCGCTGAGTTTTGAGAAGAGGATTGATGAATCTGCAGGACATGTGGTAAATGACTCCTATCACCTCTCCCCTCCAAGATCTCTCACTATTATCGTTATAATATCTGAAACTGCCACATTCCTCACATCTCTGAGTTAAGCAAATTGCCATTGCTACCTGGGAGAAGAGCCTCCAGGCATGAAGAATTTTTCAGTATGAATTATCTGAGAGTAAAACCCCTGAAGGAACTAGACATATTTCTAATTTTTTTTTAAGTTAAAATCCTTTACTGAGCACCTACTGTGTTCCAGTCACTGTCCAGACACTTCATGTATACGGTGAACAAGGCGGACGCCATCACGGCCTTTTTAGAATCACAGCCTAGGAAACAGGCTTGTTTGCTGAGGGGGGAGACGGTAGACAAAAAGGTCAAAAGAACGAAGTCATGACACAAGCAGCTCCAGGTGGGGAGGAAAAAGTGCAGTGGGAGACCCGGCATGGTGGGGACATGGCCTGGTGGCTCGAGAGAGAGGAGGGGCTGAGACTGGTGGCTTCCAGCTTCCAGTTTCCACAGTGGGACGGCCTCCCATCCCCCAAGCCACATGACAGCATCACATTTTCTCTCCGCATAACCTGAGTCTGGGGAAGGAATTAACACAGTGAAACTTCAGCATGAATCTTGCTTGCATGAGAAAAACGAACTTTGAATCATTAACAAGGCAATTGCTGCTACATACTAATAATACCATTTCCTGGGCCTGGTCTTTTTTACATTAATGCACCTCGAGGTGTGGATTGAATAATGTAAAAATGATTACAAGCTGTGGAGATATTTCTGGGTTTGATTGTTTTATGCCATGCACCACTTGTTTAGATTATGAATTAAGTAATAAATCTGTCTTATTCCCTAAATTTTAAGATTGAAAAGCCTTAGAACTATCTCTGATGACAGCAAATGAAACAATGGTCATTAGTGTGATTTACTTCACACACACCAGGTCCTTAAAACTACCCCTCATCTTTCCTAATGATTGAGAGATTATGTCTCCACTATTATGAATAATTTATTCTAAACTCAATATCAGTTATTTCAGCTCGTAACACCCTGCCTTGTACACTTTAAGCCCAATACATATTTATTTAAATGTACCAATTGTTCGTGTGTTTTGACCTATTTTGGGGAATGGAGCCTAACAAAATAATTCTGAACATGACTATAAAAGAAAATGATGCTAAAGGACATTCACCGTATCTTAAGACATAGGAAAAATTTTAAGTGTATTTTCTGCTCTTCACACAAAATTCATCACTTCTGATACCAAAAAGTGTGTGCACTGAGAGATGGGAAAAACCAACCTGTTTTTTCTTTTCTCTCTCACACGGTCACTCCCACAGCAACAAAGAATGAGGTGGTGACCAGATGCCTGGGGGTTTTCTCCATATACCAAGTAACTGGGTGTCTTGTAACTCAGTTTAATTCTGACGCTATCTACCTGGAGACACAGTCAGGTTAAGGGCACAATCACACAAGACTCCACCTCACTTCATAGGCCAATTGTAACTAGTAGGTTGTCACCTATACCTCTGAAGCAAGCAGCAGGAAAATGGGGCTCTCGTTACTCACTGAGTTCAATTAGTGGGTTCCCGCCCCAAGCTCAGGGAAATATGTTACTTACATTTATCCACTTACTACCAAGGAGTAAGGGACCACCAATCAAGACACAGAGAGGGCAAGATACGGGGAAAGATTGTGACAGTTCTATGCCTTCTTCGGGGCACCACTTTCCAGCCATCTCCCTGGGTTCAGCCATCTAGAAGCTCAAAGAACTCAGGTTTAAATGGGTGGAAGAGCAGAATATTTGCTCCAGTAAGTTGGAAAACCATAGCACCTAGAAAGATGGTAGCTTACTTTTTCATGTTGCTATAAGTATCTACCAAATGAAAACGAAGACTATGTAAACAAAGCAGAAAACTTAAAAAAAAAGGAAAATAAAGCAGCAAGTGAAATCAACAATATCATAGGAAACTCAACAAATTTGTTTTTCAACAAAACACCATAATGTCCAATGGATCCTTGGGAAGCGTCTTCCTGTGCTTTTCCTCTGAGCAACGTGAACACGCACTTGGATTCAACCACGACAATGCCAGATTTCCAAATTCTTGAAGTAATAGAAAATAACCAACTTGAAAATACTGAAAAAATATAATTTAGATCTTTACTCTGCAAAATTTGACAAGTATGGATTTCCTAAAAAATATTTATAACATTATTCTAAAACATTTTCTGGCCAACTTTCATCATTTTCAAAATTGTGTGCATTCAGAAATTAGTCTTTTAAATTTAACCGGTACATATAGATAAGGAGGAATTGCTGGGTCACGTGGCATTCTAGTCTGTGCCTTTTGAGTCACCTCCATACTGTTTTCCATAGTGGTTGCAATAATTTACACTCCCACACATTGTATGAGGGTTGCCCTTTCCTCACATCCTTACCAGCAGTCATTATTGCCTGTGACTTTTTGCATCTGATTTTAGGAAGGAGTGAGGCAATGACGTGCATGAGAGCAAGTTAGGAGCAGCGCCACCAAGAATTGGGGAGAGGTGACTGCATGGGAAGTGGAAAAAAAAAAAAAGTAGAAGAACGGGTATGTGGGGAGAAGACAGCAGAAGAGGTGTGTGTGTCATCACATTTAGGAGGTTTCTACGAGTTGGGGAGTGTTTCCTTCCACAGACTTCTCTGCCCCGAGGAACATCCCTGCTGGCATAAAAAACTACGTGGGATAAATTCCAGGCCACAATCCTTATTGTCATCTGCCATGTAAACAGCTGGGCATGGTCGCAACTTTATGTTCTTGCTGTGCAGAAGAAACATTCCCAGGGAAATTCATCTGAAAGGCTTAAAAGTGGGAGGATTTCCAAATCATTTCTAGCACGCATCTTTGCCAAGGCCTTTCCTGAACTGGCTGAGACTCAGTAATACCCAATTTCTCTTTGAATGAAGAGTGTTTTTCAATGATAGAGGTAATAAATGTTCATTTTGGAAAATTTGAAAACATAACAAACTAGAAGAGAAAAAATTCTGTATAATCCTACTACTGGAAGATTGTCGCTGATAAGCAATTTTATCCAGATTCATTTGTTTATGCAGATACTCCAAGTTGTAATTCTAATGCAATTCTTTTTTTTGAGACAGAGTCTCATTATGTTGCCCTCGGTAGAGTGCTGTGGCATCATCATAGCTCACAGCAACCTCAAACTCTTGGGCCCAAGCGATTCTCTTGCCTCAGTCTTCCAAGGAGCTGGGACTGTAGGCACCCACCAGAACGCCCGGCAATTTTTTTTATTGCAGTTGTCATTGTTGTTTGGCTGGCCCAGGCTGGGTTAGTCACATCAGTGTATGTGACTGGCACCATACCCACTGAGCTATGGGCTCTGCCAATGTAAAGTAATTCTTATATCCTTCTTTCTTCATTTACTCCTAGGTATTTTATGTTATTATAAGTGATTGGTGAACATTGTTTTTAGCAGTCGCCTGATTAAAATCTTTTTTCCCTCAGTTTTCTTGCTATCTATCACAGATGACATTACAATGAACTTTGCAGTCTTTTCTACAGATTGCAGAATATTTACTTAGCATAGATGTCTATATGAAGTAGATAGATGCCTTAGTTAGTGGGTTAAAGTGGATAAATATTAATTTTTAAGTTTTTTTTTTCCTTTTTTTTTTTATCGTTGGGGATTCATTGAGGGTATAATGAACCAGGTTACACTGATTGCATTTGTTAGGTAACGTCCCTCTTGCAATCATGTCTTGCCCCCAGAAGGTGTGGCACACACCAAGGCCCCACCCCCCTCCCTCCTTCCCTCTCTCTGCTTTTCCTTCCCCCCCATGACCTTAATTGTCATTAATTGTCCTCATATCAAAATTGAGTACATAGGATTCATGCTTCTCCATTCTTGTGATGCTTTACTAAGAATAATGTCTTCCACTTCCACACCCATTAATATGAAGATGTAAAGTCTCTATTTTTTTTAATAGCTGAATAGTATTCCATGGTATACATATACCACAGCTTGTTAATCCATTCCTGGGTTGGTGGGCATTTAGGCTGTTTCCACATTTTGGCAATTGTAAATTGAGCTGCAATAAACAGTCTAGTACAAGTGTCCTTATGATAAAAGGATTTTTTTCCTTCTGGATAGATGCCCAGTAATGGGATTGCAGGATCAAATGGGAGGTCTAGCTTGAGTGCTTTGAGGTTTCTCCATACTTCCTTCCAGAAAGGTTGCAGTCCCACCAGCAGTATAAAAGTGTTCCCTTCTCTCCACATCCACGCTAGCATCTGCAGTTTTGAGATTTTGTGATGTGGGCCATTCTCACTGGGGTTAGATGGTATCTCAGGGTGGTTTTGATTTGCATTTCTCTAATAGACAGGGATGATGAACATTTTTTCATATGTTAGCCATTCGTCTGTCTTCTTTAGAGAAGGTTCTATTCATGTCTCTTGCCCATTGATATATGGGATTGTTGGCTTTTTTCATGTGGATTAATTTGAGTTCTCTGTAGATTCTAGTTATCAAGCTTTTGTCTGATTCAAAATATGCAAATATCCTTTCCTATTGTATAGGTTGTCTCTTTGCCAGAAAGACCAAGACCATCTTTGTCTTTTTTGACTTTAGTTGCTTTAAATCCTTGGCTGTACAGAAGCTTTTCAGTTTAATGAAGTCCCATTTGTTTATTTTTGTTGTTGTTGCAATTGCCATGGCTGTCTTCTTCATGAAGTCTTTCCCCAGGCCAATATCTTCCAGTGTTTTTCCTATGCTTTCTTGGAGGATTTTTATTGTTTCATGCCTTAAATTTAAGTCCTTTATCCATCTTGAATCAATTTTTGTGAGTGGGGAAAGGTGTGGGTCCAGTTTCAGTCTTTTACATGTAGACATCCAGTTCTCCCAACACCATTTATTGAAGGGAGTCTTTCCCCCAAGGTATGTTCTTGTTTGGTTTATCGAAGATAGGTGGTTGTAAAATGTTAGTTTCATTTCTTGGTTTTCAATTCGATTCATTTCTTGGTTTTCAATTCGATTCGAAACATTATACATGGAAGCAGTGAGATTAGCCAGAATTCAGAACATAATCCCCAGGAATCCAAGGGGGATCCTAAGTAAAAAGAAAATTCCAGGCTGGGAACAGTGGCTCAAACATGTAATCCTAATATTTTGGGAGGCTGACATGGGAGGATCACCTGAGGTCAGGAGTTCAAGACCAGCCTGGGCAACACAGGGAGAGCCCATCTCTATAAGTTTTCTTTTTTTTTTGTAGAGACAGAGTTTTACTTTATGGTCTCTGTTTTTGTGCCAGTACCATGCTGTCTTGAGCACTATGGCTTTGTAGTACAGACAAAAATCTGGTATGCTGATGCCCCCAGCTTTATTTTTGTTACAGAGAACTGCCTTAGCTATACGGGTTTTTTTCCAGTTCCATACAAAACGCAGAATAATTTTTTCCAAATCTTGAAAGTACAATGTTGGTATTTTGATAGGAATGGCATTGAATGGGTAGATTGCATTGGGAAGTATAGACATTTTAACAATGTTGATTCTTCCCGTCCATGAGCATGGTATATTCTTCCATTTGTCAATATCCTCTGCTATTTCCTTTCTGAGGATTTCATAGTTTTCTTTTTTTTTTTTTATTTTATTAAACCATAACTATATACATTGATATGATCATGGAACATCATACACTCGCTTCATAGACCATTTGACACATTTTTATCACAATGGTTAACAAAGCCTTTCTGGCGTTATCTCAGTTACTGTGCCAAAACATTTACATTCTACATTTACCAAGTTTCGCAAATACCCCTGTAAGATGCACCACAGGTATGATCCCACCGATCCCCCTCCCTCTACCCACGCCACCTCCCCTCCCTTTCCCACTTCCCCCTAATGTTAGGTTGTAACTGGGTTATAGCTTTCATGTGAGAGCCTCAAATTAGTTTCATAGTAGGGCTGAGTACATTGGGTACTTTTTCTTCCATTCTTGAGATACTTTACTAAGAAGAATATGTTCCAGCTCCATCCATGTAAACATGAAAGAAGTAAAGTCTCCATCTTTCTTTAAGGCTGCATAGTATTCCATGGTGTACATATACCACAATTTATTAATCCATTCGTGGATCCATGGGCACTTGGGCTTTCTCCATGACTTAGCAATTATGAATTGGGCTGCAATAAACATTCTGGTACAAATATCTTTGTTATGTTGTGATTTTTGTTCTTCTGGGTATATGCCCAGCAGAGGAATTACAGGATTGAATGGCAGATCTATTTTTAGATCTCTGAGTGTTCTCCATATATCTTTCCAAAAGGAATGTAATAATTTGCATTCCCACCAGCAGTGCAGAAGTGTTCCCTTTTCTCCACATCCACGCCAACATCACTGGACCTGAAATTTTGTGATATAGGCTAGCCTCACTGGAGTTAGATGATAAATCAAAGTAGTTTTGATTTCCATTTCTCTGATGATTAAAGATGATGAGCATTTTTTCATATGTCTGAAGGCCGTGCACCTGTCTTCTTCAGAGAAGTTTCCCTTCAAGTCCCTTGCTCAGCATGCGATGGGATCCCTTGTTTTTTTCTTGCTGATGCGTTTGAGTTCTCTGTGGATTCTGGTTATTAAACCTTTGTCAGAGATATACCCTGCAAATATCTTCTCCCATTCTGAGGGCTGTTTGTTTGCTTTACTTACAGTGTTCTTAGCTGTGCAGAAGCTTTTAAGTTTGATCAAGTCCCAGTAGTGTATTTTTGAAGCTGCTTCAATTGCCCGGGGGGTTCTCCTCATGAAATACTCACCCAGACCAATTTCTTCAAGGGTTTTCCCTGCATTCTTCTCTAGTATATTTATAGTTTCATGTCTTAAGTTTAAATCTTTAATCCAATGAGAGTCTATCTTAGTTAATGGTGAAAGTTGTGGGTCCAATTTCAGTCTTCTGCAGGTTGCCAGCCAGTTCACCCAGCACCATTTGTTAAATAGGGAATCTTTTCCCCACTGAATGTTTTTAATTGGCTTGTCAAAAATCAAATAGCGGTAAGTAGCTGGATTCATCTCTTGGTTCTCTATTCTGTTCCAGATATCTACTTCTCTGTTTTTGTGCCAATACCATGCTGTTTTGATCACTATCGATTTGTAGTAAAGTCTGAGGTCTGGTAGTGTGATTCCTCCTGCTTTGTTTTTATTTCTGAGTAATGTCTTGGCTATTCGAGGTTTTTTCTGATTCCATATAAAACGAAGTAATGTTTTTTCAAGATCTTTAAAATATGACAGTGGAGCTTTAATAGGGAGTGCATTGAAATTATATATTGCTTTGTGTAGTATGGACATTTTGATAATGTTGATTTTTCCCAGCCATGAGCATGGTATGTTTTTCCATTTGTTAACATTTTCAGCTATTTCTTTTCTTAGAGTTTCATAGTTCTCTTTATAGAGATCTTTCACGTCTTTTGTTAGGTAAATTCCCAAATATTTCATCTTCTTTGGCACTACTGTGAATGGGATAGAGTCCTTAACTGCTTTTTCAACTTGACTGTTGTTGGTGTATATAGAGGCTACCGATTTATGGATGTTGATTTTGTAACCTGAGACACTGCTATATTCCTTGATCACTTCTAAGAGTTTTGTAGTAGAGTCCCTAGTGTTTTCCAGATACACAATCATATCATCTGCGAAGAGCGAAAGTTTGATCTCTTCTGACCCTATATGGATACCCTTGATCACCTTTTCTTCCCTAATTGCAGTGGCTAAAACTTCCATTACAATGTTGAAAAGCAATGGAGACAATGGGCAGCCTTGTCTGGTTCCTGATCTGAGTGGAAATGATTCCAATTTAACTCCATTCAATATGATATTGGCTGTGGGTTTGCTGTAGATGGCCTCTATCAGTTTAAGAAATGTCCCTTCTAGACCAATTTTCTTGAGTGTTCTGATCATGAAGGGATGCTGGATATTATCAAAAGCTTTTTCTGCATCAATTGAGAGAATCATATGGTCTTTGTTTTTTAATTTGTTTATGTGCTGAATTACATTTATAGATTTACGTATATTGAACGAGCCTTGACACCCTGGGATAAAACCAACTTGGTCATGATGTGTAATTTGTTTGATGTGTTGCTGGATTCTGTTTGTTAGGATCTTGTTGAATATTTTTGCATCTATATTCATTAGCGATATCAGTCTATAATTTTCTGTTCTTATTGGGTCTTTTCCTGGTTTGGGGATCAGTGTGATGTTTGCTTCATAGAACGTGTTGGGTAGTCTTCCTTCTTTTTCTACATTTTGGAACAGGTTGAGTAATATAGGTACTAATTCCTCTTTAAAGGTTTGGTAGAGTTCTGACGTGAAACCATCTGGTCCCGGGCTTTTCTATTTAGGGAGGTTTTGTATAGTTGATGCTATTTCTGAACTTGATATGGATCTGTTCAACATTTCCACTTGATTCTGGTAAGTTGGAAGGTGGCGTGCTTCCAAGTATCGGTCAATTTCCTTCAGATTTTCATATTTCTGAGAATAAAGTTTCTTGTAATATTCATTTAGGATTTTTTGGATTTCTGATGAGTCTGTTGTTATTTCATCTTTGTTGTTTCTGATTGATGATATTAGAGATTTTACTCTTTTTTTTTCTGATTAGATTGGTCAGAGGTTTATCTATTTTGTTGACCTTTTCAAAAAACCAGCTTTTTGATTTATCGATCTGTTGTATAATTCTTTTGTTTTCAATTTCATTTAATTCTGCTCTAATTTTGGTTATTTCTTTTCTTCTACTGGGTTTGGGGTTGGAGTGTTGTTCCTTTTCCAGTTGCTTGAGATGTCCCATTAAGTTGTTAAATTCCTCTCTTTCTGTTCTCTTGAGGAAGGCTTGCAGTGCTATAAATTTCCCTCTTAGAACTGCATTTGCGGTGTCCCAGAGGTTCTGATAGTTTGTGTCTTCATTGTCGTTTTGTTCCAAAAAATTGGCGATTTCTTTCTTAATCTCATCTCTGACCCAGCTATCATTCAGCATAAGGTTATTTAACTTCCATGTTTTTGTATGAGTATGCAGATTCCTGTTGTTACTCAATTCAAGTTTTATTCCATGATGGTCCGAGAAGATGCAAGGAATAATTTCTATTCCTTTAAATTTACTGAGGTTAGACTTGTGACCTAAAATGTGGTCAATTGTGGAGTAAGTTCCGTGGGCTGATGAGAAGTATGTGTATTCAGTTTTGTTGGGATGAAATGTTCTGTAGATGTCTGCTAAATCTAAATATTGGATGGTTAGGTTTAAATCTAAGATTTCTTTGCTCAGCTTCTTGCTGGAGGATTGATCCAAACTGCCAAAGGAGTGTTAAAATCTCCGACGATTATGGAGCTGGAGGAAATCAAGTTACTCATGTCTGTTTCTCTTATAAATTGCATTCTGGTTGGGTGCATAGATATTAATAATTGAGATCTCATCATATTGAGTATTACCCTTAACAAATATGAAGTGACCATTCTTGTCATTCCTTACTTTTGATGGTTTAAAGCCTACTGTATCTGCAAATAAAATTGCAACACCTGCTTTTTTCTGATTACCATTTGCCTGAAATATGGATGACCATCCTTTCACCCTGAGTCTGTATTTGTCTTTTAAGTTAAGATGTGACTCTTGTATGCAACAAATATCTGGCTTGAGTTTTTGTATCCAGTCAGCTAACCTATGCCTCTTAAGAGGACAGTTTAAGCCATTGACATTGATGGAGAGTATTGATAAGTCTGGTGGAATTTTGGGTATCGAGTTTTTCAAAGGTCCAGTGGGCATTTTTAATCCTTTCACCAGTGTGGAAGTTGGAGTTTGATCCGAAGTTTCGAGTGAGTTTACTTTTGTCGTATAGGATTGGGTTGGTCATTGTGGAGGATAGGTCTGAGAATATCCTGAAGAGCTGGTTTACTTATGGCAAATTTTTTCAACATATGAATTTCATTGAAGTATTTAATTTCTCCATCATAGATGAAACTCAGTTTAGCTGGATACAAGATCCTGGGTTGAAAGTTATTTTGCTTTAGGAGATTAAAAGTTGATGACCAGCCTCTTCTGGCTTGAAAAGTTTCAGCAGAGTGATCTGCAGTTTTTCTAATATTCTTTCCTTTGTACATAATAGTTTTCTTTTGCCGGGCTGCTTTGAGAATCTTCTCTTTCATGTTAACTTTAGTGAAGCTAATTATGATATGTCTGGGGGATGACTTATTGGGGTTGAATCGTGCTCGGGTTCTGAAACTGTCTGCTATCTGAATTTCAGATTCTCTAGGCATGTCTGGAAAATTTTCTTTCATAATTTCATGCAGAAGGTCCTCTGTGCCCTTTGAGGCCACTTCATAATTCTTAGAAATCCCAATCATTCTTATATTGCTTTTTTTTAATTATCTGAGAGTTGTCTGAGTGAGTGATCCATTTTTGCTCTCCATTTCTCTTCCTCTTTGAGAGATTGGGAGCGTTCGAAGACTTTATCTTCAATGTCAGAAATCCTTTCTTCTGCTTGCTCCATTCTGTTGCTGAGGGATTCTACTGTATTTTTCATATCTTTGAGGGCTGTAAATTCTTGCTTCAGTGTGTCTAAGTCTTTGGTGGTTTTGTCTTTAAATTCGTTAAATTCTTGAGACAACTTTTGAATTTCTCCTCGAATTCCTAATTCCATTTGATTAATCTTGTCTGCAATCCAAATTCTGAATTCTATTTCTGACATCTCAGCCAGTTGTTTATGAATGGGATCTTCAATCACATCTGCCATATCTTTTCTTGGGGGGGTTGATCTATTCTGTTTATTCATGTTACCAGAGTTTTTCCGCTGATTCCGTCCCATGGTTATTTTACTCCCTTTGATTTTTCCCCTGGGGCTTTATCAAGGGTCTGTACAGTGTTGTGGCCTGAGAAACTGGGTCCCTGTCTTGTGTGGTGGGGCTAAGTGGTTCTGTCTTATTTTCAGCTGGTTTCTGTTCAATCCTATTGCAACGTCTACTCTGGCTTGAAGTCTCAGCTGTGTGGAAAAATCAGCAATTAAGTCACCCCGCCCGCCCACCTCTGGCACCAGTTGGAAAAGGAAAATCAAACCTTCCTACAACCGCACACCCAGGGCACCGCCTGAAAAGTTCTCAGTCTATTAGCCCAGTTCAAAAGGTCCAAATCAACTGTCTCAATCGGCACCTGTCTCGGGTGGGAGAGTTCAAGAGGTCTCTGGGAACTGGATCACAGGGGCCTGGTGACTCCTCTGACACGGCTCACCCCAGTGCAGCATGGAGTCAGGAGGAGCCACCCAGCAAACAGAGCAGTCTAGGAAGGTTGACGTCTCCTTCCCCACTTTGCCCCTCTGTCGGACCCAGTCACTGGTAACTCTGCAGATGGCTAACCCAGTTGCCCACAGTGAACAGACACTCCAGGGGTTTGCACCTGCCTGAATCGCAAGGAAGTCTGCCAGGCCCCCGTAGTCTGCCGCTATCTAGCAGGAGGAGATGGGGCCTGACATCTTTGAGTGCTTGATGCAGGTGATGGGAAGGAGGTGTTCACTCAGGCTTAGCCCCATCCCTGATTGATGCTGCTAACAGAACAGAACAGAACAGACAACGTTGCGGGGTTCTGTCTCTGTTCCTGCCGAAATCGCCTACAGAAGGCGGGCTGTTCTGAGTTCAAACGTCTTTGCTGCTGGAGGTTTGTGTCCTCTTTGCTGCTGGAGGTTTGCGTCTGGAGGTTTGTGTCCTCTTTGCTGCTGGAGGTTTGTGTCCACCTCTCTGGGTCAGCCCCGCCCTGGAAGCTTCCCGGGTTTGTGAGCAATGTCAGGAAATACCCAGCTCACTGGTGGCCTCCTCTGGTAGCCCAGGGAGTCAGGGGGTGTGGCCTCAGAATATCCAGGAGTGAGCTGTTCTGCCATTAAAGAAAAAACAGCTGTTGATCTGCCTCCAGGGAACTGCTGCTCTGGTGTGGGCACTCAGCCAACCCTTTTCTCCTCTGTCTCACGCCCCAGAGTCAGCACTTTATGCTGGGTCTGCAGTTTATGCTGGGTCCACATCCCTTGAGAGATCCCCCACGAATCCGAACTCTTGGGGGACAGGCCCCCAGACCCTGAGTGGGAGTGGGGGGGAAGCTAGAGTTTCATTCAGTTTTATGCCCGGCCGTATTGTTGCCCGGGAAGGGCTGCTGCACCGCACCGCAGGGAAGTGCCGCCAAGGCTTGATTCCCCCTCAGCAGAGTGCCCTCTCCTCGCTCACGTGTCTCAGAGTCAGCGCTGACCTGACGCAGCTCGGGCACTGTGCACTCCCCTTGAGAAATCAGCCAAGGATCCGAACTCCTGGGGGATAGGCCTCTAGACCCCGAGTGAGAGTGGGGGGGTGTGCTGGGCTCTCAGTGGGGAAGCTAGAGTTTTGTTCAGTTTTGTGCACAGCTGTATTGTTGCCTGGGGAGGGCTGCTGCACCACACCGCAGGGAAGTGCTGGCAAGGCTTTTCTCCCCCTCAGCAGAGTGCCCGCTCCTCCGTATCTGAGTCGGCACTGACCTGACACAGCTCGGGCACTGTGCACTCCCCTCCTCCTCTCGAGAAATCACCCAAGGATCCAAACTCCTGGGGGACAGGCCTCCAGACCCCTAGTGAGAGTGGGGGGGAGTGTTGGGCACTCAGCGGGGAAGCTAGAGTTTTATTCAGTTTTATGCCTGGCCGTATTGTTGCCCGGGGAGGGCTGCTGCACCGCACCACAGGGAAGTGCCACCAAGGCTTGACTCCCCCTCAGCAGAGTGCCCTCTCCTCACTCACGTGTCTCAGTCAGTGCTGACCAGTCGTGGCTCGGGCACTGTGTGCTCCCCTCGAGAAATCACCCAAGGATCCGAACTCCTGGGGGACAGGCCCCCAGACCCCAAGTGAGAGTGGGGGGGAAGCTAGAGTTTCATTCAGTTTTATGTCCGGCTATATTGATGCACGGGGAGGGCTGCTGCACCGCATCACAGGGAAGTGCCGCCAAGGCGTGACTCCCCCTTAGCCGGGTGCCCTCTCCACACTCGCGTGCCTCAGAGTCAGCGCTGACCAGTCGCAACTCGGGGACTGTCCACTCCCCTTGAGAAATCACTCAAGAATCCGAACTCCTGGGGGACAGGCCTCTAGACCTCAGTGGGTGGGAGGGGAGTGTTGAGGATTCAGGGTTGCCGGCAAAGGATTTTTAAAGTTTTATACAGTTTTATGCCCGGCAGGAGAATGCCACAGCACCCCAGTAGGGGAGGTAGGTCCAGTTTTTAGAAGGTCTCTCCCGTGGAGTGTAGTGGGAGGGCCTTTAATCTCTGCCCGTTTGTTTAATTGTGGGGCTCTTGAGCCGGTCTCATGGGGGAGGGGGACTCCCATCCACTTGGTGGTGGATTTTGTACCTTTTGTTTGCGTCCTTGTGATCACAGCTTGCCTCAGCGGTGTTGGTGTGCGTTGTTCAACCTTCTCTCTTGGTGTGGCTCTGTTGAAAGCTAGCTTCAGTCCGCCATCTTGTCTCTCCCTCATAGTTTTCTTTATAGAGGTCCTTCACCTCCTTCATTAGGTATATTCCTAGGTATTTCATTTTCTTTGAAACTATGGTGAAGGGAGTTGTGTCCTTAATTAGCTTCTCATCTTGACTATTATTGGTGTATACAAAGGCTACTGACTTGTGGACATTGATTTTATATCCTGAGACGTACTGTACTTTTTGATGACTTCTAGGAGTCTTGTGGTTGAGTCTTTGGGGTCTCTAAGTAAAAGATCATGTCATCAACAAAGAGGGAGTGTTTGACCTCCTCTGCTCCCATTTGGATTCCCTTTATTTCCTTGTCTTGCCTAATTGTATTGGCTAGAACTTCCAGCACTACGTTGAATAGTAAAGGTGACAGAGGACAACCTTGTCTGGTTCCAGTTCTAAGAGGAAAAGCTTTGAGTTTTACTCCATTCAGTAAAATATTGGCTGTGGGTTTGTGATAGATAGCTTCAATCAGTTTTAGAAATGTGCCACCTGGGCGGCGCCTGTGGCTCAGTCAGTAAGGCGCTGGCCCCATATACCGAGGGTGGCGGGTTCAAACCCGGCCCCGGCGAAACTGCAACCAAAAAATAGCCGGGCGTTGTGGCGGGCGCCTGTAGTCCCAGCTACTCGGGAGGCTGAGGCAAGAGAATCACTTAAGCCCAGGAGTTGGAGGTTGCTGTGAGCTGTGTGAGGCCACGGCACTCTACTGAGGGCCATAAAGTGAGACTCTGTCTCTACAAAAAAAAAAAAAAAAGAAATGTGCCACCTATGCCTATACTCTTCAGTGTTCTAATTAGAAAAGGATGCTGGATTTTATCAAATGCTTTTTCTGCATCTATTGAGAGGATCATGTGATCTTTATTTGTGCCTCTGTTAATATAGTGGATAACGTTTATGGACCTGCGTATGTTAAACCAGCCTTGCATCCCTGGGATGAAGCCTACTTGATCATGATGAATGACTTTTTTGATGATAAGCTGTAATCTATTGGCTAGGATTTTGTTGAGAATTTTTGCGTCTATATTCATGAGTGACATTGGTCTGAAATTCTCCTTTTTGTTTGGGTCTTTTCCTGGTTTTGGTATCAGGGTGATGTTTGCTTCATAGAATGTGTTGGGGGAAGATTCCTTCTTCCTCAATTTTTTGGAATAATTTCTGCAGTACAAGAATAAGCTCTTCCTTGCAGGTTTGATAGAATTCTGGTGTGAAGCCATCTGGACCAGGGCATTTTTTGGTTGGAAGCTTTTTTATTGTTTCTTTGATCTGAGTGCTTGAAATTGGTCTGTTCAGAAGCTCTATTTCTTCCTGGCTGAGTCTAGAGAGAGGGTGTGATTACAAATATTGATCCATTTCCTTCACATTGTCAAATTTCTGGGCATAGAGTTTCTGGTAGTATTCAGAGATGATCTCTTGTATCTCTGTGGGATCAGTTGTTATTTCCCCTTTATCATTTCTGATTAGGTTACTAGAGATTTTACTTTTCTATTCCTCGTTAGTCTGGCCAATGGTTTATCTATTTTATTTATTTTTTTAAAAAACCAACTTCTTGTTTCATTAATTTTCTGAATAATTCTTTTTTTTTCAATTTCATTGATCTCTGATTTGATATTGGATATTTCTTTTCTTCTACTGAGTTTAGGCTTAGATTGTTCTTCTTTTTCCAATTCCATAAGATCTCTTGTGAGATTGTTGATGCACTCTCTTTCTGTTTTTTGAATGTAGGCATCTAAAGCAATGAATTTTCCTCTCAAAACTGCTTTTGCAGTATCCCACAGGTTTTGGTAGCTTGTGTCTTCATTGTTGTTATGCTCAAGGAAGTTAATGCTTTCCTGTTTTATTTCTACCTGCACCCATCTGTTATTCACCAGAAGATTGTTTAATTTCCATGCCTTTGTGTGGGGTCGAGCATTTTTATTAGAGTTGAGTTCCACCTTTAGTGCCTTATGGTCTGAGAAGATACAAGGTAAAATTTCAATTCTTTTGATTCTGTTGATATTTGTTTTGTGTCCCAGGATATGATCAATTTTGGAGAATGTTCCATGGGGTGATGAGAAGAATGTATATTCTTTATCTTTGGGATGGAGTGTTCTATATGCATCTATCAAGCACAGTTGTTCTAGGGTCTCATTTAAATCTCTTATATCTCTGTTTAATTTCTGTTTAGAGGATCTGTCCAGCTCTGTAAGAGGAGTGTTAAAGTCCCCTGTTATGATGGTATTATCAGATATCATATTGCTCAGACTGAGTAAGGTCTGTTTCAAGAATCTGGGAGCATTTAAATTGGGTGCCTAAATTTTTAGAATTGAAATGTCTTCTTGTTGTAGTTTTCCCTTGACCAATATAAAGTGACCATCTTTGTCTTTTTTGACTTTAGTTGCTTTAAATCCACATGTATCTGAAAATAAGATTGCAACTCCTCTTTTCTTCTGAATTCCATTTGCCTGAAAAATTGTCTTCCAACCCTTGACTCAGAGCTTGAATTTGTCTTTTGAAGCCATGTGTGTTTCTTGCAGACAGCAAATGGATGGCTTGTGTTTTTTAATCCAGTCAGCCAATCTATGTCTCTTCACTGGGGAATTGAAGCCATTAACATTTATCGAGGTAATTGATAAGTGTGGTAGTATTCTATTCATCTTATTTTATAAGAGTCCATTGCTTAATCTTTTGCATCATTGTGGAGGTTAGGTTCTGTCCTTTAATTTCTGAGTTCTTACTTTGCTGCTGATCCATTGTGGTGGTCAGTGTGCAGAACAGGTTGAAGTATTTCCTCTAGAGCTGGTCTTGTTTTGGCAAATTTCCTCAATGTTTGTATATCCGTAAATGATTTGATTTCTCTGTCAATTTTGAAGCTTAGCTTAGCAGGGTACAGAATTTTGGGCTGGAAATTGTTCTGTTTAAGTAGATTAAAGGTAGATGACCATTGTCTTCTTGCTTGGAAAGTTTCATTAGAGAAGTCTGCTGTCACGTCAACTGGCGCTTACTCCTGGCAGCTTGCAGAATCTTTTCTTCTGTCTTGACTTTGGGCAGGTTCATCACAATGTGTCTTGGAGAAGCTCGGTTAGAGTTGAGGCGACCTGGGGTCCAATAGCCCTCTGAAAGCAGTGTGTCAGAATCTTTGGTGATATTTGGGAAATTTTCTTTTATAATGTTCTCTAGTATGGCTTCCATTCCTCTGGGGCATTCTTCTTCCCCT
Organism: Nycticebus coucang; assembly: GCF_027406575.1. Taxonomy (NCBI): domain Eukaryota; kingdom Metazoa; phylum Chordata; class Mammalia; order Primates; family Lorisidae; genus Nycticebus; species Nycticebus coucang. The sequence continues at coordinate 9,778,013 of NC_069803.1, read as the reverse complement.
TCTGGAATTCCCATAACTCGTATGTTGGAACGCTTTATAAACTCCCATAATTCTGACAGTGAACGTTCTGCTTTCTCTCTCTTCTTTTCTGCCTCTTTTACTATCTGTGTTATCTCAAGAACTTTGTCTTCTACCTCTGAAATTCTTTCTTCTGCATGGTCTAACCTGTTGCTGATACTTTCCATTGCATCTTTTTTTTTTTTTTCCATTGCATGTTTAAGTTCCCTAATTGACTGTTTCAGTTCCTTCAGCTCTGCTATACCCTTTTTATATTCTTCGTATGGTTCATCTCTTATTTGATTCTGTTTTTGGATTTCCTTTTGGTTATTTTCCACTTTATTAGCAGTTTCCTTCATTGTTTCCATCATTTCTTTCATTGTTTTCAACATGTGTATTCTAAATTCCCTTTCTGTCATTCCTAAAGTTTCTTTATAGGTGGAATCATCTGCAGTATCTACCTCATTGTCCCTTGGTGGGGTTGTTCTGGACTGGTTCTTCATGTTGCCTAGAGTTTTCTGCTGATTCTTCCTCATGAGTGATTTCTTTTATCTGTTTCCTTGCCCTAATTTTCCTTTCAACTCCTCTGGCTCTTTAAGTTCTTGTGCCCGTGGAAGTTGCGAGCAGGTTTAGACAGATTGAACACACGCAACCACTTGCCGGTTTTCCACTGTTTTAGTCCTCCTCTTGTTGTCCAGAAGTCTCTCGCTGACTCACTGTGTCCTCGCAGGGGTGATGATAGGCATATCCCACCAGCCAGAGATGCCTGGAGTCCTATCTCCCCAGACTCATGGTGCCCAGATGCAAGGAAGCTGTTACACAGCCGCCATCTTGCTCCGCCTATCTAACCTCAATAAATTTAAAGGAATAGAAATTATTCCATTCTCAGACCACCATGGAATAAAACTTGAGCTGAGTAACAACAGGAATCTGCATACTCATACAAAAACATGGAAGTTAAATAATGTTATGCTGAATGATAGCTGGGTCAGAGATGAGATTAAGAAAGAAATCACCAATTTTTTGGAACAAAATGACAATAAAGACATGAACTATCAGAACCTCTGGGACACCGCAAAGGCAGTTCTAAGAGGGAAATTTATAGCACTGCAAGCCTTCCTCAAGAGAATGAAAAGAGAGGAAGTTAACAACTTAATGGGACATCTCAAGCAACTGGAAAAGGAAGAACATTCCAACCCCAAACCCAAGAGAAGAAAAGAAATAACCAAAATGAGAGCAGAATTAAATGAAATTGAAAACAAAAGAATTATACAACAGATCAATAAATCCAAAAGCTGGTTTTTTGAAATGGTCAATAAAATAGATAAACCTTTGTCTAACCTAAACAGGAGAAAAAGAGTAAAATCTCTAATCTCATCAATCAGAAATAACAAAGACAAAATCACAACAGATTCCTCAGAAATCCAAAAAATCCTTAATGAATATTACAAGAAACTTTATTCTCAGAAATATGAAAATCTGAAGGAAATTGAGCTATACTTGGAAGCATATTACCTTCGAAGACTTAGCCAGAATCAAGTGGAAATGTTGAACAGGCCCATATCAAGTTCGGAAATAGCATCAATCATACAAAACCTCCCTAAAAAAAAAGCCTGGGACCAGATGGTTTCACGTCAGAATTCTACCAATCCTTTAAAGAGGAATTAGTACCTATATTACTCAACCTGTTCCAAAATGTAGAAAAAGAAGGACGACTACCCAACATGTTCTATGAAGCAAACATCACCCTGATCCCCAAACCAGGAAAAGACCCAACAAGAAAAGAAAATTATAGACCAATATCATTAATGAATATAGATTCAAAAATATTCAACAAGATCCTAACAAACAGAATCCAGCAGCACATCAAACAAATTATACATCATGACCAAGTCGGTTTTATCCTAGGGTCTCAAGGCTGGTTCAATATACGTAAATCTATAAATGTAATTCAGCACATAAACAAATTAAAAAACAAAGACCGTATGATTCTCTTAATCGATGCAGAAAAAGCTTTTGATAATATCCAGCATCTCTTCATGATCAGAACACTTAAGAAAATTGGTCTAGAAGGGACATTTCTTAAACTGATAGAGACCATCTACAGCAAACCCACAGCCAATATCATATTGAATGGAGTTAAATTGGAATCATTTCCACTCAGATCAGTAACCAGACAAGGCTGCCCATTGTCTCCATGGCTTTTTAACTTTTTAATATAAGTATTCCTTTGTGGGATATGAGAAAATTACACTTGCTGGTATTCATCTTGTCATACTTTAAGACCTTGCTATTTTCAAGTGTACAACACTTGGGAGCTTGTTAGAAATGTGGACTCTCAATTTTCCCTTCAGACCTATGTAATTTGAATATGCATTTTTAATGATATCTATGGGATTCATATGAACAATTATATATATATATTTTTTTTTTTTGAGAAAAGAGTCTTACTATCTCTCCATAGAGTGCTGTGGCATCACAGTTCACCACAACCTCAAACTCTTGGGCTTAAGTGATTCTCTTGCTTCAGCCTCTCAAGTAGCTGGGATTACAGGCACCTGCCACAACTGCCTGGAAGTTTTAGCCACTGCAATTAGGGAAGAAAAGACGATCAAGGGTATCCATACAGGGTCAGAAGAGATCAAATTTTTACTCTTCGCAGATGATATGATTGTATATCTGGAAAACACTAGGTACTCTACTACAAAACTCTTAGAAGTGATCAAGGAATACAGCAGCGTCTCAGGTTACAAAATAAACATTCATAAGTCGGTAGCCTTTATATATACCAACAATAGTCAAGTTGAAAAAACAGTTAAGGACTCTATCCCATTCACAGTAGTGCCAAAGAAAATGAAATATTTGGGAATTTATCTAACAAAGGACGTGAAAGATCTCTATAAAGAGAACTATGAAACTCTAAGAAAAGAAATAGCTGAAAATGTTAACAAATGGAAAAACGTACCATGCTCGTGGCTGGGAAGAATCAACATTGTTAAAATGTCTATATTACCCAAAGCAATATATAATTTCAACACAATCCCTATTAAAGCTCCACTGTCATACTTTAAAGATCTTGAAAAAAACAATACTTCATTTTATATGGAATCAGAAAAAACCTCGAATAGCCAAAACATTACTCAGAAATAAAAACAAAGCAGGAAGAATTACGCTACCAGACCTCAGACTATACTACAAATCGATAGTGATCAAAACAGCATGGTTTTGGCACAAAAACAGAGAAGTAGATGTCTGGAACACAGTAGAGAACCAAGAGATGAATCCAGCTACTTACCGTTATTTGATCTTTGACAAGCCAATTAAAAACATTCAGTGGGGAAAAGATTCTCTATTTAACAAATGGTGCTGGGTGAACTAGCTGGCAACCTGTAGAAGACTGAAACTGGACCCACACCTTTCACCATTAACTAAAATAGACTCTCACTGAATTAAAGATTTAAACTTAAGACATGAAACTATAAAAATTCTAGAGGACAGTGCAGGGAAAACCCTTTAAGAAATCGGTCTGGGCGAGTATTTTATGAGGAGGTCCCCCCGGGCAATTAAAGCAGCTTCAAAAATACACTACTAGGACTTGATCAAACTAAAAAGCTTCTGCACAGCCAAGAACACAGTAAGTAAAGCAAGCAAACAGCCCTCAGAATGGGAGAAGATAAATAGGTTATAAATAGGAGTTATATCTATAAATAGGAGGACATATCTACAGGTTATGTCTCCGACAAAGGTTTAATAACCAGAATCCACAGAGAACTCAAACGCATTAGCAAGAAAAGAACAAGTGATCCATCTCAGGCTGACCAAGGGACTTGAAGAGAAACTTCTCTGAAGAAGACAGGCGCGCGGCCTTCAGACATATGAAAAAATGCTCATCATCAGCGAAATGGAAATCAAAACTACTTTGAGATATCATCTAACTCCAGTGAGACTAGCCTATATCACAAAATCCCAAGACCAGAGATGTTGGCACGGATGTGGAGAAAAGGGAACACTTTTGCACTGCTGGTGCGAATGCAAATTAATACATTCCTTTTGGAAAGAGATATGAAGAACACTTAGAGATCTAAAAATAGATCTGCATTCAATCCTGTAATCCCTCTACTGGGCATATACCCAGAAGACCAAAAATCACATCATAACAAAGATATTTGTATCAGAATGTTTATTGCAGCCCTATTCATAATTGCTAAATCATGGAAAAAGCCCAAGTGCCCATCGATCCACAAATGGATTAATAAATTGTGGTATATGTACACCCCTTAAAGAAAGATGGAGACTTTACCTTTTTCATGTTTACATGGATGGAGCTGGAACGTATTCTTCTTAGTAAAGTATCTCAAGAGTGGAAGAAAAAGTACTTAGCCTTACTATGAAACTAATTTAGGGCTTTCACATGAAAGCTATAACCCAGTTACAACCTAAGAATAGGGGGAAGGGAGGTGGGTGGGTAGAGGGAAGGGGATTGGTGGGATTACACCAGCAGTGCATCTTACAAGGGTATATGTGAAACTTGGTAAATGTGGAATGTAAGTGTCTTGGCACAGTAACTGAGAATGCCAGGAAGGCTATGTTAACCAGTGTGATGAAAGTGTGTCAAACGGTCTATGAAGCTAGTGAATGATGCCCCATGATTATATCAATGTACACAGCTATGATTTAATAATAAAAATATAATAATAATTCAGGCACCTCTGTGAAAAGTGTGTTCTACATCTGATCTGAGCATGTGGTACTAGAAGGAAGATTGCAAATATTATTCTTTGATGAATCATAAGTTGTTGTCTTTAAATTAAAGTTGGGACTTTGCAAAAACACAGGAGGGTAATGCAAATAATAATATGTGATATATCGTCTCCTAAACAATTAATTTAAACTTCCCTCTCCAATCCTAACCCCCCTTCATCAGATAGATTTTACAAATTCTTCATGTAGTTTAATATTTATCTTTCATTTTCTAGAAAGACTGAGCCAGACACATGATTCATTTAGGCTTATGATCTCTCCTTTAATTTGGAAGTGTCTTTGTTGCCCATGAAAGTGGCTACAAGCTGGACTAGAAATGCAGGAGCAAAATGGGCCTTAAAACTAAAGAACAGACTATCTTAGTCTCTTTTGTTGTTAGAAAGGAATAACAGATGCTGGGTAATTTATAAAAAAATAGAGGTCTATTTTTTTTTTTTTACGGTTCTGCAGGCTGCGTAATCAGGACTCGGGATCTGCTTCTGGTGAGGGCTCTAGGCTGCTTCCAGCATGTCCGGAGGTGAGGGGGAGTCAGCGTTACAGAGATATGCGGTGAGCGAGGAAGCAAGAGGCAGAGAGTGCACGGCCGCGCAGTCAGCTGTTCTCTTGGGAACTAATGAAGTGAGAACTCACTCACCCCCCACCCAAGGAAAGGAGTAATCTGTTTGTCCTCGTCATTCGGACACTTTCCATTCAGCCTCACTTCCAATCCTGGGGATCAAAGTTCAACATGAATTCAGAGGCGGTCAAACGAATCCATGCAGAAAGTATGTAAAATCTCATTTGATGACATTGTAGTAGCCTCCATGTGTTCATAGTCAAGGAATATGACTCTCGCAGGCGGAGTCATTTTGGGCGAGCCTGCAAGTTGCTTCCTTTGAAGAGATGCCAATGAACTTGCTCTTGCCTTTCACACTGTTCCTGTTCAGTGCTCATGGAGATTTAGCAAAAGCGTCAATAACAGTTTAGATGCTCCTCAACTTGCAGTGGGCCCATGCCCCCCAGTAAACTCATGGTAAATTGAAAATGCATTGAATACCCTTAATCTGTGGAATGTCATAGCACTTAGCCTAAATATGCTTATAATACTTACATTAGCCTGTACTTGGGAGAATTAATCTAATATAAAGCCTACTTTAGAAAGAAAGTGTTGAATATCTTTTGTAATATATTGAATACTATACTGTATTCAAGTATAAAGTGAAAGTGAAAAGCAGAATGGTTTCCCACCACCATGAAGTCAAAAAATCACGAATAGAACCATTATAAGTTGGGGATCATCTGTGTACTTTAAATCAGGCTAACACTCTGATGTTAATCTTAATTCTTGGTTTGCTTGGAAACATTTCAGCAACTTTATCCAGAAGAGCAGACTATTCTGAGAGAGACGGGAGGCTTTCCTAGTGATGGGGTCAGTCCTATTGTAACATCATTAATTCTTCCTGCAGAATTTTTCTGCTCAAATTCTTTCTGCACACCCAACATTGGCCTCTCAGATAAACTACTCTCATTCCCTGAGAATTGTTCTTTTTTCCATTAAGGCAGGACAAGTAGAGAAAGAATTATGCATTACCTTATTGGATGTGCCCACATTTATGTGAAATTCATCTGTATCATTGTCTTTTTGCCTTTTTTTAGTTGGTAATTCAAACTGATTTTCAGTTGTCTGTGGAACTATGTGTTATTTAATGCTCTGTACAAAGTGGAATTTATGTACCTCTGTGTATTCTCCCTTCGCATTTATCCAGTGAATAAGTACAACTTATTCTTGTGATTGCAGAATAATTTACACGAACATGTAACTACTTGTAGGAATCTTCTACTATTAGGAAAGATCATCTTCATTCCATTTATTTGGAAGAGAACAGTTCTCTCAAATATCCCTTATCCTTTATAGTAGATTCTATTATTGTTTGCCAAATATTCTCTCTCCTCTTCCTGGTGTGGGGGGAACACAACATTAAATTTAGGCTGAGACACGTGACTAGGTCAATGAAATGTGGTGGACGCCACAGGACACACGTTCCTGTCAATCTGCTCGCAGTCCTGCCCGCTGCAAGGAAACTGTGTGCCTTCCAGGGAGACTGCGCTTTCATCCTGGGGTTTGAATGTGGGAAAGCTCTAAGCCTGCAGTGAGTCCTGTAGATCCTAAATGTTAGGAAGCCAATATTTGTACTCGTGGTTGCAAACCTCTGAGATCTGAGATTGTTTTCAAGGAATGTTTGTACAGTGGGAACTGAGATCAGGAACTGGAATCAGGAACTGCTGTCTGCTTCCCATTTTCACCTTTCCAAATGGGGATCTTTATGGCTGTCATCCTCATGTTGTTTCACTTTTATATAATGTGTGTGTGTCCATCGGGGGATGTAAGTAGCATTTCTTCTTAGCTCATAGATGTCTGGGAAAACAGGTACCATGTCTAGATCTGATGTCTTCTGATTGTCTCCTAAGGGAAAATATTTTGAATATTTGCAATCAAGGGGGTTGACTGTGATAGATGATATTATTATTCGGCAAATATTCACTCTCTCCTCATCCCCCATGTGAGAGGAGAATACTGCTGAGCCCCGTCAAAAAGTCTGCTTGGCTGTGTGGCTTGCTATGAACAAGGGAATATGGAAGGAAGTGAGTGTGCCAGTTCCAAAGGAAGGTTTTGAGAGATATTGAGGGTTCTGCCCTCTTTCTGGCTCTCCAGCTCTCATCATAACAGCAGGATACCCTGGGCCAGAGGCTCCTGTGACAGGCCCTAGGAAGGCATGCTACCTAAACCAGCAGAGCAGCTACGCTAACCGGCAGAACTGTGAGTGGGGGAAAGTGTGTTGTTGTAATCACCTGAAATTTTGGGGTGGTTTTGCTATCTATGTGGCACTATTGCAGCAAAAGCTGTCCTGATATCCTTTAAATGAAGGGGTGGGGGCTGATGTTCACAGATCGTTAGCATTTGAGCTAATCGTATTTCTGTCCAGACAGCTACATGTAGAAAATATGAAACTCAAAGAAAGCTTATTCTGGAAATAATTAAGTAAATTAGAAACAACCATGCTTGTTCTAAGAAAATTCTGCTATGCACCACACAAAATGTAACATTAAAAGTAAAAAAAGAAAAGAATTGCAAGCAGCTTCTCCAAAGATCCTTGACAGACTGGCTCCTTCTTCTCTGAGGACTAAGTGTACGGCCAGGGCACCGTCCCCTCTCGGGTACTCAGCTCACTGGTGTCATTTCCAGGCAGTCAGTATTTTGATAATTTGCTTGCATTATTGCATTCATTTGTTCAAGAGCCAGAATATTTGAATATGCATATTTTTAATTGCAGCTAGAGCTATGTATGTACACGTTTTGTAGATACTTGAGTATGAGGCTTCTGCTTTCAACCTCAGTCTCAAGAACATGTGTTTTTCTTCTGATTTGTTATCCGTCTTTGTCTGTCTGTTTTTATTCGGTGGTACCCTGGGACCTCTTAATGAGGTCCACTGGTATGTTTTTCTTCTAGCACTGTGCAATGAAATAAATCTGGTTGCTCACTTTCTCTCTATACAGGGTTTGCCAACCTCACTGACCAGGTAGAGGTAACAGGCAATGGTAGCATATTTCTGGAAGTAGAATTAGAGAATTAAGAAGTGACATCCTTGTAAAGATAACCTTGTTGGGATAAGCACTAGGTATGTATGGAGCAATAGCCACCAACTTTTGTTGTGTGGAGATGGCAAAACCAAAGTCAGCCCCAAAACATTTATGCTACTTTTACTTTAACTTAAAGAACATTATTAGTAAAACTGTAAGCAAAATATTGAGAAAATAAGATAATAAGTAATCTGTATGAGGCAGAAAACAAAACAGACATCACAGAAGCATTAAAAAGCCCAAATCTATCACTTACTTTTCTTTGATTTAAAAAAAATTTTAACGAACATTTTCATTAAATTTTTCTAAATTTCAATACATTTACGGAGTACGAATGTTTTTTTGACACCTGGATGAATTGTATAGTGATGAAGTCAGGGCCTTTATTGTATCCACCACCCAAATAGCATACACTGTACACAGTAGGTAGTTTTTGATCTCTCATCCCTCTCTCCTTCCTCACCCCACCCCTTGTTGAATCTCTGAAGTCCACTGTACCACTTTGTATGAACGTGTATACCCATCACCTACCTCCCATTTATAAGTGGGAATATGTAGTATTTGTTTTTCCATTCCCAAGAAACTTCACTTAGGATTACAGCTTCCAGTTCCATCCATGTTGCTGAAAAGACGACATCTATTCTTTTTTTTTTTTTTTTTTTTTTGCAGTTTTTGGCCTGGGCTGGGTTTGAACCTGCCACCTCTGGCATATGGAGCCGGCGCCCTACTCCTTTGAGCCACAGGTGCCTCCCGGCATTTATTCTTTGTTATGGCTGAGTAGTGCCCCGTGGTCTGCTGCATGTTCTTGATCTACGCATCAGGGCATTGAAGGCTGATTCCGTGTCTTTGCGAATGGGAGTCATGCTGTGATGAATGTGTGTATGACTACATGTGTCTTTTGATAAATGACTTTTCCCCTTAGGATCGATATCAGTAGTGGGATTGCTGGATCAACTGGTGGTGCATCTACTTTCAGTTCTTTGAGGAATCTCAGTATTTTCCATACAGGTTGTACTAATTTACATTCCCACCAGCAGTAGGTACGTGTTCCCCTTTCACCACATCTGTCTCAGCATCTATGGGTGTTTTACTGTCTCAGCATCTATGGGTGTTTTACTGTCTCAGCATCTATGGGTGTTTTACTTTTTAATAATGGCCATTCTGACAGGGGGAAGGTGGTATCTCCTGGTGGTTTGAATTTGCATTTACCTGATGACCAGGGATGTTGACCAGTTTTTCATATGTTTTTTGGCCATTTGTATCTCGTTTGAAAAATGTTTGTTCACATCTTTCCCCCGATTTTTAATGGCATTCTTTGTTTTGTTTTTTCTTGCTGACTTGTTTGAGTTCCTTACAGATTCTGGATATTTGTTCTTTGTTCGATGTGTGGTTCTAGATTTTTTCCCATTTTGAGGTTGTCTGTGTGCTCTGTTGGTGTTTCTTTTACTGTGCAGAAACTTTTTAATTTAGTCAAGTCCTTTTTATTTATTTTTATGTGTATGTTATATTTGATTTTAGGATCTTAATCATAAATTTGTTGCCTGTGTCAATGTCCAGAAGAGTTTTTCTTAAGTTTTGTTCTGGAATTTTATAGTGTAGGGTCTTACATTCAAATCTTTAATCGATGTTGGATTAATTTTTGTGTATGGTCAGGCATAGGGATGCAGACTTATTCTTCTGCCTGTGGCTCTCCATTTTCTTAGAACTGTCTATTAAGTAGAGCATCCTTTCCCCAGTGTATGCTTTCTCAAAGATCAGTTGGTTGTAGGTATCTGGTTTTATTTCTGCAAACCCATTGCTTATGACAACAAATAATAAATGGATTTATTTTGTTTTTTCTTTTTCTTTTCCTTCTTTTTTTTTTTTTTTTTTTTGGAGACAGGGTCTTACTCTGTACCCTGGGTAGAGTGTGCCATAGCATCAAAGTTCACAGCAAACTTATGGGCTTGAACAATTCTTTTGCCTCAGCTTCCCAAGTTGCTGAGACTACAGGTGCTCACCATAACACCTGGCTATTTTTCTATTTTTAGTAGAGACAGTATCTTGCTCCTGCTCAGGCTGGTCTAGAACACCTGAGCTAAAGTAATGCACACTCCATGGCCTCCCAGAGTGCTAAGATTACAGGTGTGAAACACCACTCCCGGCCTAATAAACAAATTTAAGTGTTAACATCTGTAAGTGGGTTGGGTGTGGTGGCTCAAGCCTGTGATCCCATCCATTTGGGAGGCCAAGGAAGCAGGAGGATTGCTTGAGGCCAAGAGCTGGAGATAAACCTTTGTAACATAATGAGACCCCCAAAATATTAGCCAGGCATGGTGGTGGCATGAGCCTTTAGCCTCACTACTTGGGAAGCTGAGTCAGGAGGATCACTAGAGACCAGGAGTTGGAGGTTGCAGTGTGAACTATGATCATACCACTGCTCTCTAGCCAGGGTGACATAGTGAGACCCTGTCTCAAAGAAAAATTCCTAAGTTATTTGTGAAAAAAACAAACAAACAATATTTACAAAACCTAAACAGTAACACAGAAAGTATGAATAAACATGATAGAACAAATCAAGCAAAAATAAACAAAAATCCAAAGCACCAAACATTGAAATGTCTAGAGGGGGTCACTTTGTAAGTCTGTTATGCACAATCTACAAATAATCATATACTGAATAGCATATACTCAAAATCTATACACAGAAACATTAGAAATGAATGTAACATGATGATAACAACACCAATAATGATAAAACTAGTGTTTATTGACCATATTATGTGCCAGGCACAGTGCCAATTGCTGTATTTCCATTATCTTTTAATCTAAAGATATTTTTATGAATTAGGGGGATATTTGTTTTATAAATGAAGACACAGAACTTTAGAAACATTGACCAACTTGACCAACATTACCCCTGGTAAGTACAGAACCAGGATGTAAAACAGGCTGGTCCTTGATACCTATGACTAACCTTGACAAAATGTACGGGGGATACTTTAAAGGAAGAACTTGGCCCAACTCTGAATATGCAATGTTTAAGCAAATAAAAATAAATACTAAGGCATAAGATTGGTATGAAATTGTTTAATAAATTGCTTAAAACTTAAAAAAAATGTTTATTTATTTTTCGTGTACAGAGAACTTACCTTGTTGTGAAGCATCCATGAAGCATTTGCAGAATGGGTTCAACATTGAGCTAAATATAAAATGTTAAGAAACAGAAATTAAATAAACCACATTTACTTATGATAATAGGATTAAAAATTAATTTTTAATTAGTCTATGTTAACCAGTGTGATGAAAATATGTCAAATGGTCTACAAAACCAGTGTATGGTGCCCCATGATTGCATTAACGTACACAGCTATGATTTAATAATTAAAAAAATCATTATAGGTTTTTTTTTTTTTTTTTTTTGTAGAGACAGAGTCTCACTTTATGGCCCTCGGTAGAGTACCATGGCATCACACAGCTCACAGCAACCTCCAACTCCTGGGCTTAAGCGATTCTCCTGCCTCAGCCTCCCGAATAGCTGGGACTACAGGCGCCCACCACAACGCCCGGCTATTTGGTTGCAGTTTGGCCGGGGCCGGGTTTGAACCCGCCACCCTCGGTATATGGGGCCGGTGCTTTACCGACTGAGCCACAGGCGCCGCCCATCATTATAGGTTTTAATCATATGAACAAGTCATCAAGTCTCCATAAATTCAATCTCTTATTTAAAAAGCCCCAAATCTTAACTAATAGAAGGAATCCAAAGTAGAATTATAGTTATATATAATTCAATGAAAATAGAAGAAGTAAATTAAAAAAAAGAACTTTGATATGTAGTCAAACAAGTATTTAGAGGCAAATTCATATCTTAAGAGTTTTCTTATTTAATAAGAAAGAACAAACAAGAATCACAACAATCTATTTCTTCTAAGATAGAAATGAATATCATTTTGAAATAAAAGAATATAGAAAGAACAGAATTAATACATTAGAAACCAACAAAAGCATACAAATTACTGAATAATATGAATTGATTCTTTTCAAAAATTAAAAATAACATTTTTTTAGAGACAGAGTCTTGCTCTGTTGCTCTGAAGCTATGCAGACATAGCTTCCTGCCAACTGGAGCTCCTGGCCCAGGCATCCCCCCACTCAGCCTCTGGAGCAGCTTAGATAACAAGCATGTACTACCACACTGGCCTGATTCTTTAAAATTACAAAAACATGTACAACTTTGTGAAAGGTAATTAAAATGAGAAGAAAAATTAGATCCTTAGAATTAGGAATGATAAATGAGATGGGAGAGTATAATGTAATGCTTCCTTAAACATTTCAAAGAACTAGCTTCTTTCTGGAGAAAAATAAAAGATCAAAATTGGTACAACATGGATAGAAACTACTATAGTGTATAATAAAAATAGCCATAGAATAAATTAATATATTTGTCAAAAATTTGCTTTTTAGATAAAGCTTTATGTGTGAGTCTTGCAAGTTCTCAGGAAACAGGTAACTTTTATGTTATGTAAGCGAAGAGTAAGTAACAAAAAGGTGGAAGATGCCCTGATGATAAATCCTGGCAATGACAGCAAAAAAGTAATGAACAAACAAAAAGACCCAGCAGTTAAGAACATACTGAGGGTGTCAAAAAAAGTATACACAGTTTAAGAAAGGAAAGAACCTTAATAAAATTGTAATGCTCAATATATACAAAAGATACAAGATACAAGTCATATTTGAGCACTTCTTGTAACGGCAGACGTCAAATGTGACTTGAGTATTACAAATTTAATACAGTTTTTTTCCCTTTCCTAAAATGTGCATGTGTTTGTCGGCTCCCCCTATGTGTGTGTCTATGTGTTCTGTAAATGTACCCTGTGTTCTTGAGAATGCAGAGTGTGTGTGTTTGCTGTCATCATCAAGTTTTACTATTTGGGGGAAGTTTTTCAACTTTTTGATATTCTCACTTAGCTTACACATCATCAAAGTTATCTTTGTGTATATACATAGTATATACATATATATTCGATAATTCTAGAATATGTTAGCCAGTCAAAGAATAGCAGAAGTGAATTAATCCCTAGTAGCCCTGGCACCCCTGGCCTGTGGTACCCTCTCAGTAGTTCAGCAATAACCAGCTCAGCAACTGTGACTTGGGTCAAGGGAAGAACTCAGGAACTACAAAACCTCTCCTTATCTAACAAAGACCCTTCCTTCCCCTCTGGTTCCCATTGTGACATAGCCCATTGGGTACTCTCTGTCTCTTTTGCATGCCCCTATTAATATATAAAGGAGCCAGCCACTGAGACCCTCTCTGGAGCCCTCTGGTGTTGGGGCTCAAGCCTGGTCTACCTCTCAGCAGGAGAAAGAGCTGCTTGCGTTCTGCTGTTTGCATCCAAGTTGTTGACTCGCCTCTCACCCTGTCAGTCCATGCTCCAGCAGCAACAGGAAAATGAAAAAATTGCTCACCATCCCCAAGGTAAGTTTATCAGAGGAATGCTAATTTTTAGAAAGTATATTTTCCAAAGTTACTTTAATAAGTTGAACAATCTCAGCATATGTTAAAATGGTGTTAGATGAAATTCAAAGCCTATTGCTGAAGATATTTCAGGAACCAGTGAATATTTTTTCAGTACAATAAAGAACTCCCTTAGAAATCCCCTGTCAGTATCCTAATAATGAAAGACAGAAGTCTTCTCCTTAAAATCAGTAACAAATCCAGGATACTCATTGTTACTGTCATTATTTAAAGTTGTGTGGGACATCTAGTCAACCTATGAAGCAGAAAAAAAATTATGCCTATTTGACAATAATATGATCTTGTGAAAAATTATACACTTAAAGTTATTTAATTCAGTCTTGATAAAAATTGAAGTAAAATCAGAAACTACACAATTTTTATTGCTGAATCTTTGAGAACTTGGTGCACTCTATTGTACTAACCCCAATGTTTAGGAATATAGGAACTGAACTAGCTATTTGTTACATTTAAGAAAAAGAGCAAGAAGTAATTAAGTTGTGGCTACTCTAAAAACTCTGAAACAGGATAGAGGGAAGGTCCTTCCCGGAAGATTATTATTTCTTCTGTATCTTTTTTTTTTTTTTTATCTTTTAGTTGCTACATAATAATTGTGCATATTTATGGGATACATAGTTTCCATAGATGTTTAGATAACTACAACGTAGAATGATCAAATCAGGGTAATTTGCATATCAATCACTTTAGCCATTATCATATCCTTGTTGGGAACATTTTATATCCTCTCTTCTAGCCATTTGAAAATAAGCAATAAGTTATTGTCATCAGAATATTGGAGCATGGCTAGTTTGTTTCCAAGAAGCTTTCCTGTGAGAGTCCAGTTGAGATTCAAGGAATAATTAACATAGAACTATTAACTTTGAAATCTAAAACTATAATACCCTTTCAATTGTTTGTTATAGAAAAAACGTTTTCTTTTTCTTATGTACACGTCATGTGAAGTTAAAATTTCAATGTTGACTACATGCTTCAGCTTCAAAGATTTGTTATAATTATTTAAAGTAGTAGAAAATCCCATTTTTCTACTTGTATCAGTTATGGAACAAGTACTTAGTACTGATTGTAGCACAAACCTTTTAAAAATACAAAGCACAATCATGAAAATTTGCCCCCCAAACCTAAGCTTGACATTGATAAAAGTCTGAAAATGTGAATGTCGGGCATATAATACTAAATGCATTTTTTTTTTTTTTTTTTGTAGAGACAGAGTCTCACTTTATTACCCTCAGTAGAGTGCCGTGGCCTCACATGGCTCACAGCAACCTCCAACTCCTGGGCCCAAGCGATTCTCCTGCCTCAGCCTCCTGAGTAGCTGGGACTACAGGCGCCCGCCACAACGCCCGTAAATGCATTTTTTTTTCTTTCAGTTTTTGGCCGGGGTTGGGCTTGAACCCGCCACCTCTGGCATATGGGGCCGGCGCCCTACTCCTTTGAGCCACAGGCGCCACCCACTAAATGCATTTTTAAAGTATGTTCTTTATGGACTCATGTTCGTGTGTCTTTGTTCTATGTTCTTTATGGACTAATGTTCGTGTGTCTCTCAAAAATTCTTACATTAAAACCCTAACTCCCAACCGGATGGTATAAGAAGGTGGGACCTTTAGAAGATGATCTGGTTGTAGGGTGGAGGCCCCATGATGGGTTTGGGGCCCTTATCAGAGACAAGAATGCTCCTTCTTCCTCTAATTCTACTGTCCTCTGTGTAAGGACTCGGTGAGAAGATGGCCAGCTGCAAACCAGGGAGGAGTCTCTCACCAGATCTGCATTGATCTTGGAATTTCCAGTCTTCCAGAACTCTGAGCAATAAATTTCTGTTGTTCAAACCACCCAGTCTGTGGAAATTTATCATAGCAGCTTAAAGTAAGATACTGGACATAATCCAGTAATAAATTATTTTTTAATTCCCATTCTTATTTTGGTGGCCAAAAATATATAATGCCTAGAGCTAACCTTTAAAGGATATAGAACCTAGTGAATGAAAATAAAATCATCTCTAAAATTTCACTGATGAAAATAAATAGATAATTGAGTAAATGGGAGGCAAACATGTTCTTAAGTGGTGAATTCAAATAATTCAAAAATTTCCCAAGGTTAATTTTTAGATGAACATCCCAAAGTTTTTCCCTCTGAAATTTGATAAATATTGTTATATCAATAGAACAATAAAACTTTCTTGGCATGAATATCCAAAGAAGTTTTTTAAAAGAGAAGTAATACAAGATTTGGAGTATATTATAAAACTATATTAATTAAAGTGATACCACAATAGAACAAAAATCATCAGACAGGTCAATGAAATCCAACAAAGGATACAGAAACAGTTTCTCTGTGTAAAATTTATTGTCTGATAAAGAAATCATCTAAAACCACCGGGTGTTAGGAAATAAATAGTGCTGGGATAATTAATTAGCCATCTAGAAAAATTTTACAACCTCTTTTTGTCAAGAAGATTTCTGCTTAGATGAAAATGTTGGATGTAAAAATAAAAGTATAAGGCAGCGCCTGTGGCTCAAAGGAGTAGGGCGCTGGCCCCGTATACCAAGGGTGGTGGGCTTGAACCCCGCCCCAGCCAAACTGCAACAACCAAAAAAAAAAAAATAATAAATAAAAGTATAAAATTTATAAAAGCAAAGATAATTATTTATGTTACTTTATAGCAAGGATTTTCTGAGCATAGGGCAATGGATAAGATTTGACTGAATGAAAATAAAAATTAGCATGTTAAAACTGAAAAATAAAATGCAAAAAACATATGCAACAAATGTGACAGTAAACTTATATAATGAGGTTGTTCAAATAAAAAAGAAAACACTCAAGAATGCAGAAAAGAGGTCTCCCATTTCTCAAGTTGCTAATACTATGTCACAAAATATTTACAAAATAGTCTATGTGTTGGCCACCTCTTTATAATATTTTGTCATGAATAGTTTATAAATAAAAGCATGGTTAGCTACAATTTCCCATTTTCCCCACATATGGGGCCTTTAGGGGTGACCTTTGGGACACCCTGTATAATTCAAGAATAGCAATGGTTCTTGAAATCTGAGTTTGAAACTCGATTTTATTGTATAATGCAGGAGAGTGTTGGGGTTGACATAAGGAAAAGCTTTCAGGATTCTGGTCTGAGGCTGCTCTCAGACCACTCTGCTCCCCCCACCAAGACCTGGCGTCTGTGTGCTCATCCTGGCACTTGGCAGCAGGAATGATCTAGGAGGCAATCAAAGAAAGTGGCTATTAAAAGCTCACAGGCTTACTGGAGGGAGAAAAATGACTTTTGCTAAAAGCTAAATCTCTAAATACCCCTGATGCTATTTTCCCTCTAGGCCTATATGTGTGGCTTATGCCTGCTTATTCACACTTTTGCCCTGATTATTTTTTTTTGTAATAATCTTTATACATATTTAAATTTAACACTTTCTGAGCACTTAAATGACTGACTTAAATAAGAAATCATGTAAGTGAGTTTGGCATCTTGCCATTCCTTGGGATTTCATCAGTGACAGGGTACAATTTGTAGGACAGGAGCCAACCCCTAATTATTTAATTTAATTAGACTATTTGAACAGCTTAAGAGCGCCTGAAGACACTGTTTCTCTGTTTCCTTTCACTTTGCTTGGGTGGCTTGGTTGGAGCCTGTTTCTCTAGAACCTTTGTAACTTTGGACCTTGGAGTTGGTGAGGGGATGAGCTGGGGTCTTCACAGCTTTCAGCAGGGACATTTTTTCAGGTAACTTCCCATTTTCCCTTCTGTGCAGCTCTATGACATATGCGAATTGATTATTTGTGCCTTTCTGCAGCCAAGCAGAAGTTTGTAAGTCACCGCGAATCTACCAAAGCTGTCGTCTTTCAGTGGTGGCAGCTTTGTAGATATTTTCTGAGGGCTAAGAGAATAGGAGTTCTTGATGAATTATGGTTGCCACCTAAAAGACAAGAAAGGAAAGTGTCCAACTGCCAATGTAACATAAACTTGAAATTACAATGGAAAACAGTATCTTGGGGGCACATTAAAATTACACATGAAATTACTTTAAAAGACTGAATCTTCTGGAAGTCACCGGGTAACACCCCCGGCCGTGTTCAGAGGCAGGAGCGCTTCTCTTCCCTGCCTCTGGCTTCCCTGAGCACGTAAGAGGCACACATGAATGACTGGAATGCTTGCAACTTGGCCTAACCGGATGTGATGAGTTCTTTTTATCACCTATGTTAAAATAGCTCCTCAATATTCAGCCAAATGTAACTTAATTACCTTTAGATGTTGGAAATGAAGCAGTGGGTGAAGGAGGCCATGCCCTGAGGCCGGTTGCTGATGGAAATGGGGCGTCCAAGATCCTACTGGCTTCTGGGATGGAAGCACAGATTTGGATGTGCTTGGCAGCTGTGTGAGGGAGATTTTCTCTGCATATTTGCCCATCATTTCCATAAAAACTAAGGTTTGACCTTCTAATCTGAGTGGGTGTACTAGGAAAGGGGCCCTTGGACCTTAATCTTATCTTCATAAAGTATCAGACTCAGAAGACAGCCTATCCACAATCTTACCCAACTTCTGCATCTTGAAAAAGGTACAAGATTTACCCAAAGGGCAGGCAACAGAGCGAGGTAGTCATAAGCTCCAGTGCAGGGCTTTCACCCACTTGTCCAGCGTCACATCGGTTTGTCCTGTTGTCTCCTTTCTCCATGTCCACTGGGATCCTAACTCAGACCATCAACTAATCCTGGGATTTTTCAGGAGTCAGGTGAAGACCTGTGCGTGATAGGGACCCTCAACTGTGCATTTACTCACATACGTGCTGTAAACACCGACCCAACATCAACGGCGTCTTTGAGATCAGCCAACTTCAATGACTGTTTTGCTAACCCTACTTTATTACTTATTTACATAAAGAGCTCACATTCCTTAGCTAGTAAATTTTGTTCCCTTCTTGTAAATCTGGATGGCTTGCCACTCTGATGGCAGTGCAAAAGTGATTTCCCCAGGGAGCAGGCAGCAGACAGAAAGTAACTCCGCCTTCACTAGGAAGATATATGAGGCTTTTAGCTATCTGCAGACGTGGGGAAACTGGACCCTGGTCATGGCATCCAATCAGCATCCCAGCTCCTGTCCACCCTCAGGGGACAATGCAAGGGTCAGTCCGTGGTTTCAGGCACAAAGATGATAAGGGCGTATGTTTGCTGAGACTTAAAGAAAGCCAGGTATTGTGCTAAGCATTTGACATACATTGTTGCATTTTAAAACCTCACTTAGGCTGAAGGAGAGTATCATTATAATCACCATTTTGCAGTTAAGAAAAACAAGGCTCAAAACAAAAAAAAAGAAAAAGGTAATCTCATAGAAGGTCTTAAAATGAGAGAACATGGGATTTCCTGAGACCTAGTTGATTACGTTTGTGTTCATCACACTCTCACCTGGGATGCTGCTGACCTAGGGCTGTAATTTCGTAATGGATACACACAAATGCAGAAAGACAAGGTAGTGAGAGGGACTGGTAGCAATGTGGGCAGGGTGACCAGTCTGCTAGCCCCGGTCTCCACACACTGGCCGTCGGTCTCGGGAGGCCACCCATGTCCTGTGGCCTCCGCATTCTCATCTGAGAAACAGGTTTTGGATAGTTTGATTTCTAAGATCTCTTCCACTTCTGTCTTTCTGGAGTTAGTGGGTGTAACCAAACCAAGGGCAGAAGGAATGGGGAACCTGCAGACTCAAGGCCTTTCAGATGCCCAAGCACAGCACCTCAACCACATCTAAACTTCACCAAAAACACTCTTTATTAAAAGAATTTGTTTTGGCAAATTCGGATTTAGGCTAAGGGGCACATGTGGCCCTGAGGCTGCAGGTTCCCCACAGAACAACAGACAAAACGTGGCTTGTAGGCTGTACTATGAAAGGGGTTTTAGAAAGTATTTAATTAAATGTTTTTCTTACCATATGATGTTTCCTGAACAACAAAAATTAAGAACCACAAGTTGCACCTATATTTCCACCACTTTTCTTTCTTTCCTTTTTTTTTTTTTTATTGTTGGGGATTCATTGCGGGTACAATAAGCCAGGTTACACTGATTGCATTTGTTAGGTAAAGTCCCTCTTGCAATCATGTCTTGCCCCCAGAAGGTGTGGCACACACCAAGGCCCCTCTCCCTCCTTCCCTCTTTTCAAACACATGATGACACTTAGTTTGGTGAATATATTTCCAGGTCGTCCTGTTTGGAGTACTCATTTGTGCAGGCTTTTTTATTTTTTATTTTTGACAAAGCAGGTGTTACTATGTAACCTTATCCTGACTACTAATAAACAATGTGGCTTTTCCTATTAATACTGTATAATATAAAATATGTCATAGTGGCTGTATACTATTCTGTTGAAGGAAAGCAAAATAATTGATGTCATCTTTGCTCTGTTGTTTTAATTTTTCAAAATCGCTTTTATTTTTATTTTGGCTATTATGAGTAACTTGACAGATACCAGTAGAGTTAAATACATAGTGTATACATCGGGTAAAAGAGTCCTACATTAAAGACTATGTACTTAAAAACAGATTTTAGATCATGTTGTCAAAACATCTACAGTAAGGTTTGTTAGTTTACATTTTCACCAGTGGTATAAGAGTGTGCCTGTTTTCCCAAACCTTAGTCAACTATTATTAACAAGCACTTCTCAGCCATTGTTGACTCTCACTCAATATGTCTTCAAGGAAGTTTAATATGATAATTAAAACACAGCCCAGAGAGAGCCAGACTACCTGGGGGAAATTGAGGCTTTGTGACCTTCAGCAAGTAACTTAACATCTCTGTAAAGGAAAACCACGGCTAGGACCTGCCCTGCAGCGTTGCCCATTATAAAATAATACATACAAAGAGGACGTAGAACAATGCTTGGCACATAGGTCAGAGATACTTTAACTGTTAACTCTGATCATTATTCTTTAAGGACAAATGACTGTGACTACGTTAATAACCTTGTTGACATTTGTTTCTCCTGTTCTCAACTGCCTCCGCTGTTCCTGTGCTTAGCCCATTTTTATATTCAAGGGTTCTCCTCTTTCTTTTCTTACTTTATAAGAAGTTTTTCCATGTTAGGAATATTACTGCTTTGCCTTCCACATATTGCATAGAAATACCATATTTTCAAACGAGAACTCTGAGGTCCAGATAAAGCAGCCTGCCTTCTAAGCTTCCCATCTAGATCTCGTTTTCTTCATTTTTCATTGTCACAAAGCTTTGTTTATTGTTTTGTTGAATTTTGGTGAGCTGTTCATTTAATTCCTCTGTTTCTCTTTGTGTTCAACCTAAATTGACACCTTGTGAACAAAGTCCTTTGGAGAAAAAGTAATTTTAAGAAAATTATAAAATTAAATTATTACTTCTCCTGTTGACCTCTATCATTTGTGACTTCATTCACATCTTCTGAAACCTGTTCTAACCACACCTGCTTTCCACTTGTGCCCAGCAAAATTCTAAGATGGGTCTCTAGTTTCCTGTGACTCTCCTCACTGAGTGTAGATGGCACTTGTGAGTTTGATGGACTTTCATACTGAATGTGATTGTGTCACATTATAAGGCCTAATTTCAGCATTTTGTGATTTTTATGAGGCTTAAACTAAACACATATATTTGCAAAAGAAGAGGGAAAAATAATCAAAAAAAGGAGTGAACACCATACTCACTATATCTAATTTTGAAGAGGCAATCAAGGCCCTACACCAGCTGGTCTTAATTTAATCTAAAGGAGATTAACTTGGTTGGGCCAGGGGTCCTCAAACTACGGCCCGCGGGCCACATGAGGTGGTGTGATTGTATTTGTTCCCATTTTGTTTTTTTACTTCAAAATAAGATATGTGCAGTGTGCATAGGAATTTGTTCATAGTTTTTTTTTTAAAACTGTAGTCCGGGCCTTCAACGGTCTGAGGAACAGTGAACTGGCCCCCTGTTTAAAAACTTTGAGGACTCTGCAAGGGAAGAGTAGGTCAGTTCTGGAAAGAGTGACTCTCCTCCTGACCATAAGGCCACCACGTTGTGAGAAGGCCACCAAGCAGGAGCTACAGGGGGCTTCTAGGAGCTGAGACCAGCCCCTGGCGGACAGCTAGCAAAAAAGCAAAGACTCCTATTCTACAACCACAACAGGCTGGATTCTTCTGAAAACCATGTGAGTTTGGAGGAGGCCCCTGAGCTTCAGAAAAGAACATGACCAGGGCAATACCTTGACTGCCTCCTTGGGAGGCCCTGCAGAGGACCCTGCTAAACTAGGCCAAAACTCCCGACCCATGGAAACAATAGATGAATGGGGTTTTTCAAAAATTTCAGATTGTCATAGGGGTACATGTAATGTGGTTACGTGGTTTGTGCGGATGAAGTCACAGTTACAGGTGTGTCCTTGTCTCAGAAAGTGTGGTACACCTGTTGAATGTATCTGTTGGGTGGGAAAATCCCCATCCCCTTCTCCCTTCCCTCCACTTAAATTTCTTGTGTTTTGCTTCCATGTGAACTTACAAATGTTGATCAACTAGTTCCAGTTTAGTATTTAGTACCTGTGGTGTTTGTTTTTCCGTTCTGGTGATACTTCACTTAGGAGGATGGTCTGCAATCCTACCCAGGTTGTTACAAAAGATACTAGGTCACCATCTTTTCTATAGCTATAGTATAAAATGTGGCATGTATACCACATTTTATTAATCCATTCATGAATTCACAGACACTTATTTTTTTCATGTCCTTGCGATTGTGAACTGTGCTGCTATGAACATTTGAGTGCAACCATCTTTTTAATAAAATGTCTTTTCTTCCTTTGGATAAATCCCTAGTAGAGGGATTGCTGGATCAAATGCTTCTAAATGAATGTTTAGCCGCTACGTTTGAAGTAACTTGTTGCATACCAATGAGCACCCTTTGACTCACACACCTTGGTGTACTTAGATAATGTTCCCTTGTTTTTAAAATTGTCTGTGTTGGTCTCTTTCAGCAAAAAGAATTCCAGGAGAGGAGAGGCTCAGTTTCCTGTGCTTTTCTGTCCATAGAACCTTCTAGACATTTGGAGAATGCTGAATCAGATCTCCAATGTCAGGATGAGAATTAGTAGAACTGCATGTCCCTGAGCTGCCTGAGACCGTCTGCCAGCTGTGTCTTTCATACCAAGTTGTAAACGCCAGTAAGCATTTATGTAACTCTAAACTTAGAAATGCTACAAAAGAGGTGTTTTTTAAAAAAACTTACACACATAAAAAGAGCACCTGACTTCTAGTACTTTTAGCTAACTCCCTATGTCATTTTGAGCACGCCACCTGACCTCTGGAGCCACACTCTCCTCATCTGTAAATGAAGTATGTAGACTCACTGGACACTCAGTAAGGCCATGAAAATACCAGCATTTCATAATTTCATGATGCTTCCTAGAGAAAAATATATTTGAAAAAGAAGGAGGAAAAAGAACCAAGAAAAGGAGCTAACCCTATATTCACTAGATCTAACGATGGGTGCCATGTTCTTAAAGTAGTTTCTTATCCAGTGGGGAAAGAAAAGAACAACAAAACCCAAAACTAATTATAAAAGCAACATCAAGGGCAGGTAATCCTAGTACTTTGGGAGGCCAAGGTGGGAGAATCCCTTGAACTCAGGAGTTTAAGACTTGCCTTGGCGAGTGCCTGTAGTCCCAGCTACTCAGCAGGCTGAGGCAGGAGAATGGCTTAAGCCCAGGAGTTTGAGTTTGCTGTGAGCTAGGCTGACACCATGGCACTCCAGCCCAGCAGCAGAGTGAGACTCTGTCTCCAAAACAAAACAAAACAACAACAACAAAAAGAAACACCAAAATAGCCTTCACCTGATAAGACTGCATTTATTATAAAAAAAAATTTACTCCTTTTGTCAATGGGTTGAAACATTCTTTACTGTAGTCATTTGCTCTGTGGCTGTTCAGATACAGCAAAAGTTGCAGTAGAATCCTGCCTTTTAAAGGAAAGTATATGAAAGAGTATATGGAAAGAGTATGTTTTTCTACAGAAACAGTGTCTCTGCTATTTTCACTGGGGGCCAGAGTCCTCCCCACTTAGCTCATTTCTGTATGAAAATGAAACGAATCAGCTTCAGTGCATGAAACCATTAGCCACTGCTTCAAAATGAGGATTCTCCCAAAGGTCAAAAAGGACCCACCCAGGCACAATGGGAATTTTACAAGTGATGTGTGTCACATTTGCATATGAGAATTAGTTTCTCTATAAATAACAATTTGTTCTGCAGATTAACATTTTGTGTCCTCATTAGATAGCAAACATTACCACATTAAACCCACAGAACTGCCAGAGTTGGCCCTGCTCGCATCGCATGGCAGCCTTAATACCTCTGCGTATACTGACTGCAATTAGTAGCGCTAACTCTTAGAAGAATGAAGGAGGTCACAAATGCTATTAAAATAAGTAGTAATAATAATGTTGAGAAGCTTTGCAAACCTTGTTAACTTCAAATGGCTGTATTCTTGTGCACATGAGGCTTAAGCCTGTCTCGAATGCTTTGCTCTGTAGACTGGGGCTGCCTCCATGCTATAAAGAGGAACATGCAGTTAAAACATTCTTTTATTTTGCTAAATATATTTAGTCCAATGAGGAGGTCCAATGTAGTCTAGACAGAAGAAACAGCAATTTGCTCAACTTGTACAGTTCTGTGCAATGCACGAGGCCTCCTCTACTTCATGAGGCCAACTTCTCCAAGGTGGTGAAGTATTTTGTGGTCTCACAAACAGGTTTTATAAAGCAAGATGTCCAAGAATTTCTCATGAGAGAATTTAGTTTTCATAAGAAGTGCTCTATTGAGAGGCGTGTTGAGGGACACAGAAGATGGTGATTACGTGACACATGGTGGAGTGTTTGTCATTTCCTTCGTATTGACTTGGCTTCTGAGTGGACGCGGCTTCTGACAAGCAATCCCTTGCAAAGCACTAGTTATACACCTTAAAAGGCTGCTCTGATGTAGGACTAATGGTCACTTACCCAGAGTTCAGTTACAGGACATGAACAATCACTATTGGTAAGAACTGTCTCTGCAGGTATGAACGAACGTCTCTTCCCTGCCTAACGTTTTGTGTGATGTGATATTTATACTTAGATACAGCAATTAAAACCAAAACATATTGATGAAGGCACCAGTTAGTCAATTTCCATATTCAATTGGAGTTTCTTCTTTCTCTCTCTGGATAAAGGCTCTTTGCTGGGAGTTTTTCCAGCATAGGAAGTGGAAGAGACGGATGAAGAGCATGGAGCAGAACTGGTGGACTCTGCTCCATGTCAGGCGCCCTTACAGCAGAGAAGCGTATGAGGATGCCGAACACAGAGGTGCATCCAGTTCAGACCTCTTACTGGGGCCAGGGAATGACACTCCCCGGGGGCATTTCATGTGCAGTAAGGAATGAGTGAGGAACCGTAATCATAATTTGCTCACTACTTGTGATTGTTTTAGTTTTAATATCAAACTACAGTAGTGTTTTAAAGGTTAAATGAGTAATAAATGCAAATATAAAAGCTCTGACATTCCCCTATAAAAGTAAAAATAATATATTACCATTAAAATCTGGGCTGTGCTGGGGTGAGGCACAGTGGCTCAGGCCCGAAGTCCTAAAACTTTGGGAGGCTGAGGTGAGATTTTTGCTTGAGGCCAAGAGCTCAAGACCAGCCTGAGCAAGAGCAAGACCCCATTGCTACAAATAATTTAAAAATTAGCCAGCTGTGGTGTCATGGGCTTGTAGTCGCAGCTGCACAGGAGGCTGAGGCATGAAGTCACTTAAGCCCAGGAGTACAAAGCTACGGTGATCATGCCACTGCACGCCAGCCTGGGCAACAGAGCAAGACCCTGTCGCAAAAAAAGAAAACAAAAAATAGTTTGGGCTGTGTCATGTGGAAATTATACTAAAGTGCAGAATTTTGTATCATTTAAGAAGTCAGGCTTAAAAGTTAGATAAAAGTAGTTTGTTTCAAAACAAACAAACGAACTACTCAAAACAAACAAAAGTAGTGTTTCAGCACTGCCATCACTGGCTATGCAGTTTTAGATAATATAGTTTCTCTACCTCAATTTTCTCACCTGTAAAATGGAGAAGTATTGTACATACCTGAAGGGATTATTGTGAGGATTAACCAAGTTAATCCAGTGTGAACACAGTTCCTGGACCCTAGGACAGACTCAGTGAATAGAAGCTGTTTTCTCATCATTACTTGAGAAGCACATTTCCTGAGGTTGGGGGAACAGGAAGAAAACAGCATCACTCTTGGTAGCTATTAGAACTCCACTCCTGCTCAAATCCTTGCCAGGAGATGTTCACATATGCCAGATGCAGAATCCTCTCTTCTCCCTGTCTCCTGGGTGCCCCACTTCTCCTTCCTACTCTAGCTGTTTCTCAAACATCACCTGTCACTCAGATCCCATCATGTTTTCTTTACCACTTCTCCATTCTTTGTTTATGAGACAGAGTCTCGCTCTGCTTCCCAGGCTATAGTCCCATGGCGTAAGCCTAGCTCACAGCAACCTCAAACTGTAGGGCTCAAGTGATCCTTCTGCCTCAGTCTCCAGAGTAGCTGGGATTATAGGTGCCCACCGAACCCCTCTGCTAATTTTTCTATTTCTACTAGAGATGGGGTCTTGCTCTTGCTCAGGCTGGTCTTGAATTCCTGGTGACCCTCAAGCGACCCTCCCACCTCGGCCTCCCAGAGTGCTGGGATCACAGGTGTAAGCCACGGCACCCCATGCACTTCTCCTGTCCTGCTACCAGCTGCACGGACTGCTAATGACTTCTCTCCTCTGATATGAAGTGGTGTTCTGCCCTCTCCCCATTGTATTCTCAGTGTTGCCCGAAGATTTTTATGACCGTGGCCTTTCATTCTCACTATTGCATCTCGTTAAGCTCTGGCACAAGTTCCTGGAGAGAGAAAGCTGAATCCACCCAAGAAGCTGAGCCTGTGCTCCTAAATATTCTTCCTTTTTCATGCTGACTTGTGTCCTTAAAGGATAACTCATAATTGATTAGCTAGTTAGTGGTTTAGTTCTTCCATCTTTCACACAAATGAACACTCTATTCAGTTCCATTCTTCATGTTTTAATCCCCAAAAGTACCAACATTTCCATTAATGTAGTAGAAGCTTAATAAACCAATAACTAAACAATGAAAGAATGTACAGTATGTTACCAGTGATCATAATATAAATCCTTCTTTTTGTCACTTAGGAGAGAAAGGATATACAGTTATCTTTCTGGATCGGGTGTCCCCGTGAGTGTCTGTGAATCTCTAAGGCCTAAGACATGCACTTCCCTTGCAGTCTCTCATGGTACTGGATCTGCTGAACCCCCACTGCTTCCATCACAAAATAGATGCTTGGAAGTAAAACAGGCCTGTTAAAAACTCTTCTTTATGCAATGAAGGATATAAGGAAACTGGAGGAAGTTCAAAGAATAATAACAAGAATGATTAAGGAGCTGAAAGCATGATTTATGCTGAATGATTAAAAGGATTAAACATGCAGAACTTGGCCAGTGCTACAGACTTAGCTATAAAAAAAAAATCAAAATTAAGTGCCAAAGCCCTCAGCTTCCATGAAAAATATAAATTTGCATATAATTTGGCACATATTTCTATGTGAAATTCAGCAGATCTTTACTGAGGCAACATTTACGCCATGCCAAAACCACTAGTGTGTTTGGTCTGTTTAAAACACAGCCTGGTGATGTCAGGAAAACTTGCTATTTAACCTCATTGAACAGACAGTGGAGTTATGATGTGCCCACCCAGGGCTTCCATGCTCATGCAATACATCCATGAAGTATGTAAACTAGTATAACACATAATCATTTACCCAAAAGTCCATAAACTATAATCCCTACTGAAGGCAACCAAATAAGTGAAGTGGGCTAATCCTGCAGGGTGCAGGCTCCATTGAGAGGGGCAGCCATGATAGGTTGCAGGCAGTTGTTGCCATGTGGGAATTTCAGCCAAGAGTCAAGCCATCTTCTGGTCTATCAGACAAATCTGGTGATTTGGGGTGCTTTTAGCAGCAAATAACCTAAGAGCTATTTAAAAAGGAGGAAATGGTGGAGGCAGCTGTGCCGGAGCAACATATATCCAGGGTTGGTGGAGAGGGTCTACAAAGTTAGGAGGAAGAGGGAGGCAGAAATGGATGTGAGAAGGGGACCAAGTGGTGTTAATGACAACCTAAACATCCAAATCATTACATTAGAAAAATCTATCAAGACACGCTGCCAGAAAGAATCATTCTGTGGATGTGAGTTCGCCACCTTTTATCTGGCTAACCTCTTTGTTTTAGAGCTGGAAAATAGGAGACCTAGAGACAGGAAAGACATTCTCAAAGGCAAGTGTATCATCAGAATAATAACTCTGTTATTTTTATTATAAGCACAACAAAAATTTTTAGTGCAATCATATTGTTGTGCAACCATCACCTGTTACCCATCTCCAGAACTCTTTTCATCTTCCAAAATGGAAACTCTGTATTCATTAAACAATAACCCCATTCCTCCTCCCTACACCCCTGGAAACCACCCTTCTACTTTCTATTTCTGTGAATTTGACTACTCTCTGTAGCTCATGTCAGTGTAATCATATTTGGTGTTTTGTGATTAGTTATTTCACTTAGTATAATGTCCTCAGATGTACAAATCCATGTTGTACTATGTCAGAATTTCATCCCTTTTCTAAACTAAGATTCTGTTGTCTGGTTCATCCATCCCTAAATGTTTACATTGCTTCCACCTCTTGGATATTGTGAACAATGCCACAATGAACGTGGGTGTACTCATATTTTTTTGAGATTACGCTTTCGATTCCTTTGGCTATATACTCAGAACTGGGATTGCAGGAGAATGTGATTTTACTTGTTTAAAAAATCTCCATTATTTTCCATAATAGCTATATCAGTTTGTGTTCACACAAATAGCGTACAACCAATTTCTCCACATTCTTGCTAACACTTGGTATTTTGAAATTTTTTTGTTTTTGTTTTGTTTACTTTTTTACGGTAGCCATCCTAATGAATGTGAGTGGATATTACATTGTGGTTTTAGTTTTATTTTCATGAGGATCAGTAACATTGAACATATTTTCTTTTTTTTTTCTTTATTAAATCATAGCTGTGTACATTAATGCAATCATGGGGTACAATGTGCTGGTTTTATATACCATTTGAAATATTTTCATCAAACTGGTTAACATAGCCTTGAACATCTTTTCATATGCTTGTTGACCACTTGTATATTGCTAGAGAAATGATCATTCAAGTTCTTTGCCCATTTTTGAAATGTGTTGTTGTTTTTTTTTTAAGTTTTGAGAGTTTTGTATATATTCTAGATACTAGTCTTTCATCAGGTATATAATTTGCAACTATTTTTCACAGTTTGAGTTGCCTTTTTACTGGTGGATGGTGTCCTGTGAAGTTCAAATTGTCTAATTTTCCTTTTGTTACCTGTGTCTTTGGTGTTTTTGCCAAGAAATGGTTGTCAAATCCAATGCCATGAAGATGTTGCCCTATGTTTTCTCCTAAATTTTATAGTTTTAAAATTTTATTCATCTTGAGTT
Organism: Nycticebus coucang; assembly: GCF_027406575.1. Lineage (NCBI taxonomy): Eukaryota > Metazoa > Chordata > Mammalia > Primates > Lorisidae > Nycticebus > Nycticebus coucang. The sequence continues at coordinate 9,748,569 of NC_069803.1, read as the reverse complement.
AATTTTTGCATGTGGTATCAGGTAAGAGTCTAATTTCATTCCTTTGCTTGTGAATATCCAGTTTCCCAGCACTGTTTGTTTAAAAGATGCTCCTTGTTGAATGGTATTAGCTCCTCTGTTAGAAATCCTTTGACCTGTCTACGGCCATACCACCCTGAACGCGCCCAATCTTGTCAGAAATTGTTTGACTATGTACATAAGGGTTTATTTGGGGATCTTTGTTTAATTATATTAGTCCCTATGTCTTTGTTTCTGCCAGTGTGACCCTCTTTTGATTACTCTAGCTGTATAGCCAGTTTTGAGATCAAGAAGCATGACTCCTCCAACTTCATTTTTTCGAAAAATTGTTTTAACTATTCAAAGTCCTTGAGATTCCATATGAATTGTAGGATTTTTTTTGTTGTTATTTCTGCCAAAAACATTTTTGGAATTGTGATAGACCTTGTAATAGAGATTACATTGACTCTCACTTTGGGTAGTATTGACATCTTGGAAATATTAAGTCATTCAATGCATAAATATGGAATATATTTTCATTATTTGTCTTTCATCCTGGTTTGTAACTTTTATTGTATAGGTCTTTCAACTCCTAGGATAAATTAATGCCTATTTTCTTTCTTTGATGCTTTTATAAATGAAATTATTTTCTTAATTTCCTTTTCAATTGCTATTGTTAGGGTAGCAAAATACAACTGATTTTTTGTATTGACTTTGTATCTTACTATCTTACTAAACAGTAAACATTTGTTTACTGTTTCTATTTTTGTAGGATCTTTAGGGTTTTCTTTCTATAAGATTATATTATCTGATCGGAGGGGAGGGGGGAGATTTGATGGAAGGAGGGTAAATGGTGGGACAATTCCTATGGTTCATATTGCAAGAGTACATGCCAAATCTATTAAGTATAGAGTACAAATGTCTTAACACAATAATTAAGTAAAGGAGGTGAAAGCTATATTAACAAGTTTGATGTAAGCATTCCTAATTATATATAAATCAATACATTGTACCCCATAAAGGCATCAATGTATATATTATCTATGTGTTTATGACTTAATCAATAAATAAAATGTTAAATTTCCACCAAAAATAAAAAGATTATATTATCTGTGAATGGAGATAATTTCACTTCATCCTTTCTAATTTAGATGTCATTTATTTTTCTTTCCTTTTATTTTTTTTTAATTGCTCTGGTTTGAACTTCCTGTATTATATTGATTAGTAGTGGTTAAAGTGGGCATCTTTCCCTTTCTTATGTGAAATGAAAAACTTTCAATCTTTTCACCATTGAGTATGATGTTTGCTAAGGGATTTTAGTAGAGGACTTTTATGATCTAATGTAGTTTCCTTTTCTTCCTGCTTTGTGGAAGGTTTTTATCATGAAACTGTTCCTAGTTTGTGAATTGTTGATTTTGTCAAATTGTATTTTTTTTTTTTTTTTTTGCAATTGAAATAATCATGCAGCCAGATATGGTGGCTCATGCCTATAAGCCAGTTCGGAAGGCCAAGGTGGGTGGATAGCTTGAGCTTGTGAGTTCCAGACCAGCCTAAGGAAGAGAAAGACCATATCTCTAAAAAATAGCTGTGTATTGGGGTGGGCACCTATAGTCCCACCAACTTAGAAGGCTGTGGCAAGAGGATTGCTTGAGCCCAGGAGTTTGAGGTTGTTGTGAGGTATGATGCCACAGCACTGTCACCAGGGTGACAAAGTGAGACTCTGCCTCAAAAAAACCAAAACAAAACAAAATTAAAAACAACATGAAATTTCCCTTCACTACACTAATGTGGTGTATTACATTGATCAATTTACTGATGTTGAACATATTCTTGCATTGCAGGAATAAATCTCACTTGGTCATGATGTACAGTTCTCTTAATGTGCTGCTGAGTTTGATTTTCTAGTATTTGTTGAGGATTTTTGCATCAATGTTCATGACATAACCATTGCATAAATGTTCATGGTCTGTAGTTTGCATTTCAGTGTTAATTTTATTAATCATTCAGAGAACCAGCTTTTGGTTTGATTGAGTTTTCTCTATTGTTTTTCTATTCTCTGTTTCACTTGCATTCTAAACTTTATTGTATCCTGCCTTCTTCTAACTTTGTGTTTAGTTTATTCTTTAATTTTTTTTTTAGTTCCTTAGGTTTTAAAGTTGGGTTGTTATTTTAGATTTTGTTTTTTAATGTATGTGTTTATAGCTATACATTTTCCCCTAGTACTGCTTTTATTGTGTCCTGTTAAGTGTTGGCATGTTCGTGTGTTTTTATTTTTATTGGTGTCTGGGTATTTTCTAATTTCCTTTGTGTTTTGTTTGTTTGTTTTTAGTACATTGGTTATTTAAGAATATGTTGGTTAGTTTCCACAAATCTGTACCTTTTGCAATTTTCCTTTTGTTATTGATTTCTGTTGATTTCTTCCTCATTTTATAATGAGAGAAGATACTTGGTATAATATCTATCTTTTAACATCTGATGGAAGTTAGTTTGTGGGCTTACATCTGGTCTATCGTAAGAATGTCTCATGTGCAGTTAAGAACATAGGTATGCAGCTATTGTTGGGTAGAGTGTTCTGTATGTGTCTGTTAGATCTAGTTGGTTGATTGTGTTAAGTCCTCTATGTCTTTGTGTACCTTCTATCTTGTTATTCTAGCCATGATGAGAGTGGGGTATTGAAGTCTCCAATTATTATTGTGGAACTGTTTATTCCTTCCTTCAATTCTATCAGTTTTTGTTTTGTATATGTTGATGGTCTGTTACTAGGGATATAAATGTTAATAATTGTTATATATTCTTGCTTATTGGTGTATTAAACATTTTACAAATATATAATTTCCTCCTTTGTCTTCTGTAACTGCTTTTGACTTAATATTTGTTGTCTGCTTTGCCTGATATTAGTATACACATCCACACTCTCTCTTTCTCTTTTTAGTTTGAGACAGAGTTTTGCTCTTTCACCCAGGTTGGAGTGCAGTGGTGTCATCAAAGTTTATTACAACCTCCAACTCCCAGGCTCAAGTGATCCTCCTGGTTCAGCCTCCTACGTAGCTAGGACTAACAGGACATGTCACCACACCTGGCCAATTTTTAATATATTTTTTAATATTAATGTTGCCAATTTTGAATTGTCCAAAATGGCGGAAACCTTCTCCCAGAACAACAGGAATGATTAAATAGACTGGACCATTCCTGGCGGGGAATATTGGTGTGGGCTGGCAGTTCAGGCAGTGTGGCGAACTGGCGGGTGGCTGGACTCAAAATCCAGATTCAAAAGTGAGACTCTGAGGAAAAGGTTTCCGTGTGCTGTAGCCGCGGGAGCCGGCAGCAGCTAGAGCTGGCACAGCCAGCCCCTCCCCAACAGCAGATTGCAGTTGCCCGTTTGCAGGAGAACCTGGGAGCAGAGTGGAAAGATTTATGAAGTGTGGACTCCTGCACCGAGTTGGGAGGTCGGATAGGAGTGCTTTCTGGAACAGAGCAGCCAAGGTTGGACAACAATTAGGTAATAAACTTTTACAGAAACTCCAAAATGGTGATTGGCTAGATTGGGTGGTTACCATGGTAACAGTGTAAACTGTGAACCAGGTATAAGCCTGGGAACCACTCACAGCACCACATTGTGTCCAGAAAATATATTGCATTATAAATATATTCCTACGAAAGTTGATCCCTACGTCATACATATAGATGTATATTTCTACTTATATACAGGAATAATATTTTTGTGGTTGGTGCCTTTTTTCTTTTCTCTTTTTTTTTCTCATCATTTTCTTGGAGGAGCTATTGTTAATTTAATTTTTATTTTTTTAATTTTCTTTTCTTTTTTTTTTTATTGTTGGGGATTCATTGAGGGTACAATAAGCCAGGTTACAATGATTGCATTTGCTAGGTAAAGTCCCTCTTGCAATCATGTCTTGCCCCCAGAAGGTGTGGTGCACACCAAGGCCCCACCCCTTTCCCTCCTTCCCTCTCTCTGCTTTTCCTCCCCTTCCATGACCTTAATTGTCCTCATATCAAAATTGAGTACATAGGATTCATGCTTCTCCATTCTTGTGAAGTTTTACTAACAATAATGTCTTCCACTTCCATCCAGGTTAATACAAAGGATGTAAAGTCTCCATTTTTTTTTAATAGCTGAATGGTATTCCATGGTATACATATACCACAGCTTGTTAATCCATTCCTGGGTTGGTGGGCATTTAGGCTGTTTCCACATTTTGGCGATTGTAAATTCAGCTGCAATAAATGAGTTTCATAGTTCTCTTTATAGAGATCTTTCACATCCTTTGTTAGATAAACTCCCAAATATTTCATCTTCTTTGGCACTACTGTGAATGGAATAGAGTTCTTGATTGTCTTTTTTGGCTTGACTATTGTTGGTATATAAAGGCTACTGATTTATGAATGTTGATTTTGTAACATGAAATGCTGCTGTATTCCTTGATCACTTCTAAGAGTTTTGTAGTAGAATCCCTGGTGTTTTCTAGATATGCAATCATATCATCTGTGAAGAGTAAAAATTTGATCTCTTCTGACCCTATATGGATACCCTTGATCACCTTTTTTTGCCTAATTGCAATGGCTAAAACTTCCATTACAATATTAAAGAGCAATGGAGTCAATGGGCAACCTTGCCTGGTTCCTGATCTAAGTGGAAATGATTTCAATTTAACTCCATTCAATACGATATTGGCTGTGTGCTTGCCGTAGATGGCTTCTATCAGTTCAAGAAATGTCTGAAAATATCCTGAAGAGCTGGTTTAGTTATGGCAAATTTCTTCAACATTTGAATGTCATTAAAGTATTTAACTTCTCCATCATAAATGAAACTCAGTTTTGCTGGATACAGGATCCTGGGTTGAAAGTTATTCATTTTGTTTTAGGAGATTAAAAGTCTATGACTACCCTCTTCTGGCTTGAAAGGTTTCAGCAGAGAGATGTGCAATCATTGTAATATTCTTCCCTTTGTAGGTTATGCTTTTTTTATATCTGGCTGTTTTCAGAATTTTCTCCTTCATATTAACTTTAGTGAAGTTAATTATGATGTGCCTGGGGGATATCTTATTTGGGCTGAGTCATGCTGGGGTTCTGAAACTGTCTGCTATCTGAATTTCAGAATCTCTTGGCATGTCTGGAAGATTCTCTTTCATAATTTCACGGAGAAGGGCCTCTGTGCCTTTCAAAGCCACTTCATCGCTTTCAGGGATTCCTATGAGGCGGATATTCGCTTTCTTCAAATTATCCCAGAGCTCTCCGAGAGAATGATCTGTGTTTGCTCTTCGTTTCTCTTCCTCTTTGAGAGTTTGGGAACATTCAAAAGCTTTGTCTTCAATGTCAGAAATCCTTTCTTCTGCTTTCTCCACTGTTACTGAGGGATTCTACTGTACTTTTCAGATTTTGAGGCTTCAAATTCTTGCCTTTATGTGTCAAAATCTTTGACGATTTTGTCTTTAAATTTGTTGAATGCTTGAGACAACTTTTGAATTGCTTGTGGAATTTCTAATTCCAACTTTTCCTCCATTCTATTAATCTTGTTTGCAATCCAAATTCTGAATTCAATTTTTGACATTTCAGCCATCTGTTTATGAATGGGATCTTCAGTTACATCTGCCATATCTTTCCTTGGGGGGGGGGGTTGTTCTACTCTGGTTATTCATGTTACCGGAGTTTTTCCGCTGATTCTGCCCCATGATTATTTTATACCGTTTGACTAGATGAGTAGATAAAGAGAAGTTGGGTTGGGGGCTCCAGGAGTAGTGACTAACCAACCCTGTGCCCAAAAGCTGGGACTGGTGTCTGTACCTTTTCCCATGGAGCTTTGCCAAGGACCGCTACAGTGCTATGACCTGAGAAACTGGGAACCTGCTTGGTGTGGTGAGGGTAAGTGGCTCTGTCTTGTTTTCAGCTGGTCTGTGTCCTACCCTAGTGAATCAGTTACTGTGGGTTGAAGTCTCAGCTGTGGAGAAATACGAGCAATTAAGTCACCCTGCCCCCCATAGGCAACAACTGGAAAAGGAAAATCAAACCTTCCCACAACCACACACCCAGGGTACCACTTGAATAGTCCAGTAGCAATTGGCCCAGTTCGAGAGGTCCAAATCAATTGTCTCAGTCAGCACCTGTCTCAGGTGGGAGAGTTTAGAAGGTCTCTGGCAACTAGATTGCAGAGGTCTGCTGACAACTCAAATATACTTGCTCTGGTGCTCCGTGAGGTCAGGAGGATCCACCAAGCAAATAGATTAGTCTGGGAAGGTTGATGCCTCCTTCCCCACCTTGCACCTCTGTGACACCCAGTCACTGATAACCCCGCAGGGCTGTGACCCAGTTGCCTCCAATGAGCAGATACTCCAGGGGTTTGTACCTGCCTGAATCACAGGGAGATCTATGTCCCCTCAGCCAGGCTGCTGCTCTCTGCCACTAAGCGGCAGGGAGAGGTGAGGCCTGAAAACCTCGGGTGCTTTAATGGAGGCTGGGGCTGTTCACTCAGTTCCAGCCCCACCCCTGATTGATGTTACTCACAGAACAGAACAACTTTGCAGAATTTGTTTCTGTCCCGGTCATATTCTCCTGCAGAAGAGATGCTGTTAGAGTTCATAGAACCTGTGCCTCAGGCCCTGTCTGTGCTGCTGCCCCTTCTTGGCTGCAATTTGTATTCCAGCAGCACATTAGCTGTCATTTCCAGCCTCTGCCTGCCCTTTTTCGTCTTGGTTAATGATCCCCTGAGGGCTGGGTGCATGTTAGTCTCAGTAAAATGGTCCTCTGGGCCAGCCCCACCCTGAGAATCTGCCAGCTCTGCCCATGCATATTCTAGTCCCTGCACTCAGCCCAGGTCAGTACCACCTCAGGCAATCCCTTTACTCATGGGGCCTGCATTTCCAGGCCAGATCTGTTCCATCAGCGGCTTCCACCAGAGAAGATGCCCAGCCTCCTCCTGTTGCCCAGAGAGACAGGGGGTATGACTCCGGAATATCCAGGGATGAGCCCTATTGTTGCCACTGTGGCTGCTGCTCTGTGCCTCAGGGCACTGCCACTCCTGTATGGTTCACTCTCTGCTGACCATCCTCTCCCTACTCCCGTGCCACAGAATCAGAACTGATCAGCAGCAGTCCACATCTCAACATGCACACCTCTCGAGAAAATACCCAAGAATCTGGACTCCTGGGGGACAGGCTTCCAGACCTCACAGTGAGAGTGGAGGGGAGTGCTGGGAGTTTAGAACTGCAGGTAGAGAACATATACAGTTTTATACAGTTTTATGCTTGGCAGGAGAGCACAATGGCACCCTAGTAGGGGAAGTATGTACAGTTTTTAGAGGGTCTGTCCCATGAGATACAATGGGAGGACTTTTGAACTCTGCTCACTTGTCTGTATGGAGCACTTTGAGCTGTTCTCATGGGGGATGGGACTCCCATCTGCTTGGCCATGGATTCTGTACCTTTGGTTTGTATCCTTGGGGTCACAGCTTGCCTCAGCAGGGTTGATGTGCACTCTTCAACCTTCTCTCTTGGCTCAGCTCTAATCCACCAGGTTACTTGCTAAATTTCTGTCCTTTTCTGGATGGGAGCCTCTGTAGAAAGCTGGCTTCAGTCAGCCATCTTGCCTCCGCCCCCCGCCCCCCACTTATTTCTTTATATATTTTCTCTGCTTCTATTTCTTTCTTTTTCATTCTGTGACTCACCTCTTTCTTCTCCTTCTGGGACTTCCCACAATGCATTTTTGGTCTACTTCAAAAGGGTTCTGTTCACTTTTCTTCAATCTTTTTCTTTCCATTCTTTCCTCAGACTTGATAACTTCAACTCTCTTGTCTTCAAGTTTGCTGACTTTTCTTCCTGCTTAAATCTAGCTTTTAATCACTCTTGTGAATTTTTTATTTCAGTGATTGCATCTTGCAACTCCAGAATTTCTTTTTGATTTCCTTTTAGGTTTTCTACTTCTTATGATATTTCTACTTTATTCATATATCATTTTCTTGACTTTCTCCCTGTTTTAATTTAGATCTTTGAGCATCATTAAGACAGTTTTTTTGAGTTTTTATTTAGAATATCTGCCATCATGTCTTTCTCAGGAAAATTTCTGTTGTTTCATTTTTTTTCCTTTGAATGAGACATATTTGCCTATTTCTTTGTATATCAATGATTTCATTTGCTCAAAACTGGTCATTTGTATCTAATAATGTGGTAACTCTAGAAATCAGACATTTTCCCCCTTCCCCTGGGTTTTCTTTCTTTCTTTCTTTTTTTAATAGTTGTAGTCCATTTCTGTGTCAAACATCAACCTGTGAATAAACTCAAGGGGAATTTCCAGGGGAAGGCAAGGTTCAGAAAATACCTGAACCTTGCCTTCCCCTGGAAATATACAGTGACTTTCTAATTTCCCTTAGTATATGCAGTTACTTTTGAAAGTCTCATTCTTCTGTATCTGGCACCCAAAAGAAGAGAGAGAGAAAGAAAAAAAAAAAAAAGAAAAATGAAAGGGGAGGGAGAGGCACAAGACCTTTATGTCTTTTGGAGGTCACTTCACTCAGAATAAATGGGGCTTACAACAATGGGAGAGGTGTGACAACAATGGCCACAGACTCTGCCTATGATCTGTGATCAAAGGCAGCAATTAGAACATAGATCCCAAACATTTAAGGTTTATGGTTATTGTGCCCATCCTAGCCTCTTCAATCTGTGTGTAAGCTGCACCAAAATTGAAAGCACAGCTGTCTGCCATGGGGCTGAGGGGTGGAAGATAGTTCACTTCACCTGCTGAGCTAGGAGCTGAAATTGACCTAAATTAACCTCAATTTCCTGTCCAACCATTTATTGAAAAGTTGTAAGCCTTCAATAAATTCCAGATTTCCAAAATGGTTGTATTGGACAGCCTCTGCCAATGTGTTGTCTGGGAGACAGATTATTGTTTCTTCCTACTCCACCACCTTTCCACAACTTTCTTATAACTTGTTACTTTTCTAGCTCTGTTTTTCTGTTAAATAAAGAGTTTGGATAACATGATTTTATAATTTTTTTCATGATACTTTTCCCCATAATCTATTAAGACCTTCTTATGTAAAATTGTATAATTACAATTTCAACATGCATCAGTACATTTATATGTGGGATAAATTGAAATGGAGCTTTCATATGTATGGGGAGAGGGTTTTTAAAAATAATTTTCTGTAATACTGTGTGGGTTTAGTGAGTCTTCACTTTGTACAATTCTAAGGGCTCCAGAGTGAAATGTACATTCCACGTGTGGCACTGAAGGTGAGATCTCAGGTGAGCACTGTAAGCTCTGAATCTTTGGGAATTCTCTTGTTGGAATACTGAGACATCATGGATCAATCAGGCTAAAAATCTATTTGCATAATTGCCATGATTTCCTTTTTATGTTCCTTGCCCACCTGCTACTGCTATGACTTCTAGAGGGAGAGAGTCAAAGAGGAGTTCTGATGACAAAATGGAAAGTGATCATAGCTTCAAAAGGTAGAGTGTTCATTCCAACAGGGAGGACACCACTTTGACTAAGGAGATGTAGCTGCCATTTTCAGAAATTTTGACAGCAAGGAACTAGCTATTGGGGAAATACGTAGGAAAGGAAATGGGGGATATCCCATCCCTAGAGCCATTTGAAAGTCAACAGAATAAGGAAGTAGAAAATCTGTACTAAGAAAGAATTCTCCACTGATTCCCCCTGTGTCTAAGGGATGACATAATTGTCTCCTTTATCTGTAATTGCTACTTTTCAGACTTTATATATTTTCCAGGGCTTTATAATGTTGCTATTAGTCCAGACTGCCCGGTGCCCCCCACCAAAAAAAACAAAATCAGGAAAAAAAGGCTAAACAAATCCTAAACTAGTGATCCAAGGAGCATAAAAATATACCCAGATGGAAATTGTGCGTTGTAAAATTCTCCACTGTGAATTTCATTATTCCCTGAAGGTGGTCTACCAAGATTAGAGAGATATTATTATCATTTTATTTTATTTATCTGGTTTTCTCTCTGGTTTAATTTCATAAGTGAAAAGCCAATGGGACAGCAAATTCTCTTAGCACTGGGTGAAAAGGATTTGCAGGTTTTCCCCTTCTGTCCTCTGATGTTTTCCAAAAAGAAGCCTGGGACTCTTAGTGATGACTCTGCAAGAGTTCACAGCCCAGGGGGAATCCAGAACCTCTTATCTGCCATTTGAAGGTGGAGAATATGGGTTTTTCTGTGACCCAAGAACTGAACAAATTATTGTGTCCTCTCAGTAAAGTGGGTTTAAAAAAGGTTGAGACTTCACATCTTTTGTATCTACCTGGATAGAGTTGGAACATATTCTTCTTAGTAAAGTGTCACAAGAATGGAGAAGCAAGAATCCAACGTTTCTCAATTGTAATATGAAGCCAGTAGATGGTCAAATACATGCCCAAACAAGAAGAAAACTCAAATCAATTCAAGATGGGGGCAGGGGAATGAGGGAGCTTGGAGAGGAGAGGAGGGAGGAGGATGGGTGGGCTCCAACTTAATGGGCACAAAGTTAGGGTATATGACTCTTGGGGGTGGAATATAATTATAAGAGGGGCTTTACTTAACAAATGAAAACAATGTAACCTAATACATTGTTTCCTCAATTATATTCCTGAAACAATAATAAATAAAATAAACAACACAAACAAGTATGTGTGAATGAGTGTTAGTTGTGCTATAGGCGTTGGTGATTGCCTTTCATCCTTCTTCAGACACATATCTTTGTGTTGCTGATTTATAGTTATGAACTCTTGAGATGGCAGAAATCTGAGTCCAACCTAGGCAATTTGGAGGTTCCTTCCCTATTTTACATGAAGTCTAAACAGTACCCCTTAATGATTAGGCTCATGGTCTTCACCGCTTGGAGTCCTCTCTGTGGCAGCAGCTCTCAGGGTAGCTTAGATGCACAATCTAGATGCCTGGGAAAAAATGTGATGAGAGAAATAGGTATTTTCATGAATTCTAGATGCAACATGCAAGGCAAGTTACTTTTTTTTTTTTCAGTTTTTGGCCGGGGCTGGGTTTGAACTCGCCACCTCTGGCATATGAGGATGGTGCCCTACTCCTTTGAGCCACAGGCACCACCCACTCCTAGTTCTTTTTCCTCTGTCTCCATCACTGAGCAAGTTCCTTTGCCTTTCTAGTCTAGAACCAAAGCCTGTATGTTAGAGTGGATTGTCACAGAGTGCCTGGTGATGTCATATCACCCTGGGAGATCTGGCAAAAGCATCGATCCTTCTTCTTATGTACCTGGAAAATTATTGGTACCCAAAGGGCCATCACATCTTCTGTATATGCACCAGTTGTTGTAGAAATGGCGAGGGCCTTGTTCACTCTGGGTTTTTACATGTTTGACAAATTTCTGTAAAACACTGTGTAGAGAATACAGATTTAAGGAGCCGAACTTATTAAAATGGGGTGGGGTGCAAGGAACTGTGCCAATAAAAATAGACAATGTGTTTTTTTAATCCTTTCCACAGGAATTCAGGCAAAAGGGGAATAAAATAATCCTACAGGGTTACTTGTAATTCAGCTTAAACTAAGCTCAGGAAATGAATGATATTTCTCAGAAGGCTGATTTATGGACTTAAAGTAACTAAGTCCCAGGTGTCATAGGAAGTAATACAACTTCTAGTGATGTCCTAGCCTCCATGCTCAAACTAAGTGCCTAAATAAATTTCTAACTTCTCTTTAAAACATTTCAGAGTCAATTCTACTGGGACTGTCATAGCCCTAGATTCCCTTTTAGAAGAGGCTATCACTGTGAGAGAAGTCCAGGGACCTATGTCACCTCCGCATTATAAACAAATTGTGTTCCAGCATTTGTCTGTGAATCTTTTCTTTGGAAACATAAACACATTTTCTTTAGAGAAACAGAGGTAGACACAGTTTCCCTGGCTCTCGTAATCCTCCAAAGTCTATTTAAACCATACTCAGGTCAAATCTCCTGTATGACATAAAAACTAGAGAACAGTCACATAATCACATAAAACTGGGGGACGAGGAGATCGGATTTAATCAATTTTTCATTACTCCCCCTTTCCTTCTTCCATTTATCCCTTAATTAGAAGAGGATAAAAGATAGCTGTGATCTTGGTGAACATCCTGATTAAGATCTTTCCACATTTTAAAAGATTTTGGAGGGCAGTGGCACAGATTCCTGATTATAACTAATTATGCATAAGTCATCTTTTATGACAGAGAAAATAGCAAGAAAAATGGTTGCACAGGGAAAGGAAAAGGAAATTTATCTAGTGATTTCTATGGGAGGGAGGCCTTTTTAGTGCAGCTGTTGTTGCTAAGTCAGGATATCTTGGAAGCTAAGTGTTTCAAAGTCAAATTTACTTGGAACCATGAAGCATCATTTTTCTCCTTGGTTCCAATGACCTCACTCACCCAGGTCTTTATTAGGCATCCTAATAAAATGCAAAAATAAAAATATTTTTGGCAATTGGTGTCATTCTTTTCCCTTAAAAATGCCCTGAAGTGGTGGTACAGAGTGGAACTAACACATCCCAAATGTACGTGGTCAGCGGGCGACAGAAGAAAAACAAAGAGCTGGAATCTATCACATTCCAGATAAGAAGACCTTGATAACCGGGCTGACTGCACTTGGAATTTTCCTGTTTCCTTCTGAGGAAACCGGGAGCTAAATGAAGTGCTTATCTAAGAAGTGTCAAAGCCCTTTAACAATGTTGTTACAAGGATGTTGGTAAAGCGGGGTGAAGGTTTTGGCAGGTACAGAAGGGATTATATTTGACTGAATGCGTTTTCTTGCTAAGTATTAATCTCTGCTCTCCTAGTGCCAAGCCCTTAAGGAGTTTAGTTAAAGCCTATCAGGGCTGTTCCTTTAACACTCTTTTAGTAGGCGCTGTAAGGAATTCAGCATCCCAGGTGTGGCATGGATGTCACCAGATAATTGCAGCTGAGTGTTTGGGAGAAAAGTCACTCAAAAGCAGGCAACTTCTGCCTGGAAATTATAGCTGCAAGAGACTGGCTAAGAAAGACATCTCTGGGATATTCCACATGGGGCTTTGGGATAGAGGGATGGATTTCCAACAGATTACAGCCCACTTCCAGTGAGAAGTCATTTAAAAGAGTCCCAGCTGGATGTCTCGGTCCTCTAATGAGAGAGGAGGATGTAGCTGGGAGTATATTCACATGAGAGACTTCGATTCAGATGGAGAGGGCTAAGAGGGTCGAGAAGCAACTGGATGCTTCCGAGGAACAAACACCATTTCCACGGGGTCTTACATCTTGTCCACTGACACAATGTTAATATCTTCTATGAGCAATTTTTTAAGTGTAATATGTATAATTTAAACTCAAAAGAGCAATTTTTTAAGTGAATGTATAATTTAAACTAGAAAGATAAAAAGAAAAAAACCCACTCACGAGAGTCACTTAGAAGAGAAGCTTTTTTTTTGTCTTTTTAAAGATAAGCTTGGAGCAGCAGCTTGCAGCACCAAAGGACTGTACTTCAGTGGGCTTGGCACCCAGAGGTATGAGACCAAGCGAGTTTTTTACAGTGTGCATATCAAAGGCAAAGAGAAGAGCCCCTGGTCAGGGGAAAAATGTCAAGGGATGACGTGAGTAGGCACAGAACCAGGAGAATAATCCAGAGGGAGTGAGAACACTGACAAAGTGGCAGGTGGGAACTGGGGATGAACAGAATAAACGCTAGAAAAACATGGGACATCGAGATCGAACTGTAGGCCAGAGACTGGCATCTAGCTCCTAAAATACATCTAGTCCAGACACGTTAGTCCTAGGATACTAAGAAAGCTTTGCCAATTGGATTTATTAAAAAATATTTTTAGGGCGCCACCTGTGGCTCAAAGGGGTAGGGCTCTGGCCACATATGCTGAAGGTGATGGGTTCAAACCCAGACCTGGCCCAAAACTGCAAAAAAAAAAAATATATATATATATATATGTAAAATATATATATATATATTTTTTTTTTGGCCAGGCACAATGGCTCACACCTATCATCCTAGCACTCTGCAAAGCCAAGGCTGGTGTATTGCTTGAGCTCAAGAGTTCAAGACCAGCTTGAGCAAGAGTGAGATCTCCATCTCTACTAAAAATAGAAGCTACTTACTTGGGAGGCTGAGGCAGGAGAATCGCTTGGGCCCAGGAATTGGAGGTTGCTGTGAGCTGTGTGAGGCCACGGCACTCTACCAGGGTAATAAAGCTAGACTCTGTCTCTACAAAAAAAAAGAAAAAAAAAATAGAAGCTACTGGTGGGGCATGGCGGTGCATGCCTGTAGTCCCAGCTACTTGGGAGGTTGAAGCAAGAAGATTGCTTGAACCCAGGAGTTTGAGGTTGCTGTGAGCTATGATGCCATGGCACTACCCAGGGTGACAGAGTGAAACTCAGTTTCAAAAAAATAAAAATGAAATTATTTTAAAATAATTATAGGCTCTTGGGAAGGTACAAAGAAATATATAGGAGGTTCTGTGCAAACTTTATCCAGCCTTGCTCAATGTTTGCAGATGGGAGTTTTGAAACCACTGACCATATTTTTGAAAATTTATGGAGGGTGGTGGGAATGGTACCACCAGACCAAAAGATGAACACATATTTTTGAGATTTTCAAAAGTGGTGGGAAGGTAGTTTCTGAAATCTATTTTTTGTTGATCCTGTAACAGAGTGAGTATCTGCTAAAGTGTAGAAAGAGTTGATCAATTGATGTTTGATGCAGTCATACAGGGAACCAGAATGATCTCATTGTAAATAAGCTGGGTCATTTGCTTTTTTGGAGAGAATTTCTTTTTTTTTTTTTTTTTGTAGAGACAGAGTCTCACTTTACGGCCCTCGTTAGAGCGCTGTGGCCTCACACGGCTCACAGCAACCTCCGACTCCTGGGCTTAAGAGATTCTCTTGCCTCAGCTTCCCGAGTAGCTGGGACTACAGGCGCCCGCCACAACGCCCGGCTATTTTTTGGTTGCAGTTTGGCCGGGGCCGGGTTTGAACCCGCCACCCTTGGTATATGAGGCCGGCGCCCAACCGACTGAGCCACAGGCGCCGCCCCTGGAGAGAATTTCTTGGTTAATATACTTAGTGTATTTGCCTACACCATATATGTTTTTCCTCAGATTACCTGAAAATATATCTGTTGACAAACTTGTTTTGACTGTAGCTTAGGTGAGTTCATAGCTAGCACCAAGAAATTATTGAATCAAGATCAAAATGGAAGGCACTTCCAATGGCATGTCAAGGCCTTTGCACAAACTAGCATGCTAGACGCCTGAACTAAAATTGAAAAATTACTTTGGTTGTTGGAAGACTAGGCTAAAACCATGAAGATGAATTTTGATTATTTTAAAAGAATCACAGTGTGGAAATACAGGGTGTGAGAAATGTGTTTTAATAGCAATTAGTGTGAAAAGACTTCAGAGTTCTAGTTGTCTCAATATGAATCATAAGTGGGAAAAACCAGAGTAAGTTTAGACATTATGTGTCTAGCACAGGAGAGTGTAGAGTTACACCATAGTTAGCACTGTCAAAACCTACTTGGAATACTGTGATTAGCCCCAGGTCCCAATTTTAAAGACATTTCACAAATCATTACTCATTCCGAGAAAGGTGAGGGCTCTGCAGACACTTTTTAAAAAGAGAGATGGCAGCAGCTGGCTTTGTCATGGCTGTCCTCAGATACAAGAAGTGCTATTGTGCAGTAGAATAACTGCATTAATTCCCTGTGGTCTAAAGTACAGAAATAGTCCCAAGATTTCAAGGATGCACAAAGTATTCTTAAATTAATTGAAGGACAATATTTTACAAATTAAGGACAGGAATCAAACATCATGTTTTGTAATTCAATTGATTTGAGTGTTAGAAGCATAAGGGAAAGATCTGAAAGAAAGATACAGATTTGGGAATCAACCTGTAGTTTAACTGAGATGACTAGGGAGTATGTGTTCATTTCCTGCCACTCACTTCATCCTGGGGTGTCCTTTATTAGCTACAAGGAAGCCAAACTGTATTTGTATGTGTAGCACTCTGGGGAGATGACCTGCAAAGATCCCACAACCCTAAAATTTAAACTTTCCTTGTATGCAGTCAGAAATGAGTTTCGAATACAGGTAGTCCCAAGGTTATGAATTATATAGGTTCTGTAAGTTTATTCCTAAGTTGAATTTGTATGTAAGTCAGAACCAGTACATTTACTTACTACCTGCAACAGCCTGTGTTCTTAAAATTGAGTTGTATGTCAAATATTGATAACCCAGGAAATTACTATAATAGCCTCTGTTCATGAGTGCAAGTTGTACATAAGCTGGATGTTTGTAACTTGGGATCTGCCTGTAAGAGGATACTTGAGGTGTACTAATTTTTAAAGTGTACTAGAGGAATGAGAAGAAATAATTGGAGATGTGTAAGAACAGTGGGGCATGTATGCAGTAACAGGATTCAATAGGAAGAATTTGGAAGAGAGGGAGTGACCAGCAGCTCAAATACTTTGGAAAACTTTTGTAAGGCAAAACTCACGACATCCTTGGAAGAGGCGAGACAGTCATATTAAACAAGGCAAATGGTGTACAAAGCAACAGTGTGAGAGCTATCAGAGTGCCAAGTGGCAGACTGATTTAAAAGAAATGGTACAGAAAAGGGCTTTGAGGTCTGATGGAGGAAAATTTCAGTGAAGAGCTTTGGAGCTCTAAGGAAATCCTGGTGGTGATAGTAGGATAAAAGCTAGAATTGGGAGTGAACGCACCTTTCTTTTATTCCAATCAAAAGCACTTTTACAGTTAAACGTCTTTCCTCTTATTATGTCTTCTGAACAAAAACGCATCTTCCTTTACGGACAGGAATCAAACATCATATTTACGTAAGAATTACCTAAGTGTTTGAAGATGACTATTATGTCTCTCTTGACCTTCTTGCCTCTAGCTTCAAGAGTTCCCATTCCTTAGGGAGGAGATTATTTCCAAGGAAGAGCCTCACAGAACTTGATGAGGAATCATGATTTGACTTGAGGGGAAATGAAGAGCTTCTTCCAGATTCTGAGTGAGTTTCACCATGATCCCTCCAAAAAAAGTTTAAAGACAAGCATTTTGAGTCGTAACTTTCTGTGCAAAAGGGGTTGGGAAAAGGCCAAATGCAAGTCTCTTATGGTTGGCCTCTGGCCACAGTGGTGAAAATGGGGAGGAAGAGGCGGAGCTGAGCGACACTGGAAAGGTTGGAGTACAGAGCCTGGTCAAGCACAGAATGTATGATGGATAGCAGGATTGGACTCTCCTTGACTTCATAATGTTCTCAGCAGCCCAAGCACTCAGACAGGTGCAACTTGGAGAAAAGGCCAGCACTTGACTGTCACATCTAATTACCTAAGCAGTAGAGATGTTTTAAGAGAGCAACGGAAGGAAATATGAAAGCCCATAGCACATTTCTGATGCAATACAGTGAAAGAAAGAAAAGCTCCTCTTAACTGGATTTTGTTTTCTAGTTGTTGGGATGAAAGTGGAAATGTTCAAAAGGACCTGGAGTATCTTTAACAGAGTTAGGTTCTGAAAATCTCTAAGGATTAGAGGGAGCCCAAGGAACTAAGGAAATCTTCTGTTTTTCTCTATTTGGGGAGAGAAGATGGAAAAAAGGAATGCTCCACCATGAAAATCAGGGCACCGATTACCTGGCACAGGTAATGGAAATGAAATCGACATTTGTTGAACCTATACTGGGTTTTAGGCCCTTTATATACATTTTTTATTAAATTAAATTAATTAATTTATTTATTTTTGAGTCAGAGTCTCAAGCTGTCATCTTGGGTAAAGTGCTGTGGCATCACAGCTCATAGTAACCTCCAACTCTTGGGCTCAAGTGATCCTCTTAGTTCAGTTTTTCTATTTCTAGTAGAGATGGGGTCTTGCTTTTGCTCAGGCTGGTCTTGAACTCCTGAGCTCAAGTAATCCACCCTCCTCAGCCTCCCAGAGTACTAGGATTACAGGTGTGAGCCACCATACCAGGCCCTTTTTTTGTATTGTTTAAACCTTATAATAACCCTCAAAGGAAGAATAAACCATGAAGGAAGAAAATGAGGATAATATAAAAGCATTGTTGACTGTCTTGGTTGCTAATAGTCCTTGGGAAGCCTCTTTCCTGCAGAGAAATAAACAGACTGTGTGAAGGAAGCATGTGTTCCCTCTGAAGCAAGGAGAATGCTCAAGAGAGAGAATCATGAGCATTTAGAGAAAGGGCTAGTCTCAGAATATAATCTTTGCAAAAAGGGGGTTAAGGTTTGACCTTATGATCAAAGAATATTTATCCACAGAGCAGACAGGATAGTAAGGGATTCTATGGTCTCCTTCCTCCATGCAAATAAGGTATAATTACCATTATCGCCCCCTTTTAAAACGAGGCACCAGGCCCAAGGAGAAGGAGAGCTGGAACTGAGATGGTGACACCGTTCCTGCTCTGCCAGTGTTTCTAAAGCATGAAGACCAGGGGCATAGTTCTCACTCTGATGTCTACATCTTGCAGGAATCTGAGATCATTTTCTACCATAAATGCACAAATTATCAACTTGCATTCACTGCTTTATTTCCCCATCCCAGTTGGGAAGACGGGGCCACATGGCTCACTGCAGCTTCTTCAGGGCCATGTGGAAGACGCAGTAATGGCAGGGGGTGGGTAAACATCTCCTCTCAGATATGTAGCCCTTAAAAGGAAAGAGGTCGCTTGCTTCCAGAACTTGCTGGAAAATAAATGTAGCAAAATCCTTTCATGCTGGGTGGATTTAGCTGTGTTCCCCCAGGGAATAATATTTCTTTTGAGGGTTCTTTTCTCAAGATCTTTATGAATGTTTGAAAAGAAGTCCCTGTAAAAGAAAACTACCTTGGTCTCTTGCACACAGGCCCCTGAATTATGAGCGATTTCTAGTGTGAATGCCGTGTTAATGCAGTATCATGGGTGACAATGAAAATGAACCAAATCAGGAGGTTCAGATTTATGGTTTCAGTAACAGTCTTAACTTCTCCTCTGGTCTGCTCAGTGTTTTATGTTATTGTAGTTTCAATGAAATTTATGCCTCAGTGTGCATCGTGAGTGAGTTATGGTTACTCTGGGAACGTTAATTTTGCATTTCCTGACTTCTGTGTGTTCAAACGGACGAGTTTTCAAAAATGGCCTACAAAATACTACACCAGACCAGCTAACGCTGTGTATTTCCCTCTGTCTGTGGAATGGGAGGGAGACACCTCCATGGATGGGGCTTCCTTGTGTCTTCCACTGGGTCTATATCTCACAGGAGCAGAGGCGGATGGGAGGGGTGGAAAACATGCTGCCTCAGGTGGATGGTCAGCCCAGGTGACAAGATGATTAATGGAAAAGGAAAATCGCACTGATGAGTTGTTGTTGTTATTGATAGCTGTCATTTATTGAACACTTACTGCATGCCAGGAATTGTTCTAAATACAGTAGAACCTCCATAGATGACCACCTCCCTGCATTAACCACCTCCTTAAGTTGACCTAACTTTTATAGACCAGACATGCAGCAGGCCTAGTTCCTCATGTTGACCACCTCTGTACGTTGACCAATTTGTTCCAGTCCCTTGGGTGGTCAACTTACAGAGTTTCTATTGCATTTTTCTTATGTTCTTCATGTTACTTTTGTCTTGGAAATAGGTTTTATCATCTCAACCCTGATTGAGATAGAAAATTCATACCTTGCTCATGGACAGTTCCTGACCAGCAGAGCCAGAATTCAGATTTAGTTTTGTTGATCCAAAAGTCCAGGCGTTCCCTGGGGCTGCCTCTCTAGTCACCAAATCCGGGAATGCAGTTCCAGCTCAGTCCCCACAGCTGTGACAGGTTCACAGGGCTTTGACCTCGGTTTCTTCTCTGCTGAAGCAAGGACAACACAGAGCTAACAGACTATTGTTGGCTTAAGGGTGATGGAGTTTACTTAGCGCTTTGCAATTATCATTGGTTCTGTCAAGGACCTCAAGCTCATGATGTTGGTTCAGCCAAAGAGAAGTGGCCAAGTACAAAAAGCCTATCTATATTTATCCTTGGTTATAAGCTACGTGAGGACCAGAATTCGTCCATCACATATACCAGTGATGCTCTGCATGGAGATGCTATTTGCTGGTTGCCTGACTCTACGTCCCTCTCCAGCATCTCTCTCCTATCTCCTACTATCTTGGGCACAGTTGTGTGCTCTGCACACGGGACATTTTCAGTCCCATCAGCAAGTTACTTTCTGTTTGGGAACTGATGTCCTGCTCAGGCAGTAATTTAGTGTGTTTCTACTCTTAGGAATCTGAATAGCAACAAGAGATTTTTTTTGCATACAGTATCAAAACGCACAGCAATTCTCAGGATGGGAGCTCTTGGTACTGCAGCAGGTTCTGAGGGATGGATTGTGAAGCAGATCCTGGGCCCCCTAAAATCACACTAGTCCTGGGTTCTCCCCTCTCCATGTCAAGTGGCAAGTGGGCCAGCGCCCCCACCCAGACTTACCTGCCTGTAGGAGACCCAGCTACCCCCACAAGCTGTTTCTCAGGAAGCACCGGAGTCTGTGTCCTGGCACCTTGCAGTTGTGAGCTACTTCTTTGGCCATATCCATAGTTTTTTCCCGTGTTCCTTATGCTTCTGAAGGAGCTTTCTAGGTGCCTGACATTAAGGCTTGTGCTTCCCAGCTGTACAGGTGATGAACAGCCTTGGTATTCTCCGCATGGTGCCCACATTACCATTCACTATGTGCAGGGCTCTCTGCTGCTTCGTGCTGTCGTGATCTTTCTCTTGCTCTGCTGGAGCAAATGATCCCAACATCATTATCGTTATGCTGAGGCTTCACACTCACTCTGTCTAAAACAACTCACTGGCATTGCCATGGCCAAAAGGGCCTCTGGCTCCTGGGGTCTGACTGCTTCCCCCCAAAATGATGATGCTTTGATTACTCCCCCACCAACCCCCTCCTCCCCTTCCCAGGTCTTGGGGTGTCCTGGCTCAATTTTTCTCTGAGATTAAAAAAGGCAAGGTTATGAAACTAGTTAAGCAGGTCACTCTTCATGGTGAAAGGTAAGCCCTGGAGGTTTACCTCCACACCTCACAACCTCACCACCTAATGTCTGGGTGACAAGGAGCAAGCTGCTATCACTCTCTTGGACCCGGCTTCTCATCTGTGGACTCGGCTAACAGCACCTGTGTGGAGATTGGTCTGTCGTTGGTAAGTACCCGCTGGAAGTTTCCTATTCCTAATGAAGACGAGTCATGGTATAGCTTCCCTGGAGGGAGGATTTTTATTGATAGTAAAAAAAATTAAAAGAGCTATCAGCCATATTTTTTTTTGAGGGGCAGAAGGAAGAAGAGATTGCAGAGAGAAATGTAAGCATGACTGCAAAAATTCCTGTTTAGTGACTTGATTTTCTTCACAAGCAATGAAATAAAGTAATTTATCTTGGTTTTGTACCGTGTTTCTGAGAGAGTGTGTGTGTTTTTCGCTTGAGCTCAAAGTTTCTTTTTCCTGTCAGAAGCAGCCCATGCATTGATCCTTTTCAACAAAAATTTAGAGCCTGCTTTTTGTGTGCCTGAAACTCTGCGAAGTGCTGGCTAAAACCAAGTCCCTTGCAGGTGAAACAAATGATCATAATATATTGTGACAAATGCCACCAAACTGTCTCAAACGAGAGTTCACTTTCGTGGGCTCCTGCTCCTGTTACAGGAAATGGAAGCATTATGGGGACATTCGGAAGGGATTCTCCCCGGCCCCTCCCCTGTCAGAGGGGGACATTTGACACATCTGCTATTGTGGTGGACAAAACCATCCAGAAAGTAGTTTGCTGCAGCTTTCGGCAGCTGTAGGGATAGGAGGTGATTCAGGATGGGTGCACTCTGCTAATTCTTTCTTTTTTTTTTTTTTTGAGAAAGAGCTTCACTCCTGCCCCAGGCTACAGTGCTATAGCATCATAGCTCACAGCAAACTCAAACTCCCAGACTTAAGCGATCCTCTTGCCTCAGCCTTCCAAATAACTGGGACTACTGGCACCCACCAGGATGCCTGGCTAGTTTTTCTATTTTTTGTAGAGATGGGATTTTGCTTTTGCTCAGACTGATCTCGAACTCGTGACTTCAGGCAATCCACCCTCCTCAAACTCCCAGAGTGCTAGGATTATAGGTATGAGCCACCACTCCTGAATTCTTTAAAGAACTCTCAAAAAGTTCTCCACAGCCAGACAGACGTGTGCCCTAAATACATAGCAAGGTTTTGGGTGTTGTGCATCTGTAGAGGCACAGCAGGGATGGATGACTAGTGGGTGATATCGAAAGACAGCCTCTGAGTAACAGCCATGCACTGGTCTACCCAGCAGTTCAAACAAGGGCTGTTTGCTTGTTCTGGTAGCTGAATTCCCCGAGAATCTAAGATTCCATTGGCATGTCCACACATGCCTTCACAGGGGTCCCCTTCCTCAGCTGAATGCTAGCAAACAGCAGGTTATTTGAAAACAGCCTCAGTATCTGTATGAGGTCGGACAATTAAGTCTGTGAACTCATCCAAAAAAAAGTGCTACCTACCTCATTGGTAAATATCACTGTGGTCTCCAGATGGCCAAGGCAAAGGGTGTACGTCGAAGGTGACCATTGTGATACTCATCAATGAGGTAGGTAACACTCTTTATAGGATGAGGTCTTGAACTCGATTACCTGATCTTATATGTCAGTGCAATGAATTAAATGATATAATCTCACAGCCCCCAACACACACACACATGCTGCAGATAAATCTCACTGCGACCATTCCTCCTCAAGTTGTTGGTATAGTCCCAGTTCAAAAGATTCTGTTCCATTTTCAGGTTTGTTTCAGATCACGTGTCCCGATTTAGCACTTACAAATATACAGTCTCCATGCAAATATTAAATTTCAGTGTTTTTTTCCCCAGCACATTAAAGAGATTTTAAGTGTTATTTCCTCACTGTCCCAGCAGCTTAGGTTCTCTGTCGTCCTGGGTGGCCTCTTCCCGAGCTCATATCTCTGCTTCGGTCTTTCCTTATCAACTGTCTCTCCAGGTTTCTGGTATTTTCCACCTTGATGTTACCATGTGACCTTATTGACCAAGAGTGGTATTAGGGTGGGCAGAGCTAGGACTGTGACCAGACGATGCCCTGGTGTCATTCAGTTCTGTGGCTCATCTCCAAATCTTCCTCAGGAGTAGACATTGTGTACAGCCAGGAAGGAAGAGGTTAGACATTTCTATGACCCTAAGTTGTCACTGCAATCGCAAATCTTGTTCTGTGAGCCATTTAATTCCTCCGTGGTTCAGGTTTCCTCACGTGAAAAAGAGGGATACAATTTGTACCAACTTCATGGTGTTGCTGTGAGGCACAAGTGAGTAAATGCATTTAATCAGAATAGCACAATATTCACTTCCGATGTCATCAATACTACTGTCACTAGGAGAACGCATCAGAATTAGCCTGAGCACTGTTTGCCATGATGCCAGACCACTTACGAAATTTCTATCAGCACAAAGAAGGGAAGAAGAGCATAAGTAAGCAGGTGTCTGACGAAGACCAACTCGTGAGCTGCAGATTAATGAGGAGAGCATCACAACCCGGTTCAAGCAGCTCACATGAGTTCTAGAGCCTGGTTTTCTTTTTTCTTGTGTATCTGTTTGCACTGCAGAGACAAGCTGACAAAGTTGCCAGCTGTCCCTCCTTACTCTGACTCAGCCAGGAGGCCTCTTGAAAACCAACACAGAGTGTGCCACTGCTGAGCATCACATCTCATTGTCGCTTGTCCTTGTTTCTCCCTGTCTGTGGCACTGTGTTCCTTCCCAGGCACTGGTGGTGCTTTACTAACATCCTTCTGCTTTCCCCTCCTCATTCAATTTCATAATCAATCACGACATACGCACCAATATTTAGGTGGAATTTGAGCTCTGACTACTACCCAAGAAATTATGCATTTCTAAATATTGGCCTTTAGTTCTACTACTTGACCCCAAATGACATGTTCCTGTATTTTCTGTCTATTCAGATGAATAGTAGGTAACTTGGGTGGTTAAGTGTTTTTCAGATTGTTTAATTTTACTTAAACTTGAACCTTCTTCTCCAACTCTTGAATTCTTTTCTTAAGTAATCAACCATTTGTAGTTCATTGTCTAAGAAAAAAAGCATTGTATGGAGATTAGACAGATGCAAGTTTGCTTTCAGAAAACGTAGTTTTCTTAAGATACTGGAGTGTGATGGTTTCCTTTCTTTGACACGAATATTATGTTTTATCTAGACCTACTATTGAGATTAACTTAGAAAATGGACCTGCAAAACGAAAGTTTGTTTTAAACTTTGACATTCATCCATTAAAAAAAAAATCTGTGAAGTTGTTATTTAAAAAAAAAAATAGGTCAGGGTCCAATGCGGTGGCTCATGCACCAATCTTACACTTTGGGAGGTTGAGGCAGGAGGACTGCTTGAGGACAGGAGTTTGAGACCACTTGAGCAACATAGTAAGACCCTGTCTGTACAAAAAATAGAAAAATTAGCCAAGTATGGTGGTGAGCATTTATAGTTCCAGCTACTCTGGAGGCTGAGGCAAGAGGATTTCTGGAGCCTAGGAATTTGAGGTTGCTGTGAGTTATGATGACATCACTGCACTCCAACCTGGGTGGTAGAACAAGAGCCTGTCTCCAAAGAAAAAGTAGTTTGAGGGCGGCACCTGTGGCTCAAAGGAGAAGGGCGCCAGCCCCATATGCCGGAGGTGGCAGGTTCAAACCCAGCCCCGGCCAAAAACTTAAAAAAAAAAAAAAAAAGTAGTTTGAGCCGGTGTGGTGGCTCACACCTGCAATCCCAGCATTATGGGAGGCTGAGGTGGGAAGATTGCTTGAGCTCAGGAGTTCGAGGCTTGTCTGAGCAAGAGTGAGACCTTGACTCATGAAAAAAATGGAAAAACCCAGCCAGGTGCCACAGCAAGCTCCTGTAATCCCAGCGGCTTTGGGGGTTGACGCAGCAGGATGCCCACAGCCCCTGTCTGAAGTTGCAGTGAGCTAGGACGCCATTGCACTCTGCTCAGGGCATAGGGTAGAACTCTGTCTTGACAAAAAATAACAAGGCAAAAAAGAAAAAATAGTTTGAGCGAGGGGTGGTGGTAGTGCATTCCTGGATTCCCAGCTGCTCAGGAGGCTGAGGGAAGAATAATGGAGCCTGGGAGTTTGAGGCCAGCCTGCATAACAAAGGGACAACCGGCTCTAGCCTCTAAAAATAAATAAATGAACAAACAATTAAAATTAGGTGGTAACAAAGAGTGATTGAATAATACTCATTAAATTTAGAATTTAAGGCCATATATTATATATGTTTGTGTGTCTATGTATGCATATATAAAGGAAATGCTAGCCAAGGGAAAATAAAATAAAAAAAGTTTGCAGCTCACAGTGGCTACCAGTGGCAGGGTCCTTGTTGGCCTTTGATGAGGAGTTCTACATGTCACAGTGTTGGGCAAATGACAGATGGTGGCTCACTTCGATTTTTGCCACTGTCCCTGGCCACGGGAGCTCATAGGAAGCACCTCAGATAAAAGTGTGCACACTGTTAGAAACGTGGACCTCAGGAAAGAGGCCAGAAGCCAAATGGCAGGTGGACAGAGAAGAAAATTTTCCTCTTATTCTGTTCCAAGGTGCTTAATTCTGGTGAATGCTTTGTTTTCTGCTTGTCACACACAACCTTCTTTAATTCTAGTCACCATCACTCACAGGCATTTATCACTTTTTAATACACTGTATATTGTGTCTTATTTATTTTGCTTAGTTTCTATCTTCCCCTACTCGCACTCTAGGATCTAAGCTCAGCGAGGGCAGGGATGCTTTGTCTGTTTTGTTCACTACTGTATCTCCCTCTCTGAGGACAGTAGGTGCCTGGCACACAGTAGGTACTCAATACATATTTGTTGAATAAGCATGTGATTTCCTTACAGTTCCACAAACAAAAACTAGACACCTTAACCTCAGGAGGGTACCCTGAAGCTCAGCCACAGTGACCTTTCTTAGAATCATAGGTCTTTTGAGCCAAAGAAACTAGGAGATTGCCATAAAGAACCCAAGGTCCAGAGTATCACAGAGCAAATCAGTTAAGTAACCAGGAGGAGAAATCAGGACTTCTTGTCCACTGCTCTTTCTGCAAACAAGCCTTTCCCCATTAATTTCACTTACTCCAATTGCTGGAAGCAGGGGTCTCTTCCATCATAATGGCTTACCCTCTGGGGTTCTCTCTGGTTATGAGCTTTGCAGTGCTGGGCCTATCCTGGGATCCCTTTGGTGGCCTGGCTGTCACAGTCTAAGAGAGCACGTTGTAGGCCATTGAGGACTTTCATTCTGCCTTTAGGCCTCTTCTCCCTCCTCTGTCAGGTCTGTCTAGCTCGGGCCCCTCTCCTGCCATGAAGTTTCCCCTTGAACATGCTTGAATGTGGCCCATATCAATGTCATATTTCTCTGCGTTGCTGTGGTCCTACTAGGATTACAAACCCAAATGCCTAGAGAGGCCAGTAAACACAGAGAACTGCCCAGGGTAGAAAGCGAGGGCTTAGGGTTGCCTAGATCTTTCTATTTTTAAAGAAGCTGGAATTTCCCTGAGTTAAGTTCCCCTGGCCACTGTTCTCCTTAGCTTCTTACTAAGGAATTCAGAGGAGTGTGTTCTCCGGGGGCATCCCACTCTCACCGTCTCTCCTTCCTGTGGGCCCCCCTCTCTGTGAAATAGCCGCCTCCATCTTTCTGTGAGAGGTCCTTCTTCTTCTTTTATCTGTGAGAGAGCTGTAAGATATACATGCTCATCTTTGGAAAAACCCATGTCTTTTGTGCAATGTTTTGACCTCCCAGTTTTTTATGGGGACATCTGTACTGAAGCGTCCCCTGACATAGAGAGGCTATTCTTGCTTTAGAGCCTGGATTGTGTTTCTCTTCTTCCTCAATTTTGAAATAATGAATTCAATACACAGATATAGTAATTTTATATATAATAAAAATTATTTATAATATTATATAAAATATGTGTTATAAATATATATGTTACATAATAAACATTGTATGTTATATATAATAAGTATATATTACATATAATATATATTTTCATTTTTTATATATATTTTTAAATCTAAAATACTTTTCCTTTTTACTACTAAGACAGATGGTATCAAACTATAATCCTCTCTCTCATTCTCTGGAACAGACATCAGTTATTTAAATAAGCAAGAAAGGTATTCTATGGATGTAATATGCCACATTTTATGTTTTCAACTAAAACTTGTGAATTTTTTTGACAAATCTTTTTAGTGTTGATGTCAAGGAAAAGGTCAGGTAATAAATACTAAATATTAGGCTAGGAAACTGGATTGGCCAAATTGTGAAGACTCTTGAATACTATGTCTAAAGTTCTGGAATTTAACCCAAAGAAAATATATATATTTTGGGAAGAAAAATGAGCTTTAAAGAAAAACCAGGATTAGGGTACAGGAAAGGGTGACATATTCGGGGATATTTCAGAGAAAGAATTGGCAGGATTAAAGTAGATGAGGAAAAGGGAGAAATTATATTCAATGGTGGGAATTTCAGACATAGAGAAAAAAGGTGAGAGATTTGAGAATAGGAGGTTGCTTTAAAGCAGAACCTACTGATGGTTCTGAAGTCATCTCTTCAGCAGTCCATTTCTTCAGAGATCTAGTGAAGCCCTCCCAGACTATTGGGAGAAAAAAATGAAAATCTTGGTGGCTGAGACCACCCCATTTTCTCTGCTTTGTAAATCAAGAAGAATGTAAGGAAGTCTTCATGAGACCATTGTCCACAAGGCTACCTCAACTCTGGTTAGGAACATAAAGAAGGGATAAATGTTTGGGATGATGGATATGCTAATTGCCCTGATCTGATCATAATACAGTATATGCATTGAAACATCACTATGTACCCTGTAGATACAATTATTTTGTGTCAAATGAAAATTTAAAAAAAAGAAAAATTTGGTTTTAGACCCTTTTGGAAATGTTCCTACTGGAATTAAAGATCAGAGTCTTTGCCTGTTGAAATTTAGATTCTCCAATGATCATCTAGGAATTCAACTGCTGTTCAAGTTTTCAAAAGTAGGAAACCACTACTTTTAAGCAGGAAGCATTACAAATGTAATTGTCAATTAAAGGAAGGAGTATGGAAAGTAAATATGACTCCTAGTGGTCAGCCTGAGATGGAGTCCGACCCTGGGTAAACTCACACAAACTTCATAAACTCAAAAATCATTTTCTAAATGTTATAAATCCAATTAATTATGTATCCCCTATTCCTTAATTCTATCAATAATCTAATAGATATTCTTAAACAAAAACATTTGTTATACTCCTGGGTTTTCTTTATTGTATTCTACAAATATGAGAAATTTCTTTCCTAAGTAATTGACTTTATGGCATTATTTTTACCCTGGCAAGTATGTTTTCCTATTGGGAGTCCCTCCTGGGCTAACTTTGGTCACCATGGTTCCTTTAGCCAAGTTTTCTGTTTGCTTTTGTGAGTCTCCACCATCCCATTCTTGTCCTCCTCCAGTAGGGGATTAGTGTCCACACCTGGACTGAAGGTTTGAAGATTTAATATGTCCAGTGTTACTATTTCGCCTTTGTTTCTGGAGGACATAGAATTTTATAGCGATAGCTTTTCTGTTTCAGCACTCCAAAGATGTTCCATTATCTTCTGGCTAGTACTGTTTCTGGTGAGTAGTCTGTAGTTCCCCTTGTTCCATCTTATTATTTATTATTGTAAAATTTCTTCTTTCCTCTGGCTGTTTTTAAGATCTTATCTCCTGTTTTCAATCATTTTATTATGATTTATATTGATGTGGTTACTTAGATTTATTTGTAGTTTTTAAAAACCTTCAAAAAAGATTAGCCATTATTTCTTCAAATGTTTTTTTTAACTCTTTTTTTTTTAGATTGAAGTGATTTATATTTTAGACTGATTATTATTGTCCCAAGGGTCATTGACTCTCTGTATTTATCTATTTTTGAGTCTTTTTATTCTTTTTCATCTTTATTGTTCAGTTTGTGTAGTTTCTAATGTTCTATCTTTAAGTTGACTAATTTTCTCTTCTGCGTATCCAATCTGTTGATAATTTTATTGCTGAAATTCTATCTAACCTGCTGGTAATTTTATCTGTGAATTTATTTCATTTTCATAATTTTTAGTTTTGGAAGGTTTTTTTTTAATCTTCTGTTTCTCTCCTTACTATGTTTATCACTGTTCCTTTAAATCTTGTAGCATATTTATAAAAGCTGTCTTAAAGTCTACTAAATGCATCATTTGTTATTTATGGGTCTATTTCTACACATAAACATTTATCTTGGCTCTACTGAACATTTTTCTGCTTCATATGTTTTAATATTTCTGTTTGGATGTTGAACATCGTGATATCACATTGTTAGGTGTCTGGATTTTTTATCTTTCTTTAAAGAATGTTGAAATTTGTTTTGCTAGATAATTAAATAATTTTTAGGCCAGCTTGATCCCTTCAAGGTACTTTTTAAATCTTGTTAGGACAGATTTAGAGTAGCTTTTAGCCTAGAATTAATTTAGCCCTTCTACTAAGGTTGAGTCTTCTGGAATCCCTTCTGAATACCTGGATTATTCAACGTATTCTCTCTACTCGGCCCCATAAGACTTTAAAGTCTCCCAGACTTTCATGAGCTCTGGAAATTTTTGAGGTTAAAACTCTCCAGTAGTTCTTTGCCTAGTATGGTAAAGTTTCACACATACATATCCAGTGTAGTATTTGGCATGAGTTAAATTGGACCTAGATGCAGATTTCTTGAGTTCTCCCTGTGTATAGATTTCTTCCCTCAGGTACTCTGCTCTCCAAATTCCATCCTTTTTTGTCTCCCCTAACTTTCATATCTATATTTTCAACTTAGTGCTTTGCTTAAATTTCTTTCTCTTTCTCTTAATCTGGAACATGCCTCTAGATGGAAATCCAGGGCTTTTGCAGGACTCATTTATTTAGCTTTCATCATGGATGATAGTACTGAACTTCTTGGTTTTAAAAATCTAAAAACAGCTAGGACCAGTGGCTCACACTAATAATCCTAGCACTTTGGGTGGCTGAGGTAGGAGAATGACTTGAGATTGGAGTTTGAGACCAGCCTGAGCAAGAGCACAATTCTTTCTCTACTAAAAATAGAAAAAATTAGCTGGACATGGTGGCACATGCCTATAGTCTCAGATACTCAAGCAGCTGAGGCAGGTGCGTTGCTTAATCCCAGAAGTTTAAGGTTGCAGTAAACTATGCTGATGCCACTGCACTCTAGCCAAGGCAACAGAGCAAGACTCTGTCTTAAGAAAAATCTAAAAACAGCTGTGTCATATAGTTTTTTAAAAATTCTAGTTATTTGTGCTGTGAAGGCAAATCATGTAGAAATTATGCCAATATGGCCAGAAGTGGAAATTTTATCTGCATTAAAATTTAAAATTTACACAAAATTCCAGATTTAAATACCCTTTTGAAAAATAGAAGGTTCTGGCAAGTTTTATCTCTCTTGAGATGCACTGACTAGAGTTGGGTTGCAAGTGCCCATTTTCAGTTAAATATGCATGCACAAGTTTTCTTATTCCCACCAAAATAGAATAGCATCACTTGGTTTTTCTGCTATAACCTTGTTCATCTGTATGATTGTAACTTCAGATTTATTCTACTATAAAATAGGACCAGTGAGTATTTTTAGTCAAATGATTACAATCTTTGCAATATAGATAAAAAAGTAAAACTTTAAAATGATAATACTTTATGTACTATTCCAGAAAGTATAACATCAAGAGTTAGAGAAAAATGCAAGATATTGTAGTGGCACAAAAATAAAGATGAAGAAAATTGTAAATAAAATAAAAAATTTTAAATATTTTGAGATGGCAGTATTGAACAAGAGAACTTACCTAGAAGATAAGTAAGGTGAAAAGAAATTGTCAGAACATTCATATTTATGTACTATCATTAGAATACTGTTCTCAAAATGGCATTGATGATGACTAGTTTAAGTATTTGCCTGAAGCTGACCAAATCCTGTCCTACACTCTTTGCTGAATCAGGGTGTCCTATATGTACCATTATCTTCCCAGATCCTTAGACATAAATCTGCAGTCGTTTTTTCCCCTTCTTCCTGACCCACTGCATCCAGCTAATTGACAAGATTACTAGTTTGACCTTTTTAATTTCTCTTCCTAACCCTTTGTCTTACTAACACCATTATCTTCACTTAGTCCCTGCTTCTCCAGCTAGTTTACACAGTAAATACTGCCAAAAATTAATCTTCCTGAGGTAGACCCAGAGCACATCACTTCCCTCTTTACAAACCTGTGTTTCCTCAGAGTCTATAGTATGAAATAAAAACTTCTTAATCTTTCAAGGTCTGCAACAATCTAACACAGCTGTGCTCTCATCTTGTTTCTTTTCTTTTTCTTTTTTTTATTAAATCATAGATGTGTACATTAATGCAATCATGGGGTACAACGTGCTAGTTTTATATACGATTCGAAATATTTTCATCAAACTGGTTAACATAGCCTACATGGCATTTTCTTAGTTATTATGTTCAGACATTTATATTCTGCATTTAGTAAGTTTCACCTATACCTTTCTAATGTGCCGTAGGTGTAGTCCCACCCATCACCCTCCCTCCACTCATCCTTCCCCATCCCCTCCCCACCCTTGCCCCTTTCCCCATATTCTTGTGCTACAAATGGGTTATAGCTTTCATATGAAAGCTATAAATTAGTTTCATAGTAGGGCTGAGCACATTGGATACTTTTTCTTCCATTCTTGAGATACTTTGCTAAGAAGAATATGTTCCAGTTCCATGTAAACATGAAAGAGGTAAAGTCTCTATCTTTCTTTAAGGCCGCATAATATTCCATGGTGTACATATACCACAATTTATTAATCCATTCGTGGGTCGCTGGGCACTTGGGCTTCTCATCTTGTTTCTTACTACTCCCATTTGTCTATCTTACCTCCAAGAAGTCAAGGAATTTTACTTAAAGCTGAAATAAATCATATCCTGAGGAGGCCTTGAACCTTTCAGACACATCTCTTTTCTTTGTCCATGCTACTGTCTCTGTTTGAAAATGTCTACACCAATATCTTATGTGTCTCAACTCAACCTGCAAGTCAAAACTCAGTTCAATGGCTAAACACTATACGATATTTTCTCTCTTTCCCCTATTTTAAAGCTTTCCCTCTGTCTATTGCACTTTGACAGTTCATATCTATTGGTATCGAGTTGCAAATTATCACTTATTACTCTGCATTATTGTTCTTTGCATACATATGTCTTATTCTTACATGTTCTGATGATGGATTATCTCCCTGAAAGCAGAATTCAAGTTCATTATTCTATTTTTTACATTTTCTTGCATAGTGTACTGTTGACTCTTGATAAATACATATGAATATGTAATATGAACATATTATATATATATATATATATATATATATATAAATGGACAGGGTCTTGCTTGTCTGGACTACAGTGTAGTGGTGTTATTATAGTTCACTGTAGCCTGAACTCCTGGGGTCAAGTGACCTTCTTAACTCAGCCTCCTGAGTAGCTGGAACTACAGGCACGTTCCACTATGCCCAGCTGATTTTTTTCTTTTTTTGTAGATTCAGGGTTTCACTGTGTTTCCTCAGGCTGGTCTCAAACTCCTGGCTTCAAGTGATCTTCCCATCTCTGCCTCCCAAAATGCTGGGATTAGAAGCATGAGCCATTGTACCCAGGCTCCTATTGATAAATGTTAATAGGATGAATACTTCTCTGAGGTCTGTGTTGCGATCTTCTAACACTATCATTTTCATCACAAGTAAATACATGAATTACCAGCAAAATCATCACATTGAGTATTTTTCTTCCATTTACTTTCTAATATTCACAGATATTTATACTTAAAATGTTAAGATTGAAATCAGACATTGTTCTCAATATGATCTGTGTATTTTAAGAAGCCTGATTTGAAAAAAAATAAAATAAGAGAGAAAAACCAAAGATCTGGAAACCCACAGGCTCTTTTCTTAATCATGGATCTTGGCAGTGAGAGCTACAATATGTTGCCACCTATTAATTAAATCTGTACTCTGGTGAATTAGCCAAGAGAGAGAACATATTTAAAAAAAAAAAATAGAGCCAGGAAAAATGAGAATAATAAGTTTAGGAAACCACTTGGGTAATCAGAAGCTTTGATGTAGCAACACCCTGGCCATACCTTTTCCCCAGGGCTATGAAAAAACTGCAAGGCAAGAAAAACCAAGAAAAAACCTAAAGTTTTGGCTAGAAAGTCACCACTAAAATATTACAATGCTTCATTATATATTTGAAGCATTGAATAATTGAACCAAAAGAACGAGCCAATTAGGAGCTTAAATATAGAATAAGAATGTTAGATATGGATGAATTTTAGAGACCACGTAGATTCTAGAACATTGCCAACTAACATTGTATCACAAATCTCTCTGAAAGTCTGCAGACAGCTATAGACTCTGTCTCCAGAAAAATGTGCATACCTAAAGTTTGATCTCAGGTTGAGACCTTTTGATTCAGAGCACATTCCATCATTAAAGCCAAGAAAAATACATTTCAAGAAGATCTGGCCATTTGCTCAGCTTCCTATAGGAAGTCAGTGATGGAGGGCTAGTGTCTCTGGAAAGTGCCTTCGGAACTCAAGCGCCAGCTTTAGGATTTGATTCCCCCAACATATTTTCCCTCTCATGCAGCTGTGTTCAACAAATAAAGTAATTCATTTTCTTCAAATAAAACTAGCTTAGTTTTTTTGTTTCTCTAGTGGGGAAACCAAAATAAAAATGTGATGTCTTTTGTGTCAGGCACTGTACTAGGTCCTTCCACATATACTCTCTCATTAGTACAACAACCATAGTTAATACTATTCTTATTTCACAGTGAGGAAATTAAGATTAAGAAAGATGAAGTACAGCAGGGTGCCCATAGCTCAGTGGTTAGGGTGCCAGCCACAGGCACTGGGGCTGGTGGGTTTGAACCCAGCCCAGGCCTGCTAAACAATAAACAACAACAACAAAAAGATGAAGTGACTTTTCCAAATCTACAAAGATAACATAAAACAGGGCTCAGATATGAATCCGTGGCTCTTCCCTCAATTTGAGAGTTCTTTTTGCTGCACCTCCCTTACCTTTATGTAGATCAGCTCTCTGGGAAGGCTTCTTTTGATCTAACAAATGAAACAAGGCTTATTATTATTATTATTATTTTGTAGAGACAGAGTCCAACTTAATTGCCCTTAGTAGAGTGTCGTGGCGTCACACAGCTCACAGCAACCTCCAACTCCTGGACTTAGGTGATTGTCTTGCCTGAGCCTCCCAAGTAGCTGGGACTACAGGTGCCTGCCACAATGCCTGGCTATTTTTTTATTGCAGTTTGGCCAGAGCTGGGGGTTTGAACCCGCCACTCTTGGTATATGGAGCTGGTACCCTACCCACTGAGCCACAGGCGGTGCCCCGAAACAAGGCTTATGATACTACTGCAGCCACTATGATTGTGCACCTGTGAAGCACAGAAAATTTTTGTAGAAAATTACCAACAGAATTGTTTGGGAATGTCTGTGTCTATCCTTACCCCTTCTGGAACAATCTTTCCAGTTACTATTCTAACTAAGGTTATCTCTCCCCTCTGTGTTTAACCACTATTCCTGGAGCTGACCACACACTTGGTATAACGGTTTTGGAGAGTGACTCATTAATATGCATCAAAAGCCTCAAAGTTTTGCCTGTACTTTGTTTTGGTAATTCCAGTTCCATGAATTTATCCTAAGAAAATCACTGAACAACAAACTTTAGACAAGTGTACCAAGATGTATGTCTGAAATAGTTTATTGTGACCTAAAAATTATAATGTATAATAAATTAAATATCCAGAAATAGAAAAGTATGGAATATTCATACAATGCACAATATGTAGCCATTAGCAATAATGTTGCAGACATGCGTTTATTGGAACATAAATAGCCAAGAGATAGGTTTTGAGTTAAACGTGATTGTTTACTACACAGTACCGTGACTTATTTTCTCATTCTTTTAAAATTATATATATTATTCTATAACTATGTGTTATTTATCTACTCCCTTATTGATACATACTTTATTTTCATTCTTTTTTGATACCGTCACAGTCCTTATGTACCTTCTCAGGGATCCAAACAGTGTATCCGCCTTGGCCAATTCCCTTTCAATTATCTCTTTCTCTTTACAAGGAAGTATCTCTATGCTTCTTTCCATATTATGGGACCTTCATTATGTGGCATCTCTATTCAATCCACATTATTGATAGTATTAAAACTTTATGATCTAAATCCATCAGATGTAGCCCTTGAAAAGTAAAGGAGAGATTACGAAACTTAGAAACTTTCTTCCTAACTCAACAGACCTTGGCTTTTCTTTGCTGTGGGATAAAATATTCTATTTTTGAAGTTGAAATTGAATAGTAGCTCTTTCTCTTTGTGCTTCTGTTTTAAAGTCCTAATTTGTGCAAATCAATGGATACCTCTGGATGAACAGCTCACAAAGAAATGAGAAACGATAAAAGTACTTTTATATATTTTAAAAAGATTATCCCCATTAATCATTAACTTTATAGTTTAATTTGAAAAGGAAAAGGATTTTATCATGAATTCACTATAAAAGAGAATGTTACATGTTTTAAATAGGTCTTTGTACATATCAAAAAATATGTTATGATTTTCTTCATAAACACCTTACACATTAATTATTACATGTATTCTTATGTAGTTTACAGTGGTAGTTGCTATTATAAGTGTTATCTTTTCTTGCTTCATTTTATTTCCAAATTACTGACAGTATTTAAGAAAGCAATTTATTTCATAAGTTAATCATCCACATAGCTCCCTTTATCTTTTCTGATCTTTTTCTTAGAGGTGGGGAGTGATCTTTTCTTGAGTGTCTTAGTAGACAACCATGACAATCTTATCTCTTCCTGTCAAATATTTATTCCTTTTTTTTTATTGTTGGGGATTCATTGAGGGTACAAGAAACCAGGTTACACTGATTGCATTTGTTAGGTAAAGTCCCTCTTACAATCGTGTCTTGCCCCCAAAAGGTGTGGCACACACCAAGGCCCCGCCTCCCTCCCTCCTTTGCTATTCCTTCCCTCTCTTTGCTATTCCTCTTATTTCTTGTGTGTTTTGAATTACTTAGAACCTTAATAAAAACACAAAAGCTTTGAAATATTGCTATGCTGGAGGATAACATTTAATTTGTGATATATTAGTATTTTGTGTCATAGAGTTTGTTAGAGAGACTGACCTATAGTTGGGAAACTG
The DNA here is from genome assembly GCF_027406575.1 of Nycticebus coucang. Taxonomy (NCBI): domain Eukaryota; kingdom Metazoa; phylum Chordata; class Mammalia; order Primates; family Lorisidae; genus Nycticebus; species Nycticebus coucang. The sequence goes on along the minus strand of NC_069803.1, from coordinate 9,712,263 downwards.
GCCATCAGTGTCTGTACTTTGCAATAGTTTATGTAACATAAGAATTATCTCTTCCTAGAATTTTGGCACAATACAATGGCAAGGGAGAAAATCAATTTATAGACCATTATGTATAATGTGATCCATTTTTGAAAAATATCATATAAATAAAATAAATATAAATACACATGTGAAAAAGTCTGGATGTGTATATCAAACATTAATAATATTTCCAAGGAGTTACATTATTGCTTTAGATGTGAATTTGGGGGGAAGATAGGGGCATTGAATGGTATATGGAAGCAGAGACACCTAAAAAGCACATATAGTTTCCCAAGGGAAGTACTTCAAAGGTGACAGTGGCGATATTCAGCAATCAGGTATGAAGCACTTTTTCTATAATTAGTTTGTGAACTTCACTGTCAGACTTCACGTATACACTCCCCCCCCCCCCACACACAGAATACTACTCTGCCACAGAAAGAAATGAAATAATGTCTTTTGAAGCAACTTGGATAGAACTGGAGACCATTATCCTAAGTGAAGTATCTTAGGAATGGAAAATCAAATACCACGTGTTCCCCTTGTGAATGAGAGCTAAACGGGGGACGTATGCATGGTCATAAAGGGGTGCAGTGCATGTTGAAAACTAAGAAGAGGAGGTTGGGAGGGCAACAAACACCTGCCTATCAAGTACAACGAACCCTGTCCTGGTGATGGGTACGTGGAAAGCCCTGACTTCGTCCCATACAATTCAGTCAGGTAACAAAAAACACTGTGCCCCCTAAATCTATTGGGGGGGAAAAAAGAATGTGGACTCTAGAATGGATTATTTGGTTCAAAATGGGCTCCATAAATTTAATCATGTTATCTGAGCAAATTAACTTTTCTTTCTTTACCCTCTTTCCCAATCTGTCACACTGGGGGAAATACATAATAGTTGTATGGGAATTATGTTGTTGGGAATTATAAATGGGAAAAAATGGCTAAAAAGCTCTCAGTAGAGGAACTGACTTGTGGCAATTTCTCATTAAATGCTGTCTGTTGCTATGTTTTGAAGCATGCCCCAGGCGATGTTTAGAAGCAGTGGCTCTGTTGTGGGGCTCAGACCCCAACTGCATTTTTTTCACTGCTCAAACACTTTCTCACTGTCCATTGAGTGATTCTGCACCTGGTCCGCAGGTCTGCACAGCATCTCCTGAGGATCTGAGATGGTTTTGACAATCATGCAAATGACACAGGCAAAGCGTCCCATCCTCATAGTTCTTTACCCTGCTCACTTTGGCATCTTCTCTTCCACTCATGCCTTGCCATCCACTCTCATAAGCTGCGCTGCCCCCCACCTCATCCGCAGGAGCTCTATCCCTTCCTAACTTGATCACTGACACTCCCTAACATGGCTCCTAGCCGTCCTCCCAACTTTCTGCCATCCTGCACTTCAGTCAATCTTTGCCAGCCCCCTTTCCTCATCACTTTCCATCACTGAGCTCCTGCTGTGCCTCTGTCTCTGTGTCCAGCCTGGATTTCACAACCTCCCACTGTCCTCCTTCCTTGTCCATCTTTCTTCCATTGCACCTGCTTCTAAAAGTGCCAGCTCTTGGAAAAATCCAACCTTCAGTCCTCAGGGTTCAGAAGACTTTGATAAAATTAAGGAGGTGGGGGTGGGGAAGCTGAGATAAACAGGTTGAACAAGACAAAGAAAAAGTCTCTGCATAAGAGGGAGGGCATGGCAGGTGATTTAGCTACCGGCTTTTCAGGGATGTACATAAATCCCCTCAACAACCCAGTGCATGTTTCTTGCTGACATCTAGGCAGAAGGGTTGATTTGTGCCTGTCTATTGTTTGTTATAAATGTGGCTAGGTGAAGTAATCTACACTGAACTGATTTCATTTAGGAAGTTGTGCATTTTTATCTTCCTTTAGGTTCCTGTTTTCCTGTGTTTAGCTCATTCTAGTGGAGAACTCTTGCAGTAATTTTAGAGTGGCATCAATACCATACATACTAGTGATCCAGCATGGCAGCCTGAAAGTTGCTGACTCACAGTGTTACTTAGAAATGAATTTTAATCTTAAAAAATTGCAAAGAGTTCAGTTTATAATTTTCTAAACCTCTTGGGTTCAAATTTAAAATGTAAATTTTATAAGTTGGACTACCAAAGACTTTATTGCAGTACAGTACTTATCAATTACTGGGGGAGCTGAGTGGCTAGATGATGTTTTCTGTAATCACATTGTTAGTTCTTTTCAAATATTCCAAAAAGGCATGCGAAAATGCAGTGTGTGTGCATATGTGTACGCGTGTGTCTGTAGTTAGTATTAGAGAGTATGTCAGAGTTTTCCTTAAGGGAAGAAAATGAACCAAAATATAAATAAAGTCAGATCAACAAATAATATTGATTACCTGTTGTGTGCCATGTCCAATTTTCTCACTACATTTTAAAAAGAAAAAGTTCTGGCCTTAAAAAAAAATTTAAGGGGATGAGGCTCAAGTTCTTTTTCTTGCCATACAAGCTTCTTTTCTAAACTCCAGTCATGACTTTTTTTTTTTTAAAGACACTTTTCACACACTGAATAAATGACTCACTCTGCGCTGAATGGTGAAACCAGGTCAGGGCAAGAGCTATGTTTGGCAGGACACAAATCAATCCACCTGCTTCTGTTAAGAACTTTTGCTACCCATGAAATTTATCTCTGGCACTTCTTTTCTAAGTAAATTCACCACCCTTGCTTACTTAGGAAGTGAAAAAAGTGAAACCGAATTCTTTGCCAGTATTTTACTTTTCTGAACACAGTTAGTACTCTTTTATAAGAGAGAATTGAATTTGCGATGGTGCCATTCCTGTAAGTAAAGAGCGAGAGAGAGGTAAGGAAAGAGGGAGGGAGAGAAAGGAGAAGAAATGAGGGTGCAAGAGGAGGTGGTTGGAAGAATAGCACCTACTGTGTGCCTAGCATCCTGCTCAGAGCCTAATGGAGTGTGGAAGCAAGAAAGCAAGATGCTCCCTGCCTGCAGAGGGCATGTTCATCTATTGTGGGCAATAAACAGAGGTAAGCAGGGGCCTTGTCTCCATCAGTGCCTTCCCCCATCCCAGTTTCCTGCAGCTTAGCACAGTCAGCCATTCGAGTATACATCTAGGAGTACAGACCGTTACAGCGGGAAGAGACCTCAGCACCAATACTACTCCCACCTTGTGGGAGGCAAACAGAGACAGGGAAATGGGGACTCAGGGATGGGAAGCTTCAGGGATGCAGAGTTGTTGATTTTGCTGATTAGAACAAAAGAGATTGACTTCTCTTTAATAAACTTTCTGATAGAGCATGAAAGAGCCAGACATCACGGAGTAACAATGATTTAATTTTTAAAAAATGTGTATTTAATTTTTTTCTGTGGATAAGGAGGTGAGGGTCAGCAAACAAGGGCCTGTGGACCGAATCTGGCTGGCTGATGGTTTTCAAAGCTATATCGGATCGCAGATGCTCCCATGGAGTTGTGTATTGCATCATGCATGTCTCAGACTGTGCCTGATTTCATGTGACACAATTACAAGAACTATGTAATTGTGACAGATTGAGAACCTGAAAAAGCTAAACTACCCACTACTTCTTTGCAGAAGGTTTGCTAACTCGTGACCTAGCTCACTGCTCTTTGAGCTAGGGAATGTCACTGCCCTGTTCACTGCCATGTCCTTAGCACCTAGCGTGATGATGAGTCCATAAAAGTTTGTTAAATGAAAATCCATAAATGAGATAACTTCAAATATCCAAGTGAAAATTTGTAGTGGGGAATTGAATAAACACTGGAGAATTAATAAGTGATCTGGATAAGGAGAGAATTTTGGAGTCTATAAGGAATTTGAAGTTTGAATTCATTTCTGTCCAAGTGCAATGTTCGTGGAGATGGAAGGCAAGGCTGCTATCTCCAATCACTTAATTCTCCACTGACCCTTATGATAGTGTTTGGTGGTGTTTGCCAAAAATATTCAACTTCTTCCCATTTGAGGATAGGCCAGGTGGCTACTTCTAGAAAATGAGTTTAAGTAGAAGTTGACATATGTCTTTTCAAGCAGAAACAGTTCATTGTTAAGATTTCTGCACTGCTTTTGGCCATGGTTAGCATCGTTGCTCCCAACAGCGACTAATTATAAACTTGGGATACTGATGAAGGCATTGCCAAGCAGAATGGGTGCCTTAGCTGAACTTCAATGACATGTACTGTGATGAGCCCAAAATAAACCATTGTTGTTCTATAGTTCTGAGATCCTGGTGTTGTTTTACTACAAGACAATGCAGCCAATCTTGGTGGAGTATTTTACCTTTACCTCACATTTCCCCATGTCCTTGTCCTTGTTTTTTTGTGTGTATATTTTTCCTGCCTATTTTACCCTTCTCTTCCTCTTCACTCACCAAACTCTTAACCCTTCTCCAAAAGGCTAGCTGGAGAAAAATCCCACCTCCTCCAAAGCCTTCTCTGACCATTTTTGTGCTTCAAATTGGATCTTTTTTCTGAGTTCCCAACGTTCTGATTATTGGTGCTATTTGTTCCTTACCCATTGCTTTGTAAGCTCATTTTTCAAGGGAGCAAATGTTATCTCCCCACCTAAATGCAGATCCTTTGAAACCATCTGAAATCATGCTTATCATTCACTGAATCCCTCAAAACACCTCTTAACTTTAGGGGAAGGGATTATGCACATCCTTGATTCGTTTATTCCTTCTGTCTGTCAACAGGTATTTAACTAGTCCTACTGTGGGTATGAAAGGGACTGGCTAGTGGTCAATCAAACCTTTCCCCCTTTTCCTCCCAGACATACAGGTAGATCACATTTCTCAGTCTCTCTTATGGTTACGTAGGATCTTGTGACTGACTTCCAGCCAATGAAATGCCAAGTAGAGTGATTTTGAATGAGTTCTGTCTTAGAATGGATTTGGACTTCCACTTTCTTTCTTTCCTTGTCTATTAATTTCCGGAGCATGTTGAGAATCAACTCAGACATGATAGCAGAGCCTCCATCAGGCTGAGTTCCTGAATGACTGTGTGGAGCCAAGTGTGCCATCCCTCCCCATACATCTGCTATTTGGACTTTCATTATGACATGCCGTTGAGAGCTTGGATTTTAATTGCTAGGGCCACTAGCATTATCTCAACTAGAAAAGGATCTGAGAGTGAAGGATCACAATTTTTAACATTGTAAGCAGGAAGTTCTCATTGAGAAGGTGATGTTTCACCAGTCCTGTGGGGGTAGGGGGAGGGAATCATGTGACCATGCAGAGGAAAATGATCTAGGTGGAGGGAATGGTGTGTACGCAGTACTTAAGGCAGCAGCATGTCTTGTGTGGTCAAGGAGAGCAAGTAACTCAGTGTGACTGGAACAAAGAAGAGTAGGGAAGATGAATGAGAGGGAAGACTTTGCCAGACTATTCATGGCTTGAGGGCTTCATAATACTATTCTAGGCCCTGGAGCTAGTCTTATGCCTCATATGCTCATGTTTTTTTTTTTTATTTAAGCCCCTACTACATCCTATGACTGCACTTGAATATCTTATACTAGTGTACTATATAAATGAACTCCCTTGTAATTTTCTGTTCCACACACTTTTAAACTTCATACTGCATCATAAATTTTCCTTTGCAGGTACAGAAAAATTCTCTGCCCATGTAGTTTCAGGGACTTTGTATAGCCATTCCTTATAAGTCAGGTCACAGGCACAACTAAATCATGACTTTTTCAACAAGAGGAGAGAAAAAATTTAAACTCACCTCATACGTCATACATACACGTAGGATGTTATTGATTGCTGTCAGCTACCAGTGCAAGGGGAGGTCAACTTGAGATTTCTCAAATATGTCATTCCACTTTGGAGCTTGTTCTAACAATTGTCTTTTTAGGTGAGCTTAAGGCCAAAAAGGCAACAGAATGACTGTTCTTCCATTCCCTATGTAATAAGTCAGGAGGCCTACTAGACACAGCCATTAGTATGCTTAGTTTTTGTCATCTTAATATCTAAATAAAAAAATATATATCTAAATCAGTGATTCTCAATTTTCCTAATGCCGCGACCCCTTAATACAGTTCTTCATGTTGTGGTGACCCCCAACCATAAAATTATTTTCGTTGCTACTTCATAACTATAATCTTGCTACTGTTATGAATTGTAACGTAAATATCTGATAGGCAGGATGGTCTTAGCCAACTCCTGTGAAAGGGTCATTCGACCCCCAAAGGGGTCGTGACCCACAGGTGGAGAACTGCTGATCTAAATGATGTAAGTTTAAATAGCCTTCTTTACTGTAATTAGAAAATGAACAGTCATAGAAAAATGACTGAGTGGATGCCACAAACGTCAAAAAAGTTATAAAGGAATAAGGTAAAATACACACGTGGAAAATATTTCATTGGCATAGCAATAATAATTACATTAGTAAAAAAAAAAACCTTACCAATTTGGTAAACTTAAATTATAACAATCCTTTTAGAAAAAGATGTAGGGAAATTGCCACTCATCTCTTAAACTAAAAGTTAGAAGGCAATTTGAACTTTGCAGGCAATGTACAGAGGGTGCCAAAAACTATATATGCATTTTAAGAAAGAAAAAAACTGTATTAAAATTGTAATACTCAGTATATAAATAACACTTTTTATATATATATTGTATCTTGTATGTCTCATAATTGCAGAAATCAAAGGTAACTTGAGTATTACAATTTTAATGCAGTTTTTTTCAGCGCTGAAATTGTGTATACATTTTTTTGGCCCCTCTGTATATTGAAACTCTTAAAAACATACCGTTTCCTAGCTCTGCCCACTGAGAAGGCCCAGGATTAATAATACTTAGAGGAATGAGCAAAGCTAGTGCCCAGACCTTGGTTACTTGGTTACCTTTGTCCAGAAGAAGCAATCAGGTCTTCTTGGGGAAATGGTTGATTGAAGGCCAGCCACTCTGTAAGTAAGAAAGTAGAAACAAAAATTGTAGAAGCCAAATTGAAAGAGTTGGCTAAAGTTAAAACAATATGAGGAACAAATAAATAAAGATTTCACTAGACTATCCCAAAGAACAAGTAAATGTTGTGAATCTATACAGACACAAAAGCAAGTAATTAGTCATTTAGTGGGAAAGAGGAGTGTTCATATAAAGTAATTTCAAGCAATACATGGACATGCTACCCCTTCAGAAGGTGGAGCTTAACTTTCCTCCTCTTGAGTGTTAACTGGACTTAGTGATTTGCTTAGAGGAATAAAGTCTGGAAAATGAAAAATTCCAGCTGTACTGTGGACACACACCACTTTAATCAAGTAGTAAAGGTGTTTAGCATCACCATTAGTAAGGGGTCATGCTGACGTCACACACTCTCAGACACCGTGCAACGAGAAGGGCATCTCCACTCTCTCTCCCTGAACACGCGTTAGCGAGAAAACAGCGATCAAACCCGAAATGCAGGACATTCCCCAAGACACATTGTGAGTCCCCTTCAAAGACGTCAAAGTCTTGTAAGGGGAGGGAAGCCTAAGAGATTGTCGCAGACTTTAAGAAACAAAAGAGATAGGATGACTACATGTAATATGGGCTCTTGGACCGTTTCCCAGAACACGGAAGACCATTAATGACAAAGTTTGGGAAATATTAGTAAAGTCTAGGGTTTAGTTTGAAACATAGTGCCCCTTCCATCAAATAATGTCACTCCTAGGTATTCATCCTATGGAAGTAATTATGATGTATGTATGCCAGTAGTTCTCAAACTTTAGCATACAACAGAATCACCTGGTATCTGTCAGATCAGATTTCTGGGCCTGACTTCCAGTGTTCGTAGCCAGCATGTCTGGGAAGGGAAGACAGCAGGGTTTGCCTTTCTAACCAGTTCTCAGATGCTGCTGTTCTACTGACTTTGGAACTTCACTTTGAGAAACATTGATACAATGCAAACATTTATTACAAGAATATTTATTGTTGTAATGATCTCTTAGACTATATAATTTTTATTTTATTGTCTTTTTTTCTGAATGTTTACAAATCTTTACAAATGTTTTCAAATATTTCTTTAATACAAAGGCGCTGCTTTTGTAACAAAAGAAAAATATACTTCTACATCTTCTACATTAAAAAGGCAGCCCTTTCTCACATGTTCTTAATACCTACACCAGATTTTTGAAGACGATTAAGGCACAGAAAATGCTATTGGTGGCTGATTTTTAAAAATTAATATTAAGGCACAGTGGTTATGGTGCCAGGAACATACACCGAGGCTGACGGTTTGAAACCAGTCTGGGCCAGCTAAACAACAATGACAACTACAACAAAAAATAGCCAGGCGTTGGGGCGGGTGCCTGTAGTCCCAGTTACTTGGGAGGCTGAGGCAAGAGAATCACTTAAACCCAAGAGTTGGAGGTTGCTATGAGCTGTAACACCATAGCACTCTTCTGAGAGTGACATAGTTGAGACTCTGCCTCAAAAACAAAAATTAATATTCAATTTATGATAGTGACAAATTGAAAAAACATGGTTTCCCTTCAGCTTTTAAATTCAATCTAAAAATAACATTATTATAGTTCTAAGTCTAGTTAACAGTCATTATTAACAGTCATTTTCAAGGGAACTCAATATTTTTATGTTCTTATAAATATTCAGTTTAATTTTTATAATCTTAGTATGAAATGGTCTTAACGCATTTAGAACTTTATACATTTTATATAATAGATTCTATTTTTATATATTTTAAATATTTGTCTAATAAGAAAAACTTCAGCAAATACTTCAACATTGCAGGTGAATCTATTAAATTGTACTTAAGAAATATAAAGAATCTCAAGTGTTTTAATAGTCACATACCAATGGTGGGGGTGGTCAGTGCGGCACACTGGTTAAAAATCACTAAGTTGAGTGAAGCTCAATTATTTTAAGGTTGCAGGAAATTTGAAGATAAAGTTTTAGAACACAAAATATTCAGTTTTCTACCTTAACAAGATTTTTGAAAACCACTTCCTTGGGGTCAGTTCTGATTAAAATAGGCTATTGCTATTTATGACTTAGCCAAATTGTCATACTTTTCAAGTTAAAATTCCAAGTCTAAAATGAATGACTTGGCTTTGGGCTTTATGTTTACTCATAATGCTAATCTTTCAAAATGCCAAATTCTTTTAAATGTGACAATCATTTTATTTATTTATTTTTTAATTCAGTCTTTTGTACATAGATCATAAATACTTTTATGCCCATTTCAGTGTGTTGATTATTTGTACAAATTGGAGTCCTTACATCATACAGCATACCTTTCATCTCATTTACCCAATTATAGCATTAGGACATTTGTGTTCTACACATAATAGAACCAACTTGTACTTGCCATGTGCTCCATAGTTGTGGTCCCCCTACTATCCCTCCCACCCCCTCTACATTCCTCATCCTCCCCTTCCCTCCTTCATCATAGCCTAAAGTTGTGTTTCATTTTTCATATGCAAGTGTGAGTTATTATAAATTGGTTTCACAGTAGTACTGAGTACATTGGATACTTTTTTTCCATTCTTGAGATACTTTATTAAGAAGAATATTTCCCAGATCCATCCATGTAAACATAAAGGAGGTAAAGTCTCCATTTTTTTACTGCATAATATTCCATGGTATACATATACCACAATTTATTAATCCACTCATGGGTTGATGGGCACTTGGGCTTTTTCCATGACTTGGCAATTATGAATTGAGCTGCAATGAACAATCTGGTTCAAATATCTTTATTGCCAAATGATTTTTGGTCTTTTGGATATACACCTAGTAGAGGAATTGCAGGATCAAATGGCAGGTCTACATTTAGATCCCTGAGTGTTCTTCAAACTTCCTTCCAAAAGGAACGTACTAGCTTGCATTCCCACCAGCAGTGCAGAAGTGTTCCCTTTTCTCCATATCCAGGCCAACATCTGTTGTTTTGGGATTTTGTGATGTGGGCTACTCTTACTGGAGTTAGATGGTATCTCAGAGTAGTTTTGGTTTGCATTTCTCTGATGATTAAATATGATGAGCATTTTTTTCATGTGTCTGTAGACCACGCGCCTGTCTTCTTTAGAGAAGCTTCTGTGCATGTCTCTTGCCCACCAATGAAATGGGATCACTTGTTTTTTGCTTAGTAATAAGTTTGAGTTCTCTGTGGATTCTGGTTATTAGACTTTTGTCGGTAGTATAAATTGCAAAAATCCCGTCCCGTTCTGAGGGCTGTCTATTTGCTTTACTTAGTGTGTTCTTGGCAGTGCAGAAGCTTTTTAATTTGATCAATTCCCAGTAATGTATTTTTGATATTGCTTCAATTGTCTGGAGTGTCTTCTTCATGACGTATTCTCCCAGGCCAATTTTCTCAAGCATTTCCCTTGCACTCTCTCAAAGAATAGCTGAAGTTTCATGTCTTAAGTTTAAGTCTTTTAACCAGTGAGAGTCAATTTTTGTTAGAGGAGAAAGGTATGGATCCAATTTCAGTCTTCTACAAGTTGCCAGCCAATTCATCCAGCACCATTTATTGAATAGGGAATCTTTCTCCCAATTTATATTTTTAATAGGCTTATCGAAAATCAAGTGATGATAAATCTGGGTTCACCTCTTGGTCTTCAATTCTGTTCCATACATTTACCTCTCTATTTTTGTGCCAGTACCATGCTGTTTTGATCACTATTGATTTATAATATAGTCTGAAGTCTTGAAGTGTGATTCCTCCCGATTTGTTTTTATTTCTGAGTAATGTCTTGGCTATTCAATATTTTTTCTGTTTCCATATACAACAAAGTACTAATTTTTCCAGGTCTTTAAAAATATGAGAGAGGTGCTTTAATAGGGATCATGTTAAATCTGTAAATTGCTTTAGGTAGTATAGACATTTTAATAATGTTGATTCTTCCAAGCCATGAGCATGGTATATTTTTCCATTTGTTGACATCTTCAGCTATTTCTTTTCTAAAAGATTCATAGTTCTCTTTATAGAAGTCTTTCATGTCCTTAGATATACTCCCAGATATTTCATCTTCTTTGGCACTATTGTAAATGGAATAGAATCTTTGATTGTTTTTTCCCCTTGTCTATTGTTGGTGTATGTAAAGTTTACAGATTTATGAGTGTTAATTTTGTATCCTGAGACCTCACTATATTGCTTGATCACTTCTAGGAGTTTTGTAGTTGATTCCCTGGGGTTGTCCAGATATATAATCATATCGTCTGCAAAGAGTGATAATTTGATCTCCTCTGGTCCTATTTGGATCCCCTTGATTGCCTTCTCTTGCCTGACTGTGGTGGCTGAGACTTCCATTACAATATTAAAAAGCAGTGGAGACAGTGGGTATCCTTGCCTGGCTCCTGACTGAGTGGAAATGATTTCAATTTTACTCCATTCACTATGATATTGGCTGTGGGTTTGCTGTAGATGGCCTCTATCAGTTTAAAAAATGTTCCTTCTATACTTATTTTCTTAAGCTTTCTGATCAAGAAAGGATACTGGATATTGTCAAAAGCTTTTTCTGCATCAATTGAGGGAATTATATGATCTTTGTTTTTTAATTTGTTTACGTGATGTATTATATTTATGGATTTACGTGTATTGAACCATCCTTGGGACCCTGGGATGAAACACACCCAGTATTATATTTATGGATTTATGTGCATTGAACCATCCTTGGGACCCTGAGATGAAACCCACCTGGTCGTATATACCACCTGGTGAATAATTTGTTTGATGTGTTGTTGGATTCTGTTTGCTAGGATTTATTGAATATTTTTTATCAATGTTCATTAGACATACTGGTCTATAATTCTGTTTTTGTTGTGTCTTTTCCTGGTTTGGATATCAGGATGATATTTGCTTCATAGAATGAGTTGGAAAGTATTCCTTCTTTTTCTATGTTTTGGAAAAGATTAAGTAATATAGGTACTAGGTCCTCTTTAAAGGTTTGGTAGAATTCTGATGTGAAGCCATCTGGTCCCAGGCTTTTCTTTTTGGGTGGATTTCTTACAGTTGGTGCTATTTCAGAGCTTGTTATAGGCTTGTTCAACATTTCCACTTCTTTCTGGCTAAGTCTGGGAGGGTGACATGTTTCCAAGTATTGATCTATTTCGTTCAGATTTTCATACTTCTGAGAATAGAGTTTTATGTAGTATTCATTAAGGATTTGCTGAATTTCTGAGGAGTCCGTTGTTATTTGGCCTTTATCATTTCTGACTGATGAAATTAGGGATTTTACTCTTCTATTTCTGGTTAGGTTAGCCAAAGGTTTATCTATTTTATTGACCTTTTCAAAAAACCAACTCTTTGGTTGATCTGTTGTATGATTCTTTTGTTTTCAATTTCATTAAGTTCTGCTCTAATTTTAGTTATCCCTTTCTTCTGCTGGGCTTAGGGCTGGAAAGTTCTTCCTTTTCCAATTGCTTGAGATGACCCATTAAGTTAGTGACATTCTCTCTTTCTGTTCTCTTGAGGAAGGCTTGCAACACTATAAATTTTCCTCTTAGGACTGCCTTTGCTGTATCCCAGAGATTCTGATAGTTGGTTTCTTCATTATTGTTTTGTCCCAAAAATTTGGTAATTTCCTTCTTAATCTCATCTATGACCCAGCTATCATTCAGCATGACGGTATTTAGTTTCCATGTTTTTGTATGTGTGTGGAGATTCCTGTTATTGAGTTCAACTTTTATTCCGTGGTGGTCCAAGAAAATACAAGGAATGATTTCTGTTCTTTTAAATTTGCTGAGTTTAAACTTGTGATCTAAGATGTGATCAATTCTGGAGGATGATCCATGGGCTGATGAGAAGAATGTGTATTCAGTTTTGTTAGGACGAAATGTTCTATAGATGTCTATTAGATGCAAATGTTGAATGGTTAAGTTTAATTCTAAAATTTCTTTGCTTAGGTTCTTTTTTGAGGATCTATCCAGCACTGCCAGAGGAGTGTTAAAGTCTCCAACAATTATGGTGCTGGGGGAAATCAAATTGCTCATGTCAGTTAGAATTTCTCTTATAAATTGAGGTGCATTCTGGTTGGATGCATAGATATTGATAATTGAAATCTCATCATGTGGAGTGTTGCCCTTAACAAATAGGAAGTGACCATCATTGTCTTTTCTTACTATGATTGGTTTAAAGCCTATTGTATCTGTGAATGAAATTACAACACCTGCTTTTTTCTTATTTCCATTTGCCTGAGTTATAGATGACCACCCCTTCACCCTGAGTCTATGTTTATCTTTTAAGGTAAGGTGAGATTCTTGAATACAGCAGATGTCTGGCCTGAGTTTCTGTACTCAGTCAGCCAACCTGGGTCTCTTTAGAGGGCAATTTAAGCCATTCACATTAATTGAGAGTAATGATGAACCCGACGGAGTTTTGGGTATCGAGTTTTTCGAAAGTCCAGTGGACATTTTTAATCCTTTTGCCACTATGGAAGTTAGAACTTGATCAAAAGTTTCTGAGTGATTTTACTTTGGTGGTGGAGCATTGTGTTGTTCTTTATGGAGCATAGGTCTGAGAATTTCCTCAAGAGCTGGTTTAGTTATGGCAAATGTCTTCAACAAGTGAATGTCATTAAAGTATTTAATTTCTCCATCATAGATGAAACTCAGTTTAGCTGGATACAGGATCCTGGGTTGAAAGTTATTTTGTTGGGCGGCGCCTATGGCTCAGTTGGTAAGGCGCCGGCCCCATATACCGAGGGTGGTGGGTTCAAACCTGGCCCCGGCCAAACTGCAACCAAAAAATAGCCGGGCGCTGTGGCAGGTGCCTGTAGTCCCAGCTACTTGGGAGGCTGATGCAAGAGAATTGCTTAAGCCCAGGAGTTGGAGGTTGCTGTGAGCTGTGTGAGGCCACGGCACTCTACCAAGGGCCATGAAGTGAGACTCTGTCTCTACAAAAAAAAAAAAAAAAAAAAGAAAGTTATTTTGTTTAAGGAGATTAAAGGTCCATGACCACCCTCTTCTAGCTTGAAAAGTTTCAGTGGAGAGATCTGCAGTCATTCTAATGCTCTTCCTCTTGTCTGTAATAGTTTTATTATGTCTTACAGCTTTCAGAATTTTCTCCTTCATATTAACTTTAGCAAAATTAATTATAATGTGTCTATGAGAATTTTTATTTGGGTTGAGTCATGCCGGTGTTCTGAAACTGTCTGCTATCTGAATTTCAGAATCTTTTGGCATGTCTGGAAAATTCTCTTTAATTATTTCATGAAGCAAACCGTCTGAATCCTTCACAGCAACCTCATCACTTTCAGGTATTCCTATAAGGCAAATGTTAGATCTCTTTGAATTATCCCAGAGCTCTCTGAGAGAATGATCCATTTTTGTTCTCCACTTTTTTTCCTCTTTGAGTGTTTGGGAGCATTCAAAAGCTTTGTCTTCCATATCAGAGATCTTTTCTTCTGCCTGCTCCATTCTGTTACTGAGAGATTCTACTGTATTTTTTAGATCTTTGAGGGCTGCAAATTCTTGCTTTAATGTGTCAAAATCTTTGGTAATTTTGTCTTTAAATTTGTTAAATTCTTGAGATATCTTTTGAATTTCTGCTTTAAATTCTAATTTTTAATTTCATCATTTCCTCCATTTTGTTGATCTTATTTGTTATTCAAATTCTGAACTCGATATCTGACATCTCAGCCATTTATTCATGAATAGGATCTTGTGCTGTATCTGCTTTATCATTTCATGTGGAAGTTGATCTACTCTGATTATTCATGTTGCCAGGGTTTTCCCGCTGATTCTGCCTCATGATTGTTTTTCACTGTTAGCTAGGTGGTCTGTTAAGGTGAGATTGGATTGGAGTTTCCTGGGGTTTTGGTTAACCAGCCCTTTGTTAAGGATATGGGACTGATGACTGCAGCTTTTTCCCCGTTAGCTTTGCAAAGGACCTATGCAGTATTACAGTCTGGGGCTGGGGGAACATGCTTGGTGTGGTGGGGTTAGATGGCTCAGTCTTGTACTCAACTGGTTCTTGTCCGATCCTGGTGGATCAGTGATTCTTGTGAAGGCTTGGCTATGAAGAAATACAAGCAATTAAGAAACCCCCCTCCTCAGACAACAACTGGAATGGGAAAATCAACCCTTCCTGTTACCACACAACCAGGATATCACCCTAGAAGGTCCTTGGGTGATTGTCCCAAGTTAGGGGTTTCGAACCAATTGACCCTGTCAATTGGTCCCTCTCAGGTGGGAGAGTTTGAAAGGTCTCCAGCAGCTAGATAGCAGAGGTCTACTGGCTGCTCAGATTTGGCTCTCTCTGGTGCTCTATGGAGTCAGAAAGGCCCGCCCGGTAGCACAGTAGGACCGGGGGGCTTGTCCACTTTGTTCCTTTCTCCACTTTGTTCCTTTTTCACACCCAATCACTGGTGACCATGCAGGGCTGCGGTCCTGTTTCCTCCAATAATGTGAAGTGCCAGGGCTTAGTGCCTGTCAGTCAAAGGAAGGTCAATGCCCCCAAGGCCCGGCCACTGCCCTCAGCTTCCAGCCAGCTGGGGGAACTGAGGCCTGCCTGCCTTGGGTGTTCAATTTCCACTGGCAAGTGTTCCACTTGGGCTCAGTCTAATCCTGGGGATACCAGGTCTGCAAATGCTTACCTCCCTCAGCCACCACAACTTTGTCCCTGCCACTTTGCAGCACCAGTATCCCTATAGAGTGACGTCTGGTTTCCTCTGGCAGTACACAGAGTTAGGGGTTTTTTCTCCAAGATTAGACCCCGGTGTGATCAATCTATTGTTGGTGGATCTTTGTGGGAAGTGCCCCTGCACAGTTCCACTGCCACTGCGGTTATGGGTGACTGACTGGGTGTGACAGAGGTGCAAGGTGGGGAAGGAGGCATCAACCTTCCCAGATTAATCTATTTGCTTGGTGGGTCCCTCCTGACCTCACGGAGCACTGGAGCAAGGCATATTTGAGTTGTCAGCAGACCCCTATGATCTAGTTGCAAGAGAACTTGTAAACTCTTCCACCTGAGGCAGGTGCTGACTGAGACAATTGATTTGGACCTTTTAAACTGAGCCAATCACCTGAGGACTATCCATGTGGTGCCCTGGGTGTGTGGTTGTAGGAAGGTTTGATTTTCCTTTTCTAATTATTGCCTGTGTGTGGCAGGAAGACTTAATTTCTGGTATTTCTCCACAGCTGAGGCTTCAACCCAGAGTAACTGTTTCACTAGAGTTGGACAGAGACTAGCTGAAAACAATACAGAGCCATGTAGCCCTACCACACCAAACAGGTCCCAAGTTTCTCAGGCCATAGCACTGTATGGCTCCTCAGCAAAGCTCCAGGGGAAAAGTCAAATGGTGTAAAATAATCACAGGGTTGAATCAGTGGAAAAACTGGTAACGTGAATGACCACAATGGATCAACCCCCGTCCCCCACCAAGGAAAGATATGGCAGATATAACTGAAGATCCCATTGATAAACAGATGGCCGAGATGTCAGAAATCGAATTCAGAACTTGGATTGCAAACAAGATTAATAGAATGGAGGAAAATTTGGAATTATAAATGCAAAGAGCAATTCAAAAGTTGAAATTAGAAATTCCAGGAGAAATTCAAAAGTTGTTTCAAGAATTCAACGAATTTAAAGACAAAACCAACCAAAGATTTTGACACATTGAAGCAAGAATTTGCAGTCCTCAAAGATCTGAAAAATACAGTAGAATCCCTCAGTAACAGAATGGCACAAGCAAATAAATGATTTCTGACATTGAAGACAAAGCTTTTGAATGCTCCCAAACTCTCAAAGAGGAAGAGAAATGGAGAGCAAAAATGGATCATTTTCTCAGAGAGCTATGGGATAATTCAACGAAGGCTAATATCTGCCTCTTTGGAATTCCCAAAAGCAAGGAAGTGGCTTCCAAAGGCACAGAGGCCCTTCTCCATATACTTTTGAAAGAGAATGTTCCAGACATGCCAAGACATTCTGAAATTCAGATAGCAGAGAGTTTCAGAAACCCAGCATGACTCAACCTGAATAAGACATCGCCCAGGAATATCATAATTACCTTCACTAAAGTTAATATGAAGGAGAAAATTCTGAAAGCAGCCAGACTTTAGAAAACCATTACCTACAAAAGGAAGAATATTAGAATGACTGCAGATCTCTCTGCTGAAACTTTTCAAGCCAGAAGAGGGTGGTCATCAACTTTTAATCTCCTAAACAAAATAACTTTCAACCCTGGATCCTGTATCCAGCTACACTGAGTTTCATTTATGATGGAGAAATTAAATACTTTAATGACTTTCACATGTTGAAGAAATTTGCCATAAGCAAACCAGCTCTTCAGGATATTCTCAGAACTAACCTCCATAATAACCAGCCTAATTCTCTACCACAAAAGTAAACTCACTCAGAAACTTTTGATCAAGCTCTAACTTCCACAGTGGTGAAAGGATTAAAAATGTGCACTGGATTTTTGAAAAACTTGATACCCAAAATTTTACCAGACTTATCAATATTCTCCATTAATTGTGAACAGCTAAAACTGTCCTCTAAAGAGGCACAGGTTGAATAGAACCTGACTGGATACAAAAACTCAGGCTACATATTTGCTAAATACAAGAATCACATCTGACTTTAAAGATAAATATAGACTCAGGGTGAAAGGATGGTCGTCCATATTTCAGGCAAATGGTAAGCAGAAAAAAGGAGGTGTTGCAACTCTCTTTGCAGATACAATAGGCTTTAAACCAACAAAAGTAAAGAAGGATAAGAATGGTCATTTCATATTTGTTAAGGGTAATACTCAACATGATGAGATCTCAATTATTAATATTTATGCACTCAACCAGAATGCGCCTCAATTTATAAGAGAAACTCTAACAGACATGAGCAACTTGATTTCCTCTAGCTCCGTAATAGTTGGAGATTTCAACACTCCTTGGCAGTGTTGGATCGATCCTCTAACAAGAAGCTGAGCAAGGAAATTTTAGATTTAAACCTAAACATTCAACATTTGGATTTAACAAACATCTACAGAACATTTCATCCCAACAAAACTGAATACACATACTTCTCATCAGCCCATGGAACATAGTCCAAATTGATCACATCTTAGGTCACAAGTCTAACCTCAGTAAATTTAAAGGATTAGAAATTATTCCTTGCATCTTCTTGGACCACCATAGAATAAAAGTTGAACTCAGTAACAACAGGAATCTGCATATTCATACAAAAACATGGAAGTTAAATAAGCTTATGCTGAATGACAGCTGGATCAGAGATGAGATTATAAGAAGGAAATTGCCAAATTTTTGGAACAAAATGAAAATGAAGATATGAATTATCAGAACCTCTGGGATACCGCAAAGGGAAGTCCTAAGAGGGAAATTTATAGCACTGCAAGCATTCCTCAAGACAAAGGAAAGAGAGGAAGTTAACAACTTAATGGGACATCTCAAGCAACTGGAAAAGGAAAAACATTCCAACCCCAAACCCAGTAGAAGAAAAGAAATATCCGAAATTAGAGCATAAATAAATAAAGTTGAAAATGAAAGAATTATACAACATATCAATAAATTAAAAAGTTGGTTGTTTGAAAAGGTCAATAAAATAGATAAACCTTTCTCTAAACTAAGCAGAAAAAAAGTAAAAACTCTAATTTCATCAATTAGAAATGACAAAGATGAGATAACAAGAGTCCTCAGAAATTAAAAAAATCCTTAATGAATATTATAAGAAACTTTATTCTCAGAAATATGAAAATCTGAAGGAAATGGACCAATACTTGGAAGCACATCACCTTCCAAGACTTAGCCAGAATCAAGTGGAAATGTTGAACAGTCCTATATCAAGTTCTGAAATAGTATCAACCATACAAAATCTCCCTAAAAAGAAAATCCCGGGACCAGATGGCTTCACATCAGAATTCTAGCACACCTTTAAAGAGGAACTAGTACCTATATTACTCAACCTGTTCCAAAATATAGAAAAAGAGGGAAGACTACCCAACACGTTCCATGAAGCAAACATCACCCTGATCCCCAAACCAGGAAAAGACCCAACAAGAAAAGAAAATTATAGACCAATATCACTAATAAATATAGATGCAAAAATATTCAACAAGATCCTAACAAACAGAATCCAGCAAACAAATTATACATCATGACCAAGTCGGTTTTATCCCAGGGTCTCAAGGCTGGTTCAATATATGTAAATCTATAAATATAATTCAGCACATGAGCAAATTAAAATCAAAAACCATATGATTCTCTCTATTGATGCAGAAAAAGCTTTTGATAATATCCAGCATTGCTTCATGATCAGAACACTTAAGAAAATTGGTATAGATGGGACATTTCCTAAACTGATAGAGACCATCTACAGCAAACCCACAGCCAATATCAGAATGAATGGGGTTAAATTGCAATAACTTCCACTGTAATCCCAGCACTATGGGAGGCTGAGGAGGGAGAATTTCTTGAGCTCAGGAGTTTGAGACTCGCCTGAACGACAGTGAGACCCCAAGTCATGAAAAAAATGGAAAAACCCAGCCAGGTGCCGCTCTGAGCGCCTGTAATCCCAGCAGCTTCCAGAGGCTGAGGCAGCGGGGTGCCCGCAGCCCGAGTCTGAGATTGCAGTGAGCTACCACGCCCAGTGCACTCTGCTCAGGAACATAGGGTGGGACCCTGTCTCAACAAAAAAAAAAAAAAAAAAGAAAGAAATCATTTCCACTCAGATCAGGAACCAGACAAGTTTGCCCATTGTCTCCACTGCTCTTTAACATTGTAATGGAAGATTTAGCCATCGCAATTAGGGAAGAAAAGGCGATCAAGGGTATCCATATAGGGTCAGAAGAGATCAAACTTCTGTTCTTCACAGATGATATGATTTATATCTAGAAAACACCAGGGATTCTACTATAAAACTTTTAGAAGTGATCAAGGAATACAGCAGTGTCTCGGGTTACAAAATCAACCATCATAAACCAGTAGCCTTCATATATACCAACAATAGTTATGCTGAACTAACAGTTAAGGACTCTATTTCATTCACAGTAGTGCCAAGGAAGATGAAATATTTGGGAGTTTATCTAACAAAGGACATGAAAGATCTTTATAAAGAGAACTATGAAACTCTAAGAAAAGAAATAGCTGAAAATGTTAACAAATGGAAAAACATACCATGCACATGGCTGGGAAGAATCAACATTGTTAAAATATCCATATTACCCAAAGCAATATACAATTTCAGTGCAATCCCTACTAAATCTCCAAAGTCATACTTTAAAGATCTTGAAAAAATAATACTTCATTTAATATGGCAACAGAAAAACCTTGAATAGCCAAGACATTACTCAGAAATAAAAACAAAGCAGGAGGAATCACGCTACTGGACCTCAGACTATACTGTAAATCGATAGTGATCAAAACAGCATGGTACTGGCACAAAAACAGAGAGGTAGATGTATGGAACATAAATAGAGAAGCAAGAGATGAACCCAGCTACTTACCATTATTTGATCTTTGACAAGCCAATTAAAAACCTTCAGGAGGGAAAAGATTCCCTATTTAACAAATGGTTGGGTGAACTGGCTGGTGACCTGTAGAAGACTAAAACTGACCCCACACCTTTCACCATTAACTAATATAGACTCTCACTGGATTAAAGTTTTAAATTTAAGACATGAAACTATAAAAATACTAGAAGAGAGTGCAGGGAAAACTCTTGAAGAAATCAGTCTGGGAGAATATTTTATGAGGAGGACCCCCCCAGGCAATTGAAGCAGCTTCAAAAATTCACTATTGGGACCTGATCAAACTAAAAAGCTTCTGCACAGCCAAGAACACAGTAAGTAAAGCAAGCAGACAGCCCTCAGAATGGGAGAAGATATTTGCAGGTTATGTCTCCGACAAACGTTTAATAACCAGAATCCACAGAGAACTCAAACGTATAAGCAAGAAAAGAACAAGTGATCCCATTGCAGGCTGGGCAAGGGACTTGAAGAGAAACTTCTCTGAAGAAGACAGGCGCATGGCCTATAGACATATGAAAAAATGTTCATCATCCTTAATCATCAGAAAAATGCAAATCAAAACTACTTTGAGATATCATCTAACTCCAGTACAATTAGTCCATGTCACAAAATCCCAAACCAGAAATGTTGGCGTGGATGTGGAGAAAAGGGAACACTTCTACACTGCTGGTGGGAATGCAAATTAATACATTCCTTTTGGAAAGATATTTGGAGAACACTTAGAGATCTAAAAATAGATCTGCCATTCAATCCTATAATTCCTCTACTAGGTATATACCCACAGACCAAAAATCACATCATAACAAAGATATTTGTACCAGAATGTTTATTGCAGCCCAATTCAAAATTACTAAGTCCAGGAAAAAGCCCAAGTGCCCATCGATACATGAATGGATTAATAAAAATAAATTGTGTTATATCTACACCATGGAATATTATGCAGCCTTAAAGAAAGATGTAGATTTTACCTCTTTCCTGTTTACATGGATTGAGCTGGAACATATTCTTCTTAGTAAAGTATCTCAAGAATGCAAGAAAATGTATTCAAAATACTCAGCTTTACTATGAAACTAATTTATGGCTTTCATATGAAAGCTGTAACTCAACTATAACCTATGAATATGGGGAAGGGGGAGAGGGAGGTCATGGAGGGGGGAGGATGGGCAGAGGGAGGGTCATTGGTGGGCTTACACCTGCGGTGCATTTTACAAGGGTACATGTGAAACTTAGTAAATGTAGTATATAAATGTCTTAACACAATAACTAAGAAAATACCAGGAAGCCTATGTTAACCAGTGTGATGAAAATATGTGAAATGGTCTATAAAACCAGTGTATGGTGTCCCATGATTGCATTAATGTACAGAGCTATGAATTAATAATAAAATAAAATTAAAAAAATAATAAAATTAAAGTAATCAATGACAGTCAAGTGAAATAATCTATGTCAAAGTTCCTAAGTATAGCAGGCACTTAATTCCCTTTCTCTGTGTTTATATTTCTATGTTCTTAATGCATAGTTAGAACAGCAATGTGAATATCAGCAGTATTTTGCAACCATTTTTTGGCTCATGGCACACTTGAACCTATAGTCAAACTTCAACATAAATTATGTTGATCAAAAAAAAAAATGTAAAAAGAAGGATATACTTACCATGCTTTGAACTTCTTTAAAAATAATCTAATTAATGATCTTTAAAATTTTGCCTGGCACACTAGTTGAAAATGACTATGTTGAGTAAAGCTCAATTACTTGAAGGTTGCAGGAAATTTCTAGATGAAGTTTTAGAACACAAATCCATTGCAATCCCTTGGTATGAATTTGAATCTTAGCCTCAATAGGTCATTCTTTCAAAACACATTTCTCAAGTAACCTGTATCCCAGTGGCCAAGCAAGTGCACTTGAAAATGTTGGACCTGTCCAATCCATATCAGGCATACAAACATGTACACACAGAGGAGGCAGAGCAAGATGGCAGCCTAGTAACAGCTTCCTTGCATCTGGGCACCGTGAGTCTGGGGATATAGGACTCCAGGCATCTCCGGCTGGTGGGATCTGCCTATCATCACCCCTGAGAGGATACAGGGAGTCAGCGAGAGACTTCTGGACCCCAAGAGGAGGACTAAAACAGTGGAAAACTGGCAAGTGGTCGCATGTGTTCAATCCGTCTAAACCCGCCCACAACTGTAAGTTCAGTAGCAGCGAGACTGCAAACCAGAAAGGCCTTACCTGTGAACTGTTTTGGTGTCTTTGGACTTGGAACTCAGCTGAACTGCCTTGGGGAGAGCCTGAGCAGGAGTGCGGAGAACTTTGGCCTTTGTCTAGGGCCCCAGTCTGAGCCGCTGAGCCAGACGGAGCTAATAGTGTTTGGCTCTGGGTCACAGGCAGACATTGTGAGCAATCTGTCCCGGCAAGCTCTGCCCTCAGGGTCGCAGAGCTGGAATTGGGTGGGAGCTGGTAACCCAGCGACCAAGTAGCCTAAGGGCGGGATCTGAGCCGCCTTGCAGCCCAAACCCTCGGGGGCAGAGGGAGACCAGTTTTTGCACACAGGGTAAGTGGATAGCCACTTCAGCAGTGATTCCAGCGACAAGCACTTCCCTGAGAAAGCTTCTGCTCAGTAAGTGAACAAGTTCAAAGTGCCTTTTAAGTGGGCTGAAGAGAGATTTAGGGTGTCTACCTGCTGGGGTTTGAGAAACTAGCAGCCTCCAGTCGTATCAGAACTGTGATTAACATCTCATACCCCAGAAGACCACGTGTTGCCCAGACAATATTCAATAACATATACATACTGCTTTGTTTTTGGTTGTGGCTTTTTTTTTTTTTTTGGTTTGGTTGTTTTTTTTGTTTATTTTGATGTTGTGGATTGTTGTTTTGTTTTTTAAGTTCAACCTTTTCCATACAGATCCTTTTTCTTTCTCAATTTTTCTAGTTTAATTATAATTTCCCATTGCTGCCTATTTCAATAATTAGAACTTCATTTTTGTTAGTGTTTCTACCGCTATTATTTGGTTTTTCCAGCCAATTTTATCCCATAAAGTTTTCTGTTTGCTTGTTTTGGTTTGATTTATAGCATTTTTGTCTTTCCTCTCTACTTGGTGGAGGTGGGGTACTGTGTCTGATCAGGTTAGCAAAGAGCTGCTGACCTCAAGGGAACCACCCAACTGGGCACCCCCAGAAGGTGGTTTTTTTTTAAGGTTGTATCAAAGTACCCTACTGTACACCTATATTGCTCTGTCTCCCTCTTTCTGTGCCTCTCTTCTTTTTGTCAATATTCCTTTTACCCACCCCCTCTCCTTTCTCTATTTTTCTTTTTTTTTCCTTATCACTCGGTCCTCCTTTCTTTCATCCCTTTTTTGCTCTTAAACCTTCTCACCCTTCTGGTCCTGTAACCCTTAGTCCACAGGCATGAGAACTTAAAGAGCAAGAGGAAGTGAAAGGAAAATTAGGGCAAGGAAACAGATAAAATAAATCACCCATGAGGAAGAATCAGCAGAAAACTCCAGGCAACATGAAGAACCAGTCCAGAACAACCCCGCCAAGGGACCATGTGGTAGCTACTGCAGAGGATTCCACCTATACAGAAATGTTAGGAATGACAGAAAGGGAATTTAGAATACACATGTTGAAAACAATGGAAGAAATGATGGAAACAATGAAGGAAACTGCTAATAAAGTGGAAAATAACCAAAAGGAAATCCAAAAACAGAATCAAATCAGAGATGAACGATATGAAGAATATAAAAAGGATATAGCAGAGCTGAAGGAATTGAAACAGTCAATTAGGGAACTTAAAGATGCAATGGAAAGTATCAGCAACAGGTTAGACCATGCAGAAGAAAGAATTTCAGAGGTAGAAGACAAAGTTTTTGAGATAACTCAGATAGTAAAAGAGGCAGAAAAGAAGAGAGAGAAAGCAGAACGTTCACTGTCAGAATTATGGGACTTTATGAGGCGTTCCAACATACGAGTTATAGGAATTCCAGAAGGGGAAGAAGAATGCCCCAGAGGAATGGAAGCCATACTAGAGAATATTATAAAAGAAAATTTCCCAAACAAACATGTACGCACACCCCCCCAAACACTAATGTACAAACTTATTCAACATACATGTGGTTATTTCTCAGTCAGTTCATGTGGATCACTTTAGCTCCAAAGTATCAAATAACTTGGCCTAAATCAGCCAGAACTTAGTTATATTGTTCCCCATTAGAGACAGAATTGTTATGATATTAATTCTCAGCTTTAAAGTGATCCATTCACCAAGATTGGCAATGAGTTTATAATAAAAAAATATTATTTTATTTAAGCTAATTTTCATTTGGATCTAGACTTGAAAGGCTTTACTTTGCTGTGCTCATCATTAAAAGATGGGTTTTGAGTGCATTAAAATAACTAAACATGAAAATTATCTCTGTGAAGTTGTGTTGAACTCAATTTTGAGGAAAACAAAAATCATGATACATTAATGGTAAACATTTTTAAAAAAGCATTTATTCTATATCATTATCTCAAGTAATTTATGGACAATATACCATGACATTCCCATAGCCAGCATATAAAGTAAACTCATTTTCAGTTGAGGAAACAGAGATTTAGGGAAGATAAGTAATTGTCCATGGCTTTGTGGTAATAAGTTAGAATGAGGACTTAGAACTGGTAACATTCAACCTTAAATTTTGTGTACTTACTAATAGGCCGTAATGATTCATAATTACACAAAATTTTACCTAAACTTTCAAGAAATTCACAACCTTCCAATCTTGGGGCTGTGACCATAACCTCTGGGCCAAGACCTTGTTTGCTATGGTTCCTGCCACCAGCAGGCACCTGTGTTTCTCACCTTCCTCCGAGTTTAATCTGTTGATTAAAAGTCACCATTATTCCCTTTTATTGACAAATTTGAGATGTATGTGTTTAGTTTGACATAAAAGGACCCTGGATAAGTCTTGGTCTCTTTTCCAGCTTTACTCTCTTGTGTTCTATCTCCTTCACTTCTTGCCATCAGTGGTTCCCATCCCTTTTGGCACCCAGCAACAGTTTCACAGAAGACTTTTTTTAACGGACTGGGGGGTAGGTTTGAATTGATTTCTTACAGTCTCTGTGCACAGAGTCAACCCTCTCTGTGAGTGATAATCTGCATTTGCAGCCACTCTGCAGTGCTAGTATCACCGGGTCAGCTCCCCCTGAGACCAGCAGGCATCAGGTTCTCATGAAGAGCTGCAAGTTCCACCCCTCACCTGCAGGGCTTACACCAGGGTTCCCCCGCCTATGAGAATCTAATGCCACAGCTGATCTGACAGGAGGTGGAGCTCAGACGGTGATATGAGTGATGGGGAGCGGCTGTAAATACAGATGAAGCTTCACTTATTCCCCTCCCTGGTCACCTCCTGCTGTGTTGCCTGGTTCCTATTAGGCCACTGACTGGTCCTGGGCCTCGGCCCTGGGGGCTGGGGACAGCAGCCCTGCATGACTTGCAATTTGACCAAGCAGAAGGTCTTGCTGTTCTTCCTGTATTAGTTTCCTGTGGTTGCAGTAACAAAGAACCAAAGACTGGGTTGATTAAACAACAAAATTCTGTTATGTGTAGTTCTGAGACTGAAGGGTCTGCAATGCTGTTTCTTCTAAGAGCCGTGAGGGAGGATCTGCTCATGCCTCTATTCTCACTTCTGGGCTTTGCTATGACCTTTGGCATTCCTCAACTTCAGCTGCACTGCCCCAATCTCTGCCTGTACCTTCACCTGACAGTCTCCCTGAGTGCATGGCTTTGCCCAAATCTCCCTGCATTATCAGGACACTGGCCATATTGGATTAGTGGCCAGCCCCACTCCAGTATGATCTCTTCCTAACAACTAATTCCACCTGCAATAACTCTGCTTCATGATTACAGAAAATTTTACCTAAACTTTCAAGGGAATCACAACCTTTCAATCTGTGCCTGAGCCCATAAACTATGGCCACATTCTCTGGCAGTGGGGGACAGGGATTCAACATGGGAATCGTGGGAGGAAACAGTTCAAATTATAAAACCTCCCAATACACCAGGCACTTGTGAGGATGCTGTTTTAAGCTGTTCTTCCTGTATCTTTATAGTGAATTCAACAGTTAAGGCCATCTCAAAAGTAACTTCTTTTGTGAAGACTTCTGTAACGCCCCTGGGTAGTTGGTTATCATCCCCAAAGCCAGACGACACTCTTGCTAATGTTACAGCCCTCCTTAAACGTGAGGGTGTCTTTTTTTGAAACAGAAAAAATTTCGTGGGCTAAATCTATATTTTACTCACTTTGTCTTTTTAGTGCTATCATGGTCAGTATTGATGAGCAACTAAGGCAAACGTTCTCCTTTACCCCATCAGGGTCTTTCCAATTTTCTGGCAAAGGAAGGAATAAGGGGAAGCTTCACTGAGACTATTACTCCTACAAAGTATGAGGCTTTATTTTTAAGAATTTGGGTATTAAAAAATTTTGCTTTGCTAAATAAAATAAAAGAAAATCTAAAATAATATTTGCTGGTGAAACTGATAGCACTTCTCACTTCCAGTGTCTAAAATTTGCCAAGCTTCAGCCTTATGTAGTCTCTTTTCCTTCCTGGATGGTGTCAAGTCATTCCAGGGGACGACCAGAGGCTTTAATGGCAGCCTGTGGGTTCACATATGCTCTTGAGACTTTCCAAGGTCAGGCTAGGCATCGGACATGACAAGCTGTGAGATGATTTCCTTGTGAATTTTCTAAGGCTTGCCATCTCTATGTGTGTTCTGTTTGTTGTGCTTTCATAGACTCATACCATTTGGCCTTTGCGGGCAAGTAAATGTGTGACTCCATGAACACAGTCTCTGTAGTGGAAACTCATGGGTGGATGCAATTCTGATTCTATCCATCCCACTAGGATGCAAGTCATTTAGCAGTCACAACAGCTTAACCCTAATGCAGATAGCATTCCCAGGGAAAAGAATTTCCATTCCCGTCACTGTGAAGAATAAATTAGCTTCTGCAAGGGAGGGAATAGAAATTGCTCCTTCAACCTTTTCTGTAAGTGGTGGCTTGAAGCCCTGAGCACAGCTGTCTCATCTCCATCACAGACAACTGTATTATGTGTTGATTTTAACCCTGATGATTGGAATCACTTTACAACTATTCCCATTAAAACTTGCACTAAGTACCTGGTTAATTATATCTTGCTCATTTTTTTAGGTAAGATCATGAGCTATTGAGTTTAATTTCCCTGGAAAATACAGTGATTTGATAATATACAAGACTGATAAAATGACTAAGAAGTACAGTCATTTCCTTAATAGATAATCTAGCAACTCAATATCATGATCTAAAATATAAATTCAACATCCTTATTCAGATGTTACTGCTGTTTCCAGAACTTTGTGGAAAGGTTCCCTTCCTCCTTTGGGTTTTTAGGAATAGACAAATGATATCGAGAACCATGGCCGACAAAAATAGTGGGAGAACTCAGTCTGTAACAGAGGTCAGGATCAAAAATAAAACAGCTATTTCTGTTTTATTTAGACCTTCTAGATTGGCTGTTCTGAGAATTTCTACCCTGCCTGAAATGTTTTCAAATACAGAAATATTGCTGGAAAAAGAGCCTCTTAAGAGACACATATGGTAAATCAGTATTTGAATATATAAATTCGGGTGTATTTTCTCTTAATAGCCATTCCCACCTCACTTGCTCTGCCACCACAAATCATTTTGTCCCAATTCTTCCTGTACCCATAGGAGGACTTTGTGTACACATTTTAGTGATCCATGCTCTAAGAACCCCATATATCTCCTGTTTAAATTTAACACTTAAATATTTTCTTCTTATATCCTACTTCAAATTGCTGTCATTATGCAGAAGGACCCCAACTAGGAAATAGGCCAACCGATGATATATCTAGCACACCAATCTTTGTAGACCACCAAACAGCATGAATGTGACTGAACATTTCTGAAAATAAAGGATTGAGAAGATTGCAACTCCCCAAATTCCTCTTCCTCCTGTACTAATAATAGTGCTTATGAATCTCCTGTCTGTACCAGGGCCTGAGATAAAGGCACAGATGATATTAACTTTTAAAAATCTCATGACAACTTTGTGATGTAGAAACTATTATTATTCTCATTTTATAGAAGAGGCAACTGAGACACAAAGAGGTGAGTAACTTGTCCAAAGTCACAAAGCTTGGAAGTATCATACCCCGTAAGAATTCAGTAGGTATTATGTGAAATATTTCAAAAGCCCCTAAGAAAAAATACCTGAGACTTCTTTCTTCACACCGAGTTATGGTTGAGAAACGTAAGATGTTCATTTAGCTCCTTACTAAAGAGGATAAGCCCAGAGAATTGTGGGGATTTCAGGCTGGCTGAGGGTTTGTGCACGGTGGAGCCAGAACTGGTTGTTCAGGACAAGGGAGTAAGCCCAGTGGCTGCAAGGTGCCCAAGTGCCAGGGTCCTTCTCTGCCCTTTCCCCAGGCACCTGTCAATCTCTCCTTCAAATAAAGTGAAAGAATGGTCCAAGAATACACGTCTGAAGGGGCGACAATGTATTATCAGTGTGCTCTGGTAGGTCAGATTATTAGCCTGCGTGAAGAGCCTTAGGTCTTTGTCAGAAGCTGCTCAGGTTGACAGTGTTCTCACGGAATGGGCTCCTGAAGTAATTCAAAGGGAGAGGAGAGAGGAAGGAGCAGAGCGAAAGCGACTCAGGTGTTTGCATTGTGTTCTGTGATGGGACAGGACCTCTCCCTAACCTGGGACCACTTCCACCAAGTATATTGGCTTGTTTCTGTCATCCCAGAGAGGATAGGACAGCTCTCACCACAAAGCTTTGTGCACCAGGGATTTTACTCAAGTGACAGCATCTTTTTACTCTTTCAGTAAAACTTGAGTCCTTCACATTAAGATTCTCACAGTTTATATACTGTGTCAAACTCAGCCATCATTAGGCAAGAGGTCAAAGAAACAGAATTTTACATTATCAATGCAGAAGAGTTTGTTACAATAAGGAGCTTGACTCGGGCCACCAAAGTCAACTACATAGAAAGTCTATTAGCAAATTGCCATGGATGAACCATAAAGAATGTGTCATAATTACATTATCTGCCCAATGTCCATGCAATTCTAGTGAACACCCACTGCCAACAATCCTCATTTCTTCCAATAGATTTTGCTTTTTGCATAAAGAGATGTTTATTCTTAAAGTCTTGTTTCTGTTTAGGAAAGTATCATGAATGCCAGTTGACTCTTGAATATAACCCCCCATGGTATATATTTCCAACCTTGCAACAAATATTCTGCTCTATATTCTCAACCAGCTTAATTTTTTTTTTTTGAGACAGAGTCTCACTATGTTGCCCTCGGTAGAGTGCTATGGCCTCCCAGTTCACAGCAACCTCAATCTTATGTGATTCTCTTGCCTCAGCCTCCCATGTAGACTATAAGCGCCCACCACAATGCCCTTTTGTTGCAGTTGTCATTGTTGTTAACAGGCTCAGGCCAGGCTCAAACCTGCCAGCCTCTGTGTATGTGGCTGGCACCCTAACCACTGAGCTATGAGTGCTAAGCCTCAACTAGCTTAATTTTGATCCCTAATCAGAAAATGTTTGTTGGTCCCAACAGGGCCAGTGTATGCACTAGTGAGGTCACCAGGGAAATGGTGTCATCTCTGGGGATTCAGTGAAAATGATCAACCCCAGATGCTTCCCTCATCCACTTAGATGCAGCTGTTAGTTTCAGATTTTGCTCTTGTGAACGGTGCTCACTCCCTAAGAGATGTGCTTTTCAAACTGTTAGCAATTTACACTTCAGCATGAAGGACTTTTCGGAGAGCAGTTCTAATAGGTCAAGATGCAGGGAGCATGAGGGTGCTTGAAGTAAGGGGAGAAGCCTTCACTATCTATAGGGCCTCTCGTGTGTGTATGTATGTTTAGAGATTCCAAATAAAGAAGTGAAGCTAGTTTTCAATTTATACACAAAAAACCAAGGACGATTCATTTCCACAGATTGATTTGTGTTAGCTAAGGATCAAAGAAACAGTTTGAAATCTGTATTGCTATTTTATTTTATCTTAAGAGGGAGGGGTATTTGGTTAGAGGACTGTGATATGTTACCTTTTTGGACCCGATAATCAGACACCCTGAATTTTCAAGAGCCATATTGTATTTAAAATCTTCTGTCCCATTTTCACCCTAATACATTCCTATCCCTGGAAATACATGATTGTATGTTCAGATTGTTGCTCTGGAAAGATCTGAAAAATGCCAGCCCTATACTAAAGTGAGCCCTTTTAGTTAGGTCATCTGCTCAGACATACCATTTTCAAAGGTTTGTCTAGTGATTCTAGAATCAGAGATCTTTAAAAAACTCTCTTTCCTAGGATACAGTTTACTGGACCCATCATCATTTTCCATTTTGCTGTCTCTCCTAGAGAGTTCCATGAATCTTGTACCATGCTTATCTCTTAAAATCAAATTCCTTTGTCCCTGATCTTTATTTAGGATCATGGTCCACAAAATCTTAATGATTATTTCTATCCTGTGGTCTCTTCTTAATACTTTTGTTAGCTTCACTGTATCTCTAATTCACACTCAGTATAACATTTCACATTCCCAAATGTCGGTAGATGTGCAAAGATGTGATTTTTGTAAAACTGAACTTAACATAGCTCATAAGTACCCATTTTCACCAAGTAGGCAAAACTGTAGGCAATTCAAATGATTAATTCAATGCCAGTTAAAAACTTTGTATCTTTCTGTGCCTATTGAATTAAGCCAGAAGTTTCTCTACTTTGCTGCCTTTCTTCCTGGACATAATACAAGTTCCGAGACTTACTGTGATTTATTGTCCTGGGATCAGGTGAGGGCTGTCTGCCTACCTGCCAAACCATGTCCTCTTTGACCCAGCTGGTCTTAGATGTCCATCTATGGTTCTGTTGCATCTACTTTGGTTATCTGAGACCTTTGCCCAACCCCCAGACAACATTCTGCATTACCTCCATTCTATAAGCAGAGCCAGTTGGCTTCTTCAGGGCTCTTCTTGGAGGGCTGGGCCTTCCTCCCTGCCTTTGCCACATGCTCACGAGGATGCTGTGTCTCCCAAGTGCATGGTGCTTGTCTCTGAGGCCTCCAGCTTCCCAAGCTCCAGGCTGGTAGGTCAGGTGTATGCCTCCTCTTCTAGGACTTAGGGCTTCCAGCAGTGTTAACTAATCCATCTTCACCTCAAATTCATTCTAAGGTAACAACCAGTAATTCCTGACTTCCCAGTTCTTCCTTTCTACTCTCTGTGTGTACTTTTATCTCCTGAGGGCAGGAAGCTGCTCTTGGATCATTACTCATAATTCCATTCTCTACAGTTCACAGCATCAACATTCTGCTATGAGTCCTCCATGGCAGTCAGCCCTTGGGAGCTTCATAAAAAATTCCACCTCAGGGCAGTGCCTGTGGCTCAGTGGGTAGGTACCAGCCCCATATACCAAGGGTGGCAGGTTCAAACCCCGCCCCGGCCAGCTAAAACAGCAACAACAATGACGACAACAACAACAAAAGCCAGTTGTTGTGGCAGGTGCCTGTAGTCCCAGCTACTTGGGAGGCTGAGGCAAGAGAATCGCCTAAGCCCAAAGTTGGAGGTTGCTGTGAACTGTGACAACACGGTACTCTACTGAAGGTGACAAAGTGAGACTCTGTCTCAAAAAAAAAAAAAAAAAAAATTCCAGCTCACACTTGCATTTAAGGCTCTTCTGCTATTTTCCGCAATGTCTGATTTGATGCCAGATGTTTAGTAATAATGCCTGTCCTTCTTTCTGGGTGTTCCTAACCTACCCTGGAGGCAGTGCCTATAGTAGATAGTTTTAGTTTCTCTGGGGGCTTTCAGTAAGCTAATATTTCCCTCCTCACCTTCACATTTTATCCCAAGGCTTTTTTTCATAAAAATCATCATAAAATAGATCAATTTGTCCTTTCTCTCTCTCTCTTTTTTTTTTTTAATAGGCATGGCTTGCTATATTTATTAATTTTTCAAGGTCATTTAATCTAAGAACTGTACCGCTGCAGAAGAAAGAATGCTCTGGGTGATTAAGGAGATGACTTTATTCAGGCTGTCGTACTAAGCAGACCATTCATTAATGAAGAGCAAGAACATCTGGGGTTTCAAGAGGCTCTAAAACAGGAGAACCATGAGAGGGAATGCAGAGAGATGCACAGGCGTGGAGAGCAGAGTGGAGGGGGCTCTTACTGTGTAATCTGCACAACAAGGTGGTGTTTTGTGGTCAGCCATTTCCCAGAACACAGAGGGGTAACGGACTGAAGTTCAACATCATCCATTCCATTGTTGTTCAGGAAGAATGTCCCATTATTCTTCTTCCTTCTATAATCTGATGATTGTTCAGAAGGTTAAAGGAAAAACCAGCAAAAACCTTTTTACAATGTCTTAGTAAGTTAGACAAATGTAAACACAAGTTCTCTCTAGAAATCTTGTAAATACCCATCAAATCATAGCTAACTTTGACCATGGTAAACGAAATTTCCTTTTTTGTGAGCTTGCTGCACCTATTCAAGTTTCTCTGATATAATAACAGGCAGTCATTTTACTGTCAGACAAAACCCTTCTATTTTTCTTAAACAAAAAACATCCTGCAAACCTTGCATACAAAGTTGTACCTCTCTGCAATTATTGCTTCCAGTAGAGCCTCATTCACACATATTACTTAGCCATAGCACTTCCTGTCAGCAAGAAAATAAAGAGACAATCATGAACTACCACAAACCAATTCTTTACAACAGACTGCTGAGCTCATAAATAGATGTTCACAACTTCAACCATACGTAATTTTTACAGTACAGCTTCTCAAAGTGGTAAAATTGAACACGTTCATTAACAGACTCAAATATTGTCTCCATGTAACATAGAAAATAAGAAGCAAAAAGTATATATGCTTAAAGCAAAAAGATGATGCTTAATTAGTAATGTTTTATTATTTCATCTTACTTGGAAATGAACTATATCTATTAACTAAATTTAGTGTTATGTCTGAGGTTTTAATTGGCCTAACGACCTTGGACATTATCTTCAAGCTGATATACTAGAAAACATAATTACGGTTGAAATAAAGCTTGTCATTACAATTACTTGTTTGGTTAAACAAAATTTGTACTTTTTATAATTTTAAACATTGGTGATTTTGAACATTAGTAATATAACATTAATCACTAAATCTGTCTAAGTTTACATAGAACATTCTTAAGTAGAAAGAAAAAAATCTATGTATATATTATACTTAACTCTGACAAATCAGAGGAGACAGTTATTTTTATTATACTAAAAATATTGAACCAGTTGTGTTTGCCAAAGCTTTATCTAAATTATATGAAGTTGAATTCCTAAATCATACTGAAGTTAATTTCTGTAAAAATAATTTTTAAATCAAGCACATTGAAAGTATTTGAGATTTAATTTCTTTATTTTCTTAATTTCTGGGAATATTAAAAAATATTCAATTGATATAAATGTTTATCTAAAATAATAAGAATAGAGCTCTATTCTTTAAGAGATTTTATAATCTAATTTAATAATAGCATTCTGAGGTAGAGAAATCTTACACATTCACATAATGACAGAGAAAGGCCTTTCTGATTTAGATACGTAAACCTGTAGACATAAAGAAAGCTTAGAGCTTCAATTCTGAAATTTTGGCCATGGGTCAAGGGTAAACACATAATTACAAAACTTAATGTTTCATGTCAAAGAGCTGTTCTATTTACAGGGGGGTTAATTTGTTTGAGCTCAATAGAGACCAGTAGAAAAATAAAAGGGGCTAACAAATCAGATTGTCTGTTAACTCTCACCCAAGACAGACAAGATCTTGCAAATTGTTAATCTATTTACAGTGATCACCAGATGGCAAGATCACTAAACCAAAAAGGCCAGAACAAGAAATCAAGTGAATGCTCAAAAGGAGTCAAAGTCAAATCCTGATCGTGCCAGCAGAGGACAAGGACCCAGAGGGTAGAATCACAGCTGAGTCCCCAGAGCAGTGCTCAGAGACCAAGCACAAAGGGCAGGAAGAGGCCTCTCTGTGTGCATGGAGTTGGTGGGGATGGCTCTGAGAGCAAGCTGTGACCTACCCATGTCACAGCACCAAGGCTGTGAAAGACAGATGTCCTGTATAAGGTGA
This sequence comes from Nycticebus coucang, assembly GCF_027406575.1. NCBI lineage: Eukaryota > Metazoa > Chordata > Mammalia > Primates > Lorisidae > Nycticebus > Nycticebus coucang. The sequence continues at coordinate 9,677,683 of NC_069803.1, read as the reverse complement.
TGAGTTTATTCAGGCTTTTGCCACAAGGAGAACATTCACTGATGGGGAACATCCCAAAGGAGAGGGAATAAATCTGCTTTGTTTTTCTTTTTGTGTTGAGACGAGGTGTTTACTCTGTCACCCACGCCGGAGTGTAGTGGTGCCATCATAGCTCACTACAACCTTGAACTCCTGCATCAGAGAACTGTCCCACCTCATTGGGGCTACAAGCGTGTACTACTATACCTCAATAATTTATTTATTATCATTTATTTTAGAGATAGGGTCTCATTATGTTGCCCAGGCTGGTCTCTTAAGTCCTAGCCTCAAGTGATCCTCTTGTACTGGCCAGCTCAGCAGCTGGGACTACAGGCAGCAGCTACGATGCCCAACTTGAAAATCAGGGGTTTAAAAAAAAAAAAAAGAAAACAGAGGTTTTCCAGAAGCAAGTAGATGAGAAGTCATGAGGAAGGATGAACAGTAAATCCCATGAGATTCATTAAGGAGGATGTTTTTTATCTTGGAATAGGGGAAGGCAGTGTGGGCCCCTGTGATGAGGCTGGGAAATAGAACTGTGAAACACCAAGGCTCAAAGTTCAAAATTCTCACCTCTCACCTTCTAGAACAGGGGTTTTCAACCTGTGGATTGCGACCCCTTTGGGGGGTCAAACGACTCTTTCACAGGGATCACCTAAGACCATCCTGCATATCAGATATTTACATTATGATTCATAACAGTAACAAAATTACAGTTATGAAGTAGCAACAAAAATAGTTTTATGGTTGGGGGTCACCACAACATGAGGAACTGTAGTAAAGGGTCACAGCACTAGGAAGGTTAAGAACCACTGTTGGAGTAGGACTCAACTGGTACCTGGGCAGTAGAGGTTGAGGTTGGTGTAAAGAGCCAAATCTGGAACTTGGAAAAGTTATTAACATGAGTTTGAGTATACTACCTCTTAAATGAAAATCACTTATCTATTCTTTACATTCTTTAAGCTCAGTAATCATATAGTCATCTCCCTCTGTGATGTTGGTAAGTTATTTAATTTCTCTCAGCACCCCTCTCCTACTCGGCAAAATTAGGAGGTTGCAGGTACAATGATGTTTGTTGCATATTTATATTTATAAAATCCAAAGATTGAAAACAACTGAAATGAATGTTCATGGAGGAAGGAATAAATGAAATATTTCATATTCACAAAATGGGCTATACTATCACAGTTTAAACAATTAGTTTTATGTACATTATCACAAATAAATCCTAAGTGTATAATGTTAAGAAAGAAAAGTAGAGATGATGGAGGACGGGATGGACATGTAGCCCACCTCTCCCAAGTCATCAGGTGAGAGGAAGGGGGGTCTGGACCTTTTCTCTGCATGGATTATTGCTGTAGACAGACAGCTGGAGATGTGCAGCAAATTGGCGGATTTCTGTATTTAGGTGTAATTTAAAACCACAGACTCTGTTGTAGAGATTCTTCCTGCTTGGCTGTGCTGGTGGAGGACCGCAGCATGCAATTCCTGGCATAACCCATTTGACGAAAATTTATTCCTGAGCCAAGCTTAGCAACCCAAAAGGGGCCCTGCTCAGAGCCACAAGGGACTAAGCAACTGGATGGAAAATTGAAGGGAAGGGATTCCGTCCGGGAAACAGACATTTTGAATTGTCCAAAATGGCAGGCACCTTCCCTAGAACAACAGGAGTGATTAAATAGACCGGACCATTCTGGGTGGGGAATACTGGTGTGGGCTGGCAGTTCAGGCTGTGTGGTGAACTGGTGGGTGGCTGGACTCAAATCTCCAGACTCAAAAGGGAGACCCTGAGCCACATAAACTGAGCAGAAGGTTTTGGTGTGCTGCAGCCCCTCCCCCACAGCCGATTGCAGTTGCCAGTTTGCAGGAGAACGCGGGACCAGACTGGAAAGATTTGTGAAGGTGGACTCCTGCACTGAGTTGGGAGGTCAGATAGGAGAGCTGTCTTGAACAGAGAAGCCGAGGTTGCACAACAATTAGGTAAAAACTTTTACAGAAACTCCAAAATGGCGATTGGCCAGGTAGGATGGTTACCGTAGTAACAGTATAAACTGTGAATCAGATATAAGCCTGGGAACCACTCACAGTGCCACCTGGTGTCCAGAAAGTTTATTGCATTATAAATACATTCCTACTAAAGTTGATCCCTACGTCACACATATAGATGTATATTTCTACGTATATACAAGAATAGTATTTTTGTGGTGGTGCCTTTTTTTTTTCTTTTAACTCATCATTTTCTTGGAGGAACTATCATTAATTTTTATTATTTTTATATATACATTTTTTTATTTTTATTTTTTCTATTTTGAATTTTTTCTTTCTTCTTTTTTTTTTTTTTTGTAGAGACACAGTCTCACTGTACCGCCCTCGGTAGAGTGCCATGGCATCACATGGCTCACAGCAACCTCTAACTCTTGGGCTTACGTGATTCTCTTGCCTCAGCCTCCCGAGCAGCTGGGACTACAGGCGCCCGCCACAACACCTGGTCATTTTTTTTGTTGTTGCAGTTTGGCCAGGGCTGGGTTTGAACCCACCACCCTTGGCATATGGGGCCAGCACCCTACTCACTGAGCCACAGGCGCCGCCCTCTTTCTTCTTTTTTAAAGTTTTTATGAACACCACTTTTTTTTCTCTCTTTCCCTTCTTTCTTCCTCTTCTTCCCTTCTTATGGTTTCTGAGAGTGCTAACATCAGAATTCTAGAGGGTTTTTTGTTTGTTTTCTTTGTATGTTTTTTACCTTTTTTCTTTTTCTCAATTATTCTATGATTATCATAATTTTTATGTAGTTGGGTTTTTTTGTTGTTTTTGTCTGTATGTCTATGTGTTTCTGATTGTGCATCTGGTAGCCTTTATATTTGTTTATTTGCTCATTTGGTCTCAACAAGTTTGGTGTTTCGACTTGCAATTCTGAGCTCCCAGCACTCCCCTCCACTCTCACTCTGAGGTCTGGAGGCCTGTCCCCCAGGAATCCAGATTCTTGGGTGATTTCTCGAGGGTTGTGAACAGGGCCTGGACTGCAGCTGGTCAGTGCGGATTCTGAGGCATGGGAGTGAGGAGACAACAGTCGGCTGAGGGGAACTAAATTGGAGTGGCAGTGCCCTGTGGTGCAGAGCAGCAGCCGTTCTTGGCAACAATAGGACCCACCCCCAGATATTCTGAAGCCACAACCCCTGTCTTCCTGGGCGATCAGAGGAGGTCGGGCATCTTCTCAGATGGCAACCACCATGGAACAGATCGGGTACTGAAACACAGGCCCCATGAGTAAAGGGTTTGCCTGTGGCGGTACCAGCCTGGGTGGAGCGTGGGGACTAGAAAACGAACGTGCAGACCCAGGAAATTCCAAGGGTGGGGCTGACCCAGAGGACCGCTTTACTGAGCCTAAGACACATCCGGCCTTCAGGGGATCATCAGCCCATAGACAAAGAAAGGCAGGAGGCTAAAGCTAACTGTGCTATGAATACAAACCTGCAGGAGGAAAGACAGGACCTGAGGTACAGGTTCTGGGAACTCAAACCTATTCTCTTCTACAGAAGAATTTAACAGGGACAGAAACAAACTCCCACAAAGTTGTTTTGTTCTGTCAGTAACATCAATCAGGGGTGGGGCTTGAATTGACTGAACTCAGTAACAACAGGAACCTGCATACTCATACAAAAACATGAAAGTTAAATAAACTTGTGCTGATGATAGCTGGGTCAGAGATGAGATCAAGAAACAAATTGCCCAATTTTTGGAACAAAACGACAATGAAGAAACGAATTATCAGAACCTCTGGGATACCGCAAAGGCAGTCCTAAGAGGGAAATTTATAGCACTGCAAGCCTTCCTCAAGAGAATGGAAAGAGAAGAAGATAACAACTTAATGGGACATCTCAAATAACTGGAAAAGGAAGAACATTCCAACCCCAAACCCAAGAGAAGAAAAGAAATAACCAAAATGAGAGCAGAATTAAATGAAATTGAAAACAAAAGAATTATACAACAGATCAATAAATCAAAAAGTTGGTTTTTTGAAAAGGTCAATAAAATAGATAAACCTTTGGCTAATGTAACCAGGAAAAAAGAGTAAAACCTCTAATCTCATCAATCAGAAACAACAAAGACGAAATAGCAACAGACTCCTCAGAAATTCAAAAAATCTTTAATGAATATTACAAGAAACTTTATTATCAGAAATATGAACCTCTGCACGTCACCTTCTAAGACTTAGCCAGAATCAAGTGGAAATGTTGAACATGCCAATATCAAGTTATGAAATAGCAACAGCCATACAAAACCTCTCTAAAAAGAAAAGCCCGGGACCAGATGGTTTCACTTCAGAATTCTACCAGACCTTTAAAGAGGAACTAGTGCCTATATTACCAACCTGTTCCAAACTGTAGAAAAAGAAGGAAGATAATCCAACACATTCTATGAAGCAAACATGACACTGATCCCCAAACCAGGAAAAGACCCAACAAGAAAAGAAAATTATAGACCAATATCACTAATGAATATAGATGCAAAAATATTCAACAAGATCCTAAAAAACAGAATCCAACAACACATCAAACAAATTATACATCATGACCAAGTTGGTTTTATCCCAGGATCTCAAGGCTGGTTCAATATATGTAAATCTATAATTCAGCACATAAACAAATTAAAAAACAAAGACCATATGATTGTCTAATTGATGCAGGAAGCATCCAGCATAACTTCATGATCAGAATACTTAAGAAAATTGGTATAGAAGGGACATTTCTTAAACTGATAGAGGCCATCCACAGCAAACCCACAGCCAGTATTGTATTGAATGGAGTTAAATTGAAACCATTTCCACTCAGATCAGGAGCCAGACACGGCTGCCCATTGTCTCCACTGCTCTTTAACATTGTAATGAAAGTTTAAGCCATCACAGTTAGGGAAGAAAAGTCGATCAAGGGTATCCATATAGGCTCAGAAGAGATCAAACTTTCGCTCTTCATAGATGATATGACTGTATATCTGGAAATCACCAGGGATTCTACTACAAAACTCTTAGAAGTGATCAAGGAATACAGCAGTGTCTCAGGTTACAAAATCAATACTCATAAATCGGTAGCCTTTATATATACCAACAACAGTCAAGCTGAAAAAACAGTTAAGGACTCTATTCCATTCACAGTAGTGCCAAAAAAAGATGAAATATTTGGGAGTTTATCGAACAAAGGGCATGAAAGATCTCTATAAAGGAAACTATGAAACTCTAAGAAAAGACATAGCTGAAAATGTTAACAAATTGAAAAACATACCATGCTCATGGCTGGGAAGAATCGACATTGTTAAAATGTCCATATTACCCAAAGCAATATGTAATTTTAATGCAATCTCTATTAAAATTCCACTGTCATACTTTAAGGATCTTGAAAAATTAATACTTCATTTTATATGGAATCAGAAAAACCTCGAAAAGCCAAGACATTACTCAGAAATAAAAACGAAAGTTGAAGATGGCGGCTGAGTAACAGCTTCCTTGCATCTGGGCACCGTGAGTCTGCAGAGATAGGACTCAAGGCATCTCTGGCTGGTGGGATCTGCCTATCATCACCCCTGTGAGGATACAGGGAGTCAGCGAGAGACTTCTGGACCCCAAAAAGGAGGACTAAAACAGTGGAAAACTGGCAAGTGGTCGCATGTGTTCAATCGGTCTAAACCCGTCCGCAACTGTAAGTTCAGTAGCAGCAAGACTGCAAACCAGAAAGGCATTACCTGTGAACAGTTTTGGTGTCTTTGGACTTGGAACTCAGCAGAACTGCCTTGGGGAGAGCCTGAGCGGGAGTGCGGAGAACTTTGGCCGTTGTCTAGGGCCCCAGTCTGAGCCGCTGAGCCAGACGGAGCTAATAGTGTTTGGCTGGGCTGCAGGAGCCATTGTGAGTAATCTGCCCCGCAAGCTCCGCCCTCAGGGTCGCAGAGCTAGAACTGGGTGGGAGCTGGTAACCTAGTGACCGAGCCACCTTGCAGCCCTAACCCTCAGGGGCAGAGTGAAACCAGTTTTGGCACACTGGGTAAGTGGATAGCCACTTCAGCAGTGATTCCAGCAACAAGCACTTTCCTGGAAAAGCTACTGCTCAGCAAGTTTACAAGTTCAAAGTGCCTTTTAAGTGGGCTGAAGAGAGATTTAAGGTGTCTACCTGCTGATGTTTGAGAAATCAGCAGCCTCCAGTTGTATCAGAACTGTGATTAAACATCTCATACCCCAGAAGACCATGTGTTGCCCAGACAATATTCAACAACATATACATACTGCTTTGTGTTTGGTTGTGGTTTTTTTTTTTTGATTTTTTTTTGTGTTTTTTTTTTATGTTATTGATGTTGTTTTGTTTTTTAAATTTCAAACTTTTCCATACAGATCTTTTTTCTTTCTCAATTTTACTAGTATAATTATAATTTCCCATTGCTGCCTTTTTCAATAATTAAAACTTCATTTTTGCTAGTGTTTCTACCGCTATTATTTGGTATTTCACCCAATTTTATCCCATAAACTTTACTAGTTTGCTTGTTTTGGTTTGATTTATATCATTTTTGTCTTTCCTGTCTACTTGGTGGAGGTGGGGTACTGTGTCTGATCAGGTTAGCAAAGAGCTGCTGACCTCAAAGGAACCACCCAACTGGGCACCCCGAGAAGGTGGTTTTTTTCTTTTAAGGTTGTGTCAAAGTACCCTACTGTACACCTATATTGCTCTGTCTCCCTCTCTCTGTTCCTACCTTCATTTTGTTGTTGCAGTTTTTTTTTTTTTTTTTTGGCCGGGGCCATGTTTTAACCTGCCACCTCCAGCATATGGAGCCGGCACCCTACTTCTTGAGCCACAGGTGCTGCCCCTTCATTTTGTCAATATTCCTTTTACCCACCCCCTCTCCTTTCTCTGTTTTTTTTTTTCTATTCACTCAGTCCTCCTTTCTTTTATCCCTTTCTTGCTCTTCAACCTTCTCACCCTTCTGGTCCTGTACCAAAAGGACTCATCGAACCCTTAGTCCACAGGCATGAGAACTTAAAGAGCAAGAGGAACTGAAAGGAAAATTAGGGCAAGGAAACAGATAAAAGAAATCACTCATGAGGAAGAATCAGCAGAAAACTCCAGGCAACATGAAGAACCAGTCCAGAACAACCCCGCCAAGGGACCATGAGGTAGCTACTGCAGAGGATTCCACCTATAAAGAAATGTTAGGAATGACAGAAAGGGAATTTAGAATACACATGATGAAAACAATGAAAGAAATGATGGAAACAATGTAGGGAACTGCTAATAAAGTGGAAAATAACCAAAAGGAAATCCAAAAACAGAATCAAATAAGAGATGAAAGATATGAAGAATATAAAAAGGATATAGCAGAGCTGAAGGAATTGAAACAGTCAATCAGGGAACTTAAAGATGCAATGGAAAGTATCAGCAACAGGTTAGACCATGCAGAAGAAAGAATTTCAGAGGTAGAAGACAAAATTCTTGAGATAACTCAGATAGCAAAAGAGGCAGAAAAGAAGAGAGAGAAAGCAGAATGTTCACTGTCAGAATTATGGGACTTTATGAAGCATTCCAACATACGAGTTATAGGAATTCCAGAAGGGCAAGAAGAATGCCCCAGAGGAATGGAAGCCATACTAGAGAATATTATAAAAGAAAATTTCCCAAATATCACCAAAGATTCTGACACACTGCTTTCAGAGGGATATAGGACCCCAGGTCATCTCAACTCTAACCAAGCTTCTCCAAGACACATTGTGATGAACCTGTCCAAAGTCAAGACAAAAGAAAAGATTCTGCAAGCTGCCAGGAGTAAGCGCCAGTTGACCTACAGGGGCAAATCCATCAGAGTGACCGCAGACTTTTCTATTTTTTTTTATTGTTGGGGATTCATTGAGGGTACAATAAGCCAGGTTACACTGATTGCAATTGTTAGGTAAAGTCCCTCTTGCAATCATGTCTTGCCCCCATAAAGTGTGACACACACAAAGGCCCCACCCCCATCCCTCTTTCTGCTCCCCCCCATAACCTTAATTGTCCTCATATCAAAATTGAGTACATAATTCATGCTTCTCCATTCTTGTGATGCTTTACTAAGAATAATGTCTTCCACTACCATCCAGGATGTAAAGTCTCCATTTTTTTTAATGGCTGAATAGTATTCCATGGTATACATATACCACAGCTTGTTAATCCATTCCTGGGTTGGTGGGCATTTAGGCTGTTTCCACATTTTGGCGATTGTAAATTGAGCTGCAATAAACAGTCTAGTACAAGTGTCCTTATGATAAAAGGATTTTTTTTCCTTCTGGGTAGATGCCCAGTAATGGGATTGCAGGATCAAATGGGAGGTCTAGCTTGAGTGCTTTGAGGTTTCTCCATACTTCCTTCCAGAAAGGTTGTACTAGTTTGCAGTCCCACCAGCAGTGTAAAAGTGTTCCCTTCTCTCCATATCCACGCCAGCATCTGCAGTTTTGAGATTTTGTGATGTGGGCCATTCTCACCGGGGTTAGATGATATGTCGGTGTTGTTTTGATTTGCATTTCTCTAATATATAGAGATGATGAACATTTTTTCATGTGTTTCTTAGCCATTCGTCTGTCATCTTTAGAGAAAGTTCTATTCATGTCTCTTGCCCATTGATATATGGGATTGTTGGCTTTTTTCATGTGGATTACTTTGAGTTCTCTATAGATCCTAGTTATCAAGCTTTTGTCTGATTGAAAATATGCAAATATCCTTTCCCATTGTGTAGGTTATCTCTTTGCTTTGGTTATTGTCTCCTTAGCTGTACAGAAGCTTTTCAGTTTAATGAAGTCCCATTTGTTTATTTTTGTTGTTGCAATTGCTATGGCAGTCTTCTTCATGAAGTCTTTCCCCAGGCCAATATCTTCCAGTGTTTTTCCTATGCGTTCTTTGAGAATTTTTATAGTTTCATGCCTTAAATTTAAGTCCTTTATCCATCTTGAATCAATTTTTGTGAGTGGGGAAAGGTGTGGGTCCAGTTTCAGTCTTTTGCATGTAGACATCCAGTTCTCCCAACACCATTTATTGAATAGGGAGTCTTTTCCTCAAGGTATGTTCTTGTTTGGTTTATCAAAGATTAGGTGGTTGTAAAATGTTAGTTTCATTTCTTGGTTTTCAATTCGATTCCAAGTGTCTATGTCTCTGTTTTTGTGCCAGTACCATGCTGTCTTGAGCACTATGGCTTTGTAGTACAGACTAAAATCTGGTATGCTGATGCCCCCAGCTTTATTTTTGTTACAGAGAACTGCCTTAGCTATACGGGGTTTTTTCCGGTTCCATACAAAACGCAGAATCATTTTTTCCAAATCTTGAAAGTACGATGTTGGTATTTTGATAGGAATGGCATTGAATAGGTAGATTGCTTTGGGAAGTATAGACATTTTAAAAATGTTGATTCCTCCCATCCATGAGCATGGTATATTTTTCCATTTGTTAATATCCTCTGCTATTTCCTTTCTGAGGATTTCATAGTTTTCTTTATAGAGGTCCTTCACCTCCTTCGTTAGGTATATTCCTAGGTATTTCATTTTCTTTGAAACTATGGTGAAGGGAGTTGTGTCCTTAATTAGCTTCTCATCTTGACTGTTATTGGTGTACACAAAGGCTACTGACTTGTGGACATTGATTTTGGATGACTTCTAGGAGTCTTGTGGTTGAGTCTTTGGGGTTCTCTAAGTATAAGATCATGTCGTCAGCAAAGAGGGAGAGTTTGACCTTCTCTGCTCCCATTTGGATTCCCTTTATTTCCTTGTCTTGCCTAATTGCATTGGCTAGAACTTCCAGCACTACGTTGAATAGTAAAGGTGACAGAGGACAACCTTAAAGGTGACAGAGGACAACCTTGTCTGGTTCCAGTTCTAAGAGGAAAAGCTTTCAGTTTTACTCCATTCAGTAAAATATTGGCTGTGGGTTTGTCATAGATAGCTTCAATCAGTTTTAGAAATGTGCCACCTATGCCTATACTCTTCAGTGTTCTAATTAGAAAAGGATGCTGGATTTTATCAAATGCTTTTTCTGCATCTATTGAGAGGATCATGTGATCTTTATTTTTGCCTCTGTTAATATGGTGGATAACGTTTATGGACTTGCGTATGTTAAACCAGCCTTGCATCCCTGGGATGAGGCCTACTTGATCATGATGAATGACTTTTTTGATGATAAGCTGTAATCTATTGGCTAGGATTTTGTTGAGAATTTTTGCGTCTATATTCATGAGTGAGATTGGTCTGAAATTCTCCTTTTTGTTTGGGTCTTTTCCTGGTTTTGGTATGAGGGTGATGTTTGCTTCATAGAATGTGTTGGGGAAGATTCCTTCTTCCTCAGTTTTTTGGAATAATTTCTGCAGTACAGGAATAAGCTCTTCCTTGCAGGTTTGATAGAATTCTGGAGTGAAGCCATCTGGACCAGGGCATATTTTGGTTGGAAGATTTTTTATTGTTTCTTTGATCTCAGGGCTTGAAATTGGTCTGTTCAGGAGCTCTATTTCCTCCTGGCTGAGTCTAGGGAGAGGGTGTGATTCCAAATATTGATCCATTTCTTTCACATTGTCAAATTTCTGGGCATAGAGTTTCTGGTAGTATTCAGGGATGATCTCTTGTATCTCTGTGGGATCAGTTGTTATTTCTCCTTTATCATTTCTGATTGAGGTTACTAGAGATTTTACTTTTCTATTCCTCGTTAGTCTGGCCAATGGTTTCTCTATTTTATTTATTTTTTCAAAAAACCAACTCCTTGTTTCGTTAATTTTCTGAATGATTCTTTTGTTTTCAATTTCATTGATCTCTGATTTGATTTTGGATATTTCTTTTCTTCTACTGAGTTTAGGCTTAGATTGTTCTTCTTTTTCCAATTCCATAAGATCTCTTGTGAGATTGTTGATGTGCTCTCTTTCTGTTTTTCGAATGTAGGCATCTAAAGTGATGAATTTTCCTCTCAAAACTGCTTTTGCAGCATCCCACAGGTTTTGGTAGTTTGTGTCTTCATTGTTGTTATGCTCAAGGAAGTTAATGATTTCCTGTTTTATTTCTTCCTGCACCCATCTGTTATTCAACAGAAGATTGTTTAATTTCCATGCCTTTGGGTGGGGTCGAGCATTTTTGTTAGAGTCGAGTTCCACCTTTAGTGCCTTATGGTCTGAGAAGATACAAGGTAAAATTTCAATTCTTTTGATTCTGTTGATATTTGTTTTGTGTCCCAGGATATGATCCATTTTGGAGAATGTTCCATGGGGTGATGAGAAGAATTTATATTCTTTATCTTTGGGATGGAGTTTTCTATATGCATCTATCAATTACAGTTGTTCTAGGGTCTCATTTAAATCTCTTATATCCTTGTTTAATTTCTGTTTAGAGGATCTGTCCATCTCTGTAAGAGGAGTGTTAAGGTCCCCTGTTATTATGGTATTATCAGATATCATATTGCTCAGACTCAGTAACGTCTGTTTCAAGAATCTGGGAGCATTTAAATCGGGCGCATAAATATTTAGAATTGAAATGTCTTCTTGTTGTATTTTTCCCTTGACCAATATAAAATGACCATCTTTGTCTTTTTTGACTTTAATTGCTTTAAATCCACATGTATCTGAAAATAAGATTGCAACTCCTCTTTTCTTCTGAATTCCGTTTGCCTGAAAAATTGTCTTCCAACCCTTAACTCGGAGCTTGAATTTGTCTTTTGAAGCCATGTGTGTTTCTTGCAGACAGCAAATGCATGGCTTGTGTTTCTTAATCCAGTCAACCAATCTATGTCTCTTCAGTGGGGAATTCAAGCCATTAACATTTATTGAGATAATTGATAAGTGTGGTAGTATTCTATTTGTCTTATTTTGTGAGAGTCCATTGCTTAGTTTTATCTTTTGCATCAGTGTGGGGGTTAGGTTCTGTCCTTAAATTTCTGAGTTCTTACTTTGCTGCTGATCCATTGTGGTGGTCAGTGTGCAGAACAGGTTGAAGTATTTCCTGTAGAGCTGGTCTTGTTGTGGCAAATTTGCTCAATGTTTGTATATCCGTAAATGATTTGATTTCTCCATCAATGTTGAAGCTTAACTTAACAGGGTACAGAATTCTGGGCTGGAAATTGTTCTGTTTAAGTAGATTAAAGGTAGATGACCATTGTCTTCTTGCTTGGAAAGTTTCATTAGAGCAGTCTGCCGTCACTCTGATGGATTTGCCCCTGTAGGTCAACTGGCGCTTACTCCTGGCAGTTTGCAGAATCTTTTCTTTTGTGTTGACTTTGGACAGGTTCATCACAATGTGTCTTGGAGAAGCTCAGTTAGAGTTGAGGCGACCTGGGGTCCTATATCCCTCTGAAAGCAGTGTGTCAGAATCTTTGGTGATATTTGGGAAATTTTCTTTTACAATATTCTCTAGTATGGCTTCCATTCCTCTGGGGTATTCTTTTTGCCCTTCTGGAATTCCTATAACTCGTATATTGGAACGCCTCATAAAGTCCCATAATTCTGACAGTGAACGTTCTGCTTTCTCTCTCTTCTTTTCTGCCTCGTTTACTATCTGAGTTATCTCAAAAACTTTGTCTTCTACCTCTGAAATTCTTTCTTCTGCATGATCTAACCTGTTGCTGATACTTTCCATTGCATCTTTAAGTTCCGTGATTGACTGTTTCGTTTCCTTCAGCTCTGCTATATCCTTTTTATATTCTTCATATCGTTCATCTCTTATTTGATTCTGTTTTTGGATTTCCTTTTGGTTATTTTCCACTTTATTAGCAGTTTCCTTCATTGTTTCCATCATTTCTTTTATTGTTTTCAACATGTGTATTCTAAATTCACTGTCATTCGTAACATTTCTGTATAGGTGGAATCCTCTGCAGTAGCTACCTCATGGTCCCTTGGCGGGGTTGTTCTGGACTGGTTGTTCATGTTGCTTGGAGTTTTCTGCTGATTCTTCCTCATGAGTGATTTCTTTTATCTGTTTCCTTGCCCTAATTTTCCTTTGACTTCCTCTTGCTCTTTAAGTTCTTGTGCCTGTGGAATTTGCAGGCGGGTTTAGACAGACTGAACACACGCGACCACTTGCTGGTTGTCCACTGTTTTAGTCCTTCTCTTGGAGTCCAGAAGTCTCTCGCTGACTCCCTGTATCCTCTCAGGGGTGATGATAGGCAGATCCCACCAGCCAGAGATGCCTGGAATACTATCTCTCCAGACTCATGGTGCCCAGATATAAGGAAGCTGTTACTCGGCTGCCATCTTGCTTAACTCTGACGTTTTACAAGCATATTTTTCAGTGAACATCACAATTGCAATATTGAGACCCATCTTTTTCTCAGCAAATAACAAGACGACCTTTCTCAGGAGCAAGGAGAAAAAATACGGAACGCTTTTCGAATTTGCGTGTCTTCCTTGTGCAGGAGCCATGCTAATCTCAGAATCCACACTCTTAACAGCAAACCACAAAATGATGATCTCAGCGCGAAAGCTGTAACTGTATATTTGATGTTTCCACCTTGGTTCATTCCCAACTGTTCAAACTTTGCATTTCCAAAGGCTTCTTTAGCATTTCACTAATTCTTTTTTGGCTGAAGGGGCTGGAATTGTTTCTCCACACGCAAACTGATCTTTGTCATAAATCACTTTTATAATGAGAGAGCAGCTAGGACATGTCGCAACGTCTTCCCCATTCTCCAAATCCTCCTTGGTGATGGAGAAGTTGTCCCCACATGGACAAGGATAGAAATAAGTCTCTGAGCCCCTGTCATATTGGAAGTCTTTGATCTCCACCTCATTGTGAAACACTGCCATGGGTACCAGCAGCCACGGAAGGGCTAACGCCCCTATTTCTGTTGTTTTTTTCTCCTTATATTTCCTAATTTATCATTTTATCTTGATTTTATTTTTTCTTTCCCATTTAATGAGTATTTGGTTTGGTGGTACTGGGTGATTATTCAGAGACATGCAAATTTGAAAACTAGACAAGTGTAGAGAACTTAAAGTTTACCTAATAATAATTTTTATTAAAATAAGCTGGGTGTGGTGGCTCACGCCTGTAATCCTCCCAGTGTGGTAGCACACTGGGAGGCCAAGCAGTTGGATTACCTGAGCTCACAGGTTTAAGACCAGCCTGAGCCAGAGTGAGACCTTGTCTTGAAAAAATAGACTGGCATTGTGACAGGGGCCTGTAGTCCCAGCTACTTGGGAGACTGAGGCAAGAGAATCACTTGAGCCCAAGACTTTGAGGTTGCTGTGAGCTATGATACCATGGCCCTCTACTAAGGGTCACAAAGTGAAACTCTGTCTCCAAAAAAAAAAAAATATATATATATATATACACATATATACAAACACACATATACATTCAAAGGAGGCTTTTTCTATCCTGTCTGGCAGATAACACAGAAAATAAAGAATAATCTCTTGTTTAGAGTTCCAAAATTAATTTATCATTTTATTAGATGGAAATAGAATTCTAGTTTTTTACAGACGTAATATTTGGCATTAAAAATATAAACTTTTTCTTATGGATAAATCCACCAAAATCAAGCCAACTTAGATTAAAATTTTAACACATATTGTTTTTTTTCAGATCCAAGTATTGTAAAAGTTACCTAGGAATCTTAATATTATGTTCAACCTGATACAATGCAAAATATGATTACTGATGATATAAAAAGATTTTCAAAAAAAAGTTTCAAAGTAATTAAATTCAAATTAACATTTTCATAATCTTACATGTTGTGTAGAAGTAACATTAGCCCTTTTTCTTGATAAATAATCCATTATAAAATATTTAGAAAGTTCAGATTAACTAGTTTCTTTGTGTGAAAATAAATCCTAATCTTACAAAAATAAAATGTACTCTGGTATTATATTCCATGCTGATAAAATCTGAGAATAGATATATAGTTACATTTGTTTTCTTTCTTAACCCCCAAATATTAAAATGAAGATTATTAAACCTTAACTATATGAATGTATATTCTTATATATTAATATTTTGAGCTGGTGGTACCTATAAGAAGTTCTTTTTCTTTAAAGGTCTAGCACTTTTTAAGCTTTCAAGGTTTAACTTCCTTTATTTCTGTGAATTTTGGAAAATATTGTCTCTATTGCTCTATGAAGACAAAGTTCTTTTAACCTAAGTTACATTTTAATTTAATTTACTAAACTCTTTGGAAGGAGAAAAACAGCTCCCTCTCAGCAAGTGAAGGCCCTTTTAAAATTATACACATACTAGTTTATAACTTCAGCTACCCATCACAGTGAACACAGAAGAACAAAAATTCCCCTCCCTGATTGTAAAGAGTTAAAGACTGGATTCTATACTGTTTCCATCTAACAGGGAAGAGGTCTTCGTCATCTGTAACATCCAAAATCACCAAATGCCCAGACCACAAAACCAAATTTCTTATCATTGCTTCTGTCAAATAGTGAATGGCAGGTGATGGAGAAAAACAACCACAAAATTAATAGAAAGTGGCAGGAAAGCCTAGAAAGTTGGCAAATGGATTGCCACCCAGAAGGAGCCAAAAAACAAAACAGAAGAACAGCGGCAACAACAGCATCAGTTAATGGGCTCACTCAGTTGCTCCTCACGTGATGCGTTTTATTTGGCTTTGTCAAGTGAGTCCCCTGGTATTCTTGGTGCAACAAAATCAATGTGTTGTATTTCTTTGCTGATTGACTATTATTTATTTATTTATTTACTGCCAATTGACCTTTTAAAAACTTTATTATGGACTATTTCAAATACATATAAAATAGGGTAATCTAATAAAAACCCATGCACTCATCACTGAATTTTTGACAATTATCATTTATGCCAATTTTCTTTCATCTAAACCCAGATCCACTTCCTTTATAGGTTGTCTGAATCAGATTCAGATTAATTTCACACATTGCATTTGGTTGATATATCTCTTGAGTCTTATTGAATCTGTGAATTCATATTGAACTTAAAAAAATTTTTATCTTTTTATTTTTTTTTAAACAAACTGGGTCAGCGATCTCTTAAATAAATTTTCTATGCTCTGAATTTTGTTGATTGTATCAGCAAGTTTTTGCCTAACACAGTTCTCTGTCCTCTATATTTTCCATAAACTTGTAGTTATATCCACAAATTTTTAGATTCAGTTTTGATTTGTTGACAAGCATTCTTCTTGAGTAGAGTTATATACTTCTCTCAGGAGGCTGTACTGTCTGTCTTTTTTTTTGTGATGCTAAAATTATCAGTGAGTTCACGAGCTGACAGCCTGAAATATTCATTACTAAGTTCCTTCTCAGCTCTATCTCATGATTTTAGGTTGATGATCAATGCCCAGCTCAATCATTTCATTAAGGATGGCAAAGTGATGATAGTCTATCATAATTTCATGAATTAATAGATGGAAGAACTTAAGGAAAAGATTTTTTTCTTTTTTATTTTTTTGCAACAAGGAAGTACCATAATCTACGTTATACTTTAAGATAATAAATCAGATACTGAAAGAAGAATGGGTAGGAAGGTGAGATACTGGGCATAAAGACATAATTTAACGTTCCTACAAGTTGTCTCTGTGAAGTAATGAGTGATTTGAGAAAAGTAATAATGGAAAAAAAGGAAACTGGCAGAAAATGCATCAGATGAACTTGAACTGTCAATTATTTGGCTGAACTGTCAGAAGAGGATCAAAGAACCTGGTGTCTGGGAAAATACAGGTACCATTAACTTGACAGAGAGACTGCTGGTTTGGGGAAGGGGGACCGATGACGGGTATTACTCTGTTTCCATCTCTTCATGAATGCAAGCTTTCTCTACCTACTGCTTTTTTTCTTGCTTTGGGGAATCCGATTTTTAAGAGCTTCAGAGTGATTTCTGTCAATTCCCTCGGGGACCTCCTTTAAGATCTAATGTTTCTCACCATCTGGAAGTGGAAAGATATTCATAACATCTAACCAGAATTTTTATTCCGTGCTTTTTTCTCTTTGAGCTGCAAACACAGTCATGTGAAGTGTTTAAGGTTAGACATTTTTATTTTATTTTATTTTTTTTAAGTTTGAGAGACCACTGTGATGACTCAACTAATTTGGAATTCAGAAGATTGTCTCTGAGGATCTTTTAACTACATAAACAAAGGAATTTTGTTCCATTACATTGCCACTATCATAATTTCATGAGCTAGTGGATGGAATGCTTCTTCTAACATTTTTCCCCCCTACCCTTCTAAAAGATCCTTCTCCCCTGTGTTCTTTAATTGCTTGTCTGTCTCTTCCAAGCCTGGCCTCCCCCTTGAGTGACCTACAAGGACAGTATTCAGTTACATGGGTCTTTGCCCATAAATCACTTTCCTACTTTCTGACCATTCACATTACTGTTCTTTTAACACTCTGAGTTGATCTACATTGTTCTGGTAACAATGTGCCAGGGCTTATATTCACGGTTCCCAAACAGGGTATCAGAGACACCTAAAAAAGACTTTTCTGTTCACTGCATTTGATCACCATTCCACGGGCCTTTGATGCACTGTCTACCCAACCATTATTTCCTCAATGTTTATTGATATTCTTCCCTGATATCAGAAAAGTCGTGTTTAACCTAAGATCACAGCATTCAGAAATGAAGAAATACTTTATTCTGGTTGTACTATTGTTTGGTTCACCCATTAAGTTCAGAAAAATTTTAATCCAATCATATCACAACATAAATAATAGACCTTTCCCTTAAACATTTCATAAAAATTGATTTTTTTAAACAAGTGAGACTTTTAAAAACACACTAGAGGAACTGGACACATAAAACAATCTTCTACAGAGACTTTCTTGAAAAATTAAAAAAAAAAATTTGAGACCGTGTTCCACTATGTCACCTAAGCTAGAGAGTGTAGGGGTGCCATCATAGCTTCCTGCAACCTCTAACTCCTGGGCTCGAGTGATCCTCATGCTCCAGCCTCCCAAGTAGCTGGGACTATAAGTGCATGCCATAGTGCCCAGTTTCTTTCTTTCTTTTTTTCCTTCCTTCCTTCCTTCCTTCCTTCCTTCCTTCCTTCCTTCCTTCCTTCCTTCCTTCCTTCCTTCCTTCCTTCCTTCTTTCTTTCTTTCTCTCCCCCCTTCCTTCTTTCCTTCCTTCCATGCCACAGTGACCAGTTAATCTTTTTCTCTCTCTCCCCTCCCTAACTCTCTCCCTCCCTTACTTTCTTCTTTCCATGCCACAGTGCCCAATTAATCAATCTTTCTTTCCTTTCCCTCTCTCCCTTCTCTTTCCCCTCCCTCCCTCCCTTCCTTCCTTCTTTTCTTCCTTCCTTCTTTCCTGTAGAGACAGGGTCTTGCTATTGCTTAGGCTGGTCTCAAGCTCCTGAACTCAACTGATCCCCCCACCTCAGCCTCCCAAAGTGCTAGGACAAAAGTGCTGTAACAGGTGTGAGCCACCATGCTGGGCCTGCCTTAGGCCTGTTAATGAGTTACAAAGGATATCTCCAAGAAGGAAGGGAGGCATGATGAGGTATGTCTGACCTCCCTTCTCATGGCTAGCAACGCAGCTTAGGGTATTTCTGGTGTTTCCTTGGCCAAGAAGGAGTCATTCAGTCAGCTAAGGGGCTTAAGATTTTATTTTATTTCATAGAAGAAAGGGTGGAGGATTACCTTCCATGGGCTGTGGCTGCTTGTGAGAAGAAAAAGTGCCAATTGCATGGTAGATGCGGTTTATGTTTTAGTGCAGTCAGAGCAGGCCCCCAGTTCTCTGTACTCCGCCACCAGCTGGAAAAGGCAGTCACCGGGTGAAAAGAGCCTTTCATATGTGAAGCTGGTGCAGGGTTCAGAAGTGGTTGGGGGTTGATGTCATGTATTTCATGATTCTTCACATTGTAAATAAACAACTGCTTTATCATACTATGCATCTTCTGGGGAATCTGTAAAATCGTCTAGACAACCTTTGAAGAAAGGCAGGGAGCCTCTTCTATGTCAGCCTCTCTGAAAGAAGCCAGAACATTCGTAGCAGTTTCCAGATAAAGCCCAGTCCAAGGGTCATCAAGCGTGGAATCTGGCCCTACCTAGACTCTGGGATGGGGATGGGAGACTGTGTTCTCTAGTTCCTGGGCAGGACAAGCAAACACACTAGGATGAGTTAGATCATGGAATAGAAACTAAGTCAGCTTAGGCAGGTTATTTCTCCTGCCTCCCAAACCTCAGGAGGCCACCGCAGAGGCAGCAGGGCTGATCTGCTGGCCGGCTTGCTGTGCAGTGCGCTGGCTGCTTGAAGCCGCTGGCAGCCTTGTGATGGGAGGTTGAGCACATTACAACTGCTGAGTTGTTACTGTGTTAGATACCCCACTGGGAAAGCATTCCTTGAAAAGCCCAAAGAGGGATACATTCTTTTTTTTTTAATTCAATTTTTTTAAGCATAACTGTTTATATTTATGGGGCACAATGTGATAATTTGATATACAATATGGAATGCTTAAATAAAACTAACTAACACAGCCATCACTTCACTTATTTTTTTATGGTAAGACATTTATAATTTACTCTTAGTTATTTTGAAGTGTACCCTTGCATTGTTCACATTAGGCGAGATCCCACCAAATGTCTTCCCTCCACTCCCCCTCTCCCTCCCATCTCCCTCCCTCTTCTCCCTTTCTTCTTGCTGGACTATATTTGTGTTCTATCATTCATCTGAATGTATGTTTATATGTTAGTTTCATAATAGCATTGAATACATTGGATACTTTTTTCCCCATTCTCAAGATACTTTACTAAGTAGGCTATGTTCCAACTCCATCCATGCAAACATGAAAGATTAAGTTCAAGTAACCCCTGAACTATTCAATTCTGTTCATTTAAAAAGATATTTGAATGTTATCAAATAAGATCTCAAAACTTTCATCTGATAGTGTATTTATATTTAGCTCTCAATTTAGCCAAGCTTCCCAAATTTAGAGAATGACCCAGTTAATGAGAAGCAGTTATTTGGTTGCTCAGAGTTTCACTTTTCTGCCTGGCATGTGTAAGTGAATTGCAAACATAGAGAACAAAATAATCTTTCTGAAATGTGTGTTGAGTGGCCCATTCTTTTCTAAATTCAGGGTCTAGACAGGTTTATATCTGGGATGAGGCTTACCATGCCAGTCACACTCAGCAGTCACCTGATAGTACAGAAGCGAGGGTTATTTCTCTGATTTGCAATTAAAAGCCCACACCAAAGTGTAGCTAAACACATGTTCAATGGGTAAGAAACTCCTCATTAACCCCAAATTTCCCTCCCTGATGTTTTTCAACTCAATTACTAACTGATAATTCTTGATTTTTGCCTTTCACCTTACATATTTTTCCCCAAAACATTACATCCTAGACTGCTGAGTTTGAAACTTACGTAGGACGTTTTATTCCTTTATCCTCAAAAGCCTAAATGGATGGAAGGAATGAGATCACGTGCAGATTCAGACTGAGCTCCGTGGGGAGGCAGGGCGTGGTGGCATGAGATGTATCAAGCAATTCTCAAAGGACTGGATCCTGGCTTGGCGCATAGCTCAGTGAGTAGGTGTCAGCCACATACACCAAGGCTGGCGGGTTCAAGCCCGGCCTGAGCCTGTTAAACAACGACAACTGCAACCAAAAGATAGCCGGGAGTTATGGCAGGTGCCTGTAGTCCCAGCTACTTGGGAGGCTGAGGCAAGAGAATCGCTCAAGCCCAAGAGTTTGAGGTTACTGTGAGCTGGGGTGCTATGGCACTCTACCCAGGGCTACATAGTGAGACTCTGTCTCAAAAAAAAAGAAGACTGGACCAGTGACTTGGGTGCTCACTTTGTTTTTCAGATTGTGCTTGGACAAAGACGTCTGTGATGGAGATAGTGGATTATCCAGGACTTGTGACTTGCTTAGCAAAAGATTCTAAAAATGCAGTCTGTCCCCAGCAGGTACCTGTAAATAACATACACTCAGGTCTGAAAATGCCAGAAATCTGCCAAAGTTTGTGACTCATCTGTAATGAACTGCAGAAACCATTAGCTAAATTAATCTAATTTGTTGAAATTCACAGCTAGGATTTTAATTTGGAAGAAGAGTGGCTGCAACTGTTCTGCTTTTCAGTGTATGTGAGGCCTTTAGTGTGAGATCTTCTCTGTAATAATCTGAATAGGACTGAGTTGAAGCCAAATTCCTATGACTGCAGTGAGCCCAAGGGTTCTATGCTCACAACTGTACTAGAAAATAGTAAAGGATTCAGACCCATAATGGGCTGTGTAGACCACTGGAGATCGCTTCAGTCTATCTCAGATGGCCGTGCTGGATGAGGATGTGGACACATGGTCAGGGTGAGGCTGTGGCATTAGGACATAAGTTGTTCATTGTATAAAGTGATAAGTTCTCCAAGGTTCAGCCAATGATAATAAGGAACATTCTTGACAGGGCACAGTCGCTCTGGGCAGCCAAGGCAAGTGGATCACCAGAGTTCAAGAGTTTAAGACCAGCTTGAGCAAGGGCAAGACCCTGTCTCTACTAAAAGTAGAAAAACTAGCTTGGCATCATGGCGGGTGCCTGTACGCCCAGTTATTCAGGAGTCTGAGGCTAGAGGATCACTTAAGCACAAGAGTTTGAAGTTACTGTAAGCTATGACCCCACAGCACTCTAGCCTGGAGCAACAGTGTGAGATTCTGTCTCAAAATAAATAAATAATAAATAGGGAGGTGCCTATGGCTCAGGGCCCTGGCCCTGTATACTGAGGGTGGAGGATTCAAACCCAGCCCTAGCTAAACTGCAACAACAACAAAATAGCCAGGTGTTGTGGTGGGTGCCTGTAGTCCCAGCTATTGAGGCAAGAGAATCACCTAAGCCCAAGAGCTGGAAATTGCTGTGAGCTGTGATGCCACAGCACTCTACCTAGGGTGACAGAGTGAGATTCTGTCTCAAAAAATAAATAAATAATAAGTAAAATGAAATAAAATAAAATTTTAAAAAGAAGTAAGGATCATTCTTTATGTGAACTTCCAGGGCTTGCTTTCTTCTCTCCATAATTCCTGTGGAAATGACATAAGTCAGACAAATAATCACCACACAAGGGAACAGATAAGGCCAATTTATTTTTTCATTACATTAAACATAAGAAGACAATCCCTTCTGATGAAGAAGTCCGACTGGGATTATAGCTATTCTCTGTGTCATTTGAATAACTCACAAAATGTTGCTTGGAAGGAATCCTCCCTTTGCAAACTTTTTGTTGTTGTTGTTGTTGCAGTTTTTGGCCGGGGCTGGGTTTGAACCTACCATCTCCGGCATATGAGACCGGCG
Source organism: Nycticebus coucang (assembly GCF_027406575.1). NCBI lineage: Eukaryota > Metazoa > Chordata > Mammalia > Primates > Lorisidae > Nycticebus > Nycticebus coucang. Next base: position 9,655,450 of record NC_069803.1, on the reverse strand, counting down.
CCCTACTCCTTTGAGCCACAGGTGCTGCACTCCCTTTGTAAACTTTTATAAAATAAATTAGAGTTAAGGTTTTGATGGCCGTAACCACAAGAGTGTGAGATAATTCATGGTTAGTGTTTCTCTGTCAACTGCTTGTATTCTTTATTTATGATGTAGATTTTTTGCATTTATTTTTTGTTTGTGTTTGAGTGTGTTGTACTTTTAACTGATAGGTACAAAAATATTCAGACCACTGGGACAGGAAAAATGTGTTTCCTACCCCTCTCCTTTTGTTGTATATATACCCAAATAAATTCGGCCACAAACCCGAGTTTTAAAAAAATAGATACTGGCTGCACCAAAATAGATGGGTGCCATAGGTTTTACATAACAAACTTGTTACCAAGTAATGTGTCAGATAAAGCAAGTGTCACTGAAAGCAGGTGTCAGTTAAAATTTTGATATACTGACCATCATTTATTAGTAAGTAAGGACATAACAATTGTAGTAAACAGTGTAGTAAATAGGGTGACCAAATATCCCCGTTTACCCAGAACTGTTCCAGTTTTATCACTGAATTCCCAAGTGTAGGAAATACCTAGTCTTGAGCAAATCCGGATCTTCAGTCATTCTTTATACAGTCTCTTCTTTTAGATGCCCTAACCACACTTTGAATGAAAGCTTCGCATGAGGCTGATAAAAAATTTTGAAGCAAGATGTACTCAGGTTTATAGTTGCGATCGTGTGGGCACAACCCTCTGGACTATGAGCTGAACAAAGAAACACTTAGGCCTTGGATGCCATTGTTAACACATCGCTGACAGGTCACAAAGTACCTGGTAATTGTGGGTAGTTTCTGCAACAAACTGTTAACTGCTATTTTCTGATTCATTTCTCCCAGTCTCAATTCCCAGCTTTCCAAAATTCAGCCTATTTTATTATTTCTCTCCACCTCCTCTCTCTGCTGATTATAATATAGAATCACTCAGCACCTGTGACATCTTAACACATTGTTGACTGGCAATCTCACACAGAAACTATCCCTGTTACTGGGTAACTTGTGGCCAGTCCGCAGCACATCAAGAGTAAATTTGGAGGCTCTGTAAGGCACTTGTATCCTTTCATGCAAAAGTAGAGTATTTCTAAAATATTTTAGCTAATCCATAAATCTTGAAAATCACTCCTTTCACTAAGGAGAACTCATTTGCACCTATTATGTTAGTTTGATTAGCTGTTACTTTAGCTGAAGAAACCCTCTTCCAAATGCTTACTGTTCTGAAAAGCCTCTTCCTAACGCTCTTCCTAACACTGATTGTTCTGAAAAGCCTCTGCTTTCAATCACCAGAGCAGTTAGTTGTAGCAGCCTCTGGTTTTCCCATTACCTGCCTGCTGGCCACCATGCCAAGGCAGATTAAAACCAACACTATGCATTTATTTGGCATTGTATATAGTCTAATATCTCAAAGACCAGTCATCGAAATAGCATATGCTATAGACTGAAAAACTATACAAAATGTAAAGAATCACAGTAGAATCTCTGTAAGTTGACCACCCAAGGGACTGTCACAAACTGGTCAACATATGGAGGTCACATAAGGACCTAGACCTATGGTACTGATACGTACATGTGGTGCATGTCCGGTCTATGAAAATTAGGTCAACTTTAGGAGGTGGTCAGTGTAGGCAGGGGGTCAGCTATAGAGGTTCTACTGTATTTGCTAATAACTTTTTCAGAATATCAAGATTATCTCTATGACAGTAAGAAACTTTAGCAGAAAGGAATTTAGGACCTTTTCTCTAAGAAATAGCAAAATTAAAGTAAACCTATGCTATTTTAGAGAAACATTGGCCTATCAGAGTTTGGTTTGGGGCATAAGGCTTGAGTTTTAATCTTTCCTGTACCTCCTAATAAACTTCCTATCTTGGACAAGTCATGATTTGTTTTGAATTTTTGTGTCGTTTAATATAAACAATTGTTGAGCTTAAAGTCTCTTCTGGCTCTTAAAGTTGTCTAAAGTGTAGATTTAATTCTAAGTATTGCAATTTTTCACTCTAGGTTGGAAAGAGAGAATTAGCTTTTCTTATTTTGCCAGTAGAAATTTGGCTAATCTCCATACCCCTGCTTCTTCAGCCACCCTCTTTGACAGCCTTAGAAACAGGAGATAATTTCTTTGAAGCAGAAACTACCATACAGTGGCATTCTGCAGCATCTTCAAAGTGTCTTTAAGTCTTTTTGATGATGAGGCATAGTGAGCATATCATGAGCACTTCAGGAGCTTAGTGCAAACACCACGCACATGTGTTTATTCATCTCCAAAGACAATGGCCTACATAGTCATCCCCCAGGAATGCAGATCTTTCAGCTTTGGCATTAAATTTCTCTAAATGGAATTCGCTCTACAGATAAAGCACAGGACACAACAAGCTTCGACTCTGAGGACATTTCCTTTGATAAAACACACTGAAAAAGAAAAGTCAATGGGAATAATATTACTTAGCCCCTTGTTTAGGTAAGAACAATGATTTTTATAACACGAGGTGAAGATATCCAAACCAATTTCTAGAATATTTCAGTTGATTTTTCAAACTGATGTGCTGTCTTAATTCTGACATCTAAATCAAGTGAGGCTGTACATTTCAGAGCACAAATGAGAGGCCTGGCACAAGACTCCAGCAGTTAGCCTGCCGGAGAATCGATACAGGCCATTTAAGCACTGGGGATACCTATGTTTCATTTTTGACACTTGAGTTTATGCTTATTGAATGAGGAAGCTTTAACACTACAGTGGCAATAAACTCATTAGGAAATGTCAGCTGGGAGTATAATGCATGTTAAATAAATATGACCCATACTGAGATACTGTCCTCATTAACTCTTTAGTACAGGACCTGGGTGTGAAAGCAGTCTAAGCAGTTTTGGACATAACAGGATTTGAGAACAATGTCTCTCTCCCATACACTTGTCACAGTGCTTGGATTCCAACTTTAGGAAAGAACGCCTATGGGTAGAAGACTGGTATTTCTCTAGAGACTTCTAACAAAATAACATGCTGACAATCGTTAAGAGGATTTGCTCAACATGGCATGAAAACTCGGTCTTGTTGGAATGAAACTCTAATTCAGCACTTTAGAATCCTGCATTAGACAAGTTGATGTGCAGGTAAGTTGTTTAAAGAAGGACGATCCCTTTCTCAGAGCATGTTCTCCAAAATAATGCTTTATAATATGATTTAAAGGGAAGAGGTTGAGAGAAGCATCAGTAAGACTGTGATGACTGGAGCCAAGGAAAGACAATGCTGGGTAGCAGGACCTTGAGAAATGCCCCTTGTGAAATGAGCTTGTGTCCGTCTGCCAGTGGCTCCTCTCTACCCCCATCTCCAGTTCTTAATCTCAGCTCTCTTTCTTCTGGGCTCCAACTTTTTGATCTATAAGAAGAACAAGATCACTGCAGAGGAAAGTGGTTGGTGCCAGAGGTAAGCTTTGGAGGCCACACTGCCTGCTCTAGGTTCTAGCAGGGACAACACAGAATCCACCAAAACTTTGCTTTAAGTCTTTCTCTGGGTAATACGGGGACTACTTCCCCTTCTGAGTAGGAATTCCTTTTAAATGCCACTGTTTAACTTTTTTTTTTTTTTGAGACAGTGTCTCACTATGTTGCCATCCATAGAGTGCTGTGGTATCACAGCTCACAGCAACCCCAAACTTTTAGGCTCAAGTGATTCTCTTGTCTCAGCCTCACAAGTAGCTGGGACTACAGGTGCCCGCCACAATGCCCAGGTATTTTGTTGTTGTTGTTGTCGTTGTTGTTTGGCAGGCCCCAGGCCAGGTTCAAATCCACCAGCCCCAGCATATGTGGCTGGCGCCCTAGCTGCTTAGCTACAGGCACTGAGCCCAATTGGTTAACTTTTAAATAACAATAAAATGTGATCTTGACCTAATTCTGGGTTCTGTCTTTATAGAATGGGATTCTTCCTCTGACCCTTATGGCCAGTTTCCTGTGTACTTTCCCAGAACTGAGCTATACAAAATATAGCTCATGACAGAGAACAAAAGAATTTATAAATATACTTGATCCTGTAGACTTCCATATAGTTCACGTAACTGGTCACAGAATTCTAGCAGGATCCACAACTTATGGGCCCACTGTGCCTTTCTGTATCATGGATACCTAAGGCAAATTAAAAATCTGGGTCATTAGGACCAATGCCAAGTTACTTTATCACCCAGATTATACTCCCACATCTGACAGAGTCTCGAGAATCTAGCACGTGTGCCCTGCTGGCTTAGAGAATGGGGATGCTGAGTTCTTGCTTCTCAGCTCTTCCATGGAGGAAGAGGGTGAAGCGTTCTTGGGGTGACAGTGTATCTGAAAACTTAGAAATACAACCATCTGCAATCACAAATTGACTTGGAACATACCTTTGTTCAGAAAAAAAAAAAATTACTTGGTTTTAATGAAAAAGAATGAAGCCACTTACTGAAATGTTAACCCACATCAGGCCCTCGGAAGGGAGCCTGGCAGTGGTTAAGTATTCTTCATTTGCTCCCTCAGCAATGCTTCTCCAGCTCCTCAGTGTTCTTTCTCTGGCCTGCTCTCTTCCCAGGAAAGGGGACTTCTGCACAGGACTATGCCTCCCAGGCTCCCTTGACAGTCAGCTTCTGTTGGGGCCAGCCAATGGGGGGAGGTGTCAGGTGACCACAAGGTGGGAGAACAGAGGATGCGGGCCCTCCTTTCTGCCTTCACCCCCCCGCCCCCCGCTTCCTTCTCTGCAGCAACCCAGCTCCTCCCTTACTGCAGTTATGTTCTGCCCTTCTTTTGTTCTTCCAGCCCCAGGTAAGTTAATGCCTTCCCTCTGTAGCTGGTCAGAGTGCTTGCTTCAACTTAACCATTTTTGTTTGTTTCCCTAAATGTAACTGCATGTGCAACTTCTCCCCTGGGATTCCTGCTGGGCATTTCAAACACAACATGTTCAAGACCAGATGTCTGATTTTCTTCCCTAACTTTATTTCAGCCACAGTTTTCTCCATGTTAGTTGATGTACCTCCATCCTTCTGGTTACTGGAAACTTGGATACTTACAGCATTGAGAAAATCTGGGCATTGTCCCTGACTTGCCTCTTTCTTGCACACCTTACATACAAGCTGGTATGCAATCCTATTGATGCTTCAAAATACATCCAACATCCACACTTCTCACCACCACTACTGCTGTCATCCTTTTGTGAGCCTTTTATGTGGATTTACTTCAATAATGTTTAGAACAACTCTGATTCTATGGTTGCTACCCAATGTCCACCACTCTTTGAATAAAGCAGATAGATCCTTTTAAAATATAGGTTGGATTATATGGCGTCATGGCTTGGTATCTCATAAAGACTGGTCATTTCACTCAGAGTATAAGCCATCTTATGTCCATCAAAAGGGACTACATAATCCATACCCCTTGTCACCTCCTCCAGCCTTACCTCTCTGAACTTGCATCTGGTGGTTTGCTGAGTGATCACTTCTCTACAGGTAAGTTGGCTTCCTTGATGTTGCTTGAATTTTCCAGGCACGCTATTGCTTTCTTGCCTTTGCATTATCTTTCCCTGGTCCCTAGAATGTTCTCCCTTGATTATCTGTGGGAATAACTCTGTCACCTCCTTCAAGCCTTTACACACCTGTCACCTTTTCACATTCTCCAAACGCAGAGGGATACCTGTGAATGTTCTTCCAAGCATTTTAATAGTGATTATAAAAAGCACATGAAGTGACTGTGCCTTTTGAGGTGGAGAAGAGCCAGGACCAAGGAGCAGGAGGAATCCTCACCCACACTGGGGTGGCATATATCAGAAACAAGTGGAATTGGAATCCAGCTTGCAGATAGAATCAATATGTGTTTTACACACATGTGTTACAGTATTTTTCATATGTGTATACCACTGTGTAAGGTCTATGAGAATCCCTCAAGCTAGTCTCCCTCTTGCTTCAGAGCCAGCTACTAATAGCAAAATGTGCCATCTGGACCTACCAGCTGTACTTTGTCATCAGAGTGGGGAGACTCACCCAGTGTTCCCTTGACATGTTCTGTTTAATCCGCTGACATTCAATATGTGTAGATCCAACCTCCCTGCCACATGGATAACTGTGTGAAGGCAATGGGAAAGCATGGGATTTGGAGGCAGGCCACCAGAGTTTGGGTCCTAGATCTGTGCTTTGTGGCAGAGGGGAAAAGAAATTGTAAGGGAGAAGAAATCTTGGTTCATGGCTGAGGTCCCAATAACAAAAGCCAGATTAACAAGAGGAAAGGATAGAAATGGAAGTTTACAAGACATAACAGACTTTCATAAGGAAATGAAGAGCTGAAGAACGAGTGAACCTGTGTTTTTTTAAGTTTGATGTGTAGTGGATGGTCTTAGAAAAGCGTGTCCTTGTGTCTTCAGAAATAAGGACATCCTTGCCTTCTGGATACAGGGTGGGTATCTCTGGAAGAAAGTTTTATGGCCTGCATCAGGAGGTTAGGGGGAGAGGGCGGTGAGAGCAGCCATATTTCTTCTGCTGTTTTCTCAAACACCAAGGTGCCATATTTGGAGTTGTGTGTCCCAACCTCCATCATTAACTGTTAGTGAAGATCTGAGTCTTAGTTTTTTAATTCCATTTGCTAAGTGGGAAAGTAATTAAAATAATATTTCCAACACAGGATGAATGTAAAGGTCCAATGTTGAAGGTGATTTATAAATTGCATGTTGTACAAATAGTTGCCCAAGTGACACCTTCCTCACTCGGTGGCTCACAGTATAAGTCAATTATTTGCAGATGCTCACCTGACTTTCTTGGACTTTGCTGAATTATCTTAGTCATTTTTGTCTCAAGAAATTGGGTTACGAGGGGAGGGAAGATATGAGAAAATTAGGTTTGTCCCTCTCTGTAGCACAGCCATTGTGCTCCTGTTACCTCTGCTTAGGTACACATTTTACATTCATGAGATAGTCCTCCTTGTCTTATGTGCCCCAAATTAAACTTGTAAAATTCCTCAAGTTCATTTTTATTGTAATGTCTCTAGTTTGTAAAGTAGATTAATCCACAAAGTGTGACCCAGGGCCACCAATGAACATCCCCCTTCTCTGTCTAGCTATGCAAATTGATACCTCAGGATAGAATCAAGGATGAGCATTTTATTTGGTTATTTTTCCTAAGAGAAGTACACTTGTATAGATGTTTTAATGAACAACAGAATTATTTCCATAGGCTTAACACCTTGGGCTTCCACTACATATACCTTTTCACATTTTCTCTTTCTCTTCTCAGTTCATGTCCTTAATGACCAGAGTACTATTTGCCACCTCCAGGAGTGATTGTATAAGCAGAAAAATAAGGCAGGGTCATTTGCAGAAACTAAAATGGTGTCTTTCAGAAAGTATGAGCTCTCTTTGCTAGCAGGACGTTGCCGTGAGTGTTGTGTATGTGAGTGAGTTGGTAGGGAAAGGATGCTGATAACAGATAAGGAAAAAATCAAATGACTTTTCCAGCAGCCATGACTATAGAACTAACCACATATTTCCCAGGTCAAGGCTAGAGAGGTTAATGAACAGAATTTAGGTAGCCGAGTACGCCAAGATGTTCTTTTGAACAAGTTTCTTGTTAAGCTACATCTCATAGCTTTTTCATACCATTTAATCTTTTCTCATTTAGGATTAATTCTTTTAAGAAGGGCACTAGTCATGACAAAATTACAATTATTTGCCAGGGTTTGCTTTAAAAGTTAGTCTAAAATTTATAATTCTTCATCCACTGGTCTCATAAGATTTTGCATTTTTCTTGCACAGTCCCATGGTCAGCCAGAACATGCCATCAGTAACTTTTTTAGTTTTTGGTCATCGTCCTCAACACAATTTAATAACAGTCACATACCAATGGGAGGGGTAGGCAGGATGGCTCTTTTTTGCATGCACCTGACCTACCCCACCCCCCTTGATTTGCCACTGTTTTTAAAGAACATAATATAAACAATAGAAATTTTCTAGAAGAGAGACAGCTAAAAATGGAATGTGGGCAATCCATAAAGTAATTGCAATAGTTTGTATTTCTGTAGCATTATGTTTTTGAGAACCACAGAGTATCTTACCTGATCTTAGCACCAAAAGCTGAATATAGTTGGTATTAAGCATTTTTTTTAATAACAGAGGAAATATGATTAAATAGTCGCTTGCCTGAACCTTTGAAAGCCCATCCTTTACCTTGTTTATCTGCTTTTACCTTGCCTTTTTATGTGATAACACCTCTTTTAGGGAAAGACACCTGTAGAACGGAATATTGAATACAGCGACCTTTTATACTCCGTTCTCTTACGCTGGGTCTTGGAGCTCCCCTTTGCTTTTTACTTCTATCATCGTATTTCTCTTCCATGTTTTCTTTTTCCTTTGGGAAAAGATTAGAAATAAAGTGATATAGAGTACATTATGCTATAGTCACAAATAGTATTTCTCAGAATTTTTAAAATATGGGGGAAAAAATGACACTTTTTATGGGAATTAACATTACCAATGTTGACTAAGGAGAATGTAGAAAACCTAAATGTACAATAAACATGATTGACATGGAAAAATATTTTAAAACGTTGTCCATTTATTGCTGTGTAGACTTATAGTTGAAGTCTTTAAATCTTTGTGGGGTAGATAATTAAAAATATATACATACCATCTGAAAATATAAGAAAAAATGGAAGTATGATATTAAAAACCTGACCAAGTAACACACAACAGAAAACTTTAGGAAAATCTTACCAAAGAACATAGATGCAACTGATCAAAGCAAAAAGCAATACAAAAATTTTAAGCATTTTAAACTAACTTTTATAAGTGGGGCACAGCGGCTAATGCATGTAATCCCAGTACTTTGGGAGGTTGAGATCTGTGGAACATCTGAGCTCACGAGTTCAAAACCAGCCAGAGCCAGAGTGAGACCCACCCCCATCTCTAAAAATAGCCATGCATTGTGGCAGGTGCCTGTCGTCTCAGCTACTTGGGAGCTGAGGCAAAAGAATTGCGTAAGCCCAAAAGTTAGAGGTTACTATGACACTAGGGCACTCTACCCAGGGACCATAAAGTGAGACTCTGTCTCAAAATGAAGGCTATAACCCAACTATAGCACAAGAATATGGGGAAGGGCCAAAGGAGGGGAAAGGAAGAGGGAAGTCAGTGTGGAGGGAGGGCAATGGGTGGGGCCACAACTACGGTGCATCTTAGAATGGGTACAAGCGAAACCTACTAAATGCAGAATACAAATGTCTACATACAATAACTAAGAAAATGCCATGAAGGGTACATTGAACAGTTTGATGAGAATATTTCAGATTGTACACGAAACCAGCACATTGTACCCCTTGATTGCACAAATGTACACAGCTATGATTTAACAATAAATAAATAAAAAATCCTAACTTTAATATGAATGCCCGTTATAAAAGCAAAAAATGAATGTTTATTTGTATAAATGCATTTTATAAATTTGACTTTATAAAGCTTTTCACATTTTCTCTTTCTCTTCTCAGTTCATGCTCTTAATGACCAGAGTACTATTTGCCACCTCCAGAAGTGATTGTATTAGCAGAAAAATAAGACTAGACCATTTGCAGAAACTAAAACGGTACCTTTCAGGAAGGTACCAGGAAGGTGCCAGCAGGATGTCGCCATGAGTGTCATGTATGTGAGCGAGATGGTAGGGAAAGGATGCTGAAAACAGATAAGGAAATATTATGTAGTCAATTTTTATGGTAAATGGGGTTGCCTTGGTGAATAAGAAACCTAAAGCAAAAGATGATGCTTCACAGTTACAGTTGCTTAGAGAGAACTAAAAATATCACAAAATCAGAAAAACCGGTTGCCAGGGATCAAAGTTTTTCACAATTTTCTTTATAATTCTTAGCTTAAACAGACTCAGAGGGCTGTGAAAGAAAGCATAGACATAGTTTGTCTAGGTACTTTATAAAACTTAGTGGCCAATAATCTCAGTGCAATAATTCTTCACATTCTCTGTATGCTGATTTTTCAAAGTGAAAAAATCAATTCTTAGGAGCCTTAGTGTCCATCCTGCAGGGGCCATGGTGGAGATGGGGTGGGAGTTCCAGGCACACCATTGCTCTCACAGTGACCAATGACACCTGCCAACTTGCTTGAGGAAATGAAGAAGGGATGTAATTTCTTTTGCCTTTAGCGTCAGCATCAAAGTTATTCAGCTTCATGAGATAGTTGGGAATGTTTTTCTAATCTTTGGAAGATTGTGAATCCAGGATTAAAGAAAATTAAAGCATGGAAAGTTAAATTATATGGCTTCTGAGTACACGTAATCAGTGACTATGTTCTTTGATCGCTACCATGGGAACAGAGAATGGCAGATTTCTAAAGCTTAATTTATCATGCAACTTTTTTCTTCCAGTAGTTCAGTAAAACACACTTTGGGAAAATCTAGAAATATTCCAGTAAATGTTAAGGACAATGGAAGCATGCCAGGTATCTATCCTTAAATATTATTTCTGAAGTGATGACACAACAAAATAAGTTTAATGTTAGAGGATTAAAAAAGAATATTTTTATTTAAAGATGGTGATTTATTCCTACAAATACAAATAAATTAACTTTTAAAACTAATAAAAGGAATGTTAACATTATTGTAACATAGAACCCATCGTATAAAAGACTACAAATTAAAATTAAAACTTAAAAGCTCCTTTTCTGATACTTTTTACTTTAAAGAGAAAAAAGCAAAAATAAATAAAATTTTGATTTGGTGAAGAGTCTTGCTAAAATAATTCCATGAAATCATTTCCTGGGTTTGTGTGTATCTATTTGGTAGACCACACATTATCATGGATCTAAGTCTACCAACTTTAATATTCCACTCTTTAATTTGTTAAAAAAATCTCTCCTTTTTCTTATTTTTCTGGCTAAGAATAAGCACTTCTTGAACTTCTTCGTTTTTGTCACCAGAACTAGCAGTGGTTTATTTCTCCCACAAGAGCCATTTTTCACAAATATACTAAGTTTTTAACACTTAAAATCAGCTACTGCATGTGAGAGAGGAGGAGAATAATGGGCTATAATGAGCCACATACTTTTGATCAAACTCCAACTTCAACAGTGGTGAGGGGATAAAAATATCAACTGGACTTTCGAAAAACTTGATACCCCAAATTTTACCAGACTTACTTATCTTCTCCATTAATGTTAACGGCTTAAACTATCCTCTAAAGAGGCACAGGTTGGCTGATTGCATACAAAAACTCAGGCCAAATATTTGCTGCACACAAGAATCACATCTCATCTTCAAAGATAAATATAGACTCAGTGTGAAAGATGGTCATCCATATTTCAGGCAAATGGTAAGCAGAATAAAGCAGGTGTTGCAATTCTATTTGCAGATACAATAGGCTTTAAACCAACAAAAGTAAGGAAGGATAAGAATGGTCACTTCATATTTGTTAAGGGTAATATTCAATATGATGAGATTTCAATTATTAATATTCATGCACCCAACCAGAATGCACCTCAATTTATAGGAGAAACTCTAACAGGCATGAGCAACTTGATTTCCTCCAGCTCCATAATAGTCGAAGATTTCAACACTCCTTTGACAGTATCAGATAGATCCTCCAATAAAAAGCTGAGCAAAGAAATTTTAGATTTAACATTTGCATTTAGCAGACATCTACAGAACATTTCATCCCAACAAAACTGAATACACATACTTCTCATTAGCCCATGGAACATACTCCAAAATTGATCACATCTTAGGTCACAAGTCTAACCTCAGTAAATTTAAAGGAATAGAAATTATTCCTTGCATCTTCTCTGACCACCATGGGATCAAAGTTGAACTCAATAACAACAAGAATCTGCATACTCATATAAAAACATGGAAGTTATAACCTTATGCTGAATGATAGCTGGGTCAGAGATGACATTAAGAAGGAAATTGCCATATTTTTGGAACAAAATGACAATGAAGACACGAATTATCAGAACCTCTGGGATACCGCAAAGGCAGTCCTAAGAGGGAAATTTATAGCACTGCAAACCTTCCTCGAGAGAATGGAAAGAGAGGAAGTTAACAAGTTAATGGGACGTCTCAAGCAACTGGAAGAGGAAGAACATTCCAACTCACAACCCAGTAGAAGAAAGAAATAACCAAAATTAGAGCAGAATTAAATGAAATTGAAAACAAAAGAATTATACAACAGATCAATATCAAAAAGTTGGTTTTTTGAAAAGGTCAATAAAATAGATAAACCTTTGGCTAACCTAGCCAGGAAAAAAACAGTAAAATCCCTAACCCCATCAATCAGAAATGACAAAGACAAAATAACAACATACTCCTCAGAAATTAAAAAAAATCCTTAATGACTATTACAAGAAACTTTATTCTCAGAAATATGAAAATCTGAAAGAAAATGACCAATACTTGGAAGCACGTCTCCTTCCTTAGCCAGAATCAAGTGGAAATGTTGAACAGGCCAATATCAAGTTCTGAAATAGCATCAACCACACAAAATCTCCCTAAAGAGAAAAATCCGGGACCAGATGGCTTCACGTCAGAATTCAACCAAACCTTTAAAGAGGAACTAGTACCTATATTACTCAACCTGTGGCAAAATATAGATAAGGAGGAAGACTACCCAACACGTTCTGTGAAGCAAACATCACACTGATCCCCAAACTAGGAAAAGACCAAACAAGAAAGAAAATTATAGACCAATATCACTAATGAATATAGATGCAAAAATATTCAACAAGATCCTACAAACAGAATCCAAAAACCCACCAATCAAATTATACATCATGACCAAATCGGTTTTATCCCGATTTGGGATGAACCAGGGTCTCAAGGCTGGTTCAATATACGTAAATCTATAAGTATAATTCAGCACATAAACAAATTAAAAAACAAAGAGCATATGATTCTCTCAATTGATGCAGAAAAATCTTTTGATAATATCCAGCATCCCTTCATGATCAGAACACTTAAGAAAATTGGTGTAGAAGGGACATTTCTTAAACCGATATAGGCCATCTACAGCAAACCCACAGCCAATATTGTATTGAATGCAGTTAAATTGAAATCATTTCCACTCAGGTCAGGAACCAGACAAGGTTGCCTATTGTCTCCATTGCTCTTTAACATTGTAATAGAAGTTAGCCATCACAATTGGGGAAGAAAAGGTAATCAAAGGTATCTATACAGTGTCAGAAGAGATCTAACTTCCACTCTTTGCAGATGATATGATTGTATATCTGGAAAACACCAGGGATTCTACTACAAAACTCTTAGAAGTGATCAAGGAATACAGCAGCATCTCAGGTTACAAAATCAACATTTATAAATCAGTAGCCTTTATATATACCAACAATAGTCAAGCTGAAATAACAGTTAAGGGCTCTATTCCATTCACAGTAGTGCAAAAGAAGATGAAATATTTGTGAGCTTACCTACCAAAAAATGTGAAAGATCTCTATAAAGAGAAGTATGAAACTCTAAGAAAATAAATAGCTGAAAATGTTAACAAATGGAAAAACATACCATGCTCATGGCTGGGAAGAACCAACATTGTTAAAATGTCCATATTACCCAAAGCAACATGCAATTGTAATGCAATCCCTATTAAAGTTCCACTGTCATACTTTAAAGATCTTGAAAAAAATAATACTTTGTTTTATATGGAATCAGAAAAACCTCACGAGGCCAAGACATTACTCAGAAATAAAAACAAAGCCGGAGGAATCACGCTACTGGATAGTGATCAAAACAGCATGGTACTGGCACAAAAACAGAGAGGTAGATGTCCGGAACAGAATAGAGAACCAAGAGATGAACCCAGCTACTTACTATTATTTGATCTTTGACAAGTCAATCAAAAACCTTCAGTGGGGAAAAGATTCCCCATTTAACAAATGGTGCTGTGTGAACTGGCTGGGGACGTGTAGAAGAGTGAAAGTGGACCCACACCTTTCACCATTAACTAAGATAGACTCTCACTGGATCAAAGATTTAAACTTAAGACATGAAACTATAAAAATACTGGAAGAGAGTGCGGGAAAACCCTCGAAGAAATCGGTCTGGGTGAATATTTTACGAGGAGAACCCCCCGGGCAATTGAAGCAAACTAAAAAGCTTCTGCACAGCCAAGAACACAGTAAGTAAAGGAAGCAGAAAGCCCTCAGAATGGGAGAAGATATTTGCAGGTTATATCTCCGACAAAGGTTTAGTAACCAGAATCCACAGAGAACTCAAACGTATAAGCAAGAAAAGAACAAGAGATCCTATCTCAGGCTGGGCAAGGGACTTGAAGAGAAACTTCTCTGAAGAAGACAGGTGCATGGCCTATGGCCATATGAAAAAATGCTCATCATCCTTAATCATCAGAGAAATGCAAATCAAAACTACTTTGAGATATCATCTAACTCCAGTAAGATTAGTCCATATCACAAAATCCCAAGACCAGAGGTGTTGGAGAAAAGGGAACACTTCCACACTGCTGGTGGGAATGCAAATTAACACATTCCTTTTGGAAAGATGTTTGGAGAACAGTTAGAGATCTAAAAATAGACCTGCCATTCCATCTAGTAGTATATACCCAGAAGACCAAAAATCACATTATAACAAAAGATATTTGTACCAGAATGTTTATTGCAGCCCAATTCATAAATTGCTAAGTCATGGTAAAAGCCCAAGTGCCCATTGATCCACAAATGGATTAATAAATGTGGTATATGTACACCATGGAATATTATTCAGCCTTAAAGAAAGATGGAGACTTTACCTCTTTCCTGTTTACATGATGGATCTGGAACATATTCTTTTTAGTAAAGTATCTCAAGAATGGAGGAAAAAGTATCCAATGTACTTAGCCCTACTATGAAACTAATTTATGGCTTTCATATGAAAGCTATAACCCAGTTATAACCTAAGAATATGGGAAAGAGGGAGAGAGAGGGGAGGGAGTGGAGACGATAGGCGGAGGGAGGGTGATTGGTGGGATTACACCTACAGTGCATCTTACAAGGGTACATGTGAAACTTAGTAAATGTAGAATGTAAATGTCTCAGCATAGTAACTAAGAAAATGCAGGAAGGCTATGTTAATCACTGTGATGAAAATATGCAAATGGTCTATAAAACCAGTGTATGGTGCCCCATGATTGCATTAATGTACACAGCTATGCTTTAATAATAATAAAAAAGTAAATAAAGCAGAAGCATGATGAAGACATACGTACAGAAATAAGAATGTAGAATGCCTAAGTGCCTTGAAGTTGCATGTAATTATTACTTGGGGAAAAAGAAATTTCCCTTAGTCTTGAAATCTTAACTGAGATCTCAAATAACAAAATGAGCTTTAAGCTCCAATGTGTTTAAGACTCATCTACCTGGGAATCTTCATTTTTAACAGGTATCACCAGGTAATTATGAGACAATTATTCCATAGACCCTCTTTTTAGAAATATTGCAAAATAGCACAAGGGTTAAAAGATCATGTTTTGTGCAAAGGGTGGATTAAAAATATCTTGTCGAGGGTTCGCTGAGAAGCAGACTATCAATTGGATTCAAATGCTTTGTTTATTTGAGAGCTGATTCCAGAGGGAAGGGAATTAAGCCAGCAGTATGTATTAATAATCAGCCTATCACTGTGTGCAATTAATTCTCTGGCCCTCGGTGACATCTAGAGTACAACTTTTAACTCAAAGGTATGAAAGCTGAGTTACATATCTACTAGTTTCTGTTTGTCATTTGTTGAAGCTCACACTGTCTCCCTGAACCTCCCAGCTTATGTGGGCTTAATATAATACTGTTCCAGTGGCCAGAAGGAGTGCTCAGGGTGAGTCGAAAGTTAGAAGCTATGATTGATGCTTGGATGTGTAGGTGTGTATGGAACAGTGGAGACAGTGGTCAGCAAAGGCATCAGTTACAATCCACCTCTGTACCAGTCAGGTTCACTCATGATCCATGGTGAATTTAATTCATCCTATGAGAAATTCTTCAAAACGATGGCCAAGCAAAATTACAAAAAAAAAATAAATAAATAAATAAAAACAAAAAACCAGAACCAAAAGACTCAGCAAAGTGGTTAATGTGCTCAGCTGCAGTCTTTACTGCTGCAGCTGATCTCAAGATAATTATTTATATTTCTAAGATAAGGTTGGAGGTAAAGTATTTCCTAGATCTTTATTTTGCCTTCATGTTAGGAGGGCAGTTTGGCTGGATACTGTGTGTGTGTGCCGTGTAGAATTCTTGGTAAGCAGTTTTTTCTTTCAGCTCTGTGATTGAATTATCCCATTACATTCTGATCTGTAATGTTTCTGCAGGAAAAATGCACTCGTAATCTTATGGGCACTCCCAATATGTTCCCATGAGGCATTATGCAGACGTACATACAGAACAGATGAATTTGAGTCACTTTTCTTTTGATGCTTTCAAAATATTCCTTTTGCCTTTGCCTTTTGATAGTTAGATTGTACTATGTTTCACTGTGGCTTTGGGGGGGATGGTTATCTTAGTACCTAGTCCTTTGAGCTTCTTGAAATTACATGCCCAGGCTCGATGCCTGTAGCACCGTGGTTACGGCACTGGGCACATACACCGAGGGTGGAGGGTTTGAACCCGGTTGGGCCAGCTAAACAATAATTACAACTGCAACAAAAAGTAGCCAGTTGTTCTGGCGGGCTCCTGTAGTCCCAGCTAATTGGGAGGCTGAGGCAAGAGAATCACTGAAAGCCCAAGAGTTTGAGGTGCTGTGAACTGTGACGCTATGGAAGTCTACTAAGGGCACATAGTGAGACTCTGTCTCAAAAAAAAGAAATTGGATGCCCACTTTGTTCCACTTATTTGGGAAGAAGTCAATAATAATTTCTTCAAATGAGCTCTTTCTTTCTTTCTTTCTTCTCCTTTGTGGATTCCTGAATGTGTACATTGTTCTACTTGAGGATATATCCTAAGCCCATTAGGTTCTCTTCATTTTTTCATCATTATTTTCTTTTTGTTTATTTGACTTGATAGTGTCACATGACTTGTCTTCAAGTTGGCGGTGGTGCTACAGGGCTTCTGGTGCTATCACAAGCCTCTGAGCTATCCTCTGTTCTCAGTGAGCCCAGGCATCCAAGCTTATCAGTTTCCTGCTCCAAGTCAAGCAACATGCAAAACTGGGCTATTAGATTTCACCCTCCTCTTTCCTCTCAAAGGAGAATCTGAGTTCTGGCATTTTCTCCTGGTTGCACCAAGCTGTACTGGCTTGGGGGAAAGTCTATTTGTATTGGGTAACACATGGTTTTTCTTGTCCATTTCATCAAGGTTGTTATGGTTTTCTGTTTGTTTGCGTGGGATACTGTGACTTCTGAACTGGTTTCTGAATTTCTCGTAAAGGCCTTTTGGATGGTCTATTACTTTCAAGTTAGTGTCTCTGAGGGAAAATGAGGTCTGGGGCTTTCTATTGTTCCAAGGTTTGATATAACTTCACTACTTTTTTAAACAAGGAATGATTCTCTGCCTCAGATAGCATGATCTTTGTCTAGAATCCTACAAGGCCACATTATGACTCAACTATTGATGCTTGGGAGAGATTCTACAATTTATCCTAATATATTAGGGAGATTTCTGGCAACACTGGATATGCCAGGTTATATCATGTTAGTGGCAGGGCCAGTTGTTTCAAAGCCAAAACATATTGCAGATGTCTATCTTGTTCTGGTCACCATTCAAAATTGTCATTTTTTCACATCACTCAAAAAATGAATTAAGCAGTGTTCCCTAGTGTGGCATATGCTTTCTGTAAGATGTAAAAATATTTACCAAGCATTGTGCTTTTTTCTTAATAGTAAGAGGTACAGGGTGTAATAACTTGTCATTTATTTTGGAGGGACTGTCCCTACATGCCACAGACAATTGGTTTCCGAAAAAAAAGAAGGTCCATGAATTATGTGGATGGTATTTCTTATCCTCTGTCATGCATGCATCTTACCAGATCAGAATACTTCTCACTTTCTACTTACCAGATTCAGTTCGCATGATGTCACCTGTATGGGAGATTAATACAATGTTCTGCAGAAAGTTGATCCCTTGTGATTCTGTTGTGACTTAGAAAAGAAAGCTACATAAAGCCCAGGACATGACTTATTTTTCAGTGTACTCTAGGTGAATGAAAACAGCTTTTGATTCTTCTTCTTGATGGCTATTTTAAAAAGGCATGTAAACCTATTATACAACTGCTCTTGAAAGATCTGGGCATTCTCTTTTCCCTACTATATAGCTTCTTTGGGAAATTAGTATAGATTATTTAAGGGAAGAATTGGGAAAGTGGCTACTAATACAAATATTACAAGGACTTTTTCCAAAAAGAGCTACATTTCCTTCTAGTAAATAGGCTTTAGTTCTAAGAATTAGCGTGGGTATAGAAACTGGGCAGAGGAATGTGTCTTACAATTGTAGTGGCTAAGATCATCTACTCTTTTGTATGTTTTGGTTTTATAGTCAAATAATACTCATTGGTTATTCGTTTATCTTAGGAAAACTATAATCTATGGACTTTGCCATAGTGCTCTGTGAACCAAGCCCCCCATTGCTCTCCATTATGTAATAATATCTTTTTTACCTAAGTAGTTAAGTACTGCCACATGGTCCCTGAAATCCCAGAATCTTACATTCCAACTCTCATTAGGGATTCCAGATTCATTGCAGCATCTCCAGTCATTAACTTTGCTATAAAGGACAGTTGCCCCCAAGCTTCTTAGTGATGATCTCATAGGCACTTTCACTATTACTTTAGTGAAGGGAGTATTGAGAATATAATCACCTGGCAGGTTTTCATAATAATGGGGGCTCTTAAATAATAAATCCATTCTGATATATCTACCTCCCAGAACTGTTCAACTTCTTCCCTAATTCTCTGCCAAGGCAGTTCTAAAATTTCCACCGATTTTCTGTAGACCTTCATTGTTTACAAACTTCAAGGAGTCATTCTGGCAACCTGTTAAGATGGGCTCCAGGCTTTCTTGCCAAAATGTTAAATCATGAATCGAGGAAGAGTATTCCATGTCGGTAAACTCTCCCCTATCCGGTTTTGTATTCCACCCTTCCTGGTCTGTACTGCCCTCAAGCTCCAATCCCAGAAACATTCATCAGGTTCTTCCCAGTACAACATAGGCAAGTCCTGAAGCTTGATGAATCATCCCTTTATTCTCATAGCAAGAAGAGTAAATTCTTACTTGGGGCATACGGAGGATTTACCATGGATATTAATCTCAGAACAACGAAGGGAGGCAGAATAGATTTTGAGAAGATGAGCATATGGCAAAAACAGGATCTTCACAGCAACAAACATTTATTATTATATCTTACAGTTTGTGGATCAAGAATCTGGGAGCAGCTTAGCTGGGCAATTCTAGCTCATGGTGCCTCATGTTGCTACAGTCAAGGATATTGGCTGGAGCTGCATTATCTGAAGTCTTACCTGGAACTTACTGGAGGACCCTGTTCCAAGATGGCTCACATGGATGTTGGCTGGAAATCTCAGTTCCTCACCATAAGAAATCTCCATAAGGCTGCTTGAGTGTCATTGCAACATGGCAGATAACTTCCCCAAGTGTATGTAAAAGGGAAAGGAAGAATAAAACCACAGTGTCTTTTATGACCTAGTCTTGGAAGTAACGTACTGTCACTGATGCAATATTCTATTGTTAGACATGAGTCACTAAATTCATCCCTTATTAAAGGGACAGTGCTTTAAACTCTACCTTTTGAAGAGAAGAGTATAACTAATTTATGAGATTATTTTAAAATCACCACATAATATCTGATTATATAATATATGCTTGTGTTATCATCATGTATAGCATTTTGCTGGTCCATAAAAAATGTCAAACCATTCTTTGATGAATAAGTTAATGTAAAAATGAGTGAGTTAGGAGATTTATGGACATGAAAAACAGGAAAATATCTAAATACGAGGTCAGATGATAATTTGCTAACTCATCCTAGAAAAAGTGTTACATATCTCCTTGCTGAAGATCACTATGGTTGCCTTCGAAGTACTCTCCTTGGGAAGCTATGCACTATGCTGGCACAAATAGTTCACCCTTCAAAGCAATTTTGGAAATTTTTTCTGGTAATGGCCGTCAAAGCTGTCATTGTATTACTCATGATGTTCTGAATGTCATCAAAATGTCTTTTCTTTTTTTTTTTCTTTTTTTTTTTGTAGAGACAGAGTCTCACTTTATGGCCCTCGGTAGAGTGCCGTGGCCTCACACAGCTCACAGCAACCTCCAACTCCTGGGCTTAAGCGATTCTCTTGCCTCAGCCTCCCGAGCAGCTGGGACTACAGGCGCCCGCCACAACACCCGGCTATTTTTTGCTTGCAGTTTGGCCGGGGCCGGGTTTGAACCCACCACCCTCGGTATATGGGGCCGGCGCCTTACTGATTGAGCCACAGGCGCCACCCCAAAATGTCTTTTCAATATTTCCTTTATATTTAGATAAAGAAGAAATGTCATTTTGGGCCAGATTAGGTGAGTAAGAAGGGTGTTCCAATACAGTTATTGGCTAAAACCGCCCTCATGGACGGTGTTGTGTGAGCTGATAAATCGTCATGATGCAAGAGCTATGAGTTATCGGCCAAGATTTTCAGTTAAGACTTTCCTGTTTGTCCATTTATGTTTACTTGGTCTGCTATGCTTCTCGTAGTCAGGTGATTTTTTTTTTTTTTGTAGAGACAGAGTCTCACTTTATGGCCCTCGGTAGAGTGCCATGGCATCACACAGCTCACAGCAACCCCAACTCCTGGGCTTTAGCAATTCTCTTGCCTCAGCCTCCTGAGTATCTGGGACTACAGGCGCCTGCCACAACGCCCAGCTATTTTTTGGTTGCAGTTCAGCCGTGGCCGGGTTTGAACCCACCACCCTCGGGATATGGGGCCGGCACCTTGGCTGAGCCACAGGCACCTCCCAGCTGATGATTTTGCTGAACAATTCAATGAATTTTTGCAATGTTTTCATCAGTTCTGCTCTTTGCCAGCTGCCCTGACCTTTCCCCTCAGATAAATGTTTAATCTATCCATACACTGCCATTTTCTTCATGGCTTTATTCTCATAAACTTAGACTAACATCTTACTGATTTCACTTCTGTTCTTGCAAGTTTAACAAGAAATTTAATGTTTGGTCACTGCTCTAATTCAAGCCTCAACATTCTCATGACAGCACACAACACACAACAACAATAATGAACACCACTCAGCTATGAGACACTTATATGCCAAGATTATGAAATCTAACTGAGTTGTTTGCACAGGGCTGTCAATGTAAGTACATGGTGGTGAGTTCACAAACTTAATTGTCAATGGTTAAGAACTCCTAAACAAGTATGACTAGAGTTATTTACCTCATAATGTTTACTATAAAATATTTTTAGTAAACATTGTTGAAATATTTACTATTGACTTGTGTATTTGACCTACAATTGACATATATCCCTTTTATTTCAAATAGTAAATTCTCCCCATGCTACTTGCCTATACAGCAAAAACTATTAGATGTGTCATGAAGGCATGTAGCCTTCATGCCAGCAATAGTCTGAGCCACATGTGTAATATAAATATATTTCTAATACCTTTTCCAGTGTCTTCTTCAGCAGTGTTTTGCAGTGTAACATTGGTGGGCAATCTAGCTTTCATTTCATTTTGAGTTTGCCTGCTATCCAGCCATCTACTGAGTATAAGCCCACTCCAGACACTAAAACTAAGTTCCTAAAAGCTACTATGTTGCTAAAAAATAAAACAAATCTTTAGCAAAAAACTTACTTAGATGCTGTGGCTTTTAAAAATAATTACTTTGATTTAAATTCAAATGGCATAAAAGTCATGCGTTAGTTAATTTTGTTTGTTTATAGATAGCTTTACCAAACTTTTGGGCTATTGCCAGACAAGAGTTATAGTTGGGCTGACTCCCAGTTATGAAGATTGTGGACCCAAGCCCAAATTTCAAGGTCAAGGACTAGAGACTGTTCAGCTATTTGGGACTATTAGACTTGGGAAGGAAAGGCTCCCCTACTCAGTATTGAAGAGAGAAATCTAAACGTCCATTGATTTGTAGCATTTCATCTCTCCCCACTTAGCATTCTCAGAAGAGGGCTGTGGTAGATTTTAGGATGCAAAGAAATTCATTGTATGTAGAGTTGATGTTTTTAAACCTCTGCTTTAAATGTGAAGGAGATAAAGCTCGGAAGTCAGGGTAAAGTAAAGATTAAATGTTGCAGACAGACTAATGAGAATCTCTCCAAAGAGCCCTGGATCCAAGGAGAAGAGTAGATAATTATAAACTTGTGTACTCTGTAAATGACCTTAGATCTAATGCCAGTTCCAGGACTGTGTGAGAGCCAGACCATTTTATTTTTCATTAGTATTTGTCTCAAGGGTAAATACCTGTGAGTTATTTAACCACTTTCTTAAATTTGGCCTAAGAATATTGAGAAAATGACCAAAATATTCCCAATATCTCTGCAAGACAAGAGGGAACCATCACTACATTATATAAAGGCTGAGACTAAATTTCAGATAGCTGAGCATGCCTGCACAGAAGACCCAGATTCAGACAATGACAAAACCAGGAGTAAATCATGAGGTTCTTGCCCTCTAAACCCACCTTCTCCATCCAAATACATTTTGGTCTATACTTTAGGTGATTTTCTCTATGGTATTAAATGGATTTTTACGAGGTTTGTGGAGTTTCTGCATGCTGTTACATATGTTTTAGTAATGCTGATGTTAAGTTTTGCATGTGTTTTATTTTATTCCCCTAGTACTCTTAAAAGTAGGGCAAGAGTTATTTAAAGGGGAAAAGAGATTATTATTTCAGTTTAAAGAGTCCCAGTAGAATGGGGGAAAACTTGGAAAGTGTAAAGAGTTCTATATTCCTGTTACGTGTGACTCAAAAGCCACCCTTGGTTTTACACCATCTCTATGTACCTCTCCCTAGCAGTTTTTTTTTCAGAGCTGCACAGCAGCTAATCCTCATAAAGGAAAAGCCACACATGAAATTTAGACTGCAACCTTTAGACTGCATTCCTATAGGACAGCACCTTACCCCTCTCCGTGACCATATTAAATTGACTACATGGAATAGAGTGAAACCTTCCTCCAACATTCTCCTTTGGATAGAATCCAAGCATTCACTAAGAAATGTATAGAAAATCAGGTGTGATCAGATGTAGATTACCTTGATGATGCTTCTGTGGTCTTTAGAAGTAAGACACCATGGAAGGGAACGCTTTATTGGGGGAGAACCCTAATAACACACACATCTGGTTCAGCTATTTAATTGTAGCAAATGTCACAATACAGAAGATGTATTCAACTGTACTTGAATAATTCCAGAAAAACCCTGCAGAGGGCCAGATTTTATGCTTTATTTTATTTAAAAGGGGCAATATATTAGAAGGATCTTTATAAAACTTTTATCTCCCAGATTATTTGTTTAGTAGGTGTTAGAAAGGAAAGAGAAAGAAAAAGGCTTCTGGATGAAAGCCCCATAGAACCCATTTTTGGTCTCAGTCATTATTCTGTAAATAATGTTCAAATCTAAAAAGAATAAAGGGGGTGGAGAGACAGATGGCAGACTGAAGCCAGCTTTCAACAGAGGTTCCTGTCCAGAAAGAGAGTTAAGGGACAGGAGTTTAGTAAGGTATCCTGGTGGATTTGAGCTGCACCAAGAGAGAAGGTTGAAGAACGCACATCAACACTGCTGAGGCAAGCTGTGGTCACAAGGTCGCAAACAAAAGCTAAACGGCTCACTTCTGGATATTCTGAAGCCACACCCCCTGTCTCCCTGGGCAACCAGAGGAGGCCACCAGTGAGCAAAGGATTTGCCTGACGCTGCTTACACACCCGGGAAGTTTCCAGGGCAGGGGCGACACAGAGAGGTAATCGGACATAAACCTCCAGCAGCAAAGACATTTGAACTCAGAACAGCCCATCTTCTGTAGGCAATTTTAACAAAAACAGAGACAGAACCCCACAAAGTTGTCTGTTCTGTTCTATTCTGTTAGCAACATCAATCAGGGACGGGGCTAAGCCTGAGTGAACACCTACCTCCCACCACCTGCATCAAGCACTCAAAGATGTCAGGACCCATCTCCTCCTGCTAGATAGCAGCAGACTGCAGGGGCCTAACAGACTTCCTTGCAATTCAGACAGGTGCAAACCCTTGGAGTATCTGCTCACTACATGCAGCTGGGTTAGCCATCTGCAGAGATACCAGTGACTGGGTCCGATGGAGGGGCAAAGTGGGGAAGGAGACATCAACCTTCCCAGACTGATCTATTCTGCTAGGTGGCTCCTCCTGACTCCACGCAGCACTGGAGTAAGCCATATCAGAGGAGTCACCAGACCCCTGTGATCCAGTTCCCAGAGACCTCTTGAACTCTCCCACCCAAGACAGGTGCCGATTGAGACAATTGATTTGGACCTTTTGAACTGAACTAATAGACTGAGGACTTTTCAGGCGGTGCCCTGGGTATGCGGTTGTAGGAAGGTTTGATTTTCCTTTTCCAACTGGTGCCAGAGGTGGGCGGGTGGGGTGACTTAATTGCTGGTTTTTCCACACAGCTGAGACTTCAAGCCAGAGTAAACGTTACAATAAGATCGAACAGAAACCAGATGAAAACAAGACAGAACCACTTAGCCCCACCACACAAGACAGGGCCCCAGTTCTCAGGCCACAACACTGTACGGGCTCTTGATAAAGCCCCAGGGGAAAAATCAAAGGGAGGAAAATAACCACGGGGCGGAATCAGCGGAAATACTCTGGTAACCAGAATAGATCAACCCCCCCCCCCCCAAGAAAAGATACGGCAGATGTGATTGAAGATCCCATTCATAAACAACTGGCTGAGATGTCAGAAATCGAATTCAGAATTTGGATTGCAGACAAGATTAATAAAATGGAATTCAGAATTTGAGGAGAAATTCAAAAGTTGTCTCAAGAATTTAACGAATTTAAAGACAAAACCACCAAAGACTTAGACACACTGAAGCAAGAATTTACAGCCCTCAAGAATATGAAAAATACAGTAGAATCCCTCAGCAACAGAATGGAGCAAGCAGAAGAAAGGACATTGAAGATAAAGTCTTCAAATGCTCCCAATCTCTCAAAGAGGAAGAGAAATGGAGAGCAAAAATGGAACAGTCACTCAGAGAACTCTCAGATAATTTGACGAAAAGCAATATATGAATAATTGGGATTTCTGAGAATGATGAAGTGGCCTCGAAGGGCACAGAGGACCTTCTGCATGAAATTATGAAAGAGAATTTTCCAGACATGCCTAGAGAATCTGAAATTCCGATAGCAGACAGCTTCAGAACCCCAGCACGATTCAACCCCAATAAGTCATCCCCCAGACATATCATAATTAGCTTCACTAAAGTTAACATGAAAGACAAGATTCTCAAAGCAGCCCGGAGAAAGAAATCTATTACGTACAAAGGAAAGAATATTAGAATAACTGCAGATCTCTCTGCTGAAACTTTTCAAGCAAGAAGAGGCTGGTCATCAACTTTTAATCTCCTAAAGCAAAATAACTTTCAACCCAGGATCTTGTATCCAGCTAAACTGAGTTTCATTTATGATGGAGAAATTAAATACTTCAATGACATTAATATGTTGCAAAAATTTGCCATAAGTAAACCAGCTCTTCAGGATATTCTCAGACCTATCCTCCACAATGACCAACCCAATCCTTTACCACAAAAGTAAACTCACTCAGAAACTTCTGATCAAACTCCAACTTCCACACTGGCAAAAGGATTAAAAATGTTCACTGGACCTTTGAAAAACACGATACCCAAAATTCCTCCAGAATTATCAATACTCTCCATCAATGTGAATGGCTTAAACTGTCCTCTAAAGAGGCATAGGTTAGCTGACTGGATACAAAAACTCAAGCCAGATATTTGTTGCATACAAGAGTCACATCTTAACTTAAAAGACAAATACAGACTCAGTGTGAAAGAATGGTCATCCATATTCCAGGCAAATCAGAAAAAAGCAGGTGTTGCAATTTTATTTGCAGATACAGTAGGCTTTAAACCATCAAAAGTAAGGAAGGACAAGAATGGTCACTTCATATTTGTTAAGGATAATACTCAATATGATGAGATTTCAATTATTAATATCTATGCACCCAACAAGAATGCACCTCAATTTATAAGAGAAACTCTAACAGACATGAGTAACTTGATTTCCTCCAGCTCCATAATCGTCGGAGATTTCAACACTCCTTTGGCAGTATTTGATCGATCCTCCAGCAAGAAGCTGAGCAAAGAAATCTTAGATTTAAACCTAACCATCCAATATTTAGATTTAGCAGACATCTACAGAACATTTCATCCCAACAAAACTGAATACACATACTTCTCATCAGCCCACGGAACTTACTCCAAAATTGACCACATTTTAGGTCACAAGTCTAACTTCAGTAAATTTAAAGGAATAGAAATTATTCCTTGCATCTTCTCGGACCATCATGGAATAAAACTTGAATTGAGTAACAACAGGAATCTGCATACTCATACAAAAACATGGAAGTTAAAGAACTTTATGCTGAATGATAGCTGGGTCAGAGTTGAGATTAAGAAAGAAATCGCCAATTTTTTGAAACAAAAAGACAATGAAGACACAAACTATCAGAACCTCTGGGACACCGCAAAGGCAGTTCTAAGAGGGAAATTTATAGCACTGCAAGCCTTCTTCAAGAGAACGGAAAGAGAGGAAGTTAACAACTTAATGGGACATCTCAAGCAACTGGAAAAGGAAGAAAATTCCAACCCCAAACCCAGTAGAAGAAAAGAAATAACCAAAATTAGAGCAGAATTAAATGAAATTGAAAACAAAAAAATAATATAACAGATCAATAAATTAAAAAGCTGGTTTTTTGAAAAGGTCAACAAAATAGATAAACCTCTGGCCAACATAATCAGAAAAAAAGAGTAAAATCTCTAATATCATCAATCAGAAACAAAAAAGACGAAATAACAACAGACTCATCAGAAATTCAAAAAATCCTTAATGAATATTACAAGAAACTTTATTCTCAGAAATATGAAAATCTGAAGGAAATTGACCGATACTTGGAAGCACGCCACCTTCCAAGACTTAGCCAGAATCAAGTGGAAATGTTGAACAGACCCATATCAAGTTCAGAAATAGCATCAACTATACAAAACCTAGCTAAAAAGAAAAGCCCAGGACCAGATGGTTTTACATCAGAATTCTACCAAACCTTTAAAGAGGAATTAGTACCTATATTACTCAACCTGATCCAAAAGGTAGAAAAAGACGGAAGACTACCCAACACGTTCTATGAAGCAAACATCACCCTGATCCCCAAACCAGGAAAAGACCCAACAAGAAAAGAAAATTATAGACCAATATCACTAATGAATATAGATGCAAAAATATTCAATAAGATCCTAACAAACAGAATCCAGCAACACATCAAACAAATTATACATCATGACCAACTTGGTTTTATCTCAGGGTCTCAAGGCTGGTTCAATATACGTAAATCTATAAATGTAATTCAGCACATAAACAAATTAAAAAACAAAGACCATATGATTCTCTCAATTGATGCAGAAAAAGCTTTTGATAATATCCAGCATCCCTTCATGATCAGAACACTCAAGAAAATTGGTCTAGAAGGGACTTTTCTTAAACTGATAGAGGCCATCTACAGCAAACCCACAGCCAATATCATATTGAATGGAGTTAAATTGGAATCATTTCCACTCAGATCAGGAACCAGACAAGGCTGCCCATTGTCTCCATTGCTTTTCAACATTGTAGTGGAAGTTTTAGCCACCGCAATTAGGGAAGAAAAGGCGATCAAGGGCATCCATATAGGGTCAGAAGAGATCAAACTTTCACTCTTCGCAGATGATATGATTGTGTATCTGGAAAACACTAGGGACTCTACTACAAAACTCCTAGAAGTGATCAAGGAATACAGCAGCGTCTCAGGTTACAAAATCAACATCCATAAATTGGTAGCCTTTATATACACCAACAACAGTCAAGTTGAAAAAGCAGTCAAGGACTCTATCCCATTCACAGTAGTGCCAAAGAAGATGAAATATTTGGGAATTTACCTAACAAAAGACTTGAAAGATCTCTATAAAGAGAACTATGAAACTCTAAGAAAGGAAATAGCTGAAAATGTTAACAAATGGAAAAACATACCATGCTCATGGTTGGGAAGAATCAACATTATCAAAATGTCCATACTACACAAAGCAATATATAATTTCAACGCACTCCCTATTAAAGCTCCCCTGTCATATTTTAAAGATCTTGAAAAAACAATACTTCGTTTTATAAGTAATCAGAAAAAACCTCAAATAGCCAAGACATTACTCAGAAATAAAAACAAAACAGGAGGAATCACGCTACCAGACCTCAGACTTTACTACAAATTGATAGTGATCAAAACAGCATGGTACTGGCACAAACAGAGAAGCAGATATCTGAAACAGAATAGAGAACCAAGAGATGAATCCAGCTACTTACCGCTATTTGATCTTTGACAGGCCAATTAAAAACATTCAGTGGGGAAAAGATTCCCTATTTAACAAATGGTGCTGGGTGAACTGGCTGGCAACCTGCAGAAGACGGAAATTGGACCCACACCTTTCACCATTAACTAAGATAGACTCTCACTGGATCAAAGATTTAAACTTAAAACATGAAACTATAAAAATAGTAGAGGAAAGTGCAGGGAAAACCCTTGAAGAAATTGGTCTGGGCGAGTATTTTATGAGGAGAACCCCCCGGGCAATTGAAGCAGCTTCAAAAATACACTACTGGGACTTGATCAAACTAAAAAGGTCTGCACAGCCAAGAACACAGTAAGTAAAGCAAACAAAGAGCCCTCAGAATGGGAGAAGATATTTGCAGGGTATATCTCTGACAAAGGTTTAATAATCAGAATCCACAGAGAACTCAAACGCATTAGCAAGAAAAAAACAAGGGATCCCATCGCAGGCTGGGCAAGGGATTTGAAGAGAAACTTCTCTGAAGAAGACAGGCGCAAGGCCTTCAGACATATGAAAAAATGCTCATCATCTTTAATCATCAGAGAAATGCAAATCAAAACTACTTTGAGATATCATCTAACTCCAGTGAGACTGGTCTATATCACAAAATCTCAAGACCAGAGATGTTGGCGTGGATGTGGAGAAAAGGGAACACTTCTGCACTGCTGGTGGGAATGCAAATTAATACATTCCTTTTGGAAAGAGATATGGAGAACACTCAGAGATCTAAAAATAGATCTGCCATTCAATCCTGTAATTCCTCTGCTGGGCATATATCCAGAAGACCAAAAATCACAACATAACAAAGATATTTGTACCAGAATATTTATTGGAGCCCAATTCATAATTGCTAAGTCATGGAAAAAGCCCAAGTGCCCATTGATCCTCGAATGGATTAATAAATTGTGGTATATGTACACCATGGAATATTATGCAGCCTTAAAGAAAGATGGAGACTTTACCTCTTTCATGTTTACATGGATGGAGCTGGAATATATTCTTCTTAGTAAAGTATCTCAAGAATGGAAGAAAAAGTACCCAATGTACTCAGCCCTACTATGAAACTACTTTGGGGCTCTCACATGAAAGCTATAACCCAGTTACAACCTAACAATAGGGGGAAGTGGGAAAGGGAGGGGAGGGAGGTGGGTGGTAGGTACAGGGAGGGGGATCGGTGGGATCATACCTGTGGTGCATCTTACAGGGGTATTTGCGAAACTTGGTAAATGTAGAATGTAAATGTTTTGGCACAGTAACTGAGATGCCAGGAAGGCTATGTTAACCATTGTGATGAAAATGTGTCAAATGGTCTAAACTTTATCTAACAATTGTAATCAGTGTAACTGGCTTATTGTACCCTCAATGAATCCCCAACAATAAAAAAAAAAAAAGAGAGGAAAAAAAATAAATAAAATATACAAAATCTTCTAAAAAAATAAATAAAGTAAAATAAAAAGAATAAAGACACACATTTTCTTCTACATAGCCCTAGGAAATCTCAGAAGCCACAGTGGAGAACAAAGGTAACCAAGGTATGGAGCTAGCCCAAGATCCCCATTTCAGTGGGATAAATTCTTTCTTTTGTCAATCTTACTTGGGAATCTACATATATTTTTTTTGAAGAAAGAGTGCTGCTGCAAAGAAAAAGTTTGAAAACTACTCATAGAATAGATTCCTTCATGTTTCATGTAAAAAAAAAAATGTTGAGACCAAACTGGAAGGGGATAATGACTTTTCATTACCATTTTCTTACTCTACACAGCACTACAGATCTATAGATGTAGATCTACACTGATCTACTGTCTACAGGTTTCCATGCTCTACCAGCAGTGGTATTTATGCTGAGAGAGCATGCCCTAAATGGTGAGGTCTAAGAGAATAGGTCTTCTCAATGAGACCACAAGGATACTCCTGCAGGGTCCTCTCCATGATGACTCAGCTTTTGGGAATTTATAAACTTAACTTCCCGAAACTTGAAAATTTCCACTTCTGTGAAATCTTGTAGTTCTGTGAGGTGTGGAACACTATCTCCTGCTTGATTCAAACTGGTCAATGAAAAAGGTACCTATGGGTTGGAACTTTTTTGACTGGAGATAAAAAGGAAAAGACCAAGCTCCTTAGGGAGCAACACAATTTGGAATTCTATGCCGTAAGCTCCCGGCCCGGGAATAAAGCCCTTTCTCTTATAAACACGGCGTTTGGGTGCTCTTTCCCTCCATTGGGCCTTGTCTTCCTGCAACAATACCATACAAACTTGAGATGCAAGGAAAATGGTCGTCAAATGTCATATACCTCTCCTCCATCTTTTTTTTTTTTTTTTTTATTGTTGGGGATTCATTGAGGGTACAATAAGCCAGGTTACACTGATTGCAATTGTTAGGTAAAGTCCCTCTTGCAATCATGTCTTGCCTCTCCTCCATCTTAATGCTCAGTTACCTTATTTCTTCTTTGGTTGTTAAGGCAGAGGCTGCTAGTGTCTACTTGACATCAAGATTAGGAGAGTAAATCTTTGTGTGTTTAAGCCACTTTTGATCTCCACACATACCTTATGCTTTATGTTTGTGCTTTCTAAAAAACTGGGGTTTTTTACTCCATATACCCATTATAAATAAAAATTAATCACATCATCTTTTCCTTCCCTCAGTCATAGATCATTCAAGACAATTTAATAATATTCTCAGTAATAACTAATAATATTTCTTCTTCCATATAGCATTTACCAGGGATAGTGAGCATTTTGATACATAAACTAGTCCATTTAATGGTATGTAGATTAACTGGAGATACAGGTTTTACAATGGAGGAATGTTCATTTTTTCTTGGTTTTCACTTTGTAAGCAATAATCTATGGAAAGTTCTTGGTTTTAAAGTATGAGTTCCAAGAAAACCCACATGCTTCACATTGAAATTGTTAGAGATGCTGAGATTCTGCCAAGTGTTTAGGGTAATTATTATTATTTTTTATTTTTTGTTTATTAA
Organism: Nycticebus coucang; assembly: GCF_027406575.1. Classification (NCBI taxonomy): domain Eukaryota; kingdom Metazoa; phylum Chordata; class Mammalia; order Primates; family Lorisidae; genus Nycticebus; species Nycticebus coucang. Next base: position 9,623,895 of record NC_069803.1, on the reverse strand, counting down.
ATCATAGCTGTGTACATTAATGCAATCATGGGGCACCATACACTGATTTTATATAACACTTGACATATTTTCATTACACAGGTTAACATAGCCTTCCTGACATTTTCTTAGTTATTGCGTTAAGACATTTATATTCTACATTTAGTAAGTTTCACATTTACCCTTGTAAGATGCACCATAGGTGTGGTTTCATCAATTATCCTCCCTCCACTTTTCCTCCTCCCTCCCCTCCCCTCCCTTTCCCCCTTCTCCATATTCTTAGGTTACAATTGGTCCATAGCTTTCATATGAAAGCTATAAATTAGTTTCATAGTAGGGCTGAGTACATTGGATACTTTTTCTTCCATTCTTGAGATACTTTGCTAAGAAGAGTATGTTCCACCTCCATCCATGTAAACATGAAAGAGGTAAAGTCTCCATCTTTCTTAAGGCTGCATAATATTCCATGGTATACATATACCACAATCCATTCGTGGGCTTCTTGTTCATCAGGTAAGGGGAGAAGGGTGTACTGGAAGTTCAGAATGGCAGGGAAGACTTTAGTTCAATTTTTCTGCCTAGTAAGAGAGTGTTCAGAGTCACAGCAGGGTCCCTCTGAGAAAGAAATCCCCACTTCCCACAGCACTCACCCATAGGGTGAGACAAGAGGTCCACAGTTCACTGCTTGTCTATAGAAAACCTGCAAGGAGCAAATGAAGAGAAAAAAAGAAAAGACGCAGAAAAACAAACAAAAAAACCCCATAGCTTTCTTGTGGGACAGGATAGACACTTTCCTTTCAGATGAATTTTGTACCTGAAGGTTGGTTTCTTGGATTCGCAGCTTGTTTCAACAGAGGTGACCTGCATTTATCATTTTTCTCTCAGCCAGTCTTCAGCTTAATTGGGCTGTTTCTGGACGTTATCTTTCCTTTTGTATAGGAGCCTCTTTCGGAAGCTGTTTCCATTGGCCATCTTGCCCCTCCCTCCAAATGTTTACTTGTTATCCATTCCTGATTGCCTCATTTATTCATTTAACAAGTTATTTATTGAGCACCTACAGTGCTCCCCCCTTATGTGCAGTTTCATCTTCGGTGATTACAGTTACCTGTGGTCAACTGTGGTCTGAAAATATCAAATTATTGTTTGTTCCAGAAATCAACAATTTATACATTTAAACAGCACACAGTTCTTAGTGGTGTGAGGAAATCTCGCATGGTCCTTCTCCATCCTACTTGGGACACGAAACACCCCTTTGTCCAGAAGATCCATACTGCACATGCCCATTCATCACTAAGTAGCCATTTCAATTATCAGGTCAAAAAAACAATATACAGATTCTCCTCACCTTACTATATAGGATCACATTCTGATAAACACATTGTAAGTCAAAAGTATCAGAAGGCAGAAATACGTTTAATGCACCTGAGGTGTATTAATCACACATGAGCTATGCCTGCCTCAAATGCACTCAGAATGCTTAACATCAGATTGCAGTCAGCCAAAACCATCTAACACAGGCCTGTTTTATAGGAAAGTGTTGAGTATCTCATGTAATTTGTTGAGTACTGTGTTGAAAGCGAAAAACAAAATGGTTGTATGAATACTAAATTAAGGTTTCTACCGAATGCACACTGCTTTTGCATGATAAAGTAAAAACAATCGTAAGTCAAACCATCGTAGCCAGAGTCTGCCCATGTATCCATCACAGTCAGGATCTGCCCATGTAACCATAACAGCCAGGGTCTGCCTGTGTGACCATCATAGGCAGAGTCTGCCTGTGTAACCATCATAGTTAGGGTCTGCCTGTGTGACCATCATAGTCAGGGTCTGCCTGTCTGAGTATCATGGCCAGGGTCTGCCTGTGTAACTATCACAGCCAGGGTCTGCCTGTGTGACTATCACGGCCAGGGTCTGCCTTTGTGACCATTAGAGTCAGGGTCTGCCAATGTACCCATCATTGTCAGGGTCTGCCCATGTGAACATCATAGTCAGGGTCTGCCTGTGTGACCATCCTGGCCAGGGTCTGAAATTTTCAGCATCCACTGGGGGTCTTGGACCATGTCCCCTGTGGAGAATGGGAGACCACCGTACTCTGTGCTAGACACAGTGTTGTGGGTTTAGTCCCACACAAAAAAAGTAAAAATTGTTGTAGTAAAAACGTAATAGCTGTATAATTAGAGAAAAAAAAAGGAGTAAGCCACAGGTGTCATGCATGTGTTAGAGAAAAAGAAAGTGTCAATGAGACAATAAGTGTTATAGTGGAATTATTGCTGCTTCTAATACAGTGGTCAGGAAAAGCTTAAAGAAACGGTCTTTATTTGAGCAAAGACATGAAATAGATCTACAAGTCCCATCCCATTCTGTATACATATGAAATATACATTCTGTGTTTCAGCCTCTTCTGCAATATTTTCCCACCTTAAAACCGCCTACTAAAATTGCTAATTGTTTTTAAAGTGCTCTCTGTTTTGGCGGTTCTCTGCTTTCCCCAATAAATTATAAAGTTAATGAGGACAGAACCGTGTCTGCCTTGTTCACTGTTATATTCCCAGCATGTAAAAGTGTACCTGATGCATAAAAATGGCTCACTATACATTTATTCAAGCTTTATTCAGTGATTAAGTGTAGTTTATTATTACTAAACCAATAATTAGAAATCAGAAGGTTACTTTTGAATGCAACCAATTGTATCAGAAGGAAATGAAATGCTATTTGTGAAAGTACTTTGCATGGTGACAAAAGCTTAAAAGGGCAAAGTTAACTGAAATGAATGGAATCGTAATGTTGCCTCAAGCACTTTTGACAAAGATGGGTGACAAGAATGAAAGGCAAATGTCTTGGTGCCCATTTCAGCAGCCCTGTGTGCCCTGTCTTATGTCAGAAGAGAGAAACCACAGAGCCACGAGCTTCTGATGTTGTATCTTCCTTTTTCTTTCCTCCAAGAATAAAAGGGAGGAAAAGAGAACCCAGCAAACCTTCCACACTTATCACTTTCCCTGTGCTGATGTCTGTTGACTGTCTTTCTTCACTCAGTTTGCAATCATCCTAATTCACTGTAGGACAAGTAATTTCTGATTGAACCTTGGACATGTTGTATTGTAAGACTCTGGTTATTTAAACTTTATTTTGGCTTGCTTTTTCTGACATTGTTCACAAAGGAGAGGTGAGACGTCACTTTATTACTGCTAGCTGGGGATAGAAGTTCAGGTTCCACACATGGCCTTGTGTACGCCCATCTTGCTGGACTGCCCTATCCTGGCCTTTGGCTAAAGAAAGCAGATTTTTACTGGGCCTGCTGTTGTTTTTGTCTATACACACCGGCATGTGTGTCTATAAAGCATTCTCTGAGTGTTCACATTTTTCAGTTTCAAGAGTGAAAGAGACAAAAAAACAACTAAGAAAAAAAATAACCAATATGACTCACCACCAGCTGATTCCTTAGGTTCTGATGTCCCTGGTTTTCTTTATCTCACAGGGACTCCTTATGTGTGTTTTGTATACAATGTCCACAGTTCTTAGTTGTGATTAGAGGCAGGAAGAAGACACAGTGCAGCTACTTCGTAAGTATAAGTCCTTAAATCTTCTTTTATTTCTGTCGATTGGTTTATAGGTGTTTCATTTTTTTTTCTAGCTGCCACATGGTTCTTTGATTTTCACTCTTCAGTTTATAAGTAGTTGTGTATATAGTTAACTGTTCTTGACCTCTGTAGGATCTAGAACACTTGGATCCACACCAGTTCTTGGTTTCTCTGAGACGTCAGGGAGAGCCCCAGGAAGCACAAACATGCATGAAAAACATCCCAGCTAGAATCACAACCCAAGCTTTGATTCCACATCTCTGTGTGTTAATATGCAGGGAGCATTTATAACAGCGTTTGCCTCATGAGAACCATAGAAGTATTAGCCATTGGTATTATTAATCCTAATGTTCCGTCCCTCAAGACAACACAGAAGGCAGAAAAGAAAGGAAATGTGCTCTGAATCTGCCCCTCCTGTGGCAAACTGCGTCTTCTGGTTTTTTGAGCCTGAACATTCTTATTTAAGGTCCTTTGTGTTTCATTATCTGCGCGTTTTCCTTGAATATGTGAGTAGTTCCCTGACACCGTTGGTTCTGGAATACTTTCCACTATGTTTTCTAACTTGTTATTACTTATAAATAAAGATCAAAACTTCTTTATACTTGTAGGAAAGTCTACACATTACTACTCTTATTAATTGTAGGAGATTTTAGGATTTGTTTTTCATTTCATGTCTTAGTCAATTTTTTCATAAGCCAGTCACTGTATCTTCTGCTTCAGTTATAAGATTTATTGCACTGCCAAGACCCCGCTCAAAAAACATTTTCTCTGGCCTCTTTGTTTTGATTTCCTATGTAGGTGAAATATTCATTCTCTAATTTCTGTATCAACAACTTCCCTCCTAATTATCACCTTTCCTTCCTTTGCTCTCTATTCAGGAAAGCAGCTCTTTAATTTTTTTTTTTTTTTTGGTACTCCTTTCAACATTCGTATTGATAATTTTAGCTGGACAAACATCTCAAGAATATTTTTAGACATTGAAGCTCCTTTGTCATAGAATTAGGCAAATATTCCTATCTTCTTCTGGCCTATCTGCATTTGTTCTACACGTAGGTAGGACCCTAGGGTATTTCTCTGCTCCATTCTCTGTAGTTGCAATCAATAAAATTTTTGCGCATATTTTCTTTTACACCTAACTTTTTAGTAGAGTTGCAATTTCTTGCCTTTAAATGTATCTTTATGGTCTTTTAAACGATAGCATATCAAATATAACTGTTATGCTACCATTTTAATGCAGAAATCTCTGAACCAAATGACGCAAACTTGTAACTCTTACTCATCCCTGTGAACGGCAGCATGCGTGTCTCTGGACTCAGTTTTCTCATATCTAAAATGGGAAAGGATGAGTATGCTAAAATTATTTATAATATTTTTCTGTTGCTAATATAATTCATGATTATATGTTTGTACTAACAGGGATCATGTTTAAATTATGAGGCAGATGATAATGAAATTTAACTAATGAAAATTATTAAAATATATAAAATATACACAAATATATACACAAATGTACATATACATATATATCCTATATATATAAGCTCAAACTCAGGTAACCCACTGACTACAAAAACTCTACTCAAAAATAAATGTCTATGGCTCAGCACCCATAGCTCAGCATCTAGGTCGCCAGCCACATACACCAGAGCTCTCGGGTTCAAATCCATACCGGGCCTGCCAAACAACGATGACAACTACATCCAAACAAAATAGCCAGACATTGTGGTGGCTTCTGTAGGCCCAGCTGCTTGGGAGGCTGAGGCAAGAGAATTGCTTAAGCCCAAGAGTTTGAGGCTGCTGTGAGCTATGATGCCGCAACACTCTACCGAGGGTGACATAGTAAGATTCTGTCTCAAATAAATAATTAATAAATGTCTATGTAAGGTGTAACAGTTCTGATACCATTATACATCTATACTGGAATTGAACAATTAAGTACATGGTGGTAGGAAAGATTCAGGTTCTCTCTTAGCCATTATCAGGTAAGAATTCACAGATAAGTAGGGAAAGAAACTTGAGGGATCCATGTGGTAACTGTGATATTTACAACTGTGGTATTTACAGTTAAAAATATTATAAGCTCATGAAAATATTATAAGCTCATGGATAGCTACAGAAATAGTCTAATTATAAGGGAAAACAGACAATTCCCATCAGAGGAAAATTCTACCACATACCTAGTTAGCACTCTTCAGAACTGTCAAGATCATCCAAAACCAGGGAAGCCTGCAAAACTGTCACAGCCAACAGGAAAGTGAGGCGATACAACAATTAAATGTAACATGGGCTCCTGGGACAGAATAAGGACATTTGGTAAGAAACTAAAAATGAGTAAAGTGTGGACCTTGACTAATAATAACGTATCAACATTAGTCTGTTAAGTACAACTAGTGTTAGATACTAACGTGAGTTGCTGCCAACAGAGAAAGCTGGTTGCGGCATACATGATAACGCTCTTCGTTATTTTTGTAATTTTTTTCTGCAAATCTAAAACTGTTCTAAAGTAAAAATGCCGGCAAGGTAAATAAATGGCTACAGGAATGACAAAGTATAGAAAGCAAGGATAGAGGCTTCATAAATTGTGGAATGGAGAAAATGTTGTGGGAAATAGTATATTTGTTTAGTTTTGAAATATTGACTAGAATTATTTATTCTTTCCTTTTCCCTTGCAAAAATAGATGCAAAAAGGAGACCAAAAAATTGTACACTGTGTAACTCAGCCAGCATGTAGTCAATAGCATTTAATTTCAGCAAATAGCTTATAATCACAATAATCAGGTTGGGGGCAGTGAGCCAAGCTATTTGAACTATTTTTCCAATAAAATAATTGCCTTAATTCAGACCAGGGAAATATTTGGGGGAGGGGGTTGGAGTGGTAAATAGACCCACTGAAATTATTAATTAGTTTTATACAGCCAGCGCCAAAAGTACGGAAAAACCTGGCTCATATTAGTGAAACAAACAGACCAAAAGAGGATATGAACAACTTTGCACAACTGTGTTGGTTTGATTACAGAAAACCGTATTTTGAATTCCCTTTTGACAGAATCATCATAAAACCATGCATTTGTCATGTGATTGTTAATTGCTATTTATAATGTAGGTAAACGATACATCAATTTTTTAACATTTGTAAATTCTTTCCACAAATCTTACAATATGCTGTTTTTCATTGTTTCTTTTTTAAATATTAAAAGATATTTTTACGTGCTTAATGATTTGTTTTTGCCAATCGAAAGTTTGCTTTCCTTCATTATAATAAAATGTTTATTGTCAAAATAAATATATATTTTATATATGTGTGTGTGTATATATATATATAACTACTCACAATGCTGTGATGACTTTTTATAATATATTGCCTATTAGGCCTCCTTATGTTTTTATTTTTTGAGGTATAATTGTGACTAACATTCAATATGTATTTTTCCACTTAACAATTTACCATAAGTATATTCTGTTATTTTAAATTTCTAATAATAGCTATCTTTAGTGCTATAAAATATTAAATCAGTGGTTATATTATTATTTACTAATATATAAACCAATTGGATAGATAGAGATTGTCCCAGGGATATTTTGCTCCCCCATGTATATTCTAAGAAAAATCCAAACCCACTATTTTTTTGTACCTGTAGGTGAGGTCACTATAGCATTATTATTTTTTGTAATTCCAGAAAATTGCACGGGTACAAATGTTTTGATTACAGGAATTGCTTTTGTACCATTTGAGTCAAAGTTATAACTGTGCCATCACCTGCAGAGCATGCATTGCACCTGTGGGGTATGAGTTACCCTCCCGTTTTCCCCTCCCACCTGCTTGCTTTCCATTGAGTTTTACTACCAAATGTGCACACAGGTGTTGATTGGTTAGTTCCAATTTAATATTGAGCACGTGGTGTTTGTTTTTCCATTCTCGTGATACTTTACGTAGAACAATGATCTGCAGTTCCATCCAGTTGTTACAAAAGTTCACTTTTTTCGAGGCTGAGTAATATTCCACGGCATATGTAAACCACATTTTATTAATCCACTCGTGTATTGATGGACACTTGTGTTGATTCCGTATCTTTGTGACTGTGAACATTTCTTCTTAATAAAGTGACTTTTTTTCATTAAGGCAAATACCTAATATTGGGATTGTTGGATCAAATGGTAGGATTACTTTTAATTCTCTGAGGTATTTCCATATTACCTGCCATAGAAGTTGTACTAGTTTGCAGTCCCACCGACAGTGAGTGAGTACTCCTTTCTCTCTGCATCTACGCCAACTTCTGTTGTTTGGGGACTTTTGACGAAGCCATTCTCACTGGAGTTAGGTGATACCTCACTGTGGGTTTGATTTATATTTCCATGATGATTAGAGATATTGAGCATTTTTTCATATGTTTATTGGCCATTTGTCTGTTTTCTTTTGAAAAGCTGTCATGTCTTTTGCCCACTTTTATTTATGGGGTTGTTTGATTTCTTTCAAGCTGATTTGCTTGAGTTTGTTATAGATTCTGGTTATCAGCCCTTTATTGGTTGTATATTATGCAAATATTTTCTCCCATTCTGTAGGTTGTCTATGTACGTTATTGATATCGTTGGTGTGCATCAGCCTTTTAATTTAATCAGGTTCCATTTATTAAATTTTGTGGTTGCTGTGATTGCTTTTGCGGTCTTCATAAATTCTCTGCCGAGGCTGATGTTTATAAGGGTTTTTGCAATATTTTATTAGAGAATTTTTATGGTTTCCTGCCTTAGGTTGAACTCTGTCACAGCATTCTTACATTTAAAACTCAGAAAGGAAACACCTTGGGTCCAAGCAGCCAAATATGCAGCTCTAAAATATTTGGTTATTAAATATGAAATGTCCAGTTTTCTTTTTTTTTTTAATTAATTAATTTATTTATTTATTTTGGCCGGGGCTGGGTTTGAACCCGCCACCTCTGGCATATGGGACCGGCACCCTACTCCTTGAGCCACAGGTGCCGCCTGAAATGTCCAGTTTTCTTAAGGACTAAGTTTGACTGCTGGTATCTCTCACATTTCACTTTTACACTTTTTGTTTTATTTTGACTGTGAAGGTCCATCCTTATTCTTTCAAATGTACTTTTTAGCTTGTAAATATTTTTGAAAAAGTTCTTGCAACAATTTTTGTGAAACCACAGATAAGTAAAAAATTTGTGTTATTTTCAAATATGAGTTCCATTGTGAAACCAGTGCAGTGCAGAAAGCTTGAAATAATCAATGATGTGTTTGGGAAGGATGTGGCTAATGAACACAGTGGCCAATAGTTTCCAAAGTTCCATTCTGGTGATTTGAATCTTGAAAATGGACAATGTGGACCTGAGACCAAGGTGGATAAAGATGAGCTGTAATGGAAGTGAATCCATCTCAACCTGTGTGAATTAGCAAGTATGACATCATATTGGAGCATTTGAAACCAATTAGCAAGATAAAGAAGCTGGATAGATGGTTCAGCATGAATTAATGCATGTAGGAAGAGAAATTGTTTTTCTCTTCTATTGAAATTCTCTTCTATTGTCACACATAAAGGTGAACCATTTTACACTGTAGTGTTACATGTGATGAAAACTGGATTCTTTTAGACAATCACAAGCATTTGGCACAATGGATGGATAAATTAGATGAAGTGCCAAAACACCATCTAAAATTGAATATTCATTAAAAAAAAGCTAATGGTATCTGTCTGGTGGTCCAGTGCTACTTTTATTCACTACAGATTCATGAAACCTAGTCAATAGATGACAGTGAATGTCTACTGCAACCATTTGGATGACATGGTAAAGATGCTTGTGATTAAGCAGCTGAGGTTGGTAAATAGGTACAGGCCAGTCCTCTTGCAAGACAATGCTCAACCATGTGTTGCACAAACAGTGCTGCTCCAACTACAGGGGCTGGACTTGGGAACTCTTCGTCTTTCACCATATTCAACAGTCCTTGTACCAACTAGCTACAATTTCTTTCAGGTTTTGGACCACTTCTTGCAAGGAAAATGTCTAATTTCTGCCTGCTGTGGAAAACACCTTTTGCAATTTTGTCCTCATGTGCTTTCCACCCTTCTTCACTAATGGCATAAACAAAGCCACCAATAAGATGGTAAAACTGTGTTGACAGTTTGAGAACATACTTTGATTTAATATTACTGACTCTTGTTTGAGATATAATAAACCAAACTTTTGATTAAAAATTTGACATTTCATATGTCAAATATATTATATTATATTATATGGCTCAATATATTAAGCCGTATATTTAATGGCTTAATATGAATTTGTTTTTAAACTTTCACATTCATTCTGAAGCCCATTCATCTCCTTTAGTACCCCAAAGATGGAGCTCACAATCTGATTAGCTATGTAGTAAAGTGGCAAGTACTGCATCCTGGACTTGGAGACTGATGGCCTCTATAAGACTCGGTTACTGATTTCAGCTTGATTCTCTCACAGGGTGCTGTTCCCGTCAGGAGACTAGTTATCTGAGCAACCTCTAAGTCATGTGCTTATGGAGCCTCCAGAGGTGGGCCCAGGACAGCCTCTGGTGGGGCAGAAACAAGCATGCTAACAGACTCTCCATCAGGGTCACCAGTTCATGTTCTAGCAAGCCATAGGGAAGGGCTTTTTTTTTTATTATTAAATCATAGCTGTGTACATTGATATGATCATGGGGCATCATTAACTAGCTTCACAGACCATTTACCAAGTTTCACATATACCCTTGTAAGATGCACCACTGGTGTAATCCCACCAATCCCCTTCCCTCTACCCACCTCCCCTCTCCCTCCCCTCCCCTCCCTTTCCCCCTTCCCCCTATTCTTAGGTTGTAACTGGGTTATAGCTTTCATGTGAAAACCCTAAATTAGTCTCATAGTAGGGCTGAGTACATTGGGTACATTCTCTTCCATTCTTGAGATACTTTACTAAGAAGAATATATTCCAGCTCCATCCATGTAAACATGAAAGAGGTAAAGTCTCCATCTTTCTTTAAGGCTGCATAATATTCCATTGTGTACATATACCACAATTTATTAATCCATTCGTGGATCGATGGGCACCTGGGCTTCTTCCATGACTTAGCCATTATGAATTGGGCTGCAATAAACATTCTGGGACAAATATCTTTGTTATGACGTGATTTTTGGTCTTCTGGGTATATGCCCAGCAGAGGAATTACAGGATTGAATGGCAGATCTATTTTTAGATCTCTAAGTGTTCTCCATATCTCTTTCCAAAAGGAATGTATTAATTTGCTTTCCCACCAGCAGTGCAGAAGTGTTCCCTTTTCTCCACATCCGCGCCAACATCTCTGGTCTTGGGATTTTGTGATATAGGCTAGTCTCACTGGAGTTAGATGATATCTCAAAGTAGTTTTGATTTGCATTTCTCTGATGATTAAAGATGATGAGCATTTTTTCATATGTCTGAAGGCCGCATGCCTGTCTTCTTCAGAGAAGTTTCTCTTCAAATCCCTTGCCCAGCCTGTGATGGGATCCCTTGTTCTATTCTTGCTAATGCGTTTGAGTTCTCTGTGGATTCTGGTTATTAAACCTTTGTCGGAGACATAACCTGCAAATATCTTCTCCCATTCTGAGGGCTGTTTGCTTGCTTTACTTACGGTGTTCTTGGCTGTGCAGAAGCTTTTTACTTTGATCAAGTCCCAGTAGTGTATTTTTGAAGCTGCTTCAATTGCCCAGGGGGTCCTCCTCATAAAATACTCGCCCATCCCGATTTCTTCAAGGGTTTTCCCTGCACTCTCCTCTAGTATTTTTATAGTTTCATGTCTTAAGTTTAAATCTTTGATCCAGTGAGAGTCTATCTTAGTTAATGGTGAAAGGTGTGGGTCCACTTTTAGTCTTTTACAGGTTGTCAGCCAGTTCACCCAGCACCATTTGTTAAATAGGGAATCTTTTCCCCACTGAATGTTTTTAATTGGCTTGTCAAAGATTAAATAACGGTAAGTAGCTGGATTCATCTCTTGGTTCTCTATTCTATTCCAGACATCTACTTCTCTGTTTTTGTGCCAATACCATGCTGTTTTGATCATTATTGATTTGTAGTATAGTCTGAGGTCTGGTAGCGTAATTCCTCCTGCTGTGTTTTTATTTCTGACTAACGTCTTGGCTATTCGAGGTTTTTTCTGATTCCATATAAAACGAAGAATTGTTTTTTCCAGATCTTTAAAGTATGACAGTGGAGCTTTAATAGGGATTGCATTGAAATTATATGTTGCTTTGGGTAGTATAGACATTTTAACTATGTTGATTCTTCCCAGCCATGAGCATGGTATGTTATTCCATTTGTTAATATTTTCAGCTATTTCTTTTCTTAGAGTTTCATAGTTCTCTTTACAGAGATCTTTCACGTCCTTTGTTAGATAAACTCCCAAGTATTTCATCTTCTTTGGCACTACTGTGATGGGATAGAGTCCTTAACTGTTTTTTCAACTTGACTATTGTTGGTATATATAAAGGCTACCGATTTATGAATGTTGATTTTGAAACCTGAAACACTGCTGTATTCCTTGATCACTTCTAAGAGTTTTGTAGTAGAGTCCCTAGTGTTTTCCAGATATACTATCATATCATCCACGAAGACTGAAAGTTTGATCTCTTCTGACCCTATATGGATATCCTTGATCGCCTTTTCTTCCCTAATTGCAGTGGCTAAAACTTCCATTACAATGTTAAAAAGCAGTGGAGACAATGGGCAGCCTTGTCTGGTTCCTGATCTGAGTGGAAATGATTCCAATTTAACTCCATTCAATATGATATTGGCTGTGGGTTTGCTGTAGATGGACTATATCAGTTTAAGAAATGTCCCTTCTATACCGATTTTCTTAAGTGTTCTGATCATGAAGGGATGCTGGATATTATCAAAAGCTTTTTCTGCATCGATTGAGAGAATCATATGGTCTTTGATTTTTAATTTGTAATTAAAAAACTGTAATCCACATGTGCTGGATTACATTTATAGATTTACGTATATTGAACCAGCCTTGAGATCCTGGGATAAAACTGACTTGGTCACGATGTATAATTTGTTTGATGTGTTGCTGGATTCTGTTTGTTAGGATCTTGTTGACTATTTTTGCATCTATATTCATTGGTGATATCGGTGTATAATTTTCTTTTCTGGTTGGGTCTTTTCCTGGTTTGGGGATCAGGGTGATGTTTGCTTCATAGAACGTGTTGGGTAGTCTTCCTTCTTTTTCTACCTTCTGGAACAGGTTAAGTAATATAGGTACTAATTCCTCTTTAAAAGGTTTGGTAGAATTCAGACATGAAACCATCTGGTCCTGGGCTTTTCTTTTTAGGGAGGTTTTGTATAGTGGATTCTATTTCTGAACTTGATATGGAAATATTTTCCACTTGATTCTGGTTAAGTCTTGGAAGATGATGTGCTTCCAAGTATTTGTCAATTTCCTTTAGATTTTCATATTTCTGAGAATAAAGTTTCTTGTCATATTCATTAAGGATTTTTTGGATTTCTGAGGAGTCTGTTGTTATTTTGTCTTTCTTGTTTCTGATTGATGAGATTAGAGATTTTACTCTTTTTTTCCTGATTAGGTTGGCCAAAGGTTTATCTCTTTTATTGACCTTTTTGAAAAAACAGCTTTTTGACTTATTGATCTGTTGTAGTATTCTTTTGTTTTCAATTTCATTTAATTCTGCTCTAATTTTGGTTATTTCTTTTCTTCTACTGGGTTTGGGGTTGGAATATTCTTCCTTTTCCAGTTGCTTGAGATGTCCCATTAAGTTGTTAACTTCCTTTCTTTCCGTTCTCTTGAGGAAGGCTTGCAGTGCTATAAATTTCCCTCTTAGAACTGCCTTTGCGCTGTCCCAGAGGTTCTGATAGTTCACGTCTTCATTGTTGTTTTGTTCCAAAAAATTGGCGATTTCTTTCTTAATCTCAACTCTGACCCAGCTATCATTCAGCATAAGGTTATTTAACTTCCATGTTTTTGTATGAGTATGCAGATTCCTGTTGTTACTCAGCTCAAGTTTTACTCCATGGTGGTCCGAGAAGATGCAAGGAATAATTTCTATTCCTTTAAATTTACTAAGGTTAGACTTGTGACCTAAGATGTGATTGATTTTGGAGTAAGTTCCATGGGCTGATGAGAAGTATGTGTATTCAGTTTTGTTGGGATGAAATGTTCTATAGATGTCTGCTAAATCCAAATGTTGGATGGTTAGGTTTAAATCTAAGATTTCTTTGCTCAGCTTCTTGTTGGAGGATCGATCCAACACTGCCAAAGGAGTGTTGAAATCTCCGACGATTATGGAGCTGGAGGAAATCAAGTTGCTCATGTCTGTTAGTGTTTCTCTTATAAATTGAGGTGCATTCTGGTTGGGTGCATAGATATTAATAATTGAGATCTCATCATATTGAGTATTACCCTTAAGAAATATGAAGTGACCATTCTTGTCCTTCCTTACTTTTTTTGGTTTAAGGCCTATTGTATCTGCAAATAAAATTGCAACACCTGCTTTTTTCTGATTACCATTTGCTTGAAATACGGATGACCATCCTTTCACCCTCAGTCTGTATTTGTCTTTTAGGTTAAGATGTGACTCTTGTATGCAACAGATATCTGGCCTGAGTTTTTGTATCCAGTCAGCTAACCTATGCCTCTTTAAAGGACAGTTTTAGCTGTTCACATTAATGGAGAATATTGATAAGTCTGGTGAAGTTTTGGGTATCGAGTTTTTCAAAAGTTCAGTGGCCATTGTTAATCCTTTCACCAGTGTGGAAATTGGAGTTTGATCCGAATTTTCTGAGTGAGTTTACTTTTGTGGTATAGGATTGGGTTGGTCATTATGGAGGATAGGTCTGAGAATATCCTGAAGAGCTGGTTTGGTTATGGCAAATTTCTTCAACATATGAATGTCATTAAAGTATTTAATTCCTCCATCATAAATGAAACTCAGTTTAGCTGGATACAAGATCCAGGGTTGAAAGTTATTTTGCTTTAGGAGATTAAAAGTTGCTGACCACCCTCTTCTGGCTTCAAAAGTTTCAGCAGAGAGATCTTCAGTCATTCTAATATTCTTCCCTTTGAAGGTAATGGTTTTCTTTCTCCTGGCAGCTTTGAGTATTTTCTTTTTCATATTTACTTTAGTGAAGTTAATTATGATATGCCTGGGGGATGTCTTATTGGGGTTGAGTCGTGCTGGGGTTCTGAAGCTGTCCGCTATCTGAATTTCAGAATCTCTAGGCATGTCTGGAAAATTCTCTTTCATAATTTCATGCAGAAGGGCCTCTGTGCCCAGCGAGGCCACTTCATCTGTTTCTGGAACTCCTATGATTCGGATATGCGCCTTCTTTGAATTATCCAAGAGCTCTCTGAGAGAGTGATCCATTTTTGCTCTCCATTTCTCTTCCTCTTTGAGAGTTTGGGAGCGTTCAAAGGCTTTATCTTCGATGTCAGAAATCTTTTCTTCTGCTTGCTCCATTTTGTTACTGAGGGATTCTACTGTATTTTTCATATCTTTGAGGGCTGCAAATTCTTGCTTCAGTGTGTCCAAGTCTTTGGTGGTTTTGTCTTTAAATTCATTAAATTCTTGATACAGCTTTTGAATTTCTCCTCGAATTCCTAATTCCACTTTGTTAATCTTGTCTGCAATCCAAATTCTGAATTCAATTTCTGACATCTCAGCTAGTTGTTTATGAATGGGATCTTCAATTGCATCTGCCATATCTTTCCTTGGGGTGGTTGATCTATTCTGGTTGTTCATGTTACCAGAGTTTTTCTGCTGATTCCGCCCCATGGTTGTTTTACTCCCTCTGATTTTTTTCCCCTGGGGCTTTGTCGTTGGCCCGTACCGTGTTGTGGCCTGAGAAACTGGGGCCCTGTCTGGTGTGGTGGGGCTAAATGGTTCTGCCTTGTTTTCAGCTGGTTTCTGTTCCACCCTAGTGAATCAGGTACTTTGGATTGAAGTCTCAGCTGTGGAGAAATATCAGCAATTAAGTCACCCCGCCACCCCGCCACCCCGCCAGTTTTGAAAAATCAAACCTTCCTACGACCGTGCACCTAGGGCACCACCTGATTTGTCCTCAGGTGATTGGTTCAGTTCAAAAATGTCCAAATCAATTGTCTCAGTCTGCACCTGTCTCGGGTGAGAGAGTTTAAGAGGTCTCTGGGAACTGGATCACAGGGGTCTGGTGACTACTCTGGTGTGGCCTGCTCCAGTGCTGCATAGAGTCAGGAGAAGCCACCCAGCCTATAAATCAGTCTGGGAAGGTTGCTGCCTCCTTCCCCACCTTGCACCACTTCACACCCAGTCACTGATAGCCCTGCAGTTGGCCGACCCAGTTGCCTGTAGTGAATCGGTACTCCAGGAGTTTGTACCTGCCTGAATCACAAGGAAGTCTGCCAGGCCGCTGCGCTCTGCCTCTCTCCAGCAGGAGGAGGTGAGGCCTGACAACCTCGGGCCCTTGATGAAGGTTGAGGGGTTTTCACTCGGGTCCAGTCTCACCCCTGACTAATGTTACTGACAGAACAGAACAGAACAACTCTGCATTTCCCCTGCAGAAGAGAAGCTGAATTGAGTTCCAAATCAGCTTGTCTTTGCTCTTGTATTGCCTATAGGCTGACGATCCCCTGAGGGCCAGGTACATCTTAGGTTTAGTAAAGCAGACCTCTGGGTCAGCCCTGCCCTGGGAGTTTCCCTGGTTTGCAAGTTTATGTTGCCTCAGTCAAACTCAGAGTCTCTGGTTGCCCAGGGAGACAGGGGGTGTGGCTTCAGAATGTTCTATAGTGAGCCGTATTGCTAGCAAAAGAGGGCTGCTGCCTTATGGCTCAGGCAACCGTTGCTCCGGTGTAGTTCCGCTCCGGCCAATCGTACTCTCTCCGCTCCGTACCCCAGAGTCTGCACTGACAGGCTGCAGCCCAGCACTGTCTACACCCCTGGAGCAATCGCCCAAGAGTCTGGACCCCTGGGGGACAGGCCTCCAGATCTTGGAGCGAGAGCAGAGGGGAGCGCGGGGAGCGCTGGAAGCCTGGGGTTGCAGGCAGAGAACACACACAGCTTTACACAGTTTTATGCCTGGCTGTATTATCACCAAAAGACGGCTGTCGCACTGTTCCTCAGGGAACAAAAGGACAAATTAGGAGGCATCACACATTAAGCTATATTGCAAAGCTATTGTAATCAAAATAACATGGTACTGACACAGAGACATAGACCATTGGATCAGAACAAAAATCCCCAGATATTAGCCAGGTGTTGTGGCGGGCGCCTGTAGTCCCAGCTGCTCGGGAGGCTAAGGCAAGAGAATCGCGTAAGCCCAAGAGTTAGAGGTTGCTGTGAGCTGTGTGACACCATGGCACTCTACCCAAGGGCGGTACAGTGAGACTCTGTCTCTACAAAAAAAAAAAAAAAATCCCCAGATATACAATCATGCTCATATTATCATCTGATCTTTGACAAAGCAGGCAATAACATAGGCTAGGGGTAAGAATCCCTATTCAAGAATGGTGCTGGGAAAATTGGATAGCCACATGTAGAAGATTGAAGTAGGATCCACATCTCTCACCACTCATGGAAATGAATTTATAAGTCTATAATAATTCTTAAATAAAACATTGTAAAAACTCTTGTAAACATCAACCTAGGCAAAGAATTTATGAAGAAGACCCCAAAGACAATCACAAAAGCAACAAAATTTAACAAATGAAACTGGATTCAATTAAAATGCTGCTTCACAGCCAAGGTAACAGTCAACAGAGAGACTAGACAACCTACAGAATGGGAGAAAACATTTGCATGCTATACATCCAGTAAGGGGCAGATAACCAGAACCTATAAAGAACTCAAGCAAAACAGCAAGAAAGAAATCAAACAACCCCATAAAAAGTGTGTAAAAGACATAAACATCTTTTCAAAAGAAAACAGACTAATATCAAATAAACATATGAAGAATTCTGTGTCTCTAATTATCAGAGAAATCCAAATCAAAACCACAATGAGATATCACCTATCTCCAGTGAGAATGGGTTTTATAAAAAAATCCCCAAACAATAGATGCTGACAGAAAGGAACAATTATAACATTGTGGGTGGAACTGCAAACTAGTACAACTTCTGTGGAAAGTTATATGGAGATACCTCAAACAACTAAAAATATAATTACCATTTGATTCCCCAATTCTACTGCTGGATATTCATCCAAAGGGAGGAAAAAAAGTAATTTTATAAAAAGACACATGCACACGAATGTTTATTGCAGCACAATTCACTATCGCAAAGATGTAGAATCAACCTAAGTACCCATGAATACATGAGTGGATTAATAAAATGTGGTATATGTATACCCTGGAGTACTACTCAGCCATAACAATATGATGAACTAATACCTTTTATAACAACCTGGATGGAACTGGAACCCATTGTTCTATGTGAAGTATCACAGGAATGGAAAAAAATACCTCATGTATTCATTATTAAATTGGAACTAAGAAGTCAACACCCATGTACACATTTGAAAGTAAAACTCAATGGAAAGGAGGAAAGTAGGAGGGGGCAAAAGGGAAGGGTAAATTCACACCTAACAGGTACAGTGCACACTGTTTGGGTGATGGGCACACTTATAACTTTGACTCAAACTGTACAAAAGCAATTCATGTAATCAAAACATGTATACCCCAGAATATTTTGCAATTTCCTGTTCATGTATCTATGAGGTCTGACAATTAGATTTATGAATTCATCTTAAAGAAAGTGCTTCATAGTCCATTGCCGAATATTACTACAGTCATCAGATGGCCAAGGGGAGTACTTGTAAGGCTGAATGCATTAATACAGAAGAATGATATAGCATTACTTAACAGTTGTAACTACAAGCTCTAAAGTCAGACAGACAGATTAGAATGCCAGCTCTGTCATTCTCCAGGTTTGTAGTTTTATAAATGTTACTTATCACCCTTTAGCCCAATTTCTTCATTTATTAAAATGATAGAATAACAAACTAGCCTCATGGAATCTCATGAGGCATTTTAATAAAATGATATATGTACATATCTTGGTATGAAGACTGGCACAGAGTATGTTCCCAATAAAATGTTAATGAAAATCATTTTGAAATAAAGTATTTAGAGTGTGAAGGAAAGTAAAAGAGAAGATTTATTTTGTGGACAATAGTAAGAAGCTTAGGTATAAGAAATAATATGGAAAAATGCCCAAAGGTATAATGATCATATTATCTGGAAAAAAAATCAGTACATATCATTTTTCATTGGGAGAGTTTATTGCTATTGGAGTCGACATGGGAAATCCAAGAAAGATAATCAATGCAAAAGAGTGTAAATTATATTTATAAAGGAGAAAATTATTTTGCTGAAAGCTATATGAAATTAATATCTTTCCTTAGGTTATAGTTTTGAGTTAGTGCCAACACTATTTAAAATTTTATAAATTAACTTGGCTCTTTTTCTTCTCTACATTTCTTGCTGTACAGATTTTCATCATTTGATGACTTATTAATATTCCACCAAAAGAACTTACACGGAGAAGAGGTTAAAAGTCAAATAATCCTGACTCAGCAGGTAATCATAATAGGTACCAAGAGAAAGAATAAAAAAAAAATCACAGCAATTTTTTCCATTAGCAAATACATCCTGACAGCAAGCAATTTTGAACTTAGATTTTAGCTATATCTTTAGACACTGCCTATAACTTGGTTCTGCCACAAGTTCATATCTCCCATTTTATGAAATGAAACTTTTGGGGATTATAAAGTGTAGATACTGTTCTCTGATCTGGGGATACAAAGAAGTGAGTACTATTAAGGAGATAATAAATAAACAAACGTGGTGCCAAGAAGACAAGTGTTCAAAAAAGTTAAAAACTAATTTTAAGCATAAAAAAGACAAAGGAGCAATTTTGTAGATTTGGTAGTGAAAAAGGTGATCATTGAGGAGATAATTTACTGTTGAGACTTAAATGAGATGAAGGAGTTGGAAGGAAGGATATTTTAGGCAGAAAGTATGAAGGCCTTGGGCAGGAAGCAGCTTTTAGCTGTCATGGCAAGGAACTGGTGGCTACTGATCTGGGATTACTGCAACTGATGCCATTCTCAGCTCACAGGTATATGGTGCTAGGTCTGGAGGGGGCTTGGCTTTTCACTGCCCTCAGCAGGTGGGTGGGGAGCAGCTAGTCAGTAAGGGAGGGGGGCAGAGTGAACATTCCACTGTGTCCTGGACTAAGAGCTGTGGAATCTGAGCAGAGGGAGTGCCTCAGAGACCACAGACACCTCTGAGAGGCCATACAGTAACTGCCTCAGTAGGATGAGGGCAGGAGTAGATCCTTGGCCACCCCATGGCCCAGGCCCCCTGTTATCCCCATACCACAAGAGTGGTGGTGGCTACCTGCTCACACAGTGCCACCAGAGTCACCACCAGCCCAGGCAGCTCCACCTCCACAGTTGCCAGGCCATATAGATACCCCTGCTCACACAACTATACCCGTATGGTCCCTGCACTGCAGGAGCTACAACTGGCCTGTGTGGCAAAATCTCTGCAGTTCTGTCTGAGCCTGTGGCACCACCCACACAGCTCCTGCTTTGCCTCCAAGACCCACCTCTCTCTAAGACTCCTGCTGAGCCAAAGCCCCCCAAATCCACACATGACGTTCTAGTGCTGCACCTGATGTTAAACCTGCAGCTCCAAGTCTTCATAATTTCCACTAGGCCCAGCAAATCATCCCAAAGACAAAGGTGGTCATCATTTAATGGTTAAGAAAGCAATTCAACAAGAAGACATAACAATCTTTTTTTTTTTTTTTTTTTGTAGAGACAGAGTCTTCACTTTATCGCCCTCAGTAGAGTGCCGTGGCCTCACACAGCTCACAGCAACCTCCAACTCCTGGGCTTAAGCGATTCTCTTGCCTCAGCCTCCCAAGTAGCTGGGACTACAGGCACCCGCCACAATGCCCGGCTATTTTTTGGTTGCAGTTCTCCAGATATACAATCATATCATCTGTGAAGATACAAAGTTTGATCTCTTCTGATCCTATGTGGATACCCTTGATCACCTTTTCTTCCCTAATTGCAATGGCTAAGACTTTCATTACAATGTTAAACAGCAGTGGAGACAATGGGCAACCTTCTCTGGTTCCTGATCTAAGTGGAAATGTTTTCAATTTAACTCCATTCAATATGATACTGGCTGTGGGTTTGCTGTAGATGTCCTCTATCAGTTTAAGAAATGTCCCTTCTATACCCATTTTCTTAAGTGTTCTGATTATGAAAGGATGCTGGATATTATCAAAAGCTTTTTCTGCATCAATTGAGAGAATTATATGGTCTTTGTTTTTTAATTTGTTTATGTGATGAATTATATTTATAGATTTACATATATTGAACTAGCCTTGAGACACTGGGATAAAACCAACTTGGTCATGATGTATAATTTGATGTGTTGCTGGATTCTTTTTGTTAGGATCTTGTTGAATATTTTTGCATCAGTATTCATTAGTGATATTTGTTTATAATTTTCTTTTCTTGTTGGGTCTTTTCCTGGTTTGGAGATCAGGGTGATGTTTGCTTCATAGAATGTGTTGGGTAGTCTTCCTTCTTTTTCTATATTTTGAAAAAGGTTGAGTAATATAGGTAATAGTTCCTCTTTAAAGTTTTGGTAGAATTGTTATGTGAAGCCATCTGGTCCCAGGCTTTTCTTTTCAGGGAGATTTTGTATAGAACTCAAACATATTTGCAAGAAAAGAACAAGTTATCCCATCTCAGGGTGGGCAAGGGACTTGAAGAGAAATGTCTCTAAAGAAGACAGGTGTATGGCCTACAGACATATGATAAAATGCTCATCATCCTTAATCATCAGAGAAATGCAAATAAAAACTACTTCAAGATATCATCTAACTCCAGTAAGATTAGCACACATCACAAAATCCCAAAACCAGAGATGCTGGCATGGATGTGGAGAAAAGTGAACACTTCTACACTGCTGGTGCGAATGCAAACTAATACGTGCCTTTTGGAAAGATGTTTGGAGAACAATTAGGGATCTAAAAATAGACCTGTCATTTGATCTTGCAATTCTGCTACTAGTTATATATCCAGAAGACCAAAAATCACTTTACAACAAAGATATTTGTGCCAGAATGTTTATTGCAGCCCAATTCATAATTGCTAAATTACGGAAGAAGCCCAAGTGCCCATCAACCCATGAACAGATCAATAAATTGTGATATATGTACACCATGGAATATTATGCCGCCTTAAGAAAAAGATATGGACTTTAACCTCTTTCGTTTTTACATGGATGGAGCTGGAAAATTTTTCTTACCAAAGTATCTCAAGAATGCAAGAAAAAGTATCCAGTGTACTCAGCCCTACTATGAAACCAGGCTATAGCTTTCATATGAAAGCTGTAACCCAATTATAGCCCAAGAATATGGGGAAAGGGGATAGGGAGGGGAGGAGGAGGATGCGTGGAGGGAGGGTAATTGGTGGGACTACACCTATGGTGTATCTTACAAGGGTACATGTGAAATTTACTAAATGCAGAATACAAATGTCTTAGCACAATAAGTAAGAAAATGCTGTGAAGGCTATGACTTTTTGATGAAAATATTTCAAATCATATACAAAACCAGCACATTGTACCCCACAATTTCATTAATGTACACAGCTATGATTTATTAAAAAATAAAAAAAATAAAAAAGATGGATATGATATGTAAATGTAATGAATGGGACTTGATTAAATTAAAAGGCATCTGCAGTGCAAAGGAAATAATCAATAAAGTAAATAGCCTATGGAATGGGAGAAAATATTCACAAACAACTATGCATCCAAAATCCCCCCCCCAAATCCAAACAAATTGGCAAGAAAAGAACAAAAAAAACCCCTAATCTCCAGAGAACCCAAACAAATTAACAAGAAAGGAATAAACAACCCCATTAAATAGGGGGCAAAAGACATGAACAGAAGTTTTTCAAAAGAAGGTAGACAAATGGCCAAAAAACATATGAAGAAAACATTCAACATCACTAATCATCAGGGAAAGGCAAATAAAAACCACAATGTGATACCACTTCACTCTTGTCAGAATGGTCATTATTAAAAAGTCAATAAACAATAGATCCTGGCATGTATGTAGAGGGAAAGAAACACTGAAACACTGTGAGACTGCAAATTAGTAAACCTCTATGGAAATCAGTATGGAGATTTCTCAAAGAAATATATAAACTTAATATTCAACTCAGCAATCTAATCACTACCTAAAGGAAAAGAAGGCATTTTAGCAAAAAGAAACATGCACTAAAATGTTTATTGCCATATAATTCACAATTACACAGATGTAGAATCAACCTATATGCTCACCAATTCATGAGTGGATTAACAAAATGCATATATACCCATATACTCAGCCATAAAAGAAATGAAATAATGTCTTTTGCAATACTTCAGATAGAACAGGAGACAGTTACTCTAAGTAAAGTATCTCTAAGGAAAGCAAAAACATCACATCTACTGTCTAATAATTTCCCAAAATATCATCAAAGATTCTGACACACTCCTTTCAGAGGGATATCGGACCTCAGCTCTAACCGAGCTTCTCCAAGACACATTGAGATGAACCTGTCCAAAGTCAAGACAAATGAAAAGATTCTTCATGCTGCCAGGAGTAAGCAGCAGTTGACCTACTGGGGCAAATCCATCAGGGTGACTGCAGATTACTCTAATGAAACTTTTCAAGCAAGAAGACAATGGTCATCTACCTTTAATCTACTTAAACAGAACAATTTCCAGCCCAGAATTCTATATCCTGCTAAACTAAGCTTTAAAATTGATGGAGAATTGAAATCATTTACTGATATACAAACACTGAGGAAATTCGCTGCAACAAGACCAGCTCTACAGGAAATACTTCAACCTGTTCTACACACTGACCATCACAATGGATCAGCAGCAAAGTAAAAACTCAGCAATTAAAGGACAGAACCTAACTTCCACACTGATGCAAAAGATAAAACTAAGCAATGGACTCTCACAAAATGAGATGAATAGAACACTACCACACTAATCAATTATTTCAATAAATGTTAGCAGCTTGAATTCCCCACGAAAGAGGCATAAACTGGCTGACAGGATTAAAAAACACAAGCCATCCATTTGCTGTCTGCAGGAAAAACACCTGGCTTCAAAAGACAAATTAAAACTCCAATTAAAGGTTGGAAGACAATTTTTCAGGCAAATGGAATTCAGAAGAAAAGAGGAGTTGCAATTTTATTTTCAGATACATGTGTATTTAAAGCAACTAAAGTCAAAAAAGACAAAGATGGTCATTTTATATTGGTCAAGGGAAAAATACAACAAGAAGACGCTTCAATTCTAAATATTTATGCACCCAATTTAAATGCTCCCAGATTCTTGAAACAGACCTTACTCAGTCTGAGCAATATGATATCCAATAATACCATAAAAACAGGGGACTTTAACACTCCTCTTACAGAGTTGGACAGATCCTCTAAACAGAAATTAAACAATGATACCCTAGAACAAATGAGACACATATACAACACCCCATCCCAAAGCTAAGGAATATACATTCCTCTCATCGCCCCATGGAAAATTCTCCAAAATTAATCATATCCTAGGCCATAAAACAAACCACAAGAGAATCAAAAGAATGAAATTTTACCTTGTATCTTCTCAGACCACAAGGCACTAAAGTTGGAACTCACCTCTAACAAAAACGTTCAACCCCACACAAAGACATGGAAATTAAACAATCTTCTGTTGAATGACAGTTGGGTGCAGGAAGAAATAAAACAAGAAATCATTAACTTCCTTGAGCATAACAACAATGAAGACACAAGCTACCAAAACCTGTGGGATACTGCAAAAGCAGTTTTGAGAGGAAAGTTTATCGCTTTAGATGCCTACATTCGAAAAACAGAGAGCGCATAAACAAAGGAATCTTCCTTAACATGTTCTACAGAAGAGAGAAAAAGAATTCCAAATCAGTTAATTCAGCTCCCATGTCAGGAATCTAGAAGAAAAAAAAAAAAAAAGAATCTAGAAGAAAAGAAAAAGAAATCCCAAATAAGTACAAAGAATAAAATGATAGAAGTAGAAATCATTAAAATTGCAAACAGAAAAAGATAAAGTTAACAAAATAAAAAGCTGTTTTCTTGAAAAGAATATTTGAAAAGACAAACTTTCATCAACATTATCAACAACAGCAACAACAAAAGGTCGGAGATACAACTTAATCAATAACAGAAATAAAACAGGAGCTATTACTACAATCCATGGGGATTTCAAGAGCGTAATAAGAGAATAAATGAACAATTTTATACACATGATTTTAACAATGTAGATGAAATAGATCACTTCCTTGAAAATCATCAACTACCACAATTCACCCAACGTATATAAGAGTTCATTTGAATAGCTATTAAAGAAATTAAGTTCATCACTTAAATTTACTTCCTTCAACATAAGAAATTATTAAGCTTTAATGGTTCCATTGAGAATTCTACAGATATTTAAAAATTAACAGAAATTCTACACAAAGTCTTCCATAAAATAGTAGAAGAGGAAGTACTTTCCAACTCATTTTATGAAGCCAGTATTACCTTCGTATCAAAACCACACACATACAAAAGTATAGACCAATATCACTCAGCATTAAAAAGGAACATGTATTAATTCTCACTAAAACCTTCTAATTTTAAAGAGTATGTTGTTTAATTTTCACATATTTGAGGATTTTTTCAGTTTCCCTTATTCTGTTGATTTCTAGTTTCATCTTATTATAATTGGAAAAGATATTTTGTATAATTTCAATTTTTTTGAATTTGTTAATTGTTGTGATCAAACATGATCTCTCTTGAAAAATGTTTCGAGTGTACTTCAGAAGAGTGTATGCTGTGCTGTTGGATAAAATGTTCTGTATATGTCTGTAAGGTTCACTCTGTATAGTTGTTCAAGTCCTCCATTTCCTTATGGATCTTCTGTCCGGTTGTATGTATTATTGAGTGTA
Source organism: Nycticebus coucang (assembly GCF_027406575.1). Lineage (NCBI taxonomy): Eukaryota > Metazoa > Chordata > Mammalia > Primates > Lorisidae > Nycticebus > Nycticebus coucang. The sequence continues at coordinate 9,598,324 of NC_069803.1, read as the reverse complement.
GGGTATTTAAGTCTCCTACTGTTAATACGTTGCTGTGTATTTCTCATTTCAATTCAAAGCATAAATATTTACAATTGGTGTACTTTCTTGTTGAATTGACCCATTTAACATTAAACAATATTCTTTGTTTTTGGTGATAGATTTTGATGACATTTATTTTGTCTAATATTTGTATAGCCAAATGTCTTCCTTAATTCCTTAATTTTAGCCTATGTGTGTTCTGAGATGCAAAGTGAGTCTTTTACAGATAGCATAAACTTGGATTTTTTAAATTAAATCATAGCTGTGTACATCAATGCAATCATGGGGTACAATGTGCTAGTTTTATATACAATTTGAAATATTTTCATCGAACTGGTTAACATAGCCTTCATGGCATTTTCTTAGTTATTTTCAGACATTTATATTCTGCATTTAGTTAAGTTTCAACTGTACCCTTCTAAGATGCACCATTTTTAATCCATTCAGCTAAAATGTTTGATGGATGAGGTTATCTCACATTTAAAATAATTACTGATACAAAAGTACTTACTATTTCCATTTTGTTGTTTTTTGCATGGCTTGTAGGTTTTCATTCCACTTTTCTCTTGCTGCTTGCCTTCTTTTGTATTTCATCAATTTTTTTGTAATGTGTGATTTAATTCGCTTCTCATTTTCTTATATGTATATTCTATAGATATTTTCTTTGTGGTTATTGCAATTACATAAAACATATATTACTACAATTATATGAAATGCATTAAAGTTATAGAATTCAATTTTAAACTGATAACTTCAATCATATGCAAGAATTTCTCTGCTACAGCTCCATCCCCTTCACTTATGTAGATTTATAGGTGTATTTTGTGTTTTGGCACTTAAATTTAATTACCAAAATTATTCTATGTTACTAATGTTGTCCATGTGTTTACCTGTACTGGAGTAGGTCTAATAGTAATGAATTCTCTCATGTTTTATTTATCTGAAAGTCTTAATTTTCTCCTTCCTTCTTTCCTTGGTTCCTTCCTTTCTTCCTTCCTTCCCTCCCACTCTTCTTCCCTCCCACTTTTCTTCCTTCCCTCCTTTTTTTTCTTTGACAGAGTCTTGCTCTAACACCCCTGCTGAAGTACAGTAGTGTAATCATAGCTACCTGCAACCTACAACTTCTAGGCTCAAGTTATCCCCTTGCCTCATCCCCCTTAGCATCTAGGATTATAGAACATACCACTATTCCTGTCTAATTTAATAGATTTTTTTTCTAAAGGATCTCACCATATTGGCCAGGTTGGTCTTGAACCCCTGTCCTCAAGAGATCCTCCTACCTTGGTCTCACATAGCTGTGGGATTACAGGCATGAGCCACTGTGCCTGGCCTGTCTTTCATTTTTGAAGGATAATTTGGCTGGATTCATATTGTTTGTTGATAGAGTTTTCTTTTAACATTTTGAATATATCACCCTATTCCCTTCTGTCTCGCCAAGTTTCTCCTGAACAATCTCCTGATAATCTTTACGTGAGCTCCTTTGTGTGTGAGAAACAGATTTTCTCTTGCAGTTTTCAAGACCCTCTCTTTGACATCAGAGAGTTTTTGAGTGCAATGTGTCTTGGTATAATACTTTCTCTTTGAATTTATCCTAGAGTTCTTTGAGCTTCTTGAATCTTTATGTCCACTTTTTCCTAATATTTGGGGAGTTTTCAGCCTTTTTTCCCCAAATAATCTCTCTATCCCTTTCTCCTTCTCTTCCAAACCTAGGGCTACCATATAGTATTGGCCCACTTGACAGTGTCCTTCAGATCCTCCTTGATGTTTCTCATTTATTTTACTTTTTGCTTCTGTGCCTTAATGACTCAAAATTATCTAGCTTAAAGTTTTCTGATTTTCTTTTCTGGTGATCAAATCTGCTCTTGAACCCCTCTGATGAATTTTTAAGTAAAGTTATTGTATTTTTTAGCCCAAGAATTTTTTTTATAGTTTCTCCTTATTAATATTCTCATCTTGTTCATATACCATTTTCACTTAGTTGTTTATCTATGTTGTCTTTTGGCTCGTCAAGCATGTCTAGGACAGTTATTTTAAATTATTTGTCCAGAAGCTCAGATCTGCATTTCTTAACATTGGTTTTTGGAATTTTATTTTGTTTCCTTCATTTGGGCCATGTTTCCCTGTCTTTGTATACTTTGTGAGCTATACTGCTTGGAATTTGGGAATGAAAAAGCAACCACTTCTCCAAGTCTTCACGTACTGGCTTTATCTAGGGAAAGACTTTCAGCAATCATCCCAGCTGGATGTTGTATAATCTCTCACATCTTTTCTTATCTCTTTCTCTTCTCAGAGTATCCTTGTGGAACTGCAATTCTAACATGCTATTTGTCTCTACTTTCAGCAGCTTGCAAACTGTAGTGCTTGTCTCTTCAGTGCTCTGAGTCAGGTGAGGCAGAGATCATCCCTTGGCTAGACCCCAGATAATCCAGAAATTTGGACATATAACTATTTCTTTCGTTTGTGTCCTAGAGGAGGAGCCTTGGTCTGGGGCCCCATGGTTTATGTGGCCTGGGCACCAGAGGTTCTCATCTGGTTTCTGCAGTTCTCTCAGCAGTATTCTGCTTCAAGTATTGTTAGCTTAGTGCCTCTGCCAGAGGAGGTAGCCCTATAGGTTCCTAGTCTGCCATCTTCACGAAGTCACTCAATCGTCAATCAGTATACCAAAAAAAAAAAAAAATCGAATAAAGACTATCCAGTCTTTTCAACATATAGTTCAGAAAAACATATTACCCACATGCAAAAAAAGAAAAAAGAAATCTTGACCCACACCTTGTGCTATATATAAAGTTAACTCAAAAGCAATCATAAACTTAAAAATTTACAAATGCAAACTGCTTATTTATATTAATTCTGTACATCTTGATCATAGCATCTACATGTAAATATAAAGGTCTTGGAATGATTGAACCAATTTTGAAAAAGTGAAGTATTATTTGAGGACCCACATTACCTAAGCTACTGTGGCCATGTGGTTCTGGTTTGAAAATAGATCAACAGACCAAGGGAACCTAATATAAAGGCCAGTAATATATCCAAACAGAGTATATCTTGACTGGGGTGTTGGTTACATGGATATATACAACTGTGTATATTTATCATACTTTTCACTAAAAACACATACATTTAAAAATATGTATGTACATTTACCTTAATAAAATGTTTTAAAAAGAAAGAAAATGAAAACTATTTACTTCTTTTTTTTTTTTTTGGAGAGATAGAGTCTCACTTTATGGCCCTTGGTAGAGTGCCGTGGCCTCACACAGCTCACAGCAACCTCCAACTCCTGGGCTTAAGCAATTCTCTTGCCTCAGCCTCCCAAGTAGCTGGGACTACAGGTGCCCGCCACAACACCCAGCTATTTTTTGGTTGCAGTTCAGCCAGGGCCGGGTTTGAACCCGCCACCCTCAGTATATGGGGCTGGCGCCTTACCGACTGAGCCACAGGCGCCACCCATGAAAACTATTTGCAATCGAATGAAAATAAGGCAATTCCTTACTAGTAAACAAACAATAATGAAAATACCAATGGTTATTTTTCAGCCAGAAATAACAAGTGTTGATGGGAACATCTGTGCAATTCTCATAAGCTGCAGGTGGCAGTGTAAATTAGTACAGTGCTTAAAACTATTTGGTCTTGTTTGTAAAAACTTAGTATGAACCATCAACTTCACATCTCTTTACCTAGGACTATACATTTGTAACTGAGATTTTATAATAGAGAGTATTCCATGTGTATCTGTGATTTTCATAAAATAGGGGAAATTAAAGGTCAAGCATAAAATAGAGCAAATAGAATCTCTGTTTAGATGGTGAGCCCGATAGACATAACCTCTGATGGAACCTGGGCTCCTGAGTTGGGCTGAGAACCAAAGACAGTAAATACAGGACAATATAAAGAGAAAATTGCCGGCTCAGATCAGAAGTACGTGACCTTGCACGGTACACCCTAAATTCGCCAGCATCTGCACAGTCTCAACCCTGGACTTTCCCAGTAGCCTAATGCCTGCAAACATAAGGCTATACAAATGCCTCTTGATATAATTTTAAAAGCAAAATTTTCCCCTGATTTAAAAAATAATCACATAAGTGGTACCTTTCCTACCCACATTTTTGTCTTTTATTTCAAAGGCATTTAATTGCATTTATTATGTTCCTAACACTGTCTTGGTGGAGGAGCTTTCACAGAGGGCTATGAAAGGCATTTCAAGAAAAGAGAGCAGCAAGGATTGGTAACAGCTGGAGAATTAAAAGTAATTCTGTCTTACTGTACTCTAGGCAGCAAAGGGAGACAGGGTAAGAGATGAAGCTAGAAAGGTAGGAAACCCCAGTTTTGATGGATTTTGCAGATATGCTTGAATCTTCAACTTCATGCTAAAGGAATTATCTTGAGTTTTTACCACTTTGCTCACTGGCTTAAAGAGTGAAGCCTCCAATCACCTTACCTCCCCAAGATTGTTCTGAAAGACAAATGCTCTCTAGGAGTTTACGGATTGTCTCTCCATAAATATATTCACATGAGGAATATATAACTCTATCTTGGAAAACACTGTGGGATTTTTAAAATATTTAATCTTTGCTTGACACAGAGAAGTGAGAAAGTGTCCAGTTTCCTCCCGCTGGTCCCACTTTCCCGACTGTACACGCTGACCTACTTCATATCAAGACCTCTCTCTACAGACTTCATTATCTACTTCCTCTGTAGGTTTGTATTGGCACCTTTTAAAAACTCCATCCAGGGGCGCGTTAGTGGAAAGAAGGATTAAATTTATGTGAAAAGTGAAATTAAAAAAGCACTTTATTTATTTACTCTCCTATCTGCCTCAGACACTGCTCTCCCAGCTCTTCTACTTCAAGTTCTCTGTTACATTGACCTTTCTCTCTTCTTCCAGTCTGTCCATGACCCTGTGTTTCCATTTGTCCATCTAGATATTAATAAAAAACCTCTGGATCATCATTTCAAATCCTTTCTTGGTGTATTCTTTAGTTTTTAAATCCCATTTATTTCTACCCAGTAGAATCCAAATGAACATCTTCAAGTCCAGAAGCAGAGAAAAATAGGGAATATGGAAAAGCAATTAAATAGGTGATAGACTGGAAGTTGAAAGTCCACCACAACGCTCCCCTTGTCATCAAGGGAAGAAATAAGGGGAGCCCAAAGTGTGACAGTGGACACAGAGCACAGGCATCAGATTCTAGGGGTATCAAAGAGGTGTAATCGTCAGACTTTGCTTCTGGTTTTTGCAGCTAAAGTGGCCAGCATTCATGGGGACAGGTACAAGAGTGCAGGTAGGCTTTGGTAAAGAGACAGAAACCCTTGCAGCTAAGAACTTGGACCCTCCAAATAGCTCTTTAGGAGCTTGGCAGAGAATTCTAGCATACACGTGTGACTTGGGAGTGTACATGTAAGCAGTAATTAGAGCCATGGGATTTAATTAGCCTACAAAAGAATAATGTATTGAGAAAGGAAAGGAGAAACTCAAGCACTAGAGAAGGGTTCATGACAGAAACTGTGTGAAGAAGCCAAGGGAAAAGAGAATATTAAAAAAAAACACTGAGTAATGAGCAGAATCAGATGCTGTAGAGAACTTGAAAAAGATAAGCATAGAGAATGTGCTTTGGATTTAACAACAGAGTACGGACTCACTGAGGATATTTCATCTAGAAACTAGAAGGGAATGTAAAGGGATAAAACAGAGAAAGTTTAGAGATTGCTATTTTGTAAAGTCCGGGACAAAGCAGTATTTTATTATTTATTTTTAATTTATTTTTTAAATTAAATCATAGCTGTGTACATTAATGCAATTATGGGGTACAACGTGCTAGTTTTATATACAATTTGAAATCCTTTCATCAAACTGGTTAACATAGCCTTCGCCATATTTTCTTAGTAATTGTGTGTACACTTAGTAGATTTAACATGTACCCTTGTAAAATGCACCGTAGGTGTGGTCCCACCAATTACCCTCCCTCCACCCATCCTCTTCCTCCTCCCCTCCATCCCCCTCAGCTTGGGCAGTAGTTGGGTTAAAGCTTTCATATGGAAGTGTGGGTGATCATAAATTGGTTTCATAGTAAGGCTGTGAGTACATTGGATACTTTTTCTTTCATTCTTGAAATACTTTGCTAAGAAGGATATATTCCAGCTCCATCCATGTAAACATAAAAGAGGTAAAGTCTCCATCTTTTTAAGGCTATATAATATTCCATGGCGTACATATGCCACAACTTATTAATCCATTCATGGGTTGATGGGCACTTGGGCTTCTTCCATGACTTAGCAATTATGAATTGGGCTGCAATAAACATTCTGGTACAAATATCTTTGTTATAAAGTGATTTTTGGTCTTCTGGATATATACCTAGTACAGATATTGTAGGATCGAATGGCAGGTCTATTTTTAGATCCCTAAGTGTTCTCCAAACATATTTTCAAAAGGAACATATTAGTTTGCATTCCCACCAGAGGTGTAGAAGTGTTCCCTTTTCTCCACGTCCATGCCAACATCTATGGTTAATGGGATTTTGTGATGTGGGCTAATCTTACTGGAGTTAAATGATATCTCAAAGTAGTTTTTATTTGCATTTCTCTGATGATTAAGGATGATGAGCATTTTTTCATGTGTCTGTAGGCTGTACACCTTTTTTCTTCAGAGAAGTTTCTCTTTAAGTTCCTTGCCCATACTGAGATGGGATCATTTGTTCTTTTCTTGCTATAACCAGCAAATATCTTCTCCCATTCTGAGGGCTGTCTGCTGGCTTTACGTACTATGTTCTTGGCTATGCAGAAGCTTTTTAGTTTGATCAGATCACAATAATGTATTTTTGTGTTGCTTCAATTGCCCAGGGGTGTCTTCCTCATAATATATTCTCCCAGGCCATATTTTAAAGGTGACAACAATTTGTGTTCATAGGCTGATAGGAAAGAACTTTAGCATGAGGAAAGATAGAAGATTTAGAAGAAGATAGGAAAATAAGTGGAGAGAGGAGCCTGAGAATGGGTGGGGTTGAGAACAAGGGCATATGGTAGGGAGATTAAGACTCAGAAAAGATTCCCCTGTTGCTTTAATGTGAAAGGTAAAGAGGGATAAAATAGATATAGGCAAGTAGGTTGGTAGGCCTGGACTTGTGCAGGGAGAACCTAAAAGGTCTTCCCAGTGACATTTCTCATGTCAGTTCTTTAGAGCACGTGAAAGGAGAAAGTCAATATTAGCAGCTAAAAGAAATGAGAGCCGAAAAGAAGGAAAGTGAAGATAAGGACTCAGCTAACACTGGTAACCACAGGTGTGAAATTTTAGATTCTCAACCCTGCCTTCATAACAGAATCACCTGGGTGAACTAGTTTCCAACCTAAAACATGCCAATTTAATTGATCTGGCAGAAATAATTTTTGTAAGCACCCGGGCATATGCGAATACAGCTAGAGTTTAGAAATAATTGCTCTTATGTCCTTGACTTTGTAAATTTTCACCAACAGTGTTCAGTAGTTTAGGTATATAAGTCAGACAAAGCAGATGGTTGGCTCAATCCACAGTTCTAGTTTACTGTGCAGATTTAGAGGAAAAACAAGGGAAGGACATGAAAGGAATGGTGCATAAGGTCCAGGCTGCAATAAGAAAATGGAAATGAGGTAGCAGAAAAACTGCTGCAAAGTGCAGCAGACAAAGAATGACTTAGAATGGAAAAAAATTAAGAATGGATTGAACTGGATGCAACCCTAATCCCTTTAACTTTCCCAATAATCTAAATCCACGCCTTTAAGAACATACCCTTGAAAAAAGTCATTTAAACATTTCAGCAGAAACCTGGGGGAAAACTAGATAATAGAGTTTATAAAGAACCGGTAACTAGAACTCTCTTTATAAAGAATTCAAATGACATCCAATTCAGGGGAAGAGTTCTTCATTAAAATATGTGCATATATAGTCTTTGCTATATACATATGGACATATGTAGGTTCTCACTTTTACTACTTACGTATGAGTCTAAGTATATTAAAGGGCAAGTCTAGTAACTAAGAATATTTAGCCACTAAGAAAGTGTTAAGAATCTTCAGAAGGGAGTATGACTTTTGGGACAATACCTGCTCTGGAAATAGAGATATGAATAATGGTTGTCTCTAAATAAAAGATGAGATTAATAGAATTCAGGGATTTAACTGGATGCCCATAGCACAGTGATTACGGTGTCATCTATATACACCGAGACTGGAGGGTTTGCTCCTGGTCCGGGCCTGCTAAACAATCACAACTACAACAAAAAATAGTCGGGCATTGTGGCAGGTGTCTGTAGTCCTAGCTACTTGGGAGGCTGAGGCAAGAGTTTGAGATTGCTGTGAGCTGTGACACCATAGCTCTGTATCAAGGGTGACATAGTAAAAAAAAAATAGAATTCAGCCATCCGGGCTATAAGAAGTTACTGGAATGACCTTAAGTTATCTGTATATAACATTCTGCTTTAAATAGTACAAGCCTCAGAAGGAGACAAATGAAAACAGAAGCACAAATAGATTTCAAAGCAAAACCCATGTACTAGAGAAGGATTAGGAACAGGTGATATGATAATAAGAGAGAGAAAGGCACATTCACATACGCCAGAGGTGTGAAATTTAGTCTTGATAGACTCAGAGAAGAGAAGGAAAATGATAGCCAGAGGTTGTGGTGGGCGCCTGTAGTCTCAGCTACTTGGGAGTCTCAGACAAGATAATCGCTTGAGCCCAAGAGTTTAAGGTTTCTGTGAGCTGTGATTTTACACCATTCTACAGAGAGTGACAAAGTGGGACCCTGTCTCAATTGGAAAAGAAAGGAAAAGAAAAGAAAAAGGACAATGGGTTCTAAGATTTTTTCCATTATTTCACAAGAAGTCTTTGAAACAAGAATCAGAATTATTCATTCAGATTTTTTGCCATTGTTTTCACTTTTTAAAATTAGCCCTGTTTTGTCTTCTCTGAGACTGTTTGGATTGTAATTCCAATGTCCTTTGAACTTTGCTCTTTGATAAACCTTGGGTAGAAAACGCATGCCAAATACAACTGTGAATCAGAGATTGGAGACTTGTGATGGTTCTGGAAATAGCTTCCTGAACTCTGCTTAAAAAGACAAGTGTTCAAACTTACCGGAGGACAAACATTTCTACAATTAATCATTAACATTTACTAAGACATATCAATTAACTATAAGCTTCTGAAATTAAAGGCTTTTTGTTTCAAAAAAAATCTTTTTTGCCATCCCCATCAGGCTGAAAAGGGCAGAAAGACATCTCCCAGGATTGGTCTCTATCAAGACATCTCCACCACATGGTTTCTGCATGTTCTTCCAAACATGATGACTTTTAAACAGCCTGACAATGCCCATCTGACACTTTAGGGAGAATTAGAGATTTGCTGTTAACCACTGTTCTGCTAAGATTTCTTCCCTCCTCCTTGCAAATAACTATAAGTGTAGCCATTTGTGATCGAGAATTCTCTTTGATTTAAAAACTTTTATAAAGATGATAGTTTAAAATGATTGAGGTCTGTATTTCTTTCTTCTTCCCAACAGGCTGTTTCGGCATCTCAGTAAATTTATAGTATCACTCGATTCCAACTGCTTGGCTTGCGCTGCATTCGTGTTATCCAGCTCACTCTTACTCATAATTGAAATGCATAAAACTTAAAATATGGCCCAAGGGATTTCACCTGGACCTCATATATTCAAAGGGAACTTTTCAGCACAGAATTTAAAGTCTATCATGTTTTCAGGGGTCTGGTGTGACAGAAAAACAGAACCAAGGAGATAAAGCTTCCAACTTCAAATGCTGGACAACTTGGGGATGACCCTTTGCGTTCCATTTGGGAGGAGGACAGACATTGGGATTCATGTTAGTGCACATCACTCCACCCCACCCCAGGAGATGAAAGGATGATGTGGTCACTCACAACAACTGGAAGCCAGGGAGGGCCATCTATATAACTGGTTCTTCATAGCCAACAGACTGAAACTTCCCTTCGGGGTTAGTACACTGTACGTTAGTGTCCTCAAACACCCTGAGAAGAGGTAGAGTGAACCAAACAGATATCAACACGCTCAAGAAACAAACACATAAGAAGATAGAATGTTTAATTTCCATATTGCCCCCAAAACATTTTTCAAAATAATCACCCCTTAATAGAATTAATCTAGTAATTAGTAAGAATTTTGGCTTTGCCAGGGAAAAATGGATTTAACAAGAAGGCCAACTAGCCCAGTCAAAATTTGCTGCCTTATGAATGTGTCTGTCATTCTTCGACTTTGACCCTCACAAGATTTATCCGGTTGTTGAATCTCATGGAAATGCTACTATGCTGGTATGTATTGCCCATGGTGATAACCATATTTTTCTAATGGAGCATCTGTTTTTGATAGCAAAAACCAAATGATATTTTATGTTATCTAAATGTCAGGATTGGGGACTACACACCTATGAAAGCAGCTAAAATGAAACATACACCGTGTCCCAAAAGTTATCCCTAAAGTTGCCATATGTAGGGATAAGGGGAAGTTGTAGCTAAATTACCTTTATTTACAAAGCATTCATTATAAAATTTATAAAGAGGTGGTGAATATACAGAATATTTTGTAAATATTTTGTGAAATTTTGTAATGAATACTTTTTAAATAAAGGTACACATTTAGCTATAATTTCCTGTTTTCCCAACATATGGTGAATTTGGGGGAATTTGGGGATTTGGGGATACCCTATAGTGACAGTACCAGCAAGATAGAGTGAAGGTGGGTCTCACCTCTCTGGGAATGTAAAGTGTTGGAAAAGCAAAATTGTACATAACTACTCTGGAAAAGAGTTTGGCAGTTTCTTAAAAACATATAATCTGGCAATCACAACCCTGGTATTCATCTCAGAGAAACAAAAACATTTATCCACACAGAGATCTATTTATAAGAGTTCCTAGCAGCTTTATTTGTAAGAGACAAAAATAGGGGGTGGGGTAGGGGAAATAGATTTTCTCCAATGGAAGAACTGTTAAATTGCCATATATCTATACTGTGGAATACTATTCAACAACGAAAAGGTAAAATCTATTATATATACAACAACTTGAATAGAGCTCAAGAGAATTATGCTAAGTAAAAAAAAAGTCTCAAAACTGTACAACTCCATGTATGTAACGTTCTCAAAATGACAAAATTATAGAGATTGGGAATAGATGAGTGAGTGCTGGGGTAAGGGATGGGGAGGAAGGTGGATTTGAATATAAAGGGTAGCATCTTTTGCCATTAATAGGTCTCTATCTTGATTGTGGTTTGGCTTTATGAATCTATGCATGACAAAGCCTTATAGAATTACACATACCCACACAATGCAGGTAAAAATGATGAGATCTGAACATGGTTTGTTAATTGTATCACAATTGTATCAATATCAATTTTCTTTTTTTGAAATTTTCCTTGTTATGTAACTTATGTAAGATGTTGGGTTATATGGGTGAAAGGTATGTGAGACCTTTCTAGTAGTTTTTCAACTGCCTATGCCTCTATAATCTTTTCAAAATAAAAAGTTTAAATATGAAAATGGGGCCATCCCCTGAAAAAATTATTTAAAAAATATGACCAACTTTCTTTTGTGAGAATAAAAAACCTGGAGTAATGATCTGTGGATATATTATGACTCTAAATATGGGAGTTATTCACAAACATAAACCTATTCCTAAGTATGAACAACCTATTTTTATGTTTCTGTAAGCTCACCCAACTCAATGTGTTTGTTGATACGTTCTTTTCAGTGTAAAATGTCTCTTTATCCTAATTAAAAAAAAAAATGTTCCAGAAAACCTAGTAACTGCATTGCTGAGCAGGGGCAAGCTGCTATCTTACTGTTGGCTTCACAGCTTTGCCACACCCAGAGCCTGAAACACACAGCAGTTGACAACAGCCACTGGTCTACCTGGCACCTACCAAAATGTGACTTTACACTCAATCTAACACCAGGAGCTCAGACTTACACATTAACAGAACCAAACTTTTTTTCTACTTATTTTCACCAAAGCAGTGTGTGCTCACATTCTTTACCCCGCTCAGAGTAAAAACATATCCAGGGATTGTTGAAGAGATACCAGGGAAGTTATTCATATAAGTCCTGACATTATCATTAATGAGAAATTCAGGACTAGCATTTTCCTGACCTCTTCCTGAGATCCAACTTTCCTTCCTAGCTCTCTGGTCCAGCAGTGTGGGCAAGAGGAGCCCCCACTGCCCCCTCTCTATAGAAGCCCCACCCTAGACACCATCTAGTCACTTTCTTCACCTTGAGACAAGAATTCCAATTCTCTTACAAAGTCTGAAAAAACTCTAGATTTCTTTCCTATAACCAGATACTCCAGGTTACAATTTTGACCACAGACAAGCAGAAGATGGTTCTGAAAAAGGCACAAAAGGCACATAGCCTACCAGGGCTATGGTCAACAGAGTAAATTTTAAAAGAGGGACTACTATAAATTGCAGAAGGCAAAAGACAGAGAAATAAACCAAGATCAGTATTGCCAGATTCTAGAAGTTGGTTTTGAATTCCTCAAGTTTGAACAACAAATCGCTGAATCTAACTGGAAGAGCAGGACACAAGAATCCCAGTAGCTAAGCTTCTGTACTGCAATATGATGATGGCAAGGAATGGGACTTGGACACAACACTATGCACGTGAACCCAGAGGAATGCTGACACATGTTCCCCCATCTGGTTCTGTGAAGAGCGATGGGGGAGTCCAATACAACCTCTGTGTTACTGCTTTTATAGAATCAATGACTCAAAACCTCTCATAAAGGAAAAGAGATTATATCTACCCAGGGCCCAGAGAAAGGGTTCCCAAATATTAAAATTCATAGATCAAGAACTACTTGGGCTGGGGGCTTCAATGATTGCATCTCTCCTTTGTTTTTAGATGGTGCTCAGACTCTGGACCACACACATAACTTAATAATCTGAGAGCACATTGAGAGTATAATTTAGTCTGTACCAAGGACTTTCCAGCGTTCCTGGTATCTCCTTTGCCTACCTTCATATTCTTGCTTTGTGAGGTGAACTATGATGTCATCACTCAGGATTCAAGGCCCCTAAACTAACAGCCTAGCAGAGATTAAAAGAATTTTCTTGAGATCACTGCCTTGGAAACAAAAGTAGTAGGATATACAACTTGCATCAAATGTCAATAAATAAGGTCATGCTCTAAGAGAAGTAATAACAATTAAACCCATCAACTTTCACTGAGATTGAGAAAACAAAAGGCATTTTCATTTACAGTGGCCTCATGCCAGGAGACTGCTAAGAGTGGACAACAATCAGATTTCAGACCTAAGAATGCTATCTTCTAAGAAGAATGTGCTAATGAAAATTTTCAGGAACAGTAATTTCCTCAAGGTTACGATGAGAATGTTAATCAGCCAGGCCCTCCAAGTTTTACCGGTCAGGTAAATATTCTCCAGCAGGTGCAAGAAAGAATACACATCTTCTCTGAGAAAATTTATAGGGAATAAGGATCTGATCTTATATACTGCCTACTAACTTTTATCAATAACTGTAAAACAGCTGGTCACTAATGAAAGACTTAAATAGCATCTAGACTTCTGAGGATATAAGTAGAGCTCATTGAAGCAGCAGGGCAAAAAGGAAAAAAAAAAAATGCTGCCCTGAAAATGAAATTGGGTTTTCTGGCCTACTACAAAGTTAAACAAACGTTTCTTGCCTTGGCAAAAATGTTAATTTTAAGCCTCAGCTTCTACTCTGTTTCCCCGAAAATAACACAGTGTCTTATATTAATTTTTGCTCCCAAAGATGCACTAGGTCTTATTTTCAGGGGGTATCTTATTTTTCCATGAAGAAGAATACGGTACACATTTATTGTTAAATGAAAATAAAGGAAATTTATTACCTGTATACAGTACGGTAGTACGGTAGTTGTCAACACAAACCAGACAAACTGTGAATCCTACCTTCAGTCATCATGAGGGCGGCCACGAGCATCAGGCAGTGTCACCAGAGACAGACCAGCACTCACCACCTTCGCTGCATCCGGTCTGCTCTGATTCTCCTGTTCTTCCACATGCATCTGCGAAAGTTTCCTCCTTTCTCCCGCCCCACGCTCACTGCTCACTCTGACCTCAGCTCCGCCTCCACACAGCAGTGACGTCAGGACTCTGCGTAATGTCACTGGTTGGTAGATGCCAGTCGGGGCGGCCCTAGCAACCAGTTTACGGTAAATTAATTTTCATTCCAAGACAGAGCCTGGGGGGGGGGGCCTTATTTTTGGGAGGATGCCTTATATTTCACCCAGAAGGAAACCTGTAAGTAGGTTTTATTTTCGGAGGATGTTTTATTTTCTGGGAAACACGGTATAAGGTAGCATCACTTAAGTCACTTCTTTTGATCCAAGTTCCAGCTCTGAATTTCCTGTGGAGATAATAATTCCCAACAACATATTTATCCAGCTTGGACTTCTGAAACTTCCAAGATGCATCAGCCAGTGTGACGGGGTCAAACTCACATGTAGCAAAAAGAGCAAAAAGCCACCTTGTCAAAATTTAAGGTATCTGCAGTCAAACACTGAAATATAAGGTCCAAAATCTCATTTTCATATTCCCCTACTTTCAGAGAGGTAAACGCCTCCATTTCTGAGACAAAGTCTCCTATCACTCTTTCAGGATCATTGAGATAGCCAGAGCATTGCCACAATCCCATGACCTGAATGTTCTTCTTGCCATCTGGTCCCAGGCTTTTCTTTTTGGGGCGATTTCTTATAGTTGATGCTATTTCAGAATTTGTTATAGGCTTGTTCAACATTTTCACTTCTTTCTGGCTAAGTCTAGGAGGGTGGCATGTTTCCAAGTATTGATCTATTTTCTTCAGATTTTCATACTTCTTAGGGCAAAGAGTAAGGAATGAAAGATGAATTGAAGTAAACTTCATTTCTCCCCAAAGACTGTGTGACATTAAACCAGAAGAGACATGGGACAAAAACGTTTCAGAGTCAGATTAGTTTCCATGGCAGTAAGGAAGAGGAAGAGAAGAAAAGAGTCATGCTAAGAGAAAGCAGGCAACAGCAGTAGTTTAATAAGTGAATACTGAAAGCCCTTAACGTCAAAACCCCTACGATGTGGCTTGGCACCTGTAGCTCAGCAGCTAGGGCTCCAGCCACATACACTAGGGCTGGCGGGTTCAAACCCGGCCCCAGCCTGACAAACGACGATAACTACAATAAAAAAAAAAAAAAAAAAAAGAAAGAAAGAAAATCCAGGCATTGTGGCAGGTGCCTGTAGTCCCAGCTACATGGGAGGCTGAGGCAAGAGAATCACTTAAACTCAAGAGTTTGAGGTTTCCGTGAGCTGTGATGCCACAGAACTCTATTAAGGGTGACATAGTGACACTCTGTCTCAACAAACAAACAAAAAAACTACAATGACTTCAATTTTAGCTCCTCGAGCCTTTACTGCCTGCTTTCTGATGCGTCAGAATTAGCCACTGTGTGGAGAGAGAGAACACTTCTTAGAAAGAAAGCCATGCTCCCGAGTCTACTACCAAGAAAGGATGGATTCCTGAGTTCTGGGGAATGTTCAGAGGGAAGAAAACAAACTCAGTTTGTGATCTGAGACATTTCCCAGAATAATTTCCCACAACAAGTGTTTAAGCTTGATAATTTTTCAAGTGTGTTCATTCAGTTTGCTCAGGGGATAATACCTGCCATCTACAAAATACCTTCTATACGTATTTTCTTAAGTGTTCTGATCAAGAAGGGATGCTGGATATTGTCAAAAGCTTTTTCTGGATCAATTGAGAGAATCATATGGTCTTTGTTTTTTAATTTGTTTATATGCTGAATTATATTTATAGATTTATGTATACTGAACCATCCTTGGGAACCTGAGATGAAACCCACCTGATTGTGATGTATAATTTGTTTGATGTATTGTTGGAGTCTGTTTGCTAGGATCTTATTGAATATTTTTGCATCAATATTCATTGTCTATAATTTTCTTTTCTTGTGGGTCTTTTCCTGCTTTGGGTATCAGGATGATATTTGCTTCATAGAATGTGTTGGGAAGTACTCCTTTTTTTGTTTTGGAAAAGGTTAAGTAATATAGGTACTAGTTCCTTTTTAAAGGTTTGGTAGAATTCTGTGTGAAGCCATCTGGTCCCAGGCTTTTCTTTTTGGGGAGATTTCTTATAGTTGATGCTATTTCAGAACTTGTTCAACATTTCCACTTCTTTCTGGCTAAGTCTAGCAGGGTGACATGTTTCCAAGTATTGATCTATTTTCTTCACATTTTCATACTTCTGAGAATAGAGTTTTATGTAGTATTCATTAAGGATTTGATGAATTTCTGAGGAGTCTGTTGTTATTAGGCCTTTATCATTTCTGATTGATGAAATTGGGGTTTTTGCTCTTCTACTTCTGATTAGGTTAGCCAAAGGTTTATCTATTTTATTGACCTTTTCAAAAAACCAACTCTTTGATTGGTTGATCTATTGTATGATTCTTTTGTTTTCAATTTCATTTAGTTCTGCTCTAATTTTAGTTATTTATTTTCTCCTGCTGGGTTTATGGTTGGAAAGTTCTTCCTTTTCCAGTTGCTTGAGATGTCCCATTAAGTTGTTGACTTCCTCTCTTTCTGTTCTCTTGAGGAAGACTTGCAATGCTATAAATTTTCCTCTTGGGACTGCCTTTGCTGTATCCCAGGGGTTCTGATAGTTCCTGTCTTCATTATCATTTTGCTCCAAAAATTTGGTAATTTTCTTCTTGATCTCATCTATGACCCAGCTATCATTCAGCATGAGGTTATTTAGTTTCCATGTTTTGGTATGCATATGCAGATTCCTGTTGTTACTGAGTTCAACTTTTATTCCATGATGGTCTGAAAAAAATGCAAGGAATGATTTCTATTCTTTTAAATTTGCTGAGGTTAGACTTGTGACCTAAGATGTGATCAATTTTGGAGGATGATCCATGGGCTGATGAGAAGAATTTGTATTCAGTTTTGTTAGGATGAAATGTTCTGTAGAACATGTCTGTTAGATGCAAATGTTGAACGGTTAAGTTTAATTCTAAAATTTCTTTGCTTAGCTTCTTTTTGGAGGATCTATCCAACACTGCCAAAGGAGTGTTAAAGTCTCTGACAATTATGGTGCTGGAGGAATCAAGTTACTCATGTCAGAGTTTCCCCTATAAATTGAGGTGCATTCTGGTTGGTATAAATTTTGATAATTGAAATCTCATCATGTTGAGTGTTGCCCTTAACAAACAAGAAGTGACCATAATTATCTTTCCTTACTTTTATTGGTTTAAAGCCTATTGTATCTGTGAATAAAATTGCAAAACCTTCTTTTTTCCAATTTCCATTTGCCTGAAATATAGAAGACCATCCCTTCACCCTGAATCTATATTTATCTTTTAAGGTAAGGTGAGATTCTTGATGCAGCAGATGACTGGCCTGAATTTTTATATCCAGTCAGCCAACCTGTGCCTCTTTTGAGGACAATTTAAGCCATTCACATTAATCGAGAGTATTGATAAGCCAGATAGAGTTTTGGGTATTGAGTTTTTCAAAAGTCCAGTGGACATTTTTAATCCTTTGGCCACTATGGAAGTTGGATTTGATCAAAAGTTTCTGAGTGTGTTTACTTTGGTGGTTGAGGATTGTGTTGTCAGTTATGGAAGATAGGTCTGAGAATATCCTGGAAACCTGGTTTAGTTATGGCAAATTTCTTCAACATGTGAATGTCATTAAAGTATTTAATTTCTCCATCATAGATGAAACTCAGTTTAGCTAGATACAGGATCTTGGGTTGATAGTTATTTTGTTTTAGGAGAAAAGTCGATGACCACTGTCTTCTTGTTTGAAAGTTTTCAGCAGAGAGATCTGTAGTCATTCTAACGTTCTTCCCCTTGTAGGTTATGGTTTTCTTGCATCTTGCTGCTTTCAGAATTTTCTCCTTTATATTAACTTCAGTGAAGTTAATTATGATGTGCCGGGGATATATCTTATTCAAGTTGAGTCGTGCTGGAGTTCTGAAACTGTCTGCTATCTGAATTTCAGAATCTCCTGGCATGTCTGGATAATTCTCTTTGATTATTTCATGAAGTAAAGCATCTGTACTTCTCAGCAACCTCATCACCTTCAGGTATTCCTATAAGGTGAATATTAGACCTCTTCGAATCATCCCAGAGCTCTCTAAGAGAATGATCTGTTTTTATTTTCCACTTTTCTTCTTCTTTGAACATTTGGGAGCATTCAAAAGCTTTGTCTTCAATGTCAGAGATCCTTTCTTCTGCCTGCTCCATTCTGTTACAGAGGGATTCTACTGTATTTTTCAGATCTTTGAGGGCTGCAAATTCTTGCCTCAATGTGTCAAAATCTTTGGTCATTTTGTCTTTGAATTCATTGAATTCATGAGACATCTTTTGAATTACTGCTTGAAATTCTAATTCCATCTTTTCCTCCATTGCATTGATCTTATTTGCTATCCAAATTCTGAACTTGATTGCTGACATCTCAGCCATTTGTTCATGAATGGGCTCTTGTGCTGTGTCTGCCTTATCGTTCCTTGGGGGAGTTGATCTACTCTGATTATTCATGTTGCCAGAGTTTTTCCACTGATTCTGCCTCATATTGTTTTTACCGTTGGCTAGGTGGGGAGGTAACGTGAAATTGGATTGGGGTTTCCTGGAGTTGTGGTTAACCAGCCCTTTCTTAAGGATCTGGAACTGATGATTGCAGCTTTTTCCCCTTTAGCTTTGCAAAGGACCCGTACAGTATTATATTGAGGCTGAGGAAACCTGCTTGGTATGGTGGGGTTAGGTGGCTCTGTCTTGTATTCAGCTGGTTCTTGTCCAATACTAGTGGATCAGTGACTCTAGTGAAGTCTTAGCTATGGAGAAATACAAGCAACTTAGACACCCCAACCCCCATGGACAAAAACTGGAGGAGGAAAATCAACCCTTTCCATTACTACACAGCCAGGGTACCACCTGAGAGGGTCCTTGGGTGATTGGCCCAGGTTAGGAGTTCCAAACCAATCAACCCAGTCAGTACTAACTCTCAAGTGGGAAAGTTTGAAGGGTCTCCAGCTACTAGATGGCAGAGGTCTACTGGATGCTCAGATTTGGCTCGCTCCAGTGCTCTATGGAGTCAGAAAGGCCCAACCAGTAGCACAGTTGGACCAGGGGTCTGAGTCTCTTTCATCACTTTTTTCCTCTTTCATGCCAAATCACTAGTGACCCCACTGGGCTGCAGTCCTGTTCCTTTCAATAAGCAGATGTGCCAGGGCTTAGCGCATGTCAGAATCAAAGGAAGGTCAATGTCCCCGCAGCCCAGCCACTACCCTCTGCTACCAGCCATCTGGGGAGCTGAGGCCTGCCTGCCTCGGGTACTCAATAGCCACTGGTGAGTGTTCCACTTGGACTCAGTCTAATCCTGAAGGTAAAAAGTCAGCAAATGTTTTTACCCCTCAGCCACAGCGCCTTTGTCTCTGCCTCTCTGCAGCACTGGTGTCCCTATATAGTGAGTTCTGGTTTCCTCTGCCAGTCCTCAGAGTTGGGGAGGTGTCTCTCCAAGATGAGACCCTGGTGAGATCACTCTATTATTGCTGGATCTTTGTGGGAAGTGACACTGTGCAGCTTTCCTGTGACTGCCACAGCCAGGGAGTTCTGGCTGTAGGAGCAGCTCTGGGAGCATAGGGCACATGGATCCAGCAGCAGGGCCAGGGGCAATGCAGACAGTTCTGGCAATGCCTAGTGCCCAGTGACTTCAGCAAGGGGAGTGCTTGGCTCCTGATTCTGGCCGGGCGGGGGCATGGTGCCGAGGCAGGGAGGGCGCTGGGAGCAGGGTGCGGGACACGCAGCTCTAACAGGCTCTGGCCAGGTGGGGGTAGGGGGTGGGGGTGAGCTGCTTGTGAGCCTCCTCCCACAGTCTCTGCAGGGATTAGACTTCTGGTTCATCAGGTAAGGGGGGAAGGGTAGACTGGAAATTCAGAATGGCAGGGAAAATGTTAGTTCAATTTTTCTGCCTGGCAAGAGAGTGTTCAGAGTCACAGCAAGGTCCCTCTGGGGAAGTAGTCCCCACTTCCTATAGCTGTCACCCATGGGGTAAGACAAGAGGTCCTCAGTTTGCTGCTCACCTTAGAAAATCTATAAGAGCAAACAAAGAGAAAAAGAAAAAAAAAAAAAGAACAGCTTTCCTGGGGAAGGGGACAGACACTTTTCCTTTCAGATGTATTTTCTACCTTTGGTTTGCTATCTTGGAGTCACAGCTTGCCTCAGCAGAGGTTACCTGCAGTTATCACTCTTCTCTCTCGGCTTGGCTCCCAGTCTTCAGCTTAATTGGGTACTGTCTGGACATTATCCTTCCCTCTGGACAGGAGCTTCTGTTGGAGGTTGCCTCCAGTCAGCCATCTTGTCTCCAAACCTTGCTTTTTTGAAGAATTTGATCCATGAGTCATCATACTTCTGTTCTCTTATATTTCCCTAAAGTGCCCCCAAGATTTTCTTTTTTTTTAATTAATATTAAATTATAGCTGTGTACATTAATGTGATAATGGGGCACCATATATTGGTTTTATAAACAGTTTGACAGCATTTTCATCACACTGGTTAATATAGCCTTCCTGGCATTTTTGTAGTTATTGTGTTGACAATTATATTTTAATTTACTAACTTTCACATGTACCCTTGTAAGATGCACCGCAGGTGTAATCCCACCTATCACCCTCCCTCTGCTCATCCTTCCCCCTTCCTCCCCTACTTCTCCCCATTCCCCATATTCTTAGGTTATAACTGGGTTATAGCTTTCATATGAAAGCCATAAATTAGTTTCATAGTAGGGCTGAGTACATTGGATACTTTTTCTTCCATTCTTGAGATACTTTACTAAGAAGAATATCCAGCTCCATCCATGTAAACACGAAAGAGGTGAAGTCTCCATCTTTCTTTAAGGCTGCATAATATTCCATGGTGTACATATACCACAATTTATTAATCCATTTGTGGATTGATGGGCACTTGGGCTTTTTCCATGACTTAGCAATTGTGAATTGGGCTGCAATAAACGTTCTGGTACAAATATCTTTGTCGTAATGTGATTTTTGGTCTTCTGGGTATACATCTAGTAGAGGAATTATAGGATTGAATGACAGTTCTATTTTTAGATCTCTAAGTGTTCTCCAAACATCTTTCCAGAAGGAATGTATTAATTTACATTCCCACCAGCAGTGTAGAAGTGTTCCCTTTTCTCCACATTCACGCCAACATCTCTGGTCTTGGGATTTTGTGATATGGGCTAATCTTACTGGAGTTAGATGGTATCTCAAGGTAGTTTTGATTTGCATTTCTCTGATGATTAAGGATGATGAGCATTATTTCATATGTCTGTAGGCCATGAGCATGTCTTCTTCAAAGAAGTTTCTCTTCAAGTCCCTTGCCCAGCCTGTGATGGGATTACTTGTGCTTCTCTTGCTTATACATTTGAGTTCTCTGTGGATTGTGGTTATTAAATAAACCTTTGTTGGAGACATATCCTGCAAATATCTTCTCCCAGTCTGAGGGCTGTCTGCTTGCTTTACTTACTGTGTTCTTGGCTGTGAAGATTTTCTATCCATTCATTCCCATCTCAGTTGTGATGAATGTGAGTTTTTACTTTGTTTTTTTCTTTCCCTTAAAATTTCCATCCCACTATGTAGTAAACAACATTTCTTGCTCTTACACCAACTTCTCATCTGAGCCATCATAACAGAACCCTTTTCAGCTAGATATATGGCTAACCAAGATAAATATCACACTTTTCAGCATTCCTTGCAGACACAGATAAACATTTGGCTAGG
This sequence comes from Nycticebus coucang, assembly GCF_027406575.1. Lineage (NCBI taxonomy): Eukaryota > Metazoa > Chordata > Mammalia > Primates > Lorisidae > Nycticebus > Nycticebus coucang. Next base: position 9,576,474 of record NC_069803.1, on the reverse strand, counting down.
TTCTGAGCAAATGGATGGAAACAGAAGATTGTGCAACTTCTAGAAGTATCCTCTTTCTTAATTGCTAGAAGATGGTTGTGTTGTTGGAGTTGCAGCAGGCATCTTGGACCTTGGGGTGACCTGGGGGATAGAAGGTATACATCATAGAAATCTAAGATAAAGAGAGGCTGTCTCCCATTACTGCCTGCATTAAATGCAAATAAATGCAGAAGCAGAAGATCTTACATTCTTTCTAAATGTAAGAGAAATAAATTTCTCTTTTACCTCACTTCTCTTTGTTTGGGGATTTTCTACGAAACTCAAACAATTCTAATATTTATCTAATGTAATCACTCTAACTAAACATGCCTGCTAGATAATTAGATTTCTGGGCTTCTAAATTATTGTTCAGGAACCAATACATTTGATGGAAATATTTTTCCCAGTTGAAAGGAAATAGCTCATTTCTTTCCAATAAATACAATTTATTGTGATGCAATAGGGTTACATAATATTTAGCCACTGAGGAAAAAGATTTTATTTAAGGATTAATTCACAAAGGATCACCTTCTCTCCTAGAGCTGTAAATGGGCTCGTTAGTTAATGGGGTTAATTCATGAGCTGGTTCTTACATGCTGATATTTACTAGCTGTATACACACAAAGAGCAAAAAAACAGATTTATTTATCCAAATGAATTGAGAACTTTCTGAGTATATTAATAGAGAAAATATGCACATCATTCAGGCTATGTGGTTCCACCATTTTGTGCAAAATTCCATCTGTACCCTTGCTTAGCATGCTTCTTCTGTTCATTTCTTATTTTTACATCTTTGCTCCTCAGTATAGTCAAGCTTCAAAGATTACAAAAGAGCATTGAAATCAGACAGACCTGAATTTACCAATCACGTGATCATTGCCCATTACCACATCACATAACTTCATTCACCATTCATCACTTAATCTTAGTTTATTTCATCTATCAAATGGAATATTTCCTACGTGGCTGAATTGTTAAAAAAACTAATGAAATAATTTAGTGTGTGCAAATGCATTAAAGTGTTTTGGAGAATATATGTATCAAATGTTGATGGATTTCCTTGTTTTATAACTCAATATTCCTTTTCCCTGTTTTACCAACTCTTTCAAAGAAAACTATCCTAAAATATATTCAAAATAAATAAAGATTAATGAGGATATCTTAATATTTAAAGGGGTTACAAATTCAGCATGCCCTCAATAAATTTTTTACACTATTTACCTTTGATCCAAAATGTAAATATCACTGCTCACAGATAAAACAATCCATAGAAAGTGACAGCTAAGGAAAACCTATGGCCTCTGAAATAAGTAAGGCAATGTCCAAGAAGTCCCTTTAGGAATCTCTGTCTAGTACTGACATTGGCTTGCATTTAATGCAGGCAGTAATGGGAGGTCATTTGAGTTATCCTCTCAAGCAGCCAAGAACTTTTATGACTGTTCTCAGAGTAAAGCCAAGGATTTAATCCTCATCTGTGAATTGAAGACATTTGATTAGGTAACTTTCAGCTGTAAAAAATGTATTACTGGCTAATTATTCAGTACACAGGTACAGCCCTTATCTCACATGAATTGATTTATGTCAATTCAAGCCTGGTGGAACCAAGCCACAAAGAAAAAAGATTGGTTTACATTTCATAATGGTCTTACCTAGAGTATACAATAACAACCAAAAAATTGATAAGAACATCGTATCTCCTAAAGATAATTTTAAGATTTATAGAACAGTCAATAGCTCTCCCCACATGGAATGTAGTTATAAAAGGTGGGGGTGTCATGAAGGAGAAAAAAACAAGAGAAGGTTCAGAATCTTCTCCCATTACTTAACGCCATTTTTTTTTCCTGCTGGTAATGACCAACACAATACCTTTTTTGCTCTCTCGATAACCCTTTTGTCAGACAATAACCCTGATCTTTGGGTTGAATTTTTCCTAACACTAAGAATTTCTATTCAAAGTGTTCCATGATGGAGAAGAGGAAGGAAAACAGATAGGGAATCTTTCTTACAACATTCAAACACCATTTGCAGCATTTCTTTAGCACATAACTGGACGTGGCTTTGTCCTGAATACCTATTTAATCGTCAGCACCAATTACAAAAACTATTCCCTACCATGAGCTTCTGAAAGAAGTAGGAGGGAAAACATGAGGGAAAACGTTTTATTGGCAGGTGTTATCTTTAGAGTGGTTTTATAATATTCCAGGCAAGTTTTAGCACCTGGTGTCACTGAAGCCAGGCTACACTGAACAGCCACCAGCATTCAGTTGGATGTATACAGATGCTTAGAAAGCAAATAGAAAGATCTTGACTGAAAATTTGCATAATTCTTTGTTGTCAGAAAAGGCCCTCACAGTTTTACCTAAACATGTCAAGACTACCCCATCATAGTCAATCTAATTAGGGGGTGTAGAAGGCAACAATAAATTTTGTCTTTATCTCAATATGACTGTTCCCTTGTTAACCATTTTTTTTTTTAATGACACAGAAAAAAACTTTAAAAAAAATTAAACAAGAGAAGTCCAAATATTTCTCAAACACTTTAGGTATGCAATTGAATGCAGCCACATAATATTAAAATTAATTTTTGTATTTAAAGCTACTACTTTGTGGAAAATTATATGACAATATACTTGTTTCTTGACTTTCAAAGTTAATCAATAGCCTTTATTTTATCTCAAAGCAAAGGAGGACTTTAAATAAAATTTTCCTCTTACTCTTGGGTAGGTCTATCAATTCAAACATGTTTTTGCTAGAATTAAAATATACATGGATTTGAGAGATGCTTACATATATACTTCATATTTTTCAAGTTTATTGAGATGTATTTGACAATTACAATTTGCATATACTTAATGTGCACAACTTGATTTCATATATGTATACATTGTGAAATACCACAATCAAAGCTAAATAACCTGTCACCTCCTATATTTTTTGGAGGGGGGTAATATCACTCAATCTAAACCCTCTTAATAAATTTCAATTATACTATGCAATATTATTAACTAGAGTTGTATTATTGTACATTAGATCTCTAGAATGTATTTTTCTTGCATAAATGAAACTTGTCCTACCCATAACCCCCAACCAACATTCTATTCTGTTTCTATGAGTTTGACATTTTTAGATTCCACATATAAAGAACATCCATTTCTTTCCTCCAAGAAATATTTACTAATTATTATATGAGAAAACTTTTCTTAGCATTGATTACACTGTGGTGAGAATAAAACAAAAAACAACAAGTAAGTAAGTTCTCTGCACTTGCAGTGTTCAGTCTAGTAGAAGAGATAGACATTAGATATTTACCTTGTTTTATTAATAATTTTAAAAGAATAGATTCTTGTGAGAGAGAGCAAATGTAGATACCTAATTGAAATTGCTTTGGGGAAGGAGGTCAGATAACTTCTGAGAAAGGAACATTTAAATTAAAACTTCAAGGATGGATAGGATTTGCCCAAGAGGAAAGTTCAGGGGAAGAGTTCTCTGAGGAAAGAGGAAATATCACAACCACCCAGCAGTGCTCAAAGATTCAAGATTCACCCAACAGAATCAACTATCAGGTAGGATAATTCTTATATCATGCTTCTAAAACTTATTTCCTGGATAAGGTTCATTGAGTTGGATAATCCTTGTGTATGGAATCCATAGTGAAAAACCCCAGTGATTCTCATGACTAGATAAGATTTGACATTTATAATGGCTAAAAATAAACTTGAGCTAGTAAGACTTTTCCAATTTCACAGAAACTAATGAAGCCGCTTCTATTTCAGCTCATATTGTCACGTACACAGATATTCCCAAAAAGATCAGAAAATCTTAGGAAAGACATAAAATTAAATACTTACAGATGATTTCAGGTACAAGGGAAGTCAAGCAAACTGATTTCCTTCTTTCCAGGAGGACAACCTTGCCATTCAAAATCTATTAGAAAAATGTCTAGAGCATCTCTAACATCAAATAGTCATCTTATTTGTTATTCTGAAGAAAGTTAGTAGTTCTGGATGCTCACAAATTTTACAGCTTTCAGAACACTAAAATTTTTACAGAAGAATACAAAGTCTATTGAAGTGTGCCTCAAATCTCTAGACATCAAGATTTCTAGGCTACATCATATATGACAACAGAACTGCATGTTCCTCAATTAATTTGAAGAACTTGGTACATATTATCTAGATTGACTTATTACTCTCTTTCAAAAACCATTTTCCAAAGTATAGCTCAAATAATATTAATAAATGTTACTTAAAAGGAGAGTTTTTTTGTTTTGTTTTGTTTTGTTTTGTTTTTTTGAGAAAGAGTCTTACTATGTCGCTCTTGGGAGAGTGCTGTGGCGTCACACTTCATAGCAACCTCAAACTCTTGGGCTTAAGTGATTCTCTTGCCTCAGCCTCCCAAGTAGCTGGGACTACAGGCACTCACCACAAAGGCCAGCTATGTTGTTGTTGTTGCAGTTGTCATTGCTGTTTAGCTGGCCTGGGCCAGGTTCAAACCTGCCACCCTCAGTGTATGTGGCCGGTGCTGTGCTATGGGCGCCAAGCCAGGAGAGAGATTTTTTTAATATGGAACAAAGTTGGACAAAATAAAAAGTATTAATGCAGACCCCTTCATATGCTCATGTTCACTGATAATATAAAAAGAGAAGTTTCACTTCATAATATTTTTAAGATACATTCATCTATAAATATAAGATGGATAAAAGACTTAAGTGCAAGGAATGAAACCATAACATTTGAGGAAAAAACATAGTAAAAACTCTTCTAGTAATCAGCCTTGGCTGAGATCCCAAAGGCAAATACAGCAACAGCAAAAATAAGTAAATAAGACAATTAAATTACAAAGCATCTGCACAGCATGCAAAATAACCAACAAAGTGAACAGACAGCCTAGAGAATGGGAGAAAATATTCCCACACCACATATCCAGTAAAGGGTTAATATCCAGAATCTACAAAAACTGAAATCAAGACAAAACTAGACAATCCCATTAAAAAGTGGGCAAAAGACATGAACAGAAGTTTTTTAGAAGAAGATAGGCAAATGGCAAAAGAACAAAAAAACACATGAGGAAATGCTCAACATCACTAATCATCAGGAAATAAAACTAAATCACTAAAATCACCTTACCCCTCTCAGAATGGCCATCAATAAAATGTTCAAAAACAATAGGTGCTAGTGGGCGGCACCTGTGGCTCAGTGAGTTGGGCGCCGACCCCATATACCAAGGGTGGTGAGTTCAAACCCGGCCCCGGCCAAACTGCAACAAAAAATAGCCGGGCGTTTGTGGTGGGCGCTACTGGGGAGGCTGAGGCAAGAGAATCACCTAAGCCCAGGAGCTGGAGGTTTCTGTGAGCTGTGATGGCACAGCACTCTACCAAGGGCAATAAAGTGAGACTCTGTCTCTAAAAAAAAAAAAAAAAACAATAGGTGCTAGTGTAGATGCAGAAAGGAAGATTCTATGCTAGGTGGGAATGTAAATTAGTACAACCTCTATGGAAAATAGTATGGGGATTCCTCAAGGAAATAAAAGTAGATCTGCCATGTGACCCAGAAATCTCACTTCTAGGTATCTAACCAAAGGAAAAGAAGTCTTTATATAAAAAAGGCACCTGCATTTGAATGCTGATTCCATCATAATTCACCATAAAAAATGTGGAATCAACCTCAGGGCCTATCAATTTATTCACTTTATCATAATAAAAGATTAACAATATGTGGTATATATGTACCATAGAGTAGTACTCAGAAAAAGAAAAAAAAGAAAGAGATGAAATGTCTTTTGCAGGAACTTGGATGGAATCAGAGTATTATTCTAAGAGAAATACTCAGGAATGAAAAAAACAAACACCACATCTACTCTCTAATGTTTGGGAGCTAAAAGATGGTGTGCATGGGCACAGAAAATGTAAAAGTGATTGAAAATTAAGAAGGGAAGAGAGAGGAAGGTAGAGCTAGAAACGTACTTATCAGGTATGATGAATTCTATTCAGGTGATGGTTACACTAAATGCCCTGACTAAATCGTTCTGAAAGGTGTTCATGTAACAAAAATATTTCCACCCCCTTAATGTTTTAAAAAAATTAAAAATAGGCCCCATCATACAGCATGTCCATAAAGTTCATGTATATAATTTAAAATATACAATTATTTTAAATTGCACACATGAACTTTATGGACACCCCATATATCTGGTAATACCACTTCTGGTATTTACCCCCCAAAATTGAAATAAGGATCTCAAAGACATACTTGCACTCCAAAATTCATCACAGCATTATTCATGATAGCCCAGATGTAAAAACAACATAAATATCCCTTGAAAGATGAGAGAATAAAGAAAATTTTGTCTATGCAATGGAATATTATTCAGCTATTAAAAAAGGGAAACCCTACCATATCCCACAACACAGATGAACCTTGAAGACATATACCAGGGGAAATAAGCCAGTCACAGGACAAAAACTGTGATTTTACTTCTCTGCAGTATCTAAAATAGTCAAACTCATAGGAGCAGAGAGTAGAATGATGGTTTGCATGGACTGAAGGGAGAGGAAGAGAGAGTTGTTACTCAGTGGATATAAAGTTCCAGTTACACATAGAGACCTGCTACGCGACACTGTGCCTTTAGTTAACAATATTACATCGTGCACTTACAACCCCTAAAACAGATTTCATGTGAGGTATTATTATCATAATAAAAAAGAAAGAGAAATTAATATTTAAAAAAGAATAAACACACACCCATAATTTAAAACAGAATATCCAAAATCAGTAATACATTGGATGGGTTTAAGCAACAGACTGGACCCAACAGAAGAAAAGATTGATAAGCTAGAATAAAGGACAATAGAAATAATGCAAATTGAAGTACACAGTGAAAAAAAAAGACTTTAATAACAACAAAACAAAGCATAAGAGATATAGGGGATACTCTCCAAGAACTTAGCATGTGAATCTCAGAGGAGGGGGAGAGATACAGGAGACAGTAGCAATATTTGCAGAAGTAATGTGTATGCCTTAAATGATATTCAGAAAGCACATTATAAATAAGGCTTTATAAGGAAAAGCAGGTTGGACAAATGAGGTGCAACATAAAATGTACTAAACTTGAGCTTCTTAACCTGACCTAAGGTAGAAAACGTAAAGAAGAAAAGAGGAAATCTAGTGTCTAATCCACAGAGAAGACTATTCTTCCAAACGCAGGTGATCCAACCTCACAGCTCTCAGAAGACAGCAAAAGGAGAATCTGTCTACGCTCCCCTTTAGTCTTCTGCCAGAAAAATGAGATTCCCATTTCCTGTTGTCCCATTGCATGTACAGCAAGAAAGAAAATGGCAAAAGGTGGATGTCAGTGAAATCCATCTTCTTCTAGAACGTTTTGTGGGAGAGTCTACCCAGAAACTTGCACTCACATCCAGGCCTTTAACAAAGACACATAGAGTAGAAACTCAAAACCTATGGAAATATTCATAAAGGAAAAATACCTTGATGCATCCCTGAAATTCCAGTTTCTACACTTTGCATTTAAACTTTGTTCCAGACCGTATTATACAAAGAACAAAGTTCATAACCCCCAAACTTGTACCTGTGGGATTGTGCTTTAATGTGAAGCTTAGATAAGTTACTGAAGGGTTAAAAATCAGAAATTCACCGTGAGACTTTCTGATTCTAACTTCTACCAAAAAAGTATGTTGAAATCCATGACAGGCAAGTTTTTTATGGATAATTTCCTATCTTAAGAAGCAAACTAACATGAGTCTATGAAAGTGGTTCAGTATATTCCTTTTGATCTTTAATCTCTTCCCACCCTCCTATCACCAACACTATTCCAGTAATTCTTATCTCCTAAATTGATAAATGATGTTGAAGTAATGAACTCTATGACTCCAATAAGAATCTTAGAACACAGTCAGGTCTTGAAGTTATTGCAATTTTTAATATCTTTGCTAGCATTTTCCTCTGTTGTGTGTTTGTTCTTTCACAGCTCCCCACTTCAATTTTAAGAGAACCTGAATTTCCTCTTCTCTTTCAAACTTACCAGCAAGAGCAGGCTCTATTTTGAAGTTCCAGGAAGAATACTAAAAGGATGTCACATGGTATTTGCTGAAATTGCAAGGTACAGTGCTGAGAAGTGATTAGCACCTGCTTTTTTTTTTGTAGAGACAGTTTCACTTTATGGCCCTCGGTAGAGTGCCGTGGCCTCACACAGCTCACAGCAACCTCCAACTCCTGGGCCTAAGCGATTCTCTTGCCTCAGCCTCCCGAGGAGCTGGGACTACAAGCGCCTGCCACAGCACCTGCTTTTACAGGTCCTGAGCTCCTAAATTCATTCCTCTCATTCCAAGTAATTAAACAGCAAGATTATTTTGAGAAGCTGGGAAACTATTCAGATAACTTCATTAGAGAGAAAAATCCTTTCCTCTCCTAACAGAATTCTGTCCAAAATGCATACTTTTCTTAGCATTCCTGGGAGTGATGAAGTCTTGGGACATTTTAACTATGTGATGATTTCCAAAGAGTAAGAAGCTCTTAGAATTTAAACCAACCCTTAATAGTTAACAAGACTGTTCTGAGGACTTGCATCCCTACAAGTGATTGGCCACCATTAGAACACAAAGGGAATGATGACCTAATTCAGGAGACTGACAAGACTCCTGCCTGAAAATAATTAGAGGACATTTTCAGATGACTTGTGATGTGGAAAAGAACAATAGCCACCATTTATTAACTGCTTGTTACCGGCCAGTCTCCTACAGAAACTCTTCATCTACTATATGTGGTTCCAATTAGGGAGACTGCAGGCATTCAGAGAGAGGTCAGCATGGGAGAGAATGGTTTGAGGAAGAGGATCACGGAGCTGAGCTGCAGGTCTAGAAAGGCACAGAAGACAGGGAGCAGACTAGGAAGGGAGGGTGTCACAATCACACCTGTGATCAGTGAAATTTTGAGGGGAGACTCTTGAGCCTGGGGCTTCAGAGTGGGAAAAATTGATAACAAGAGTGATTGCAAAATACTGCCCAATTTTTTTTAACTTTCTCTATATCCATGACCTTTGCAATATAACTTACAGTTTCTCTCATCAAAAGGTCGAGTCTACTTCCTACCCCTTGACTACAGGCTGACCTTGTGACTTATTTTGGCCGATATAAAGGGGCAGTGGTGACAGTGTTTCAGTTCCAGGCCCAGGACTCTAGATGTCTAACCATGTCTTCCTCTCGTCCTCTTCTCCTTCTCTCTTGGACCCCTACCTCTTGCTATAAGAACAAGCCTGGGCTAGCCTCCCAGAGCAGGAGACCCCTGTGGAGCAAAGCTGATCCGCTGAGCCTGGGTCACTAGCCCAGCCAGCCACCCAGCCGACATGAAAGCTGATTGCAGGTTTAGGCACAAGGTCAGCGGAAACAGCATCAGTAGCTGTCTGATAGCAAATGACTGGCAAAAGTAAGGCCTATCTTTGAGGGGGTTAATTAAAAAAAGGAAAAAGTCACCTTTGAGTTGTGTGTTTTACTCTGCGAGCAGAATATCTATTTCTCTTGTATTTTCTCTTGTCTCACCTGCTTGCTCCTATTTCTTTTTTTAATTTTTATTAAATCATAGCTGTGTACATTAATATGATCATGGGGCACTATACACTTGGTTCATAGATCGTTTGACACATTTTCATCACACTAGTTAACATAGCTTTCATAGCATTTTCTTAGTTATTTTGCTAAGACCTTTACATTCCACATTTACTAAGATTCACATATACCCTTGTAAGATGCACCGCAGGTGTAATCCCATTAATCCCCCTCCCTCCACCTACCTCACCCCTCCCTCCCCTCCCTTTCCCCCTTCTCCCTATTCTTAGGTTGTAACTGGGTTATAGCTTTCATGTGAAGGTCCTATATTAGTTTCATAATAAGGGTGAGTACATTGGGTACTTTTTCTTCCATTCTTGAGACACTTTACTAAGAAGAATATGTTCCAGCTCCATCCATGTAAACACGAAAAAGGTAAAGTCTCCATCTTTTTTAAGGCTGCATAGTATTCCATGGTGTACATATACCACAATTTATTAATCCATTCGTGGATCGATGGGCACTTGGGCTTTTTCCATGACTTAGCAATTATGAATTGGGCTGCAATAAACATTCTGGTACAAATATCTTTGTTATGGTGTGATTTTTGGTCTTCTGGGTATATGCCCAGTAGAGGAATTACAGGATTGAATGGCAGATCTATTTTTAGATCTCCAAGTGTTCTCCATATCTCTTTCCAAAAGGAATGTATTAATTTGCATTCCCACCAGCAGTGCAAAAGTGTTCCCTTTTCTCCACATCCACGCCAACATCTCTGGTTTTGAGATTTTGTGATATAGGCTAGTCTCACTGGAGTTAGATGATATCTCAAAGTAGTTTTGATTTGCATTTCTCTGATGATTAAAGATGATGAGCATTTTTTCATATGTCTGAAGACCGTGCACCTGTCTTCTTCAGAGAAGTTTCTCTTCAAGTCCCTTGTCCAGCCTGTGATGGGATCCCTTGTTCTTTTCTTGCCAATGCGTTTGAGTTCTCTGTGGATTCTGGATATTAAACCTTTGTCGGAGACATAACCTGCAAATATCTTCTCCCATTCTGAGGGCTGTTTGCTTGCTTTACTTATGGTGTTCTTGGCTGTGCAGAAGCTTTTTAGTTTGATCAAGTCCAAATAGTGTATTTTTGAAGCTGCTTCAATTGCCCGGGTGGGGGCCTTCTCATAAAAAACTCACCCAACCCAATTTCTTCAAGGGTTTTCCCTACACTCTCTTCTAGTATTTTTATAGTTTAATGTCTTAGGTTTAAATCTTTAATCCAGTGAGAATCTATCTTAGTTAATGGTGAGAGGTGTGGGTCCACTTTCAGTCTTCTACAGGTTGCCAGCCAGTTCACCCAGCACCATTTGTTAAATAGGGAATCTTTTCCCCACTGAATGTTTTTAATTGGCTTGTCAAAGATTAAATAACGGTAAGTAGCTGGATTCATCTCTTGGTTATCTATTCTGTTCCAGACATCTACTTCTCTGTTTTTGTGCCAGTACCATGCTGTTTTGATCACTATTGATTTGTAGTATACTCTGAGGTCTGGTAGTGTGATTCCTCCTGCTTAGTTTTTATTTTTGAATAATGTCTTGGCTATTCGAGGTTTTTTCTGATTCTATATAAAACGAAGTGTTGTTTTTTCAAGATCTTTAAAGTATGACAGTCGAGCTTTAATGGGGATTGCGTTGAAATTATATATTGCTTTGGGTAGTATGGATATTTTAACAATGTTGATACTTCCCAACATGAGCATGGTGTATTTTTCCATTTGTTAACATTTTCAGCTATTTCTTTTCTTAGAGTGTCATAGTTCTCTTTATATAGATCTTTCACGTCCTTTGTTAGATAAACTCCCAAGTATTTCATCTTCTTTGGCACTACTGTGAATGGGGTAGAGTTCTTAATTGTTTTTTCAACTTGACTATTGTTGGTATATATAAAGGCTACCGATTTATGAATGTTGATTTTGTAACCTGAGACACTGCTGTATTCCTTGATCACTTCTAAGAGTTTTGTAGTAGAGTCCCTAGTATTTTCCAGATATACAATCGTATCATCTGCGAAGAGCGAAAGTTTGATCTCTTCTGACCCTATGTGGATACCCTTGATCACCTTTTCTTCCCTAATTGTGATGGCTAAAACTTCCATTACAATGTTAAAGAGCAATGGAGACAATGGGCAGCCTTGTCTGGTTCCTGATCTGAGTGGAAATGATTCCAATTTAACTCCATTCAATATGATATTGGCTATGGGTTTGCTGTAGATGGTCTCTATCAGTTTAAGAAATGTCCCTTCTATACCAATTTTCTTAAGTATTCTGATCATGAACGGATGTTGGATGTTATCAAAAGCTTTTTCTGCATCGATTGAGAGAATCATATGGTCTTTGTTTTTTAATTTGTTTATGTGCTGAATTACATTTATAGATTTACGTATATTGAACCAGCCTTGAGATCCTGTGATAAAACCGACTTGGTCATGATGTATAATTTGTTTGATGTGTTGCTGGATTCTGTTTGTTAGAATCTTATTGAATATTTTTGCATCTATATTCATTAGTGATATTGGTCTATAATTTTCTTTTCTTGTTGGGTCTTTTCCTGGTTTGGGGATCAGGGTGATGTTTGCTTCATAGAACGTGTTGGGTAGTCTTCCTTCTTTTTCTACCTTTTAGAACAGGTTGAGTAATATAGGTACTAATTCCTCTTTAAAGGTTTGGTAGAATTCTGACATAAAACCATCTGGTCCCGGGCTTTTCTTTTTGGAGAGATTTTGTATGGTTGACGTTATTTCCGAACTTGATATGGGCCTTTTCAACATTTCCACTTGATTTTGGTTAAGTCTTGGAAGGTGACGTGCTTCCAAGTAACGGTCAATTTCCTTCAGATTTTCGTATTTCTGAGAGTAACGTTTCTCGTAATATTCATTAAGGATTTTTTGGATTTCTGAGGAGTCTGTTGTTATTTCATCTTTGTTATTTCTGTATGATGAGATTAGAGATTTTACTCTTTTTTTCCTGATTAGGTTGGCCAAAGGTTTATCTATTTTTTTGACCTTTAAAAAAACCCAGCTTTTTGATTTATTGATCTGTTGTATTATTCTTTTGTTTTCAATTTCATTTAGTTCTGCTCTGATTTTGGTTATTTCTTTTCTTCTACTGGATTTGGGGTTGGTGTGTTCTTCCATTTCCAGTCTCTTGAGATGTCCCATTAAGTTGCTTACTTCCTCTCTTTCCATTCTCCTGAGGAAGGCTTGCAGTGCTATAAATTTCCCTCTTAGAACTGCCTTTGCTGTGTCCCAGAGCTTCTGATAGTTCGTGTCTTCATTGTCATTTTGTTCCAGAAATTTGGCAATTTCCTTCTTGATCTCATCTCTGACCTAGCTATCATTCAACATAAGGTTATTTAAGCTCCATGTTTTTGTATGTGTATGCAGATTCCTGTTGTTACTCATCTCAAGTTTTATTCCATGATGGTCCGAGAAGATGCATGGAATAATTTCTATTCCTTTAAATTTACTGAGGTTAGACTTGTGACCTAAGATGTGATCGATTCTGGAGTAAGTTCGTGGGCTGATGAGAAGTATGTGTATTCAGTTTTGTTGGGATGAAATGTTCTGTAGATGTCTGCTAAATCTAAATGCTGGATGGTTAGATTTAAATCTAGAATTTCTTTATTCAGGTTTTTGTTGGAGGATCGATCCATCACTGCCAAAGGAGTGTTAAAATCCCCGACTATTATAGAGTTGGAGGAAATCAAGTTGCTCATGTCTGTTAGAGTTTCTCCTACAAATTGAGGTGCATTCTGGTTGGGTGCATAGATATTAATAATTGAGATCTCATCATATTGAGTCTTACCCTTAACAAATATGAAGTGACCATTTTTGTCCTTCCTTCCTTTTGTTGGTTTAAAGCCTATTGTACCCGCAAATAAAATTGCAACTGCTGCTTTTTTCTGGTTACCATTTGCCTGAAATATGGATGACCATCCTTTCACCCTGAGTCTGTATTTGTCTTTTAAGTTAAGATGTGCCTCTTGTATGCAACAAATGTCTGGCCTGAGTTTTTGTATGCAGTCAGCTAACCTATGTCTCTTTAGAGGGCAGTTTAAGCCATTCATGTTAATGGAGAGTATTGATAAGTTTGGTGAAATTTGGGGTATTGAGTTTTTCAAAAGTCCAGTGGGCATTTTTAATCCTTTTGCCATTGTGGAAGTTGGAGTTTGATCAGAAGTTTCTGAGTGAGTTTACTTTTGTAGTAGAGGATTGGGTTGGTTATTATGGAGGATAGGTCTGAGAATATCCTGAAGAGCTGGTTTGGTTATGACAAATTTCTTTAGCATATGTATGTCATTAAAGTATTTAATTTCTCCGTTGTAAATGAAACTCAGTTTAGCTGGGTACAAGGTCCGGGGTTGAAAGTTATTTTGCTTGAGGAGATTAAATGTTGATGACCACCCTCTTCTGGCTTGAAAAGTTTCAGCAGAGAGATCTGCAGTCATTCTAATGTTCTTCCTGTTGAAGGTAATAGATTTCTTTTGCCTGGCCGCTTTGAGAATTTTCTCCTTCATATTAACTTTAGTGAAGTTAATTATGATATGCCTGGGGGATGTCTTATTGGAGTTGAGTCGTGCTGGGGTTCTGAAGCTATCTGCTATCTGAATTTCAGGTTCTCTAGGCATGTCTGGAAAATTCTCCTTCATAATTTCATGCAGAAGGGCCTCTGTGCCCAGTGAGGCCACTTCATCTGTTTCAGGAATTCCTATGAGATGGATATTTGCCTTCTTCGAGTTATCCCAGAGCTCTGTGAGTGAGTGATCCATTTTTGCTCTCCATTTCTCTTCCTCTTTGAGAGTTTGGGAGCGTTCAAAGGCTTTATCTTCGATGTTGGAGATCCTTTCTTCTGCTTGGTCCATTCTGTTGCTAAGGGATTCTACTGTATTTTTCATATCTTTGAGGATTGCAAATTCTTGTTTCAGTGTGTCTAAGTCTTTGGTGGTTTTGTCTTTAAATTCATTAAATTCTTGAGACAGCTTTTGAATTTCTCCACGAATTCCTAATTCCATTTTGTTAATCTTGTTTGCTATCCAAATTCTGAACTTGATTTCTGACATCTCAGCCAGTTGTTTGTGAATGGGATCTTCAATTACATCTGCCGTATCTTTCCTTGGGGGTGTTGATCTATTCTGGTTATTTATGTTACCAGAGTTTTTCCGCTGATTCCGCCCCATGATTGTTTTACTCCCTTTGATTTTCCTCTGGTGTTTTGTTGAGGACCCGTACAGTGGCCTGAGAAACTGGGGCTCTGTTTGGTGTAGAGGGGCTAAGTGGTTCTGTCTTGTTTTCAGCTGGTTTCTATTTGACCCTAGTGAAACAGTTACTCTGGGTTGAAGTCTCAGCTGTGGAGAAATACCAGCAATTAAGTCACCCCACCCACCACAGGCAACAAATGGAAAAGGAAAATCAAACCTTCCTATAACCACACACCCAGGGCACCACCTGGATAGTCCCAAGTGAGTGACTCAGTTCAAAAGGTCCAAATCAATTGTCTCAGTCAGCAGCTGCCTCGGGTGGGAGAGTTCAAGAGGTCCCTGGGAACTGGATCACAGGGGTCTGGTGACTGCTCTAAAATGGCTTGCTCCAGTGCTGCGTGGAGTCAGGAAGAGCCAGCAGTAAATAGATCAGTCTGGGAAGATTGATGCCTCCTTCCCCACCTTGTAGCTCTGTCACACTCAGTCGCTGCTAGCCCCTCAGGACTGTGACCCAGTCAGTTGTCTGCAGTAAGCAGATACTCCAGGGGTTTGCACCTGCCTAAGTCACAGGGTAGTCTGTGTCTGCTCGACTAGGCCGCTATTCTCTGTCTTTATCCAGCAGGGAGTGGTGTGGCCTGTCAACCTCGGGCAATTGATGGATGCTGGAGGTGTTCACTCAGTTCCAGCCCCACCCTTATTTTATGTTACTGGGTGAAGGGAACAACCCTGTGGGAGTTTGTTTCTGACCTTGCCAGATTCCTCTGCAGAGGAGAGGCTGATTTGAGTTCCCAGACCCTGTGCCTCAGGCCCTGTCTCTTTAGTCCTGCGGGTTTGTATTCGCAGCATAATCAGTTGTTGGCTGTAGCCTCTTGGCCTCCTTTGTCTGTGGGCTGGTGATCCCCTAAGGGCCAGGTGCGTCTTAGGCTCAGTAGAGCGGTTCTCTGGATCAGCCCCACCCTGGGAATTTCCCAGCTCTGCGGGTGTATTTTCTAGTCCCCGTGTTCCACCCAGGTCGGTACCATCTCAGGAAAACCCTTTACTCACAGGGCCTGTGTTTCAGTCCCAGGTCTGTTCCATGGTGGTTGCCATCCGAGAAGATGCTCGGCCTCATCTGGTTGCCCAGGAAGACAGGATGAGAGGCTATGAGTTATCTGGGGGTGGGCCTTGTTATTGCTGAAGACGGCTGTTGCTCTGCACCTTGGGGCACCACCGCTCCAGTGTATTTCCCTCTCAGCCGACCGTTGTCTTCTCGCTCCTTTGCTACAGAGTCAGCACTGGCCAGCTGCAGTCCAGGTCCTGTCTACATCTCTCGAGAGTTCACCCAAGAATCTGGACTCTTGGGGGGGCAGGTCTCCAGATCACGGAGTGAGAGTGGAGGAGATTGTTAGGAGCTCAGGTTTGCAGGTCATAACACCAAGCTCATTGAGACCAAATGAACAATTTAACAGATACAAAGGTTACTAGGCACATGGGCCTATAGACACAGAGACAGACGGAGACACATAGACATACAGGCAACAGCCACAACAACAGCAATATCAGACCAACTGCAATAAAAATAGTGATAATCGTAAAATAATCGAAAGAAAGTGAAAAAAAAGAGAGAAAAAGTGGTGTTAGAAGGAATGTTAAATGAGAAGAAAGAGGAAATTAAAATTGGAAGACATAGAAATATAGATATATCTATATAAAAAGTAATAATAAAAAATTATTGAAATATGCTCTAAGAAAATGGTGAGGAAAAAACAGACAAAAACAAAACAAAACAAAAAAACCCACGAAATCCGAAACCAAACCAAAACAAAACAAAACAAAAAAAAGGCACCAAATACAAAAATATTCTTGTGTGTAGAAATATAAATATCTATATGTCTGCTGTAGGGATCAACTTGCATGGGAATATATTCATACTGCGATATACTTTGTGGACACCAGGTGGTGCTGTGAGTGGTTCCGAGACTTATACCTGATTTACAGTTTATACCGTTACCATGGTAACCACCTTCCATGGCCATCGCCATTTTGGAATTTCTGTAAAAGATTGTCGCCTAAGGGGGCGGCGCCTGTGGCTCAGTGAGTAGGGCGCCGGCCCCATATGCCAAGGGTGGCGGGTTCAAACCCAGCCCCGGCCAAACGGCAACAAAAAAATAGCCGGGTGCTGTGGCGGGCACCTGTAGTCCCAGCTACTCGGGAGGCTGAGGCAAGAGAATCGCTTAAGCCCAGGAGCTGGAGGTTGCTGTGAGCTGTGTGATGCCACGGCACTCTACCAAGGGCTATAAAGTGAGACTCTGTCTCTACAAAAAAAAAAAAAAAAAAAAGATTGTCGCCTAAGAATTGTGCAACCTCGACTGTTCTTTTCCAGACAGCACTTGCCACCGACTTTCCCACTCAGTGCAGGTGTCCACGCTTCGTAAGTCCCTCCACTCTGTTCCCAGGTTCCCCTGCAAACTGGCGACTGCAATCGGCCATAAGGGGAGTGGTGCTGAGTTAGCGCTTTCATTGGCCGGCTCCCGGCTCTATCTCCTGTAGCTGGTTCCTGTGGTTTTAGCAGCCAAAGCTGGTCCGCGGCTCAGTAGCTTTGCAGCTCCAGAAGCCAAAACTGGGTCCTAGGCTTCAAGCCGGTTCCTGTGGTTGGAGCGCTCGGGGGACTTATTCTCAGTTTTATGGATCAGAGTTTCCCTTTTGGATGGACACCCACTAGTTCCCCGCGCAGCCTGAACCGCCAGCCCCCTCCAACGCCTGGGGGAAAGGTGCCCGCCCTTTTGGGTAGTTCAAAATGTCTGTTTCCCGGGCAGGATCCCTTCCCTTCAATTGTCCAACAGTTTGCCCAGCTCCCCGTGGTTTTGAGTGGCTCTCCTTTTGGAAGCCTCCCTCAGTTCAGGATTAATTATTTGTCAGTTGGATATTGTCAGCATTTATAAGCTGCTGACCTCCATAGGGGAGGGGTCTGCTGGCCGGCACGGCCGAGCAGGGAAGAATCTCTACAACAGAGTCTGTGATTTTAAATTCCCCCTCATATATAGCAAACCGCCAGTTCGCTGGGCGTCTCCAGCTGTCTGTCCACTCCAATAATCCACACAAAGGGAAGGTCCAGATGGCCTTTCCTCTCACCTGGTGGCTTGGGAGAGGCGGGCTGCTTGCTCCTATTTCTTTTGCTGGTTCTTTCCTTTGCTGGTGTTGGCCAGCCCAGAGCGAGTCCTTAGACCTTCTGCCCAGCAAAATCCACTGGGCTGTTAACCTCAGCTGGCCACTTGGGTTTCCAGTCCATCTGTGTACTGAGAACTGTTTTCTATCCTTAGCCTCTGCCATTCTACTGAAGTCCTATTGGTTCTCTCTCAGGAACCTGTGATTTCTACCAGGCCCAGGCAGCATTCCCCATTTTACTCAGAGTGAAAACCCATGTGCCCACTCTTGTCTCATGTGCTTTGTATGGCCAGCCTCATGACGGTCCCCCTGCTACTTCACTGTACCAACTGTCTGCCCTTGTTCTTCTCAAACATGTCCAAAATGGTCCTGCTTAAGCTTTTGCTCAAGCTGTTCACTTCACCTGGAATTTTCTTTCTGAAATACGCACTTCTATCTTAGGACTTTGATTTAGCTGTCGGATGCTTCTTTTGAAGGCTGGAGATTCCTATATGACTAACCACCTCCTTCCCCCAACTGAGTTCAACTCTTTTGCTCAGATGAGGGATGATAAGAGACAGCTAAATGGGGACTCCAGAAGAGCAAGGGATGGTCTTGGGGCTCCCACCTATAAACCTAGCACTATGGGAGGATAAGGCAGGAGGATCCCTAGAGACTAGGAGTCTGAGACCAGCCTGAGCAACAGCGAGATCCCATCTCTACTAAAAACAGAAAAATAAGCCGGGCATTGTGATGGGTGTCTGTAGTCCCAGCTACTCAGAAAGCTGAGGCAAGAGATCACTGGAGCCCAGAAGTCTGAGGTTGCTGTGACCTAGGCTGATGCTAAGGCACTCTAGCCTAGGCAACAGAGTGAGAGTGTCTCAAAAATTAATAAATAAATAAAGACAGTCTTGGTTACTGAGATCTTCTAGCATCTAGAGCAGTAACTGACCACACTAGCCCTCAGCAAATTATCAGTGAAATAAATGAACGAAGATGTAGTAAACTGCAATGTTTGGCAAAAGGAAAAATACCCCAACCACTGGCATAACAGGGTCCTCCTAAATAATGGCAGTATGGCTCAAGGCATGCACAGAGGGTGCGCAAAACATACACACATGTAAGAAAGAAGACTGCATTAAATTCATAATACTCAAGTCACATTTGACTTTTACAATTTTATGAGGAGCTCAATGGGACTTGTATCCATCTTTTGTTATGGAATGTATTGAGTATTCCAATTTTAATACAGTTTTTTCCTTCCTACACATTTTTGGGGGGCACCCTCTGTATATGCATGTAGCTTCTTGGTTCAAATCCTCACTCTTTTACTTGGTAGTGGGATCCTTGAGACCTATTATTTGTCATCTCTGTGCTTTGTTTTCTCTTCCATAAAATGAGGTGAATTCTAGGACCTGCTTCACAGGCCCACAGTGTGGGTTGAATGAGCAAATTTTTATAAAGTAATCCCAAGACGATTATCAATATTAAATAAACATTGCATTTCACTAATGGTACCTAGCTCATAGACTTAAAGATTGAATACAAATTTATGTGAAGTTTTAACATAATGAATGCTCAGTTGATATCAGCTGGTTATCTCGTTTCTGTATTTCCAGGACATTTACTGTTTCCTCAGGAAGAAGTTGGAAATACCTAAGCATTTCACTCCTAGTGAATAATTTGTTGTGTGTGTGCTTTTAATTAAACACGAGATCACTCTGCATTGCCTGGGCTGGCCTCGAACTGACCTGCACTCAGTTGATCCTCCTGTCTCAGCTTCCTAACGGAACAATATGTCTTTAAAACAGACTTTCCTTTATGATAAATCCAAAATACACCCTACCTCTGTGTTGTTTATCAGTTCAGCTAAGGTCTTTTGGCCAGTTTGCTTCTTTCTCTAATGTGACATTTCATGACTACCAACTTTCTCCTAAGAAGCCACGATTCGCCTCTTTAATGAAGGAGTTGTGTGTTTAACCATAAAAATTAACACTGACCAACAGAAACCTTGCACTTAATAAGTTCTTTAGAAAAGGATTGTTACTACTTTTTCATTACTATCATATTATAACTACAATTAGTCCTTGGAATCCAAAACCAGCTTAAATTGGAAAAGGCCAAATAATTGTCATTTTCTTAATGAACTTTACTTGTGTGCTTAGTAAGCGCATTGCCTGAGAATACATATTTGCTATCACATTTTCTCCTGAGGGACAGGCGGACCTGATGGACCCTATTACGCTGCTGGCATTCACTGTTTTGGGTATTATGTTGAGAGAGAGCAGAGGAGGCGTTTGGCAGGAGGGAGGGATTGCTTTTCCATAGATCTTTGGATCATCTGACTATTGTTCTGTTTTATTGATCCACATGGACTCTATCTTTGCAGATCTGAACAATTACTAAATTCAATGAAAATAAAATTAAAAGCCCCACCAAGAACTAAAAAGATGATAATAGTAGATTTCATTTTCTTGGTCCTGGAAAATATCCTTCTCACTAACCTGTCTGCTATTTTATACCCTCAAGTATGCTGTGTGTTCTTTCTTCCCAGAAGAACTGTGTCTATGTTAGTTCAATTCCTGGAAACAATTCATCATGCCAGCATGACATTTACTACCAATACATGATATTTAAGACACTCATTTTCCCAATTCTCTCATTAGGATGGGCAGTGCTGACAACCTTTCTAGAAGACATAACTCACCATATGTTGAACTGACTTATACACCAATTTTTAAGTCAAAGGGAAAAAGTTAAGAAATACATTATGTAGGTGAGAATACCAGTGTTTTGAGTATATCATCACATGAGTAGACTAGAACTCAGAGAATCACATAACTGAAGGGAATTTGAGACTTTTCTTTCTATCCTTGCCATCACCATTGTTAACATCTATATTGAAACCACCACTTCAACCATATGGCACTGTGTGTGTATACATACATGTATCATTTGCTGAAAAGGCCAAGAAAATCTGAAAGCTCCTTTGTAGCTATGATGATGGGTTTGGAGATTTTTTAATCCTCCAAAGGTTGACTTTCTTTATCAAGTAAAAACTCAGTTCTACAAGAAAGCCAGCATAAGCTGTGTGGTAAAAAAAATAACATTGATCTAAAAATCAGAAGACACAGGTTTAAGATCTGGCCTTTCCATTACTTTATACATGACCCCAAGCAAGTCTCAGTAGCTCCCTGGGATTCAGGTTTGAGTAATCTCTAAGGATCCCTCCCAATTTAAAATTCCTTGACACTGTGAGTTTTCTACATTACTTGGACTTTTTGGTTTAAGGACTTCATATGACCACCATAGACAACCTACTTACTTCTGCAAGAAAAGACTTGGAAAATGTTTTGCTAGACAGAAAAGTTTAGTATGTTTGCATTAAGTTATTTAATATGTTTAAATTAGGCTGTCAAGTTTAACTTTAGATTAGCCAGAATTATGTGGATTATAATGCTGAAATACCCAGATTTTTTCCTGCATTCAGCTTTTAGTAGAAAGATAAAATATGACAAGAAATTTAAGATCAATGTGCTTTTTCTAAAATAGCCATGACTTAGAGTTGATATTAGACCAGACATTATCAGTCTCTAATTGCTTTCTCTATTACTCTTTGTGCACAGTGGCCATAAATGTTCATAATGACCTCAAGTTACAGGATCTTCAAGCACCAAAAAAATAAGCTATGCTAAAATTATCTATTAAGAGAGGAAAGTCATATGATACATAGATATAGTTTTTGCAGTTTTGACCGGGACTGGGTTTGAACCCATCACCTCCAGTATATAGGGCTGGCACCCTACTCCTTTGAGCCATAGGCGCCGCCCTGTCATACAATATCTTAAACACTTTCAAATATGTTTTTAAGAAAAAAAAATTTGATGAAGCCATTGCTCCACAAATATGTATTATGAAGCATAAGTTATTCTAGGCATGCAAAAATTTGAGAAATCTTATCCTCAAGGAGTTTTTTGTGTTAACAAATGAGAGAATAGGAAACCAGACGGTAATGAATATCATGTGTGTTCATAGTTGCTATGGTAAATTGACTATCATCATCTATCCCAAACTCCTTTCAGAATGCTTTTCCATTCTATATAATGTAGAAGGCTAAAAACTACATTTCCCAGAATCCTTTAAAACTAGAGTTCTGTATGCTAATTAGATTCATCCAATTAGATGCATGGCTTGAGATCAGTAAGAACTTCATTATAAGAGATTTGCCAGAAGTGAGCGAGAAGCCTTCTGACTGCTGCTACCCTTGTTTTTTCCCAGCAAGCCAGGCAGGTTGTAGAGGTGGATGTTTCCACTCATTCTGTGGTTATTGGGCCATTTCCCCGGTGTTCCCTCTTCAATGTGGTAGGCGTTGGTTTTTCTTCTGACGGGCTGGTTAGGTGGTCTTATTGGTGATACTCCTACACACTCAGCCTAAAAGCTTCCAACTATTCTGTAAACATGCCTATGTCCATATTAAATCCCTTTCAGTTTAAAATAGCTGATGTGACTCCTATTTCCAGCAGCAAATATTTTCTGACAGTATTTGTAGACCAATGTTCAGGCTGTCAGAGTTAAGAGAGGAAAATAAACAATCAGAACGAGAATTATAAAGAAAGGTTTTATGGACTAAGCATGACAAAGCTGCACATTTGAAGAATAGGTAAATGCACATTGGATAAATATTTCAAAAGTCTGGGTAAGATCTGAGTCCAGATTCATACTTGCACTTTATACATGTATCAGTAATTTTGATTTTGCACCAGTCTGCAGATTATAAGACCTTAGAAGACCTCAAAAGCCACTGTTTTGAGATACTTTGTTTTACTAACCTCAATTTAAAGAAATTCTTAATTTTTTCAGGCTCCACTGTGTGAAATGATTCCCCAAAGAGCAGTGTCTGTTGGTTTAGCTTAAGAACTTCAGAGTAAATCACAAACGATCAAAGATGTATTCCAGATATTTTATGGATAATGCATAAGCCAGGAAAGGCCAGAAAATATAGGCTTAAGGATAAAAAACCTTCTGAGTCTGCCCTTTGTGCCAAAGTATTACAAGGATTGTAGTTTGGCTTTGTGGCTTTAAGGCCTCAAATCACAGAAGGTCAAATTATAATAGGAAGTGGTGCGGGGGGATTTCAGGAGCATTGTTCTAATTGACAGAAACCTCAGCCAGGTTAGGAAGCACCAGTGTGCAGTTTTCATCTTCTTGCCTTGGACTGTTGTAGCATTTTCTTGCTGCCTGAAGTTAACCACTGCAAAGCAACCTGGTCTTTTATTGGGCCTAGTTTTTTTAATTATAGAGAGCAATTGCCTATGAATTCTTCTCCCTAAGGTATTAAGTGATAAGCATTTTTCTTTCTACTTATTCATCTGAGTGATTAACCACCTCTGGCCAGGCCTATGTGGTCGAAGGCTCCTCTTGACATAAAACCTCAGGGGACACTGTTGGTTATTTGCATGTGAGAGCAGGATTTACATAGTAGCTCTACCTCTAAACCTCTGCTCAGTTACACATCAACAACCACAGAGCACAGCAAACTAGTTAAGACCAGGAAAGGGCTAAACTATCAGATCTTTCTATTTTCATGGGACTTGACAGTTAATTGAAGTACAGAACATACAATAGAGCCTCTGTAAGTTGATCACTCAGTGGATTGTAACAAACTGGTCAACATACAGAGGTAGTCAACAAAAGGAATTTCCATTGTGTACATGTGGTGCATGTCTAGTCTCTGAAAATTAGGTTAACTTAAGGAGGTGGTCCCCACCAACCTGTGAATGGATTAACAAACCATGGTATACCATGGAGTACTATTTAGCTGTAAGAAAAGATGGAGACTTTACAATCTCCAAAATGTGGAAACAGCCTAAATGCCCACCAACCCAGGAATGGATTAACAAGCTGTGGTATATGTATACCATGGAATACTATTCAGCCATTAAAAAAAATGGAGACTTTACATCCTTCGTATTAACCTAGATGGAAGTGGAAGACATTATTCTTAGTAAAGCATCACAAGAATGGAGAAACATGAATCCTATGTACTCAATCTTGATATGAGGACAATTAATGACAATTAAGGTTATGGGGGGGAAGAAGAAAGAGGGACGGAGGGAGGGGGGTGGGGCCTTGGTGTGTGTCACACTTTACGGGGGCAAGACATGATTGCAAGAGGGACTTTACCTAACAATTGCAATCAGTGTAACCTGGCTTATTGTACCCTCAATGAATCCCCAACAATAAAAATAAATAAATAAATGTGCATAGTTGAGACAGAAAAAAAAAAAGAAAAGATGGAGACTTTACATCTTTTGTGTTTACGTGGATGGAGTTGAAACACATTTTTCTTAGTAAAGTATCACAAGAATGTAAATAAAGTATTCAATGTACTCAATACTAATATGAAACCAATATATAAACAACTACATGCCCACACAAAAGAATAAACCCAAGCATAGTCTAGAGAGGAAGAGGGGAAAAGAGGGTGAAGAGAGGGTAGAGAAGGGATGGTTATTGGTGGGATCACACCTAATGTGCACAATGGGAGGATATTCAGCACGCCCCCTGGGTGAAGGACTCAACGGCAACTTGGGCTTTACCTTAGAAAAGAAAACAATGTAACCTAAACATTGTACCCTCATAGCAATCTGAAATTAAAAAAAAAAAGAAAGAGAGAAAAAGGAGGTGGTCAATGTAGGGATGGTGGTCAACTGTGGAAGTTGTATGATAATATCCTCCAGGAACCACCAAAGAATCAAAAGATTTTCCTGTTCTGTTTTTCTAGAAAACATGACAAGCACCCATCCTTTGTCACTGGTTGGCCGTATGAGCACTCTCAGTTTATTCCTCAATTAGTTGGATCATTAGGCAATTATAAATATCCTGCAAAGAGTCAGAAGGGACATAACAGTCACTAACCCCGTGAAATTGGTAACAGGGGTTCTGGGATTCAGGGTTAATTGCTCCAGGGGCTTCCAGCTCCAAGTGAACAAAAATGTGAGAAGAAGATGGTAGGAAGGCCTTCTCTGTTTCTAGAAATTAATTTTAGGGTATATTTTATTGACCATGACAAAATTAAGCTAAAGGAAGTCAGAGGTCTTCTAATGGATGGTGGGTCACAGTCTAAACTAGGTATCTTTAACATAATCTTTGGAGGGTTCCTTAAATCTTGTTAGATCAGCAGGGCTTCTCTGGCCTGCCCAAAGTCTCTGTCAAACTCTCGCTCCTTCCTACCTTGATGAAATCAATGCGACAGACCTTGGGCCTATCTCTGTGGTAAGGGCGGCGCCTGTGGCTCAGTGAGTAAGGCACCGGCCCCATATGCCGAGGGTGGTGGGTTCAAGCCCAGCCCCGGCCAAACTGCAACAAAAAAATAGCCAGCCGGGCGTTGTGGCGGGCGCCTGTAGTCCCAGCTGCTCGGGAGGCTGAGGCAAGAGAATCGCCTAAGCCCAAGAGTTAGAGGTTGCTGTGAGCTGTGTGATTCCACAGCAGTCTACCGAGGGTGATAAAGTGAGACTCTGTCTCTACAAAAAAAAAAAAAAGAAGTCTGATGCTTAGGTAAGGTAGCGTTTATGGTAGCAGAGAGAGAGATGAGAAGGTTTAATCCTCTGACAAATCACCCCTACCTGTGACTGTACTCAATAGATTCATAAAAAGTCATTCCTTTAACCCTTTGGACTTGAGAACTGGAAAATCAGTTTGACAATCTTTTCTTATATTCCTATGTTTCTTGTATTCATTAACAGCAGCTTAATCTCAAGAACTGGGTAAACTGGTTCACTTAGTTATGAGTTTCTGACATTGAGCATTGCTGAAAACAGATATTCTCAGTAAATAATGATGAGTAAGTAAAATAGTGCAACTATTATAGGGAATTCGGGGATGGGGATAAATTGGTATGGGTCATCTGGGTACATAGGAGGTTAACACAAAGTTTTTTTCCCCATTAAATACAAATAGCATAGCTTTCATCTCAGTTCATTTGTGCTGCTATAACAGAATAGCACAGACTGGGTAATTTATAGGCAAGAGAAATCTACTTCTCATAGCTCTGGACACTGGGAAATCCAAGATCACGGTCTGGTGTCTGATGAGGTTCTGCTCTCTCTGTTTCCAAGGGGCGTCTTGCTGATGTGTCCTCTGCAGGGGAACAGAGGGCAAAAAGGGAGCAGCACTGTGTGAAGCCTCTGTTATAAGGGCCTTAATCTCATTCAGGACAGAGCCCTCATTACCTAATCCCCTCCCACAGGCTCTGTTTCTGCATGGTATTGTTTTGGAGATTATGTTTCAACATGCATTTGGGAGGGACACAGACATTCAAACTATAGCAGCCTCTCAACAGTAAGAGTTTTGTGTTATTATCATTTATACTCTGTCTTGAATTGAAAATGTATTATTAACTTTCTACGGAAGCTGAAAAGAGAGCATGAGAACATTGGGTACTCACAGATTGAGAGAGCCCAGGGATGCCTGGGGGGTGAGTGAGCAGACTGCAGAGACCCAGGTTTATGTTGGTAATAAAAGCAAAAACAAACTTTCTAAGTCTGTGGAACTTAGATTGGCTCTAGGGTAACACATTTTAGTGTTTTGTTTTTGTTCTGATAATCTATAAAATACCCCCTTATAGAAGAACAGCTCACCATTTAATCCTTTTAGAAACTTGAAAGGTGGCTGGGCACCTGGCCCTGGCCTGCTAAACAACGACAGCTACAAAAAAACAAACAAATAGCTAGGCATAGTGGTGGGCACCTGTTGTCCCAACTACTTGGGAGGCTGAGGCAAAAGAATCACTTTAGCCCAAGAGTTAGAGGTTGCTGTGAGCTATGATGCTGCGCACTCTACTGAGGGTTACATAGTGAGACTCTGTCTCATAAAAAAAAAAAAAAAGAAAGAAAAGAAAAGAAAGAAATGTGGAAGGCATTCTCTTTGTATCTTCCTTGCTGAAGACCAGTAAGGTCTTATTTCTTAATGATGAAGGGAGAGTCTATGTGGAAAGAAAAGATGCAAGTCAAAAATGTCTTCACTGTTAACCCACAAGATTAATTTAAGAAATGGAAGAAAAAAAAAGAACAAAGAGCATCTTAACGATGAATGTTCACAGAGAGACTATGTGGCTAGATTTTTGTTAAAGGGGATTTTGAACTCTATTGTCTTTTCTGAACTTAAAATACTTATGGAAGCAAACTTGTTTCTGGTTAAATTTGTTTAGCTTTCCTACAAAATGCATGTTAATAAACTTATTGCAAATGACAAACATTAGTGACCTATAAGACATTCCCCCTAACTTCCAAAGATGAGTGTGCTGGAAGAAATTTAGATCTCTAAAGCCATTTTCCCAGTAAAGGCTGATCATATTGGAAATACTAAAGGTAATACTGATTTTTATAGGAGGGGTGGGAATTCTTTGAGGTGAAATGTAAGTACCAGGAAATCTCAGAGGTCACTACTGCAGGGGAGAAACATTTCATGTTTGTTAAATTAAGAAATGGCATTTGACATTGAGTTCTTCCTCCTTACCTCGCAAGCTGCTAACTTAACCCAAATCTATACTAATTGAGGGTTTTGTTTGGCTCAAAAAATAGGTTCTTAAAAAAAAAGGCACGAATGTCCATATATCACACGCCATCCCTAATTATAAAATATAAATGGCAGTGCTGAATTGACTCAATTTCCCATTTCATATATCACATATGATATTAAGTTCAAAAAAGACAAACTATATTGAAGGTACTAGAAACATAAAACTTACATTCAAGCATGCTTTATCATGGGTTTTATGATATGAAGTCAATTTCATACTTTTCCATGTGACAAAAATGTGACTACTTCTAAACCTAGAAGACTTTTGGGATTTTTATAATATTGAAAATCATGGCATGGCAAAAACTTTTTTTCTTTTAATATGGTACAGCTCCTTTTTCATGAGGTTATTAAAGTTGATGACTATGTCCCTGCTAGAAATATAGACCAATAATTCAGAGGCAATCCTTTCCTCTTTAGAGAAAAGTACAAAAAGTACTTTCTCTGAAGGAGGGTTTGATCATCTATCTATACCTAACACCTGGTATCCTGACCCTATTTACCTGGTATCAGTAATTTTCTGCTTCTCTTTCGTTAAAATGGGCTGTTGAGACAAGAAACCAGAATGTCAGAAATAACAGGAGAGTGACTTGTGTTCAGGAACCCATATCCCAATCTATCTGTGGTTTACAGATAGATTTCCACCCTTTACAAGAGTAGAAAGGGCTATTTGAAAACATCTAGCTCAGTCTCCTCATTGTACACAAAATGAGGGAGCCTTGGCTTGGGTGTTCAAATAACTAGTCCAAGATTCCTCAACCACCTCATAGACAAGAAAAACCAGACTCCATAAAACCTTCCTCCCATGTCCCCTGCTTTTTAATCCACCCTTTATTGTCCCTTTAAATTCTCTAAATTTTTCATATATGCAGCTTATTCCTTCTGGAGATGGGTCTTCATGAGGGAATACTGCAGTATGTCCCAAAAGTCATTCCCAAATTTGCCATATATATGGAAAATGGGAAATTGTAGCTAAATGTACCTTTCTTTACAAAATACTCATTACACAATTTTACAAAATATTCTCTATGTATTGGCCACCTCTTTGTAAAACTGTGTAATGGACATTTTGTAAAGAAAGGTACACTTAGCTACAATTTCCCATTTTTCCTGTGTATAGCAACTTTTAGGGGTGACTTTTGGGAATACACTGTACTGTAGGTCACAAACCCTAATAAAGTCAACTCAAGTGTTGAAGGGGACTACACACATGATCTTACTTTTGTTAGGGACCTCGCTCTGTTCAATTTTTTTCTATACCATCTTGCACAAATAGACATCTGTCCTCTGCTTGAATTATTACAATGTCAGAGAATGCTTGAATTTCCAAGACAGGCCACTGCATTACTGAACAAGCACTTCTTAGGTAGACAAGTCTATTACTTCAATCAAAATGCCAACCTACAACTTGCACCAGCCAGCCAGGGTTTGTTTCCCAAAAAGGAGAAAATGGCTCACTTCCGTACCCCAGTACAAGCAGAAGAGCAAATTCTCCCTTGAGCCTCAGCATATGAATGTTTGAAATTGAATAAGGCATTTCCAACCTCGAGGGCATTCCTAGAGGAATCTCAAGCCCTAGGCCTCTCTCCTGTTCATGTGAGATTGACAGTTACCATGGGGAAGGGGAGAGGGGTGCTGTCCTCAGGCACTCCATGATTTCATCCCAGCAGAGCTCCTGCTGGGACCTAAGTGCCTGCTAAGATTTTTATAGAGGTCAATCAGTTGGCCCCCACAGGAAGTGCTGGGTCCCTCTGCCCCAGTGCAAGAGAACATGATTTATTTAGCACTTATGGAATGGCTCTAAGGTCACTGCCTTTCTTCTCACAGAAAAACAGAAAATCAAATTTTATTATGACTCCAAGTTCCTATTTTTTGTTATAACTCTTGGGTAGATTTCAATGGCTTATAACACTCTGGTAAGCCCTCAGCTGATCAAGTACCCCTAAGTTCTGTGGATGCAACTAAACACTTCAAATGTTAAGCTCTTGATTCTTTTGCACCATGAACATGAAAAAGCAGCTCAGCCTGGCTGCAGCAGGACTCTGAGTGTGATTCATCAGTGTTGGGAATTTCAGCTAAGAATACAGGTAGTCTGGCAAATCAGTAATTTTGCAAACTAATGAGAAACCTGACTGTTCTTGGAGGGAGAAATGTTACCCAAAAGTCAACACGGCCTTGTTGTACAGAATGAGGAGAATGGCAGCCTGAAACACGCAGCCAGGAGCCACCTTGTGTACAATTCAGGGCTAGGTTTTGTGTTGATTTTGTACTGGAACAGAACAGGAATGAGCTCCTCTGGATAGTGAAAGCCCCAGTCTCTAGAGACACTGAACACCCTAGGGAGCCTCAGTCCCTCCGTCATCATCATTTGGCCAAAAAATAGAAAAAGTGGCCCTACGCTAAGCCCTAAATAGATTTAGCAATGTCATTGCCAGTTCACAGGCAGAACACCAGCTTGCATGGTCAAATGCAGTGTTTTCCTATGTATTCTTGATTATACAGATGTAGGCAAGAAGTAGAGCATTTCGAAGATATTTGACTAGATATAATCTTAAATTTAAAAGCATCATTATATTCCATGGCAGAAGTTTTTAGTAGTTGTGAGAGAAGATACCCAGAAAAAGTAGGTCTAAGGTAACAGAGGTCTTCTCAAGGAGACTCCAAGGATACATCCCATGGTGACTCAGCTCTTAGGAATTTGTAGAAACTTAACCTCCTGGGACCTGGGAACTTCTACTTCTGTAAAAGCCTGTGGTTCTGTAAATGCTGGAACAGCTTCTCCAGTTTGATTCAAACTGACCAATGAGAAATGTAGCTGTGGGCCGGAAATTTTTGACTAGGGATAAAAAGGAGAAGACTGAGCCAGTTGGGGAATGCAGCCATTTTGAATTCTTCTGTGCCTTTGCTCCACTGGCTGAAATAAAGCCCTTCTTCCCTTAAACACAGTGTTTGGGTGTTCATTCTCTCCATTGGTCTTCATCTTCCTGGATAGTTCTGGTTCCCTGACCAGGAAGTGAGACCACCCTAAGAAAGGACAGGCTCAGATGTACCTGGTTATTGCTCCAACCCTCTGGACACCCACGGGGGAACCCCTGATCAGCCTGGGTGACGTGAACCACTGAGTGTGCCAGGAATGGGTTTCACATCCCTGTGTGCAGGCTTTGACTGGGCAGAGGAAGGACCCCTTCAGTGGGTCTTTGAGGACTCAAACACCAGAAGGAACTGGTACCTGCATTGGGAGATGTCTGAGGCAAGGTAGGAATGGATGGGGCCCACCAAATTTGGGTGGAAGAGGGGTCTGATCAACTTCTGGGCATTAGATCACCCACAGGACTGGTGAGAGGTGTATGAAAGAGTGTACCATATCCAGTGGACACTTATGAACATCAAAGGGCACCATTAGTTGACCAATTCATGCCTCACCAAATATCAAAGCTTACTGTGTAAAAATCCAAGGTTGGTTATAGAGGTTGTAGGCATGAGGCATGCACTTAGGATAGAAGGAAAAAGAAAATTAAGAAGCTTCTGGGGAAGTACTTCTACATTCCCCTGTTGGCCACCCTTGCTAAGAAAGTCAGCCAGCATTGTGTAGCATGCAACCAAAACAATGCTAGACAGGGACCATCCCTGCCACCTGAAATTCAGTCCTATAGGGAAGCCCCTTTTAAAGACATGCAAATTGACTATACTGAGTTGTCCAGATGTACAGAAAACCGGTACTTACTAGTTTTGATCTGCATATACTTTGGATAGGTATCAGGCATCAGGCCTAAAGCAGTAAAAATGTTGCTCAGAGAAATCATCCCACAGTTTAGGTTGCCACCCCAGACTGGATCTGACAACACACTGACCTTGTAACAGAGATAGTGAAAATGACAGTTAAAGCCTCAACTATCACCTTGAAACTACATGTGGCATGTAGGCCTCAAAGCTCAGGCAGGGTAGAACATGTGAACAGAGCCATAAAAGCAGGAATTGATAAACTCTTACAGGAAGCAAAGATGTATAACAGACTTCCACCAATCCTCTGCAATTTAGCAGGGACTCCTAAAAGAACTGGGAGAGACTGAATTGAACAGACAGTTGGAAGCCCTAGCAAATTCCATCTGGGTAATAAATAGTTTTCTGCTTAGTCTTTTGTGTCTATATACTCTTTCTCTCCAGGAAATCAAGTCCAGGTCAAAGATCAGAACCCAGTCCCCCTCAAACCAAGGTTTTCTACTCAGTCATCCTGACCACATCCATACCAGTGATGGTGGAAGGAAGAACGCTTCCTTGTGGAGGGCAAAAACAGATCTATCTGACCGCTTCAAGGTAACTTTTGAGACTGTCAACATGCCCTGCTCCAGCCACATACTGGAAGCTGGTTGATTAATGCATGGCTGAAGCCTAAAGAAATTCCTCACGGGAACTTGTCTTAATTGGTCTTTGGACTTTTGGAAAGGGGGAGGAGGAAGGTGATTTGTGCACCCATACCACTTAAATAGGACAAAAGGTGACTCTTTTATAGCTTTTATGAATGCGAAGGCACTCACAAGGGAACTTGCACTCATAATCTGATACAATACTCAATATGTGACACAGAGAAAGGTGGAAAGCCATATGTATGTTACAACCCCATGGAGTCTCCCACCATGGTACAATTAAGGCCTGAGAAGAGGACCCGAGGGAAGTCACAGTCCCTGAAATCTAAATGCTGGTCCAGACCAGGGAAATAGGAAAGCTCAGCCAGGTGACTCTGAAGTTAAATGCCTGCAGTGCCGTGCAAAGGTGCTGCACTGGATGGAGCTGGGAAAGGTCAGAAATACCTCTGTGCCTTAGATTTTGTAGAAAAGTGGTGTGAGGTCCAATGTGAAAGGTGAAAATGTATGATAGAAGGCACCTGAGAGGACTGCAGCAACAGAATATCATGCTCAAAAAAAAAAAAAAGAGTAATTGAGACAGATTGCTCCATAGGTCAGTGTAACCTCTGGAGCTAGTCTTACAAATTAATCAAGTAAAAGTCATATGATTCAAAGTAAAGAAAAACCCAGACATTGACCCATGTCTCATTGCAGCCCTCAAACCTGTGAAGAGACTGGTTTTAAAAACCTTACTAGAAGGAGTACTAGTCATCATCAGAGTTAGCTTAATTATTCCCTGTCTCCTCCCACTAGCAGTCAGGGCTATGTGCTGGATAATCGAGGCAGCTGTCAATCAGAACAAAAAACGGTATCACTCTGTTCTGTGTGAAATATTAGTGGCTCTGCAGGAGCAAGCTGACAAGTGAGACTCCAAATTAAAATATATGGAGTCCCCAAAGGGGGCAATGAGAGAGGATACCCAGAAAAAGTGAGGTCTAAGAGAACAGAGGTCTTCTCAAGGAGACCCCAAGGATACACTTGCAAGGTCCTCCCTGTGGTGACTCAACTCTGAGGAATTTGTAGACTTTACTTCCTGGGACCTGGGAACTTCCACTTCTGTAAAAGCTCATGGTTCTGTAAAAGCTGGAGCCAGCTTTTCCAGCTTGATTCAAACTGACCAATGAGAAAGATACCTGTGGGCTGGAACTTTCTGACTGGGGATAAAAAGGAGAAGACTGAGCCATTTGGGGGATGCAGCCATTTTGAATTCTTCTGGTCCTTGGCTCTGCCACTCAAACAAAGCCCTTCCTCTTTGTTAACCACTGTGATGAAAATGTGTCAAACGGTCTATGAAACTAGTGTACGATGCCCCATGATCATATCAATGTACATAGCTATGATTTAATAAAAAAATAAATAAATAAACACAGTGTTTGGGTGCTCCTTCTCTCCACTGGGCCTGGTCTTCCTGTAACAGTTATACTAATTCCATGGAAATTTCAAAATGTCCTGTAAAAAGCTACTCTCCTTGAATAGGAAAGTTTTTCAGAAATGTCCTGAAAAACAATGGGTTGTTGCCAGCCAGCCTCTTGCCATTAGGCTATTGTAGCAGGTCCATGATGTACATGTCAAACTATGAATGACATTTTTAAAAATAATTAGAAATTTCTTAAGATATACAGGAAGATATATAGAATAATACAATCCACTCCTTAGCATACAAAATAAACAATGGTCCATAAATTTGAAGCTATTCTATACTACCCCCAGTCTCATCTCCCCAGGCCCTTGGATTTAATCTCTACCCTGAATCACATGCTTTTATTCTCAAAAATATCTTCGTAAAATTAGTATATATTGATTAGATATAAAAAGATAAAGTAATTATAGTGAAAGATACAATTTCTGTAATTTGCTTTTTCACTTATTACATTTCAAATATTCAACCACATTGATAAATATAGCTTCAGTCCACTCATTTTTATTACTGATTAGAATTTTTTTCTATTTTCCTGTTAACAGATGTGTCGGTGATTTTATTGTGAAGTATGTAGAATTTCTAACAGATATTTGTCAGATGGTTAATGATTAGGGTTCCTATCATTTCATAGTCTTGCTAATACCTGCTAGTATCAACCCATTATCATTTTTGCTAATTTAATGATACCTTATTTGTATACACCTTTCTTTAATTTCTAGTGATTTAAGCATATTGTTTCATCTTTACTTGTTTCCATATATTCTCCTTCATTTATTAAATATTCATCCCCTTCTTTCCCTCCCTCCCACCGTCTCTAACATACCTCCTCCCTCTAAAACTTTTTCCTGACACGTATGCTCTGAAGGCAGGAACACAGAGGCCTTCTCAATTCTCAGCATAGGGTCTAACCTAATGGAGGCATCCAATATACCTCTTGTGAATAAACAAAGTTGTATTTTGTCAACTCTGAATTTGTTGCAGATTTTGATGACTGAAATAATCAACTGACTGCTCTCTCTCTCTGACAGTGACTTACTGCTGTGTATCCATCCTGCACCATTGCTAGTTATTCTGCCACTTCTGTGATTAAGAATCTCCCTTGGCTCCCAATTATTGAGCAGAATGGGTTAAAGCTTCTCCGTAGAAAGTTAAGGATGTTCCTCAAACACAGCCCCTTTGTCTATTCCACTCTGTGTCTTGCTGTGGCTCTGATCTGAGCCTCCTGCTCCATCTACGTTGGTTCCCTTATTCTTCCCCTCCTGTAGTAGCTTACTGACTAAGAAATATGGCCTTAGCATCTCCAGAATTTTGTGCATATTTTTATCAGCCTGTAAGAACCCTCTTCATACCTTCCATCTCGTCATACTTAGAACACAGTAAGGATAATTGTTGGCTTTGGATGAATGGATTGTGTATTTTTGCTTTCTTCAGGTAAATTTTATATCTAATATCTACCAAAAACTTATCTCCAGTACAAAACTAAAATAAGTGTTAAAACCTACCTAAGGATTAATATCACAATTCTTATGATGGAAACATACTGTAAGTAGATACCAGGCACTAAGCCACATAAGAGAGAAGCAAAGAAAAATTTTTATCAGGGTTTTGTCCTGAAAGAGTTTAGAATACAAAACAGACAAACATTTTAATATCTATATGTTCCTTTCTAGCTACATTGTATCATGTCCTCCAAGCACAGTTGTACAAAATACTTACTTATTTAGATATCTACTAATGACCAGAAAATGTGATCTTCAAAATGGTATGTGGAAGTCATTCTTCTAAGCCAACAAGGGGCAGCTACTTCCTTTAAGAAAGTGGTAGGTTCACTGAGAAATTAGACTCAGGAGAAGGAATAAATTCAAATAATTGAAATCTCTCATTTACTTCCTTTTTGTAGTGAATAAATATATACCCAGAATGAAGGTGATAAATGAAGGTCATTAATATAAGAAGATTAATAAATGTTAGAAGCCAATTAGAGAGTGGCTAGCTTTTCCCTTTTACTATATTTTATTTTATTTTTATTTATTTATTTTTTTTAGTGAAAGAGGCACTATCTACTTTAATAGTTTTCCCATTTGGATATTTACATATTCTAATATCAATAAAAACAAATTATTAAAATTTTAATACTTACAGAAAGTTAAATATTAAAGTTAACTATTAAAAAACTATTTTTTTTTAGACAGAGTCCCCCTTTGTCTCCCTCAGTAGAGTGCTGTGGTGTCATAGCTCACAGCAACCTTAAGCGATTCTCTTGCCTCAGCCTCCTGAGTAGCTGCGACTACAGGCACCCTTCACAAAGCCTGGCTATTATTTTATTTTTTTATTGTTAAATCATAGCTGTGTACATTAATGCAATCTCCTGTACCCATTCTAAGATGCACAATAAATGTGGCCCCACCCATTACCCTTCCTCCATCAAAACCTCCCCCCTCCCTTCCCCTTCCTTGGCCCTTTCCCCATAGTCTTGTGCTATACTTGGGTTATAGTCTTCATGTAAAAGCTATAATTTAGCTTCATAATAGGGCTGAGTACATTGGATACTTTTTCTTCCATTCCTGAGATACTTTGCTAAGAAGAATATGTTCCAGCTCCATCCATGTAAACATGAAAGAGGTAAAGTCTCCATCTTTCTTTAAGGCTGCATAGTATTCCATGGTATACATGTACCACAATTTGCTAGTCCATTCATGGGTCGATAGGCACTTGGGCTTCTTCATGACTTAGCAATTATGAATTGGGCTGCAATAAACATTCTGGTACAGATGTCTTTGTTCTATTGTGACTTTTGGTCTTCTGAGTATAAACCTAGTAAAGGAATTATAGACTGAATGGCAGGTCAATTTTTAGGTCTCTAAGTATTCTTCAACCATCCTTCCAGAAGGAACGTATTAGTGGGCATTCCCACCAGGAGTGTAGAAATGTGCCCTTTCCTCCACATCCATGCCAACATTTCTGGCTTTGGTATTTTGTTATGTAGGCTAATCTTACTGGGGTTAGGTAGGTTAGGTGATATCTCAGAGTAGTTTTGATTTGCATTTCTCTGATGATTAAGGATGATGAGCTTTTTTTCATGTGTTTGTAGATTGTGCGTCTGTCTTCTTTAGAGAAGTTTCTCTTCAAGTCCCTTGCCCACCCTGAGATGGGGTCAAGTGTTCTTTTCTTGTTAATACATTTGAGTTCTCTGTGGATTCTGGTTATTAGACCTTTATTGCAGGTATAACCTGCAAATATTTTCTCCTATTCTGAGGGCTGTCTGCTTGCTTTACTCACTATGTTCTTGGTTGTGCAGAAGCTTTTTAGTTTGATCAGGTCCCAGTAGTGTATTTTTGATACTGCTTCAATTGCCTGGGGAGTCCTCCTCATAAAATATTCATCCAGGCCGATTCCTTCAAGAGTTTTCCCTGCACTTTCTTCAAGTATTTTTATAGTTTCATATCTTAAGTTTAAATCTTTTATCCAGTGAGAGTCTATCTTAGTTAATGGTGAAAGGTGTGGGTCCAGTTTCAATCTTCTACAGGTTGCCAGCCAGTTTACCCAGCACCATTTGTTAAATAGGGAATCTTTTCCCCACTGAATGTTTTTAATTGGCTTGTCAAAGGTCAAATAATGGTAAGTAGCTGGATCCATCTCTGGGTTCTCTATTCTGTTCCAGACACCTACTTCTCTGCTTTTGTGCCAGTACCATGCTGTTTTGATCACTATGGATTTATAGTACAGTCTCAGGTCTGGTAGCGTGATTCCTCCAGCTTTGTTTTTATTGCTCAGTAATGTTTCGGCTATTCGAGGTTTTTTCTGATTCCATATAAAATGAAGTATTATTTTTTCAAGATCATTAAAGTATGACAATGGAGCTTTAATAGGAATTGCATTAAAATTATATATTGCTTTGGGCAATATGGACATTTTAACAATGTTGATTCTTCCCAGCCATGAGCATGGTATGTTTTTCTATCTGTTAACATCTTCAGCTATTTCTTTTCTTAGAGTTTCACAGTTCTCTTTGTAGAGATCTTTCACGTCCTTTGTTAGGTATACTCCCAAATATTTCATCTTCTTTGGCACTACTGTGAAAGGAATAGAGTCCTTGACTGTTCGGCTTGGTTATTGTTGGTATATATAAAGGCTACAGATTTATGGGTGTTGATTTTGTAGCCTGAGACATTGCTATGTTCCTTGATCACTTCTAAAAGTTTTGTAGTAGAATCCCTAATGTTTTCCAGATATACGATCATATCATCTGCGAAAAGTGAAAGTTTGATCTCTTCTGACCCTACATGGACACCGTTGATTGCCTTTTCTTCCCTAATTGCAATGGCTAAAACTTCCATTACAATGTTAAAGAGCAATGGAGACAATGGGCAACCTTGCCTGGTTCCTGATCTAAGTGGAAATGATTTCAATTTAACTCCATTCAATACGATATTGGCTGTGGGTTTGCTGTAGATGGCCTCTATTAATTTAAGAAATGTCCCTTCTATACCAATTTTCTTAAGTGCTCTGATCATGAAGGGATGCTGGATATTATGAAAAGCTTTTTCTGCATCAATTGAAAGAATCATATGGTCTTTATTTTTAAGTTTGTTTATGTGTTGAATTACATTTATAGATTTACGTATATTGAACCAGCCTTTAGAACCTGGGATAAATCCAACTTGGTCATGGTGTATAATTTTTTTGATGTGTTGTTGGATTCTGTTTGTTAGGATCTTATTGAGTATTTTAGCATCAATATTCATTAGTGATATTGGTCTATGATTTTCTTTTCTTGTTGGGTCTTTCCCTGGTTTGCGGATCAAGGTGATGTTTGCTTCGTAGAATGTGCTGGGTAATATTCCTTCTTTTTCTATATTTTGGAAGATGTTTAGTAGTATAGGTACCAGTTCTTCTTTAAATGTTTGGTAGAATTCTGACGTAAAGCCATCTGGTCCTGGGCTTTTCTTTTTAGGGAGATTTTGTATAGTTGATGCCATTTCAGAACTTGATATAGGTCTGTTCAACATTTCCACTTCGTTCTGGCTAAGTCTTGGTAGGTGGCGTGCTTCCAGGTATTGGTCGATTTCGTTCAGATTTTCATATTTGTGCAAGTAGAGTTTCTTGTAGTATTCGTTAAGGATTTTTTGAATTTCTGAGGGGTCTGTTGTTATTTCATCATTACCATTTCTGATTGATGAAATAAGAGATTTTACTCTTTTTTTCCTGGTTAGGTTGGCCAAAGGTTTATCTATTTTATTGACCTTTTCAAAAAACCAGCTTTTGGATTTATTGATCTGCTGTATAATTCTTTTGTTTTCAATTTCATTTAATTCTGCTCTGATTTTGGTTATTTCTTTTCTTCTGCTGCATTTGGGGTTGAAGTGTTCTTCTTTCTCCAGTTGCTTGAGATGTTCCATTAAGTTATTGACTTCCTCTCTTTCCGTTTTCTTGAGGAAGGCTTGCAGTGCTACAAATTTCCCTCTTAGGACTGCCTTTGCAGTATCCCAGAGGTTCTGGTACTTCGTGTCTTGATTGTTGTTTTGTTCCAAAAATATGGTGATTTCCTTCTTAATCTCGTCTATAACCCATGTATCCTTCAGCATAAGGTTGTTTAGCTTCCATGTTTTTGTATGGGTATGCAAGTTCCTGTTGTTATTTAGTCAACTTTTATTCCATGATGGTCTGTGAAGATGCAAGGAATCATTTCTATTTTTTAAATTTGCTGAGGTTAGATTTGTGGCCTAGGATGTGGTCGATTTTGGAGTATGTTCCATGGGCTGATGAGAAGAATGTGTATTCAGTTTTTTGGGGATGAAATGTTCTGTAGATGTCTGTTAAGTCCAGATGTTGAATGCTTGAGTTTAAATCTAAAATTTCTTTGCTTAGCTTCTTTTTGGAGCATCTATCCAGGACTGCTAAAGGGCTGTTAAAAATCTCCAACTACGGGCGGCGCCTGTGGCTCAGTCGGTGGGGTGCCGGCCCCATATACCGAGGGTGACGGGTTCAAACCCAGCCCCGGCCGAACTGCAAGCAAAAAATAGCCGGGCGTTGTGGTGGGCACCTGTGGTCCCAGCTGCTCAGGAGGCTGAGGCAAGAGAATCACTTAGGCCCAGGAGTTGGAGGTTGCTGTGAGCTGTGTGAGGCCACGGCACTCTACCGAGGGCCATAAAGTGAGACTCTGTCTCTATCAAAAAAAAAAAAGAAAAAATCTCCAACTACTATGGAAGTGGAGGAAATCGAGTTGCTCATGTCTGTTAGTGTTTCTCTTATAAATTGAGGTGTATTGTGGTTGGGTGCATAAATATTAATAATTGAGATCTCATCATATTGAGTATTACCTTTAATAAATATGAAGTGTCCATCCTTGTTCTTAATTATTTTGGTTGGTTTAAAGCCTATTGCATCTGCGAACAGGATTGCAACACCTGCTTTTTTCTGCTTTCCATTTGCCTGGAATATAGATGACCATCCCTTCACCTTGAGTCTATATCTGTCTTTTAATGTAAGATGTGATTCTTGGATTCAGCAGATATCTGGCTTGAGATTTGTATCCAGTGCGCCAACCTATGCCTCTTTAGAGGACAATTTAAACCATTCACATTAATTGAGAGTATTGATAAGCCTTTCAAGAGACCAGTGGACATTTTTAATCCTTTTGTGACTTTGAAGTTGGAATTTGATCAAAATTTTTTTGGGTGGGTTTACTTTTGTGGTGGAGAATTACGATGGTCTTTATGGGGGATAGGTCTAAGTATGTCCTGGGGAGCTGGTTTAGTTGTGGCAAATTTCTTCAACATGTGAATGTCGTTAAAGTATTTAATTTCTCCATCATAAATGAAGCTCAGTTTAGCTGGGTACAGAATCCTGGGTTGAAAGTTATTTTGTTTTAGGAGATTAAAAGTCGATGACCATCCTCTTCTAGCTTGAAAGGTTTCAGCAGAGAGATCTGCAGTTATTCTGATATTCTTCCCTTTGTAGGTAATACTTTTCTTTCATCTGGCAGCTTGCAGAATTTTCTCCTTCATATTAACTTTAGTGAAATTGATTATGATGTGTCTGGGGGATGTCTTATTTGGGTTGAGTCATGCTGGAGTTCTGAAACTGTCTGCTATCTGAATTTCAGAATCTCTTAGCATGTCTGGAAAGTTCTCCTTCATAATCTCATGGAGAAGAGACTCTGTGCCTTGTGAAGCCACTTCGTCACTTTCGGGGATCCCTATAAGACGAATATTGGTTTTCTTCAAATTATCCGAGAGCTCTCTGAGAGAGTGGTCTGGTTTTGCTCTCCATTTCTCCTCTTCTTTAAGGGTTTGGGAGCATTCGAAAGCTTTGTCTTCAATGTCAGAAATCCTTTCTTCTGCTTGCTCCATTCTGTTACTGAGGGATTCTACTGTGTTTCTCAGATTTTTGAGGGATGCAACTTCTTGTCTCAATGTGTCAAAATCTTTGGTCATTTGGTCTTTGAATCCATTGAATTCTTGAGATAACTTTTGGAATTCTAATTCGATCTTATTTGCTATCCAGATCCTGAATTCAATTTCTGACATCTCAGCTATTTGTTTGTGCATGGGGTCTTGTGCTGTTTCTGCCCCATTGATCCTTGGGGGAGTTGATCTACTCTGATTATTCATATTGCCAGAGTTTTTCTGTTGATTTCACCTCATGATTGTTTTTCACCATTGCCTCTGGCTGTCCTCAGAGTTGGGGAGGTGTCTCTCCACAGTTAGACCCCAGTGGGATCACTCTATTGTTGCTGGATCTTTGTAGGGAGTGACCCTGTGCAGTTCCTCTGGGGCTGCTCTAGCTAGGGAGTTCTGGTTGGGGAAGCAGCTCCGGTTTGTGACACACGCGGATCCAGCAAAAGGGCTGGGGGGTGTGTGCACAGTTCTGGGAGTGCCAAGCGCCTAGTGACTTTGGCACAGAGAGCTCAAGGCTCCAGCAGTCTC
Source organism: Nycticebus coucang (assembly GCF_027406575.1). Classification (NCBI taxonomy): domain Eukaryota; kingdom Metazoa; phylum Chordata; class Mammalia; order Primates; family Lorisidae; genus Nycticebus; species Nycticebus coucang. The sequence goes on along the minus strand of NC_069803.1, from coordinate 9,535,199 downwards.
TGGTCAGGAGAAAAGCTCTGCGCAGAGGCAGGAAGGGCTTCAAAGGGCACGCAGCTGCCAGAGTCCCTGTCCAGATGAATGGGCTAGTGTGGAAGCTGGGAGGACACAGGAGGGAGGACACAGGGTTGCATGGCTCCCGCAGTTCCTGGTCAGGGAATGTGGAGGCCAGGTGGGTGCAGGTCACCAGTTGGGGGTCACTGCACAGCTCTTATGGAAGTCTGGGTGGTGCCAAGCCCAGGAGTTTGAGGTTGCTATGAGCTGTGACGTCATGTCACTCTACCCAGGGCAACAGCCCAAGCCTCCAGTGTGCCAAAACCGTCTCACTCTGCCCCTAAGGATTAAGGCTGTAAGGCAGCTCAGTCCCCCCCTTTAGGCTGCTCTGTCAGTAGGTTACTTTGACCCGCCCAATCCTTGCTCTGAGATCCTGAGTGTGGAGCTTGCCGGGGCAGTTCTTTCATAATGGCTTCCTGCGCCCAGCTCAGTGGCTCAGTCTGGGGCCCCAGACAATGCCCACAGTTCTCCACACTCCTGCTCAAGCTCTCCCCAAGGCAGTTCAACTGAGTGCCAAGTCCAAGAACACCGAAACAGTTCACAGGTGAGGTCTTTCTGGTTTGCAGTCTCACTGCTGCTTGTACTTACGGTTGCTGGCATGATTAGGTCGATCGAACACACGCAACCACTTGCCAGTTTTCCACTGTTTTTGTCCTCCTCTTGGGGTCCAGAAGTCCCTTGCTGGCTCCCTGTATCCTCAAAGGGATGATTGTAGGCAGATCCCACCGGCCAGATCTCCCCAGACTCACTGTTCCCAGTTGCAGGGAAGCTGTTACTCGGCCGCCATCTTTAATCTGTCCTCCTTTTACTATATTTTATATTGGTGGATACTCAACATATCTTTCTTATACTTAAAAGGAGATGCTGTTATATGCTAAGGGAATGTACAATGAAGTCAGCACAAACTGAAGTTCTGGTTTTGTTCTACCCATTAACACAAAGAAGAAATTAAGTTGTGCCACAACAATCTGCAAAGTATCCACTGCCAGCAGTCTATGTCCTAATGATTCTAACATGAGTAGTATTACCTTACTGTTGGTTATACAGGGTGGACATAAAATTCATATTCAATTGAAGATAGTTTAACATAGTTAATTGCACACAAACTTTGTGGACACCCTGCATTTATTAATATATCTAATTTCTTTAAGAGTTACTATACGTATATTTCAATTTTGAAACACAGGTAAAATTTATTCCCAAAATTTGGGTAGGGGTTAAAAACACAAAATGAAATTACTTTTTTTTTTGTAGAGAGAGACAGAGTCTCACTTTATGGCCCTCGGTAGAGTGCCATGGCATCACACAGCTCACAGCAACCTCCAACTCCCGGGCTTAAGCAATTCTCTTGCCTCAGCCTCCCGAGTAGCTGGGACTACAGGCACCTGCCACAATGCCCAGCCATTCTTTGGTTGCAGTTCAGCCAGGGCTGGGCTTGAACCCACCACCCTCGGTATATGGGGCTGGCGCCCTACTGACTGAGCCACAGGCGCCGCCCTGAAATTACTTTTAGTAATTACCCTGGAACCATTACAGGGGGTGGAGGCAAGATGGCTGACTGAAGACAGCTTTCCACAGAGGCTCCCATCCAGAAGGAGAGTTAAAGGACAGAAGTTTAGCAAGCAACCTGGTGGATTAGAGCTGAGCCAAGAGAGGTTGAAGAACACACATCAACCCTGCTGAGGGCAGCTGCAACCCCAAGGATACAAACAAAAGGTACAAAACCCATCACCAAGAGGACAGGAGTCCCCTCCCCCATGAGCACGGCTCACAGTACTCCATACAAACAAGCGAGCAGAGTTCAAAGTCCTCCCATTTTATCCCACGGGAGAGACCCTTTAAAAACTGGACCTCCTTCCCCTATTAGGGTCGCCTGGCGCTCTCCTGCCAGGCACAAAACTGTACAAAACTGTATATGTTCTCTACCTGCAATTCTGAACTCCCAGCACTCCCCTGCACTCTCACTCCAAGGACTGGAAGCCTGTCCCCTAGGAGTCAGATACTTGAGTATTTTCTTGAGAGGTGTGGACAGGGCATGGACTTCTGCTGGTCAGTGCTGATTCTGCAGCACAGGAGTAAGGAGAGGACTGCCAACTATGAGGGAACCATACAGGAGTGGCGGTGCCCAGAGACACAGAGCAGCAGCCATTTTGGCAACAAGAGGGCTCACACCCCTGATATTTTGGAGTCAAAACCCCTGTCTCTCTGGGCAACCAGAGGAGGCTGGGCAACTTCTCTGGTGGCAGCCACTGGCAGAACAGATCTGGGACAGAAACGCAGGCCCCATGAGTAAAGGGTTTGCCTGAGGTGGTACCAGCATGGGCAAAGCGCGGGGACTAGAATACATGCACGCACAGAGACGGCAGACTCTCAGGGCAGGACTGACCCAGAAGACCACTTTACTGAGCCTAAGACACACCTGGCCCTCAGGGGATCCTAGCTGAGACAAAGGAGGGCAGGCAAAGGCTATAACTGACAGCTAACCATGCTGCCCCAATACAAACTGCAGCTGAGACCTGGCAGTGCACAGATCGGGCCTGAGTCACAGTTTCTGTGAATTCAAACTGCATCTTATCTGCAGGATATTATAGCTGGGACAGAAAAAAATTCTGTGCAGTTGGTTCTGTTCTGTCAGCAACATCAGTCAGGGGCAGGGCTGGAACTGAGTGAACCACCCCAGCCTCCATTAAGCACCTGAGGTTGTCAGGCCTCACCTCACTCTGCAGGATAATGGCAGAGTGCAGTGGCCTGGCTGAGGAGACATAGATCTCCCTGTGATTCAGGCAGGCCAAACCCCTGGAGTATCTGCTCATTGGAGGCAACTGAGTCACAGCCCTGCAGGGTTATCAGTGACTGGGTGTGACAGAGGTGCAAGGTGGGAAAGGAGGCATCAACCCGCCCAGACTAATCTATTTGCTGGGTGGGTCCTTCTGACCTCGCAGAGCACCAGAGCAAGTCACACTCAAGTTGCCAGCAGACCCCTGTGATCTAGTTGCTGGAGACCTTTTCAACTCTCCTGAGACAGGTGCTGACTGAGGCAATTGATTTGGACCTCTTGAGCTGGACCAATAACCCAAGGACTATCTAGGTGGTACCCTGGGTGTGTGGTTGTGGGGAGGTTTGATTTTCCTTTTCCAATTGTTGCCTGGAGCAGGGGGGGGCAGGGTGACTTAATTGCTGGTATTTCTCCACAGATGAGACTTCAACCCAGAGTAAGTAATTCACTAGGGTAGGACAGAGACTAGCTGAAAACAAAAAGAGCCACTTAGCCCCCCCCCACACCAAGCCGGTCCCCAGTTTCTAAGTCTGTAGCACTGTATGGGTCCTTGGAAAAGCTCCAGGGGAAAGTCAATGGTGAAAGTGGAATCAGCAGAAAAATTCCAGTAACACGAATAACAAGAGCAGATAACCCCCCCGCCCCAAGGAAAGATATGGCAGACACAACTGAAGATCCCTTTCATAAACAGATGGCCGAGATGTCAGAAGTCAAATTCACAATTTGGATTGCAAACAAGATTAATAGAATAGAGGAAAAGTTGGAATTAGAAATTCCAGGAGCATTGCAAAAGTTGTCTCAAAAATTCAATGAATTTAAAGACAAAATCACCAAAGATTTTGACACATTGAAACAAGAATTTACAGCCCTCAAAAATCTGAAAAATATAGTAGAATTCCTCAGTAACAGAATGGAGCAAACAGAAGAAAGGATTTCTGATATTGAAGACAAAGATTTTGAATGCTCCCAAACTCTCAAAGAGGAAGAGAAATGGAGAGCAAAAATGGATCATTCTCTCAGAGAGCTCTGGGATAATTCTAAGAAAACTAACATTTGCCACATAGGAATCCCTGAAGGTGACAAAGTGGCTTCACAAGGCACAGAGGCTCTTCGTTAAATTATGAAAGAGAATTTTCCAGACGTGACAAGAGATTCTGAAATTCAGATAGCAGACAGTTTCAGAACCCCAGTACGACTCAACCAGAATAAGATGTCCCTCAAGCACATCATAATTAACTACACTAAAGGAGAAAATTCTGAAAGCAGCCAGACGTAAGAAAACTACAACCTACAAAGGGAGGAATATTAGAATGACTACAGATCTCTCTGCTGTAAACTTTCAAGCCAGAAGAGGATGGTCATCGACTTTTAATCTCCTAAAACAAAATAACTTTCAACCCAGGATCCTGTATCCAGCTAAACTGAGTTTCATTTATGATGGAGAAATTAAATACTTTAATGACATTCACATGTTGAAGCTTATTTACAGCATTCATATGAAGGCAATAATACCCAACAATAGCACAAGAATATGGGGAAAGGGCCAAGGGAGGGGAGGGGAGGGGGGAGGTTGGGGTGGAGGGAGGGTGTTTGGTGGGCACACACCTACGGTGCATCTTAGAATGGGTACAAAACTTAGTAAATGCAGAATACAAATGTCTTCATACAATAACTAAGAAAATGCCATGAAGGCTTTGTTAAACAGTTTGATGAAAATATTTCAGATTGTATATGAAACCAGCACATTGTACCCCTTGACTGCACTAATGTACACAGCTATGATTTAATAATAACAAAAAAAAAGTAAACATTTAAGCTGAGACCTAATGATGAAGCAAAGTCAGCTGAGGGAAGTGGGAAGAGGAGGAGGCCTTTCTAGCCAGTGGATTCAGCACATGCAAAGGCCCTGTGGCAGGAAGGAGGCTGACATACCAAGAACTACAGAAGTCTGTACACTGGGAGCATGTTCAGTGCCACCTGGAGCTGAGGCTGGAGATGAGGACAGGGCAATATTGTGCTGTGTTTTATAGGCCAAGGTAAAGATGGGGTTTCTTTAGAAATAAATTGGGAAGAGATATAAGCAAGGCCAGAACACTGAACCTATACATGATCTGTCTGGCTTCTATAGATGACAGAAGTGTGACCAGAGAGACAAGATGTAAGACTGTGTGACAAAGTGATGATAACTTTCCCCAGTATTTATTGAACACTTACCAAGTACTCATCTAAATACTGTGTATATTATCTCATTTAAATTAAAATTTATTTTAATTAATCAAATTTTCTTGATTTTTTTCAAGGTTTTATTTTTAAGTTTTTCCATATTGTAATCTAGGTAACTAGAAGGCAGCAAACTGCCCTGGTTTTCAGGTTATTGTATTAGCATTTAATGATGCTCCAAGAACACTATCATTCCAAGGGATTCTTTTTTTTTGAGTCAGAGTTTCACTCTGTTGCCCTAGGCTATAGGGCCATGGCTCAGCCCAGCTGATAGCAACTTCTTACAATGCCAAGCTAATTTTTCTCTTCTTAGTAGAGACAGGTGTTGCTCTTGCTCGGACCAGTCTTGAACTACTGAGCTCAAGGGATTCTCCTGGCTCGGCCTCCCAGAGTGCTAGGATGACAGGTATGAGTTACTGTGCCAGCCTCCAAGGGATTCTCTTTTTTTGAGACATTCTACTCTGTTGCTTTGGGTAGAGTGCTGTGGTATCATCATAGCTCACAGAAACCTCCATCATTTGGGCTCAGGAGATCCTCTTGCCTCAGCCTTCTCAGTAGTTGTGACTACAGGTGCTCAAGGGATTCTTTATCATAAAATTTTAAAGAAATGTTCCCATAGATATTTAAGAATTACAATTAATTCTTAAACATTTGAACGTGGTATTTGGAGAAGAATGGTAAAGTAGCCATGTCTGGGATGATCTGAGTTAGAGTCCATTCTACAATTGGCATTCAGCTGGGAAATGGGTGAGGAAATCCAAGTGTAGACTCACATGACTGCAGTGGAAAAGACAAAAATGCAGGAAAATCACAAAACTATAAAATGGATAGAAATTTGATATCTGATTGAACAGAGGGAAGCGTGAGATTGAAGGAAAAAGGAATTAGGATGTTTCAAGGTTTGAGAAGGAGGATACAGTGGACACTGTTTGCACCTGCCCACTTCCCATCCATGTACCCACTGCATCAATCTCCCAACTGCTGTGGGTTCCGTTTGCTAAGATCCGTTGCCAGTTAGTCTTGTCTGGCAAAATGTCCTGAAGGACTGTCTTCAGTAGAGAGAGATTGAAGCTGCCCCTTTCCCAGTGCCAGAGAAATGACCGACTGGTGTGTCCTAGGTCCCCCAAGGGGAGGGGACTAGAAGCCTTTCATGCTTCAGAGTTCTGTGGGATCAGGCTAAGGCTGGATTTCAACCGAGAGCACATCTTGCATAGCTCCTGCCTTATCTGGTTCCCTTCCTTCCTTCCAGATTTCTCCTGCGAGCATGTCCTCTGTAAATCACTTAGGCGAGGATCTCTGTCTTAGGCTCTGCTTCTGTGCATACTGACCTAAGACAGACAAGTAGGGAAATACTGGGAACAAGTGACAGAGAAGGGAAGGGGAGAGAGGGGCCTGACTCTGGACTGGCTGGGCAGGTCTATCGATCTTTTCCCAGCGTGGTCTGAGTCCTGCTGATGCTCCCTTCCTGCAGAAAAGGTGTGATCACAGCTAGAGGAGGAACTCACAAGGCACTGAACAAGCTGGCATATTTCAAGTACACTTGATCTAAATTTGAATTTTGACTAGAGAGACAAATGCCCATTGAACTAGATCTAAGTGCATTTTTTTGGAGCAACCTAAATTTTTAAAATCTAAGTACTGTTCAGATAGAGAATAGACAACCCACAAGCATCTAGGGATCCACAAAACACACCCCAAACTATTTTTCAAGTGTTTTATTTTTTGGCAAAACATGGTTTCACTCATTTTGCAAGGGCTCTTCTCTCAGTTTCTAAACCCTTGGGCATTTCGAAGGAAATGTAATCCATATGTTTCTGATTCATTTACATTTTAAGTCATAAAAATGTTATTTTTATAAGAGCAGTTTGATATCCAAGAAACTTTCTGAGCCTTTAAAAAAATCTCTTTAAAGTCTTGTTAGTTGGAGCCAGAGAGCAGACGTGGTGTGTGATGCACCTCCCAAAAATGTGACCCAGACAAACCCAGCCACAGACTGACCTCAGAACTATGCCCGCCATGGCCAGCCCCTATTCCTCAAGTCATGGCAATGTGATAACCAAGAAAGTTGATTTGGACACCAGAGAATCCTCAAGAAACCAAAGAGAAGCCAGTGGCAAATGATAGCAAACATCAAAGTGTGATTCCTTACTGTGCCACTGACAAGTTTGGTATAGACTACGTAAGAACTAACTGGACAGTCCTACATTCCCGGAAGTTTCAGGGAAAAGGGAAATTGACAGACCTCTGCAGGACAGAGTCTTTTATCACCACCTACGTGCTGTATGTAAAGAAAATTGTGCCTTTGTATATAATCAGACATTAAAATACCAACATCTGAGGAATTTGAGTAACTGTATATTCTTACTACAAAGTACTAGGTACCAATTAAAATGATGTAAATACAAATTTGAAGGTCTACAAGGATGTTCATAATTTGTTGCTAAATGAAAACTGTGGTCACAAATCTGCACCATCTAAAGACCACATTTTTTTGTTAAGAAAAAAGAAATATCGGGCGGCACCCGTGGCTCAGTTGGTAAGGCGCCGTCCCCATATACTGAGGGTGGCGGGTTCAAACCCGGCCCTGGCTGAACTGCAACCAAAAAATAGCTGGGCGTTGTGGCAGGCGCCTGTAGTCCCAGCTACTCGGGAGGCTGAGGCAAGAGAATCACTTAAGCCCAGGAGTTGGAGGTTGCTGTGAGCTGTGTGATGCCACGGCACTCTACCGAGGGCCATTAAGTGAGACTCTGTCTCTACAAAAAAAAAAAGAAAAAAAAGAAATATCAAAAATATGTTTATATACAGGGCAGACATAAAGTTCATGTGCAATTTAAACTAGTTTAACCTATTAAGTTGCACATGAACTTTTTGGACACCCCGTATATGTCCACTGAAATAGTCACTAGTAATTATCAGTTAACTGGTAGGATCATGGTGTTTTTGTTGTTGTTGTTGTTGTTTGCTTGATTATATTTCCTAACTATTCTACAATACGCATTGTTTAAGTTTTTAAAAACTTAATTTCTTGGCTGTATTTAAAAGATCATGCAAAACAGTTTTCCTGAAATGTTGTAAGAGAGTAATGACCTTTTCTTTCTCAGAAGAAACAGTGCCTGGGGGCCAAGCCAGTGGAGGTGCTGAGACAGCTTCCTGATCAAACCGTCTGGGAGCTTCTGGAATGTAAGTCTTCATCTGGAGTGGCTGGACCTATGGGGACCATTCTTTGTGAACCCCAAACTGGTCACACGATCTAACATGTGGGGGATCTGAGACTGGGTAGATTATTTTAATCAGAACTATTCTCAAAATTCTAGGACATCTGGTGGTTCTGGCTATGGGGCACTTTGCTTCAGAAAGGAGAAAAAATTCTAAAAGTCAACCTAAGGAACGTTCTCTGAAGTAAAAACAAACAAAAAAAAATTACAGCTGGTAATTTATGAAACCATAGCTGCCAATACTGAACATCCATCGAACAAGAAGAACTCTGGATTCTCCTTTGTGTAAATGTAGATGGCATTTTAAATCCAAAAGACTATCACTTTCCCATCTGTTGGCATCTAGTCAATTGCTGCTTCAGTCCTCCCTGCACAAAATGTGTGTGACTGCCAATATTAATTATCTCCATAATTCTTCTGAAACCTATAAAATGAGTGCATTCCCCCGAAGAGCCTCTCTCTCTGATATCATTAGCACCCCATTTCCTCTCTGCTTCTCTATCATCCCCAACCTTGGGGCTGGTTCTGAATGACAAGCTCAGCTGGGCTCATTGAATGTCTTTGATCATAAAGACAGAGTAATGGAAAGCAGAAACATCATTTCTAAGGCCCCATTAGCAGAAAAAAGTTAGATAAATAATCCTTAATACTTCCTTTTAAAAAAGTGATTCCACTACACTCCAATCAAAAGGAATAGGATAAGTGGAGAATTTGGTTAATTATCATATAAAATCAGGTTATTTCAAAACCCTGGAATGACTTTCTGTTTTAACATTCTGTGAAGATTCTATTTAAATACAGTACATTCTTACCTTCTGGAATGACTAGATCCATTCGAAATAGGCATTAACTTTAAAGCTTAAGAATGATGAAAAATTTAACCAATTGGCCTGTCACGACTAATCATACTCTCCTACCAGACACTTGCTGCTCAATTCAGGAGACCATGAACTCTCAGTTCCACGTCCTGTGGGATGGTTTTCGAATGCTGGTGAATCTCTCTGCTGACAGATTGCATTTTCTTCAAAAGTTTACCAGGGTCCTAATTATGGACAGACGTCACGTAGAGTCAACATCCATTACAAATAAGACCTACATAATGAACTTCAAAAGTCCTTCATCCCATAGCAAAGAGATGTTTTCTTGATTCCATGAACTGGAATCAAGGTCTGTGTGTGTATGTGTGTATATGTGTGTGCGTGCACACGTGCATGTGCAATGAATGTATTGGAGAGAGGGAACAAGGAGGAGATGGAAGAGAGGAGGAAGGGAATGCGGGTGGAAAGAGGTTGATTTGATCTCTGATGTGTTCATCTCCTACTGTTTTACTGTTAATGTCATACCTTGAGTTTTGGACTCAAATATCACCAAAGCAATGACACACAATATTAGATGGGCTGTGGAATATTATTACAGACTGTGGGTGCCTAATAAAAACATCTCTTCCTATTAACTAATGATTCATTCATTCAACAACTAACTTGAGTATCTACTAAATGGCAGCAGTAGGCTAGGCATTGAAAACACAGCCATGAGTGAGACAAAATTCCTGCCCTCAAAGAATTAATGCTCTCCCAGTGGACAAACCAACTAAGAAAGAAAAAGTGCATGGTGATCAATACAAATCACTATGTGTACTATAAGAGAGAAGGCAAGATGAATTTAAGATGAATTTTTAAGAATGATTGTAAGTTAGGTAAGTCAAGGATGGATGTGAAGGCAGAAAAATAAATGGATGAATGTGTAGCAACCTATGTAATAAGATATGTAACAACCTATGTCATAACTTATGTAGTAACAACTTATGTAGCAACCTATGTAGAAAGATATGTAGGAACTGGGACAGCAGGCTTGTAGAGACAAAGTGGCAGTTACTGGACATTAATGAACAGATGTTGGCAGTTGGAAATTGATCAGCTATGGAAGTCCAGTGAAGGGAGTAGGGCTCGAAGGAGGGGTGTATATCCTCAATAAATAGCAGTTGCAGAGGTTGCTTGGGGCCTTTTCCCTGGCTCATATGGGAAGGCCCACCTCCCGCAAGCTTCGAGCTTACAATCCATTGTCTGGCTTGCTTCCTTGGTGATGGCACCAATTTCCGGCATAGTCGCAGGATAGTGGACATGGACTGAAGGGCAGTATCACTCTGAGTAAGTGTAACCTTTGGCAATATGGCAGGAGGGAGTTACAGGGAGGAAAAAGTACTCTCCTTCCAGATCGACCAAAGGACAATGTAGCCTTTGGCCACCAGAGGTACCTACCAAAGGGGTAACATCACTTAAAATGAGACCCTTGGCAATTCATAGGTATATTATTTGGTATAATAACCAAAGGGATATTAAGACCTTTGGCAGATCATAGGTAACCTGCAATAGGTAACCTACCAAAGGATAAGATCACTCAGGGTGAGTGGCACCTTTGGCAAATTATAGGCACCCACCAAAGGGATATTAAGATCTTTGGCAAATAATAAGCAAATCCCTGTCTTTCTTACCAAGGGGAATGACAATTGTAGGGGGAGAAAGCTTTTTAAATAGCAAAATGATTTACAGGAAAGCAATGGGTGGCTTCTGGTCCATGGAGTTGCACCAGTTTCAGACTGATAAAGATGGTGATGAGGTGGTGCAACAGGTTCAGTTAGAACAGGATGTGGAAGAACCCGAGTCTCTGGACTCTGTGTCCTGCCATCCACTGCCACCTTCGCACCTCAATAAAGCTAAGCTGAATCAAACCCTGAAAGTCAGGATTAAGCAGTTACTTTGGGGCTCTTTCCTGTTGCAGTTACTGACTATTCATATAAAAGTTCCAGCACTGCCTTCAGCACCCCTTTATGATCCTAAAGGGGCCAACGCTTTAGTCATCGTATATTTACTCTTAAAATTCTAAAAGATTTATAACACGCTGTAACACAGGATGGCATGCAGTCTCTGTTTTCTGGTGCAAGAGCAATGTCTTATTCCATATGATTGGGACATGCTGGCCAGAACTGTTCTCGAATTTGGTCAATATTTACAATTTAAAACTTGGTGGAAGGAGGAGGCTGACTTGATAAGTCGCCAGAACCAGCAGAGAATGTTCCTATAACTTTAGAATAGTTCACTGGCTCTGGCATCTGGTAGTGGATGGGAATTCTGAAACAACTTAAATATGACAATATAGCTATAATACAAATGAAGCTGTGCTGTCTTTGAGCCTGGGAAAAGGTTCAGGCACCTGGAGATGTCTCTAAATCTTTTATTAAAGTAACCTAGAGGCCAAAATACACTCTCAGGTTATCTTGGAAGAGCAATAATCTAGTGTGGGTGGAACAGCAGCTGTTAACAAAAGAAAAACTGGATGCTTTACAATTTTTAATTCAGGAACAGTTAGAATAAGAAAATACTGAGCCCTCCACTAGCCCCTGGGATTCTCCCATCTTTACTATAAAAAAGAAATCAGGCAAATGGAGAATGCTCACTGATCTCTGCAAAGTCAATGAAACTATTATCCCCATGGGTCCTTTGCAAACTGGCCTGCCTTTGCCCTCTATGATTCCTTCTACTTGGTATTTGTATGTAATTGATTTAAAAGATTGTTTTTTCACTGTATATTTACATCCTGAGAATCAACCCTGTTTTGCCTTTTCTGTCCCTTCCTATTATCAGCAGAGACTCTACCAATGCTTTCAGTGGAAGGTTCTGCCACAGGGTTTGTTGAGTAGCCCGACATTGTGTCAGCATATTGTTGATCAACCTTTGCAGCCTATTAGAAAGAAATTTCCTACAGCCTATATCATTCATTACATGGATGATATTTTACTTGTACATCAAAATTTGGCCATTTTACAAGACATGTTTAATCAAGCCATATTTGTTTTAAAATCTTATGGCCTTTAAATTGCACCTAAAAAAAATTCAAATCACATCCCCCTATACTTATTTAGGAATACCAATTAACTCAAACCAAAATCCTGCCACAACACATTAATTTTTGGTTAGATTCCTTACCTACTTTAGGAGACTTTCAAAACTTCTTGGGTCATATTAATTGGTTACATTCTACTTTAGGAATACTACCTTATGCTTTAACTACTCTCTTTAAATATCCTCACTAGAGCCCTGTTCACCCTTAATTTTTTGAATTTCAACACTGGTGAAAACACAGCTGCTAAAGGTCACTGGACATCTCTTACCCATCCACCACTTTCCCAAGTGCAACAACCTAATTTCTATAAGAAACCTGATACGTATGAATGGAAACCAGGTTATGTGCTACACAGGGGTCAAGGGTTTGCTCATATCATTAAAGAACAACAGGAAAAGCAGTGGCTGCCTGCTTGCTGGATTAAACCTCGACATGAGCAGGAGATCTCATCAACACCTCGATGAATTTGTCTTGAGTAACTCCTCCTATTTTTTAGGCCTGAAATTTCATGAAAACATTCTACTCCAAACTTTCCACCCCGATTGTCATTTACTGTGACCCCTAGATCACCTTCCTTTGAGAAACCTCTAACTACCTCCTGTATTGTCATCCATCCTCAGTAGGAAGTAGCTAGGAGTGCTCAGCGCCCTTTTTCCCATCACCAGTTAGAGCTTCTGAAAGGAAGGATCAATATAGGGTTTCATCATTTAAGAAACCTCCCAATCTCTCGGCCTGGGTAAGCTCATACCCTCTAAGCTCTAATAAGATTCTGAACAAAACAGTCAGCTTTGGTAATGGAAATTTGAAGTCATAGCAATCTGCAAAGGTGAGAGAATCTTCACTGGATTTATAATCCTTAATCCTTCTCTTGCTGCTCCTTTAGATTGACACTTCCCACCTGACTTTCTAGTCCACACTATGCCTATTGCTGCTCATTTAATGGGTGCAATGGATAATGTGCAGAAGCAGGAAACTTTGGGCATTGATTAATACTTCCTATGGAAGTGTCAAGAACCCTATGGGTCAGCCCCCAAATAGTGATGATATATGTAAAAATAATATAACCCTGTTTATTACATACTATATCCCTATATTAATACATCATGAGTAACCAACAAATATAAGTGATTATTATTATCCTCATAATAATTTTAAAAAACAAAATTTAAAAGTAAAATAATAATAATAATATTACCCTTATTTGTTTAGAACACAAATCCCTTTTCTTTGGTGAATGCCCTCAGTGACTCCTCTGATGTAGTTTTGTTAACTATTTTATGTTTTTTTGTTTGTTTGTTTGTTTTTTGCAGTTTCAGGCCAGGGCCGGGTTTGAATCCCCCACCTCTGGTATATGGGGCCAGCACCCTACTACTCCTTTGAGCCACAGATGCCACCCACTATTTTGTGTTCTTTTTTTTTTCTTTCTTTCTTTTCTCTGCCTAGCTAGAAAGAGGGCTATTTGACAAGAAGAGTAAATGCTGCTGGTTTTTCCTTCACCCTGCGCAAGAATGTCTTAATCAAAAAAGAGGGGATATGTAGCAACCTATGTAACAGGACATGTAGCAACCTATGTAATAAGATATGTAACAACTTATGTAGTAACAACTTATGTAGCAACCTATGTAGAAAGATATGTAGGAACCAGGATAGCAGGTTTGAAGAGACAAAGTGGCAGTTGACTGGGAGTGGGCTTGCAGAGACAAAGTGGCAGTTATTGGACATTAATGGACATTGGCAGTTGGAAATTGATCAGCTATGGAATGCCAGCGAAGAGGGCAGGGTTCAGGGGAGGGGTGTATGTTCTCAATAAATAGCAGCTGGGGAGGTTGCTTGGGGCCTTTTCCCTGACGCATATGGGAAGGTCCATCTCCTGCAAGCTTCGAGCTTACAATCCATTGTCCAGCCTGCTTCCTTGGTGATGGCACTGACATGAATGAATGAATGATATTAGCCAGTATTTTTTGGTCAATGGATATCATCTCTCTACCAATTAGAACTGGCAGACTTCTAGACCCCTACCACCTTATAGACCTACTACCACCACTAAAATGGAAAAAAAAAAATCAGAACTAAACTATGATCAAATTTATATTTGAAAACATTAAATTTAAAAATAATTTTGTTAGCCAGCATCCCCAATTCTAAGATAAATCTTTTCAGAGGTACAATGACATTTTATTCTATTGCTGCTAGTGACCCATCTAGAACCAAGCTCAGATTTTTCCAGAAAGCAAATGAGAAATTATATGATGTTTGAGAATACTATTTTTTACATCAATATTATATGTTTCAAAAAGAATAAATTTAGGTTTGAATCCCAGCTTCCCCATGTACGAGCCATGAACTAAGCATATGAACTTTCTAGAGAATCAGTCTTCTCATCCAGTTTACTAGTGCAAAGATCTGTTTTATAATAGGGCTGCTAGGAAAATTTAATTAAATGGTGCATATAAGAGTGCTAATACAGTGTCTGGCACTTAGTACACATCAACTCTTTCCTTTTGCTTTTCTTGGGGGTGGGGATCTGAGCAGGGGAAAGAGATAGCCGAAGCTCATCATCTTGGAAGTCCTGCCCATGTTCAGGCAACATTGATACTTGCCTAGCTGGTCTCATGTAAGTTAGCCAAGCCTGACTCAGTCTGATCATGTTCCTTTTCATCAGCTGGAAAAAAAAAGTAGTATTTAGTTATGGATTTTGGATGCCAGAACAGAACTGGTGCTTACTATTTCATTTGCACAATGGAGAGAGACACCTGCAGTGTAACTTGTAGAGCAGAATAGAATTGTTATAAATACTATCCCTCATGGCAGCAAAGACACTTGTAGTTAATGAGCTAATAAATATTGTCAAATGACCTTTCTCTTGCCAAGTATTAAATCGTAAAGAGAAGGGGGGAGGGGAAGGATTAGAACTATGTATTTCCTACAGAGTTCAAATTCTGGGCTTCTCTGGCAAACTTTTATTCCAATTGCCTATATTTTAGGCTTGTCAGTCCACTAATTCCCCAGATTGCCTGACACTGTGTGTTTGCTCTCTAGGGCGCAGACCTCTTTCTCATAGGCTAGCATCTGGTAGAAAACACAATGTTCTTTTTCATATCAGTAATGGCATTTTACAGCTTTGTTTCTCCTGCTGTTGCCAGAGCAGAGTGTGAGGATTGGTCTCTGCTACAAAACTACCCCTTTTCAGTCTCATTTCCTAGTTTCATTTCTCTCCAGAGATGGTTAAGAACACTTGTTCTAAATATTTGCTCTAAAATTTATGAATTATGAACTTCTAATCCTTTTCCTTCATTCCAAATAACTGGTCTGTTCCAATTTTTTTTTCCATTGGACTGACACTACAACTCACCGTTTCTTCAACTTCTGATTAAACCAGGGTGGTGGTTTAAAAAGGCATCCACAGATGCTTTGATATGCCTTTCCTCAAAGGTGGAGCCTATTTACCTTACCTGTGGAGTGGACTGAACTTGACTGAACTTGACTGACTTCTAATGAGTAAAATGTGATAAAAATGACAGTGTTAGAATTCTAAAACCAAGTCATAAAAGGCATTATGGCCTTCTTTTTGTACTCTTTCTTGGATTACCCACTTTGGGTATTATGTTTCAAGAATTCCAAAGTAACTTTATTGAGAGTTCCACATGGCATAGAACATACATAGGCTTCTCAGCAATAGCCATGGAGGCAGCCATCTTGGTAGTGGATCCTCTGGCCCCAGTCAAATATTCAGATGACTTACAATCCTGCCTGACACCTTTTTTCCCCTATATCAAGAAAGAGCCTGAGATAAAATTATCCAGATAAACCGATCCTAAATTTCTGCTCACAGAAACTGCAAGTAATAAACTCTTGTTGAATTAAGCCACAAGTTTTGAGGTAATTTCTTTTGTAGTAAAAGGTAATTAATGGGGGTGGGTTGTAAGCTGTGTCCCTTTAGCTGTGGAAGGCATAAGGGTCCATTGGCCTTCAGACATTATTTGGATTATTCCCTTACTTATGGATTTCAGAATCAGTTTTCTTGGACTATTTTCATTTTTCCCAAAGAAAATGGTAAGCTTCTCTTTGCCTTTACTGGAGTTTATTTCAATCCCTGTATCTGTGAAATAGCAAAAAGAGAATTTTATTTGGGGATTCTAGCCTTCAAATCGGAAGCTTTGGGAAAAGCTGAGTGCTTTCCCTGAGCATGTTTGCGGGTGCTCTGTCTCCTCTTAGGACCTTCCTTGAGGTCTCCCTCAACTCCCAGGTGCTGCCCACAAGGCAGGAACAATCTGGGTGCACTCACACCTGTGAGATTGGTGTGTGGGGCCAGATCAGAGCCAGAGCCTGGGCCTTGCCTAACCCCAAAGAAAACAAACTGTCACTTCTAGAATGGAGAAATAAAAATTGGTCTGTGAGGGCCTGGGTCACAAGCCAGAGAGGTATAAAAAACTACCTCTAGTTTGAGATATAAGCCAAAGATTTGGCTCATGGAAAAACAAGCAGTGAGATGATGGAGATGTTTAGGAGGAATTTGGCCTCTCTAGTACCATCAGATGATCTGAGTTTCTAATGAATTCTTTCTAAAATAAAATTTCTTTCTTCCCTTTTTTTGGTGAGATCCCAGCCTCCTGACTTTGTTCTCATCTAAGTTTCTGAATCTGTGCTGCTCCTTCTCCACTAGAAGATCTTCAAATGTTGGGACATCCCAGGATTCCATCATGAATCACCTTCTTCTTCTATATGCTCACCTTAGGTAACATCACCTTGACCCATGGCTTAAAATAAACCTACATGTCAGTGACTCGAGATCCACATCCCTGGACTCTTTAGAGTTAAGTACTCAAAGACATCCTTCATACCCATGCTTTAATGGTCTACAGTCATAAGATGTTCTAAAAACCAAACAATTCCTACCCCACAACAAATTAGTTTGTGGGGGTTTTGGTTGCAGATTTTGTTTTTTTCCTTTGACAAGTGTCCAAGCCTCAAACCTGGATGTTATCCTTGATTTCTCTCTTTTCTCTAACTTGCCTGTTCTCTCATTTGGCCTGCTTGGGTATCCTTACACCTACTTTGCTCCACCATGATCCATTTCCTACATCATAACTAACTATAAACACAATAACTCATCATAACATCCAATCAGTTTGGATTATTCTAAGAAGGAAACCCCAACTTCTCACTCAGGCCTTATGACGCCATCTGTGATCTGGCTTCTGACTCATGAGCTCTCTGGCCTCCCTCCTCCAGACATACAGACCGTGCTTCTGTTCAAGCAGATCAAGTACCCTCTCGCTTCAGGACCTTTGCACTCACCACGGCCTGCACTTGACTTCTCCACCTTCTAATCTTTTCAAATGTTTACTTCCTTCTTGACAGCCAATCTTCAATGTCAGTTCACCTTCCTCTGAGAGGTCGATCCCCACCAAATCCCAAAAATGGCCATTCTGCCACAACATCACCTAGCTTCAGTTCTTTGCCCAGATCCACCAAAAGCATCTTCATCATTTATTTCTTTACTTTTTGGTAACTTCTATCTTTTTTTAAAAAACTACTTTTATTTCCCTTTCACCTAGAGCAGTTCCT
This sequence comes from Nycticebus coucang, assembly GCF_027406575.1. NCBI lineage: Eukaryota > Metazoa > Chordata > Mammalia > Primates > Lorisidae > Nycticebus > Nycticebus coucang. Next base: position 9,517,469 of record NC_069803.1, on the reverse strand, counting down.
TGCACAAAGGAAGGAGTTGATTAATCCTTGTAAAATAAATTGCTCAGTGATGGCTTGTGAGGCTCAATAATACTCCCCAATTCTATCCTCTATTAATTATTTCGGTGAAATTCTTTGATGTTGGATGGTCATAAATTTAGAAATGAGCAAGAGTTTCTGTCTGAACGTGGGGCCTGTTGGTGTCCCAAGAACAATGAAGTGCTGATTTCCTGGGGGGCTTGGTGACAGGGTTGATACAGGAGGCTGCCATCTGGTACCTTGTTATGCACTTGCCATAATAACAGTGTTTATAGCACTCATTGGGATAAACAGGAAAATTATGGAGAGCGCCTGGCTGCAGAGGCCTTAACATTTTGCTTCAGAGCTCTGAGGGAGGAGGCAGAACTGTTGGTAAAAGTATATGCACATATTAATTGGCACATCATACACCTCCCTAAAGTAACAATAATGTGAGAAGGAAAAAAGCTTCCAACATTTTTTTATAGCTGAATACCAAGTACTTTGCTTTATTATGTACAGCAGGCCAAATTGTCACCATGTGCAATTATCCAGAATCCATGTGTGTGACGTATAAATACTGATACCTGGAGGTTAAACTGATGGCCACAATGGAAACGATGAGCACCTTCGTTATTTAGGGTTCTGTTTATACTTCAGCTTCTAGGCAATTTATTTGATTTTAATGCATACATGCATATGAGCATATGACAGAATCGACCAAGGCTGTTGTCCTAGTCTTAGAGTAGAGCATGACCAGTGAAGGGAACTACAGAAATATGTTAGTCCTTTTTTTCCTTCACACAAGAACAAGGTTCCAGAGAGGTTACATCACTTCCCCAAAGTTCTGTTAAGTCTACGGCTGAGACAAGGTGGAACACATGTTATGGAAATGTAAACACACTTTAGTTTACTCATTAACATATCAAAAACAAACTTCCAGACTCAAGCTAGCAACTTTGACATTGGAAATGTTCAATTCAGTTAATGAAGGGACTTTCTCTACCTCATGTATTAAATTTCATTCCGTGACATAAAATTTGTCACACACATACTATATATATGTGACACACATAGTAGATATACAAAGTTCATAGTATATAATTAAGTTCATGAACTCATCCTAGTAAAAGTGCTACATACTTCATTGCTGAATATCACTGCAACCACCAGGTGACCAAAGAAAGTACTTTGAAGGTGACCAGAGTGATATTCAGCCATGTAGGAGGCAGCACCTTTCCTAGGATGAGTTCACACACTTAATTTTCCAATCTTGTATATTTTGGATGTCCATGTTCTGACTGTTTTCACTGACCTTTATTCTTGATAGTTACAATGCTAGTTTATTCAAGCCAGCTTTTTTTTTTCCCCAGTTTTTTCTTCCATGGCTTAGATTCTCAGAGTTAATGAATAACTGTAACACATTTTATACATACTATGTATAAGAGCCACATGCAATGCTGCTTTAATGTAGAGCTTTTACAGGGACTAATCGAAAATTACAAATGAAAAAAAACACTTAAATGGCATATCCCTCCTACCCACCTTCTTTACAACCCAGTTCTTTAAGGGACACTGACATTATTTACAAAAGCTATAAGCTATCAAAGGATATAAAAAGGCCAACTTAGGCAGAGGCATCTTTCCAATACAGATGGCTGAAAGAACAAAGGCCAAAGACAAAGTTATTTTTTGAATACCATTAAGACATTAGAGAACTTTCATTGTGTTGTCTAATTTTAAAAAGTTATAAATGCCCAACAGTAGTTGCTTTGACCAAAAGAAATGAGAGGGTTGGGGGAAGGAAAAGGAAAAGAAAAAAATAAAAGATTAAAGAACCCTCTTTATGCACCGAGATAATAAAGGAGATTAGTTCCTGAAGCTGTAGTGAGGGTGATGTCTGGTTCCCAAAGCTGGACCTTAATACTTCATATTTCCTACTATTGATGGCAATGCCAAAATTTCTATATAGAAGCAACCTGGGTCCAGCAGTCCCATTGTCAGGGGCAGTTAGTGGCTTTTCTTGCAGCCATATTTAAGAAGCACATCACTATAACCTCAGATTATATGTTTATTTGAGCAGACTTGGGACACTGATAAAAACTGTGAGACTAAGGCACCCCTCACTCATGCACAACCCAGCCTTCGGATTTGCCACTGCAGTTTGAATTTACATATACTTCTTTTTACAATAGAGAAATAATTGTTCCCAAACACATGAGATGAAGAAAAACTATGTTATTAAAGCTGAACATTAAAAATGATCAAGTCTGTGGTCTCAAGGTCACACAAGAAGCTAAACAAAATGCTGATAATGATGGAAACATGGAAAATATTGCACTATTCTCACTAATTTATGTAAACTTGAAAATGTTTATATCAAAAAGAGGAAGAAAGAGAAAGAAGAAGAGATGAGTGAGAGAGAAAGAAAAAAGAAAGAAGAAAAAGAGACAATAAAAAAGAGGAAAGAAAAAAAGGAAAGAATGAAGAAAGAAATGAAGGAAAGAAAGAAAAAGAAAAACAAAGGAAGGAAAATAGGACTCAAGTCGTACCGAAAGAAATGCTGATAGTTGCCCTCCATTAAGAGTAAACGATGCCACCACACAAAGAACTTTGCTTTTTGCTCTTGTCCTGTGTCTAGCACTGTGTAAACCAGGAGAACGTTCAGACCCTACCTTTAACATGCGTCTTGCTCTTTTGTTGAAATTGTCTCACCAGTTGCCTCAGTTATTGGGAAGAATTCTGAGCCCCTTTTGAGAGGTTCGGCATCAAGAAGCATCTGGATCTAGCCAAGAGCAGAAAATCAGACGTGGGATCAGAACACCCAATGTCCTGGGTCCTCTGCGGGTCTTCTTTGTGCCACCAGAAAGGCAAACCCAGCACAGCCACCTCCCAGCCATGTCACAGACAACCAGGTTGGAATCGTACTTTAGGGGTCCTCTTTGCAATCTTCATCATGTAGACACTTTTCATCTCTTAACAATATTGAGCAGGCTCAGAACTGTGTGTCAGCTTTTCATGTGCCAAATTAAGAACCTGCCTTTATCAGGTGCCCAATTCAGAAGGTGTTTGGAAGCAGAATTAAGGGAATTTGACTTGGTAAGTAGGAGTAGTTAGCTCTCGGCAGACATCTGACTCTCTGATGTGCCAACACTGGTCATTGTGTTTTCCCTGTGCTGCTGAGCACTTACCTGGCCACATACAGGCTGAAAAACATGGGAAATATTGTTGAGGTCTCCTGGAAGTAATTTTTTTTATAAAGTCCAGTGAATTCACCAAAACGTTACACAGAACCTGCTCGGTGCCAAGCACTGTGCTATGTGCTGGAAATAAGATACAAATGACCTCCTGAATGTCAAGGTCAAGTGGGTAAGATTAAGTGAGCAATCAACAGTGATAAAACACTGTAAGGGGAAGTCCCAGGAAGGCTGCAAAGAAAGATTGAATACAGGACATGGCATTTGAGCCGAGTTTGAAGGATGACTAGGAGCTCACCCAGATGATGGGGAAAGGCAGCATACTGCAGGATGAAGGAGCCCCAGGAACAAAAGGCTTCACTTTTAAGACTTCATAGCTCACACAGGTGTGAGATGTACACACGTCATCCACCAGGTGAGTCAGGGTTGGGGCAGACATGAGGATGTGCCTTTGATGAGTGAGGAGGCATCTTGCTCCAAAGCTGGGGGTGAGGGTAATACAGTATAAAATAGCAATCAGAGGGCCTCCCTACCCAGAAGGGTTCACTATGAAGCCTGCTTACTGCAGGGGGCTGGAAGGTTTCACCTGCACTCACTCAGAAAGGAGGAAGAAGAAGTCTGCTCCTACCCTGGGCAAGAACATCCCACACAGAAGGTAAGTCAAGCCCCCCAGGGAAGAGGTTTGGGAGTGAGAGGAATAGGAAGATAAGATCAGGCACAATCAGCAAAGCGTGTCTCTGTTGGCCCTTCTTCATCCCTTTTGGCTGGATTCATCTAAATCTCTTCTTTCCTCTCGTCTACTTCTTGTCACCCTGCCCCGCCTACACACAGCGCCTCACCTGCAACTCTTTGGACCGCCAATACTCAAAAGCCCTATGGGCTGACTTTACCTTAGATTAGTTTTCCCAGAAATGGCCCTTACTCCAAAACTGTGCCCTTCTCCCCCAAATCTTTTTTTCCGCCACTACAAGGAACTTCAGCTTGATATTAAGAGGAAAATGAGCAAAAGGAAGTAGTTCTTAGTAAGGTGTGAACCAATTAAAATTTTCCCAAATCTCCTTGGGGACTAATCTTTTTTTCTTTTAATAGCACTATTTAACTCAATTTCTAGGTGACGTTTGTGGCAGTTTGGAGGGAATGCTTTGGGATGGGGACTTGTTTCAGTGGTCCGTGTAGTCTACAGCCAGAGCACAGTGGTCTGTGCAGTACCCTGCCACCCACATGGAAAGTGGCCCTGGGGACAAACACAGCTTACCATCATTCTTAGGGCTTTCAAAATCACTGTCTTACCTGATGGAGGAGACAGCGTCTGTTCTTTTGTTTCTTGAATTTTCTCCACCAGTTCATGGTGACCCCTATGCCAGAAGGATCCGTCTCTCCATGAATGGCTCACGAGGCCTGTTAAAAAGAGTCAGGGAGAGAGCTGCCCAGGAACAAAGCAAAGGTGGGTCCAGGACTCAGGTCTGCCTCGTTCCAACCACCGGAGCCCAGCGCATTCAGCCAGGGACTCACGGAAGGCCAGCTACCTCAGTCAGAGAAGCCTCCTGTCTACCCTTCATCCTCTACCCACCCCCGCTAAATTCCTTTGTTCCTTTCCGCCAGGTAACCAGGCATTCCCTAGATGTTCAGGAAAATTTGGTCCATATTCTAGCATTTCCTTTCCAGTCACCAGGCTCTACTCCTCTCCTGTTTTTTGGTTCTTATATCCAGTTAGAACTTCCAAGGAGGCCTCGGATCCAGAGACCCCTCCCACTGGATGGTGAATCCCATTGCTTCTTCTGGCAAAGCCATTTCTGGCTCAAATCCCACCCCAGCTGGGCCTCCCGTGAGTAGAGAATTTATCTTTGGGGAACTATAGCACCAGGCCTCCTCCCCCAAAGCCTTGGGTTACACGTGCACCAACGAGCCTGGCTGTTGCTGCAGCACTGCCCCCCGGGCGGCCTCGGCCCTCCTCGTCCCACTGCAGCTGGGGCAGTGTGGCCCCAGCGGCCTCATCACTAAAAAGGGCAGCTTCAAAGGGGACCAGGACCAAAGTCTTGGCAAACAGGGAGAATCGGGAGTCTGGAATGTTTTCACCTCTTTTGTTTCTCCAGTTTCAGGAAAATAGACAAAAGTAATCCCAAGGGGTGACAGGAATCTTATCAGCTGAAGAGAACTCAAGGAAACCTCAGCTGTTTCACAGGCTCGTTTGTTTGTTTTCTATGCAGCCACCCTGATAGCCTCCACTGGGCTCACTTCCTTTCCCTGTAAACAACTGGTTCTAATTAAACTTTTTCTCTTGGATAAAGGTATATAACCTTGGAGAGTCCATTAAAAAAAAAGGCTTCCCTTTTAAGACTTCAGATAGCGCGTGGTCCCTCTGTCAGGCCCTCGACAAGGTTAATTTATGTTGTCGCTATCGTTCTCTGAAGGACTCTGGTTACTTCACATCTGTTCTCTGTCTAATCTTTGCAGGAACGTTGTGGTGGTCTTGGCAGCCCATTGCATCTAGTGGTCTTAACTGTTTCCTGCCTAAAACTTCCAGGCTTTCAGATTTGATTTTCTTTCCCCCTGCACCCTCTTAAACCTTTCAATTTCCTCTCAGGTTGTGCCCTGCCTGTTTTATGTTGTCTGATCCCAGCATAATGGGACCATCCGGCTCCCAGATTGAGTGACCTCAGGGAGAGAATGGGAGCCCTGCAGGAGGACCAAGAAATTATCATTTCATTTTCAAAATGGACAGAAAAATATATATGAAAGGGGAAACTATGCAGGAAAATACACATAATACAGAACATGTTTTTCCATTTGTGGTCGCAATTAGAATTTTTTAAAAATTAAATAGAATAGAAATATCAGCACATATTATATTAGCAAGGCATTCTTTTGTAACACTTTTGCTTTAATTGTGTGTGCATGTGTGCACAGGGGTGTGTTCTGGGTCATAGTTCACAATGCACTTCCTCTTCTAAGTGCAGGTGAAGAGGTGAATCTCAGCTCTGCAGCCCTACCATTTTTCACCATGTCCATTATCTTCTCCAAGTCTCTTCTCATCTGTAAAGTGGGAATAACATGTGCCCTACATCCCTCAAGGAGGTGTTGAGAATAACCCCAATAAAGTTTTATACCAAAGCTCTATACCAGCGATTTTTAACTAGTGTGCCATGACACACTGGAGTGCCATGAGAGGATCCTAGGTGTGCTGCAAAACTTTTAAAACATCATTAATTAAATTATTTTCAAAAGAAATTCAAAGCACAGTAAGTATAGTCTTTTTTTTTTTTTTTTACTCTTTTCTTTGATCAACATAATTTAAGTATGCCACAGGAGTTTAACTACAGGTTCCAGTGTGCCAAAGGATAAAAAGTTTGAAAACACTGCTCTATACAGTGAGAATTCATTTCACAAAGCAGAAAGAGGTTAACAGAATTCTCAGGTATAACCCTTGATGGCAGAAAGGGGGAAGCCTCTAACTCAGGCTTAGTTTGAAGCCCTCACACATCAATTGATTTACTCAGCAATATTTATTGGAGGCCTGCTGGGCATTTTAGTGCTGGGAATACACAAAGATCTTACCTTCCTGTTGTTTATGTTCTAGCAGAGAGAGATGTATTTTTTAAAAAAATAGTGTATGATACTTTGTTAAATTTTTCAGAAAATTCCATGAGTAGACCGGTGCATCTGTTAACAATTTTATCTGAGATCGCATACAAGTTTGTTTTAGTAGGTTGGTCTAAAACTGTTAGAAAATTGCTCTACCATTGTATTACTTTGGGTAATATACTGTGTAAGGTACCCAAAGACTTTTCTTAAAGAGTTTTTTTTGACAATCAGTCTTGGGCATCTCTCAGTTAGGTTATTGTCCATTTTAATAAAAATTGGCTCTAAATTAACAGGTAGCCCTTCTTATCTAAAAAAGAAATAAACATATGGAATTTATTACCTGAACTAACTACTTGTAAAAGCCAAAACATAAACAGGTTCAAGATGGGTTTAGATAAATACATGGATAATAAATGCATAGAGGCACTAAAGTTTTTTGGGTAGTGCCTGTGGCTCAAAGGAGTAGGGTGCCAGCCCCATATACCGGAGGTGGTGGGTTCAAACCCAGACCCAGCCAAAAACTGCAAAAAAAAAAAAAAGATTTTTAAAAGATGGTATATAATAAGAAGTCCTGAGCTCCCTGGTGCTAAGGCCATCTCCTAACTCATAGTCATCAACACCATATACCTGCTGCATTGGGACTCAAGTCCGACATCTCCAGCTTTGGTGATTATTTTTAGAAGCGGAGTCCAACTCAGGAAACCGCTGTATACTGGAGACAATTGAAGCAGAGGGATAGTGGGCGGACCAGGCTCCGGAAGCCCAGGGGCTCACCTTGGCTTCTGGTTGTAACAAGTCACTTGGCGTTTCTGGTTCCAGTGAAGAGGCAGCAGTGTCATCTACATGCAGCTCTGTTAGCTGAAGTTGGCATTGGCAAAGGTCGTGGTAGTCCTCAGCAGCCAAGGTGGTGGGCAGCAGTGGCAGTGAGGATGGTTGGGAGCTTTGTTGGTGAAGGCTGTTTCAGAATTTTTTCCACCACAGCAATTGTGGTTAAGCTGATCCCTTTTGGTTCCAGGTGTCCTTGTGGTGGCCCTGGTGTCTGATGAATGGTCAGAGAGCCATGGCTGGGAGGACTGGCACATATGAGGGGCACAGTCCCAAGGTCCAGGTCAGCTGTGGCACTAGGGCCTCATTGACAATGGTGTGTGAGATGTGAGTGCTTGTCCAACAGCCGGAGAAACTAGAGTGTGGAACACAGGCACACTCAGAGCACAGCCTCCCTGGAGCCCAGGCCATGTGCTAACCCCCTATGGCAGCACAGTCAGTGTCTAAAGTCCAGGTGTGCCCAAAGAGCCCATGGCTCCATGTCCTGGGTGTGGACTAGCCCCCTCCAGTGGGGCTCTGGTGTCTGAGGCTCGTGTGGTCAGTGCAGCCACACAGCCAGGCGTGGCACGCAGGCACGTGAGAAGCTAGAACGAATGCCTCCAGGGTCCAGGCAGTGGACAGCTCACTGTTGTGGCAGCTCAGATGTTGAAGGCATAGGTGCTCCCAAAGCAGCAGTGGAGCTGGTGTCCTCAGTACAGGTAAGTGCAAGGAAGCTGAGGCTCCCAGGCCCAGGGACAGCCTGTATCAGTAGTGGCTTCAGTGGCTTAGGTGGGGGTACACACAGTATGGGTGCAGACCAGGGTCCAGAAGGCCAGCTCTCTCAGAGTAGCTGGGGTCAGGAGTGCTTGCACACCTGTAATCTAGCACTCTGGGAGGCCAAGGCAGGTGGATCAATTGAGCTCAGGAGTTCAAGAAGGGCTGCAGGTCCCGAGGTCTGAAACATGTGCAGGGTTTGGAGAGCTGGTAGCCCTAACCTGAGGATAACACCATAGTGGCTCCTTCATGGTGACCTGGAGCAGGGAAAGAGGTGCAGAGGCATCTCCTTCACAGGGGAAGTAAAGAGCAGGGGTGGTTTACTAACCTCAGGGGGGAAGGTGTCGTTAGTGTTCTCTGCAAGGAGCCCACCAGGGACCACTGTGGCTCCCACTGTGCAGCTGATCCTGATCCTCTCCCTTCAAGTTTCTATCCTTTTTTTCTTTTTTCTTGAGACAGAGTCTCACTCTTTCACCATGGGAAGAGCACTGTAGCATCAGCCCAGCTCACAGCAACCTGGGCTGAAGCGACTCTCCCGCCTCAGCCTCCTGAGTAGCTGGGACTACAGGAGTCCACCACAAAACCCAGCTGATTCTTGTGCTTTTAGTAGAAATGGGGTTCCACTCTTGCTCAGGCTGGTCTTGAACTCCTGAGCTCAGGTGATCCACCTGCTTTGGCCTTCCAGAGTGCTAGATTACAGGTGTGAGCCACCATACCTGGCCTCCTTCCTTGTTTCTAGACATCTCAGGATCTTCCCAGAAAGTATTTTTTTGTTCCACTTTGTGTGTGCAACTTCTTAACTGGATGCTTGAGTCCTCCCACAGCCATCTTCATGCATAGAGAGCTGTCTGTTTGCCATCTGTGAGAATGTGAAGCCCGGAATCCCCACTCTGCATCTCGCTTATATTGCTCCCTCACCACCACCATCCTGATTTTACACTTCTTGTCTCCAGAGCTGTCAGACAATAAATATCTGCTGTTTTAAAGCACCTCATTTGTGGTAGTTTGTTATGGCAGCCTTTAGCAAATTAAAACACACCCACGAGGTCAGACAATGGAGTTAAAGAAAAAGTGCGACCTATAGTCACCTTCAAGTTGCTCCCCTTAGGAAGCTGTACACTGAGGCCAGCACCTCGTCCACCCTTCAGAGCAATTTTGGAACTCCTATTTTCTGGAATTGTCATCAGAACTGTCACCATATGAGGTCTGACAATTAAGTTTGTGAACGCATCCTAGAAAAAGTGCTTCGAAAGATGGACCAGGTGCTGGCATCCACACCCAGCTCCCCAAGGGGAGAATTAGTGATATTCAAAGGTGACCATAGTGACACTTAGCGGTGAGATATGTAGCACTTTTTCCAGGATGAGTTTGCAAACTGAATTGTCTGAGCACGTACGTTATCCAAACCCTGTGCATTAGTGCAGGCTCTGTGCCCCGCTGATGTATTTTGGGGCACTGGCTTTATAGCTGAATACTCTGAGGAAAATTCATTTCTCTTTTTTCAATGTTTAGGAACTCCTCATGTTTCACTTCACTCCCCACACCTGGGAGGGCAGATTTTTTAAAAATAAGAATTATTTCATTTCCATCCCCAATAAATGCTTTTTAGAAAAATTTTGCACGACATACTCTGTCTTGTACCACAGCACACTTATGAAAATATTTGTGGGAGTACATTCCCTGAGATATTTTTAATGCAAGTAGAGTTTTCTCTCCCAAAGGCATGAGTGGGTTAAGAAACTAAAGCCTTCACCCTCAAAGGCCCCTCCCCCCCCTTTTTTTAGGCCTGATTTACTGCATCACCCATTAACCTTCATGTCTGGAACCAGCCTTTGTTCCTCCCCCAAATTAGACATAACCCATGTAGATCAACATCCTTTAAGAAACATAGAAGCTCACACAGGTTCTGGCTCAGTCTATGGTAAATAACAGTGGTGATGATGACAGGAGTCTTTGGCTTGTTAAGCCTTAAACTTAGCTCAAGAATTTTGATTCATAGCTGGACACAGAACACAGTGTGAACGTTGATTAGCAGGTGGTCCCATCAGGTGGACGAATTGCTTATGCTTTCTCCATAGTTCTTCACAGTTCATTTTCCCTTCAGAGTTTTTAGGTAAGCGTTTGGAGCTCTTGCATGTTTGGGTTTCAGATTTTGGAAGGAATGCAGTGGAGGTTTTTGGCAATCTGTATTGAGTGATTTATGTGCTTCTCCCATTGGATAATTTGTTTTACGCATGTGTGACAGGGCTGGTGCTGGACTGCTGCTTTGGAAACTGTTGCTTCAAATCTGGATGTGTTGGCCCCTTGTGGACCCTACAACTTCACATTTGGATAAAAATAATCCTTCCCCAAGAGACAGTTCCAGTATATTCTGAGGTAAAGGGCCCTGAAATACCTTCTTCCTCTTTTTTTCTAGTTGTGAAGAAACATTAAGAAGCAAAGAGTAGGGACTTAGTCTCTTAATGTAGGAATACGATTTTGTAAGATTGGCAGATAAAATAGAAATTTGTTAGAAGTTTCTTCAGAAACAAGATATGTAGAGAAAAAATCATGGAGACAAGAATCACTGAGGCCTTCAACAGGCAGCAGAGCAGGAATCTCTGCCCCGGCATCTGGTTAGTTTGCCTACTTGATGCTGGTAGATGACAAGGGGCCCTTTTGTTCTGAGAACCAACGTTATCCTTGACATCCAGAAGAAAGAAGCTCACCAGACAAATCATCTCTGAATTACTTTGAAGAAAGCAGTGCTTACGCATCAGCCCACTTGGAATACCTCCTTTCAGAGTCAGTCTCCAGGACAGCAGCAAACCCACTAGAATCATAGATGATGATGATCAGTCTCAGCGTCTTGGAATTTTGGAGTTGGAAGATGAGGAAACATTACGCTGGGTTTTAGATGGATGAATCTATTCAATATCCCACCTCTGTCAGAGGATAAAATACCACAGTCTTGATCTTTCATTATGAGCTAGAGCACTCAAAGGTCCTAATAATAATAATAATAATAATAATAATAATAATAATCAGAATAATAAACAGAGGGAGGAGAAAAGATGGCTGACTGAAGCCAGCTTTCCACAGAGGCTCCCGTCCAGAAGGAGAGTTAAAGGACAAAAATTCAGCAAGAAACCTGGTGGATTTGAGCTGCACTAAGAGAGAAGGTTGAAGAACTCACGCCAACCCCGCTGAGGTGAACCGCAACCACAAGGATACAAACAAAAGGTACAAAATCCATCACCAAGCGGACGGGAGTCCCCTCCCCCATGAGAATGGCTCAGAGTGCCCCACAAACAATCGGGCAGAGTTCAAAGGTCCTCCCACTCCACTCCACGGGAGAGACCTTCTAAAAACTGGACCTACCTCCCCTACTAGGGTTCCACGGCATCCTCCTGCCAGGAATAAAACTGTATAAAACTGTATATAGTCTCTACCTGGAATTCTGAACTCCCAGCACTCCACTCCACTCACACTGAGGTCTGGAGGCCAGTCCCCTAGGAGTTCAGAGTCTTGAGTAATTTCTCGAGGGATGTGGACAGTGCCTGGACTGCAGCTGGTCAGCGCCGGCTTCGGGGCATGGGAGTGAGGAGAGGACAGTCGGCAGAGAGGGGACCACACCAGAGTGGCAGTTCCCTAAGGCACAGTGCAACAGCTGTCTTTTGGCGACAATATGGCCAGGCATAAAACTGCGTAAAACTGTGTGTGTTCTCTGCCCACAACCCTGGGCTTGTGGTGCTCCCCTCTGCTCTTGCTCCAGGGTCTGGAGGCCTGTCCCCCAGGAGTACAGACTCTTGGGCGATTACTCAAAAGGTGTGGACAGTGCCAGGGCTGCAGCTGGTTGGTGCAGACTCTGGGGCATGGGAGTGGAGAGAGGACGGTTGGCCAGAAGGGAGCTGCACCAGAGCAGCGGTTCCCTGAGACATAAAACAGCAGCCCTCTTTTGCTAGCAATACAGCTCACTATGGAATATTCTGAAGCCACACCCCCTGTCTCCCTGGGCAACCAGAGACTGTGAGTATAGGATTTGCCTGAGGCACCCCCAACTTGCAAACTGGGGAAACTCCCAGGGCGGGGCTGACCCAGAGGTCTGCTTTACTGAACCTAAGACGCACAGGGCCCTCAGGGGATCATCAGCCTATAGACAATACAAGAGCAAAGACAAGCTGATTTGGAACTCAATTCAGCTTCTCTTCTGCAGGGGAACTGCAAAGTTGTTCTCTTCTGTTCTGTCAGTAACATTAATCAGGTGCGAGACTGGACCTGAGTGAAAACCCCCCAAACTTCATCAAACAGTGAAGTGCCCGAGGTTATCAGGCCTCACCTCCTCCTGCAGAGCACAACAGCCTGGCAGACTTCCCTGTGATTCAGGCAGGTGCAAACCCCTGGAGTATGGGTTCACTACAGGCAACTGGGTCAGCCAACTTCAGGGCTATCAGTGCCTGGGTGTGACAGTGGTGCAAGGTGGGGAAGGAGGCATCAACCTTCCCAGACTGATCTATTGGCTGGGTGGCTCCACCTGATTCCATGCAGAACTGGAGCTAGCCACACCAGAGTAGTCACCAGACCCCTGTGATCCAGTTCCCAGAGACCTCTTAAACTCTCTCACCTGAGACAGGTGCAGACTGAGACAATTGATTTGGACCTTTTGAACTAAACCAATCACCTGAGGACAAATCAGGTGGTGCCCTGGGTGCACGGTGGTAGGAAGGTTTGATTTTCCTTTTCCAATTGTTTGCCTGTGAGGGGCGGGTGACTTAATTTCTGATATTTCTCCACAGCTGAGACTTCAATCCAGAGTATCTGTTTCACTAGGGTGGAACAGAAATGAGCTGAAAATAAGACAGAACCACTTAGCCCCACCACACCAGACAGGGCCCCAGTTTCTCAGGCCACAACACTGTACAGGTCCTCGACAAAGCCCCAAGGGAAAATAATCAAAAGGAGTAAAACAATCATGGGGTAGAATCAATGGCAAAGCTCTGGTAACATGAATAACTAGAATAGATCAACCCTCCCCAAGGAAAGATATGGCAGATATAATTGAAGATCCCATTCATAAACAACTAGATGAGATGACAGAAATTGAATTCAGAATTTGGATTGCAGACAAGATTAATAAAGTGGAATTAGGAATTCGAGGAGAAATTCAAAAGTTGTCTCAAGAATTTAAAGACAAAAACCACCAAAGACTTAGACACACTGAAGCAAGAATAAGGAGCCCTCAAAGATATGAAAAATACAGCAGAATCCCTCAGTAACAGAATGGAGCAAGGAGAGGAAAGGATTTCTGACATTGAAGATAAAGCCTTTGAACACTCCCAAACTCTCAAAGAGGAAGGGAAATGGAGAGCAAAAATGGATCATTCTCTCAGAGAGCTTTGGGATAATTCAAAGAAGGCAAATATCCGAATCATTGGAGTTCCTGAAAGCTATGAAGTGGCCTTGCTGGACACAGAGGCCCTTCTGCATGAAATTATGAAAGAGAATTTTCCAGACATGCCTAGAGATTCTGAAATTCAGATAGGAGACAGCTTCAGAAACCCAGCACGACTCAACCCCAATAAGACATCCCCCAGGCATATCATAATTAACTTCACTAAAGTTAATGTGAATGAGAAAATCCTCAAAGCTGCCAGGAGAAAGAAAACCATTACCTTCAAAGGCAAGAATATTAGAATGACTGCAGATCGCTCTGCTGAAACTTTTCAAGTCAGAAGAGGGTGGTCATCGACTTTTATCTCCTCAAGCAAAATAACTTTCAACCCCGGATCTTGTATCCAGCTAAACTGAGTTTCATTTATGATGGAGAAATTAAATACTTTCATGACATTCATATGTTGAAGAAATTTGCCATAACCAAACCAGCTCTTCAGGATATTCTCAGACCTATCCTCCATAATGACCAACCCAATCCTATACCACAAAAGTAAACTCACTCAGAAACTTCGGATCAAACTCCAATTCCACACTGGCGAAAGGAAGAAAAATGCCCACTGAACTTTTGAAAAACTCGATACCCAAACTTCACCAGACTTATCAATATTCTCCATTAATGTGAATGGATTAAACGGTCCTCTAAAGAGGCATAGGTTAGCTGACTGGATACAAAAACTCAGGCCAGATATTTGTTGCATACAAGAGTCACATCCTAACGTAAAAGACAAATACAGACTCAGGGTGAAAGGATGGTCATCCATATTTCAGGCAAATGGTAATCAGAAAAAAGCAGGTGTTCCAATTTTATTTGTAGTTACAATAGGCTTTAAACCAACAAAAGTAAGGAAGGACAAGAATGGTCACTTCCTATTTGTTAAGGGTAATACTCAATATGATGAGATTTCAATTATTAATATCTATGCACCCAACCAGAATGCACCTCAATTTACAAGAGAAACACTAACAGACATGAGCGACTTGATTTCCTCCAGCTCCATAATAGTCAGAGATTTCAACACTCCTTTGGCTGTGTTGGATCGATCCTCCAACAAGGAGCTGAGCAAAGAAATTTTAGATTTAAACCTAACCATCCAACATTTGGATTTAGCAGACATCTACAGAACATTTCATCCCAACAAAACTGAATACACATACTTCTCATCAGCCCATGGAACTTACTCCAAAATCGATCACATCTTAGGTCACAACTCTAACCTCAGTAAATTTAAAGGAATAGAAATTATTCTGTGCATCTTGGACCACGATGGAATAAAACTTGAGCTGAGTAACAACAGGAATCTGCATACCCATACAAAAACATGGAAGTTACATAACCTTATGCTGAATGATAGCTGGGTCAGAGATGAGATTAAGAAAGAAATTGCCAATTTTTGGGGAACAAAACGACAATGAAGATATGAACTTTCAGAACCTCTGGGACACCGCAAAGGCAGTTCTAAGAGGGAAATTTATAGCACTGCAAGCCTTCCTCAAGAGAGTGGAAAGAGAGGAAGTTAAGAACTTAATGGGACATCTCAAGCAACTGGAAAAGGAAGAACATTCCAACACCAAACACAGTAGAAGAAAAGAAATAACCAAAATTAGAGCAGAATTAAATGAAATTGAAAACAAAAGAATAATACAACAGATCAATAAATCAAAAACCTGGTTTTTAAAAAATGTCAATAAAATAGATAAACCTTTGGCCAACCTAATCAGGAAAAAAAGAGTAAAATCTCTAATCTCATCAATCAGAAACGACAAAGACAAAATAACAGCAGACTCCTCAGAAATTCAAAAAATCCTTAATGAATATTACAAGAAACTTTATTCTCAGATATATGAAAATCTGAAGGAAATTGACCAATACTTGGAAGCAAGTCACCTTCCAAGACTTACCCAGAATCAAGTGGAAATTTTGAACAGGTCCATATCAAGTTCGGAAATAGCATCAACCATACAAAACCTCCCTAAAAAGAATAGCTCGGGGCCAGATGGTTTCACATCAGAATTCTACCAAACCTTTAAAGAGGAATTTTTACCTATATTACTCAACCTGTTCCAAAAGGTAGAAAAAGAAACAAGACTACCCAACACGTTCTATGAAGCAAACATCACTCTGATCCCCAAACCAGAAAAAGAACCAAGAAGAAAAGAAAATTATAGGCCGATATCACTAATGAATATAGATGCAAAAATATTCAACAAGATCATAACAAACAGAATCCAGCAACACATCAAACAAATTATACAACATGACCAAGTCGGTTTTATTCCAGGGTCTCAAGGATGGTTCAATATATGTAAATCTATAAATGTAATCCAGCACATAAACAAATTAAAAAACAAAGACCATATGATTCTCTCAATTGATGCAGAAAAAGCTTTTGATAATATCCCGCATCCCTTCATGTTCAGAACACTTAAGAAAATCGGTATAGAAGGGACATTTTTTTTTTTTTTTTGTAGAGACAGAGTCAAACTTTATGGTCCTCGGTAGAGTGCCGTGGCCTCACACAGCTCACAGCAACCTCCAACTCCTGGGCTTAAGTGATTCTCTTCCCTCAGCCTTCCGAGTAGCTGGGACTACAGGCACCCGCCACAATGCCCGGCTATTAGAAGGGACATTTCTTAAACTGATAGAGACCATCTACAGCAAACCCACAGCCAATATCATATTGAATGGAGTTTCATTTCTACTCAGATCAGGAACCAGACAAGGCTGCCCATTGTCTCCATTGCTTTTCACATTGTAATGGAAGTTTTAGCCACCGCAATTAGGGAATAAAAGGCCATCAAGGGTATCCATATAGGGTCAGAAGAGATCAAACTTTCGCTCTTTGCAGATGATATGATTGTATATCTGGAAAACACTAGGGACTCTACTACAAAACTCTTAGAAGTGATTAAGGAATAGAGCAATGTTTCAGGTTACAAAATCAACATTCATAAATCGGTAGCCTTTATATATACCAACAATAGTCAAGTTGAGAAAACAGTTAAGGACTCTATCCCATTCACAGTAGTGCCAAAGAAGATGAAATATTTGGGAATTTATCAAGCAAAGGACGTGAAAGATCTCTATAAAGAGAACTATGAAACTCTAAGAAAAGAAATAGCTGAAAATGTTAACAAATGGAAAAACATACCATGCTAATGGCTGGGAAGAATCAACATTGTTAAAATGTCCATACTACCCAAAGTAATATATAATTTCAATGCAATCCCGATTCAAGCTCCACTGTCATACTTTAAAGTTCTTGAAAAAAAAACAAACAAACAATACTTTGGGGCGGCGCCTGTGGCTCAGTCGGTAAGGCGCCGGCCCCATATACCGAGGGTGGCAGGTTCAAACCCGGCCTCAGCTAAACTGCAACCAAAAAATGGCTGGGTGTTGTGGCGGGTGCCTGTAGTCCCAGCTACTCGGGAGGCTGAGGCAAGAGAATCGCTTAAGCCCAGAAGTTGGAGGTTGCTGTGAGCTGTGTGATGCCACGGCACTCTACCGAGGACCATAAAGTGAGAATCTGTCTCTACAAAACAAACAAACAAACTAAAAAACACAATACTTCATTTAATATGGAATCAGAGAAAACCTCGAATAGCCAAGACATTACTCAGAAATAAAAACAAAGCAGGGGGAATTACTCTACCAAACCTCAGACTATATTACAAATCGATAGTGATCAAAACAGCATGGTATTGGCACAAAAAACAGAGAAGTAGGTGTCTGGAACAGAATAGAGAACCAAGAGATGAATCCAGCTACTTACCATTATTTAGTCTTTGACAAGCCAATTAAAAACATTCAGTGGGGAAAAGATTCCCTATTTAACGAATGGTGCTGGGTGAACTGGCTGGCAACCTGCAGAAGACTGAAACTGGACTCACACCTTTCACCATTAACTAAGATAGACTCTCACTGGATTAAAGAATTAAACTTCAGACATGAAACTATAAAAATACTAGAAGAGAGTGCAGGGAAAACCCTTGAAGAAATCAGTCTGGGCGAGTATTTTATGAGGAAGAAACCCCGGGCAATTGAAGCAGCTTCAAAAATACACTACTAGGACTTGATCAAACTAAAAAGCTTCTGCACAGCCAAGAATACAGTAAGTAAAGCAAGCAAACAGCCCTCAGAATGGGAGAAGATATTTGCAGGTTATGTCTCCAACAAAGGTTTAATAACAAGAATCTACAGAGAACTCAAATGCATTAGTAAGTAAAGAACAAGGGATCCCATCGCAGGCTGGGCAAGGGATTTGAAGAGAAACTTCTCTGAAGAAGACAAGCACGCGGCCTTCAGACATATGAAAAAATGCTCATCATCTTTAATCATCAGAGAAATGCAAATCAAAACTACTTTGAGATATCATCTAACTCCAGTGAGACTAGCCTATATCACAAAATCCCGACCAGAGATGTTGGCACAGATGTGGAGAAAAGGGAACACTTTTGAACTGCTGGTGGGAATGCAAATTAATACATTCCTTTTGGAAAGAGATATGGAGAACACTTAGAGATCTCAAAATAGATCTGCCATTCAATCCTGCAATCCCTTTACTGGGCATGTACCCAGAAGACAAAAAATCACAACATAACAAAGATATTTGTACCAGAATGTGTATTGCAGCCCTATTCATAATTGCTAAGTCATGGAAGAAGCCCAAGTGCCCATCGATCCACGAATAGATTAATAAATTGTGGTATATGTACACCATGGAATATTATGCAGCCTTAAAGAAAGATAGAGACTTTACCTCTTTCATGTTTACATGGATGGAGCTGGAACATATTCTTCTTAGTAAAGTATCTCAAGAATGAAAGAAAAAGTATCCAATGTACTCAGCCCTACTATGAAACAAATTTAGGGTTTTCACATGAAAGCTATAACCCAGTTTCACCCTAAGAATAGGGGGAAGGGCTAAAGGGAGGGGAGAGAGTGGGGAGGTGGGTAGAGGGAAGGGGATTGTTGGGAGTACACCAGCGGTGCATCGTACAAGGGTATATGTGAAACTTGGTAAATGTGGAATGTAAGTGTACTGGCACAGTAACTGAGAGAATGCCAGGAAGGCTATGTTAACCAGTGTGATGAAAATGTGACAAACCTATGATTTAATAAAAAAATAAATAAATAAAAATTACTGAGAAACATAAAAAAAAAAAGAATAATAAACAGTTCATGGCTGGAAGCCTGGTTACTCTACACCCTGCATTGACCCCTCAGAACTGAGTCCTGCTCATTCACATCCTTCTTAATCTAGATTAATATGTGGCTTTTCAGTGGCACTCATCATTCTTAGTATTGTGAGAAAAACAGATATACCCAGATCTACCCTTACAATGGCAAATATAAATCTGTTGTCTCTCTGAGATGGCATTGCATGAATGAGCATCCATGCAGCAGACAGATGGCATGATGAAAAGAGGTTAGCCAAAGAGAATTTCTTTTTTGTAAGTAAACAATTTGGTATTTTATTTTTCCTTAATATTATATAGCATTTAAGGATAATAGAACCGTCTTAAGCTTTCAAACTTGAGAAATATACATGTGGAAAGTTATAAAAAGTGCATTAAGGTACAATTTTTTATCTAACATACACATATTCCATAAATTGAACTATTTATTTACTTATTTATTTTTTCCTATTTATTTATTTATTATTATTTTTTTTATTGTTGGGGATTCATTGAGGGTACAAGAAGCCAGGTTACATTGATTCTAATTGTTAGGTAAAGTCCCTCTTGCAATCATGTCTTGCCCCCATAAAGTGTGACAAACACCAAGGCCCCACCCTCTCCCTCCGTCCCTCTTTCTGCTTCCCCCCCATAACCTTAATTGTCATTAATTGTCCTCATATCAAAATTGAGTACATAGGATTCATGCTTATCCATTCTGGTGATGCTTTACTAAGAATAATGTCTTCCACGTCCATCCAGGTTAATATGAAGGATGTAAAGTTTCCATTTTTTTTAATGGCTGAATAGTATTCCATGGTATACATATACCACAGCTTGTTAATCCATTCCTGGGTTGGTGGGCATTTAGGCCGTTTCCCATTTTGGCGATTGTAAATTGAGCTGCAATAAACAGTCTAGTACAAGTGTCCTTAAGATAAAAGGATTTTTTTCCTTCTGGGTAGATGCCCAGTAATGGGGTTGCAGGATCAAATGGGAGGTCTAGCTTGAGTGCTTTGAGGTTTCTCCACACTTCCTTCCAGAAAGGTTGTACTAGTTTGCAGTCCCACCAGCAGTGTAAAAGTGTTCCCTTCTCTCCACATCCATGCCAGCATCTGCAGTATTGAGATTTTGTGATGTGGGCCATTCTCACTGAGGTTAAATGATATCTCAGGGATGTTTTGATTTGCATTTCTCTAATATACAGAGATGATGAACATTTTTTCATGTGTTTGTTAGCCATTCGTCTGTCATCTTTAGAGAAGGTTCAAATCATGTCTCTTGCCCATTGATATATGGGATTGTTGGCTTTTTTTGCTGTGATTAATTTGAGTTCTCTATAGATCCTAGTTATCAAGCTTTTCTCTGATTGAAAATATGCAAATATCCTTTCCCATTGTGTAGGTTGTCTCTTTGCTTTGGTTATTGTCTCCTTAGCTGTACAGAAGCTTTTCAGTTTAATGAAGTCCCATTTGTTTATTTTTGTTGTTGTTACAATTGCCATGGCAGTCTTCTTCATGAAGTCTTTCCCCAGGCCAATATCTTCCAGTGTTTTTCATATGCTTTCTTGGAGGATTTTTATTGTTTCATGCCTTAAATTTAAGTCGTTTATCCATCTTGAATCAATTTTTGTGAGTGGGGAAAGGTGTGGGTCCAGTTTCAGTCTTTTACATGTAGACATCCAGTTCTCCCAACACCATTTATTGAATAGGGAGTCTTTCCCCCAAGGTATGTTCTTGTTTGGTTTATCAAAGATTAGGTGGTTGTAAGATGTCAGTTTCGTTTCTTGGTTTTCAATTCGATTCCAAGTGTCTATGTCTCTGTTTTTGTGCCAGTACCATGCTGTCTTGAGCACCATGGCTTTGTAGTACAGACTAAAATCTGGTATGCTGATGCCTCCAGCTTTATTTTTGTTACTAAGAACTGCCTTAGCTATATGGATTTTTTTCCAGTTCCATACAAAACGCAGAATCATTTTCTCCAAATCTTGAAAGTATGATGTTGGTATTTTGATAGGAATGGCATTGAATACGTAGATTGCTTTGGGAAGTATAGACATTTTAACAATGTTGATTCTTCCCATCCATGAGCATGGTATCTTCTTCCATTTGTTAATATCCTCTGCTATTTCCATTCTGAGGATTTCATAGTTTTCATTATAGAGGTCCTTCACCTCCTTTGTTAGGTATATTCCTAGGTATTTCATTTTCTTTGAAACTATGGTGAAGGGAGTTGTGTCCTTAATTAGCTTCTCATCTTTACTGTTATTGGGGTACACAAAGGCTACTGACTTGTGGACATTGATTTTATATCCTGAGACATTACTGTATTTTTTGATGACTTCCAGGAGTCTTGTGGTTGAGTCTTTGGGTTTCTCTAAGTATAAGATCATGTCGTCAGCAAAGAGGGAGAGTTTGACCTCCTCTGCTCCCATTTGGATTCCCTTTATTTCCTTGTCTTGCCTAATTGTATTGGCTAGAACTTCCAGCACTACGTTGAATAGTAAAGGTGACAGAGGACAACCTTGTCTGGTTCCAGTTCTAAGAGGAAAAGCTTTCAGTTTTACTCCATTCAGTAAAATATTGGCTGTGGGTTTGTCATAGATAGCTTCAATCAGTTTTAGAAATGTGCCACCTATGCCTATACTCTTCAGTGTTCTAATTAGAAAAGGATGCTGGATTTTATTAAATGCTTTTTCTGCATCTATTGAGAGGATCATGTGATCTTTATTTTTGCCTCTGTTAATATAGTGGATAACGTTTATGGACTTGCGTATGTTAAACCAGCCTTGCATCCCTGGGATGAAGCCTACTTGATCACGATGAATGACTTTTTTTATGATAAGCTGTAGTCCACTGGGTAGGATTTTGTTAAGAATTTTTGCATCTATATTCATGAGTGAGATTGGTCTGAAATTCTCCTTTTTGTTTGGGTCTTTTCCTGGTTTTGGTATCAGGGTGATGTTTGCTTCATAGATTGTGTTGGGGAAGATTTCTTCTTCCTTAATTTTTTGGAATAATTTCTGCAGTACAGGAATAAGCTCTTCCTTGAAGGTTTGATACAATTCTGGTGTGAAGCCATCTGGACCAGGGCATTTTTTGGTTGGAAGCTTTTTTATGTTTCTTTGATCTCAGTGCTTGAAATGGTCTGTTCAGGAGCTCTATTTCTTCCTGGCTGAGTCTAGGGAGAGGGTGTGATTCCAAATATTGATCCATTTCCTTCACATTGTCAAATTTCTGGGCATAGAGTTTCTGGTAGTATTCAGAGATGATCTCTTGTATCTCTGTGGGATCAGTTGTTGTTTCCCCTTTATCATTTCTGATTGAGGTTACTACAGATTTTATTTTTTTATTCCTCATTAGTCTGGCCAATGATTTATCTATTTTATTTATTTTTTCAAAAAACCAACTTCTTGATTCATTAATTTTCTGAATGATTCTTTTGTTTTCAATTTCATTGATCTCTGATTTGACTTTGGATATTTCTTTTCTTCTACTGAGTTTAGGCTTAGATTGTTCTTCTTTTTCCAATTGCATAAGATCTCTTGTGAGATTGTTGATGTGCTCTCTTTCTGTTTTTCGAATGTAAGCATCTAAAGCAATGAATTTTCCTCTCAAGACTGCTTTTGCAATATCTCACAGATTTTGATAGCTTGTGTCTTCATTGTTGTTATGCTCAAGGAAGTTAATGATTTCCTGTTTTATTTCTTCCTGCACCCATCTGTTATTCAAGAGAAGATGGTTTAATTTCCTTCCCTTTGGGTGGGGTTCGAGCATTTATGTTAGAGTTGAGTTCCACCTTTAGTGCCTTGTGGTCTGAGAAGATACAAGGTAAAATTTCAATTCTTTTGATTCTGTTGATATTTGTTTTGTGTCCCAGGATATGATCAATTTTGGAGAATGTTCCATGGGGTGATGAGAAGAATGTATATTCTTTATATTTGGGATGGAGTGTTCTATATGTGTCCATCAAGCACAGTTGTTCTAGGGTCTCATTTAAATATCTTATATCTTTGTTTAATTTCTGTTTAGAGGATCTGTCCAGCTGTGTAAGAGGAGTGTTAAAGTCCCCTGTTCTTATGGTATTATCAGATATCATATTGCTCAGACTGAGTAAGGTCTGTTTCAAGAATCTGGGAGCATTTAAATTGGGTGCATAAATATTTAGAATTGAAACGTCTTCTAGTTGTATTTTTTCCTTGACCAATATAAAGTGACCATCTTTGTCTTTTTTGACATTAGTTGCTTTAAATCCACATGTATCTGAAAATAAAATTGCAACTCCTCTTTTCTTCAGAATTCCATTTGCCTGAGAAATTGTCTGCCAATCCTTGACTCCGAGCTTTAATTTGTCTTTTGAAGCCAGGTGTGTTTCTTGCAGACAGCCAATTTATGGCTTGTGTTTTTTAATCCAGTCAGCCAATCTATGTCTCTTCAGTGAGGAATTCAAGCCATTAACATTTATTGAGATAATTGATAAGTGTGGTAGTATTCTATTTGTCTTATTTTGTGAGAGTCCATTGCTTAGTTTTACCTTTTGCATCAGTATGGAGGTTAGGTTCTTTCCTTTGATTTCTGAGTTCTTACTTTGCTGCTGATCCATTGTGGTGTTCAGTGTGCAGAACAGGTTTAAGTATTTCCTGTAGAGCTGGTCTTGTTGTGGCGAATTTCCTCAATGTTTGTATATCTGTAAATGATTTGATTTCTCCGTCAAGTTTTAGCTTAGCTTAGCAGGGTACAGAGTTCTGGGCTGGAAATTGTTCTGTATAAGTAGATTAAAGGTAGATGACCATTGTCTTCTTGCTTGGAAAGTTTCATTAGAGAAGTCTGCGTTCACTCTGATGGATTTGCCCCTGTAGGTCAACTGGCGCTTACTCCTGGCAGCTTGCAGAATCTTTTCTTTTGTTTTGACTTTGGACAGGTTCATCACAATGTGTCTTGGTGAAGCTCGGTTAGAGTTGAGGCGACCTGGGGTCTGATAGCCCTCTGAAAGCAGTGTGTCAGAGTCTTTGGTGATATTTGGGAAATTTTCTTTTATAACATTCTCTAGTATGGCTTCCATTCCTCTTGGGCATTCTTCTTCCCCTTCTGGAATTCCTATAACTCGTATCTTGGAACACTTCATAAAGTCCCATAATTCTGACAGTGAACGTTCTCCTCTCTCTCTTCTTTTCTTCCTCTTTTATTATCTGAGTTATCTCAAGAACTTTGTCTTCTACCTCTGAAATTCTTTCTTCTTCATGGTCTAACCTGTTGCTGATACTTTCCATTGCATCTTTAAGTTCCCTGATTGACTGTTTCAGTTCCTTCAGGTCTGCTATATCCTTTTTATATTCTTCATATCGTTCATCTCTTATTTGATTCTGTTTTTGGATTTCCTTTTGGTTATTTTTCACTTTATTAGCAGTTTCCTTCATTGTTTCCATTATTTCTTTGATTGTTTTCAACATGTGTATTCTAAATTCCTTTTCTGTCATTCCTAACATTTCTTTACAGGTGGAATCCTCTGCAGTAGCTACCTCATGGTCCCTTGGTGGGGTTGTTCTGGACTGGTTCTTCATGTTGCCTGGAGTTTTCTGCTGATTCTTCCTCATGAGTGATTTCTTTAATCTGTTTCCTTGCCCTAATTTTCCTTTCACTTCCTCTTGCTCTTTAAATTCTCGTGCCTGTGGACTAAGGTTTACAGGACCAGTAGCGTGAGAAGGTTGAAGAGCAAAAAAGGGATGAAAGAAAGGAGGACCGAGTGATAAGAAAAACAAAGAAAAATAGAGAAAGGAGAGGGGGTGGGTAAAAGGAATATTGACAAAAAGAAGTGAGGCACAGAAAGAGGGAGACAGAGCAATATAGGTGTAGAGTAGGGTACTTTGACACAACCTTAAAAAACCCCACCTTCTGGGGGTGCCCAGTTGGATGGTTTCCTTGAGGTCAGCAACTCTTTGCTAACCTGATCAGACACAGTACCCCACCTCCACCAAGTAGAGAGGAAAGACAAAAATTCTATAAATCAAACCAAAACAAGCAAACAGAAAACTTTATGGGATAAAATTGAGTGGAAAACCAAATAATAGCGGTAGAAACACTAGCAATAATGAAGTTGTAATTATTGAAAAAGGCAGCAATGGAAAATTATAATTAAACTAGAAAAATTGAGAAAGAAAAAGAATCTGTATGGAAAAGGTTAAACTTAAAAAACAAAACAACATCAACAACATCAAAATAAAGAAAAAAAAATACAACGAAAACCAAAGCAGTATGTATATGTTATTGAATATTGTCTTTGCAACACGTGGTCTTCCGGGGTATGAGATGTTAATCACAGTTCTGATACGACTGGAGGCTGCTGATTTCTCAAACCCCAGCAGGTAGACACCCTAAATCTCTTTTCAGCCCACTTAAAAGGCACTTTGAACTTGTAAACTTGCTGAGCAGAAGCTTTCCCAGGAAAGTGCTTGTCTCTGGAATCACTGCTGAAGTGGCTATCCACTTACCCAGTGTGCCAAAACCGGTCTCACTCTGCCCCTGAGTGTTAGGGCTGCAAGGCAGCTCAGACCCTGCCCTTAGGCTACTTGGTGGCTGGGTTACCAGCTCCCACCCAATTCTAGCTCTGCGACCCTGAGGGCAGAGCTTTCCGGGGCAGATCGCTCACAATGGCTCCCTGTGACCCACAGCCAAACACTATTAGCTCCGTCTGGCTCAGCGGCTCAGACTGGGGCCCTAGACAATGGCCAAAGTTCTCCGCACTCCCGCTCAGGCTCTCCCCAAGGCAGTTCAACTGAGTGCCAAGTCCAAAGACACCAAAACATTTCACAGCTAAGGTCTTTCTGGTTTGCAGTCTCCCTGCTACTGAACTTACAGTTGTGGGCGGGTTTAGACAGATTGAACACGCGCGACCACTTGCCGGTTTTCCACTGTTTTAGTCCTCCTCTTGGGGTCCAGAAGTCTCTCGCTGACTCCCTGTATCCTCCCAGGGGTGATGATAAGCAGATCCCACCAGCTAGAGATGCCTAGAGTCCTATCTCCCCAGACTCACGGTGCCCAGATGCAAGGAAGCTTTTACTCGGCTGCCATCTTGCTCCGCCTCCCTCAACTTGAACTATTTAGTATGAACTCAGCCTTTTGCTTTGTTCCTTTTCTGTCCCTGCAACATGGCCCGACTTTGCAGAAAGCCAAAGAGAATGTAATTACAAAACAGGGTTAAGAGAACCATCTGGTGTTGTTAAGGCATTCTGGTACTTGTAACAACAGATTTTCTAGCCAGAAAGGACACAGAGAGGCAGTGATGTTATTGGAGGCTAGAGAGTTGGAGTTCAGCTGGAGATTGTGAGTGAGGCTGGAGAGTGAAAATGAGGCTGGAGAGTTGGACTGAGGCTGGAGATTGCGAGTGAGGCTGGAGAGTGGGAGTGAGACTGGAGAGTGAGAGTGAGGCTGGAGAGTTGGAGTGAGGCTGGAGATTTGGACTGAAGCTAGAGAGTGGGACTGAGGCTGCAGAGTGGGACTGAGGCTGGAGAGTTGGAGAGAGGCTGGAGATTGGGAGTCAGGCTGGAGAGTAGGATTGAGGCTGGAGAGTAGGAGTGAGGCTGGACAGTTGGATTGATATTGGAGACTGGGACTTGAGGTTCCAGAGTTGCAGTGAGGTTGGAGAGTTGGCCTCAGGCTGGAGAGTTGGAGTGAGCCTGGAGAGTTGGACTGAGGCTGGAGAGTGGGACTGATGCTAGAGAGTTGGTATAAGGCTGGAGAGTTGGAGTGAGGCTGGTAGTTCGAGTGAGGCTAGAGAGTTGCTGTGAGGCTTGAGAGCTGGAGTGAGGCTGGAGAGTTGGAATGAGGCTGCAGATTTGGAGTAAGGCTGGAGAGTTGGACTGATGTTGTAGATTAGGTGTCAGGCTTGAGTGTTGGAGTGATCCTGGTGAGTTGGTTTGAGGCTGGAGATTTGTAGTCAGGCTGGAGAGTTTGACTGAGGTTGGAGAGTTAGACTGAGGCTGTAGAGTTGGAGTCAGGCTAGAGAGTTGGAGTGAGACTGGAGAGGTGGAGTCATGCTGGAGTATTTGACTGAGGCTGGACAGTTGGAGTCAGGCTTGAGCGTTGGAGTCAGGCTGGACAGTTGGACTAAAGGAGAGTTGAAAGCAGGCTGGAGAGTTGGCATGACATTGAAGAGTTGGAGTGAGGCTGAAGAGTTGGAGTGATGCTACGGAATTGGAGTGAGGCTGGAAAGTGGGACCGAACCTTGAGAGTTGGAGTGAGGTGGGAGAGTTGGAATGAGGCTGGAGAGTTGGTGTGAGGCTGGAGAGTGAGGCTGAGGCTGGAGAGTTGGTGTGAAGCTGGGAAATTGGTGTGAGGCTGGAGAGTTTCAGTGAGGCTAGAGAGTTGTACTGTGACTGGAGAGAGGGACTAAATCTGGAGAGTGGGACTGAGGCTGGAGAGTTGAAGGGAAGCTGGAGAGTTGGAGTGAGACTGGAGAGTTGGAGTGAGGCTTGTAGTTCAAGTGAGGCTGGAGAGTTGGTGTGACACTTGAGAGTTGGACTAAGGCTGGAGAGTGGGACTGAGGCTGGGTAGTGGGACTGAGGCTGGAAACCTGGAGTGAGGCCAGAGAGTTGGAGTGGGGTTGGAGAGTTGGAGTGAGGCTGGAGATTTGGAGTGAGGCTGAAGATTGGGAGAGAGGCTGGAGTTTGGTAGTGAGGCTGGAGAGTGGGAGTGAGGCTGGAGTGTGGAGTGAGGCTGGAGAATTGGCATGAGGCTAGAGAGTTGGAGTCAGACTGGAGAATTGGTGTGAGACTTGAGACTTGAAGTGAGGCTGGAGCATTGGACTAAGACTAGAGAGTTGGCGTGAGGCTGTAGAGTCAGAAGCAGGCTGGAGAGTTGGCATGAGGCTGGAGAGTTGGAGTCAGGCTTGAGAATTGAAGTGAGGCTGGAGAGTTGGAAGCAGGCTGGAGAGTTCTTGTGAGGCTGGAGATTTGGCATGAGCTTGAAGAGTTGGAGTGAGGCTGGAGAGTGGGACTGAGCCTCGAGAGTTGGAGTGAGGTGGGAGAATTGGAGTGCAGCTGGAGAGTTGGAGTGAGTGTGTAGATTTGGAATCAGGCTAGGGAGTTGGAATGAGGCTGGAGAGTTGGAAGCAGGCTGGAGAGTTAGACTGAAGCTGGAGAGTGGGAGTGAGGCTGGAGAGTTGGAGTGAAGCTGGAGATTGGGATTGAGGCTGGACAGTTGGAGTGAGGCTGGAGAGTTGGACTGAGGCTTAAGAGTGGGACTTGAGCTTGAGAGTTGCAGTGAGGTTGGAGACATGGGCTGAGTCTGGAGAATTGGACTGAGGCTGTAGATTTGGAGTCAGGCTGGAGAGTTGGAGTTAGGATGGAGATTTGAAGGGAGGCTGGAGAGTTGGCGTGTGGCTGGAGTGTTGGAGTGAGGCTGGACAGTGGGACTGAGGCTTGAGAGTTAGAGTGAGGTTGGGGAATTGGACTGGGGCTGGAGAGTTGGAGTGAGAGTGAAGAGTGGGACTGAAGCTGTAGATTTGGAGATGGGCTGTAGAGTTGAGTGAGGCTGGCAAGTTGGTGTGAGGCCTGAGATTTGGAGTCAGCCTGGAGAGTTGGCATGAGGCTAGAGAGTGGGACTGAGATTGGTAGTTCAAGTGAGGCTGGAGAGTTGGTGTGAGGATTGAGACTTGGAATGAGGCTGGAGAGTTGGCATGAGGCTGCAGAGTGGGAGTGACACTGGAGAGTTGGCATAAGGCTGGAGAGTTGGAGTGAGGCTGGTAGTTCAAGAAAGGCTGGAAAGTTGCTGTGAGGCTTGAGAGTTTGACTGAGACTGGAGAGTTTGCTTGAGGCTGGAGAGTTGGAGTCTGGCTGTAGAGTTGGACTGAGGATGGAAAGTGGGACTGAGGCTGGAGACCTGGAGTGAGGCTGAAGAGCTGGAGTGAGGCTGGAGATTGAGAGTGAGGCTGGAGATTGGTAGTGAGGTTGGAGAGTGGGAGTGAAGCTAGAGTGTTGGAGTGAGGCTGGAGATTGAGAGTGAGGCTGGAGATTGGTAATGAGGTTGGAGAGTGGGAGTGAAGCTAGAGTGTTGGCGTGAGGCTGGAGAGTTGGAGTGAGGCTGGAGAGTTGGAGTGAGGCTGGAGAATTGGAGTGAGGATGGAAAGTTGGAGTCAGGCTGGACCATTGGACTCAGGCTGGAGAGTGGGACTTAGCCTGGAGAGTTGGACTGAAGCTGGAGAGTTGGAAGCAGGCTGGAGAGTTGGTGTGAGGGTGGTGAGTTGGCATGAGGCTGGCAAGTTGGAGTGAGGCTGGAGAGTGGGACTGAGGCTGGAGAGTTGAACTGAGGCTGGAGAGTTGGCATGAGGCTGAAGAGTTGGAGTCAGGCTTGAGAATTGAAGTGAGGCTGGAGAGTTAGACTGAAGCTGGAGAATTGGAAGCAGGCTGGAGAGTTGGGGTGAGGCTGGAGAGTTGTCAAAAGGCTGGAGAGTTGGAGTGAGGCTGTAGAGTTGGAGTGGGGCTGGATTGTTAGAGTCAAGCTGGAGAGTTGCAGTGAGGCTGGAGAGTTGGATTGAGACTGGAGGTTGGGACTGAGTCTCGAGATTTGGAGTGAGTCTGTAAAATTGGACTGAGCCTGGATAGTTGGAGTAAGGCTGGAGAGTGGGAGTTAGGCTGGAGAGTTGAAGTGAAGTTATAGATTTGGAGTCCAGCTGGAGAGCTGGAGTGAGCTGGAGAGTTGGACTTAGGCTGGTGAATGAGACTTACACTGAAGAGTTGGAATCAGGCTGGAGAGTTTGACTGAGGCTGGAGAGTTGGAGTGAGGTTGGAAAGTTGGAGTGTGGCTGGAGAGTGGGGACTGAGGCTGGAGAGTTGGATGAGGGTGGAGAATTGGCCTGAGGGTGGAGAGTTGGAGTGAGCCTGAAGAGTGGCAGTGAGGCTGGAGAATGGAAATGATGGCAGAGAGAAACCTGGGAAATCCTTTAGCCACACAATCATACCACTGCCATAACTACAGTGAGGCGGGAAGACTTTAGGGGGATAATTACTCGGCCCCTCTCTCTTCCCTGATGCAGTCTCCTGAAGGTGTCCCTACCTTTAGCCCAAACTCACGAAAAGCCCGGGGCAGATGTTCCCTGGGGACACTGTCCACAGAGAAATGGAGAAAGATTTGACATTGCACGGGAAGACAAACAAAATAATATTTGGTACAGACACCTGAAAAGGAAACAAGTGTCACCTTTGAATATGGTTTTAACCATCTGTTACTTAGAGGTAAGTCATTTCTGTTCTGGTCATTCACTGTCCACTCTCTGAGATGCATGCTTGGCCTATGAACTATGTGAATGTAGGGATAGAGGTGTTCCTTGCTGGGGAAGAGAGGGGACTGTTGCCAGACATATATAGAACTTTAAATAAACCTTGCTGTGAAACTGTGATTTCTGGGGAAGAAATGTACTAATTAATAAAAAGGACTTCCCCAGGAGAGCTAGATAAGAGGATAGAAGGGACTTGGGGTGGTGTCAAAGACAAGGGCTTTCTGGAGGGAGAGCTGATTTTGCACCATGACTGGCCACCATCATCCATCTCCAGACCTACTCAGTCAGAGCCAGCCGCATGCTTGAGGAGGAGTGGCTGAATGTGGGAATGTGAATCAGAAAGAGGTGTGATTCTGGCACATAACATAGGTCACACTAAGTCACTGGGAAAGTACCTAGACCAGTAAGGAAATCCCAAATTCAGAGGACAAATGCCCATCACACTGGCATAACCTGCCATAAGGACAACTGGCAGCAAGAATCAACAGTGACAGGGACCAGGCAGAATCTGGCTGGAGAAGTGGCCTATTGTCTCAGGCAGGGAGGTGAGCCTCACACGGGGAATTGCACTAAATTGGTATCACGTGCAGGAGGATTTCAGGAAGGGAGAGATTGTTATGGACAATCATGATTGTTGTGGAGGCTGAGACTGAGCCCAGCAGCATGAAGAGAATTTAATGATGGCAGGGGAGAACATCAGAAGACAGTCACATTCCAAACAGAGTTTCCCTGGGTGGAAATGCATAAGTCATGCTGGGAAGACGGTGAGTAACTGCTCTGGCTGAAGGAGAAGACACCAAAGCAGCTGGAGGGAGAGAGGTGATGACAACGGTGTTTAGAGAAAACTGCTCTGGTCACAGGGTGCCAGACAGCCCGGGGGAGCAGCTGGAGGTAAGGAGACCGATTTGGAAATTATGCTAGCTTAGGAAATAGCTGACGCATGAAGTGATGGTGAGGATGGAAGGATGGGCCAGCTTGAGATGTTGCTCAGGCATGATTAACAGGCCTTGATGACTAACTGAAGTGAGAGGAAGACTGAGGAGACAAGGGACCAATGAGAAGCATGAGCTTGTAGCCCTACTGACTCAGAAAATGACAAATTTACAAATACATGTAGTAAATTAATTAGGGAGGTGCATAATAATTTAGTGAAGTATATCTGATGGATTTGGCACTCCAGTAAAGCATCTGGGAAGATATTAATCAGAAACATTGTTCTGCAGACAAATCCTTTACCTGGGTTGGAGAGATATGAACATGACCATCTACCATTTCCCCAAACTTCAAATCTAAGAATCATCCTCATCATTTCCTCCTTCCTTTCTCCACAAATTCATCAGTGTTCAAATTCCATTCATTTTATTTTCTTGTCTCTCACATCTACCCACTTTCCCTAATCCCATACTCTTTGATTAGATCACTATCATCCTCACCCAGAACCAGCAATTATGACCTAAATGATGTTGTACCCCTCTTCAATCACTTTCCACAAAGCCAGAAAGTTCTTTCTGAATTAAAAGTCTGACCCTTCCATCTGCTGATTACCTTTTATGGCTCTCGAAGGATAAAGTCTCAACAGAACATAGTGACCTTCCCATGGTCGTTGCCCATTGCATTCTCTTTCATCATCCTACCTGTCACACAACATGTCCCAATCTTACTAAGCTATTTGCATTTTCTTAGGTGTGTGATCCTTCCTTCCTTCCTTCCTTCCTTCCTTCCTTCCTTCCTTCCTTCCTTCCTTCCTTCCTTCCTTCCTTCCTTCCTTCCTTCCTTCCTTCCTTCCTTTCTTTCTTCTTCTTTTTTTTTTTTTTTATCAAATCATAGCTGTGTACATTAATGGGATCATGGGGCACCATGCACTGGTTTTATATACAATTTGAAATATTTTCATCAAACTGGTTAACATAGCCTTCCTGGCATTTTCTTAGTTATTGTGTTAAGACATTTATATTCTACATTTAGTAAGCTTCACATGTAATCTTGTAAGATGCACCCTGCATGTGGACCCACCAATTACACTCCCTCTGCCCATCCTCCCCATCCGCTCCCCCCCTTTCCCCATATTCTTAGGTTATAATTGACTTATAGCTTTCATATGTAAGCTATAAATTAGTTTCATAGTAGGGCTGAGTACATTGGATACTTTTTCTTCCATTCTTGAGATACTTTGATAAGAAGAATATGTTCCAGTTCCGTCCATGTAAACATGGTTTTCTTCCATATTACAGCTTGAAAAATTTTCTCCCTCATATTAACTTTAGCGAAGTTAATTATAATGTGTCTATGAGAATTTTTATTTGGGTTGAGTCATGCCCATGTTCTAAAACTGTCTGCTATCTGAATTTCAGAATCTCTTGGCATGTCTGGAAAGTTCTCTTTAATTATTTCATGACTGACTGTATCCTTCTGTATCCTTCACAGCAAACTCATCACTTTCAGGTATTCCTGTAAGGTGAATATTAGATCTCTTCGAATTATCCCAGAGCTCTCTGAAAGAATGATCTGTTTTTGTTTCCCACCTTTTCCCCTCTTTGAGCATTTGGGAGCATTCAAAAGCTTTGTCTTCAATGTCAGAGATCCTTTCTTCTGCCTGCTCCATTCTGTTACTGAGAGATTCTACTGTATTTTTCAGGTCTTTGAGGGCTGCAAATTCTAGCTTCAATATGTCAAAATCTTTGGTCATTTTGTCTTTAAATTCATTGCATTCTTGAGACGTCTTTTGAATTACTGCTTTGAATTCTAATTCCATCATTTACTCCATTCTGTTGATCTTATTTGCTGTCCAAACTCTGAACTCGATTTCTGACATCTCAGCCATTTGTTTGTGAATAGGATCTTGTGCTGTGTCTGCTTTATCATTTCTTGGGGGAGTTGATGTACTCTGATTATTTATGTTGCCAGAGTTTTCCCACTGATTCCGCCTCATGATTGTTTTTCACCGTAGGCTAGGTGGTCAAGTAAGGTGAAATTGGATTGGGGTTTCCTGGAGTTGTGATTGACCAGCCCTCTGTTAAGGATCTGGGACTGATGACTGCAGCTTTTCCCCCCTTTAGCTTTGCAAGGGACCTATACAGTATTACAGTCTGAGGCTGAGGAAACCTGCTTGGTGTGGTGGCGTTAGGTGGCTCTGTCTTGTATTCAGCTGGTTCTTGTCTGATCCTGGTGGATCAGTGACTCTGATGAAGTCTTAGCTATGGAGAAATAAAAGCAATTAAGACACCCCACCCCTCATGGACAACAACTGGATGTGGAAAATCAACCCTTCCTGTTACTACACAACCAGGGTACCACCCAATAGGGTCCTTGGGTGATTGTCCCAGGTTAGGGGTTCTGAACCAATTGACCCAGTCAGTATGTACTCTCAAGTGGGAGAGTTTGAAAGGTCTCCAGCAGCTAGATGGCAGAGGTCTGCTGGCTGCTCAGATTTGGCTCACTCCGGTGCTCTATGGAGTCAGAAATGCCGGCCCAGTAGCACAGTTGGACCAGGGGGCTGAGTCTCTTTCTCCATTTTTCTCCTTTTTCACATCCAGTCGCTGGTGACCCCAGAGGGCTGCAGTTCTGCTCCCTCCAATAAGCAGAAGTGCCAGAGCTTAGCGCCTATCAGAGTCAAAGGAAGGTCAATGCTCCCATGGCCCAGCCACTGCCCACAGCTACTAGCTAGCTGGGGGAGATGAGGCCTGTCTGCCTCGGGTGTTCAATAGCCACTGGCGAGTGTTCCACTTGGGCTCAGTCTAATCCTGGGGACAGCAAATGCTTTTTCTCCCTCAGCCACTGCGCCTTTGCCCTTGCTGCAACAAGGCAATTGTCTGCAGCACTGCCTTTGCCCTTGCTGCAGCTAGTACAATTGTCTGCAGCACCAGTATCCCTATAGGGTGAGTTCTGGTTTCCTCCGGCAGTCATCAGAGCTGGGGAGGGGTCTCTCCAAGATTAGCCCCAGTGGGATTGCTCTATTGTTGCTGGATCTTTGTGGGAAGTGACCCTGCACAGCTTCTCTGCCACTGCCAAAGCCAGGGAATTCTGGCTGTAGGAGCAGTTCCATGAGCATGGTGCACACAGATCCAGCAGCAGGGCGGGGGACACTGCACGTGACTCTGGCAGTGTCTGGCCCTGGTGACTTCAGCAAGGAGAACACCACTTCGCTCATGGCTCACGGCTCCTGATTCTGGCTGGGCGAGGGCCTGGCATGGAGGCAAGGCGGGCGCAGTGGCTCCAGCAGTCTCTGGCCCTGTAGGTATGGTACAGAAGTAGGGAGGGCGCCAGGGGCAGGGCATGGGACCTGTGGCTCCACTAGTCAGGCAGGGGCACAGCATGGAAGCAGGAAGAGTTCCAGGGGCAGGGCTCAAGATGTGCAGCATGGCATGGTGACAGGGAAGGTGCAGAAGCAGGATGTGAGGTGCAGGGCTCCAGCTGACTCTAGCCAGGTGGGGGGCAGGGCGCTTGGTCTGGCAGACTGGGAGGAGGGTACACTGCTCAAGAGCCTCTTCCCTCAGTCTCAGCAGAGGTTCAGGTTCTGGTTTATCAGGCGACGAGGGAAGGGTGGACTGGAAGTTCAGAATGGCAGGGAAAATGTTACTTCAATTTTTCTGCCTGGTAAGAGTGTTCAGAGTCACCACAGGGTCCCTATGGAGGAAGTAGTCCCCACTTCCTACAGCTCTCACCCATGGGATGAGACAACAGGTCCTCAGTTTAATACTTGCCTGTAGAAAACCTACAAGCAAACGAAGAGCAAAAGAAAAATGAAAACAAAAAAAAACAAACAAACAAAAAACAAAACAAAACACAGCTTTCTTGGGGGAGGGGTCAGACACTTTTCCTTTCTAATGAGTTTTGTACCTGAAGATTGCTTTCTTGGAGTTGCAGCTTGCCTCAGCACAGGTGGCCTGCAGTTAAATCACTTCTCTCTCTACTTGGCTCCCAGTCTTCAGCTTAATTGGGTACTTTCTGGACATTATCCTTCCCTCTGGACAGGAGCTTCTGTCAGAGGCTGCTTCCAGTCGGCCATCTTGCTCCCTCCTATAATTTTCTTTTCTTGTTGAGTCTTTTCCTGGTTTGGAGATCAAGGTGATGTTTGCTTCATAGAATGTGTTGGGTAGTATTCCTTCTTTTTCTATATTTTGGAACAGGTTGAGTAATATAGGTACTAGTTCCTCTTTAAAAGTTTGGTAGAATTCTGACTTGAAGCCATCTGTTCCCAGGCTTTTCTTTTTAAGGAGATTTTGTATAGTTGATGCTATTTTAGAACTTGATATAGGCCTGTTCAGCATTTCCATTTGGTTCTGGCTAAGTCTTGGAAGGTGGTATGCTTCCAAGTATTGGTCAATTTCCTTCAGATTTTCATATTTCTGAGAATAACAATTTTTGTAATATTCATTAAGGATTTTTTGAATTTCTAAGGAGTCTGTTGCTATTTCATCTTTGCCATTTATGATTGATGAAATTAGAGATTTTAATCTTTTTTTTTTCCTGGTTAGGTTAGCCAAAAGTTTATCTATTTTATTAACCTTTTCAAAAACCAACTTTTTAATTTATTGATCTTTTGTTTTCAATTTCATTTAATTCTGCTCTAATTTTGGTTGTTTCTTTTCTTCTACTGGGTTTGGGATTGGAATGTTCTTCCTTTTCCAGTTGCTTTATATGTCCCATTAATTTGTTAACTTCCTCTCTTTCTGTTCTCTTGAGGAAGGTTTGCAGTGCTATAAGTTTTCCTCTTTGGACTGCCATTGTGGTATCCCAGAGGTTAGGATAATTCATGTCTTCATTATCATTTTGTTCCAAAAATTTGGTAATTTCCTTCTTAATCTTTTTAGAGGGTCTCTCCCTTTGGATAAAATGGAGGACGTCTGGACCCTGCTCTCTTGATTGTATGGAGTACTGCGAACCCTTCTCATACGGGAGGGGACTCCCGTTGCTTGGTGATCATTTTTGTACTTTTTATTTGTATCCTTCAGATCGCAGCTCACCTCAGCAAGGTTGATGTGCATTCTTCAACCTTCTCTCTTGGCTCAGCTCCAAACCATCAGCTTACTTGCTAAACTTCTGTCTCTTAACTCTCCTTCTGGACAGGAACCTCTGTGGAAAGCTGGCTCCAGTCAGCCATCTTACCTCCATCCCCCCTGCCCCCCATGATCCTCTTTTGATTTACATACCTATCTCCTCTGTCATCCTTTCTTCACATTGCATCATTCTTCACATTTAGTGCCAAAATAGCTCTTCTGTGGAGAGCAGGCCTGGTTAAATAACCCTTCTTTCTGTTTTCTTAATACTTTAATCACTCCTCTACTGTCGCTTGTATCACTGTGTACAGCAAATTGGCTTTTGACTTCCCTGACCCCCACCCTAGATGTGTTTGCTTAATCACTAAAAGAAATTTGTTTAATGAATGAATTAAATAAATGCTAAATCAATTAGACAAGCTGGCATCAAGTTCCTACTATTTGCCACATTCCTTGCTAGGGGCTGAGAATATAAAGGTGAGTAATCTCTTGAAAACAAGAAATATGCAATCTAGTATTATAAACTCAGTGACAAGTTAGCAAATATATTACACAGTAGAAGTATACAGTAATGTATACTTTAGTCAGAGGAATGTGATAGAAAAGCCTTTATTTAAATATCAGACTGACCGGATCTTGTCTAAAGCTAAACTGAGTTTCATTTATGATGGAGAAATTAAATACTTTAATGACATTCATATGTTGAAGAAATTTGCCATAACCAAACCAGCTCTTCAGGATATTCTCAGACCTATCCTCCATAAAGACCAACCCAATCCTATACCACAAAAGTAAACTCACCAGAAACTTCTGATCAAACTCCAACTTCCACACTGGTGAACGGATTCAAAATGCCCACTTGACTTTTGAAAAACTCGATACCCAAAACTTCACCAGACTTATCAATATTCTCCATTATTGTGAATGGCTTAAACGGTCCTCTAAAGAGGCATACGCTAGCTGACTGAATACAAAAACTCAGGCCAGATATTTGCTCCATACAAGAGTCACATCTTAACTTAAAAGGCAAATACAGACTCAGGGTGAAAGGATGGTCATCCATATTTCAGGCAAATGGTAATCAGAAAAAAGCAGGTGTTGCAATTTTATTTGCAGATACAACAGGCTTTAAACCAACAAAAGTAAAGAAGGACAAGAATGGTCACTACATATTTGTTAAGGGTAATACTCAATATGATGAGATTTCAATCATTAATATCTATGCACCCAACCAGAATGCACCTCAATTTATAAGAGAAATTCTAACAGACATGAGCAACTTGATTTCCTCCAGCTCCATAATAGTCAGAGATTTCAACACCCCTTTGGCAGTGTTGGATCGATCCTCCAACAAGAAGCTGAGCAAAGAAATCTTAGATTTAAACCTAACCATCCAACTTTTGGATTTAGCAGATATCTACAGAACATTTCATCCCCAAAAAACTGAATAAACATACTTCTCATGACCCCATGGAACTTACTACAAAATTGATCACATCTTAGGTCACAAGTCTAACCTCAGTAAATTTAAAGGAATAGAAATTATTCCATGCATCTTCTCAGACCACCATGGAATAAAACTTGAGCTGAGTAACAACAGGAATCTGCAAACTCATACAAAAACATGGAAGTTAAATAACTTTATGCTGAATGATACCTGGGTCAAAGATGAGATTAAGAAAGAAATTGCCAATTTTTTAGAACAAACTGACAATGAAGATATAAACCATCAGAACTCTGGGACACTGCAAAGGCAGTACTAAGAGGGAAATTTATAGCACTGTAAGCCTTCCTCAAGAGAATGGAAAGAGAGGATGTTAACAACTTAATGGGACATCTCAAGCAACTGGAAAAGGAAGAACATTCCAACCCCAAACCCAGTAGAAGAAAAGAAATAACCAAAATTAGAGCAGAATTAAATGAAATTGAAAACAAAAGAATAATACAACAGATCAATAAATCAAAAAGCTTGTTTTTCGAAAAGCTCAATAAAATAGATAAACCTATGGCCAACCTAATCAGGAAAAAAAGAGTAAAATCTCTAATCTCATTAATCAGCAACAACAAAGGTGAAATAACAACAGACACCTCAGAAATCCAAAAAATCCTTAATGACTATTACAAGAAACTTTATTCTCAGAAAATGAAAATCTGAAGGAAATTGACCGATACTTCGAAGCACATCACCTTCCAAGACTTAGCCAGAATCAAGTGGAAATGTTGAACAGGTCCATATCAAGTTTGGAAATAGCATCAACCATACAAAACCTCCCTAAAAAGAAAAGCTCGGGACCAGATGGTTTCACGTCAGAATTCTACCAAACCTTTAAAGAGGAATTAGTACCTATGTTACTCAACCTGTTCCAAAAGGTAGAAAAAGAAGGAAGACTACCTAACACGTTCTATGAAGCAAACATCACCCTGATCGCAAAACCAGGAAAAGACCCAACAAGGAAAGAAAATTATAGACCAATATCACTAATGAATATAGATGCAAAAATATTCAACAAGATCCTAACAAACAGAATCCAGCAACACATTAAACAAATTATACATCATGACCAAGTTGGGTTTATCCCAGGGTCTCAAGGCTGGTTCAATATACATAACTCTATAAATGTAATTCAGCACATAAACAAATTAAAAAACAAAGACCATATGATTCTCTCAATCAATGCAGAAAAAGCCTTTGATAATATCCAGTATCCCTTCAGGATCAGAACACTTAAGAAAATTGGTATAGGGAGGCGGAGCAAGATGACGGCCGAGTAACAGCTTCCTTGTATCTGGGCACAGTGAGTCTGGGGAGATAGCACTCCAGGCATCTGCCTATCATCACCCCTGTGAGGATACAGGGAGTCAGTGAGAGACTTCTGGACCCCAAGAGGAGGACTAAAACAGTGCAAAAACGGCAAGTGGTCGCGTGTGTTCAATCCTTAGCCCGCAACTGTAAGTTCAGTAGCAGCCAGACTGCAAACCAGAAAGGCCTTACCTGTGAACTGTTTTCGTGTCTTTGGACTTGGCACTCAGTTGAACTACCTTGGGGAGAACCTGAACGGGAGTGTGGAGAACTTTGGCTGTTGTCTAGGGCCCCAGTCTGAGCCGCTGAGCCAGACGGAGCTAATAGTGTTTGGCTGTGGGTCACAGGGAGCCATTGTGAGCAAGCTCCGCCCTCAGGGTCACAGAGCTAGAATCAGGTGGGAGATGGTAACCCAGCGACCAAGTAGCCTAAGGGTGGAGTCTGAGCCGCCTTGCAGCCCTAACCCTCAGGGGCAGAGTGAGACGGGTTTTGGCAAATTGGGTAAGTGCATAGCCACTTCAGCAGTGATTCCAGCAACAAGCACATTCCTGGGAAAGCTTCTGCTCAGCAAGTTTACAAGTTCAAAGTGCCTTTTAAGAGGACTGAAGAGAGATTTAGGGTGTCTACCTGCTGGGGTTTGAGAAATCAGCAGCCTCCAGTCGTATCAGAACTGTGATTAACATCTCATACCCCGGAAGACCAAGTGTTGCAAAGACAATATTCAATATAATATACATACTGCTTTGTTTTTGGTTTTTTTTTTTTTTTCTTTTTTGGTTTGGTTGTTTTTTTTTTTTTGTTTATTTTGATGTTGTTGATGTTGTTTTGTTTTTTAATTTCAACCTTTCCCATACAGATCCTTTTTCTTCCTCAATTTTTCTAGTTTAATTATAATTTCCCATTGCTGCCTTTTTCAATAATTACAACTTCATTATTGCTAGTGTTTCTATCACTATTATTTGGTTTTCCACCCAATTTTATCCCGTAAAGTTTTCTGTTTGCTTGTTTTGGTTTGATTTATAGCATTTTTGTCTTTCCTCTCTACTTGGTGGAAGTGGGGTACTGTGTCTGATCTGGTTAGCAAAGAGCTGCTGACCTCAAGGGAACCACCCAACTGGGCACCCCCAGAAGGTGTTTTTTTTTTAAGGTTGTATCAAAGTACCCTACTGTACACCTATACTGCTCTCTCTCCCTCTATCTGTGCCTCTCTTCTTTTTGTCAATATTCCTTTTACCCACCCCCTCTCCTTTCTCTATTTTTCTTTGTTTTTCTTATCACTCGGTCCTCCTTTCTTTTATCCCTTTTTTGCTCTTCAACTTTCTCACCGTTCTGGTCCTGTAACCCTTAGTCCACAGGCACAAGAACTTAAAGAGCAAGAGGAAGTGAAAGGAAAATTAGGGCAAGGAAACAGATAAAAGAAATCACTCATGAGGAAGAATCAGCAGAAAACTCCAGGCAACATGAAGAACCAGTCCAGAACAACCCCACCAAGGGAACATGAGGTAGCTACTGCAGATGATTCCACCTATAAAGAAATGTTAGGAATGACAGAAAGGGAATTTAGAATACACATGTTGAAAACAATGAAAGAGATGATGGAAACAATGAAGGAAACTGCTAAGAAGTGGAAAATAACCAGAAGGAAACCCCAAAACAGAATCAAATAAGACATGAACGATATGAAGACTATAAAAAGGATATAACAGAGCTGAAGGAACTGAAACAGTCAATTAGGGAACTTAAAGATACAATGGAAAGTATCAGCAACAGGTTAGACCATGCAGAAGAAAGAATTTCAGAGGTAGAAGACAAAGTTCTTGAGATAACTCAGATAATAAAAGAGGCAGAAAAGAAGAGAGAGAGCAGAACATTCACTGTCAGAATTATGGGACTTTATGAAGCGTTCCAACATACGAGTTATAGGAATTCCAGAAGGGGAAGAAGAATGCCCCAGAGGAATGGAAGCCATACTAGAGAATATTACAATAGAAAATTTCCCAAGTATCACCAAAGGTTCTAACATACTGCTTTCAGAAGGATATCGGACCCCAGGTCTCCTCAACTCTAACTGAGCTTCTCCAAGACAAATTGTGATGAACTTGTCCAAAGTCAAGACAAAAGAAAAGATTCTGCAAGCTGCCAGGAGTAAGCACCAGTTGACCTACAGGGGCAAATCCATCAGAGTGACCTCAGACTTCTCTAATGAAATTTTCCAAGCAAGAAGATGATGGTCATCTAGCTTTAATCTACTTAAACAGAACAATTTCCAGCCCAGAATTCTGTACCCTGCAAAGCTAAGCTTAAAAATTGATGGAGAGGGGTGGCGCCTGTGGCTCAGTGAGTAGGGCGCCGGACCCATATGCCCAGGGTGGCTGGTTCAGACCCAAGCCCGGCCAAACTGCAACAACAAAAAAAAATAGCCGGGCGTTGTGGTGGGCGCCTGTAGTCCCTGCTGCTCAGGAGGCTGAGGAAGAGAATCGCGTAAGCCCAAGAGTTAGAGGTTGCTGTGAGCCGTGTGATGCCACGGCACTCTACCCGAGGGCGGTACAGTGAGACTCTGTCTCTACAAAAAAAAAAAAAAAATTGAAGGAGAAATCAAATCAGGTACGAATATACAAACATTGAGGAAATTCGCCAAAACAAGACCAGCTCTACAGGAAATACTTCAAGCTGTTCTGCACACTGACCACCACAATGGATCAGCAGCAAAGTAAGAACTCAGAAAATAAAAGATGAAACCTAACCTCCACACTGATGCAAAAGATAAAAATAAGCAATGGACTCTCACCACATAAGACGAATAGAATACTACCACACTTATGAATTATCTCAATAAATGTTAATGGCTTGAATTCCCCACTGAGGAGACATAGATTGGCTGACTGGATTAAAAAACACAAGCCATCCATTGGCTGTCTGCAAGAAACACACCTGGTTTCAAAGACAAATTAAAGCTCCGAGTCAAGGATTGGAAGACAATTTTTCAGGCAAATGGAATTCAGAAGAAAAGAGGAGTTGCAATCTTATTTTCAGATACATGTGGATTTAAAGCAACTAAAGTCAAAAAAGACAAAGGTAGTCACTTTATATTGGTCAAGGGAAAAACACAACAAGAGGACGTTTCAATTCTAAATATTTACGCACCCAATTTAAATGCTCCCAGATTCTTGAAACAGACCTTACTCAGTCTGAGCAATATGATATCTGATAATACCATAAGAACAGGGGAATTTAACACTCCTCTTACAGAGCTGGATAGATCCTCTAAACAGAAATTAAACAAAGATATAAGAGATTTAAATGAGATCCTAGAAAAACTGTGCTTGATAGATGCATATAGAACACTCCACTCCAAAGATAAAAATATACACTCTTCTCATCACCCCATGGAACATTCTCCAAAATTGATCATATCCTGGGACACAAAACAAATATCCACAGAATCAAAAGAATTGAAATTTTACCTTGTATCTTCTCAGACCATAAGGCACTAAAGGTGGAACTCAACTCTAACAAAAATGTTCGACCCCACACAAAGGCACAGAAATTAAACAATCTTCTGTTGAATAACAGATAGGTGAAGGAAAAAATAAAACAGGAAATCATTAACTTCCTTAAGCATAACAACAATGAAGACACAAGGTACCAAAACATGTGGGATACTGCAAAAGCAGTTTTGAGAGGAAAATTCATCGCTTTAGATGCCTACATTCGAAAAACAGAAAGAGAGCGCATCAACAATCTCACAAGAGATCTTATGGAATTGGAAAAAGAACAATCTAAGCCTAAACTCAGTAGAAGAAAAGAAATATCCAAAATCAAATCAGAGATCAAGGAAAGTGATAACAAAATAATCATTCAGAAAATTAATGAAACAAGGAGTTGGTTTTTTGAAAAAATAAATAAAATAGATAAACCATTGGCC
Source organism: Nycticebus coucang (assembly GCF_027406575.1). Taxonomy (NCBI): domain Eukaryota; kingdom Metazoa; phylum Chordata; class Mammalia; order Primates; family Lorisidae; genus Nycticebus; species Nycticebus coucang. The sequence goes on along the minus strand of NC_069803.1, from coordinate 9,474,515 downwards.
AGACTAACGAGGAATTGAAAAGAAAAATCTCTAGTAACCTCAATCAGAAACGATAAAGGGGAAATAACAACTGATCCCACAGAGATACAAGAGATCATCTCTGAATACTACCAGAAACTCTATGCCCAGAAATTTGACAATGTGAAGGAAATGGATCAATATTTGGAATCACACCCTCTCCCTAGACTCATCCAGGAAGAAATAGAGCTCCTGAACAGACCAATTTCAAGCACTGATATCAAAGAAACAATAAAAAATCTTCCAACCAAAAATGCCCTGGTCCAGATGGCTTCACTCCAGAATTCTGTTGAACCTTCAAGGAAAAGCTTATTCCTGTACTGTAGAAATTATTCCAAAAAATTAAGGAAGAGGGAATCTTCCCCAACACATTCTATGAAGCAAACATCACCCTGATACCAAAACCAGGAAAAAACCCAAACAAAAAGGAGAATTTCAGACCAATCTCACTCATGAATATAGATGCAAAAATTCTTAACAAAATCCTAGCCAATAGATTACAGCATATCATCAAAAAAGTCATTCATCAGGATCAAGTAGGCTTCATCCCAGGGAAGTCCATAAACCTTATCCATCATATTAACAGAGACAAAATAAAGATCACATGATCCTCTCAATAGATGCAGAAAAAGCATTTGATAAAATCCAGCATCCTTTTCTAATTAGAACACTGAAGAGTATAGGCATAAGTGGCACATTTCTAAAACTGATTGAAGCTATCTATGACAAACCCACAGCCAATATTTTACTGAAAGGAGTAAAACTGAAAGCTGAAAGCTTTTCCTCTTAGAACTGGAACCAGACAAGGTTGTCCTCTGTTACCTTTACTATTCAACATAGTGCTGGAAGTTCTAGCCAATACAATTGTCCAATACAATTAGGCAAGACAAGGAAGTAAAGGGAATCCAAATGGGAGCAGAGGAGGTCAAACTCTCCCTCTTTGCTGATGTCATGATCTTATACTTAGAGAAACCTAAAGACTCAACCACAAGACTCCTAGAAGTCATCAAAAAATACAGTAATGTTTCAGGATATAAAATCAATGTCCACAAGTCAGTAGCTTTTGTATACACCAATAACACCAATAACACCAATAACAGTCAAGATGAGAAGCTAATTAAGGACACAACTCCCTTCACCATAGTTTCAAAGAAAATGAAATACCTAGGAGTATATCTAACGAAGTAGGTGAAGGAACTCTATAAAGGAAACTGTGAAATACTGAGAAAGGAAATAGCAGAGGATATTAACAAATGGAAGAACATACCATGCTCATGGACGGAAAGAATCAACATTGTTAAAATGTCTATACTTCCCAAAGCAATTTACGTATTCAATGCCATTCCTATCAAAATATCAACATTGTACTTTCAAGATTTGGAAAAAATGATTCTGCGTTTTGTATGGAACTGGAAAAAACCCCATATAGTTAAGGCAGTTCTTAGTAAAAAAAATAAAGCTGGGGGCATCAGCATACCAGGTTTTAGTCTGTACTTCAAAGCCATAGTGCTCAAGACAGCATGGTACTGGCACAAAAACGGGACATAAACACTTGGAATTGAATTGAAAACCAAGAAATGAAAGTAACATCTTACAACCACCTAATCTTCGATAAATCAAACAAGAACATACCTTGGGTGAAAGACTCCCTATTCAATAAATGGTGTTGGGAGAACTGGATGTCTACATGTAAAAGACTGAAACTGGACCCACACTTTTCCCCACTCACAAAAATTGATTCAAGGTGGATAAACAACTTGAATTTAAGGCATGAAACAATAAAAATCCTCCAAGAAAGCATAGGAGAAACACTGGAAGATATTGGCCTGGGGAAAGACTTCATGAAGAAGACTGCCATGGCAATTGCAACAACAACAAAAATAAACAAATGGGACTTCATTAAACTGAAAAGCCTCTGTACAGCTAAGGAGACAATAACCAAAGCAAAGAGACAACCTACACATGGGAAAGGATATTTGCATATTTTCAATCAGATAAAAGCTTGATAACTAGGATCTATAGAGAACTCAAATTAATCCACATGAAAAAAGCCAACAATCCCATATATCAATGGGCAAGAGACATGAATAGAACTTTCTCTAAAGATGACAGACGAATGGCTAACAAACACATGAAAAAATGTTCATCATCTCCATATATTAGAGGAATGCAAATCAAAACAACCCTGAGATATCATCTAACCCCAGTGAGAATGGCCCACATCACAAAATCTCAAAACTGCAGATGCTGGCGTGGATGTGGAGAGAAGGGAACACTTTTACACTGCTGGTGGGACTGCAAACTAGTACAACCTTTCTGGAAGGAAGTGTGGAGAAACCTCAAAGCACTCAAGCTAGACCTCCCATTTGATCCTGCAACCCCATTACTGGGCATCTACCCAGAAGGAAAAAAATCCTTTTATCATAAGGATACTTGTACTAGACTGTTTATTGCAGCTCAATTTACAATCGCCAAAATGTGGAAACAGCCTAAATGCCCACCAACCCAGGAATGGTTTAACAAGCTGTGGTATATGTATACCATGGAATACTATACAGCTATTTAACAAAATGGAGACTTTACATCCTTTGTATTAACCTGGATGGAAGTGAAAGACATTATTCTTAGTAAAGCATCACAAGAATGGAAAAGCATGAATCCTATGTACTCAATTTTGATATGAGGACAATTAATGACAAGGTTATTGGGGGAAGCAGAAAGAGGGACGGAGGGAGGGGGGTGGGGCCTTGGTGCGTGTCACACTTTATGGGGGCAAGACATGATTGCAAGGGGGACTTTACCTAAGAATTGCAATCAGTGTAACCTAGCTTATTGTACACTCAATGAATCCCCAATAATAAAAATAAAAGGAAAGAAAATTGGTATAGAAGGGACATTTCTCAATCTGATAGATGCCATCTATAGCAATCCTACAGCCAATATCATATTGAATGGAGTTAAATTAGAATCATTTCCACTCAGATATGGAACCAGACAAGGCTGCCCGTTGTCTCCATTGCTTTTTAACATTGTAATGGAAGTTTTAGCCACCGCAATGAGGAAAGAAAAGGCAATCAAGGGTATCCATATAGGGTCAAAAGAGATCAAACTTTTGCTCTTCGCACATGATATGATTGTATATCTGGAAAACACTAGGGACTCTACAACAAAACTCTTAGAAGTGATCAAGGAATACAGCAGCGTCTCAAGTTACAAAATCAACATTCATAAATCGGTAGCCTTTATATATACCAACAATAGTCAAGTTGAAAAAACAGTTAAGGACTCTATCCCATTCACAGTAGTGCCAAAGAAGATGAAATATTTGGGGCTTTATCTAACAAAGGACGTGAAAGATCTCTATAAAGAGAACTATGAAAGTCTAAGAAAAGAAATAGCTGAAAATGTTAACAAATGGAAAAACATACCATGCTCATGGCTGGGAAGAATCAACATTGTTAAAATGTCCATAGTACCTAAAGCAATATATAATTTCAAGACAATCCCCAGTAAAGCTCCACTGTCATACTTTAATGATCTCGAGAAAACAATACTTTGTTCTATAGGAATCAGAAAAAACCTCAGATAGCCAAGACATTACTCAGAAATAAAAACAAAGCAGGAGGAATTACGCTGCCAGACCTCAGACTATACTCCAAATTGATAGTGATCAAAACAGTATGGTATTGGCACAAAAATAGAGAAGTAGATATCTGATACAGAATAGAGAACCAAGAGGTGAACCCAGCTACTTACCGTTATTTAATTTTTGACAAGCCAATTAAAAACCTTCAGTGGGGAAAAGATTCCCTATTTAACAAATGGTGCTGGGTGAACTGGCTGGCAACCTGCAGAAGAATAAAACTGGGCCCACACCTTTCACCATTAACTAAGATAGACTCTCACTGGATTAAATATTTAAACCTAAGACATAAAACTATAAAAATACTAAAGGAGAATGCAGGGGAAACCTTTGAAGAAATCGGTCTGGGTGAGTATTTTATGAGGAGGACCCCCCGGGCAATTGAAGCAGCTTCAAAAATACACTACTGGGACTTGATCAAACTAAAAAGTGTCTGCACAGTGAAGAACACAGTAAGTAAAGCAAGCAAACAGCACTCAGAATGGGAGAAGATATTTGCAGGCTATGTCTCTGACAAAGGTTTAATAACCAGAATCCACAGAGAACTCAAACTCATTAGCAAGAAAAGAAGAACGGATCCCATCGTAGGCTGGGCAAAGGAGTTGAAGAGAAACTTCTCTGAAGAAGACAGGCGCACGGCCTTCAGACATATGAAAAATGCTCATCATCTTTAATCATCAGAGAAATGCAAATCAAAACTACTTTGAGATACCATTTAACTCTAGTGAGACTAGCCTGTATCACAAAATCCCACAAAATCCCATGTTGGCGTGGATGCCGAGAAAGGGGAACACTTTTGCACTGCTGGTGGGAATGCAAATTATTACTACTTTGAGATATCATCTAACTCCAGTGAGACTAGCCTATATCACAAAATCCCACAAAATCCCATGTTAGTGTGGATGCCGAGAAAGGGGAACACTTTTGCACTGCTGGTGGGAATGCAAATTATTACATTCATTTTGGAAAGATATATGGAGAAGACTTAGATTTAAAAATAGAACTGCTTGGCGGCGCCTGTGGCTCAGTGAGTAGGGCGCCGGCCCCATATGCCGAGGGTGGCGGGTTCAAACCCAGCCCGGCCAAACTGCAACAAAAAAATAGCCGGGTGTTGTGGCGGGCGCCTGTAGTCCCAGCTGCTCGGGAGGCTGAGGCAAGAGAATCGCGTAAGCCCAAGAGTTAGAGGTTGCTGTGAGCCGTGTGACGCCACGGCACTCTACCCGAGGGTGGTACAGTGAGACTCTGTCTCTACAAAAAAAAAAAAAAAATAGAACTGCCATTCAATCCTGTAATTCCTCTACTGGGCATATACCCAGAAGACCAAAAATCACATCATAACAAAGATATTTGTACCAGAATGTTTATTGCAGCCCAATTCATAATTGCTAAGTCATGGAAAAAGCCCAAGTGCCCATCGATCCACGAATAAATTGTGGTATATGTACACCATGGAATATTATGCAGCCTTAACGAAACATGGAGACTTTACCTCTTTTATGTTTACATGGATGGAACTGGAAAATATTCTTCTTAGTAATGTATCTCAAGAATGGAAAAAAAAGTACCCAATGTACTCACCCCTACTATGAAACTAATTTAGGGCTCTCACATGAAAGCTACAACCCAGTTACAAACTAAGAATAGGGGGAAGGGGGAAAGGGAGGGGAGGGAGGAGGAATGTGGTTAGAGGGAGGGGGACCGGTGGGATCACACCTGTGGTGTATCTTACAAGGATATATGTGAAACTTAGTAAATGTAGAATGTAAGTGTCTTAGCCCAATAATTGAAAAACGCCAGAAAGGCTATGTCAACCAGTGTGATGAAAATGTGTCAAAATGAAGCTAGTGTGTGATGCCCCATCATCATATCAATGTACACAGCTATGATTTAATAAATAAATAAATAAATAAATATCAGAATGAAGTTCAAAATCATTTTTACAGGATCTTGAACAAGATGCTTCACCTCCTGAGCCCAGTCCTCCCCTGTATAATGAGCATATAAACCCTATTTTGGATCTTACTGTGATTAATGAGGCCCAGACACCATGCAGTCTGTGCTGGGTAGATGCAGTCTCTTCCCTTCACATGCTCTGCTATTGTACTTGTGCTTTTATGTGTTTGAGACTTCCAACAGCTTCAGACACATCTTGTTAAAATGTAATAATGACCAGGGTGTGGGGACAGGAGAGAATAAACACAAAGAAGAAAAAAGGTCTTTGGGAAATGAGGACGATGCTGCTGGAGAAGGGCACAGAAGTTGAGATGGAGGCTAAGCCGGCTTCCCCAGTCTGCAGTGGGCACACAAGGGAGGCAGAAGTGGGATCTGATCTGCACATCTGCCTGTGGCTGACCTGGGCCTGCTAGCTTAGAAATTGCTAATAGTCCTGTAGGCTGTGTTTTCCAGCCACAGCTAGTTCAGTTCCTTTGCATCTCTAACTCATTTTTTCCTTCCTTCTAAATAGCTCAAAAGGACCTCAGCATGACCAAACCCCATGAGCAGCAGCAGAGCCAAGATAAAACTCAGTCTTGCTTCTAGAACTATACACCTTCATGGCACCTTCATTTTTTCTATTCAATCAGCTATTCTCCTGCCCCTCACTGATCAACAGTTTGAGATCTCTGCTAAATTTCTTAGGAAATTCAAAAACAAACTAAACCCCCACAACATACAACTCCATGCAAAATGTCTTGTCACCCGTCCTCCTCCTGTGTACCTGCTCTGTTTGTGTCCCTCCTCTCCTTCCCATCTAGGTTTTAATGTAGGGTTGGGTTTTCCGCTGTGAGCAACAAAAGTGAAAACTGACTACAAAAAAATAAGCACAAAGAAAAATAAAAAAGTGAAACCAAAATCACATAAAAGCAAATGAAGGAAGAAAGTAAGCAAAAATTGGACTCTACTTGAAGATGGCATGAGTATTTATCTAGAAAAATCCCAAGGTATCTAACAGCTATTAGGAATTAATATGAAATTTAGCAAAGTTCAGAATATAAGTTTATACCAAAAAGTTTATTGTATTTTGTAAACTAGCAGTAAATCATTTGAAAATTTTAGAAATTCTGTTTGCAAAAGCACCTAAAAGTAAAAACTACTTAGGAATATATTGAACAAAAGACATACAAGAACTCCTCATTGAAAACTACAGAACACTGCTAAAAGGAATTAAGGAAGAATCACATAAATGGAAACATAAAATATGCTCATAGGTTTATTGGAAAATTCCAATTCACAGTTCATAGGAAGTGAATTAGGTTCATTGGAAGAATGAATTGGGAAGATGTCAGTTCTACCCAAATTCATCTGTGGATTCAAAGCAATCCAAGTCAAAGTTTCAGTAGGCATTTTCACTGAAGTTGGCAAGCTGACTCTAAAATTTATTTAAAAATATGAGAGATCAAGAATAGCCAAAACAATTTTGAAAAAGAACAAGATGGAGAATTTTCACCATTTGTGATAATCAAGGTAATGTGGTATTGACACAATGACCAACATCTGAAGCAATGAAGTAGAAGAGTCCAGGAAGACACCACTCTCACACGGCCAGCTGACATTTAATAAATGTGGCAAGAAGACTCAGTGGTCCCAGAACAACTAAATAGCCATATATTTTAAAAAGAATCACAACCTTTACCTCAAACTATATACAAATGTTAACTCAAAATTATCACAGACCTAAATTAAAGCCTAATCCAATGAAATTCCTAGAAGAAAACAATGGGAAATTCTATTGACCTTGGTTTTACAAAGACTTCTTAGATACAACAAAAACCATTATCTAAAAATCAATAAACCAAACTTATAAAAATTTAAGATTTTTGCTCTTTGAACAACATTTTTAGACATATGAAAAGACAACACACAGAGTGGGAGAAAAACTTTGCAAACTCATAATCAGTCAACAAAGAAGCTGGTGTCCAGACTATGTAAAGAGCCCTTACATCTCAATATTAAAGCAGACAATTCAATTTAAAAAGGGACAATTTGAACAGATACTTTACTAATGAAAATGGCATTAGAATATGTGAACCATATTATTCATCAGAAAAATGGAAATTAAACTACAATGACATGTTACTATGCATCCCTTAGAATGACTAAAAAGATGAACAATACCAAATGTTAGTGAGGATGTCAGGCAATTGGAACTCTCCCACATTGCCGCTGGGAATGTATTAATAATTTGGTGCAATCACTTTGAAAAAGCTGTTTTGTAATTTCTTAAAAAGTTAAACATACAGCAACCCAGACCTTCCACTCCCAAGTATTTACACACAAAAAATGAAAACATATGTCCACACACAGACTTGTACACAAATATTTATAGAAGCTTTAGGTACCATGACCAGAAATTGTATAGCATTATGCACAATAAGTAAAAACTGGAAACAATTCACATGTTTACCAACTGGTGACAGATAAACAAAAAGCGTTGCACTCATACAATGGAATATTATTCGACAATACAAAACTAGTAATATGTGCAAAAAAAATGAATTAATACCAAAATCATGTTGAGTGTAAGAAGCCAGAAAGAATATGATCCCTTGTACTTAAAATCCACAATGATGCAAAAAAGCTGTGACAACTAAGCAGATCAGAGTTGAGAGAGGCCAAAGGGAAGAGAGGGATAAGAGAGAAGGGGCGAGAAGAGATTTTGGAGGGTGATAGAAAGATCCTCTATCTTGATTATAGCAGGTTTCACAGGTAGATGTACTGAGTTGTGCACTTTCAATGAACACAGCCTACTGTACACAAAAACTCAACCACATTGTTTTTAAACAAAGGATGAGGAGGCTCATGCTCTGTCTCTAAAGCTAATCTCCAGGATTAGAAATAACATTTTCTTTCTAAATAACACTGATGCCCTCCTTTCTCTCACATTCTATCTCTATGTTCCTTTCCTTCTTGTGCACAGCCCCCCAATCCACTTGACATTCTACTCAAAAAATGAAGACCAGGGAGAAGATCCCGTTCAAATAATGCAAAATATCCAAGCATTCCTACAACAAAGACGTGTGTGTGGTGTTACGTGTGCCCTTTTCCCCCCAATCAGCCCTTTATGTGGAGGGCAATGTAGGAAAGTGAATGATATAGTTTTGCGTAAAAACTAAATGTTTGGAAGGTTAAGCATGAATAATTGTGGGAGGGATGTAAGCATTAATCTGTGGTCACACAGGAATCATGCCACTTTGGAGTGGATGATTGAAGCATAAGCAGACAATCTGCAGATCAGTTGAATGAACGCTGGTCTACGCAGCTGTGCAGGGTCAACATAATCTTGCCCATCCTTACACATAAGTCCACAGCCACACTGGGGGTCAGCTACACAAGCTTGTTTTCTTCACTCTAGTGTGTTTAGGGTCAGTTGGCATGAACCCATTATTTGCTATGATCCCAATACTAGTCACAATATAATTCTTTTTGATCCCCCCAAAAGGTACATCCAGCATCCATAAAAGTTTTCTGTTACCGTCATTTGCATGCCTGGTACTATCATTCTGACCAGCCCACGACTGATATCTGCATAGGGTGTAAGTTCTCCTACTGCTAAGTGTCAACAGTATTTGCAGACTCCACAAGGGGCTGCTGAAGTTGAAGTGGAGGTCTTGTTAGCCTGTCTCTTACTGAAGGTCAGCTGGTGTTGTTTCTGAGCTTAAAGCGTTGAAATCCTGAAATTTTATTGAACACCATCATAACATATTTAATTCCTGCTAGTTGCCCTTTGGTCAGAAAGCATAATTAAAGGGTCTACAGATGGTACTGGAAAGGTTGCTATTACCAGTGATACCAGCAGCTGACTGCACAGCTATATGAAATTAAAAACTATTTTGATGTGTACCATATGCACAAATATGCCTCCATCAGGGAACTTGGTGAGTTCTTTGCATTATATGGACATTAGAAGCTGTGGGAATAAAGGGCAATGAGAAAAATATATTAGAAAGGAAAAAGATGAACACAAATCAAAATCTTAACTCAGGAGACTTGGTGTCCACATTTAATAGGACAGACCTTGGTTAGGAAAACTGGGAGAAAACAGATGCAAGATTTAAAACTTGGGGGCAGAGACAACATGGCTGACTGAAGCCAGCTTTCCACAGAGGCTCCCGTCCAGAAGGAGAGTTAAAGGACAGAAATTTAGCAAGTAACCTGGTGGATTAGAGCTGCACCAAGAGAGAAGGTAGAAGAACGCACACCAACCCCGCTGAGGTGAGCTGCAACCCCCAGGATATAAACAAATGGTACAAAATCCATCACTAAGTGGATGGGAGTCTCTTCCCCCTTGAGAATGGCTCAGAGTGCCCCACAAACAATGAGCAGAGTTCAAAGGTCCTCCATCTCCACTCCACGGGAGAGACCATTTTAATAACAGGACCTACCTCCCCTACGAGGGTGCCACTATGTTCTCCTGCCAGGCATAAAACTGTATAAAACTGTATATATTCTCTACCTGCAATTCTGAGCTCCCAGAACTCCCCTCCACTCTCACTCTGAGGTCTGGAGACCTGTTTCCCAGGAGCCAGATTCTTGGGTGATTTCTTGAGGGGTGTGGATGGGGCCTGGACTGCAGCTGGTCAGTGCTGATTCTGTGGAGTGGGAGTGAGGAGAGGATGGTCGGCTGGGGGAAGAGGGAACCACACTGGAGCAGTGGTGCCCCGAGGTGCAGAGAAGCAGCCATTTTTGGCAACAATAGGGCTTACCACCATATATTCTGAAGCTACATCCCCTGTCTCTCTGGGCAACCAGAGGAGGCTGGGCATATTCTCAGGTGGCAACCACCGTGGAACAGATCTGGGACAGAAAAGCAGGCCCTGTGAGAAAAAGGTTTGCCTGAGGTGGTACCGGCCTGAGTGCAGTGTGGGGACTAGAAAACGCATGGGCAGAGCTGGGAAATTCCCAGCGTGAGGCTGACACAAAGGACCCCTTTACTGAGCCTTATAGACTAAGGAAGGCAGGAAGCTAGAACTGACAGCTAACCATGCTGTGAATACAAACCTGCAGGAGCAGACAGGGCCTGAGGTGCAGGTTCAGGGAATTCAAAACAGCTTCTCTTCTGCAGGGGAATTTACCAGGGGCAGAAACAAATTCCCGCAAAGTTGTTCTGTCAGTAACATCAATCAGGGGCAGGGCTGGAACAGAGTGAACACCCCCAGCCTCCATCAAGTGCCCAAGGTTGTCAGGCCTCACCTCCCCCTGCTGGATAGAGGCAGAGAGCAGCGGCCTGGCTGAGCAGATATAAATGTCCTTGTGATTTAGGCAGGTGCAAATCCCTGGAGTATCTGCTCATTGGAGGCAACCTGGGTCACAGTTCTGTGATGCTATAAGTGACTGGGTGTGACAGAGGTGCAAGGTGGGGAAGGAGGCATCAAACTTCCCAGAAGAACATTATTTGCTGGGTGGGTCCTCCTGACTTCACAGAACACTGGCACAAGTCATATTTGAGTTGTCAGGAGACCCCTGTGATCCAGTTGCCAGAGACCTTTTAAATTCTCCCACCTGAGACAGGTGCTGACTGAGAAAATTGATTTGGACCTTTTAAACTGAGCCAATCACCCGAGGACTATCCAAGTGGTGCCCTGGGTGTGTAGTTGTAGGAAGGATTGACTTTCCTTTTCCAATTGTTGCCTGTGGGGCGCAGGGTGACTTAATTCCTGGTATTTCTCCACAGCTGAGTCTTCAACCCAGAGTAACTGTTTCACTAGGGTCAGACAGAGACCAGATGAAAATAAGACAGAACCACTTAGCCCCACCAGACAAAAAAGGTCCCCAGTTTCTCAGGCCACAGCACTGTATGGGTCCTTGACAAAGCTCCAGGGGAAAAATCAAAGGGTGTAAAACAATCATGGGGCAGAATCAGCAGAAAAACTCTGGTAACATGAATAACCAGAATAGATAACCCCCCCCCAAGGAAAAATATGGCAGATGTAACTGAAGATCCCATTCATAAACAGCTGGCCAAGATTCAGAAATTGAATTAAGAATTTGGATTGCAAACAAGATTAATAGACTGGAGGAAAATTGGGAATTAGAAATTCAAGGAGCAATTCAAAAGTCAGAATTAGAAATTTGAGGAAAAATTCAAAAGTTGCTTCAAGAATTTAACAAATTTAAAGACAAAACCCCCAAAGATTTTGACGCACGGAAGCAAGAATTTGCAGTCCTCAAAGATCTGAAAAATACAGTAGAATCCTTCAGTAACAGAGTGGAGCAAGCAGAAGAAAGGATTTCTGAAATTGAAGACAAAGCTTTTGAATGCTCCCAAATTCTCAGAGAGGAAGAGAAATGAAAAGTAAAAATGGATCATTCTCCAAGAGAGCTCTGGGATAATTTGAAGAAGGCTTATAGCCACCTCACTGAAATACCTGAAAGTGATAAAGTGGCCTCGCAAGGCACAGAGGTCCTTTGCCACAAAATTATGAAAGAGAATTTTCCAGACATGCCTAGAGATTATGAAATGCAGATAGCAGACAGTTTCAGAACCCCAGCATGACTCAATCTGAAAAAGACATGCCCGAGGCATATCATAATTAACTTCACTAAAGTCAATATGAAGGAGAAGATTCTGAAAGCAGCCAGATGTAAGAAATCCATTACGAACAAAGGGAAGAATATTAGAATGAGTGCAGATCTCTTGGCTGAAAGATTTCAAGCCAGAAGAGGGTGGTCATTGACTTTTAATCTCCTAAAACAAAATGACGTTCAACCCCGGATCCTGTATCCAGCTAAACTGAGTTTTATTTATGATGGAGAAATGAAATACTTTAATGACATTCATATGTTGAAGAAATTTGCCATAACCAAACCAGCTCTTCAGGATATTCTCAGACCTATCCTCCATAATGACCAGCCCAATCCTCTACCACAAAAGTAAACTCACTCAGAAACTTTGGATCAAACTCCAACTTCCACAGTGACGAAAGGATTTAAAATGTCCAGTGGACTTTCGAAAAACTCAATACACAAAATTTTACCAGACTTATCAATATTCTCCATTCATGTGAATGGCTTATACTGTCCTCTAAAGAGGCACAGGTTAGCTGACTGGGTACAAAAACTCAGGCCAGATATTTGCTGCATACAAGAATCACATCTTACCTTAAAAGATATATATAGATTCAGGGTGAAAGGATAGTCATCCATATTTCAGGCAAATGGTAATCAGAAAAAAGCAGGTGTTGGAATTCTATTTGCAGGCACAATAGGCTTTAAACAGATAAAAGTAAGGAAGGATAAGAATGGTCACCTCATATTTGTTAAGGGTAATACTAAATATGATGAGATTTCAATTAATATTTATGTACCCAACCCGAATGCGCCTCAGTTTATAAGAGAAACTCTAACAGACATGAGCAACTTAATTTTCTCCAGCCCCATAATAGTTGATTTCAACACTCCTCTACCCAAAGTGTTGGAAAGATAATGCATTAAGAAGCTGAGCAAAGAAATTTTAGATTTAAACCTAACCAACCAACATTGGGATTTAGCAAACATCTACAGAACATTTTATCTCAACAAAACTGAATACATATACTTATCAGCCCACCGAACATACTCCAAAATCAATCACATCTTAGGTCACAAGTCTAACCTCAGTATATTTAAAGGAATAGAAATTATTCCTTGCATCTTCTCGGACCACCATGGAATGAAAGTTAAATTCAGTAACAACAGGAATCTGCATACTCATACAAAAACATGGAAGTTAAATAACTTTATGCTGAAGGATAGCTGGGTCACAGATGAGATTAAGAAGAAAATTACTAAATTTTTGGAACAAAATGACAATGAAGACACGAATTATCAGAACTTCTGGTATACCGCAAAGGCAGGCCTAAGAGGGAAATTTATAGCAATGCGAGCCTTTCTCAAGAGAACGGTAAGAGAGGAAGTTAACAACTTAATAGAACATCTCAAGCAACTGGAAAGGAAGAACCCCAAACCCAGTAAAAGAAAAGAAATAACCAAAATTAGAGTAGAATTAAATGAAATTGGAAAATAAAAGTATTATACAACAGATCAATAAATCAAAAAGTTGGTTTTTTGAAAAGGTCAATAAAATGGATAAACCTTTGGCTAACCTAACCATGAAAAAAAGATAAAATCTCTAATTGCATCAATCAGAAATGACAACGACATAATAATAACAGACCCCTCAGAAATTCAAAAATTTTCAATGAATATTACAAGAAACTTTATTCTCAGAAATATGAAAATCTGAAGGAAATTGACCAATACTTGGAAGCATGTCATGTTCCAAGATTTAGCCAGAATCAAGTGGAAATGTTGAACAGGCAAATATCAAGTTCTAAAATAGCATCAACCATATGAAATCTCCCTGAAAAGAAAAGCCCAGGACCAGATGGCTTCACATCAGAATTCTACCAAACCTTTAAAGAGGAACTAGTACCTATATTACTCAACCGTTCCAAAATATACAAAAAGAAGGAAGACTACCCAACATGTTCTATGAAGCAAACATCACCCTGATCAAGCAAACCAGGAAAAGACCCAACAAGAAAAGAAAATTATAGAGCAATATCACTAATGAATATAGATGCAAAAATATTCAGCAAGATCCTAACAAACAGAATCCAGCAACACATCAAACAAATTATACATCATGACCAAGTCAGATTTTTCCCAGGGTCTCAAGGCTGGTTCAATATACGTGAATCTATAAGTATAATTCAGCACACAAACAATTTAAAAATGAAAGTGCATATGATTCTCTCAATTGATGCAGAAAAAGCTTTTGATAATATCCAGCATCCCTTCATGATCAGAACACTTAAGAAAATTGGTATAGAAGGGATATTTCTTAAACTGATAGAGGCCATCTACAGCTAATCCACAGCCAATATCATATTGAATGAGGTCAAATTGAAATCATTTCCACTCAGATCAGAACCAGACAAGGCTGCCTATTGTCTCCACTGCCCTTTAACATTGCAATGGAAGTTTTAGCCATTGCAATTAGGGAAGAAAAGGCAATCAAGAGTATCCATATAGGGTCAAAAGAGATACAACTTTTGCTCTTTGCAGATGATATGATTGTGTATCTGGAAAACACTAGGGATTCTACTACTAAACTCTTACAAGTGATCAAGGAATACAGCAGCATCTCAGGTTACAAAATCAACATTCATATATCGGTAGCTTTTATATATACCCACAATAGTCAAGCTGAAAAAACACTTAAGGACTCTATTCCATTCACAGTAGTGCCAAAGAAGACGAAATATTTGGGAATTTATCTAACAAAGGACATGAAAGATCTCTATAAAGAGAACTATGAAATTCTAACAAAAAAATAGCTGAAAATGTTAACAAATGGAAAAACATATCATGCTCATGGCTGGGAAGAATCAACATTGTTAAAATGTCCATACTACCCAAGCAATATACAATTTTAAGGCAATCCCTATTAAAGCTCCGCTGTCATACTTTAAAGATCTTGAAAAAATAATACTTTGTTTTATATGGAATCAGAAAAAAACCTCGA
Organism: Nycticebus coucang; assembly: GCF_027406575.1. Taxonomy (NCBI): domain Eukaryota; kingdom Metazoa; phylum Chordata; class Mammalia; order Primates; family Lorisidae; genus Nycticebus; species Nycticebus coucang. Next base: position 9,459,351 of record NC_069803.1, on the reverse strand, counting down.
ATAGCCAAGACATTACTCAGAAATAAAAACAAAGCAGGAGGAATCACGCTACCAGAACTCAGACTATACTATAAATCAATAGTGATCAAAACAGCGTGGTCTTGGCACAAAAACAGAGAAGTAGATGTCTGGAACAGAATAGAGAACCAAGAGATGAATCCAGCTACTTACCATTATTTGATCTTTGACAAGACAATTACAAACATTCAGTGGGGAAAAGATTCCCTATTTAACAAGTGGTGCAGGGTGAACGGGCTGGCAACCTGTAGAAGACTGAAACTGGACCCACTCCTTTCACCATAAACTAAGATAGACTCTCACTGGATTAAATATTTAAACCTAAGACATGAAACTCTAAAAATACTAGAACAGAGTGCAGGGAAAACCCTTGAAGAAATCAGTCTGGGTGAGTTTTTATGAGGAGGACCCCCCGGGCAATTGAAGCAGCTTCAAAAATACACTACTGGGACCTGATCAAACTAAAAAGCTTCTGCACAGCCAAGAACACAGTAAGTAAAGCAAGCAGACAGCCCTCAGAATGGGAGAAGATATTTGCAGGTTATGTCTCCAACAAAGGTTTCATAAACAGAATCCACAGAGAACTCAAACATATAAACAAGAAAAGAACAAGTGATCCCATCTCAGGCTGGACAATGGACTTGAAGAGAAACTTCTCTGAACAAGACAGGCACATTGCCTACAGACATATGAAAAAATACTCATCATCTTTAATCATCAGAGAAATGCAAATCAAAACAACCTTGAGACAAACAACTCCAGTAAGATTAGCCCATATCACAAAATCCCAAGACTAGAGACTTTGGCATGGATTTGGAGAAAAGGGAACACTTCTACACTGCTGGTGGGAATGCAAATTAATACATTCCTTTTGGAAAGATGTTTGGAGAACACTTAGAGATCTAAAAATAGATCTGCCATTCAATCCTGTAATTCCTCTACTAGGTATACACCCAGAAGACCAATAATCACATTATAACAAAGATATTTGTACCAGAATGTTTGTTGCAGCCCAATTCACAATTGCTAAGTCATGGAAAAAGCCCAAGTGCCCATCACTCCAGGAATGGATTAATAAATTGTGGTATATGACCACCATGCAATATTATGCAGCTTTAAAAGAAAGATGGAGACTTTACCTCTTTCATGTTTACATGGATGGAGCTGAAACATATTCTTCTCAGTAAAGTATCTCAAGAATGGAAGAAAAGGCATCCAATGTACTCAGCCCTACTATGAAACTGATTTATGGCTTTCATAGGAAAACTATAACCCAGTTATAACCTAAGAATATGGGGAAGGAGGGGAGGGCGGGTGGAAGTTGGGCAGGGGTAGGGTGATTGGTGGGATTACACCTGCGGTGCATCTTACATGTGAAACTTAGTGAACGCAGAATACAATTGTCTTAACACAATAACTAAGAAAATGCCAGGAATGCTATGTTTACCAGTGTGATGAAAATGTGTTGAATTGTTTATAAAACCAGTGCATGGTGTCCCATGATCACATTAATGTACACAGGTATGATCTAATACTAATAAAAAAATTAAAGAATTAACATTGTTAAAATGTCTATACTACCAAAAGCAATACACAATTTTAATGCAGTCCCTATTAAAACTCCACTTTCATAGTTTAAAGATCTTGAAAAAATAATATTTCGTTTTATATGGAATCAGAAAAAAACCTCAAATAGCCAAGACATTACTCAGAAATAAAAATAAAGCAGGAGGAATCACACTACCAGACTTCAGACTATACTATAAATCGGTAGTGATCAAAACAGCATGGTATTGGCACAAAAACAAAGAGGTAGACGTATGGAACAGAATAGAGAATCAAGAGATTAACCCAGCCACTTACCATTATTTGATCTTTGACAAGCCAATTAAAAACATTCAGTGGGGAAAAGATTCCCTACTTAACAAATGGTGCTGAGTGAACTGGCTGGCAACCGTAGAAGACTGAAACTGGACCCACACTTTTCACCATTAACTAATATAGACTCTCACTGGATTAAAGATTTAAACTTAAGACATGAAACTATAAAAATGCTAGAAGAGAGTGCAGGGAAAACCCCTGAAGAAATTGGTCTGGCAAGTATTTTATGAGGAGGACCCCCCCTGCCCCTGGGGCAATTGAAGCAGCTTCAGAAATACGTTACTGGGACCTGACATACTAAAATGTGTCTGCACAGCCAAGAACACAGTAAGTAAAGCAAGCAGACAGCCCTCAGAATGGGAGAAGATATTTGCAGATTATGTCTCTGACAAAGTTTAACAACCAGAATCCACAGAGAACTCAAACGTATAAGCAAGAAAAGAACAAGTGATCCCATCGCAGGCTGGGCAAGGGACTTGAAGGGAAACTTCTCTGAGGAAGACAGGTGCATGGCCTACAGACATACGAAAAATGCTCATCATCCTTAATCATCAGAGAAATGCAAATCAAAACTACTTCGTGATATCATCTAACTCCAGTAAGATTAGCCTATATCACAAAATCCCAAAAGCAGAGATTTTGGCGTGGATGTGGAGAAAAGGGAACACTTTTACACTGCTGGTGGGAATGCAAATTAATACATTCCCTTTGGAAAGATGTTTGGAGAACACTTAGAGACCTAAAAATAGATCTGCCATTCAATCCTATAATTCCTCTACTAGGTATATACCCAAAAGACCAAAAATCACATTATAACAAACATATTTGTACCAGAATGTTTATTGCCACCCAATTCATAATTACTAAGTCATGGAAAAAGCCCAAGTGCCTATCGATCCACAAATGGATTAATAAATTGTGGTATATGTACACCATGGAATATTATGCAGCCTTAAAGAAAGATGGAGACTTTACTTCTTTCATGTTTACATGGATGGAACTGGAACATATTCTTCTCAGTAAAGTATCTCAAGAATGCAGGAAAAAGTAGCCCTACTGTGAAACTAATTTATGGCTTTCATATGAAAGCTATAACCCAGTTGTAACCTAAGAATATGGGGAAGGGGAGAGGGAGGGGCGGGAGGGGGGAGTATGGGTGGAGGGAGGGTGATTGGTGGGATTACACCTGCGGTGCATCTTACAAGGGTACATGTTAAAGTTAGTAAATGTAGAATATAAATGTCTTAACACAATAACTAAGAAAATGCCAGGAAGGCTATGTTAACCAGTGTGATGAAAATGTGTCAACTGGTGTATAAAACCAGTGTATGGTGCCGCATGATTGCATTAATGTACACAGCTATGATTTAATAAAAAAAAAAAAGGATTTAAAAGTCAAAGACAAAGTAAAAATGGCTCAGTGTCCCTAATTATCAGAGAAATGCAAATCAAAACCACCCTGAGATTTTACCTAACCCCAGTGAGAACGGCCCACATCACAAGGTCCCAAAGCTGCAGATGCTGGCGTGGCTTCAGAGAAAGGGGAGCACTTATACACTGTTGGTGGGATTGTAAACTAGCATAGCCTTTTTGGAGAATCCTCAAAAAAACTAAAGGTAGACCTTTCATTTTTTTCTTCTACCCAGAAGAAAAAAATCATTTTTACTATAAGGACATTTGTCATCAAATATTTATAACAGCTCAATTCACAACTGCAAAGATTGTGGAAACAACCCAATTGCCTATCGACTTAAGAATAGAATAACTAACTGTGGTGTATGTATAAAAAAGAGGCTTTACATCTTTTATTTTTACCTGGATGGATGTGGAGAACATTCTCCCAAGTAAAGTATCTCAAGAATTGAAAAGCAAGCATCCTGGGTTGGTGCCTGTCATTCAGTGGGTAGGGTGCTGGCCCCATATACTGAGGGTGGTGGGTTCGAACCCGGTTCCAGCCAAACTGCAACAAAAAAATAGCTGGGCATTGTGGCGAGTGCCTGTGGTCCCAGCTACTAGGGAGGCTGAGGCAAGAGAATCGCCTAAGCCCAGGAGCTGAGGGTTGCTGTGAGCTGTGATGACACATCACTCTACCGAGGGTGATAAAGTGAGACTCTGTCTCTAAAAAAAAAATAAAAAGCAAGCATTCCATGGACTCAATGCTCTTTTCAAACTAGCAAAACAACTATAGGCCTATATGAGAGAAAAACATAATTAAATCAAGAAGGGGGAGTGGGGTCGTAAGTTCCACCTAACTGGTACAAGGTAGGTGTATATGGCACACTTCTTTGGTGAAACACTCAACTATAATTCAGACTTTACCTTATGAATGCAAACAGTGTAACCTAATTAAATGTACCCTCATATCAATCTGAAATTAAGAAAAAAAATGGCAATACCTCATTTCCAGAATCCTTAAAAGGTATTCTGCTTTAAAACAGAGAGAGAGATTGCATTCATCTTTTTTATAAGATAAATGTTTATTATAATGCAAGTCCAGCCAGACTGTGGTTTTTATTTTATACATGTTACAGATTAATATTGAAGGAGCAGGGAGAATGATCCTTACATTCATTGAAGAAATTGACAAGAGGTTAGACTAGCAGATAAATAAAAGGTAATGGGTAAACTTTGACAAGGCAATGAAATATTTCAATGGGCTTCTGGGGGTGCGATATAGCAATCTAGACACATTGGGCTAAATGACCTTTCATGGTTTCTTCATGTAGGGTCCCTTAGTATGTTGAACAAATGTAAAGGATTCTATAAAGATGCCAAAGAAACCTGTTTACTAGCTGTTTCAGCTAAAAGTTTATTTTTAAAAAACATCATGAATTAAGCTCCACAACTTGAGACTGTGTGCCTTCAGGAGACCAACCCAGAATGAAGACTGAAAATCTTCCATCAGTGTTCTGAATATTGGAATAATCTAATGTTCAGTGGTAAGCCACATGTTGAGCATTTTTTGCATCAGCCTTCTTCCTGGTTTCATGAGCTGTTAGGGAATCTCTCTCTTTCAGTCGTATAATCCAAGGTGACTCCTTAATGAACCAGGGTAGAAGCCTAGTTTTCACACACTTTCGATTAACTTTCTCAGCTTGGAGAAAATTTCCTCCAACAGGACGAGTAGTAAGAAAACCATGACGAATTTCTCTTGTCTGAGTCAGGATGCCAAGCGTGCCAAGTACAGGCGGCCCAACCCTGCTTCTACCTGGTCTGCAATTCCAGCAATGCTGGGATTTGGAGTAAGCAATGATTATGTCTCACATGCACAGACACATCGGATGTAAACAAGAGATAGCCCAAGACAGAAACACTGGGCGTGGCACAGAATGGTTCTTGAAGCTAGAGAACTATTAGTGGAATAGTTCTCTCTTTTGGCTTGGGTTAGGTTTCCAAAGATATTTCTCTAAGTGGAAGTTAGTATTAGAGTTCTCAGAGTGAGCTAAATTTTTTCAATGCTGTAATCTGAAGTCATCTCTTTAGGGTAGCAAAGTTGAAATTTATGCCCTAGACTGACATGGTTATTTTTAAAAACCAATATCACACTTTCTAATACTCTATGTAATTATTAGTTCTATTCAAAACCACTTCTCACAGTTTCTTTTCACATTGTTAAATGTGTAAGAAATATAGACACTTTTTTGTTCATGGAGCAGAATTTTCAAGGACTTTGGGCTTCACTGAGAGCTTGTATAAGAAGTGGTGACACAGTATAAAAACCAATTTGACATCCTTGAGTCTCTCTAAAGAATAGATGTTTGAGTTTGTACTTATCTTTTTCCTGGAATTTCGGTCCCTGACTCTGCAGTGATGTTTGCTACCTTATATCCCAAATTACAATTCTATTTCATTCCTCCGTGTATCAGTGTCTAATACAGATAGTATTCAGCAAAGGATTATTGAATAAATAGCTGTTAAACAGATGATCATTAAATAAATGAATTTTCTACCATTAAGCAACAAACTTACTATGTCTGAACTACTGTACAGCAGATGAAAAACCACATACCTAGAAAAAGAAGCTATGAGCAGTGTATTTTTACTGGACTAATTTTTTACCTTCAGGCTTTTTTTCTTTCATCTTTTTCCCAGACGTAATGCTTGCTTAATTTTCTTCAGAGTCAGAGTGTTCTCAAGGCTTCCTCCAAAGTCCAGCCCTTTTCTCAAATGGCCAGTACAAACTCTCACACAAACCTCAGAGCTTTTTTGAGGAGTTAGCACAGGGCTCAAGATTCAGAGACTATGTTATTTTGTGCTACAACTCAAACTTACTTGGTTAGGTTAGGAAAGTTCCAAAGTCCATGCTCATTCTCTTCTTTACCTTTGGACAGTGATGACCCAGAATAGAATCAAGAGGCCTGTAACAATTAGGAGCTGGATCAGATGCGGCTTCCCTTACTAAGGGCTTGGGGTTTTATTTTTCACTGTTCTGTCATAGCATCCAGAGAAGGAAGGGAACTTTGACCACTCTTCCTGAGAATAATTAATGATTGATTTGCTATGCATGGAATGTGAGATGGAGTGAGCGCCAGAGAATGTGCCTGTCCTTGTCAGGGCAGGAGAAAATGTGCAAATCATTCTCAGGAACATAATGTCTGATTGGGTATCTTACTAATGATTGTGAGCACTATTTGGGGTGTAAAGCCTGCTCTGAAACTCAAGCCTAAGCAGAAATTCTGTTTTAATAGACAGGCAGAGATCCAGCCTAAGAAAAACCTTCCTTATCAAGTGTGTATTTGTAAAAACTATACATATCTTCCTTTGCAGACATAATCTTTGGCAATAATTCTTATTCTGTCTCTGATGTTCATTAGATTATATGACCTTGGGTGAGTCAATACCCTATAAAATAACTCAAAGCATTGTTTTCAAGATTAAATAAATCCAAAGATCTCAGACATTTAGCACCACATATGGTATACCAAAGCTATGCATTAAATACTAGGGTTTCCTTTTTTTCTCTCTCTCTCCAAATGTGGCATTTTAAACATATTTTATATACTACTTGGAATTTTATATAAGCTCTGGGAAGATGCAATGAATATTTGTGCTTTAGAAGCACTGTGAAAGAATTTATCTCAATTGCAGACTTCACTTACATAAACAAAAGCATTTAACAAGGTGTGAAAATCAGGATCGTAGCTATTTTGTAGGTCTTAGGGCTAGTTAAGCCTCATGCACTGCTTAACCACGTTGTTCTGTTTTCCCTAATCGAAAAGACTGCAGGTTGAAAAGAGTGTGCAGAGCTCTGTAAGAATCTTGAGCAGCCATTAGTACCAGAAGAAAATTATTATCTGTATTACCATCTTTCTAATAGCGTACTTAAGAATGAAAGTACACTTGGATGGATTCTAATCGAGAGACAGAGCCCTTTACGAAATAAGGAATTTTGTGCATAGACTTGGTGGGATTTTGTACCACATTCTTGAGATGAATAATAGTACAAGGAAAAGGGGATTCTTCAAATTTTTCTCTTTTCCTGAGCAGAAAGGGTACTGTGTACTAAATGATAGCTATGTTGGGCCACCATACAATAGATGTCTCTTTGTTTTTAGAGGGAGTTTAATGCGTAAAGGCCTTCAAAGAAATTGCCTTCTAAAATCTGTGAAGTATTCCCCACTCCCTCAGACTGGTACACCAGCCACAAAGCCCTCATGTGTTGGTGCCATTTGAAATGAAAAGATTATCCTAGATGTGATAGGTAGGGATGATACCCAGTTGCCTTCACAGCATTCAATTTTCAACCACCCCCTTTGTTACCTAAACAACCTGCCTCTCAAGAGGAAGAGTGAAAACATTTGGCACTTGCATTGCAGCTTTGCTTTGGGCTAGGGCATGGGCATGTGACCCAATTTGGGCCAGTAATTTCTAAGAGGAAGTCTGCTGGGGTAGGAAGCCCCAGGAACCGTATTTTCTCTAGTTAAAAAGACATGGCACAATACAAAACTGTTCTTTCTTCTTTTCCCTGAATGTATGAGAAGACATGATAGATGGTTGTATACCAGACACCTTGGAGCCATAAGAGGACAAATCTAAAGCTGAAAGCCACGTACTGAGGGTGTCCCAGAAGAAAGATGATGCAGACACTTGGTTCCTCGATGGCTTTACTATAGCTCCAGACCTCTTGTTAAGTAAACTTATACACTTGCTTGTGCTTTCAGCTTTGTTAACTGGAGTATACTTTACTCAATGCCTAAAGCATTCTAGTTGATATAATAGTTCTTTTCAGAGGGTGAAAAGTGCTTCAATCAAGGTTAGTGAAGCATGGAGAAAGAGTAAATAAGATATTTTCATGGAATGTCATTGAAAAACTATTAAAACATACGTATACCCCTACAACTTGGAATTCTTTCACAGAAATTTTCATCAGCAGAGGAGACTTGAGGATACTCATTTATTCCACAAACACTGATTGTTTATTGTAGAGAGCAGTGGTTCTCAACCTTCCTAATTCCACAACTCTCATGTCACATGAAGAACTGTATTAAAAGGTCATGGAATTAGGAAGGTTGAGAATCACTGCTCTCGAAGATTGTCAGATAAATATTTGCAACATAGTCATACTCAAAATCTATTCAAAATCCAAAATTTATCCAAAATCCACAGCTAACTGATGTCCTGTGTTGTTATTTACAAAGTGTGGCAAGTGCGACTCAGTGCCATGTCCTGTTTCGGGCACTTGGGACCAATCTCCACTCTTTGCTTTAAGGAGGGCAGCTCCTTCAAAGCTTCTAGGTGATTCTGATGTGCAGAATCGTAGGAAAGCCAGGGTCTTCTAAACCCTCGGCTTCAACTCCACATTTTACAGTTTAAAAAGCTGAAACGCAAAGAGATCGTGCGATTTGCCCAAAGGCAGGAACCTATTCGAAGGCTAACGTGGCACCTCTTTGCATGATCAGGATCCTTTCCAGTCTGCCTTTTTCCAGTTGCCTTTTCACTCCTGCTCCTGAAGGGTGTTTGCTTTAAGATAAAATGAGAGGCATGTGGTGTTTGACTTGGTAGAGAAGAGGAAGCCTTAATATAAATGGTCCTATTTCTTTGGCTGAGAAAGATAATGACATTTTATTCACCTCAGTTTCATGTGTCAGAAGGGTATTTGGAATGAGAAGAGAAAGATAAAATTATAGAGCAAGAAATTCTTGTCCAAATTCATAGAAACATTTCCTTGAGAAGAAAGTTCTTCATGTGGGACACAACTCTAACAGGGACTTTGCCTAACAAATGCAAACACTGTAACTTAAACATTTGTACCCTTATATTAATCTGAAAAAAATAAAAAAGAAGGAGGGCAGAGCATGATGGCAGACAGGACGGACGTGTAGCCCACCTCTCCCAAGCCACCAGGTGAGAGAAAAGGCGGTCTGGACCTTCCCTGTGTGTGGATTATTGGAGTGGACAGACAGCTGGAGAAGCCCAGTGAACTGGCGGTTTGCTATATATGAGGGGTAATTTAAAATCACAGACTCTGTTGTAGAGATTCTTCCCTGCTCGGCTGTGCAGGCCAGCAGGCCCCTCCCCCACAGAGGTCAGCAGCTTGTAAATGCTGACAAAATCCAATTGACAAGTAATTAATCCTGAACTGAGGGAGGCATCCGAAAGGAGAGCCACTCAAAACCACAGGGAGCTGGACAAACTGTTGGACAATTGAAGGGAAGGGATCCTGCCTGGGAAACAGACATTTTGAACTACCCAAAAGGGCAGGCACCTTTCCCCCAGGTGTTGGAGGGGGCTGGCGGTTCAGGCTGTGCAGCGAACTGGCGGACGCCCATCCAAAACTCTGAACCATAAAACTCAGAATAAATCCCCCGAGTGCTCCAACCACGGGAACTGGCTTGAAGCCTAGGACCCGGCTTTGGCTTCTGGAGCTGCGAAGCAACTGAAGCCCCGGGAACCAGCTACAGGAGATACCGCGCGAACTCAACACCACTCCCCTTATGGCCGATTGCAGTTGCCAGTTTGCTGGGGAACCTGGGAACAGAGTGGAGGGACTTAGGAAGCATGGACACCTGCACTGAGTGGGAAGGTCCGTCACAAGTGCTGTCCGGAAAAGAACAGCCGAGGTTGCACAATTCTTAGGCGACAAACTTTTACATAAACTACAAAATGGCCATCGGCCATGGAAGGTGGTTACCATGGTAACCGTATAAACTGCAAACCAGGTATAAGTCTCGAAACCACTCACATCGCCACCTGGTGTCCAGAAAGTATATTGCAGTATGAATATATTCCTACGAAAGTTGATCCTTACACCAGACATATAGATATTTATAGGTATATTTCTACCACAAGAATATTTTTGCAGTTGGTGCCTTTTTTTTGTTTTGTTTTGCTTTTTATTTTTTTGGTTTTTGTGGGTTTTTTTTTTTTTTTTGCTGTTGTTTTCCTTTTGTCTGATTTTTCCTCACCATTTTCTTAGAGGAGATTTCGATAATTTTTTATTATTACATTTTATATAGATATACTTTTTTATTTCTATCTCTTCTAATTTTAATTTCTTCTTTCTTCTCATTTAACATTCCTTCTAACACCACTTTTTTCTCTCTTTTTTTTCCTTTCTTTCAATTATTTTACGATTATCACTATTTTTATTGTAGTTGTTCTTATATTGCTGTTGCCATGGCTATTGCTTGTATGTTTATGTGTTTCTGTCTGTCTCTGTATCTATGGGCCCATGTGCCTGGTAACCTTTGTATCTGTTTATTTGTTCATTTGGTCTCAATGAGCTTGGTGTTACGACCTGCAACCCTGAGCTCCTAACACCCCCCTCCACTCTCTCCGTGATCTGGAGACCTGCCCCCTCAGGAGTCCAGATTCTTGGGTGAACTCTCAAGAGGTGTAGACAGGACCTGGACTGCAGCTGGCCAGCACTGACTCTGTAGCAAAGGAGCGAGAAGACAACGGTCGGCTGAGAAGGAATTACACTGGAGCAGTGGTGCCCCAAGGTGCAGAGCAACAGCCATCTTCAGCAATAACAAGGCCCACCCCCAGATATCCCATAGCCTCTCCTCCTATCTTCCTGGGCAACCAGATGAGGCCGAGCATCTTCTCAGATGGCAACCACCATGGAACAGACCTGGGACTGAAACACAGGCCCCATGAATAAAGGGTTATCCTGAGACGGTACCAGCCTGGGTGGAACACGGGGACTAGAAAACACACCCGCAGACTGGGAAACTCCTAGGGTTGGGCTGATCCAGAGAACCGCTCTACTGAGCCTACGATGCACCTGGCCCTTAGGGGATCACCAGCCTATAGACAAAGGAGGCCAAGAGGCTACAGCCAACAACTGATCATGCTGCGAATACAAACCCGCAGGACTAAAGACAGGGCCTGAGACACAGGTTCGGGGAACTCAAATCAGCCTCTCCTCTTCAGAGGAATCTGGCAAGGTCAGAAACAAACTCCCACAGGGTTGTTCCCTTCACCCAGTAACATAAAATAGGGGTGGGGCTGGAACTGAGTGAACACCTCCAGCCTCCATCAAGTGCCTGAGGTTGATAGGCCACACCACTCCCCACTGGATAAAGACAGAGAATAGCGGCCTAGTCGAGCAGACACAGACTACCCTGTGACTTAGGCAGGTGCAACCCCCTGGAGTATCTGCTTACTGCAGACAACTGATTGGGTCACAGCCCTGTGGGGCTAGCAGCAACTGAGTGTGACAGAGCTGCAAGGTGGGGAAGGAGGCATCAATCTTCCCAGACTGATCTATTTACTGCTGGCTCTTCCTGACTCCACGCAGCACTGGAGCAAGCCATTTTAGAGCAGTCACCAGACCCCTGTGATCCAGGTCCCAGGGACCTCTTGAATTCTCCCACCCGAGGCAGCTGCTGACTGAGACAATTGACTTGGACCTTTTGAACTGAGTCCCTCACCTGGGGACTATCCAGGTGGTGCCCTGGGTGTGTGGTTGTAGGAAGGTTTGATTTTCCTTTTCCATTTGTTGCCTGTGGTGGGTGGGGTGACTTAATTGCTGGTATTTCTCCACAGCTGAGACTTCAACCCAGAGTAACTGTTTCACTAGGGTCACATAGAAACCAGCTGAAAACAAGACAGAACCACTTAGCCCCTCTACACCAAACAGGGCACCAGTTTCTCAGGCCACAACACTGTACGGGGCCTCAACAAAACACCAGAGGAAAATCAAAGGGAGTAAAACAATCATGGGGTGGAATCAGCAGAAAAACTCTGGTAACATGAATAACCAGAATAGATCAACCCCCCAAGGAAAGATATGGCAGATGTAATTGAAGATCCCATTCACAAACAACTGGCTGAGATGTCAGAAATCGAATTCAGAATTTGGATAGCAAACAAGATTAACAAAATGGAATTAGGAATTCGTGGAGAAATTCAAAAGCTGTCTCAACAATTTAACGAATTTAAAGACAAAACCAACAAAGACTGAGACACACTAAAACAAGAATTTGCAGCCCTCAAAGATTTTAAAAATACAGTGGAATCCCTTAGCAACAGAATGGACCAAGCAGAAGAAAGGATCTCTGACATCGAAGATAAAGCCTTTGAACGCTCCCAAACTTTCAAAGAGGAAGAGAAATGGAGAGCAAAAATGGATCACTCACTCAGAGAGCTCTGGGATAACTCGAAGAAGGCAAATATCCGTCTCATAGGAATTCCTGAAGCAGATGAAGTGGCCTCACTGGGCACAGAGGCCCTTCTGCATGAAATTATGAAAGAGAATTTTCCAGACATTCCTAGAGAACCTGAAATTCAGATAGCAGATAGCTTCAGAACCCCAGCACGACTCAACCCCAATAAGACATCTCCCAGGCATATCATAATTAACTTCACTAAAGTTAATATGAAGGAGAAAATTCTCAAAGTGGCCAGGTGAAAGAAATCTATTACCTTCAAAGGGAAGAACATTAGAAAGACTGCAGATCTCTCTGCTGAAACTTTTCAAGCCAGAAGAGGGTGGTCATCAACATTTAATCTCCTCAAGCAAAATAACTTTCAACCCTGGATCTTGTACCCAGCTAAACTGAGTTTCATTTACGACGGAGAAATTAAATACTTTAATGACATACATATGCTAAAGAAATTTGCCATAACAAACCAGCTCTTCAGGATATTCTCAGACCTATCCTCCATAATAACCAACCCAATCCTCTACTACAAAATTAAACTCACTCAGAAACTTCTGATCAAACTCCAACTTCCACAATGGCAAAGGGATTAAAAATGCCCACCGGACTTTTGAAAAACTCAATACCCCAAATTTCACCAAACTTATCAATAGTCTCCATTAATGTGAATGGCTTAAACTGCCCTCTAAAGAGACATAGGTTAGCTGAATGCATACAAAAACTCAGGCCAGACATTTGTTGCATACAAGAGTCACATCTTAAAGGACAAATACAGACTCAGGGTGAAAGGATGGTCATCCATATTTCAGGGAAATGGTAACCAGAAAAAAGCAGGAGTTGCAATTTTATTTGCGGACACAATAGGCTTTAAACCAACAAAAGTAAGGAAGGACAAAAATGGTCACTTCATATTGGTAAGACTCAATATGATGAGATTTCAATTATTAATATCTATGCACCCAGCCAGAATGCACCTCAATTTATAAGAGAAACTCTAACAGACATGAGCAACTTGATTTCCTCCAACTCTATAATAGTTGGAGATTTTAACACTCCTTTGGCAGTGATGGATCTATCCTCCAACAAAAAGCTGAGTAAAGAAATTCTAGATTTAAATCTAACCATCCGGCATTTAGATTTAGCAGACATCTACAGAACAGTTCATCCCAACAAAACTGAATACACATACTTCTCATCAGCCCACGGAACTTACTCCAGAATCGATCACATCTTAGGTCACAAGTCTAACCTCAGCAAATTTAAAGGAATAGAAATTATTCCATGCATCTTCTCGGACCATCATAGAATAAAACTTGAGATGAGTAACAACAGGAATCTGCATACACATACAAAAACATGGAAGTTAAATAACCTTATGCTGAATGATAGCTGGGTCACAGATGAGATCAAGAAGGAAATTGCCAAATTTCTGGAACAAAATGATAATGAAGACATGAACTATCGGAAACTCTGGGACACAGCAAAGGCAGTTCTAAGAGGGAAATTTATAGCACTGCAAGCCTTCCTCAGGAGAACGAAAAGAGAGGAAGTAAGCAACTTAATGGGACATCTCAAGAGACTGGAAATGGAAGAACACTCCAACCCCAAATCTAGTAAAAGAAAAGAAATAACCAAAATCAGAGCAGAACTAAATGAAATTGAAAACAAAAGAATAATGCAACAGATCAATAAATCAAAAAGCTGGTTTTTTGAAAAGGTCAACAAAATAGATAAACCTTTGGCCAACCTAATCAAGAAAAAAAGAGTAAAATCTCTAATCTCATCAATCAGAAAAAACAAAGACGAAATAACAACAGACTCCTCAGAAATCCAAAAAATCCTTAATGAATATTACAAGAAACTTTACTCTCAGAAATATGAAAATCTGAAGGAAATCGACCGTTACTTGGAAGCACGTCACCTTCCAAGACTTAATCAAAAACAAGTGGAAATGTTGAACAGGCCCATATCAAGTTCAGAAATATCATCAATCATACAAAATCTCCCCAAAATGAAAAGCCCGGGACCAGACGGTTTCACATCAGAATTCTACCAAACCTTTAAAGAGGAGTTAGTACCTATACTACTCAACCTGTTTCAAAAGGTAGAAAAACAAGGAAGACTACCCAACACATTCTATGAAGCAAACATCACCCTGATCCCCAAACCAGGAAAAGACCCAACAAGAGAAAAAAATTATAGACCAATATCACTAATGAATATAGATGCAAAAATATTCAACAAGATTCTAACAAACAGAATCCAGCAACATATCAAACAAATCATACATCATGACCAAGTTGGTTTTATCCCAGGGTCTCAAGGCTGGTTCAATATACGTAAATCTATAAATGTAATTCAGCACATAAACAAATTAAAAAACAAAGACCATTTGATTCTCTCAATCAATGCAGAAAAAGCTTTTGATAACATCCAACATCCATTCATGATCAGAACACTTAAGAAAATTGGTATAGAAGGGACATTTCTTAAACTGATAGAGGTCATCTACAGCAAACCCACCGCCAATATCATATTGAATGGAGTTAAATTGGAATCATTTCCACTTAGATCTGGAACCAGACAAGGCTGCCCATTGTCTCCATTGCTCTTTAACATTGTAATGGAAGTTTTAGCTACCACAATTAGGGAAGAAAAGGTGATCAAGAGTATCCACATAGGGTCAGAAGAGATCAAACTTTCACTCTTCGCAGAGGATATGATTGTATATCTGGAAAATACTAGGGACTCTACTACAAAACTCTTAGAAGTGATTAAGGAATACAGCAGTGTCTCAGGTTACAAAATCAACATTCATAAATCGGTAGCCTTTATATATACCAACAATAGTCAAGTTGAAAAAACAATTAAGGACTCTATCCCATTCACAGTAGTGCCAAAGAAGATGAAATACTTGGGAGTGCTGGGAGCCAAAACATATCACAAAAATGCCCCTTGCTATCTTGATTTTACGAGCAAACTATTCTCAGGAATTTAACCGTAAACAGCAACAGTACTTTCCCCTTGCATATCTCCTCAAAAATGCACCCCCGCCTTAGGGTCCTTCTCCTAGTAATTTTCCAGAAACTAGCCCCCTCCCCGCCCTGCTAGGAACAGCCCTTAGTTACTTCCTCGTTTGAATGCTTATAAGCCTCGCTGAAAAAATAAACTCTTCGGAGCTTGATCAGACTCTTGACTTGCTCTCATTCTTTCGTGTCTCTTGTCCCCTCATTCGACTGACCCCTTTGTTTCCCAGGTCCCCATTGAATTCCCCGTGGGCCGGGGCATGGGAGTTTATCTAACAAAGGACGTGAAAGATGTATATAAAGAGAACTATGAAACTCAAAGAAAAGAGATAGCTGAGAATGTTAACAAATGGAAAAATATACCATGCTCACGGTTGGGAAGAATCAACATTGTTAAAATGTCCATACTACCCAAAGCAATATATAATTTCAACGCAATCCCCATTAAAGCTCCACTGTCATACTTTAAAGATCTTGAAAAAATAATACTTTGTTTTATATGGAATCAGAAAAAAACCTCGAATAGCCAAGACATTACTCAAAAATAAAAACAAAGCAGGAGGAATCACGCTACCAGAACTCAGACTATACTACAAATCGATAGTGATCAAAACAGCATGGTACTGGCACAAAAACAGAGAAGTAGATGTCTGGAACAGAATAAAGAACCAAGAGATGAATCCAGCTACTTACTGTTATTTAATCTTTGACAAGCCAATTAAAAACATTCAGTGGGGAAAAGATTCCCTATTTAACAAATGGTGCTGGGTGAACTGGCTGACAACCTGCAGAAGACTGAAACTGGACTCACACCTTTCACTATTAACCAAGATAGACACTCACTGGATTAAAGATTTAAACCTAAGACATGAAACTATAAAAATACTAGAAGAGAGTGTAGGGAAAACCCTTGAAGAAATTGGGTTGGGCGAGTTTTTTATGAGAAGGACACCCCGGGCAATTGAAGCTGCTTCAAAAATACACTATTGGGACTTGACCAAACTAAAAAGCTTCTGCACAGCCAAGAACACAGTAAGTAAAGCAAGCAAACAGCCCTCAGAATGGGAGAAGATATTTGCAGGTTATGTCTCTGACAAAGGTTTAATAACCAGAATCCACAGAGAACTCAAACGCATTAGCAAGAAAAGAACAAGGGATCCCATCGCAGGCTGGGCAAGGGCCTTGAAGAGAAACTTCTCTGAAGAAGACAGGCGCACGGCCTTCAGACATATGAAAAAATGCTCATCATTGTTAATCATCAGAGAAATGCAAATCAAAACTACTTTGAGATACCATCTAACTCCAGTGAGACTAGCCTATATCACAAAATCCCAAGACCAGAGATGTTGGCGTGGATGTGGAGAAAAGGGAACACTTTTGCACTGCTGGTGGGAATGCAAATTAATACATTCCTTTTGGAAAGAGATATGGAGAACACTTAGAGATCTAAAAATAGATCTGCCATTCAATCCTGTAATCCCCCTACTGGGCATATACCCAGAAGACCAAAAATCACACCATAACAACGATATTTGTATCAGAATATTTATTGCAGCCCTATTCATAATTGCTAAGTCATGGAAAAAGCCCAAGTGCCCATCGATCCACGAATGGATTAATAAATTGTGGTATATGTACACCATGGAATATTATGCAGCCTTAAAGAAAGATGGAGACTTTACCTCTTTCATGTTTACATGGATGGAGCTGGAACATATTCTTCTTAGTAAAGTGTCTCAAGAATGGAAGAAAAGGTACCCAATGTACTCACCCTTATTATGAAACTAATGTAGGGCCTTCACATGAAAGCTATAACCCAGTTACAACCTAAGAATAGGGAGAAAGGAGAAAGGGAGGGGAGGGAGGGGGGAAGGAGGGGTAAGGAGGGGTATTAATGGGATTACACCTGTGGTGCATCTTACAAGGGTATATGTGAATCCTAGTAAATGTGGAATGTAAAGGTCTTAGCAAAATAACTAAGAAATGCTACAAAAGCTATGTTAACTAATGTGATGAAAATGTGTCAAACGATCTATGAACCAAGTGTATCATGCCCCACGATCATACTAATGTACACAGCTATGGTTTAATAAAAATAAATAAATTAAAATAAAATAAAAAAGAAAAAGAAAGTTTTCAAACATTCTTTCATACACATACACACACACGTGCTCATGGCACAAAAAAAGTATACATATTTTAAGAAAAAAACTATATTAAAATTGTAATACTCAATGTATACCAATAACAAAAGATGAATACAAGTCATGTTTGAGCACCTCTTGTAATTTCAGAAGTCAAACGTGACTGCAGTATTACAATTTTAACATTATTTTTCCCTTTCTTAAAACATGTATACATTTTTGGTACCCTCTGTGCCAAAAGATTGAGAACTGCTGGTGTAGAGGATTGTCAGATAAATATTTGAAGCATAGTCATACTCAAAATCTATTCATCATTTATCTGAAAGCTATGATATATAGCTCATTATGCACAGCTCAAAGCCACATCATGAATCGATGGAATTTACAAATATCAATGAAAGGCCACGTTCCTTTATTTCTCCTCCGGTATCTTTTGCTCATATTTTGATCAAAACTGACAAACTTTCAGCCTCTGCTTGAAATTTAAAAACAGTGACTGTAGTGACTTGGCAGTGAAGAAGTCATTTCTCCTGAAACTGGGTATCATAGCATTTAAGGCTTTCTAGATAGATTACTATATAGTGGAACCTCTCTAAGTTGACAGCCCATGGGACTGTTACAAACTGGTAACATACGGAGGTGGTCAACATTAGGAACTAGGCTGACCATACTGATATGTACTTGTGGTGCACGTCCAGCCTATGAAAATTAGGTCAACTTGAGGTGGTCAGTGTAGGGAGGGGGTCAGTGTAGGGAGGAGGCCAGTGTGGGGAGGTAGTCAGTGTAGAGAGGTGGTCAGTGTAGTGAGGTGATCAGTGTAGGGAAGGGGCCGGTATGGGGAGGGGTCCAGTGTGGGGAGGTGGTCAGTGTAGACAGGTGGCAGTGTAGGGGGGTGGTCAGTGTAGGGAGGGGGCCAGTGTGGGGAGGTGGTCAGTGTAAGGAGGTGGTCAGTATGGGTAGGTGGTCAGTGTAAGGAGGTGGTCAGTGTGGGGGGGCAGTGTGGGGAGGTGGTCAGTGTAGGGAGGTGGTCAGTGTAGGGGGTGGTCAGTGTGGGGAGGGGGTCAGTGTAGTGAGGTTGTCAGTTAGGGGGGTGGACAGTGTTGGGAGGTGGTCAGTGTTGGGAGGGGGTCAGTGTGGGGAGGTGGTTAGTGTAGGGGGGTGGTCAGTGTGGGTAGGGGGTCAGTGTGGGGAGGTTGTCAGTGTGGGGAGATAGTGTAGGGAGGTGGTCAATGTAGGGGGGTGATCAGTGTGAGGAGGGGGTCAGTGTGGGGAGGTTGTCAGTGTAGGGAGGTGGTTAGTGTCGGGAGGGAGTCAGTCTAGGGGGGTAGTCAGGGTAGGGAGGTGGTCAGTGTAGGAATGTGGTCAGTGTGGGGACAGAAGTAGTGTAGGGAGGGCGTCAGCGTTTGGAGGTGATCAGTCTAGGGAGATGGTCAGTGTAGAGAGGGGTCAATGTAGAGAGGGAGTCAACTACGAAGGTTCTACTGTACATTGTATTCCCAATTTAGAGATCATCAGGACCGAGGCTCAAGGTTTTCCCTAGAAACTTTTTCTCTTTTCCTTTCCACCTAATCCGAATCTCTCTCATTTTGCAGCATCAGTCCAAATCCTATGAGTCTGTCTCCAAAGTTAGAGACTGGATTAAGTCAGTTCTCCATAGAAGATCTAACATAGCTCTAACATAGCTTTCTTCTTAGTCTCCTCATAGGTCCCATATGCCAAATCCAATTACTTTAAATGCAAATAATATAGCAAATTTTACTTTAATAAAAAAAATCTAAGAACATATTATAGAAAATTGCAAAGTTCCAGAATCAATAGGATAAATTCAGATGAGCTTTGAAATTCCTCATAATGGAATGTGACTCAAAATCTCAGTTCTTTAGATGTAGGCTTCCTGAACTAGTACATCCAATTATTATGTCCTGAGTCCTTTCAAAGCCCATCGCGGTCCAGATTGCTGCATTCTTTGTCACGGAATATCCAATTTGGGAGAGAGGCGCAGGTTGCCAGTATCACAAATACCAAGCCTGCATCTTTTGCCACAGGCCAGGTGAGTTCTACGTGATTCTCTCCATCCCCATAAGCTACCTGCATCGTGGCTATTTCCAAAACTCAAATCTATTCTCAAAGGAAGATGATCACTTCTGAGAAAAGTCAACACTTATTTGATTGTGTGTCATTTTGTTATGTTGATTTGGAAAATGAATCACAGCACATTAGAATCTCATCTTGTGTCTCATCTTGAGAATATTACCCCGTGGTAAGTATTTTTGTATTTGAAATGTTCCATATACTCCCTTCAGACTTCTACCTATGAGATGGCAGGTCCTGTTGCACCTGCCCGGGCATGTTGCCCTGAACTGAGGTCACAGTTACGCAAAGAACATTCCAAACATTTTTCTACACTGAATTAAAAGGGGCCGTTCAAGCTTCTCTCTCTCCCATTGGTAAGGAATTCTGACATGGGCTCTGGAGAGCTCTCAGAGGCCAGAAAGGTGAGGTTGCTATTCCTGTGACCTGGACATCCGCATCCTTCCCCCACCTCTGTGAACCTGAGCCCCTTAGTCAGCATGACTCAACACTTGACAAGCAGATGACCTGGCTGAGAATTTTCTACTTGAACTTTGATTGATTTCAGAAGAATGGCATGTTTTAAAATGTCAACCATTTACTAATTAACCGAGAAGACAGAATTCCCCAAACCATGAGGTAAAAGTTTCAAGCTAAAATTTTAAAACAGGAAAATTGTGTTCATACTTTTGGGTTTCCTGATATCTATGAGCTTTGGACTCAATCTAGATAGTGGTAATGGGATGATGGCATATTTTGTCTTTGGGGTATTTTTTTTTCTTCTTTTTTCCCCCTCAAAACTCCTTGCCCATTGGAAAGTGATTTTCCCTTTTGTAGGCATGTCCATTTATAAGAATCACAAAATAATTGCTGATGAAAAACCTACTTCATAATTGTACAGAGATTCCTTTGAAACCTATTAGGCAATCATCCCAAGCTTGTGATAAGAACATTCAAAGTATGACTGAGGACAAGGCATGAGGTGTGCTTACTGCAGACTGTATACATGTCTACTGGAGACAGAATCCCCACCCAAATGGCATCCACAGATTACTGTTTTACTTTGAACAATGTGAGCCACCAAATTCTTTCTTTCATGAGATTAAAGAGAGGCAAAATGTTTCACTCTTTAATATACTATAAGAGTGAGTAAAAATGTATGGGAGAAGGTAGGGATGCATGGAGGACTAAATGAGATTATTAGAGAGTAGGACCTGTTCATTTCAGGTGGGTAGATGCTACTTTCAGTGTCCCAGCAAAAGTTCTGGCTCAGCTGATTATGATGGCTTATGCCCGTAATCCCAACACTTTGGGAGGCCTGGGCAGAAGATCCCTTGAGGCCAGGAGTTCTAAACTATCCGGGGAAACATAGTGAAACCTTACTTCTATTAAAAAATATATGAAAAATTAGCTGGGCACAGCTATTCAGAAGGCTGAGGGAGGAGGATCACTTGAGCATGAAGTTGCAGTGAGCTATGATCATGCCACTGCATTCTAGCCTGAGCTAGAGAGGGAGACTCTGGCTCTTAAAAAAAAAAAAAAGTCCTGGCTCTTAGTTAATTCCTCTCATAAAAATAAATAAGAATGAACATGAGAATAATCATTATTTGTTATTACTATCCAAATCCCATACATGTAAGTGTTCTATTTCTGACAACCACACAGAGAGGTGACAGAGTAAGCAACCCTTGGAGTTAAATCTAAAATTATTTAATCATTGTCATCCTACCTCGCTTTTTTCAAAGCCATGTTTAATTCTGTCATTGATGTGGTTATCTAAGTTCTTTTGGAATCTACTTATTTCATAAAGAAATTAGATAATTAAACTAAGTACAAAAATATATTCAGTTTTCTTGGTAAAGCGTCTCACTGACTTTTTGTTGTTCTGAGAGTATGTCCTGTCCTGCTGTGTCTTAATTATTTTCCTTATGGAGGGGACTGCTTTCAAGTGAGGGCTAAAGAACCATTGTTCATAGATAGCTTTATGTTGTTGCTGCCTTTAGCTTATATTCAAAAAATGGGGATATACAACTTTCTCAAAGATAATGCTATTATCACTAACTTTCATTTACTGACATCTTTAACTAATTTGTATTTAACTGGTGAATAAATGGCTAGTTAAAACAATTTTGATAGGCTCATAATGCCATCTAGTGGACACTCTTCAAAATATCATTCCGTGGGCCATTTTCTTTCTGGCCATCAAAATAACTTTTATCCTTGAGGAAGTAGCTGGAGCTACTAACCAAGAATTATTGATTAGGATCATTGAGCCCTTGGGCAAAACTATAATAGCATTTCTAACATTGACACCGTCTTAAGGGAAATTAAATAACCATTTTGGCAATGAATAGAGCTAATGTCATTGGGGTAGAAGAAAGTTGAGTGAAGAGGCAATTCAGGCCATTCATCCTCATTAATAAGATACTTGGTATCTCATGTTGACCATATGGGAAATACAAGTATAATTGCTCACTTCTCTTAAATACAATAAATAATAAATGACATTTACATAATATTTACTATATAAGAAATTTATAGTTTCATGTAATGCTAACACCTACCTTGCGAATGTACTCGTATTACATATTACATATGTATGGATTAAGGTTAATATAAACTAAATAACTTGATCAAAGTCAAAAAACTCAAACTCAAACCCAAAACCTAAGCTCATCAACTCTTTCAATAAGCCAGTAGTATATGAAGAGTGACAGTTCATGACAAAGGGGAGCTTTTTTCAGAAATGCAGAGAGGATTGAACACATGCTTACCTATAAATCTGAATTGCTACTTTAGCAGACATGAAAGGAAATAATATGTTGTTATCTCCACAAATACTTAAAAAGCATATGATAAAATTCAATTTTAATTCTTGATGATAATAAAAGGTTTCATAGGAAGTAAAAAGATGCTGCCATAATATGATAAAGATTATATAAAAGAACCCTACCACACTTATCACATGTAATGGTTAAACATAATTATTTCTAATTACATTCAGTAATAGTATCACTATTAAGTCAACAATGTACTTGAAACCTGAGGCAATGTGATAAGACAAGATAAAGATTTAATAGGTTTAGATAAATTTGATTGTTTACAAAAAAATCAGAATTTTAAAATCAGAGCTCATAAGATAGCTAAGAAATAATGCCAAAAATAAACATAAAAAGCAATAATCTTTCTACGCAACTGGCAAATGTAGTAGAAAAAACAATCTGATATACAATAGGAAAAGAAAAACCATGAAAACACAAAAAGCAAATTGTTTAAAAAACCAAAGAAGCCGAAAATACCTAGGATCAAACCAAATGAGAAATATGCATGTCTTACATGAATAGAAGTTGAAGTTTATTAAATGCTTTTTAAAACAGCTATTGGCATGGCACGGTGGTTCATACC
Source organism: Nycticebus coucang (assembly GCF_027406575.1). NCBI lineage: Eukaryota > Metazoa > Chordata > Mammalia > Primates > Lorisidae > Nycticebus > Nycticebus coucang. Next base: position 9,436,200 of record NC_069803.1, on the reverse strand, counting down.
ATAATCTTAGATTTTTGGGAAGCTGAGGTGGGAGAATCTCTTGAGATCAGGAGTTTGAGACCAGCCTAAGCAACATAGCCAGACCCCATCTCTACAAAAAATAGAAAAATAATCAACCAACTATGGTGGAGCTTGGATGCAGTCAGCATTTATTTACTAGGTTTTGTCTTGTGGCCAAGACAGAAGAAAGAGGAAAAACTGCACTGAAAGAGTTAAAATTTAAATTGGATAGATAATTGCCTGAAATTAGATAGTGTTAAGCCAAAAGATACTGATTTACTATTAGTTGGCAAATTTAAGTTAGGTTGCTCCTAAGATTAAGTCTGTTAGAGAAAATAAAGGAGTGAAGAGGAGTTACATTGTATTTTCTCTGCAAATCCGCAAAGATGAGAAAGATTTATACTTTTTAGCATTGATCAAATTACAAAGAAATAGATAACTCAAAATACTCAATTAGAAGTAATAGACATTGACAAAGTATTTCTGAGGGCATTTTGACACTATTGAAATTGTAGATAGCACACCCCACACATCCAGCAATTCCATTTCTAGACATCTATATCTAGTAAGATATTCAGCACATTCAATTATTGGAAAAGCTATTTAAATTGGATTAAATAATAAAGATAACTTATTGGCATAATCACTGAAAATTCCACAGATAGTTCAAGCTTCAATTACAGTACAATCATGACTTGGGTATTGCTTCCCTCAATACTGTGAGTTTTATTCTTCTCCAAGTGTGAACTTTCTGTTCATTCTAACAATTTTACTCTTCAGAAAGTGTATGCAAGCAGAAATCTGGGTTTACCAGCATCTTCATTTAGAACTAGGGAAAGAAAGTGTATCTCCACCCAACCTGAATAAAATTCTTGATCATCATTCTGTCTGGACCACGTTAGGCCATAGATGCATCATTAAACCCATCACAGTATCAGAAGAAATGGAGAGAACACCTTGACAGGCTCAGCCAAATTATTAATAAAACTCACCCAAGAATTACAGGTAGAGTCAAGCCCACTGTCATACAGCTCTGCTATAAATAAAATATATGAATATGTACCTGAATGTGAATGGCAAAATGGTATTGTGAGATGTACATATTTGAGAAATGTTAAGGTATTTTCTGCATAATTTATGTACCCTTTTGTCCCTCCCCCTCTGCATGGGCAACTGGGACATCTCCTCTTCATTGCTGCAAGGAAGAAATGATATGAAAGACCACTGACATTAAAAGAGTAAAGTTTGGGTTTTTGACTTCTGCAAGACTTGGTAAGAACATGTGATCAGTTAGAGCAAAATTTTCCCTGAGGTAGAACAATAAAAGCATCGGAGAAAGGAGGGAGATAGATTATATATCAGTTGCATCAGTTTCTTCCCACGTCGGTGATGAAGGTGAGAAGAGCATACAAATGATAAAAACTCTACCAGTATTTGAGGAATCCAAGAGCAGAGTGCCCTGGAAGGCTCTCCATCTACCTTCCTGAGTGTAAGGGGCTTAAGAACAATGTCCCCTGTTTTGGAAAGGTGCAGACTGGAAATGCCACCTGGTTCCCTGCTGCAGCCCAAAAGTAGTTTGGGAAGAGTGGAATTATTTCTAATGTGCTGCTGAGTGATAAAGGCATAGCTAAAAGGGACATAGATCTGGAGCACCCTTGCTGTCAGTAACTAAGGATCAAATGAAGCCATGAATATCTCAGGGGGTAGAGGCCATGATAGCACCTTGTGACATAATTCCTGCGGTCTCCAGTGGAATCTAGATGAAATCCCTAAGAAAGTACCAGGTAGAGGTGAGAATAAGTAAGAAAAACTGAGACAAATCAAGTTCAGTTATAGAAAAATAAAGTTACATACTTCATGGGCTAAGACTCAGACCTGGTACTTATGCATGTACACAAATATGCAAATAGATAAAGCCTTGAAAGAAAATGACCAAAGCTTACCTTTGGTTACCAGAGACCAAGTGGCCAAAGGTTACTGTCTCATAGGATTGGGTACCAGTCACACAGTATAAAATATTTTTATTCAATATTATTTTATATAGATGATAAATAGTGTAAGATAGAGATTAACCAATATATAATCATCTACACATTCATACAAATGATAATACAAATCTATAGTCCAGAAAGAAGGTGGGAAAAGGAAGGAAAGGGGAGGGGAAGGAGGAGTCTGGGAGGAGGGAGGGTATTTGGTGGGACCTCACCTAATGTGCACAACGCAATGGTACATTTTAAAACTATCAAGAGTATTAATGTCTTACAAAAACAAATGACTGAATGAGGTGATGGTTGTGTTGACAAGTTTGATGTAAGCTTTCCACACTGTATATCAAATCAGCACATTGTACCCCATAAATGCATTACTGTATACAGTTATGATTTAATAAAAAAACATAAAAGTCAAAAAAATAAAAAGAGTTCTGCCTCTAGAGACAGTCTGGGAAAGTTACTTAACCTCTTTGTACCTTGGTTTCCTCAAGCAAAGTGCAAATAGTATTAGCTACTTCATAGAGTTATGAGAGTTAAGTCTTACATACAAAGAATATAATAACCAAAACAGCATGGTACTTGTAAGAAAGTAGAGATACAGACCAATGAAACAGAATAGAGAATCCAGAAATAAAACCATCTACCTACAACCAACTGATCTTTGACAGAGATGACAGCAGCATATGCTGGGGAAAGGAAACACTATTCAATAAATGGTGCTGGGAAAACTGCATAGATATATGTAGAAGAATGAAAAAAAAAACACCCATTTCTTGCCATATGCAAAAATTAATTCAAGAGGGAATATAGACTTAACCACAAAAATTATAGAAGAAAACATAGGAAAAAACTCTTTTAGGCCTAGCCATAGCACTCCATGACTAAGACTTCAAAGGCAAATACATCAACAATAAAAGTAAATGAAATTAATTAAAAACATTCTGCACAGCAAAGGAAATAGTCAACAGAATAAAGAGACAGCCTATAGAATGGGGTAAAATATTCACAAACTATATATCCAACAAAGGGCTAATATCTCAAATCTACAAAGAACTCAAGAAAATCAGCAAGAAAACACACAAACGACCCCACTGAAAAGTGGGCAAAAGATATAAACAGAAGTTTTTCGAAAGAAGAGATACAAATGGTCAACACACATGCAAAAATGCCCAGTCATCAAGGAAATGTGAATTAAAACCACAATAAGAGGGGGTGGAGGCAAGATGGAGGCTTTCCACAGAGGTTCCCATCCAGAAGGAGAGTTAAAGGACAGAAGTTTAGCAAGTAAGCTGATGGTTTGGAGCTGAGCCAAGAGAGAAGGTTGAAGAATGCACAGCAGCCCTGCTGAGGCAAGCTGCGACCCCAAGGATACAAACAATAGGTACAAAATCCATGGCCAAGCCCACAGGAGTCCCCTCCCCTTTGAGAACAGCTTGCAGTGTACTTTCTACAAACAAGCAAGCAGAGTTCAAAGGTCCTCCCATTTTATCCCATGGGAGAGATCCTCTAAAAAACCAGACCTCCTTCCCCTACTAGGGTGCCGTGGCACGCTCTCACCAGGCATAAAACTGTATAAAACTGTATATATTTTCTACCTGCAATTCTGAATTCCCAGCACTCCCCCCCTTACCCCAAGATCTGGAAGCCTGTCCCCCATGGAGTCCAGATTTTTTTTTTGTTGCCCTCGGGTAGAGTGCCGTGGTGTCACACGGCTCACAGCAACCTCCAACTCTTGGGCCCACGCGATTCTCTTGCCTCAGCCTCCTGAGAAGCTGGGACTACAGGCGCCCGCCACAACACCCGGCTATTTTTTTGCTGCAGTTTGGCCAGGGCTGGGCTTGAACCCGCCACCCTCAGCATATGGGGCTGGCGCCCTACTCACTGAGCCACAGGTGCCGCCCTGGAGTCCAGATTCTTGGGCATTTTCTTGAGAGGTGTGGACAGGGCATGGGCTGTTGCAAGTCTGTGCTGATTCTCCAGGCACAGGGGTAAGGAAAAAATGGTGGACTGAAATAACCGTACTGGGACAGGGAGAGGCGGTGCTCCCCTGGCACAGAGCAGCAGCAGCAGCAGCAGCAGGAACAACAGGGCTCATACCCCTGGGGATATTTTGAAAGGACACTCCCTGTCTTTCTGGGCAACCAGAGGAAGCCGGGCATCTTCCCTGGTGGAAGACACTGGCAGAATAGATCTGGGATGGTAACACAGGACCTGTGAGAAAAGGGTATGCCTGAGGCTGTACTGGCCTGGGCGGAGCACAGAGGGATGGAGAATTGAAGATGTGTGCACAGAGATGGCATACTCTCAAGGCAGGGCTATGCCAGGAGGGCTTTAGTGAGCCTAAGAAACACCCAGCCCTCGGGGGATCATAGCTGAGACAAAGGCAGGAGGGCCCAGGTGGGAACTCTGAGCTGAGTGTGAGTTCTAACCACACCCACCCCAACACAGATGGCAGGGGAGATAAAAACACCAGCTCTGGGCAGCAGCACAGACTGTGGCTGTGTCGCAGTTTCTAAGTTTCTATGAACTCAAAACAGTGCCTGATCCACAGGGGAATATAGCCAGGACAGAATCACAAATTCTGCCCAAATGTAAGTGTCAGCAACATCAATCAGGGGTGGAGCTGGAACTGAGTGAACCACCCCAGCTTCCATTAACCACCCAAGATTGTCAGGCCTCAGCTTCCCCTGCTGGATGGTGTTGTATGACTGGAGATGCAAACGAACAGCAGCTTTGCCGTGGGTGTAAACTTGCTCCTATAATTATTAAATCAAGAAACAGACTACACAAAATGAGACGGTGTGTAGCAAAAACCATTATTTCAGGTTTTGACTTTATACTTTTCTAGTAACGTACACACTTAATTTATTATCTATTAGTTTCATCATTATCTTATTTTACCTATCTGAAATTAACTTGAAAGGAAATATTTTGTTATCATATCAATATAATCACCTTTGTAGTAAACCTCTTCTTCTAAACATTGACTAATTCCTGAACAGTTATTTAAAGAAAGATCACAAAGAAGAAAGTAACCACAGGAAAACAGAGTTAATAGAAGAATATCTTCAAGCACTCACTCAGTTTACTCAGTGTAAAGTAATGACTGTGTCTTTCCTTCAGGGCAGAGTACCTATAGACCTCTGACAGTACGTTGTTAACATACATTAACCTTCTGGCCTGTATCTCTGAGGAAGGGCAGCATGCCCTTTGATCTCAGGCTTCACGGGGTGCACAGCTTCAGAGAATGGACTTGTGGAATATTTAACTCCAGGCAAGACAACTCTGTGTGTGTCCCAGGTGGGTCCAGGTCCCTTAAACCTCTGGAAGAAAAGCAAATCATTTTAACTCACACTGAATTTGCTTTGTGTGCTTGATGTAGGATATGTTTATTTCTAAATATTGTCCTACATTTCCCCTTTCTGTTTTTTGAAGAATATTATTAATATCTGTCATCATTAAAGCAAACACTTGCACATAACATTCATTTTCACTTTGAGTATGCTCCATTTTCTTACACATTAAATATAAAATGAACCTAATAATTAAAAATAATGTTAATGATCTTACTGAACTTCTTATAAGTCCCTGTATTTTTGGAATAGGATTCATTTGTTCAATTCTATTGGCTATGCCTTATAAAATCTGATTTTCATCTATTTTTTGTAACTTCATTTTAAAAGTGGAATATACTTCATGTTGTAAATTTACAATTTCCTTAGTTAAATTATCATGGTTTAGCAAATGTTTTTTAACATTTTTCTAAGGAAATTTACTTTCATTATATTTAACAGGGGTTATACAAAAAGTTACATTCTAATCACATTTTAACTTTATTTGTTTTTTTTAAGCTAACTAACACATTCTCTAACATAACAGTTTGTTTTAAATCAGCAATTTCATTATATAATTCAGTGTCAATTTGTTTTTGAGCAGTTCATAATTGTTTAGAGTCTTTATGTTAATCAGTCACAAAATTATGGGTTTTGATTCCTTGAGTTAAAGCCACCCCAGAGGCAGTAGCAGAAGCTGTCACAGCAATAATACTGAAAATGATAGTAATTAGAAGTTTAATAAATTTTCTTGTTTTTTTCAAGATTCGATCAGCCAGAAGTTGAAGGATTGTCAGGGCAGGAGATTCTTGTCACAGTCTGGTTAAATTCACTGGTGTCTACACACCTGTCCTGGCTCTCAACAAATACAGCTGTTCCTTTTGATGATTAAAACTTAGAGAACTATTAATACAAGTAAACAGTTGACACACAGGACAAAACAATTCTCCTGTTTTTTCATTTTACTTTATGTTGCTCTTAAGTCACATAAAGGGTAATTGAACACAAGCTTGAATGTATCTTTCATGATGGACAGTAAATTTCATACCATAAGTATGGGGTGTGGTGGTTTGATGATAAAACAATCCACCAGTCCAACCCTTCATAGGTTTTAGGGCTGTTGTTACTTTATGTAAATGATTTTGTTATAAAGTCGTAAATTCCAGGTGCGGGGGGTGCAAACCCAACATTTGTCTAACTTATAGGTATTATCATATTAATATTAATTTTATTTTTATTTATAGGATAGGTAGACTCATCTTTTGGCAACTCAATGTTAATAGGTCTTTTATTACTGTCAAGTAAAATTGCTTTTGGATTTAAATTTTACTCTGGGTGGCAGGAGTTTGCCATCTTTATTCATAACAGATCTATATTTATTAGCCTAATGTTCACCTTTTCCACAGTGGCGGCATAGACCAGGTGTTTGCAGCTTGATATCTTGAATTACCACAGCTGGAGCACTTTCAGTTTTAGCTTCATGACACTCAGAACACAGATGTTTTATTTTCACACAATTAAAACATTTTTTTTTAGTCTCATTAAGTGCCTTTGCCAAGGCAGCAGCATTAAGCTTTGCCTAAAATGTTTCAGAGCCAATATCTCTACAAGTGCAGAGATATTGTTTAATGGAAACATTGTCCTGATTTTTGACAAGTGTCAAGGTCAACTTACAATCTGAATTGGCATTCTCAAATGCTAATTGTAATAAAAGCATCTGTCTGGCCTGTTCTCCGGGAACAGACCTTTCAATTGCTGTCTGAAGTCTAGCTACAAATTCAGAATATGGTTCATTGTTTGCTTGCATGATTTTTGTAAAAAACTGTTTAATCTCATCTTTTTCCTCTAGTCTTTGCCAAGCTCTAATACAAACATCTTTAACCTGCATTAATAAGTCTTGTGTTAATTGCAGCTGTTGGTGAATGTCAGCAACAGGGCCAGTACCCATTAAAGAGTTAACTGGAGTTCTTTGAGTTCAGTTTTGTAAAGTTGTCTCTTCCAGCCACCAAGCCTTGAATTGTAAAAATTGACCAGCGCTCAAGGTAGTACGAGCTAAAGTTTCCTAGTCAGCAGGAATAAAAATATGATTGGTGTAATATGAATTTAAAATGCCAATTACAAAAGGAGAAGTAGGTCTATAAGCATAAACAGCATCTTTTATTGTTCTTAAAATTTTTACTTCTATAGGAGCATGTTGAGCAGCTCCTGATTGACCATTATCTCAAATTTTTCTGAAAATAGGATATGCTTGTATAATAGGCTATTTATTATTACCCAATTTTAAAACTTGAACTGAGTTCTCATTGGATATAGCCCATTCAGAAACATCTAAAGGAAAGTGATACCATGTAGTGAAGCGAGTATCTTGGGGGATTAGGCCACACAGGATAGATTCCTGGTGGAGCATTATGATGTAAGGCTCCCTCCAGGCTATAGGACCTGCTGGTGCAGAAGGAGTTAGAGGCTTGTAAGGTGGAAGCACATCTTTACAAGTACCTGCTTTAGAGCTTGCTCTAGAGGAGAGTATTTCAACTCCCTTCTTTTCTAAGAAGGCAATTCTTTGATTCATTGTTTGAAAATTTTCAGCCATAACCTTTTTAAGATGTTCAAACTCAGACTCTTTTTGAGCTGATTTATCAGCCATTTCCACTAATTTCTGACAGCTCTCTGTGTCACTTTCTAGACTAATTAAGTCACCCACATATTTCTTTTGAGACTTATAAGAATGGGAATCTGGCATATCATATCCATGTGCTGAGTCTCTGAGATTTTCCGCAATCTGTTTTGGCTGGTCTAACTGACTCAGGTCAGACAAAGGAGGCAGGGGTGGCAACTTGTTAGCGCCAATATCCTCAGTCTCAGAATTTCGCTCAGAACATGTCTGCAAAGGTTCCAACGCAATTTGAACCAGTTGATAGGTTGCCCATATTTCCCTACTTATAAAATTGTCTTTTTGGTGGGCACAGAGCCTGACCCATTTTCTTCCAGACTTTCAAATTAAGATGGACTTTCCCATCAGGTGTGAACCAGCGGCAATGCTTAACAACCACACAGAAAAGTTCCTTCAGGTTACTGGTTTTTACCAGAATTTTAGTGGTAGAAATCAGAGTTTTTAAAATGGCAATATACTGATCCTCCAAAGAGGAAGAGAGCTGAAGACTCGTATTATTTCCTCCCATGTTTCTTGTTATGCTGGAGACATCCCACGTACTCTGCATGGCAATTGCACCGTCCCAGTTACAGGGTTCTCAAGCTTACCTCAAACAGCTTCAGTGAAGATTTCTCCGAGGTGTCCTGGCAGAGGTGGCCATGCTCCAGTCCTGCATCCAGAAAGTCTTTCTGCTCCTTCGCAATCCCCTGATCCTGCCGACTACGCCAATATGTTGCGTGACTGGAGACGCAAACGAACAGCAGCTTTGCGGTGGGTGTAAACTCGCTCCTGTAATTATTAAATCAAGAAACAGACTACACAAAATGAGATGGTGTGTAGCAAAAATCATTATTTCAGGTTTTGACTTTATACTTTTCTAGTAACGTACACACTTAATTTATTATCTATCAGTTTCAACATTATCTTATTTTACCTATCTTGAAATTAACTTGAAAGGAAATATTTTGTTATCATATCAATATAATCACCTGGTAGTAAACCTCTTCTTCTAAACATTGACTAATTCCTGAACAGGTATTTAAAGAAAGATCATAAAGAAGAAAGTAGCCACAGGAAAGCAGAGTTAATAGAAGAATATCTTTAAGCATTCACTCAGTTTACTCAGTGTAAAGTAATGACTGTGTCTTTCCTTCAGGGCAGAGTATCTATAGACCTCTGACAATATGTTTATGTTAACCTTCTAGCCCGTATCTCTGAAGAAGGGTGGCATGCACTTTGATCTCAGGCTTCATGAGGTGCACAGCTTCAGAGAATGGACTTGTAGAATGTTTAACTCCAGGCAAGCCAACTCTGCATGTGTCCCAGGGGAGTCCAGGTCCCTTAAGCCTCTGGATTTACTTTGTGTGCTTGATGTAGGATATGTTTATTTCTAAATATTATCCTACAGATGGTGGCAGAGTGCAAAGGCCTGGTTGAGGAGACATAAGATCTCTCTATGATTCAGGCAGGCTCAAACCCCTGGAGCATCTCATTGGAGGGAGCTAGGTCATAGCCCTGCAGTGTTACCACTGATAGGGTGTGACAGAGGTACAAGGTGGGGAAGGAGGCATCAGTGTTCCCAGACTAATTCATTTACTGGGTGGATGGGGTCCTTCTGACTCCAAGGAACACCAGAATGAGTCACACACAAGCTGCCAGCAGACCCCTGCTATTCAGTTGCTGGAGACCTTTTGAACTCCCTCACTTGAGACTGGGTTCTGACTGGGACAAGTGATTTGGAGTTCTCAGACTGGACCAATCACTCGAGGACTATCCAAAGTGGTACTCTGGGTGTGAGGTTGTGGGTGGGGTGACTGAATTGCTGGTATTTCTCCACAGCTGAGACTTCAATCCAGAGTAACCAATTCATTAGGGTAGGACAGACACCAGCTGAAAACAAGACAGAGCCACTTAGCCCCACCACACCAAGTAAGTACCGAGTGTCTCAGGCCATAGCACTGCATGGGTCCTTTGCAAACCTCTAGGGAAAAAGGTACACACATCAGTCACTGCTCTTGGGAAAAGGGCTGGTTAATCACTACTCCAGGACCACACCCCAACCAAACTTCACATTATCTGTTTATCTAGCCAAATGGTGTAAAATAATCATGGGGCAGAATCAGTGGAAAAACTCTGGTATAAGGAGGTGGAGCAAGATGGCAGCCGAGTAACAGCTTCCTTGCATCTGGGCACCGTGAGTCTGGGGAGATAGGACTCCAGGCATCTCTGGCTGGTGGGATCTGCCTATCATCACCCCTGAGAGGATACAGGGAGTCAGTGAGAGACTTCTGGACCCCAAGAGGAGGACTAAAACAGTGGAAAACCGGCAAGTGGTCACGTGTGTTCAATCCGTCTAAACCCGCCCGCAACTGTAAGTTCAGTAGCAGCGAGACTGCAAACTAGAAAGGCCTTACCTGTGAACTGTTTTGGTGTCTTTGGACTTGGAACTCAGCTGAACTGCATTGGGGAGAGCCTGAGAGGGAGTGCGGAGAACTTTGGCCTTTGTCTAGGGCCACATCTGAGCCGCTGAGCCAGACAGAGCTAATAGTGTTTGGCTCTGGGTCACAGGCAGACATTGTGAGCGATCTGCCCTGGCAAGCTCCGCCCTCAGGGTCGCAGAGCTAGAATTGGGTGGGAGCTGGTAACCCAGCGACCAAGTAGCCTAAGGGTGGGGTCTGAGCCGCCTTGCAGCCCTAAACCTCGGGGGCAGAGTGAGACCGGTTTTGGCACACAGGGTAAGTGGATAGCCACTTCAGCAGTGATTCCAGCGACAAGCACTTCCCTGAGAAGGCTTCTGCTCAGTAAGTGAACAAGTTCAAAGTGCCTTTTAAGTGGGCTGAAGAGAGATTTAGGGTGTCTACCTGCTGGGGTTTGAGAAACTAGCAGCCTCCAGTCGTATCAGATCTGTGATTAACATCTCATACCCCAGAAGACCACGTGTTGCCCAGACAATATTCAATAACATATACATACTGCTTTGTTTTTGGTTGTGTTTTTTTTTGGTTTGGTTGTTTTTTTTGTTTATTTTGATGTTGTTGATTGTTGTTTTGTTTTTTAAGTTCAACCTTTTCCATACAGATACTTTTTCATTCTCAATTTTTCTAGTTTAATTATAATTTCCCATTGCTGCCTATTTCAATAATTAGAACTTCATTTTTGTTAGTGTTTCTACTGCTATTATTTGGATTTTCCAGCCAATTTTATCACGTAAAGTTTTCTGTTTCCTTGTTTTGGTTTGATTTATAGCCTTTTTGTCTTTCCTCTCCACTTGGTGGAGGTGGGGTACTGTGTCTGATCACGTTAGCAAAGAGCTGCTGACCTCAAGGGAACCACCCAACTGGGCACCCACAGAAGGTGGTTTTTTTTTTAAGGTTGTATCAAAGTACCCTACTGTACACCTATATTGCTCTGTCTCCCTCTTTCTGTGCCTCTCTTCTTTTTGTCAATATTCCTTTTACCCACCCCCTCTCCTTTCTCTATTTTTCTTTTTTTTTTCCTTATCATTGGGTCCTCCTTTCTTTCATCCCTTTTTTGCTATTAAACCTTCTCACCCTTCTGGTCCTGTAACCCTTAGTCCACAGGCACGAGAACATAAAGAAGAGAGGAAGTCAAAGGAAAATTAGGGCAAGGAAACAGATAAAAGAAATCACTCATGAGGAAGAATCAGCAGAAAACTCCAGGCAACATGAAGAAACAGTCCAGAACAACCCCGCCACAGGACCATGAGGTAGCTACTGCAGAGGATTCCACCTATACAGAAATGTTAGGAATGACAGAAAGGGAATTTAGAATACACATGTTGAAAACAATGAAAGAAATGATGGAAACAATGAAGGAAACTGCTAATAAAGTGGAAAATAACCAAAAGGAAATCCAAAAACAGAATCAAATCAGGGATGAATGATATGAAGAATATAAAAAGGATATAGCAGAGCTGAAGGAAATGAAACAGTCAATCAGGGAACTTAAAGATGCAATGGAAAGTATCAGCAAAGGTTAGACCATGCAGAAGAAAGAATTTCAGAGGTAGAAGACAAAGTTCTTGAGATAACTCAGATAGTAAAAGAGGCAGAAAAGAAGAGAGAGAAAGCAGAACGGTCACTGTCAGAATTATGGGACCTTATGAAGCGTTCCAACATACGAGTTATAGGAATTCCAGAAGGGCAAGAAGAATGCCCCAGAGGAATGGAAGCCATACTAGAGAATATTATAAAAGAAAATTTCCCAAATATCACCAAAGATTCTGACACACTGCTTTCAGAGCAATATCGGACCCCAGGTCGCCTCAACTCTAACCGAGCTTCTCCAAGACACATTGTGATGAACCTGACCAAAGTCAAGACAAAAGAAAAGATTCTGCAAGCTGCCAGGAGTAAGCCCCAGTTGACCTACAGGAGCAAATCCATCAGATTGACTGCAGACTTCTCTAATGAAACTTTCCAAGCAAGAAGACAATGGTCATCTACCTTTAATCTACTTAAACAGAACAATTTCCAGCCCAGAATTCTGTACCCTGCTAAGCTAAGCCTAAAAATTGACGAAGAAATCAAATCATTTACGGATATACAAACATTGAGGAAATTTGCCACAACAAGACCAGCTCTACAGGAAATACTTCAACCTGTTCTGCACACTGACCACCACAATGGATCATCAGCAAAGTAAGAACTCAGAAATTAAAGGACAGAACCAAACCTCCACACTGATGCAAAAGATAAAACTAAGCAATGGACTCTCACCAAATAACACAAATAAAATACTACCACACTTATCAATTATCTCAATAAATGTTAATGGCTTGAATTCCCCACTGAAGAGACATAGATTGGTTGACTGAATTAAAAAACACAAGCCATCCATTTGCTGTCTGCAAGAAACACACATGGCTTCAAAAGACAAATTAAAGCTCCAAGTCAAGGGTTGGAAGACAATTTTTCAGGCAAATGGAATTCAGAAGAAAAGAGGAGTTGCAATCTTATTTTCAGATACATGTGGATTTAAAGCAACTAAAGTCAAAAAATACAAAGATGGTCACTTTATATTGGTCAAGGGAAAAATACAACAAGAAGTCATTTCAATTCTAAATATTTATGCACCCAATTTAAATGCTCCCAGATTCTTGAAACAGACCTTACTCAGTCTGAGCAATATGATATCTGATAATACCATAATAACAGGGGGCCTTAACATTCTTCTTACAGAGCTGGACAGATCCTCTAAACAGAAATTAAACAAGGATATAAGAGACTTAAATGAGACCCTAGAACAACTGTGCTTGATAGACGCATATAGAACACTCCACCCCAAAGATAAAGAATATACATTCTTCTCATCACCGCATGGAACATTCTCCAAAATTGATCACATCCTGGGACACAAAACAAATATCAACAGAATCAAAAGAATTGAAACTTTACCTTGTGTCTTCTCAGACCATAAGGCAATAAAGGTGGAACTCAACTCTAACAAAAATGCTCGACCCCACCCAAAGGCATGGAAACTAAACAATCTTCTGTTGAATAACAGATGGGTGAAGGAAGAAATAAAACAGGAAATCATTAACTTCCTTGAGCATAACAACAATGAAGACACAAGCTACCAAAACCTGTGGGATACTGCAAAAGCAGTTTGGAGAGGAAAATTCATCGCTTTAGATGCCTACATTCGAAAAACAGAAAGAGAGCACATCAACAATCTCACAAGAGATCTTATGGAATTGGAAAAAGAAGAACAATCTAAGCCTAAACTCAGTAGAAGAAAAGAAATCTCCAAAATCAAATCAGAGATCAATGAAATTGAAAACGAAAGAATCATTCAGAAAATTAATGAAACAAGGAGTTGGTTTTTTGAAAAATAAAAAAAAATAGATAAACCATTGGCCAGACTAACAAGGAATAGAAAAGTAAAATCTCTAGTAACCTCAATCAGAAATGATAAAGGGGAAATAACAACTGATCCCACAGAGATACAAGAGATCATCTCTGAATACTACCAGAAACTCTATGTCCAGAAATTTGACAATGTGAAAGAAAAGGATCAATATTTGGAGTCACACCCTCTCCCTAGACTCAGCCAGGAAGAAATAGAGTTCCTGAACAGACCAATTTCAAGCACTGATATCAAAGAAACAATAAAAAATCTTCCAACCAAAAAATGCCCTGGTCCAGATGGCTTCACTCCAGAATTCTATCAAACCTTCAAGGAAGAGCTTATTCCTGTACTGCAGAAATTATTCCAAAAATTTGAGGAAGAAGGAATCTTCCCCAACACATTCTATGAAGCAAACATCACCCTGATACCAAAACCAGGAAAAGACCCAAACAAAAAGGAGAATTTCAGACCAATCTCACTCATGAACATAGACGCAAAAATTCTCAACAAAATCCTAGCCAATAGATTACAGCTTATAATCAAAAAAGTCATTCATCATGATCAAGAAGGCTTCATCCCAGGGATGCAAGGCTGGTTTAACATACACAAGTCTATAAACGTTATCCACCATATTAAAAGAGGCAAAAATAAAGATCACATGATCCACTCAATAGATGCAGAAAAAGCATTTGATAAAATCCAGCATCCTTTTCTAATTAGAACACTGAAGAGTATACGCATAGGTGGCAAATTTCTAAAACTGATTGAAGCTATCTATGACAAACCCACAGCCAATAGTTTACTGAATGGAGTAAAACTGAAAGCTTTTCCTCTTAGAACTGGAATCAGACAAGGTTGTCCTCTGTCACCTTTACTATTCAACGTAGTGCTGGAAGTTCTAGCCAATACAATTAGGCAAGACAAGGAAATAAAGGGAATCCAAATGGGAACAGAGGAGGTCAAACACTCCCTCTTTGCTGACGACATGATCTTATACTTAGAGAACCCCAAAGACTCAACCACAAGACTCCTAGAAGTCATCAAAAAATGCAGTAATGTTTCAGGATATAAAATCAATGTCCACAAGTCAGTAGCCTTTGTCTACACCAATAAAAGTCAAGATGAGAAGCTAATTAAGGACACAACTCCCTTCACCATAGTCTCAAAGAAAATGAAATACCTAGGAATATACCTAACGAAGGAGGTGAAGTTCCTCTATAAAGAAAACTATGAAATCCTCAGAAAGGAAATAGCAGAGGATATTAACAAATGGAAGAACAGACCATGCTCATGGATGGGAAGAATCAACATTGTTAAAATGTCTATACTTCCCAAAGCAATCTACCTATTCAATGCCATTCCTATCAAAATACCAACATCGTACTTTCAAGATTTGGAAAAAATGATTCTGCGTTTTGTATGGAACCGGAAAAAACCCTGTATAGCTAAGGCAGTTCTCTGTAACAAAAATAAAGTTGGGGGCCTCAGCATACCAGATTTTAGTCTGTACTACAAAGCCATAGTGGTCAAGACAGCATGGTACTGGCACAAAAACAGAGACATAGACACTTGGAATCGAATTGAAAACCAAGAAATGAAACTAACATTTTACAACCACCTAATCTTTGATAAACCAAACAAGAACATACTTTCGGGGAAAGACTCCCTATTCATTAAATGGTGTTGGGAGAACTGGATGTCTACATGTAAAAGACTGAAACTGGACCCACACCTTTCCCCACTCACAAAAATTGATTCAAGATGGATAAACGACTTAAACTTAAGGCATGAAACAATAAAAATCCTCCAGGAAAGCATAGGAAAAACACTGGAAGATATTGGCCTGGGGAAAGACTTCATGAAGAAGACTGCCATGGCATGCAACAACAACAAAAATAAACTAATGGGACTTCATTAAACTGAAAAGCTTCTGTACAGCTAAGGAGACAATAACCAAAGCAAAGAGACAACCTACACAATGGGAAAGGATATTTGCATATTTTCAATCAGACAAAAGCTTGATAACTAGGATCTATAGAGAACTCAAATTAATCCACATGAAAAAAGCCAACAATCCCATATATCAATGGGCAAGAGACATGAATAGAACTTTCTCTAAAGACGACAGACAAATGGCTAACAAACACATGAAAAAACGTTCATCATCTCTATATATTAGAGAAATGCAAATCAAAACAACCCTGAGATATCATCTAACACAGTGAAAATGGCCCACATCACAAAATCTCAGAACTGCAGATGCTGGCGTGGATGTGGAGAGAAGGGAACACTTTTACACTGCTGGTGGGACTGCAAACTAGTACAACCTTTCTGGAAGGAAGTATGGAGAAACCCCAAAGCACTCAACCTTGACCTCCCATTTGATCCCACAATCCCATTACTGGGCATCTACCCAGAAGGAAAGAAACCCTTTTATCATAAGAACACTTGTACTAGACTGTTTATTGCAGCTCAATTTACAATCGCCAAAATGTGGAAACAGCCTAAATGCCCACCAACCCAGGAATGGATTAACAAGCTGTGGTATATGTATACCATGGAATACTATTCAGCCATTATAAAAAATGGAGACTTTACATCCTTCGTATTAACCTGGATGGACGTGGAAGACATTATTCTTAGTAAAGCATCACAAGAATGGAGAAGCATGAATCCTATGTACTCAATTTTGATATGAGGACAATTAATGACAATTATGGTTATGGGGGGGAACAGAGACAGGGAAGGAGGGAGGTGGGCGGGGCCTTGGTGTGTGTCACACTTTATGGGGGCAAGACATGATTGCAAGAGGGACTTTACCTAACAATTGCAATCAGTGTAACCTGACTTATTGTACCCTCAATGAATCCCCAACAATAAAAAAAAAAAAAAACCTCTGGTATAACTAGAACAGGAATAACCAGAGTAGATCAACTCCGCCAAGGAATGATACAGTGGACACAATTGTAGACCCCATTCATAGACAAAGGGCTGAGATGTCAGAAATAGAATTCAGTTTGGATTGCAAATAAGATTAATAGAATAGAGGTAAAGTTGGAATTAGAAATTCAAGGAGCAATTCAAAAGTTGTCGCAAGAATTCAATGAATTCAAAGACAAAATCACCAAAAATTTTGACACATTGAGACAAAAATTTGCAGCCCTCAAAGATCTGAGAAATACAGTAGAATCCCTCAGCAACAGAATGGAGCAAGCAAAAGAAAGGATTTCTGATGTAGAAGACAAAGCTTTTGAATGCTCTCAAGTACTCAAAGAAGACAAATGAGAGCTCTGGGATAATTTGAAGAAAACTAATATTCAATTTATAGGGATTCCTGAAGGTGACAAAGTTGTTTCACACAGCACCGAGGCCTTTCTTCATAAGATTATGAAGAAGAACTTTCCAGACATGCCAAGAGATTCGGAAATTCAGATAGCAGACAGTTTCAGAATGCCAGCATGACTCAACGCGAATAAGACAACCCCCAGACACATCATAATTAACTTCACTAAAGTTAATATGAAGGAGAAAATTCTGAAAGCAGCCAGACATAAGAAAACCATAACCTACAAGGGTAAGAATATTAGAATGACTGCAGATCTCTCAGCTGAAACAGTTCAAGCCAGAAGAGGGTAGTCATTGACTTTTAAACGCCTAAAACAAAATAACTGTCAACCCAGGATCCTGTATCCAGCTAAACTAAGTTTCATTTATGATGGAAAAATTAAATACTTCAATGACATTCACATGTTGAAAAAATTTTTCATAACTAAACCAGCCCTCCAGGATATTATCAGACCTATGGTCTGTAATGACCAGTGCAATCCTCTACCACCAAAGTAAATTCACTCAGAAACATTGGATCAAATTCCAACTTCCAGAGTGATCAAAGGATTAAAAATGGCCACTGGACTTTCAAAAATCTTGACACCGCAAATTCTACCAGGCTTATCAATATTCTCAATTAATGTGAATGGCTTAAATTGTCCTCTAAAGAGGCACAGGTTGGCTGACTGGATACAAAAACTCAGGCCAGATATATGCTGCACACAAGAATCTCATCTTACCTTAAAAGATAAATGTACACTCAGGGTGAAGGGATGGTCATCTATGTTTCAGGCAA
Organism: Nycticebus coucang; assembly: GCF_027406575.1. Lineage (NCBI taxonomy): Eukaryota > Metazoa > Chordata > Mammalia > Primates > Lorisidae > Nycticebus > Nycticebus coucang. The sequence goes on along the minus strand of NC_069803.1, from coordinate 9,418,233 downwards.
ATGGAAATAAGAAAAAAGCAGATGTTGCAATTGTATGGGCAGATACCTTAGGCTTTAAAACAACAAAAGTAAGGAAAGATAAGGATGGTCACTTCATATTTCTTTTTTTTTTTTTTATTGTTGGGGATTCATTGAGGGTACAATAAGCCAGGTTACACTGATTGCAATTGTTAGGCAAAGTCCCTCTTGCAATCATGTCTTGCCCCCATAAAGTGTGACACACACTAAGGCCCTAACCCCCTCCCTCTGTCCCTCTTTCTGCTTTTCCTCCCCCTCCATAATCTTAATTGTCATTAATTGTCCTCATCTCACAATTGAGTACATAGGATTCATGCTTCTCCATTCTATAATTCTTAAGTTTCATAGTTCTCTTTGTAGAGATCTTTCACGTCCTTTGTTAGGTATACTCCCAAATATTTCATCTTCTTTGGCACTACTGTGAAAGGAACAGAGTCCTTGACTGCTTTCTCAGCTTGGTTATTGTGGGTATTTATAAATGCTACGGATTTATGGCTGTTGATTTTGTAGTCTGAGACATTGCTGTATTCCTTGATCATTTCTAAAGTTTTGTAGTAGACTCCCTAGTGTTTTCCAGATAGACGATCATATCATCTGTGAAGAGTGAAACTTTGATCTCTTCTGACCCTATGTGGATACACTTGATCGCCTTTTCTTCCCTAATTGTAATGGCTAAAACTTACAGTACAATGTTAAAGAGCAAAGGAGACAATGGACAACCTTGCCTGGTTCCTGATCTAAGTGGAAATGATTTCAATTTAACTCCATTCAGTACAATATTGGCTGTGGGTTTGCTGTAGATGGCCTCTATTAGTTTAAGAAATGTCCCTTCTATACCAATTGTTTTCATTTTTTTTATTGAATCATAGCTGTGTACATCAATATGATCATGGGGCATCATTCACTAGCTTCACAGACCATTTACCAAGTTTCACATATACTCTTGTAAGATGCACCGCTGGTGTAATCCCACCAAACCCCTTCCCTCTACCCACCTCGCCCCTCCCTCCCATCCCTTTCCCCCTTCCCCCTATTCTTAGGTTGTAACTGGGTTATAGCTTTCATGTGAAAACCCTAAATTAGTTTCATAGTAGAGCTGAGTACATTGGGTACTTTTTCTTCCATTCTTGAGATACTTTACTAAGAAGAATATGTTCCAGCTCCATCCATGTAAACATGAAAGAGATAAAGTCTCCATCTTTCTTTAAGGCTGCATAATATTCCATGGTGTACATATACCACAATTTATTAATCCATTCGTGGATCGATGGGCACTTGGGTTTCTTCCATGACTTAGCAATTATGAATTGAGCTGCAATAAACATTCTGGTACAAATATCTTTATTATGATCTGCTTTTTGTCTTCTGGGTATATGCCCAGTAGAGGGATTACAGGATTGAATGGCAGATCTATTTTTAGATCTCTAAGTGTTCTCCACATCTCTTTCCAAAAGGAATGTATTAATTTGCATTCCCACCAGCAGTGCAGAAGTGTTCCCTTTTCTCCACATCCATGCCAACATCTCTGGTCTTGGGATTTTGTGATATAGGCTAGTCTCACTGGAGTTAGATGGTATCTCAAAGTAGTTATGATTTGCATTTCTCTGATGATTAAAGATGATGAGCATTTTTCATATGTCTGAAGGCCGTGCGCCTGTCTTCTTCAGAGAATTTTCTCTTCAAATCCCTTGCCCAGCCTGCGATGGGATCCCTTGTTCTATTCTTGCTAATGCGTTTGAGTTCTCTGTGGATCCTGGTTATTAAACCTTTGTTGGAGACATAACCTGCAAATATCTTCTCCCATTCTGAGTGCTGTTTGCTTGCTTTACTTACTGTGTTCTTGGCTGTGCAGAAGCTTTTTAGTTTGAAGAAGTCCCAGTAATGTATTTTTGAAGCTGCTTCAATTACCCGGGGGGTCCTCCTCATAAAATACTCGCCCAGCCTGATTTCTTCAAGGGTTTTCCCTGCACTCTCTTCTAGTATTTTTATAGTTTCATGTCTTAAATTTAAGTCTTTGATCCAGTAAGAGTCTATCTTAGTTAATGGTGAAAGGTGTGGGTCCACTTTCAGTCTTTTACAGGTTGCCAGCCAGTTCACCCAGCACCATTTGTTAAATAGGGAATCTTTTCCCCACTGAATGTTTTTAATTGGCTTGTCAAAGATTAAATAACGGTAATTAGCTGGATTCATCTCTTGGTTCTCTATTCTGTTTCAGACATCTACTTTTCTGTTTTTGTGCCAATACCATGCTCTTTTGATCACTACCAATTTGTAGTATAGTCTGAGCTCTGGTAGCGTAATTCCTCCTGCTTTGTTTTTATTTCTGAGTAATGTCTTGGGTATTCAAGGTTTTTTCTGATTCCATATAAAACGAAGTATTGTTTTTTCAAGATCTTTAAAGTATGATAGTGGAGCTTTAATAGGGATTGCATTGAAATTATATATTGCTTTGTGTAGTATAGACATTTTAACTATGTTGATTCTTCCCAGCCATGAGCATGGTATGTTTTTCCATTTGTTAATATTTTCAGCTATTTCTTTTCCTAGAGTTTCATTGTTCTCTTTATAGAGATCTTTCACGTCCTTTGTTAGATAAATTCCCAAATATTTCATCTTCTTTGGCACTACCGTGAATGGGATAGAGTCCTTAACTGTTTTTTTTTTCAACTTGACTATTGTTGGTATATATAAAGGCTACCGATTTATGAATGTTGATTTTGAAACCTGAGATGCTGCTGTATTCCTTGATCAATTCTAAGAGTTTTGTACTAGAGTGTTTTCCAGATATACTATCATGTCATCCGCGAAGACTGAATGTTTGATCTGTTCTGACACTGTATGGATACCCTTGATCGCCTTTTCTTCCCTAATTGCGGTGGCTAAAACTTCCATTACAATGTTAAATAGCAATGGAGACAATGGGCAGCCTTGTCTGGTTCCTGATCTGAGTGGAAATGATTCCAATTTAACTCCATTCAATATGATATTGGCTGTTGGTTTGCTGTAGATGGTCTCTATCAGTTTAAGAAATGTCCCTTCTATACAGATTTTCTTAAGTGTTCTGATCATGAAGGGATGCTGGATATTATCAAAATCTTTTCCTGCATTGATTGAGAGAATCATATGGTCTTTGTTTTTTAATTTGTTTATGTGCTGGATTACATTTATAGATTTACGTATATTGAACCAGCCTTGAGACCCTGGGATAAAACCGACTTGGTCATGATGTATAATTTGTTTGATGTGTTGCTGGATTCTGTTTGTTATGATCTTGTTGAATATTTTTGCATCTATATTCATTAGTGATATCGGTCTATAATTTTCTTTTCTTGTTGGGTCTTTTCCTGGTTTGGGGATCAGGGTGATGTTTGCTTCATAGAACGTGTTGGGTAGTCTTCCTTCTTTTTCTGCCTTTTGGAACAGGTTGAGTAATATAGGTACTAACTCCTCTTTAAAGGTTTGGTAGAATTCTGACGTGAAACCATCTGGTCCCAGGCTTTTCTTTTTAGGGAGGTTTTGTATGGTTGATGCTATTTCTGAACTTGTTATGGGCCTGTTCAACATTTCCAATTGATTCTGGCTAAGTCTTCAAAGGTGATGTGCTTCTAAGTATTGGTCAATTTCCTTCAGATTTTCATATTTCTGAGAATAAAGTTTCTTCTAATATTCATTGAGGATTTTTTGGATTTCTGAGGAGTCTGTTGTTATTTCGTCTTTGTTCTTTCTGATTGATGAGATTAGAGATTTTACTCTTTTTTTTCCTGATTAGATTGGCCAAAGGTTTATCTATTTTATTGACCTTTTCGAAAAACCAGCTTTTTTATTTATTGATCTGTTGTATTATTCTTTTGTTTTTAATTTCATTTAATTGTGCTCTAATTTTGGTTATTTCTTTTCTTCTACTGGGTTTGGGGTCGGAATGTTCTTCCTTTTCCAGTTGCTTGAGATGTCCCATTAAGTTCTTAACGTTCTCTCTTTCCGTTCTCTTGAGGAAGGCTTGCAGTGCTATAAATTTCCCTCTTAGAACTGCCTATGTGGTGTCCCAGAGGTTCTGATAGTTCGTGTCTTCATTGTTGTTTTGTTCCAAAAAATTGGCGATTTCTTTCTTAATCTCATCTCTGACCCAACTATCATTCAGCATAAGTTTATTTAACTTCCATGTTTTTGTATGAGTATGCAGATTCCTGTTGTTGCTCAGCTCAAGTTTTATTCCATGGTGGTCCCAGAAGATGCATGGAATAATTTCTATTCCTTTAAATTTACTGAGGTTAGACTTGTGACCTAAGATGTGATCGATTTTGGAGTAAGTTCTATGGGCTGATGAGAAGAATGTGTATTCAGTTTTGTTGGGATGAAATGTTCTGTAGATGTCTGCTAAATCCAAATGTTGGATGGTTAGGTTTAATTCTAAAATTTCTTTGCTCAGCTTCTTGTTGGAGGATCGATCCAACACTGCCAAAGGAGTGTTCAAATCTCCAACTATTATGGAGCTGGAGGAAATCAACTTGCTCCTATCTGTTAGAGTTTCTCTTATAAATTGAGGTGCATTCTAGTTGGGTGCATAGATATTAATAATTGAGATCTCATCATATTGAGTATTACCCTTAACAAATATGAGGTGACCATTCTTGTCCTTCCTTACTTTTGTTGGTTTAAAGCCTATTGTATCTGCAAATAAAATTGCAACACCTGCTTTTTTCTGATTACCATTTGCCTGAAATATGGATGACCATCCTTTCACCCTGAGTCTGTATTTGTCTTTTAGGTTAAGATGTGACTCTTGTATGCAACAGATATCTTCCCTGAGTTTTTGTGTCTAGTCAGCTAACCTATGCCTCTTTAGAGGACAGTTTGATCTGTTCACATTCATGGAGAATATTGATAAGTCTGGTGAAGTTTTGGGTATCGAGTTTTTCAAAAGTCCCGTGGCCATTTTTAATCCTTTTGCCATTGTGCAAATTCGAGTTTGATCCGAATTTTCTGAGTGAATTTACTTTTGTGGTATAGGATTGGGTTGGCCATTATGTAGGATAGGTCTGAGAATAACCTGAAGAGCTGGTTTGGGTATGGCAAATTTCTTCAACATATGAATGTCTTTAAAGTATTTAATTTCTCCATCATGAATGAAACTCAGTTTAGCTGGATACAAGATCCTGGGTTGAAATTTATTTTTCTTTAGGAGATTAAAAGTTGGTGACCACCCTCTTCTGGCTTGAAAAGTTTCAGCAGAGACATCTGCAGTCATTTTAATATTCTTCCCTTTGAAGGTAATGGTTTTCATTCTCCTGGCATCTTTGAGAATTTTCTCTTTCATATTAACTGTAGTGAAGTTAATTATAATATTCCTGGGGGATGTCTTATTAGGGTTGGGTTGTGCTGAGGTTCTGAAGCTGTCCGTATCTGAATTTCATAATCTCTTGGCATGTCTGGAAAATTCTCTTTCATAATTTCATGCAGAAGGGCCTCTGTGCCCAGCGAGGTCATTTCATCCGTTTGTGCAACTCCTGTGATTTGGATATTTGCCTTCTCCAAATTATCCCAGAGCTCTCTGAGAGAGTGATCCGTTTTTACTATCCATTTCTCTTCCTCTTTGAGAGTTTGGGAGCATTCAAAGGCTTTATATTCAATGTCAGAAATCCTTTCTTCTGCTTGCTCCATTCTGTTACTGAGGGATTCTACTGTATTTTTCATATGTTTGAGGGCTGCAAATTCTTGCTTCAGCGTGTCTAAGTCTTTGGTGGTTTTGTCTTTAAATTCGTTAAATTCTTGAGACAACTTTTGAATTTCTTCTCGAATTCCTAATTCCACTTTGTTAATCTTGTCTGCAATCCATATTCTGAATTCAATTTCTGACATCTCAGCCAGTTGTTTGTGAATGGGATTTTTCAATTGCATCTGCCATATCTTTCCTTGGAGGGGGTTGACCTATTCTGGTTATTCATGTTACTAGAGTTTTTCCGCTGATTCCACCCCATGGTTGTTTTACTCCCTCTGATTTTTTCCCCTGGGGCTTTGTCAAGGGCCTGTACCGTGTTGTGGCCTGAGAAACTGGGGCCTTGTCTGGTGTGGTGGGGCTAGATGGTTCTGTCTTGTTTTTAGCTGGTTTCTTTTCCTCCCTAGTGAAACAGATACTTTGGATTGAAGTCTCAGCTGTGGAGAAATATCAGCAATTAAGTCACCTTGCCCCCCATCGGCAAACAATTGGAAAAGAAAAATCAAACCTTCCTACCACCATGCACCCAGGGCACCACCTGATTTGTCCTCAGGCAATTGGTTCAGTTCAAAAATGTCCAAATCAATTGTCTCAGTCTGCACCTGTCTCGGGTGAGAGAGTTTAAGACGTTTCTGGGAACTGGATCACAGGGGTCTTGTGACTACTGTGGTGTGGCTTGCTCCAGTGCTGCGTGGAGTCAGGAGAAGCCACCCAGCCAATAGATCAGTCTGGGAAGGTTGCTGCCTTTTTCCCCACCTTGCACCACTTCACACCCAGTCACTGATAGCCCTGCAGTTGGCTGACCCAGTTGTCTGTAGTGAATCGGTACTCCAGGAGTTTGTACCTGCCTGAATCACAAGGAAGTCTGCCAGGCCGCTGCGCTCTGCCTCTCTCCAGCAGGAGGAGGTGAGGACTGACAACCTTGGGCGCTTGATGAAGGTTGAGGGGTTTTCACTCGAGTCCAGTCTCACCCATGACTAATGTTACTGACAGAACAGAACAGAACAACTCTGCATTTCCCCTGCAGAAGAGAAGCTGAATTGAGTTCCAAATCAGCTTGTCTTTGCTCTTGTGTTGTCTATAGGCTGACGATCCCCTGAGGGCCAGGTGCGTCTTAGGTTTAGTAAAGCGGAACTCTGGGTCAGCCCCGCCCTGGGAGTTTCCCTGGTTTGCAAGTTGATTTGCCTCAGGCAAACTCAGGGTCTCTGGATGCCCAGGGAGACGGGGGTGTGGCTTCAGAATGTTCTGTAGTGAGCCGTATTGCTAGCAAGATAGGGCTGCTGCCTTATGGCTCAGGCAACCGTCGCTCTGGTGTAGCTCCCCACCGGCCAACCGTCCTCTCTCCGCTCCCATACCCCAGAGTCTTCACCGACCAGCTGCATCCCAGCACTGTCTACACCCCTCGAGCAATCGCCCAAGTGTCTGGACCCCTGGAGCACAGGCCTGCAGACCTTGGAGCAAGAGCAGAGGGTAGCGCGGAGAGTGCTGGAAGCCTGGGGTTGTGGGCAGAAAACACACACAGCTTTACACAGTTTTATGCCTGGCCGTATTGTCACCAAAAGATGGCTGTCGCACTGTGCCTCAGGGAACTGCCACTCTGGTGCAGTCCCCTCTCTGCTGACCAACTGGTACTGGCCTCCAGACCCCAGTGTGAGCAAAGGGGAGTGCTGGAAGCTCAGAATTCCAGGTAGAGACTATATACAGTTTATACAGTTTTATGCCTGGCAGGAGGACGCCTTGGCACCCTAGTAGGGGAGGTAGGTCCAGTTTTTAGAGGGTCTCTCCCGTGGAGTGTAGTGGGAGGACCTTTGAACTCTGCCCGGTTGTTTGTGGGGCACTCTGAACCGTTCTTATGGGGGAGGGGACTCCTGTCCACTTGGTGATGGATTTTGTACCTTTTGTTTATATCCTTGTGGTCGCAGCTCACTTCAGTGGGATTGATGTGCGTTCTACAACTTCTGTCTTAGTGCTGCTCAAATCCACCAAGTTACTTGCTGAATTTTTGTCCTTTAACTCTCCTTCTGGACGGGAGCCTCTGTGGAAAGCTGGCTTCAGTCAGCCATCTTGTCTCCTCCTCTATACCAATTTTCTTAAGTGTTCTGATCATGAAGGATGCTGGATATTATCAAAAGCTTTTTCTGCATCAATTGAAAGAATCATATACTCTTTAGTTTTTTAGTTTGTTTATATGCTGAATTACATTTATAGATTTACGTATATTGAACCAGCCTTGAGATAAATCCCACTTGGTCATGGTGTATAATGTTTTTGATGTGTTATTGGATTCCATCTGTTAGGATCTTATTGAGTATTTTTGCATCAATATTCGTTAGTGACATTGGTCTAATAATTTTCTTTTCTTATTGAATCTTTCCCTGGTTTGGGGATCAAGGTGATGTTTGCTTCATAGAATGTGTTGGGTAATATTCCTTCTTTTTCTATATTTTGGAATAGGTTTAGTAATATAGGTACTAGTTCTTCTTTAAAGGTTTGGTAGAATTCTGACGTAAAGCCTACTGGTCATGGGCTTTTCTTTTTAGGGAGATTTTGTATTGTTGATGCTATTTCAGAACATGATTTAGGCCTGTTAAACATTTCCACTTCATTCTGGCTAAGTCTTGGTAGATGGCGTACTTCCATTTATTGGTCAATTTCTTTCAGATTTTCATATTTGTGAGAGTAGAGTTTCTTGTAGTATTCATTAAGGATTTTTTGAATTTCTGAGTGGTCTGTTGTTATTTCATCATTACCATTTCCGATTGATGAAATTAGAGATTTTACTCTTTTCTTCCTGGTTAGGTTGGCCGAAGGTTTATCTATTTTATTGATCTTTTCAAAAAACCAACTTTTGGATTTATTGGTCTGTTGTATAATTCTTTTGTTTTCAATTTCATTTAATTCTGCTCTGATTTTGGTTATTTCTTTTCTTCTTCTGTGTTTAGGGTTGGAATGTTCTTCATTCTCCTGTTGCTTGTGATGTTCCATTAAGTTATTAGCTTCCTCTCTTTTCGTTTTCTTGAGGAAGGCTTGCAGTGCTATAAATTTCCCTCTTAGCACTGCCTTTGCAGTATCCCAGATGTTCTGGTAATTCATGTCTTGATTGTTGTTTTGTTCCAAAAATTTGGTGATTTCCTTCTTAATCTCATCTATAACCCATCTATCCTTCAGCATAAGGTTGTTTAACTTCCATGTTTTTGCATTGGTATGCAGGTTCCTGTTGTTATTGAGTTCAACTTTTATTCCATGATGATCTGAGAAGATGCAAGTAATTATTTCTATTCTTTTAAATTTGCTGAGGTTAGATTCATGGCCTGGGATGTGGTCAATTTTGGAGCATGTTCCGTGGGTTGATGAGAAGAATGTGTATTCAGGTGTTGTTGGGATGAAATGTTCTGTAGATGTTGAATGTTCATCCAGAGGTTTAATGGTTAAGTTTTAATCTAAAATTTCTTTGCCTAGCTTCTTTTTTGGAGGATCTATCCAGCACTGCTAAAATCAAGTTGCTCATGTTTGTTAGAGTTTCTCTTACATATTGAGGTGCGTTCTGGTTGGGTGCATAAATATTAATAATTGAAATCTCATCACATTGTGTATTACCTTTAACAAATATGAAATGTCCATCCTTATCCTTCCTTATTTTGGTTGGTTTAAAGCCTATTGCATCTGCGAATAGGATTACAATGCTTGTTTTTTCTGCTTTCCATTTGCCTGGAGTATAGATGATCATTTCTTCTTCTTGAGTTTATATTTATCTTTTAATGTTAGATGCGATTCTTGTATGCAGCAGATATCTGGCTTGAGTTTTTGTATGTAGTCAGCCAACCTATGCCTCTTTAGAGGACAATTTAACCATTCACATTAATTGAGAATATTGATAAGCCTTTTGAGAGTCCAATGGACATTTTTAATCCTTTTGCGAATGTGGAAGTTGGAATTTGATCAAAAGTTTTTGGGTGGGTGTACTTTTGTGGTGGAAGATTACGCTGGTCTTTATGGAGGATAGGTCTGCGAATATCCTGGAGAGGTGTTTTAGTTATGGCAAATTTCTTCAGCATATGAATGTCATTGAAGTATTTATTTTCTCCATCATAAATGAAACTCAGTTCAGCTGGGTACAGGATCCTGTGTTCAAAGTTATTTAGTTTTAGGAGATTAAAAGTTGATGACCATCCTCTTCTAGCTTTAAAGGTTTTGGCAGAGAAATCTGTAGTTATTCTAATTTTCTTGCCCTTGTAGGTGATGGTTTTCTTTCATCTGGCTGCTTTCAGAATTTTCTCCTTCATATTAACTTTAGTGAAATTGATTATGATGTGTCTGAGAGATGTCTTATTTGGGTTGAGTCATGCTGGAGTTCTGAAACTGTCTACTATCTGAATTTCAGAATCTCTTGGCATGTCTGGAAAGTTCTCCTTCATAATCTCATGGAGAATAGGCTCTGTGCCTTGTGAAGCCACTTTGTCACTTTTGGGGATCCCTATAAGATGAATATTGGTTTTCTTTGAATTATCCCAGAGCTCTCTGAGAGAGTGGTCTGTTTTTGCCCTCCATTTCTCATCCTCTTTGAGAGTTTGGGAGCGTTCGAAAGCTTTGTCTTCAATGTCAGAAATCTTTTCTTCTTCTTGCTCCATTCTGATACTGAGGGAGTCTACTGTGTTTCTCAGATCTTTGAGGGCTGCAACTTCTTGTCTCAATGTGTCAAAATCTTTGGTCAGTGGGTCTTTGAATTCATTGAATTCTTGAGATATCTTTTGGGTTACTGCTTGGAATTCTAATTTGATCTTATTTGCTATCCAGATTCTGAATTCGATTTCTGACATCTCAGCTATTTGTTTGTGCATGGGATCTTGTCCTGTGTCTGTCCCATTGATCCTTGGGGGAGTTGATCTACTCTAATTATTCATATTGCCAGAGCTTTTCTGTTGATTTCACCTTATGATTGTTTTTCACCATTGCCTCTGGCTGTCCTCAGAGTTGGGGAGGTGTCTGTCCAAGATTAGACCCCAGCGGGATCACTCTATTGTTGCTGGATCTTTGTAGGGAGTGACCGTGTGTAGTTCCTCTCAGGCTGCCCCAGCCAGGGAGTTCTGGTTGTGGAAGCAGCTTTGGAGTGTGACACACCTAGAACCAGGGCGGGAGGTGGTTCGCATGGTTCTCAGAGTGCCTGGTGCCCAGTGACTTTGGCACAGAGAGCCCAAGTCTCCAGCAGTCTCTGGCCACAAGAAGGGCTCTGTGCATGGGTAGGGAAGTCTCCAGAGAGCACGTGGCTACCAGAGTCCCTGGCTAGGCAAGCGGGCTGGTGTGGAGGGAGAGTAAAGGAGGGAGGATGCAGGGTTGTGTGGCTCGCGCAGTTCCTGGTCAGGGCATATGGAGGCCCAGCGGGTGCAATCGTGGGTTGGGGTTCATGGTGCAGCTCTTATGGAGGTCCAGGCAGCACCAAGCCCAGGAGTTTGAGGTTGCTATGAGCTGTGACACCACGGTACTCTACCCAGGGCATCAGCCCAAGGCTCCAGTGTGCCAAAACTGGTCTCACTCTGCCCCTGAGGGTTAAGGCTGTAAGGCAGCTCAGTCCCTGCCTTTAGGCTCCTCAGTCACTAGGTTACTAGCTCCTGCCAGATCCTTGCTCTGTGACCCTGAGGGCGGAGCTTGCCTGGGCAGTTCTCTCACAATTCCTCCCTATGGCCCACAGCTGAACACCATTAGCTCTGCCCCACTCAGTGACTCAGTCAGGGGCCCTAGACAATGCCCAAAGTTCTCCGTACTCCTGCTCAAGCTCTCCCCAAGGCAGTTCAACTGAGTGCCAAGTCTTAAAATACAGAACAGTTCACAGGTAAGACCTTTTCGGTTTGCAGTGTCACTGCTGTTTGTACTTATGGCTGCTGGTGGGATTAGGTCGATGGAACACATGGAACTACTTGCCAGTTTTCCACTGTTTTTGTCCTCCTCTTGGAGTCCAGAAGTCCCTTGCTCACTCCCTGTATCCTCAAAGAGATGATTATAGGCAGATCCCACCAGCCAGAGATGCCTGGAGTCTTATCTCCTCAGACTCACCATGCCCAGTTGCAGGGAAGCGGTTACTCGGCTGCCATCTTACTCCAGCCTTATAGCCCAGTGATTTTCAACTGATGTCCAGTGGCACACTGATGTGCCTTGGGAGGATCTTATGTGTGCCACGAAGACTTTTAAAGATCATTAATGAAATTATTCTTGAATGAAGTTCAAAGCACAGTAAGTATATTATTTTTTTTACTCTTTTTCTGATCAACATAATTTACATGTTCCACAGAAGTTTAATTATAGGTTCAAAAAAAGGTGAAAAAAAAACACTATTATATCCTTTAAACTGACTGATAACTTGTGTTTCTTTTTCTTGTTTATAACTTATGTTTCAATTACCTGTTGCTGTGCTACACCACCTCAACATATAACGGTTTAAAATAACAATGCTTTTTATTTCTCAGCAAGACTCAGTTGGATGGTTTTCTAATCTACGTAGCACCTGTTGAGCCCACCCAATTTCAGATGAGCACTTGATTGGAACTTGAACATCCAAGGGAACTTTATCCATTCACGTGTTTTGGGCTTTGGGGAAGACAGATATTTATTAAGGTCCTACCTTTCTCTTTCTCCATCAGGATAGCCAGGTGTCTCTCCATGGTGACTTAGGGACCAAAGACAGGTACAAGCCAACAGGTCTCTTAAACAGTCGGCCTGTCACAATGGCATGTCTGCTGCTTTCTACTGGTCAACAACAGTCACAAAGCCATCCCAGATCTAAAATCAGGAGAGACAGACTTTCTGTCAGTATGTAGGTGTGGCCCATGTGCAGAGGGTCTGGCAGCACTGCTGGTGGCCATCTTCAGAAGCTATCTACCACAACAGAGTCCCATGTCACTTAGAGATCCTCAGTAGTCCAGGAGTTAGCAGATCTGGTCTGTATTTAGGATCAGAGGACAGAGAAAGGGAACTCATAAATAACTGTGTTACATAGAGAACTGTAAAAATCACTGGCTTAAACTGATGTCACTGCCAGAGTCCCAGAAGAAGGCATCCTGTGGTAGCAGCACAGAAAAGTATCCATAGCTTTTATATACAGTCCTAAAACAATAAAATTATGCTCACATTTGGTGTCAGTAGTATAAATTGGTATAAACTGTCTGGGCAATAGCTTTAAAAATACATGTACCATTGACTCGATATTTCTAATTTTAAAGTATCTATATTAAGTATAAAATTTAACAAATGCAAACAGATTAATGCACAAGGATGTTCAATACATCATCTTACATATTAATGAAAAATTAGAAATAATTGAATGTTTACCAGAAATGGAAGATTCATTCAGAGTGATAATAGAATGTACTGCAGTTTTTAAAAATAATAATGTTTGAAAGGTCTTTGCCATATAAAGTGGAAAAATCAGAGAAAAAAGGAAAATATGTTATATGTAGTATAACCTCCTTCTGACAAAATTATACATTAGAAATAGCTGAGGGGATATATATCACTATGTTAATAGTGGTTATATTATGGTTTCTGCTTTTTCTCAGTTGTATTTTCTGAAAATTTTTTTATGATAAGCATTATTAGTGTTCTAAAGTAATATTAAAGGGAATTTTACTACTAAATCAATTGCACAGCATCCACTTGGCTTGCTTTATGATTCTCAGACATAAGCAAATTTATGTGAGTTTTCATTACTCCTCATAATCAACACAGAATTACATTCAATCATTCCATTCTGAACATAATTTTTATCAAGAGTCTTGCTGTTTAAACAAAAAAGATTCTTGCTGTTTATGTGGGGTTTGTTACATTACTTTTTACCCCAGGTAATTTTTTTTTTATTTTTTATTTTTTTTTATTAAATCATAACTGTATACAATGATATGATTATGGGGCATCATACACTCACTTCATAAACCATTTGACACATTTTTATCACAGTGGTTAACATAGCCTTTCCGGCGTTATCTCAGTTACTGTGCCAAAACATTTACATTCTACATTTACCAAGTTTCGCAAATACCCCTGTAATATGCACCACAGGTGTGATCCCACTGATTCCCCTCCCTCAACCCACCCCCCTTTCCCACTTCCCCCTATTGTTAGCAGCCCAATTCATAATAGCTAAGTCATGGAAAAAGCCCAAGTGCCCATCGATCCACGAATGGATTAATAAATTGTGGTATATGTATACCATGGAATACTATGCAGCCTTAAAGAAAGATGGAGACTTTACCTCTTTCATGTTTACATGGATGGAGCTGGAACATATTCTTCTTAGTAAAGTATCCCAAGAATGGAAGAAAAAATACCCAATGTACACAGCCCTACTATGAAACTAATTTGGGACTCTCATATGAAAGCTATACCCCAGGTAATTTTTTCATACTCCAGCTACTTGTTAGAGTAATTATAACAGAACCAATAGTGAGATTATCAAACTCTGATAGCAAAAGAAAATAAGGTCCAAGGAATCTGGACCATTTCTAAACCTGAATAGAAAGCCCAGGACTCAAAGGAATGAGAACCAGGGCAAAAAGATTTACTAAGGTAAAACCTCATTCCAAAACGTCCAAATCCCATGTTGTTGCCTTGGATTATAACTAACTCACTAAGTCAGCAACGCTTTACCAGTTATCGGGTATCTAGGAGACATGGTCCCTGTCTTAAGAGAGAGAACGCAGATTCAGGAGAAAGCAACCCCCAGAGGGAGACACTGGCCCAGGAGTCCTAAACATGCAGAATGTACAGAGAATTCATTTTTCCCTGAAGAAAATGAGTTTTTCCTATATTGTTATTTTTCAATAATAGAAAACTATATGATTTAAGTCCTTAGTCCTGTATGCCTGGATAAAATTTCCTTCAGACAGGTCTGTTCATTTCTGATCCATTTATACTCTGTAGCTGTATCATTCATGATTAACCCTGCTCAAAGCCCATTAATGGCTGTCCATCGCCTCCAGGACACAGACCCCTCTGGGCTACATAAAGCTTTTGGTGATTTGCTTCCCTGAAATTCAGCTATTATCTAAAACAATCCCTTCACTACAACCAATGCCATCCACTTTCTCAAATATGCCTTCAGTATTTGGTACCTTTCTTCATCAGCCACGTTCTGTTAAAAATGAAATCTGTTCTTCCATGTTCAAATTCTATTCATGAATGGATTAATATATTGTGGTATATGTACACCATGGAATATTATGCAGCCTTAAAAAAAGATGGAGACTTTACCTCTTTCATGTTTACATGGATGGAGCTGGAACATATTCTTCTTAGTAAAGTGTCTCAAGAATGGAAGAAAAAGTACCCAATGTACTCACCCTTATTATGAAACTAATGTAGGACCTTCACATGAAAGCTATAACCCAGTTACAACCTAAGAATAGGGAGAAGGGGGAAAGGGAGGGGAGGGAGGGGTGAGGTAGGTGGAGGGAGGGGGATTAATGGGATTATACCTGTGGTGCATCTTACAAGGGTATATGTGAATCCTAGTAAATGTGGAATGTAAAGTTCTTAGCAAAATAACTAAGAAAATGCTATGAAAGCTATGTTAACTAGTGTGATGAAAAGGTGTCAAACGGTCTGTGAACTAAGTGTATGGTGCCCCATGATCATACTAATGTACACAGCTATGATTTAATAAAAAAATAATTAATTAATTAATTTTAAAAAATCCTATTAAATTTCTTTTTTTTTCTTTCTTTCTTTTTTTTTATTATTGGGGATTCATTGAGGGTACAATAAGCCAGGTTACACTGATTGCAATTGTTAGGTAAAGTCCCTCTTGCAATCATGTCTTGCCCCCATAAAGTGTGACACACACCAAGGCCCCACCTCCTCCCTCCGTCCCTCTTTCTGCTTTCCTCCACCCCCATAACCTTAACTGTCATTAATTGTCCTCATATCAAAATTGAGTACATAGGATTCATGCTTCTCCATTCTTGTGATGCTTTACTAAGAATAATGTCTTCCACCAAATTCAGTACCTTTCAAAAACTCTCTCTAAACTCTGCAGAGCTCAGTACCACCACTGGCATTCTGTTGTATTCTTTATGTCAGGGCTATTTATTTGAAACCATCTAAAATTTACATTGAGGGCTGGCACAGTGGCTCATGACTGTAATTATGGCACTCTTGAAGGCTGAGGTTGGTGTATTTACTGAGCTCAGAAGTTACAGAGCAGCCTGAGCCAGAGGGACCCCTCCTCCCTAAAAAAATTCTGGGTGATTGTGGTGGCATTTGTAGTCCCAGCTACTCGGGAGGCTGAGGCAAGAGAATCACTTGAGTCCAAGAGTTTCAGGTCTTGGACTATGACACCAGAGCACTCTAATGAGGGTGACAAAGTAAGACTGTCTCAAAAAAAAATCATAAAAGGAAAATTATGTTGAATTGAAATCTTCTTTATTCTGCTTGATGTTGTTAATTTTCATTTTTATTATAAACTCACTTTATGTTAAAATTTATGCATGTAATACACAAATACACTTTTATCAAAATGCAGATTAGTAAAAACTAACATTTTTATACACTTAATATATGTAGGCATATTTTTTAATATCAAAATATTAAATGGATACACATGTTCTTGTTACATGGATACACTGTGTATACAGTGTACTAAAAGTCAAGGCCTTTCGTGTGCCTGTACCAGAACAGTGTACATTAGACACAAAAGATAAGTTTTTATCACTCACCCTTCTCCCATTCTCCTTTTTAGTTTCCAGAGTCCTTTACAGCTTTTTCCTGTGTGTACCCATCATTTAGCTACCACTTATTAATGAGAACATGATACTTCACTTAGGATAATGGTCTTCAAATTATTGCAAAAGAGATTATTTCACTCCTTTTTAGGGCTAAGTAGTACTCAATGGTTTTATATAGATACAATCTCATTTTTAATCCACTTATAAATTGATGGATTAATTCCACATCTTTGTAATTGTTAATTGTGCTGCAATAGACATTTAAGTACAGGCATCTTTTTAATAAAATGGCTTCTTTTCCTTTGAGTAGATAGCCCGTAGTGGGATTGCTAAGTAAAAAGGTAAATTATCTTTATTCTTTTGGGGAATCTCCATACCATTTTCCATAGAGGGTGTACTAATTTGCAGTCCCACCAACAGTGTATAAGCATTCCTTTTTCTCTGCATCCATGTCAGCATCTATTGTTCTTTGACTTATTATGTTGTTGCTGTTTTTGTTGGGGATTCATTGAGGGTGCAAGAAACCAGGTTACACTGATAGCATTTGTTAAGTAAATTCATGCCCCCCAAAGGTGTGTCACACACTGAGACTCCAACACCCTCCTTCCTTCCCTTTCTCTGCTCTTCCCTTCTCCTACCCCCTCTACCCTCCCTCTCTTGTTTTTTGACTTTTTAATAATGGCCATTCTGATAAGCATAAGGTGATTTCTCATTGTGGTTCTTTCTTTTATTATTATTATTAAATCATAGCTGTGTACATTAATGCAATCATGGGGTACAATGTGCTGGTTTTATATACAATTTGAACTGTTTTCATCAAACTGGTTAACATAGACTTCATGGCATTTTCTTAGTTATTGTGTTGAAACATTTATATTCTACACCTAGTAAATTTCACATGTACCCTTGTAAGATGCACCATAGGTGTGGTCCCACCAATTACTCTCACTCCTCCCATCCTCCTCCCTCCCCCCCTTCTTTTCCCTTCTTTTTGGGCTATAATTGGGTTATAGCTTTCATAAGAAAGCTATAAATTGGTTTCATAGTAAGACTGATTACATTGGATACTTTTTCTTTCATTCTTGAGATACTTTGCTAAGAAGGATATGTTCCAGCTCCATCCATGTAAACATGAAAGAGGTAAAGTCCCATCTTTCTTTAAGGCTGCATAATATTCCATGGTGTATATATACCACAATTTATTAATCCATTCATGGATCAATGGGCACTTGGGCTTCTTAGCAATTATGAATTGGGCTGCAATAAACTTTCTGGTACAAATATCTTTGTTATAATGTGATTTTTGGTCTTCTGGATGTATACCTAGCAGAGGAATTGTAGAATTGAATGGCAGGTTTATTTTTAGCTCTCTAAGTGTTCTCCAAACAGCTTTCCAAAAGGAATGTATTAGTTTGCATTCCCAACAGCAATGTAGAAGTGTTCCCTGTTCTCCACATCCATGCCAAAATCTCTGGTTTTGGGATTTTGTGATGTGCCCTAATCTTACTGGAGTTATATGATATCTCAAAGTAATTTTGATTTGCATTTCTCTGATAATTAAGGATGATGAGCATTTTTTTCATGTGTCTGTAGTCCGTGCATCTGTCTTCTTCAGAGAAGTTTCTCTTCAAGTCCCTTGCCCACCCTGAGAAGGGGTCACTTGTTCTCTTCCTATTTATACGTTTGAGTTCTCTGTGGATTCTGGTTATTAAACCTTTGTTGGAGACATAACACCATTCTGAGGGCTGCCTGCTTGCTTTACTGAGTTCTTGGCTGCATAGAAGCTTTTTAGTTAGATCAGGTCCCAGTGGTGTATTTTTGATGTTGCTTCAATTGCCCGGGGGTACTCCTCCTAAAATATTTGCTCAGGCTGATTTCTTCAAGAGTTTTCCCTGTTTTTCTTCTAGTACTTTTATAGTTTCATGTCTTAAGTTTAAATCCTTAATCTAGTGAGAGTCTATCTTACATAATGGTGAGAGGTGTGGGTCCACTTTCAGTCTTCTACATGTCGCCAGCCAGTTCACCCACCACCATTTGTTAAATAGGGAATATTTTCCCCACTGTTTTAAATTGCCTTGTCAAAGATAAAATAATGGTAAGTAACTGGGTTCATCTCTTGGTTCTCTATTCTGTTCCAGACATCTACATCTCTGTTTTAATGCCAGTACCATGCTGTTTTAATCACTATCAATTTATAGTATAGTCTGAGGTCTGGTAGCATAATTCCTCCTGCTTTTTATTTCTGAGTAATGTCTTGGCTATTTGAGTTTTTTTCTGATTCCATATAAAACAAAGTATTATTATTTTGAGGTCTTGAAAGTATGACAATGGAGCTTTAATAGGGTTTGCATTAAAATTGTGTATTGTTTTCAGTAGTACAGACATTTTAACAATTTTAATTCTTCCCAGCCATGAGCATGGTATGTTTTTCCATTTGTTAACATTTTCAGCTATTTCTTTTCTTAGAGTTTCATAGTTCTCTTTATAGAGATCTTTCACGTTTTTTGTTAGGTAAACTCCCAAATATTTCATCTTTGGCACTACTGTGAATGGAATAGAGTTCTTGACTGTTTTTTCAGCTTGACTATTGTTATAACCTGAGATGCTTATGTATTCCTTGATCAATTCTATGAGTTTTGTAGTGTTTTTCAGATTTACAATCATATCATCTACAAAGAGTGAAAGTTTGATCTCTTCTGACCGTACATGGATACCCTTGATTGTCTTTTCTTCGTAAATGCAATGGCTAAGACTTCCATTACAATGTAAAAAAGCAGTGGAGACAATGGGCAACCTTGCCAGGTTCCTGATCTGAGTGGAAATGATTTCAATTTAACTCCATTCAATACAATATTGACTGTGGGTTTGCTGTAGATGGCCTCTATCAGTTTAAGAAATATCCCTTCTATATCAATTTTCTAAAGTGTTATGATCAAGAATGGATGCTGGATATTATCAAAAGCTTTTTCTGCATCAATTGAGAGAATCATATGGTCTTTATTTTTTAATTTATGTGATCAATTATATTTATAGATTTACATGTATTGAACCAGCCTTGAGATCCAGGGATAAAACTCACTTGGTCATGATATATAATTTGTTTCATGTGTTGCCGGATCCTGTTTTTTATGATCTTGTTGAATATTTTTGCATCAATATTCATTAGTGATATTGGTCTATAATTTTCTTTTCTTGTTAGGTCTTTTCCTGATTTGGGGATCAAACTGATTTTTGCTTCATGGTGGGTAGTATTTTTTCTTTTTCTATATTTTGGAAAAGGTTGAGTAATATAGGTACTAGTTCCTCTTTAAAGGTTTGGTAGAATTCTGATGTGAAGCCATCTGGTCCTGGGCTTTTCTTTTTAGGGAGTTTTTTTTATAGTTGATGTTATTTCAGAACTTGATATAGGCCTGTTCAACATTTACACTTCATTCTGTCTAAGTCTTGGAGGGTGGTGGGCTTCCAAGTATTGGTCAATTTCCTTCAGATTTTCATATTTCTGAGAATAAAGTTTCTTGTAATATTCATTAAGGATTTTTTGAATTTCTGAGAGGTCTGTTATTTCATCTTTACCATTTCTGATTGATGAAATTAGAGATTTTACTCTATTTTTCTGCTTAGGTTAGCCAAAGGTTTATCTATTTTATTGACCTTTTCAAAAAACAAACTTTTTGATTTATTGATCTGTTGTGTAATTCTTTTGTTTTCAATTTTATTTAATTCTGCTCTAATTTTGATTATTTCCTTTCTTCTGCTAGGTTTGGGGTTGGAAAGTTCTTCCTTTTCTTGTTGCTTGAGATGTTCCCTTAAATTGTTAACTTTCTCTCTTTCTGTTCTCTTGAGGAAGGCTTGTAGTCCTATAAATTTCTCTCTTAGGACTGCCATTACATTATCACAGAGGATCTGGTAATTTGTGTCTTCATTATCATTTTGTTCCCAAAATTTGGTAATTTCCTTCTTAATCTCATCTATGACCCAGAATAACTTCCATGTTTTTCTATGAGTATGGAGATTCCTATTTTTACTGAGTTCAACTTTTATTTCATGACAGTCCGAGAAGATGTAAGGAATAATTTCTATTCTTTTAAATTTGCTGAGGTTAGACTTGTGACCTAAGATGTGATCAATTTTGGAGGATGTTCCATGAGCTGATGAAAGTGTATTCAGTTTTGTTGGGATGAAATGTTCTGTAGATGTCTATTAAATCCAAATATTGAATGGTTACATTTAAATCTAAATTTTTTTTGCTCAGCTTCTTATTGGAGGATCTATCCAATACTACCAAAGGAGTGTTAATATCTCTAACTATTATGGAGCTGGAGGAAATAAAGTTGCTCATGTCTGTTAGAGTTTCTCTTATAAATTGGGGCACATTCATCATATTGATTGTGATCCTTAACAAATATGAAGTGGACCTTTGGAGCAAGATGGTGGCCGAGTAACAGCTTCCTTGCATCTGGGCACCATGAGTCTGGGGAGATAGGACTCCCAGCATGTCTGGCTGGTGGGATCTGCCTATAATCATCCTTGTGAGTATACAGGGAGTCAGCGAGAGACTTCTGGACCCCAAGAGGAGGACTAAAACAGTGGAAAACCAGCAAGTGGTCGCGTGTGTTCAATCCGTCTAAACCCGCGAGCAACTGTAAGTATGTACAGTAGAAGTGAGACTGCAAACAGGAAAGGCCTGACCTATGAACTGTTTTGGTGTCTTTGGACTTGGCACTCAGTTGAACTGCCTTGGGGAGAGCCTGAGCGGGAGTGCGGAGAACTTTGGCCGTTGTCTAGGGCCCCAGACTGAGCCGCTGAGCCAGACGGAGCTAATAGTGTTTGGCTGTGGGACACAGGGAGCCATTGTGAGTGATCTGCCCCAGCAAACTCTGCCCTCAGGATTGCAGAGCAAGAATCAGGCGGTAACCCAGTGACTGAGTAGCCTAAGGGTGGGGTCTGACCCGCCTTACAGCCCTAACCCTCAGGGGCAGAGTGAGACCGGTTTTGGCACACTGGGTAAGTGGATAGCCACTTCAGCAGTGATTCCAGCGACAAGCACTTTCCTGGGAAAGCTTCTACTCAGCGAGTTTACAAGTTCAAAGGGGCTTTTAAGAGGGCTGAAGAGAGATTTAGGGTGTCTACCTGCTGGGGTTTGAGAAATCTGCAGCCTCCAGTTGTATTAGCACTGTGATTAACGCTCATACCCCAGAACACAATATGTTGCACAGACAATATGCAACAACATATACATACTGCTTTGTTTTTGGTTGTGTTTTTTTTTTTTGGTTTGGTTGTTTTTCTGTTTATTTTGATGTCGTTTTCTTTTTTAATTTCAACCTTTTCCGTACAGATTTTTTTCCTTATCAATTTTTCTAGTGTAATTATAATTTCCCATTGTTGCCTTTTTCAATAACTAGAACTTCATTTTTGCTAGTGTTTCTACTGCTATTATTTGCCTTTTCACCCAATTTTGTCCCGCAAAGTTTTCTGTTTGCTTGTTTTGGTTTGATTTCAAAATTTTTGTCTTTCCTTTCTACTTGGTAGAGGTGGGGTACTGTGTCTGACCAGGTTAGCAAAGAGCTGCTGACTTCAACGAACCACCCAACTGGGAACCTCCAGAAGGTGGGTTTTTTTTAAGGTTGTGTCTAAGTACCCTACTGTACAGCTATATTGCTCTGTCACCCTCTTTCTGTGCCTCTCTTCTTTTTGTCAATATTCCTTTTACCCACCACCTCTCCTTTCTCTATTTTATTTTCTTTTCACTTTTTCCTCCTTTCTTCCATTGCTTTCTTGCTCTTCAACCTTCTCATCCTTCTGGTCCTGTACCAAAAGGACTCATTGAAAGCTTAGTCCACAGGCACAAGAACTTAAAGAGCAAGAAAAGTGAAAAGAAAATTAGGGCAAGGAAACAGATAAAAGAAATCACTCATGAGGAAGAATCAGCAGCAAACTCCAGGCAACATGAAGAACCAGTCCAGAACAGCCCCGCCAAGGGACCATGAGGTAGCTACTACAGAGGATTCCACCTATACAGAAATGTTAGGAATGACAGAAAGGGAATTTATAATACACATGTTGAAAACAATGAAAGAAATGATGGAAACAATGAAGGAAACTGCTAATAAAGTGGAAAATAACCAAAAGGAAATCTCAAAAACAGAATCAAATTAGAGATGAATGATATGAAGAATATAAAAAGGATATAGCAGAGCTGAAGGAACTGAAACAGTCAATCAGGGAACTTAAAGATGCAATGGAAAGTATCAGCAACAGGTTAGACCATGCAGAAGAAAGAATTTCAGAGGTAGAAGACAAAGTTCTTGAAATAACTCAGATAGTAAAAGAGGCAGAAAAGAAGAGAGAGAAAGCAGAACATTCACTGTCAGAATTATGGGACTTTATAAAGCGATCCAACATACGAGTTATAGGAATCTCAGAAGGGGAAGAAGAATGCCCCAGAGGAATGGAAGCCATACTAGAGAATATTATAAAAGGCATTTTCCCAAATATCACCAAAGATTCTGACACACTGTTTTCTGAGGGCTATCGGACCCCAGGTCACCTCAACTCTAACCGAGCTTCTCCAAAACACAAGGTGATGAACCTGTCCAAAGTCAAGACAAAAGAAAAGATTCTGCAAGCTGCCAGGAGTAAGCATCAGTTGACCTACAGTCGCAAATCCATCAGATTGACCACAGACTTCTCTAATGAAACTTTCCAAGCAAGAAGACAATGGTCATCTACCTTTAATCTACTTAAACAGAACAATTTCAGCCCAGAATTCTGTACCCTGCTAAGCTAAGCTTCAAAACGGACGGAGAAATCAAATCATTTACGGATATACAAATATTGAAGAAATTCGCCACAACAAGACCATCTCTACAGGAAATACTTCAACCTGTTCTGCACACTGACCACCACAATGGATCAGCAGCAAAGTAAGAATTCAGAAATTAAAGGACAGAACCTAACCTCCACACTGATGCAAAAGATAAAACTAAGCAATGAACTCTCACCAAATAAGATGAATAGAATACTACTACACTTATCAATTATCTCAATAAATGTTAATGGCTTGAATTCCCCACTGAAGAGACACAGATTGGCTGACTGGATTAAAAAACACAAGCCATCCATCTGTTGTCTGCAAGAAACACACCTTGTTTTCAAGGCTTCAAAAGACAAATTAAAGCTGCGAGTCAAGGGTTGGAAAACAATTTTTCAGGCAAATGGAATTCAGAAGAAAAGAGGAGTTGCAATCTTATTTTCAGATACATGTGGATTTAAAGCAACTAAAGTCAAAAAAGACAAAGATGGTCACTTTATATTGGTCAAGGGTAAAATACAACAAGAAGACATTTCGATTCTAAATATTTATGCACCCAATTTAAATCCTCCCAGATTCTTGAAACAGACCTTACTCAGTCTGAGCAATATGATATCTGATAATACCATAATAACAGGGGACTTTAACACTCCTCTTACAGAGCTGGACAGATCCTCTAAACAGAAATTAAACAAAGATATAAGAGATTTAAATGAGACCCTAGAACAACTGTGCTTGATAGACGCATATAGAACACTCCATCCCAAAGATAAAGAATATACATTCTTCTCATCACCCCATGGAACATTTTCCAAAATTGATCATATCCTGGGACACAAAACAAATATCAACAGAATCAAAAGAATTGAAATTTTACCTTGTATCTTCTCAGACCATAAGGCACTAAAGGTGGAACTCAACTCTAACAAAAATGCTCGACCCCACCCAAAGGCATGGAAATTAAACAATCTTCTGTTGAATAACAGATGCAGGAAGAAATAAAACAGGAAATCATTAACTTCCTTGAGCATAACAACAATGAAGTCACAAGCTACCAAAACCTGTGGGATACTGCAAAAGCAGTTTTGAGAGGAAAATTTATTGCTTTAGATGCCTGCATTAGAAAAACAGAAAGAGAGCACATCAACAATCTCACAAGAGATCTTATGCAATTGGAAAAAGAAGAACAATCTAAGCCTAAACTCAGTACAAGAAAAGAAATATCCAAAATCAAATCAGAGATCAATGAAATTGAAAACAAAAGAATCATTCAGAAAATTAATGAAACAAGGAGTTGGTTTTTTGAAAAAATAAATAAAATAGAGAAACCATTGGCCAGACTAACGAGGAATAGAAAAGTAAAATCTCTAGTAACTTCAATCAGAAATGATAAAGGGGAAATAACAACTGATCCCACAGAAATACAAGAGATCATCTCTGAATACTACCAGAAACTCTATGCCCAGAAATTTGACAATGTGAAGGAAATGGATCAATATTTGGAACCACACCCTCTCCCTAGACTCAGCCAGGAGGAAATAGAGCTCCTGAACAGACCAATTTCAAGCACTGAGATCAAAGACACAATAAAAAATCTTCCAACCAAAAAATGCCCTGGTCCAGATGGCTTCACTCCAAAATTCTATCAAACCTTCAAGGAAGAGCTTATTCCTGTACTGCAGAAATTATTCCAAAAAATGAGGAAGAAGGAATCTTCCCCAACACATTCTATGAAGCAAACATCACCCTGATACCAAAACCAGGAAAAGACCCAAACAAAAAGGAGAATTTCAGACCAATCTCACTCATGAACATAGATGCAAAAATTCTCAACAAAATCCCAGCCAATAGATTACAGCGTATCATCAAAAAATCATTCATCATGATCACGTAGGCTTCATCCCAGGGATGCAAGGCTGGTTTAACATACGCAAGTCCATAAACGTTATCCACCATGTTAACAGAGGCAAAAATAAAGATCACATGATCCTCTCACTAGATGCAGAAAAAGCATTGGATAAAATCCAGCATCCTTTTCTAATTAGAACACTGAAGAGTATAGGCATAGGTGGCACATTTCTAAAACTGATTGAAGCTATCTATGACAAACCCACAGCCAATATTTTACTGAATGGAGTAAAACTGAAAGCTTTTCCTCTTAGAACTGGAACCAGACAAGGTTGTCCTCTGTCACCTTTACTATTCAACGTAGTGCTGGAAGTTCTAGCCAATACAATTAGGCAAGACAAGGAAATAAAGGGAATCCAAATGGGAGCAGAGGAGGTCAAACTCTTCCTCTCTGCTGATGACATGATCTTATTCTTAGGGAACCCCAAAGACTCAACCACAAGACTCCTAGAAGTCATCAAAAAATACAGTAATGTTTCAGGATATGAAATCAAGGTCCACAGGTCAGTAGCCTTTGTGTACACCAATAACAGTCAAGATGAGAAGCTAATTAGGACACAACTCCCTTCACCATAGTTTCAAAGAAAATGAAATACTAGGAATATACCTAACGAAGGAGGGGAAGGACCTCTATAAAGGCAACTGTGAAATCCTGAGAAAGGAAATAGCAGAGGATATTAACAAATGGAAGAACATACCATGCTCATGGATGGGAAAAATCAACATTGTTAAAATGTCTATACTTCCTAAAGCAATCTACCTATTCAATGCCATTCTATCAAAATACCAACATCATACTATCAAGATTTGGAAAAAATGATTCTGCATTTTGTATGGAACCAGAAAAAACCCCGTATAGCTAAGGCAGTTCTTTGTAACAAAAATAAAGCTGGGGGCATCATCATACCAGATTTTAGTCTGTACTACAAAGCCATAGTGCTCAAGACAGCATGGTACTGGCACAAAAACAGAGACATAGACACTTGGATTCGAATTGAAAACCAAGAAATGGAACTAACATCTTACAACCACCTAATCTTTGATAAACCAAACAGGAACATATCTTGGGGGAAAGACTCCCTATTCAATAAATGGTGTTGGGAGAACTGGATGTCTACATGTAAAAGACTGAAAGGACCCACACCTTTCCCCACTCACAAAAATTCATTCAAGATGTATAAAGGACTTAAATTTAAGGCACGAAACAATAAAAATCCTCCAAGAAAGCATAGGAAAAACACTGGAAGATATTGGCCTGGGGGAAGACTTCATGAATTAGACTGCCATCGCAATTGCAACAACAACAACAATGAACAAATGGGACTTCATGAAACTGAAAAGCTTCTGTACAGCTAAGGAGACAGTAACCAAAGCAAAGAGACAACCTACACAATGGGAAAGGATATTTGCATATTTTCAATCAGACAAAAGCTTGATAACTAGGATCTATAGAGAACTCAAATTAATCCACATGAAAAAAGCCAACAATCCCTTATATCAATGGGCAAGAGACATGAATAGAACGTTCTCTAAAGATGGCAGACAAATGGCTAACAAACACATGAAAAAATGTTCATCATCTCTATATATTAGAGAAATGCAAATCAAAACAACCCTGAGATATCATCCAACCCCAGTGAGAATGGCCCACATCACAAAATCTCAAAACTGCAGATGCTGGCGTGGATGTGGAGAGAAGGGAACACTTTTACACTGCTGGTGGGACTGCAAATTAGTACATTTCTGGGAGGCTGTATGGAGAATCCTCAATGCACTCAAGCTAGACCTCCCATTTGATCCTGCAATCCCAGTACTGGGCATCTACCCAGAAGGAAAAAAATCCTTTTATCATAAGGACACTTGTACTAGACTGTTTATTGCAGCTCATGTTACAATCGACATATGTGGAAACAGCGTAAATGCCCACCAACCTAGGAATGGATTAACAAGCTGTGGTATGTGTATACCATTGAATACTATTCAGCCATTAAAAAAAATGGAGACTTTACATCCTTCGTATTAACCTGGATGGAAGTGGAAGGCATTATTCTTAGTAAAGCATCGCAAGAATGGAGAAGCATGAATCCTATGTACTCAATTTTGATAGGAGGACAATTAATGACAATTAAGGTTATGGGGGGAAGCAGAAAGAGGGAAGGAGGGAGGGGGGTGGGTCCTTGGTGTGTGTCACACTTTATGGGGGCAAGATATAATTGCAAGAGGGACTTTCCCTAACAATTGCAATCAGTGTAACCTGATTGCAATAAAAAAAAAAAAAAAATTTGTTTTTTCCAGAATTACTTTTCTCTGCTTAGATTATCCGTTTGTTCTTGCTTGTTGTCTGCTTTTTCTCTCAGAATCTTAGCATGTTAATCATAGTTGTTTTGAATGTACTATGTGATAATATTCCAATATTCCAGCCATATTCAAGTATGGTTCTAATGCTTACTCTCATTCAAATTCTACATAGTTTTTCTTTTTTCCTTTTTTTTTTTACTGTGTCATGTAATTTTTTGTTGGAAGATAGATACAATGTTGTAGGTAAAGCAGTGGTAAGGTGTTGTGGAGGAAAAGACATAGTCCCACTATTAGGTCTAAGTGTTTTCATGAGCTTAGGTTCCAGTACTATGAACTTTGTCAGTGTGTCTTAGTTTTTTCCCTGCTTTAGGCAGGATAGAATGGACAGACTGGGCCGGACCTGAGTCTTTGCAGTCTCCCATGTGGAAGGCTACAGGGAACTGGTGTTGAGTATTTCCTTCCCTGTATGTTAGTTAGGCTCTTACAAAACCCTAGCAGAATAGGGTTGGTGAAATAGTTTCTTCTGAGGGCAGGTCTGCTTAAGAAGAACAGAGAGTACTCTGGCATATTTGAAAATGGTTCCTTTTTCCTCTTCCTGGTGGAAGTATGAGGAATTTTTTTTCCTTGATCCTTTGCTGAATGAACCTGATGTGCACCTGGAGGTGAAACTTATCCAAAGAGAGAGTCCCTGGTGTTTTCATCTCTCAAGCTTGTCTACACTGAACCTCTGGCAATTTGTCAATCACAGTTTAGATTTTCCTATCATTGAGTTTTAAGATTTCTTTGTACAATCTGGATAACAGTCCTTTATCATGTATATCTTTTGCAAATACTCTCTCCCAGTCTGTGGATTGCATCTCTTTTCTTTTGACTCTCATTTCTTTTTAATTTGTGTTTGCATGGCATTTCCTTTGTCATCCTCTACTTTGAATTTGTGTCTTTATGCTTATTGTGAGTTTCTTATGGACAGTATAGAGTTGGATCTTTCTTTTTATCTGTGCATTTTAATTAGTGTTTATACTATTTATATATAATGTAATGATTGAATTGAGATTTACCAATGTGCTATTTTCCATCTAGTCCACCTACATTTTAGTTCCACTTTATTTTTTTTTCTGCCATTATTTGGATTAATTAAATGATTTACGATTCCATATTATTTCCACTAAATTTATAAATTATACTTAATGTCTTTTTTTTTTTTACTTTTTATTGGCCATTCCCGGGTTTCTAATATATATATGCTGTCAAATAATATGTCACTTCTTACATACTGTAACAACCTACAATATCATACTTCTATTCCCTTCCTCATATTATTTGTGTTTTTTTTTGTTACACATATTGCTTCTATATGTTATAAATCCCACAATTCATTGTTACTATTTTTCTTGATAGTTTATTCTCTTTTAACATGGTTAAAAATATGGAGACATGTCTTTTGTGTTTATCTTCATCTTTACCCTCTCTGGCTATCTTTACTTCTTTGTATAAATCCAAATTTCATATTCCTTCAACCTAAAGAGCTTCCTTTAAACAATGCAGGTGTTTTGCGATTCTCTTAGCTTTGTTTGTCTGAAGTTTTTCATTTCACCTTTATTTAAATAATTTTTTTCATTAGGCAAGGAATCTAGGTTGATAAATTTTTGTTTAAGCACTGTGAGGATGTCACTTTACTGTTTTCTTGTTGTCATAATTTCTGAAGAGAAATTTGCTGACATTCTTATCTATGACCCTCTATATATGTCTTCTGTTACTTGGGCTGCACTCAAGATTTTCTCTGTATCTATGATTTTGGCATTTTGTACTATGATATGCTTAGAGGCTTTTTGTTGTTGTTATCCCTTTTTGATTCTCCAGGCTATTTAACTATATGTTTGTTTTTCTTGGTTAAATCTAGGAAATTCTATGATTAATTTGGGCTACATGTGATAGCCTCAAATTGCAATGAAACTTTTTTCTGTCATTCACAAAAGGAGATGGAACATAGGGAGTTCGGGACTTTTGTGACAGTTGTCAGAGACCAGCTTCATTTTATTTTTTATTTTACAACATGTTCATGGTACAAATGGTCTAATATGGTTGCTTGAGCCTCTAGCCAGAAAGAACAAAAAAAGTTGGGGGAAGAAAATGTACCTCTCTTATTTTCAAAAACAAATTTATATATTTATTTCTTTTTTGAAGCAGAGTCTCACTTTGTTGCCCCTGGTTAGAGTGCCATGGCATCACAGCTCACAGCAACCACAAACTCTTGGGCCCGAGCAATCCTCTTGCCTCAGCCTCTCAAGTAGCTGGGACGCCAGGTGCCCACCACACCACTAGGCTGTTTTTAGAGATAAGGTCTCAGAACCTCTTGCTCAGCCTGGTCTCAAACTCCTGAGCTCAAGCAATCTAGTGATTTTGGCCTACCAGAGTGCTAGGATTACAGGTGTGAGCGACTGTGCCTGGCCTCAAAAACAAACAAGGAATTCCTTAGATGTCTCACATAGTACTTCTGCCTCTGTTTCTCAGCTAGGACTTGGTCATCTTATCACACTGGACCCAGGAAGACAGGAAAATGTGCCTTTTATTCTGGTGGCCATATAATAAGCTAAAACTCAAGAGGTCCATGACTAAGCAAAACAGAGACAGAAAGAATATGAGGTTTATCTAGAAAGTATCCAGCAATGCAATATGAAAAATATGGAAAACAATGTCTGGATACTTTCTGTATATCCCTTGTGTAAGGATGGGAGAAGAGCCACCTTTCCGCAGTTGTCCTTGAAAGTCATCTCTATAGCCCAGTGATTTTCTTTTCTTCTCTTTTTTTATTGTTAAATCATAGCTGTGTACATTAGTGCAATCAAGGGGTACAATGTGCTGGTTTCATATACAATCTGAAATATTCTCATCAAAATGTTCTACATAGCCTTCATGGCATTTTATTAGTTATTGTATGTACACATTTGTATTCTGCCTTTAGTGAGTTTCGCCTGTACCCATTCTAAGATGTGCCGTAGGTGTGGCCCCACCCAGTACCCTCCCTCCACCCTAACCTCCCCACTTCCTTCCCCTTCTTTGGCCCTTTCCCCATAGTCTTGTGCTATAGTTGGGTTATAGCCTTCATATGAAAGCTATAATTTAGCTACACAGTAGGCCTGAGTACACTGGACACTTTTTCTTCCATTCCTGAGATACTTTCCTAAGAAGAATATGTTCCGGCTCCATCCATG
Source organism: Nycticebus coucang (assembly GCF_027406575.1). Lineage (NCBI taxonomy): Eukaryota > Metazoa > Chordata > Mammalia > Primates > Lorisidae > Nycticebus > Nycticebus coucang. The sequence continues at coordinate 9,387,561 of NC_069803.1, read as the reverse complement.
TAAACATAAAGAGATAAAGTCTCCATCTTTCTTTAAGGCTGTATAATATTCCATGGTATACATGTACCACAATTTGCTAGTCCATTCGTGGGTCGATGAGCACTTGGGCTTCTTCCATGACTTAGCAATTATGAATTGGGCTACAATAAACGTTCTAGTACAGATGACTTTGGTATATTGTGACTTTTGGTCTTCTGGGTGTAATCCTACTAAAGGAATTATAGGATCGAATGGCAGGTCTATTTTTAGATCTCTAAGTATTCTCCAAATATCCTTCCAGAAGGACTGTATTAGTGTGCATCTCCACCAGCAGTGTAGAAGTGTGCCCTTTTCTCCACATCCATGCCAACATCTCTGGTTTTGGGATTTTGTTATGTGGGCTACTCTTAGTGGGGTTCGGTGATATCTCAAAGAAGTTTTGATTTGCATTTCTCTGATGATTTAGGATGATGAGCTTTTTTCCATGTGTTTGTAGATCATGCATCTTTCTTCTTTTGATTTATTTATTTTTATTATTAAATCATAGCTGTGTACATTAATGCAATCATGGGGCAACATACACTGGTTTTATATACCATTTAACATATTTTCATCACACTGGTTAACATAGTCTTCCTGGCATTTTCTTAGTTATTGTGTTAAGACATTTACATTCTACATTTACTAAGTTTCACATACACCATTGTAAGATAAACTGCAGGTGTAATCACACCAATAACTCTACCTCCACCCACCTCCGCCCTCCCAACCCTTCCTTTCCCCCTTCCCCTTATTCTTAGGTTATAGCTGGGTTATAGCTTTCTTTTTTTATTATTTTTATTATTTTTTTTTTATTAAATCATAGCTGTGTACATTGATGTGATCATGGGGCATCATACACTAGTTTCATAGACCATTTGACACATTATTGTCACAATGGTTAACATAGCTTTCCTGGCATTTTCTTAATTATTGTGCTAAGATATTTACATTCCACTTTTAATAAGTTTCGCATATATCCTTGTAAGATGCACCACAGGTGTAATCCCACCAATCCTCCTCCCTCTACCCTCTTGCCCCCTCCCTACTCTCCCTTTCGCCCTTCCCCCTATTCTTAGGTTATAACTGGGTTATAGCTTTCATGTGAAAGCCCTAAATTAGTTTCAAAGTAGGGCTGAGTACGTTGGGTACTTTTTCTTCCATTCTTGAGATAGTTTACTAGGAAGAATATGTTCCAGCTCCATCCGTGTAAACATGAAAGAGGTAAAGTCTCCATCTTTCTTTAAGGATGCATAATATTCCATGGTGTACATATACCACAATTAATCCATTCGTGGATCGAAGGGCACTTGGTCTTTTTCCATGACTTAGCAATTATGAACTGGGCTGCAATAAACATTCTGGTACAAATATCTTTGTTATGATGTGATTTTTGGTCTTCTGGGTATATTTCCAGTAGAGGAATTACAGGATTGAATGGCAGATGTATTTTTAGATCTCTAAGTGTTCTCCATATATCTTTCCAAAAGGAATGTATTAATTTGCATTCCCACCAGCAGTGCAGAAGTGTTCCCTTTTCTCCACATCCACGCCAACATCTCTGGTCTTGAGATTTTGTGATATAGGCTAGTCTCACTGGAGTTAGATGGTATCTCAAAGTAGTTTGATTTGCATTTCTCTGATGATTAAAGATGATGAGCATTTTTTCATATGTCTGAAGGCCACACGCCTGTCTGGAATAGAATAGAGAACCAAGAGATGAATCCAGCTACTTTCCGTTATTTAATCAATTAATGACAATTAAGGTTATGGGGGGGGATGAAAAGCAGAAAGAGGGACGGAGGGAGCGGGGTGGGGCCTTGGTGTGTGTCACACTTTATGGGGGCAAGACATGACTGCAAGAGGGACTTTACCTAACAATTGCAATCCATGTAACCTGGTTTATTGTACCCTCAATGAATCCCCAACAAAAAAACAAAAAAACATTTCAAATTGTATATAAACGAGCACGCTTTACCCCATGATTGCATTAATGTACACAGCTATGATTTAATAAAAAAAAAAATTATAAAAAAAAAACATTCAGTGGAGGAGGAGACAAGATGGCTGACTGAAGGCAGCTTTCCACAGAGGCTCCCATCCAGTAGGAGAGTTAAAGGACAAAAATTCAGCAAGTGACCTGGTGGATTTGAGCTGCACTAAAAGAGAAGGTTGAAGAACACACGTCAACCCTGCTGAGGCGAGCTGCAACCACAAAGATACAAACAAAAGGTACAAAATGCATCACCAAGTGGATGGTAATACCCTCCCCCATGAGAACAGCTCAGAGTGCCCCACAAACAACCGGGCAGAGTTCAAAGGTCCTCCCACTACACTCCATGGGAGATACCCTCTAAAAACTGGACCTACCTCCCCTACTAGGGTGCCATGGCATCCTCCTGCCAGGCATAAAACTGTATAAACTGTATATAGTCTCTACCTGGAATTCTGAGCTCCCAGCACTCCCCTTAACTCACACTAAGGTCTGGAGGCCAGTCCCAGTCGGTGGAGAGGGGACCATACCGGAGTGGCAGTTCCCTGAGGCACAGTGCGACAGCCATCTTTTGGTGACAATACAGCCAGGCATAGACTATGTAAAGCTGTGTGTGTTCTCTGCCAGCAACCCCAGGCTCCCAGCACTCCCCGCACTCCCCTCTGCTCTCGCTCCAAGGTCTGGAGGCCTGGGCCCCAGGGGTCCAGACTCTTGGGCGATTGCTCGAGGGGTGTAGACAGTGCTGGGCTGCAGCTGGTCGGTGCAGACTCTGGGGTATGGGAGCGGAGAGAGGATGGTTGACCGGAAGGGAGCTACACTGGAGCAGCGGTTGCCTGAGCCATAAAACAGCAGCCCTCTTTTGCTAGCAATACGGCTCAGTACTGAATATTCTGAAGCCACACCCCCTGTCTCCCTGGGCAACCAGAGACTCTGTGTATAGGATTTGCCTGAGGCAACTACAACCTGCAAACCCGGGAAACTCCCAGGGCGGGGCTGACCCAGAGGTCCACTTTACTAAACCTAAGACACACCTGGCCCTCAGGGGATTGTCAGCCTATAGACAATACAAGAGCAAAGACAAGCTGATTTGGAACTCAATTCAACTTCTCTTCTGCAGGGAACCGCAGAGTTGTTCTGTTCTGTTCTGTTCTGTCAGTAACATTAATCAGGGGTGAGACTGGACCTAAGTGAAAACCCCCCAACCTCCGTCAAGTGCCCAAGGTTGTCAGGCCTCACCCCTCCTGCTAGAGAGAGGTTGGGAGCATAGATATTAATAATTGAAATTTCATCATCTTGAGTATTACGCTTAACAAATATAAAGTGACCATTCTTATCCTTCCTTACTTTTGTTGGTTTAAAGCCTACTGTATCTGCAAATAGTATTGCAACACCTGCTTTTTTCTGATTACCATTTGCCTGAAATATGGATGACCATCCTATCACCCTGGGTCCATATTTGTCTTTTAAGGTAAGATGTGACTCTTGCTCTTATTTATTTTTATTTTTTCTTCTTTTATGATTTTTTTCTTTTTTTTTATTGTTAAATCATAGCTGTGTACATTAGTGCAATCACCTGTAAGGATGTGACTCTTGTATTCAGCAAATATCCAGCCTGAGTTTTTGTATCCAGTCAGCTAACATGTGCCTCTTTAGAAGACAGTTGAAGCCATTCACATTAATGGAGAATATTGATAACTCTGTTAAAATTTTGGGTATCGAGTTTTTCTAAAGTCCAGTGGACATTTTTAATCGTTTTGCCACTGTGGAAGTTGGAGTTTGATCAAAAGTTTCTGAGTGAGTTTACTTTTGTGGTATAGGATTGGGTTGGTCATTATGGAGGATAGGTCTGAGAATATCCTGAAGAGCTGGTTTGGTTATGGCAAATTTCTTCAACATATAAATGTCATTAAAGTATTTAATTTCTCCATCATAAATGAAACTCAGTTTAGCTGGATACAGAATACGGGGTTGAAAGTTATTTTGCTTTATGAGATTAAAAGTCAATGACCACCCTCTTCTGGCTTGAAAAGTTTCAGCAGAGAGATCTGCAGTCATTCTAATGTTCTTCCCTTTGTAGGTAATAGATTTCTTACGTCTGGCTGCTTCCAGAATTTTCTCCTTCATATTAACTTTAGTGAAGTTAATCATGATATGCCTGGGAGATGTCTTATTGGGACTGAGTCATGCTGGTGTTCTGAAACTGTCTGCTATCTGAATTTCAGAATCTCCTGGCATGTCTGGAATATTCTTTCATAATTTCATGGAGAAGGGCTTCTGTGCCTTGTGAGGCCATTTCATCAATTTCAAGGATTCCAATGAGGCAGATATTAGCCTTCTTCGAATTATTCCAGAGCTCTCTGAGAGAATGATCCATTTTGCTGTTCATTTCTCTTCTTCTTTGAGAGTTTGAGAATGTTCAAAGGCTTTGTCTTCAATGTCAGAAATCATTTCCTCTGCTTGCTACACTCTGTTACTGAGGGATTCTACTGTATTTTTCAGATCTTTGAGGGCTGCAAATTCTTGCCTCAGTGCGTCAAAATCTTTGGTGGTTTTGTCTTTAAATTCATTAAATTCTTGAGACAACTTTCGAATTTGTCCTTGAATTCCTAATTTTGACTTTTGAATTGCTCCTCCGATTTCTATTTCCAAATTTTCCTCCATTCAGTTAATCTTGTTTGCCATCCAAATTCTGAATTCGATTTCTGACATCTTGGCCAGCTGTTAATGAATGGAATCTTCACTTACATCTGCTATATCTTTCCTTGGGGGAGGGGGGGTTTATCTATTCTGGTTATTCATGTTAAGAGAGTTTTTCCACGGATTCCACCCAATGATTGTCTTACACCACTTGATTTTTCCCCTGGAGCTTTGTCGAGGACTCGTACAGTGCTATGGCCCGAGAAACTGGGGACCTCTTTGGTGTGGTGGGCCCAAGTGGTTCTGTCTTGTTTTCATATGGTCTCTGTTTGACCCTAGTGAAACAGTTACTCTGGGTTGAAGTGTCGGCTGTGGAGAAATACCAGCAATTAAAACCCCTGTCCCCCGCCACAGGCAACAATTTGAAAAGAAAAATCAAACCTTCCTACAACCATACATCCAGGGCACCACCTGAATTATTCTCTGGCAATTGGTTCAAAGTTCAAAAGGTCTAAATCAATTGTCTCACTCAGCACCTGTCTCAGGTAGGAGAGTTTAAAAGTCTCTTCCAACTGGATCGCAGGAGTGTGGTGACCACTCAGATACGGCTTGTTCCAGTGTTCCATGGAGTCAGGAGGATCCACCCAGCAAATAGATCAGTCTGGGAAGGTTGATGCCTCCTTTTCCACCTTGCACCTCTGTCACACCCAGTCACTGATAGCCCCACAGGGCTGTGACCCAGTTTCCTCTAGTGAACAGATACTCCAGGGCTTTGCACCTGCCTGAATCACAATTAAATCTATTTCTGCTCAGCCAGGCTGTTGCGCTCTGCCTCTAGTTAGCAGGGGGAGGTGAGGCTTGACAACCTCGGGTGCTTGATGGAGTTTGGATGGTGTTCACTCAGTTCCAGCCCCACCCCTGATTGATGTTACTGACAGAACAGAACAGAACAGAACAACTTTGCAGGAATTTGTTTCTGTACCTGCTAAATTCCCCTGCAGAAGAGAAGCTGTTTTGAGTTCCCAGAGCCTGAGCCTCAGGCCCTGTTTTTGCTCCTGCAGGTTTGTATTCGGTTACATGTCAGTTCTAGCCTCTTGTCTTTTTTTGTCTGTAGGCTGATGATACCCTGAGAGCCGGGTGCATCTTAGGCTCAGTAAAGCGGTCCTCTGGTTAAGCCCCTCCCTGGGAACTTCTCTGTTCTGCACGTGCATTTCAAGTCCCCATGCTCCACCCAGTACGGTACCACCTCAGGCAAACCCTTTTCTCATGGGGCCTGCTTTTCCATCCCAATTCTGTTCCGTGGTGGTTGCCACTTGTGTAGATGCCTGGCCTCCTCTGGTTGTCCAGGGAGACAAGGGGTGTGACTACGGAATATACAGGAGTGAGCCCAATTGTTGCCAAAAGACAGCTGCTGATTTGCACCTCAGGGCACCGCTGCTCCCATGTGGTTCCCTCTCAGCCCACCATCCTCCCCTAACTCCTGTGTGGCAGAGTCAGTACTGACCAGCTGCAGTTTAGGCCTTGTCCACACCCCTCTAGAAATCACCCAAGAATCTGGACTCCTGTGGGACAGGCCTCCAGACCTCAGAGTGAGAGTGGAGGGGAGTCCTGGGAGTTCAGATTTGCAGGTAGAGAATACGTACAGTTTTATACAGTTTATACCTGGTGGCGTCATGGAACCCTAGTAGGGGAGGTATGTCCAGTTTTCAGAGGGTCTCTCCCGTGGAGTGTAGTGGGAGGACCTTTGAACTCTGCTCGTTTGTTTGTGGGGCACTCCAAGCCATTCTCATGGTGGAGAGGACTACCGTCTGCTTGGTGATGGATTTTGTACCTTTTGTTTGTATCTTTGGGGTCGCAGCTTGCCTCAGAGGGGTTCATGTGCATTCTTCAAACTTTTCTCTTCGTGCAGCTCTAATCTACCAGATTACTTACTAAATTTCTGCCCTTTAACTCTCTTTGTGGATGGGAGCCTCTGTGGAAAGCTGGCTTCAGTCAGCCATCTTGTCTCTGTCCCCCGTCTGATTCTTTAGAGAAGTTTCTCTTCAAGTCCCTTGTCCACCCTGAGATGTGATCACATGTTCTTTACTTGCTAATATGTTTGAGTTCTCTGGGGATTCTAGTTATTAGAACGTTACCAGAGGTATAACCTGCAAATATTTTCTCCTATTCTGAGGGATGTCTGCTTGCTTTACTTACAATGTTCTTGGCTGTGCAGAAGCTTTTAGTTTGATCAGGTTCCAGTACTGTACTTTTGATACTGCTTCAATTGCCTGGGGAGTCCTCCTCAAAAAGTATTCACCCAGGCCGATTCCTTCAAGAATTTTCCCTGTACTTTCTTCAAGTATTTTTATATTTTCATGTCTTACGTTTAAATCTTTTATCCAGTGAGTGTCTATCTTGGTTAATGGTGAAAGGTGTGGGTTCAGTTTCAGTCTTCTACAGGTTGCCAGCCAGTTCACCCAGCACCATTTTTTAAATAGGGACTCTTTTCCCCACTGAATGTTTTAATTGGCTTGTCAAAGATCAAATAACGGTAAGTAACTGGATTCATCTCTTGGTTCTCTATTCTGTTCCAGACATCTACTTCCCTGTTTTTGTGCAAGGACCATGCTGTTTTGATCACTATCGATTTATAGTACAGACTCAGGTCTGGTAGTGTGATTCCTCCTGCTGTGTTTTTATTGCTGAGTAATGTTTTGGCTATTCAAGGTTTTTTCTGATTCCATATAAAATGAAGTATTGTTTTTTCAATATCTTTAAAGTATAAAAGTGGAGCTTTAATAGGGATTGCATTGAAATTATATGTTGCTTTGGGTGCTACATAGGACGTGTCGGGTAGTCTTCCTTCTTTTTCTACATTTTGGAACAGGTTGAGTAATATAGGTACTAGTTCCTTTTTAGTGGTTTGTTAGAATTCTGCCATGAAGCCATCTGGTCCTGGGCTTTTCTTTTTAGGGAGGTTTTGTATGGTTGATGCTATTTCAGAACTTGATATTGGCCTGTTAAAAATTTCCACTTGATTCTGGCTAAGTCTTGGAAGGTGACATGCTTCAAATATTGGTCTGGTGGTATTACACCAGCGGTGCATCTTACAAGGGTATATGTGAAACTTGGTAAACGGTCTGTGAAGCTAGTGAATGATGCCCCATGATCATATCAATGTACACAGCTATGATTTAATAAAAAAAAAAAGAAAAAATGAAAACAAAAACAAATATTGGTCAAATTCCTTCAGATTTTCATATTTCTGAGAATAAAGTTTCTTGTAATATTCATTAAGGATTTTTGAATTTCTGAGGAGTTTGTTGTTATTTCTACTTTGTCATTTCTGACTGATGAAATTAGAGATTTTACTTTTTTTTTCCTGGTTAGGTTAGCCAAAGGTTTATCTATTTTATTGACCTTTTCAATAAATCAACTTTTTATTTATTGATCTGTTGTATAGTTCTTTTGTTTGCAATTTCATTTAATTTTGCTCTAATTTTGGTCATTTCTTTTCTTCTACCTGGTTTGAGGTTGGAATGTTTTTCCTTTTCCAATTGCTTCAGATGTCCCATTAAGTTGTTAACTTCCTCTCTTTCTGTTCTCTTCAGGAAGGCTTTCAGTGCTATTAATTTCCCTCTTAGGACTGCCCTTGTGGTATCCCAGAGGTTCTGATAATTCGTGTTTCATTGTCATTTTGTTCCAAGAATTTGGCAATTTCTTTCTTAATCTCATCTCTGACTCAGCTGTCATTCAGCATAAGGTTATTTAACTTCCATGTTTTTGTACTAGTATGCAAATTCCTGTTGTTACTGAGTTCAACTTTTATTCCATGTTGGAATGAGAAGATGCAAGGAATAATTTCTATTCCTTTAAATTTACTGAGGTTAGACTTGTGATGTAGGAGGTGACTGATTTTGGAGTATGTTCTGTGGGCTGATGAGAAGTATGTGTTTTCAGTTTTGTTTGATAAAATGTTCCGTAGATGTCTGCTAAATCCAAATGTTGGATGGTTAGGTTCAAATTTCTTTGCTCAGCTTCTTTGAGGATCTATCCAACACTCCCAAGGGAGTGTTCAAATCTCCGACTACTGCGGAGCTGAAGGAAATCAAGTTGCTCATGTCTGTTATAGTTTCTCTTATAAATTGATGTGCATTCTGGTTGGGTGCATAAATTATTAATAATTGAAAATCTCATCATACTGTGTATTACCATTAACAAATATGAATTGACCATTTTTATCCTACCTTACTTTTGTTGGTTTAAAGCCTATTTTTGTCTGCAAATAGAATTCCAAGACCTGCTTTTTTCCGATTTCCATTTGCCTGAAATATGGACGACCATCCTTTCACCCTGAGTCTATATTTATCTTTTAAGGTACGATGTGATTCTTGTATGCAGCAAATATCTGGCCTGAGTTTTTGCATCCAGTCAGCCAACCTGGGCCTCTTTAGAGGACAGTTTAAGCCCTTCACATTAATGGAATATATTGATAAGTCTGGTAAAATTTGTGGTATTGAGTTTTTGGAAATCCATTGGACATTTTTAATCCTTTTGCCAGTATGGAGATTGGAGTTTGATCTTAAGTTTCTGAGTGAGTTTACTTTGTGATAGAGCATTGGGCTGTTCATTATGGAAGATAGGTCTGAGAATATCCTGAATCGCTGGTTTAGTTAGGGCAAATTTCTTCAACATATGAATGTTATTAAAGTATTTAATTTCTCCATCATAAACGGAACTCAGTTTAGCTGGATACAGGATTTGGGGTTGATAGTTACTTGTTTTAGGAGATTAAAAGTAAATGACCACCTACTTCTGGCTTGAAAATTTTCAGCAGAGTTATCTGCAGTCATTCTAATATTCTTCCCTTTGTAGGCAATGGTTTTCTTACATCTGGCTACTTTTAGTATTTTCTCCTTCATATTAACTTTCCTGAACTTAATTATGATGTGCCTGGGGGATGTCTTATTCAGACTGAGTCATGCTGGGGTTCTGAAACTGACTGCTATCTGAATTTTAGAATCTTTTGGCATATCTGGAAAATTCTCTTTCATAATTTCATGGAGACTGGCCTCTGCCTTGTGAAGCTACTTCATCACTTTCAGGGATTCTAATGAGGCAGATATTAGCCTTCTTCGCATTATCCCAGAGCTCTCTGAGAGAATGATCCATTTTTGCTCTTCATTTCTCTTCCCCTTTGAGAGTTTGGGAGTGTTCAAAAGCTTTGTCTTCAGTGTCAGAAATCCTTACTTCTGCTTGGTCCACTCTGTTACTGAGGGATTCTACTGCATTTTTTAGATCTTTGAGGGCTGCAAATTCTTTCTTCAATGTGTCAAAATCTTTGGTGGTGTTGTCTTTAAATTCATTGAATTCTTTAGACAACTTTTAAATTTCTCCTCGAATTTCTAATGCCAACTTTTGAATTGTTCCTCAGATTTCTAATTCCAAATTTTCCTCCATTCTGTTAATCTTGTTTGCAATCCAAATTCTGAATTCGATTTCTGACATCTCAGCTATCTGTTTATGAATGGGATCTTCACTTACATATGCTATATTATTCCTTGGGGGGGGGTTGTTCTATTCTGGTTATTCATGTTACCAGAATTTTCCCTCTGATTCCACCCATGATTATTTTGCACTGTTTGGCTTTTCCCCTGGAGCTTTCCCAAGGACTCATACAGTGCTACAGCCTGAGAAACTGGGAATCTGTTTGGGGTGGTATGGCTAATTGGCTCTGTCTGGTCTCTATCCGACCCTAGTGAAACAGTTACTCTTGGTTGAAGTCTCAGCTGTGGAAAAATACCAGCAGTTAAGTCATCTCGCCCTGACAGGCAGGAATTGGAAAAGAAAAATCATGCCTTCCTACAACTACACACCCAGGGCACCACTTGGATAGTCCTCGGGCAATTGGCTCAGTTCAAAAGGTCCAAATTAATTGTCTCAGTCAGCACCTGTCTCAGGTGGAAGAGTTTAAAAGGGCTCTGGCAACTAGATTGCAGGGGTCTGCTGAAAACTCAACTATGACTTGCTATGGTGCTCTGTGAGGTCAGGAGGACCCACCCAGAAAATAGATTCATCTGGGAAGGTTGATGCACCTCTGTCACACCTTAACTTCACCTCTGTCACACCTAGTCACTGATAACCCCAAAGGGCTGTTACTCAGTTGCCACCAATGAGCAGATACTCTAGGGGTTTGCACATGCCTGAATCATAAGGAAAATCCTGGATTTTCTCCTCCAGGCCACTGCTCTCTACCTCTATCCAGCAGGGGAAGGTGAGGACTGACAACCTTGGAGACTTGATGGAGACTGTGGGGTGTTCACTCATTTCCAGCCCTGCCCCTGATTGAGTTCTTGCCTGAGTTCTTGTATTCAGTCAGCCAATCTGTGCCTCTTTAGAGGATAGTTTAAGCCATTCTCATTAATGGAGAATATTGATAATTCTGGTAAAATTTTGGGTATTAAGTTTCAAATAAAGTCCAATGGAAATTTTTAATCCTTTCATTACTGTTGAAGGTGGAGTTTGACCAAAAGTTTCTGAGCAAGTTTACTTTCGTGGTAGAGGATTTGGCTGGTCGTTATGGAGGATAGGTCTGAGAATATCCTGAAGAGCTGGTTTGGATATGGCAAATTTCTTCAACATATGAATGTTATTAAAGTATTTAATTTCTCCATCATAAATGAAACTCAGTTTATCTGGATACAGGATCCAGGGTTGTTTGTTATTTTGCTTTAGGAGATTAAAAGTCGATGACGACCCTCTTCTGGCTTGAAAAGTTTCAGCAGAGAGATCTGCAGTCATTCTAATATTCTTCCCTTTGTAGGTAATGGTTTTCTTACATCTGGCTACTTTCAGAATTTTCTCCTTCATATTAACTTTAGTGAAGTTAATTATGATTATGCCTGGGGGATGTCTTATTTGGATTGAGTCATGCTGGGATTCTGAAACTGTCTGCTATCTGAATTTCAGAATCTTTTGGCATGTCTGGAAAATTCTCTTTCATAATTTCATGGAGAAGGGCTTCTGTGCCTTGTCAGGCCACTTCAACACATTCAGGGATTCCAGTATGGCAGATGTTAGCCTTCTTTGAATTATTCCAGAGCTCTCTGAGAGAATGATCTATTTTTGCTCTCCATTTCTCTCCTCTTTGAGTGTTTGGAAGACAAAAGCTTTGTCTTCAATGTGAGAAATCCTTTCCTCTGCTTGCTCCACTCTTACTGAGGGATTCTACTGTATTTTTCAGATCTTTGAGGGCTGCAAATTCTTGCTTCAGTGCATCAAAATGTTTGGTGGTTTTGTCTTTGAATTCGTTAATTTCTTGAGACAACTTTTGAATTTGTCCTTGAATTTTAATTCTGACTTTTGAATTGCTCCTCAAATTTTTAATTCCAAATTTTCCTTCATTCTATTAATCTTGTTTACAATCCAAATTCTGAATTTGATTTCTGACATCTCGGCCAGCTGTTTATGAATGGGATCTTCAGTTACATATGCCATATCTTTCCTTGAAGGGGGGCGGGGTTTTGATCGATTCAGGTTGTTCATGTTACCAAAGTTTTTCCATTGATTCTGCCTCATGGTTATTTTGCACAATTTGATTCTTCCCCTAGAGCTTTGTCAAGGACCCATGCAGCACTATGGCCGGAGAAACTGGGGACCTGTTTTGTGCGGTGGGTCTAAGTGTTTTGTCTTTTTTCAGCTGGTCTCTGTCTGACCCTAGTGAAATAGTTATTCTGGGTTGAAGTCTCATCTTTGGAGAAATACTAGAAATTTAGTCACCCTGCCCTCCACAGGCAACAATTGGAAAACAAAAATCAAACCTTCCTACAACCACACACCCAGAGCACCACCAGAATAGTCCTCGGGCAATTGGCTCAGTTCAAAAGGTCCAAATCAATTGTCTCAGTCAGCACCTGTCTCAGGTGGGAGAGTTTAAAAGGTTTCTGGCAACTGGATCACAGGTGTCAGGCAACAACTCAAATATGACTTGCTCTGGTGCTCCGTGAAGTCAGGAGGACCCACCCAGCAAGTAGATTAGTCTGGGAAGGTTGATGCCTTTTTCCCCACCTTGTACCTCTGTCACACCCAGTCACTTATATCCCCACAGGACTGTGACCCAGTTGCCTCTAGTGAACATATACTCCAGGGGTTTGCACCTGCCTGAATCAAAAGGAAAGCTATATATGCTCAGCTTGGCTGCTGCTCTCTGCCTCTACCCAACAGGGAGAAGTGAGGCCTGACAACCTCGGGCGCCTGATTGAGGCTGGGGTGTGTTCACTCAGTTCCAACCCTGCCCCTGACTGATGTTACTGACAGAACAGAACAGAACAGAACAGAACAACTTTGCAGGAATTTCTTTATATTCCTGCTAAATTCCCCTGCAGAAGAGAAGCTGTTTTGAGTTCCCAGAGCCTTCACCTCAGGCCTTGCCTTTGCTCTTGCAGGTTTGTATTTGGTTAGCTGTCAGTTCTAGCCTCCTGCCTTCCTTTGTCTATAGGCTGACGATCCCATGAGGGCCGGGTGTGTCTTATGCTCAGTAAAGCTATCTTGTGTCAGCCCAACCCTGGGAATCTCCTGGCTCTGCGCATCCATTTTCTAGTCCCCACTCTCCACCCATGCTGGTACCACCTCAGGCAAAACCTTTACTCACGGGGCCTGCGTTTTAGTCCCAGATCTGTTCTGCAGTTGTTGCCACCTGAGAACATGCCCGGCCTCCTCTGGTTGCCCAGGGAGACAGGGGGTGTGTCTTCAGAATATCCGGGAGTGAGCCCTATTGTTGCCAAAAATTGCTGCTGCTCTGCACCTTGGGCCACCGCCGCTCCCATGTTGTTCCCTCTCAGCTGACCTTCCTCTCCTCACTCCCATTACACAGAATCAGCACTGACCAGCTGCAGTCTAGGCCCTGTACACACCCCTTGAGTTATCACCCAAGAATCTGGACTCCTGCGGGACAAGCCTCTGGACCTCAGAATGAGAGTGGAGGGGAGTGCTGGGAGCTCAGAGTTGCAGGTAGGGAATATATACAGTTTTATACACTTTTATGCCTGGCAGGAGCATGCCATGGCACCCTAGTAGAGGAGATAGGTCCAGTTTTTAGAAGGTCTCTCCCGTGGAGTGTAGTGGGAGGACCTTTGAACTCTGCTTATTTATTTGTGGGGCACTCTGAGCCATTCTCATGGGGGAGGGGACTCCTGTCTGCTTGGTGATGGATTTTGTACCTTTTGTTTGTATCCTTGGGGGTCACAGCTGGCCTCAGGAGTGCTGATGTGCATTCTTTAACCTTCTCTCTTGGTGTAGCTCTAATCCACCAGGTTACTTGCTAAATTTCTGTCCTTTAACTCTCCTTCTGTATGGGAGCCTCTGTGGAAAGCTGGCTTTAGTCAGCCATCTTGTCTCTGCCCCTGCACCTCTAGCTAATTCTTTTCTTAGAGTTTCATAATTCGATCTTTCACATCGTTTGTTAGATAAACTCCCAAATATTTCATCTTCTTTGGCACTACTGTGAATGAAATAGAGTCCTTGACTGTTTTTTCAGCTTGACTATTGTTGGGTATCAGAATATTTGATTGCAGAGCTTAAGCAGTTCTTTTTGTTATCTGGATAAAAGTCTTTTACCCCACATCTGTTTTTTAAAATATTTTTTCCAGTGTGATTCGGCTTTCCATTTCTTGACATCTTTTGAAGAGCAGAACTTCTACATTTTGAGGCCCAATTTATTAATCTTTCTCTTATGATTCATAATTTTCTATTCTAGAAATTTTTTGCCTAACCAAGATCACAAAGGTTTTTAGTCTAAGGTTTCCTATAGAAGTCTTTTGGTTTTAGATTTTTCATTTACGTACATGATTTGTTTAGAGTTCGTTTTTGTGTATGGTCAAAATCCATTTGTTTCCACGTGGATATCTAATTGTTTTTACCACCATTTGCTGAAATGGCTGTTCTTTCTCCATTAAAATAGTTTGGTTTCTTTGTGAAAAATCAATTGACCTTACATATGCAATTCTATTTCTAGACTTGCCGTTCTGTTTCGTCAACTGTTGTGTGTATCCTTATGCCAATATCAAATTGTCTTAATTACTTCATTTTATAGTAAATTTTAAAATCCAGTAGCTTGAGCCCTTAATCTTATCCTTTTACAACATTGTTTTGGGTATTCTATTCCATATAAGTTTTAAAATCATTACCTTGTCCCTTATTACAAAAATTCTATTGGAATTTTCGTTTTGATTATATTTAATATGTAAATCACTTCAGTAGAGAATTGATAGTTTAGCAACAATGGCTCTTCTGGTACATGAGCACTGTGTATATTTCCATTTGTTTAGATTAAATTAGTATCCTAAATCATATTTTGTAAATGTTCAGCTTGTAAGTCTTGTAGATACTTTATTTGATTTATTCTCAAATATTTCATGTCCTTGCTACCGTGAAGGGCACTTTGTTTTTTCTTTTTGACACAGACTCTCACTTTGTCACCCTCAGTAGAATGCCATGGTGTCACAGTTCACAGCAACCTGAAACTCTTGGGCTCCAGTAATCCTCTTGCCTCAGCCTCCTGATTAGCTGGGACTATAGGCACCAACACGTGGCCGGCTTTTCTACATTTAGTAGAGAGGGTCTCTCTTTTGCTCAGGCTATTCTTGAATTCCTGAGCTAAAGGGATCCACCCAACTTGGCCTCCCATAGTGCAAGGATTACAAGCATGAGCTACCATGCTGGGCGCCCACCTGTTAAGGGTGCTTTTTTCAAATTTAAATTTTTAGTGTTTCATTGCTAGTACATAGAAAAATGCAGTTTATTTTTGTTAACTTCGTATCTTGACTATTCGCTAAATTCAATTATTAGTTATAGTGAGTTTTTTTCATTTTGATAGTGGTTTTTTTAAATGTTCTTTATAAATTATAATGTCATCTGCAAATAAATAGTTTTATGTTATTCTTTCAATCTGTCTTTCTTTTTTTTTCCTTCTCCTTGCCTTGTTAAACTGTTCAGAATCTCCAGTATTGTATTTAACAGGAATCTGAATTTTGTAAAAATGAATTCTTTGGGGGGGGGGGGTGGAGCATGATGGCAGACAGGATGGACGTGTAGCCCACCTCTCCCAAGCCATCAGGTGAGAGGAAAGGTGGTCTGGACCTTCCCTGTGTGTGGATTATTGGAGTGGACAGACAGCTGGAGAAACCCAGTGAACTGGTGGATTGCTATATATGAGGGGTAATTTAAAATCGCAGACTCTGTTGTAGAGATTCTTCCCTGCCCTGCCATGCCGGCCAGCAGGCCCCTCCCCTACGGAGGTCAGCAGCTTGTAAATGCTGACAAAACCCAATTGACAAATAATTATTCATGAACTGAGGGAGGCATCCGAAAGGAGAGCCACTCAAAACCACGGAGAGCTGGGCAAACTGTTGGGCAATTGAAGGGAAGGGATCCTGCCCGGGAAACAGACATTTTGAACTACACAAAAGGGCGGGCACCTTTCCCCCAGGTGTTGGAGGGAGCTGGCGGTTTAGGCTGCCAGGCGAACTGGCGGGTGCCAATCCAAAGAGAAACTCTGAACCATAAAACCCAGAATAAGTCCCCCAAATGCTCCAACCCCGGGACCGGCTTGAAGCCATGGACCCGGCTTTGGCTGCTAAAGCCGGGAAGCTACTAAAGCTGTGGACCCGGCTTTAGCTGCTGAGGCCGCAAACTTGGCTTCAGCCCCAGGAGCCAGCTACAACAGATAAAACCGCAAGCCCGCCAATGGCGGTGAACTCAGCACCACTCCCCCTACAGCTGATTGCAGTTGCCAGTTTGCAGGAGAACCTAGGAACAGAGTGGAAAGACTTGAGAAGTGTGGACACCTGCAGTGAGTGGGAAGGTCGGTCGCAAGTGCTGTCTGGAAAAGAACAGCCAAGGTAACACAATTCTTAGGCGACAAACTTTTACAGAAATTCCAAAATAGTGATCAGCCATGGAAGGTGGTTACCATGGTAACAGTATAAACTGTAAATCAGGTATAAGCCTCGGAACCACTCACAGCGCCACCTGGTGTCCAGAAAGTATATTGCAGTATGAATATATTCCTATGAAAGTTGATCCCTACAGCAGACATATAGATAAATATAGGTATATTTCTACACACAAGAATATTTTTGTAGTTGGTGGCTTTTTTTTTTTTTGGTTTTCGTGTTTTTTTGTTTGTTCGTTCTGTTTTTGTCTGTTTTTTCCTCACCATTTTCTTAGAGGAGATTTAGATAATTTTTTATTATTACTTTTTATATAAATATATTTTTTATTTCTATGTCTTCTAATTTTGATTTCTTCTTTCTTCTCATTTAACATTCCTAATAACACCACTTTTTTCTCTCTATTTTTTTCCTTTCTTTCAATTATTTTACGATTATCGCTATTTTTATTGCAGTTGTTCTTATATTGCTGTTGTCATGGCTGTTACCTGTATGTCTATGTGTTTCTGTCTATCTCTGTATCTATGGGTCTGTGTGCCTGGTAACCTTTGTATCTGTTTATTTGTTCATTTGGTCTCAACGAGCTTGGTGTTATGACCTGCAACTCTGAGCTCCTAACACTGCCCTCCACTCTCACTCCGTGATCTGGAGACCTGCACCCCCAGGAGTCCAGATTCCTGGGTGAACTCTCGAGAGGTGCAGACAGGACCTGGACTGCAGCTGGCCAGTGCTGACTCTGTAGCAAAGGAGCGAGAAGATGACGGTCGGCTAACAGGGAATTACACTGGAGAGAGGTGGTGCCCCGAGGTGCAGAGCAACAGCCGTCTTCAGCAATAACAAGGCCCACCCCCAGATATCCCATAGCCTCTCCTCCTATCTTCCTGGGCAACTAGATGAGGCCGAGCATCTTCTCAGATGGCAACCACCATGGAACAGACCTGGGACTGAAACACAGGCCCCGTGAGTAAAGGGTTTGCCTGAGGTGGCACTGACCTGGGTGGAACATGGGGACTAGAAAACACACCCGCAGAGCCGGGAAACTCCCAAGGTGGGGCTGATCCAGAGGACGGCTTGACTGAGCCTAAGATGCACCTGGCCCTCAGTGGATCACCAGCCTATAGACAAAGGAGGCCAAGAGGCTATAGCCAACAACTGATCATGCTGCAAATACAAACACACAGGACTAAAGACAGGGCTTGAGGCACAGGTTCTGGAAACTCAAATCAGCCTCTCCTCTGCAGAAGAAACTAACAGGGTCAGAAACAAACTCCCACAGGGTTGTTCTGTTCACCCAGGAACATAAACGAAGGGTGGGGCTGGAACTGAGTGAACACCTCCAGCATCCATCAAGTGCCCGAGGTTGACAGGCCACACCACCCCCTGCAGGATAAAGACAGAGAGTAGTGGCCTAGGCGAGCAGACACAGACTACCCTGTGACTTAGGCAGGTGCAAACCCCTGGAGTATCTGCTTACTGAAGACAACTGACTAGGTCACAGCCCTGTGGGGCTAGCAGCGACTGGGTGTGACACAGCTACAAGGTGGGGAAGGAGGCATCAATCTTCCCAGACTGATCTATTTACTGGGTGGCTCTTCCTGACTCCATGCAGCAATGGAGCAAGCCATTTTAGAGCAGTCACCAGACCCCTATGATCTACTTCCCAGGGACCTCTTGAACTCTCCCACCCGAGGCAGCTGCTGACTGAGACAATTGATTTGGACCTTTTGAACTGAGCCACTCACCTGGGAACTATCCAGGCGGTGCCCTGGGTGTGTGGTTGTAGGAAGGTTTGATTTTCCTTTTCCATTTGTTGCCTGTGGCGGGTGGGGTGACTTAATTGCTGGTATTTCTCCACAGCTGAGACTTCAACCCAGAGTAACTGTTTCACTAGGGTCAAATAGAAACCAGCTGAAAACAAGACAGAACCACTTAGCCCCTCTACACCAAACAGGGCCCCAGTTTCTCAGGCCACAGCACTGTACGGGTCCTCGAGAAAACACCAGGGGAGAATTCAAAGGGAGTAAAACAATCATGGGGTGGAATCAGCAGAAAAACTCTGGTAACATGAATAACCAGAATAGATCAACCCCCCCAAGGAAAGATACGGCAGATGTAATTGAAGATCCCATTCACAAACAACTGGCTGAGATGTCATAAATCAAATTCAGAATTTGGATGGCAAACAAGATTAACAAAATGGAACTAGGAATTCGTGGAGAAATTCAAAAGCTGTCTCAAGAATTTAACGAATTTAAAGACAAAACCACCAAAGACTTAGACACACTGAAGCAAGAATAAGGAGCCCTCAAAGATATGAAAAATCAGTAGAATCCCTTAGCAACAGAATGGACCAAGCAGAAGAAAGGATCTACAACATCGAAGATAAAGCCTTTGAATGCTCCCCAACTCTCAAAAAGGAAGAGCAATGGAGAGCAAAAATGGATCACTCTCTCAGAGATCTCTGGGATAAATCGAAGAAGGCAAATATCCGACTCATAGGAATTCCTGAAACAGATGAAGTGGCCTCACTAGGCACAGAGGCCCTTCTACATGAAATTATGAAAGAGAATTTTCCAGACATGCCTAGAGAACTTGAAATTCAGATAGCAGATAGCTTCAGAAACCCAGCACGACTCAACCCCAATAAGACATCTCTCAGGCATATCATAATTAACTTCACTAAAGTTAATATGAAGGAGAAAATTCTCAAAGTGGCCAGGTGAAAGAAAACTATTACCTTCAAAGGGAAGAACATTAGAATGACTGCAGATCTCTCTGCTGAAACTTTTCAAGCCAGAAGAGGGTGGTCATCAACGTTTCATCTCCTCAAGCAAAATAACTTTCAACCCCAGATCTTGTACCAATCTAAACTGAGTTTCATTTATGATGGAGAAATTAAATACTTTAATGACATTCATATGCTAAAGAATTTGCCATAACCAAACCAGCTCTTCAGGATATTCTCAGACCTATCCTCCATAATAACCAACCCAATCCTCTACTACAAAAGTAAACTCACTCAGAAACTTCTGCTCAAACTCCAACTTCCACAATGGCAAAAGGATTAAAAATGCCCACTGGACTTTCGAAAAACTCAATACCCTAAATTTCACCAAACTTATCAATACTCTCCATTAATGTGAATAGCTTAAACTGCCCTCTAAAGAGACATAGGTTAGCTGACTGCATACAAAAACTCAGGCCAGACATTTGTTGCATACAAGAGGCACATCTTAACTTAAAAGGCAAATACAGACTCAGAGTGAAAGGATGGTCATCCATATTTCAGGCAAATAGTAACCAGAAAAAAGCAGGTGTTGCAATTTTATTTGCAGATACAATAGGCTTTAAACCAACAAAAGTAAGGAAGGACAAGAATGGTCACTTCATATTTGTTAAGGGTAAGACTCAATATGATGAGATCTCAATTATTAATATCTATGCACCCAACCAGAATGCACCTCAATTTATAAGAGAAACTCTAAGAGACATGAGCAACTTGATTTCCTCCAACTCCATAATAGTCGGAGATTTTTACATTCCTTTGGCAGTGATGGATTGACCTCCAACAAATAGCTGAGTAAAGAAATTCTAGATTTAAATCTAACCATCCAGCATTTAGATTTAGCAGACATCTACAGAACATTTCATCCCAACAAAATTGACTACACATACTTCTCATCAGCCCATGAAACACACTCCAAAATCAACCACATCTTAGGTCACAAGTCTAACCTCAGTAAATTTAAAGGAATAGAAATTATTCCTTGCATCTTCTCGGACCACCATGGAATAAAAGTAGAACTCAGGAACAACAGGAATATGCATACTCATACAAAAACATGGAAGTTAAATAACCTTATTCTGAATGATAGCAGGGTCAGAGATGAGATTAAGAAGGAAATTACCAAATTTTTGGAACAAAATTAAAATGAAGACACAAATTATCAGAACCCCTGTGATAACACAAAGGCAGTCCTAAGAGGGAAATTTATAGTACTGCAAGCCTTCCTCAAGAGAATGGAAAGAGTGGAATTAACAACTGAATGAGACATCTCAAGCAACTGGAAAAGGAAGAACATTCCAACCCCAAACCCAGTAGAAGAAAAGAAATAACCAAAATAAGAGCAGATTGAATGAAATTGAAAATAAAATAATTCTACAACAGATCAATAAATCAAAAGGTTGGTTTTTTGAAAAGGTCAATAAAATAGATAAACCTTTGGCTAAGCTAACCAGGAAAAAAAGAGTGAAATCAAGAATGGAAGAAAAAGTACCCAATGTACTCACCCTTATTATGAAACTAATCTAGGACCTTCACATGAAAGTTATATCCCAGTTACAACCTAAGAAGAAGAAGAAGGGGGAAAGGGAGGGGATGGAGGGGGGAGGTAGTTGGAATGAGGGGGATTAATGGGATTACACCTGCGGGGTGCACCTTACAAGGGAATATGTGAATCCTAGTAAAAGTGGAATGTAAAGGTCTTAGCAAAATAACTAAGAAAATGCCATGAAAACTATGTTAACTAGTGTGATGAAAATGTGTCAAATGGTCTGTGAACCAAGTGTATGGTGCCCCATGATCATACTAATGTACACAGCTATGATTTAATAAAAATAAACTAATTAATTAATAAATAAAAAAGAAAAGAGAATAAAAATTTATAGTTATGATGTAAAAAAAAATGAATTCTTTGTTTTTCCCTGTGTTAGGAAGGGATTATTTGGTCATTTACTATTATGATGTCAGCCACAGGTTTGTTGTTGTTGTTGTTTAATAGATGCCTTTATAGGAGACTAAGTGCAGTGGTTCATGCCTGTAATCCCAGCACTCTGGGAAGCCGAGGTGGGTAGATCCCTTGAGCTCAGGATTTCAGGACCGGCCTAAGCAAGAGCGAGACCCTGCATCTACTAAGAAAAGTAAAAATAAATACTAGCTGAGTCTTGTGGTGGGTGCCTATAGTCCCAGCTACTCAGGAGACTGAGGCAAGAGGATCACTTGAGCCCAAGAGTTTGAGGTTGCTGTGAGCTATGATGCCATAGCACTCTACGCAGGGTGACAGACTTTGCCTCAAAAAAAAAAAATAGATGCCATTATTGGGTTGAGGAAATTCCCTTCTATTATACATTTGTTGTTTGCTCATTTGTTTCAGACCAATATGAGGGTACAATGTTTGCTTCGTTAGGTAAATTTCCTGTTGTAGTTGCGTTCCCACACCCAGATGCACTCCGGAGGTGTGCAATATGCCCTTACATTGTGCTCATTAGGTGGGCACACCCATCCCTCTCTCTCCTGTCCTCTTCCTCCTTCCCCACACCTTGAATTGAATTGAGTTTTTCTCTTGTGTGGGCATGTATTAGCTTATCTACTGGCTTCATATTAGTATTGGGTACACTGTATGATTTTGTCAAATGGTTTCTTTCTGTATTTATTGTCATGGTCATAATTTACCTTTTTTTAGTCTGTTAATATGGTGAATTACATTGATTGTAACATCATTTCAATATTTTAAAATAATTTTCTGATAAATGACCTAGGTCATGATATTATATGATATTATATTATATATTAAAAAGATATTATTCTTTTTGTATACTATATTTGATTTGCTAATATTTTGTTCTATATTTTTGCATCTATGTCTAGATTTTTTTGTAGTGGTGCTTTTTCTGGTTTTGGTAATGCTGGTCTGATAATGCATTTGGAAAGTGGTATTTTTTCTCTTTTGTTTTCTGAAAGTTTCCAAACAATTAGAATTTTTAAAAAATGTATTATAGAATTTACTAGTGAAGCAAACTGTGTCTGGAGTTTTGCTATACTGAAATATTCCAGTACATCCAATGGTTATTCAGTTATTCAGTGCTAACAGGAAATGAGCTATCAAGCTATGAAAAGAGATGGAGGAAATTGAATGCATTTCGCTAAGTGAGAGAAGCCAATCTCAAAAGGCTATATGCTATATGATCCCAACTATATGATGTTCTGGAAAAGGGGAAAACTGTGGAGATAGATAGTAAAAGAAACATTAGTAGTTGGTGGCGCCTGTGGCTCAGTCGGTGGGGCACCGGCCCCATATGCCAAGGGTGGAGGGTTCGGGCCCGGCCCCGGCCAAACTACAACCAAAAAATAGCCGGGTGTTGTGGCGGGCACCTGTAGTCCCAGCTACTCGGGAGTCTGAGGCAGAAGAATCGCTTAAGCCCAGGAGTTGGAGGTTGCTGTGAGCTGTGTGAGGCCATGGCACTCTACCGAGGGCAATAAAGTGAGACTCTGTCTCTACAAAAAAAAAAAAAAGAAATATTAGTAGTTGCCAGAGGGGCTACAGGGGTGGAAAGGGATGGTTTATATTAGCATCTGCTTTTGGTGTTGTGCATTGTATAGGTTTGGATAAACGAATAATGATGGATATTCATTATTGTCAGACTATTTTCACTACCCCAAAAAACCCATTCTGCTTCACCTCTTCCACCTTTACCAGACTCACCCACCTCCCTTCAGCACTGAATAATATTCCACTGTCTGTACATATCACTGTTTATTCATTCACTTACTACAGGACATCTGGCTGCTTCCAACCTTTGGCGATTATGAATAAAGCTGCTGTAAACATCTACATGCAGGTTTTGCATGAACATAAGTTTTCAACCAAGTTAGGTAGCCTTATATACTACCCAAAGCAATATACAATTTTAATGCAATCCCTATTAAAGCTCCACTGTCATACTTTAAAGATCTTTAAAAAAAAAATACTTCGTTTTATATGGAATCAGAAAAAACTTCTAATAGCCAAGACATTACTCAGAAATAAAAACAAAGCTGAGGAAGCATGCTACCAGACCTCAGGCTATACTATAAATCGATAGTGATCAAAACAGCATGGTCCTTGCACAAAAACAGAGAGGTAGATGTATGGAACAGAATAGAGAAGCAAGAGATGAATCCAGCTACTTACCATTATTTGATCTTTGACAAGCCAATTAAAAACGTTCAGTGGGGATTGTTGGCAAGATGGCAGCCGAGCAACAGCTTCCTTGCATCTGGGCACCGTGAGTCTGGGGAGATAGGACTCCAGGCATCTCTGGCTGGTGGGAACTGCCTATCATCACTCCTATGAGGATACAGGGAGTCAGCGAGAGACTTCTGGACCCCAAGAGGAGGACTAAAACAGTGGAAAACCGGCAAGTGGTCGCGTGTGTTCAATCCGTCTAAACCCGCCCACAACTGTAAGTTCAGTAGCAGTGAGACTGCAAACCAGAAAGGCCTTACCTATGAACTGTTTTGATGTCCTTGGGCTTGACACTGAGTTGAACGGCCTTGGGGAAGGCCTGAGCGGGAGTGCGGAGAAATTTGGCCATTGTCTAGGGCCCCAGTCTGAGCTGCTGAGCCAGACGGAGCTAATAGTGTTTGGCGGTGGGTCACACGGTACCATTGTCAGTGATCTGCCCCGGCAAGCTCCGCCCTCAGGGTCGCAGAGCTAGAAACGGGTGGGAGCTTGTAACCCAGCAACCAAGTAGCCTAAGGGTGGGGTCTGAGCCGCCTTGCAGCCCTAAACCTCAGGGGCAGAGTGAGACCGGTTTTGGCACACTGGGTAAGCAGATAGCCACTTCAGCAGTGATTCCAGCGAGAAAGCTGGGAAAGCTTCTGCTCAGCAAGTTTACAAGTTCAAAGTGCCTTTTAAGTGGGCTGAAGAGAGATTTAGGGTGTCTACCTGCTGGGGTTTGAGAAATCAGCAGCCTCCAGTCGTATCAGAACTGTGACTAACATCTCATACCCCAGAAGAACACGTGTTGCCCAGACAATATTCAATAACATATACAAACTGCTTTGTTTTTGGTTGTGTATTTTTTTCTTTTTTTTTTCTTTGGTTGTTTTTTTTTTGTTTGTTTGTTTATTTTGACGTTGTTGATGTTCTTTTGTTTTTTAATTTCAATCTTTTCCATACAGATCCCTTTTTCTTTCTCAAGAGGTAAATTATGACCATGACAATAAATACAGAAAGAAACCATTTCCTCTTAGAACTGGAACCAGAAAAGGTTGTCCTCTGTCACCTTTACTATTCAATGTAGTGCTGGAAGTTCTAGCCAATACAATTAGGCAAGACAAGGAAATAAAGGGAATCCAAATGGAAGCAGAGGAGGTCAAACTCTCCCTCTTTGCTGACGACATGATCTTATACATAGAGAACCCTAAAGACTCAACCACAAGACTCCTAGAAGTCATCAAAAAATACAGTAATGTTTCAGGATATAAAATCAATGTGCACAAGTCAGTAGCCTTTGTATACACCAATAACAGGCGAGATGAGAAGCTAATTAAGGACACAACTCCCTTCACCATAGTTTCAAAGAAAATGAAATACCTAGGAATATACCTAATGAAGGAGGTGAAGGACCTCTATAAAGAAAACTATGAACTCCTCAGAAAGGAAATAGCAGAGGATATTAACAAATGGAAGAACATACCATGCTCATGGATTGGAAGAATCAACATTGTTAAAATGTCTATACTTCCCAAAGCAATCTACCTATTCAATGCCATTCCTATCAAAGTACCTACATCGTACTTTCAAGATTTGGAAAAAATGATTCTGCGTTTTGTATGGAACCGGAAAAAACCCCGTATAGCTAAGGCAGTTCTTAGTAACAAAAATAAAGCTGGGGGCATCAGCATACCAGATTTTAGTCTGTACTACAAAGCCATAGTGCTCAAGACAGCATGGTACTGGCACAAAAACAGAGACATAGACACTTGGAATCGAATTGAAAACCAAGAAATGAAACTAACATCTTACAACCACCTAATCTTCGATAAACCAAACAAGAACTTACCTTGGGGGAAAGACTCCCTATTCAATAAATGGTGTTGGGAGAACTGGATGTCTACATGTAAAAGACTGAAACTGGACCCACACCTTTCCCCACTCACAAAAATTGACTCAAGATGGATAAAGGACTTAAATTTAAGGCATGAAACAATAAAAATCCTCAAAGAAAGCATAGGAAAAACACTGGAAGATACTGGCCTAGGGGAAGACTTCATGAAGAAGACTGCCATGGCAATTGCAACAACAACAAATATAAACAAATGGGACTTCATTAAACTGAAAAGCTTCTGTACAGCTAAGGAGACAATAACCAAAGCAAAGAGACAACCCACACAATGGGAAAGGATATTTGCATATTTTCAATCAGACAAAAGCTTGATAACCAGGATCTATAGAGAACTCAAATTAATCCACATGAAAAAAGCCAACAATCCCTTATATCAATGGGCAAGAGTCATGAATAGAACTTTCTCTAAAGACGACAGACGAATGGCTAACAAACACATGAAAAAATGTTCATCATCTCTATATATTAGAGAAATGCAAATCAAAACATCCCTGAGATATCATCTAACCCCAGTGAGAATGGCCCACATCACAAAATCTCAAAACTGCAGATACTGGCGTGGATGTGGAGAGAAGGGAACACTTTTACACTGCTGGTGGGACTGCAAACTAGTACAACCTTTCTGGAAGGAAGTATGGAGAAACCTAAAAGCACTCAACCTAGACCTCCCATTCGATCCTGCAATCCCATTACTGGGCATACCCAGAGGAAAAAAATCCTTTTATCATAAGGACACTTGTACTAGATTGTTTATTGCAGCTCAATTTACAATCGCCAAAATGTGGAAAGAGCCTAAATGCCCACCAACCCAGGAAGGGATTAACAAGCTGTGGTATATGTATACCATGGAATACTATTCAGCCATTTAAAAAAATGGAGACTTTACATCCTTCGTATTAACCTGGATGGAAGTGGAAGACATTATTCTTAGTAAAGCATCACAAGAATGGAGAAGCATGAATCCTATGTACTCAATCTTGATATGAGGACAATTAATGACAATTAAGGTTATGGGGGGGAAGCAGAAAGAGGGATGGAGGGAGGGGGGTGGGGCCTTAGTGTGTGTCACACTTTATGGGGGCAAGACATGATTGCAAGAGGGACTTTACCTAACAATTGCAATCAGTGTAACTGGCTTATTGTACCCTCAATGAATCCCCAACAATAAAAAAAAAAATGTTCAGTGGGGAAAATATTCCCTATTTAACAAATGGTGCTGGGTAAACTGGCTGGCAACCTGTAGAAGACTGAAACTGGACCCACACCTTTCACTGTTGACTAAGATAGACTTTCACTGGATTAAAGATTTAAACTTAAGACATGAAACTATAAAAATACTAGAACAGAGTGCAGGGAAAACTCCTGAAGAAATCAGTCTGGGCGAGTATTTTATGAGGAGGACCCCTGGGGCAATTGAAGCAGCTTCAAAAATACACTACTAGGACCTTATCAAACTAAAAGGCTTCTGCACAGCCAAGAACACAGTAAGTAAAGCAAGCAGACAGCCCTCAGAATGGGAGAAGATATTTGCAGCTTATGTCTCCGACAAACGTTTAATAACCAGTATCCACAGAGAACTCAAACGTATAAGCAAGAAAAGAACGAGTGATCCCATCGCAGGCTGGGCAAGGGACTTGAAGAGAAACTTCTCTGAAGAAGACAAGTGCATGGTCTACAGACATATGAAAAAATGCTCATCATCCTTAATCATCAGAGAAATACAAATCAAAACTACTTTGAAATATCATCTAACTCCAGTAAGATTAACCTATATTTCAAAATCCCAAGACTAGAGATGTTGGCATGGATGTGGAGAAAAGAGAACACTTTTACACAGCTGGTGGGAATGCAAATTAGTACATTCCTTTTGGAAAGATGTTTGGAGAACAATTAGAGAGCTAAAAATAGACTTGACATTCAATCCTTTAATTCCTCTACTATATATATACCCAAAAGACTAAAAATCACATTATAACAAAGATAGTTTTACCAGAATGTTTATTGCAGCCCAATTCATAATTGCTAAGTCATAGAAAAAGACCCAGTGCCCATTGATCCACGAATGGATTAATAAACTGTGTTATATGTACACCATGGAATATTATGCAGCCTTAAAGAAAGATGGAGACTTTACCTCTTTCATGTTTACATGGATGGAGCTGGAACATATTCTTCATAGTAAAGTATCTCAAGAATGGAAGAGAAAGTATCTGATATACTCAGCCGTACTATGAAACTAATTTATGGCTTTCATATGAAAGATATAACCCAGTTATAACGTAAGCATATGGGGAAGAGGGAGATGGAGGAGAGGTAGGGTGGAGGATGGGTGGAGGGAGGGTGATTGGTGAGATTACACCTGTGGTGCATCTTACAAGGGTACATGTGAAACTTAGTAAATGGAGAATATAAATGTCTTATCACAATAACTAAGAAAATGCCAGGAAGACTATAGTAACCAATGTGATGAAAATATGTCAAATGGTCTATAAAACCAGAGTGTAGTGCCCCATGATCACAGAGATGTACACAGCTATGATTTAATAAAAAGGAAAATTCTGATAAAATAATGGACAAAGTAGCACCAAAACTGTTGTAAATAGCAATTGAACACATGAAAAATATGAAACATTACTCTTTGGGGAAATTCAAATGAAATCTACAATGAAAAACCATTGTACTAATTTTGCTCTATGGGACATGGTAAAAAAAAGGTTTATGGCAAGGATAAAAAAGGGTGAAGTCCTTAGAAAATAATTTACTGCCAATACGTAGGAATTCATTGGATCAAAGGAAAACAGAGATGAGGACTCCTGGATGCTCAAGGTAGGTGGAATTAGCACGGACCAAACGGTGACTCAAATGAGAAGATGTTTGTACCATTCTCTGGTTTATATGATATATTATTTGATTATCTAATTAAAAGATATTTTAGAATGATGTGTGTATTTATTTCTCCCTCTTCCCCTTTCCCCATAAAACTTGGCAGATCTAAGTAGATATTCATTAATTTCTACTGAAATTAATTCTATTGAAATTCATGAATTTCTATTGAAATTAATTCATAATTTTAAACACAAAATAAAGGCAAATACAAGTGACATGATAGATTGTGCATGTTTATATAAAATATGAGAGTCCAATTATTTTTTTATGTTGACCACTAGTTACATCAAATTATAGAGATGGTGGTAGAGGGAGGCAGGTAATACACACTCAATTTCTCTGCTGATGGAGGTACTTCTGCAGAAAATTCTGCAAAGCACAGCAATAGTAATACACACATTATTCAGGGGCTCCATTTCCTATTTAAGGGCCAGGGCAGTGTAGATGCCCAGAGGAACCGTAGGTTTCTGTAAGAGTTTGTTGGCTTTGAAGTTCCTTGTTAATGCATTTCCATTTCATTTTCTATACTTGAAGGTGATTCCTGGAGGTTTTTGCCAGGAGCATTGTAAAAACAAGGTTTTATTTTATAGAAGATCTACTCTTCCTTTGCCCTTTTTAATATTTCCTGGCATTGTTCTTATTCTAAGATAAGAGAGCAGCATTTCAAAGAAGTCAATTAATTCTCCTGCTCAAGGTCACAGTCCCAGTCACTAAGCGGTTTAGTTGTTACTAGAAGGTAGGACTCAGTATTCAGAGGGAAGGAGTTGGCCACTAATCTATGCTGGGGTTTGGGGTGGGAACTTTAAGTTACAGTCCAGGTGAGTAAGTGACCCTTACAGGAGCAGATGTTTTAGCATGTTCAAACCTCAAGGTGTAAAGTGGTTAGGACTCAGAAAACATGGCTGGTTTTCAAACTGTGGATGCATCTCAGTGTGCTCTGCCATAAAAGAAGGCAAAGAGAGGTTTAAGCTCTTCACTCTCCAGAAAACCTGAGAGGTTCTACTTTTAACATGTCTTGAGGCCACGGGGAAATTTTTATTAAAAGAAGAATTGTGCTTGGCACCCGTAGCTAAGTGGTTACAGTGCCAGCCACATACACCAATGCTAGAGGTTCAAAACCTGCCTGGTCCTGCTAAACAACAATGACAACTGCAACAAAAAATAGCCAGGCGTTGACTGGTGGGTACCCATAGTCCCAGCTACCAGGAAGGCTGAGGCAAAAGAATCCGTTAAGCCCAAGTGTTTGACATTGCCGTGAGCTGCGACATCATAGCACTCTATCAAGGGGAACATAGTGAGACTGTCTAAAAAAAAAAAAAAAAAATTACATACACACACTCTCTTATCTCTGTGTTGTACACATGTATATGTTGCATATGGATATACATTGGACCATTGCATTTGTTAAATTTCATAATAGTGATTTTTTTCTGAATACTTACTCTTAGAATTATGAAACTTTCTTGGATTCAGAAGAACAGTCAATCAACCGCTAATAATTTTGATGACTATAGTAATATAATTTAGTGCTTGATATAAAGACAAGGAAAATATAATGTCAGCCTGTCTTTTGGAGGGAAAAAATGCCATTATTAATTTAGGTGCATGCATCATTGTTCAAATATGCAAAGAGGTGATGCATTATTCAAATATGCAAAAAAAGTGGTGCAGAGTTTTACAAAATGACTCAAAGCAAGTCCTGATGAGACTTTCATTCGTTTAAAATACTGTGTTCCGGGCGGCGCCTGCGGCTCAGTGGGTAGGGCGCCGGCCCCATATGCCGAGGGTGATGGGTTCAAACCCGGCCCCGGCCAAACTGCAACAAAAAAATAGCTGGGCGTTGTGGCAGGTGCCTTTAGTCCCAGCTACTTGGGAGACTGAGGCAAGAGAATCGCCTAAACTCACGTGTTGGAGGTTGCTGTGAGCTGTGATGCCACAGCACTCTACCGAGGGTGACAAAGTGAGACTCTGTCTCTACAAAAAAAAAAAAAACAAAAATACTGTGTTCCAATCACATCAATCCATATATTTCAGACTTCCTTAGTTCTCTTTAAATTCTTTTCAGACCTCATGGTCTGTGAGCAAAGCATACAACAAAAAATACAACCCCCTGTAGAGTTCAGCTCCAGTGAGATGAAGGAGACAGGTCTAGAGAGATTTTCATCAGAAGAACTAGACAACCCAAAGAACGTTCTCTTGGGTTTTGAATTCATTTCACAACTTGTTCTCTCTCTTTTTTTAATCTTTGTAAAATGTTTCTGGATTAATAAAAAAATCACTTGTTTACTGGATCGTATTCAATTTTAATCTGTGAGACCGACTGTCTCTATATATTAAATAGAAAGTTAATCTTCCTAACAAAAGTGTGCATTTCTTTCTACTAGGATAAGAGAGAATTTACTCTGTGACAAATTAAAATAGGCACTTTTCCTCTACTTGGAATCTTTTCATCTAATATGTAGACTATTCGTAGATCAATCTCTGGAATCTTCTCTTTCATTTTATATGCCTGCCAATTCATATTAATATAAGAAACATGGATAAATTCTTATTTACCAGAATAAGAGCAAATTTGTCCATCTTTTAATTATTTTTTTTTGGCTACTTCAATCATTCCAGGTCCTTATAATGCATGTCAAAAGCAAATTATTTTAGACCTTGAGGGAAAATTAACAATTAAAATTATTACGAGTACAATCCATAAATCTTGGACACTATTTTAAAGAAAAAAGATGCACTAAAATAGTCTTTGCAAAGAATATTTGCTGTGTCGTGTGCTCATATTACTAAAAACATTACTCTAACAAATTAAGGCATAGGACAATGGTGAGGACATTATGATGCAATATCATCAATAATTAATACTGAAGTACTCTTGCTGAGCTACAAAGTTACTTTGGAGATGCCTAGAAATCATAGATCTCATATCTGGATGAGAGCCATTGGTAGAGTCCACTGAACCAACTACCTGATTTTATAGTTGAGGAAATTGAGGACCAGAAAGAGATTTTCAAGGTTATCCAGAAATTTTCTAGTAAATTCAGAGCAAGGATCCAGGAATCTGTGTTTGCTCAGAATGCATGAAAAAGAGTAAAATGATCTGGGTTTTGTGTTATTTAATTAATGTTGGAAGGAAGGACGAGTTACTGCCCTTAACCTCCATGAGCTTTGGTTTCCAATCATACTAAGGGACATAATTGCCGCTACTTCCCAACATCGTTGTGAGGGCCATTTGAAGTAATCTTGTGGAAGCAGCGTGCACATACAGAGGTGTCACCAGTGGAACACTAAACGTGTGTGTTGGTATCTAAAAGGGGCCTGTCATTAATGGGCCCTGTGAGAAACCAGAGTCACTCTGCCCTATCAGGAAACACTTCACTCCTCACCAAGATTAAAAACGACTGATACAGATATCCCCTTGGTTGCTCAGATTGCTTTAAAAACAGGAAATTGGTTCTCACTAATCAATACTGACTCTAGCTCTAACTATAATTTTAATAGTTGTTTTATCTGTCTTGAATAGAAGTAGCAATACCACTGAAATCTGAGCTCATTCCATGTGACTTGGCATTTTTTTCTTAAAGCTATAACTTAGCCTGTTGGATAAAGGTTAATTGCGAACTGTGGAGAGCTAATGACACCACATTGATGAAATTACAGGACTGCTGATACAGAAAAGGCTCCTAACACACTGGGAGCTACAGTGAAGCTCTAAATAATAGTTATTGATTTGTTTCTCTGAAGGCCACTAAGTACCACAAACTACTCCAAAGAACAAAAATTATCCACAGGGTTTCCATTCATTTATAATTCATTGTTTAGCTTCCAATTTTCAAACTACCAATAGCCAGTTACAATTTTAATAATCATAATTTTAATGCGTTCTCAAAATACATGTTCTCCACGTGGGAGAAAGAGACACTGCCCATTATTCTATCAGTACCCTGCACTGAGTCGGACTGCCTCTGCTGGTGTGTGTTGTCAAGCTTAGTAAACAGGACACAGCTTCCAAACTTCATGACTTGAAGGCAAATAACGACCAAAAGAGTGGTAGATTCAAAGTATTCGAAAATAGCTAACTCCAGGAAACGCTTTGGATTCTTAGTTTCTAAGTTAGGCTTCACTCTTGTGTGACTTTGTCCCTAAAATTTACCTCCGCAACTTCTACCATCTGGCAGGGGGTGGAGACCCACTCACTCCCAGCGGGTGCGTTCCTCCAATATCATTGCCATCACCGTTAGCATATTTTGACTGAGAACATCAGACCAGGTTCTGTTGCTGGTTTACACCGTGTCATTTATCATATCTACCCCAGGAGCTCAGTATTACTATCTCCATTTGATACTCAACTATCCAACTGGAAATTAGGGAG
Organism: Nycticebus coucang; assembly: GCF_027406575.1. Taxonomy (NCBI): domain Eukaryota; kingdom Metazoa; phylum Chordata; class Mammalia; order Primates; family Lorisidae; genus Nycticebus; species Nycticebus coucang. The sequence goes on along the minus strand of NC_069803.1, from coordinate 9,354,836 downwards.
GTTAATAAGATCTCTTAAGGTCACAGAGCTGTTAATGTCAGAGCTGGGACCAGGCTTCTGCATTCTTGTAGTTTGTAACGGGGCTCAGAAAACAGTACCCCAAAATGAAGCCCTCAGAAACAAAAGGTTTTCTCTGCCCCTCTCTTGTCCTCCAGCCTCCCAGTCCCATCCTCCCCAGAGACTTAACATAGAAACTAGAATTGTTCTTCCCAAAATGGGTCAAGGCCAGGCATAAAACCTAAAATTATTCTGTGTAAAAATCGGCCAGAAAGAAATTGAGTACGGTCATGAGACCCACATTCCAGAGAGGGTCCTGCCCAGAAGAAAGGACACTATTCAAACAGGCCAAGAAGGATCCAGACAGAAAGGCTTTGCTGGGCTGCCCACTCAGTCTGTTAGCATTGGGTGTTACCCTTTTGTCCAGACATATTTCTTTTTTTATTTTTATTTTTATTTTTTTATTGTTGGAGATTCATTGAGGGTACAATAAGCCAGGTTACACTGATTGCAATTGTTAGGCAAACTCCCTCTTGCAATCATGTCTTGCCCCCATAAAGTGTGACACACACCAAGGCCCCCCCCCCGTCCGTCTTTCTGCTTTTCCTCCCCCCACATAACCTTAATTGTCATTAATTATCCTCATATCAAAATTGAGTACAAAGGATTGATGCTTCTCCATTCTTCTGATGCTTTACTAAGAATAATGTCTTCCACTTCCATCCAGGTTAATACGAAGGATGTAAAGTCTCCATTTTTTTTTTAATGGCTCAATAGTATTCCATGGTATACATATACCACAGCTTGTTAATCCATTCCTGGGTCCGTGGGCATTAGGCTGTTTCCACATTTTGGCGATTGTAAATTGAGCTGCAATAAACAGTCTAGTACAAGTGTCCTTATGATAAAAGGGTTTCTTTCCTTCTGGGTAGATGCCCAGTAATGGGATTGCAGGATCAAATGGGAGGTCTAGCTTGAGTGCTTTGAGGTTTCTCCATACTTCCTTCCAGAAAGGTTGTACTAGTTTGCAGTCCCACCAGCAGTGTAAAAGTGTTCCCTTCTCTCCACATCCACGCCAGCATCTGCAGTTCTGAGATTTTGTGATGTGGGCCATTCTCACTGGGGTTAGATGATATCTCAGGGTTGTTTTGATTTGCGTTTCTCTAATACATAGAGATGATGAACATTTTTTCATGTGTTTGTTAGCCATTAATCTGTCGTCATTAGAGAAAGTTCTATTCATGTCTCTTGCCCATAGATATAAGGGATTGTTGGCTTTTTTTCATGTGGATTAATTTGAGTTCTCTATAGATCCTAGTTATCAAGCTTTTGTCTGATTGAAAATATGCAAATATCCTTTCCCATGTGTAGGTTGTCTCTTTGCTTTGGTTATTGTCTCCTTAGCTGTACAGAAGCTTTTCAGTTTAATGAAGTTCCATTTGTTTATTTTTGTTGTTGTTGGAATTGCCATGGCAGTCTTCTTCATGAAGTCTTTCCCCAGGCCAATATCTTCCAGTGTTTTTCATATGCTTTCTTGGAGGATTTTTATTGTTTCATGCCTTAAATTTAAGTCGTTTATCCATCTTGAATCAATTTTTGTGAGTGGGGAAAGGTGTGGGTCCAGTTTCAGTCTTTTACATGTAGACATCCAGTTCTCCCAACACCATTTATTGAATAGGGAGTCTTTCCCCCAAGGTAAGTTCTTGTTTGGTTTATCAAAGATTAGGTGGTTGTAAAATGTTAGTTTCATTTCTTGGTTTTCAATTCGATTCCAAGTGTCTATGTCTCTGTTTTTGTGCCAGTACCATGCTGTCTTGAGCACTATGGCTTTGTAGTACAGACTAAAATCTGGTATGCTGATGCCCCCAGCTTCATTTTTCTTACAGAGAACTGCCTTAGCTATACGGGTTTTTTTCCGGTTCCATACAAAACGCAGAATTATTTTTTCCAAATCTTGAAAGTATGATGTTGGTATTTTGATAGGAATGGCATTGAATAGGTAGATTGTTTTGGGAAGTATAGACATTTCAACAATGTTGATTCTTCCCATCCATGAGCATGCTATGTTCTTCGATTTGTTAATATCCTCTGCTACTTCCTTTCTGAGGAGTTCATAGTTTTCTTTATAGACGTCCTTCACCTCCTTCGTTAGGTATATTCCTAGGTATTTCATTTTCTTTGAAACTATGGTGAAGGGAGTTGTGTCCTTAATTAGCTTCTCATCTTGACTGTTATTGGTGTACACAAAGGCTACTGACTTGTGCACATTGATTTTATATCCTGAAACATTACTGTATTTTTTGATGACTTCAAGGAGTCTTGTGGTTGAGTCTTTGGGGTTCTCTAAGTATAAGATCATGTCGTCAGCAAAGAGGGAGAGTTTGACCTCCTCTGCTCCCATTTGGATTCCCTTTATTTCCTTGTCTTGCCTAATTGTATTGGCTAGAACTTCCAGCACTATGTTGAATAGTAAAGGTGACAGAGGACAACCTTGTCTGGTTCCAGTTCTAAGAGGAAAAGCTTTGAGTTTTACTCCATTCAGTAAAATATTGGCTGTGGGTTTGTCATAGATAGCTTCAATCAGTTTTAGAAATGTGCCACCTATGCCTATACTCTTCAGTGTTCTAATTAGAAAAGGATGCTGGATTTTATCAAATGCTTTTTCTGCATCTATTGAGAGGATCATGTGATCTTTATTTTTGCCTCTGTTAATATGGTGGATAATGTTTATAGACTTGTGTATGTTAAACCAGCCTTGCATCCCTGGGATGAAGCCTGCTTGATCATGATGAATGACTTTTTTGATGATAAGCTGTAATCTATTGGCTAGGATTTTGTTGAGAATTTTTGCATCTGTATTCATGAGTGAGATTGGTCTGAAATTCTCCTTTTTGTTTGGGTCTTTTTCTGGTTTTGGAATCAGGGTGATGTTTGCTTCATAGATTGTGTTGGGGAGGATTCCTTCTTCCTCAATTTTTTGGAATAATTTCTGCAGTACAGGAATAAGCTCTTCCTTGAAGGTTTGATAGAATTCTGGAGTGAAGCCATCTGGACCAGGGCATTTTTTGGTTGGAAGATTTTTTATTGTTTCTTTGATCTCAGTGCTTGAAATTGGTCTGTTCAGGAGCTCTATTTCTTCCTGGCTGAGTCTAGAGAGAGGGTGTGGTTCCAAATATTGATCCATTTCCTTCACATTGTCAAATTTCTGGGCATAGAGTTTCTGGTAGTATTCAGAGATGATCTCTTGTATTTCTGTGGGATCAGTTGTTATTTCCCCTTTATCATTTCTGATTGAGGTTACTAGAGACTTTACTTTTCTATTCCTCGTTAGTCTGGCCAATGGTTTATCTATTTTTTCATTTTTTCAAAAAACCAACTCCTTGTTTCATTAATTTTCTGAATGATTCTTTTGTTTTCAATTTCATTGATCTCTGATTTGATTTTGGATATTTCTTTTCTTCTACTGAGTTTAGGCTTAGATTGTTCTTCTTTTTCCAATTCCATAAGATCTCTTGTGAGATTGTTGATGTGCTCTCTTTCTGTTTTTCGAATGTAGGCATCTAAAGCGATGAATTTTCCTCTCAAAACTGCTTTTGCAGTATCCCACAGGTTTTGGTAGCTTGTGTCTTTATTGTTGTTATGTTCAAGGAAGTTAATGATTTCCTGTTTGATTTCATCCTTCACCCATCTGTTATTCAACAGAAGATTGTTTAATTTCCATGCCTTTGGGTGGGGTCGAGCATTTTTGTTAGAATTGAGTTCCACCTTTAGTGCCTTATGGTCTGAGAAGATACAAGGTAAAATTTCAATTCTTTTGATTCTGTTCATATTTGTTTTGTGTCCCAGGATGTGATCAATTTTGGAGAATGTTCCATGGAGTGATGAGAAGAATGTATATTCTTTGTCTTTGAGATGGAGAGTTCTATATGCGTCTATCAAGCACAGTTGTTCTAGGGTCTCATTTAAATCTCTTATATCCTTCTTTAATTTCTGTTTAGAGGATCTGTCCAGCTCTGTAAGAGGAGTGTTAAGGTCCCCTGTTATTATGGTAGTATCAGATATCATATTGCTCAGACTGAATAAGGTCTGTTTCAAGAATCTGGGAGCATTTAAATTGGGTGCATAAATATTTAGAATTGAAATGTCTTCTTGTTGTATTTTTCCCTTGAGCAATATAAAGTGACCATCTTTGTCTTTTTTGACTTTAGTTGCTTTAAATCCACATGTATCTGAAAATAAGATTGCAACTCCTCTTTTCTTCTGAATTCCATTTGCCTGAAAAATTGTCTTCCAACCCTTGACTCGGAGCTTTAATTTGTCTTTTGAAGCCAGGTGTGTTTCTTGCAGACAGCAAATGGATGGCTTGTGCTTTTTAATCCAGTCAACCAATGTATGTCTCTTCACTGGGGAATTGAAGCCATTAACATCTATTGAGATAATTGATAAGTGTGGTAGTATTCTATTCATCTTATTTGGTGAGAGTCCATTGCTTAGTTTTATCTTTTGCATCAGTGTGGAGGTTAGGTTCTGTCCTTTAATTTCTGCGTTCTTACTTTGCTGCTGATCCATTGTGGTGGTCAGTGTGCAGAACAGGTTGAAGTATTTCCTGTAGAGATGGTCTTGTTGTGGCGAATTTCCTCAATGTTTGTATATCCGTAAATGATTTGATTTCTCCGTCAATTTTGAAGCTTAGCTTAGCAGGGTACAGAATTCTGGGCTGGACATTGTTCTGTTTAAGTAGATTAAAGGTAGACGACCATTGTCTTCTTATTTGGAAAGTTTCATTAGAGAAGTCTGCGGTCAATCTGATGGATTTGCCCCTGTAGGTCAAGTGGCGCTTACTCCTGGCAACTTGCAGAATCTTTTCTTTTGTCTTGACTTTGGACAGGTTCATCACAATGTGTCTTGGAAAAGCGCATTTAGAGTTGAGGCAATCTGGGGTCCGATATCCCTCTGAAAGCAGTGTGTCAGAATCTTTGGTGATATTTGGGAAATTTTCTTTTTTAATATTCTCTAGTATGGCTTCCATTCCTCTGGGGCATTCTTCTTTCCCTTCTGGAATTCCTATAACTCATATGTTGGATCGCTTCATAAAGTCCCATAATTCTGACAGTGAACATTCTGCTTTCTCTCTCTTCTTTTCTGCCTCTTTTACTATCTGAGTTATCTCAAGAACTTTGTCTTCTACCTCTGAAATTCTTTCTTCTGCATGGTCTAACCTGTTGCTGATACTTTCCATTGCATCTTTAAGTTCCCTAATTGACTGTTTCAGTTCCTTCAGCTCTGCTATATCCTTTTTATAGTCTTCATATCGTTCATGTCTTATTTGATTCTGTTTTTGGATTTCCTTTTGGTTATTTTCCACTTTATTAGCAGTTTCCTTCATTGTTTCCATCATTTCTTTCATTGTTTTCAACATGTGTATTCTAAATTCCCTTCCTGTCAGTCCTAACATTTCTTTATAGGTGGAATCCTCTGCAGTAGCTACCTCATTGTCCCTTGGCGGGGTTGTTCTGAACTGGTTCTTCATGTTGCCTGGAGTTTTCTGCTGATTCTTCCTCATGAGTGATTTCTTTTATCTGTTTCGTTGCCCTAATTTTCCTTTCACTTCCTCTTGCTCTTTAAGTTCTCATGCCTGTAGACTAAGGGTTATAGGACCAGAAGGGTGAGAAGGTTGAAGAGCAAAAAAGGGATGAAAGAAAGGGGGACCAAGTGATAAGAAAAACATAGAAAAATAGAGAAAGGAGAGGGGGTGGGTAAAAGGAATATTGACAAAAAGAAGAGAGGCACAAAAAGAGGGAGACAGTGCAATATAGGTGTACAGTAGGGTACTTTGATACAACCTTAAAAAAACCCCACCATCTGGGGGTGCCCAGTTGGGTGGTTCCCTTGATGTCAGCAGCTCTTTCCTAACCTGATCAGACACAGTACTCCACCTCCACCAAGTAGAGAGGAAAGACAAAAATGCTATAAATCAAACCAAAACAAGCAAACAGAAAACTTTACGGGATAAAATTGGGTGGAAAACCAAATAATAGCGGTAGAAACACTAACAAAAATGAAGTTGTAATTATTGAAATAGGTAGCAATGGGAAATTATAATTAAACTAGAAAAATTGATAATGAAAAAGGATCTGTATGGAAAAGGTTGAACTTGAAAAAACAAAAAAAAATCAACAACATCAAAATAAACAAAAAAACCCAACCAAACCAAAAAAACAAACACAACCAAAAACAAAGCAGTATGTATATGTTATTGAATATTGTCTGGGCAACACGTGCTCTTCTGGGGTATGAGATGTTAATCACAGTTCTGATATGACTGGAGGCTGCTATTTTCTCAAACCCCAGCAGGTAGACACCCTAAATCTCTCTTCAGCCCACTTAAAAGGCACTTTGCGCTTGTTCACTTGCTGAGCAGAAGCTTTCCCAGGGAAGTGCTTATCACTGGAATCACTGCTGAATTGGCTATCCACTTACCCTGTGTGCCACAACTGGTCTCCCTCTGCCCCCGAGGGTTAGGGCTGCAAGGCGACTCAGACCCCACCCTAGGCTACTTGGTCGCTGGGTTACCAGCTCCCACCCAATTCTAGCTCTGTGACCCTGAGGGCAGAGCTTGCCGGGGCAGATCGCTCACAATGGCTGCCTGTGACCCAGAGCCCAACACTATTAGCTCCGTCTGGCTCAGCTGCTCAGACTGGGGCCCTAGACAAAGGCCAAAGTTCTCCACACTCCCGCTCAGGCTCTCCCCAAGGCAGTTCAGCTGAGTGCCAAGTCCAAAGACACCAAAACAGTTCATAGGTAAGGCCTTTCTAGTTTGCAGTCTTGCTGCTACTGAACTTACAGTTGCGGGCGGGTTTAGACGGATTGAACACACGTGACCACTTGCCAGTTTTCCACTGTTTTAGTCCTCCTCTTGGGGTCCAGAAGTCTCTCGCTGACTCCCCGTATCCTCTCAGGGGTGATGATAGGCAGATCCCACCAGCCAGAGATGCCTGGAGTCCTATCTCCCCAGACTCACGGTGCCCAGATGCAAGGAAGCTGTTACTCGGCTGCCATCTTGCTCCTGTCCAGACATATTTCTACAGGGCTCCCCATACTTTGTCGACCCGAAACATAAACACGAACAATTTCTTTGCATCTTCATTCTGAAGTCTCCTCCTTATACACATCAAATAAATTTGTGTGTCTTTTCTCTTATTAATCATTCAGGCTCGTGCCAGTGATATTTTGGCAAACCTTCAGGTGATGGAGGCCTCGGTCCCTACAGCTAACCAAGGCCACAGTCTGAAAAATATTCCTCCCTTCTACTTGCCCAGCTTCTGCCCCAAGGATCTGGATTTTTCAGACTTAGATAATCTGTTTCATATAAAACTTGTTTAGACCACCTAAGAGATCCAGACCCAGTCCTCTGTGTTATTTTAGTAAATATGTTAAAAGGAAAAACTATTTCTCTAAACTCATAATGTTTCTGACACCAAATGCGTAGGGATTCCACACCCAGAAATTCTCTGCAGATACCAACTGATTGGTTTACAGTTTAGTTTAATTTCGACTCTGAGTACTGGGAGTTGGTGTGGATTCCCTCAGGTTAAGGACTCCATACCACAAGATGCTCCCCTCCCCAGATGCCTGTGGCAAGCAGTGGGTTTCCAGATCACTCCCTATCCCTTTTGGCTACAAATCAGAGGTTCCCACAACTCCCTCCTCAGTTTCCACAATTAGCTGTAACTGCTTACAGAACTCAGAGAAACCCTTCACCTACTATTACAGGTTTGTTAACGTTTATGAAATGACACAACTGAACAGCCATTTGAAGAGTTACTTTACGCAATGTCTAGAAGGGTCCTGAGGTCACTTCTGACCCTGTGGACATAGGGTATGCCATGTTCCTGGCACGTGGCTGTGTTCACCAGCCTACAAAGCTCTCTCAGAAGGACTTTATGGAAGTTATATCACATGGGCATCACTGATGAAATCATTGACCATTCAATATGCAGCCTCTCTCCCCAGAAGTTGGGGGAGTAGAGCTAACTCTAAGTCAACTCATTTGGCATAAACTCAGCTTAGGTTGCTGAAGAGCTCATTATAAATCACAAAAGCCCTCCTGTCACCCTTGTCATTAGGGAAGGGTTTTAGAAGTTCTATGCCAGGAACCAAGGGCAGAGACCAAGTACATATTGTTTGTTACATTACATTTTACTATAGGAATCATTTCAATGTTTCGTATAAACGTGGGTCACCTATTAAGACTGTTCACTTACACCTAGTCATACAAAAATATAAGGGAGGTAAGAGCATTGATTTGTAGGATCAAAGAGGAGGAAATAATTTATAATTTAAGGGAATCAAGGTAAAGCAGGTGACGTTTAAACTGAGCCTTCTCCTCTTTCTTTACATATGAGGGTGTCCAGAAAGTATCCATCCATCATTACTATTATTTTTCGTCTTACATGGCTGGATACTTTCCAGACAGCCCTCATATGCCCTAAGGGATTCAAATCTATTCTTACTCCCAAGATGTTAGAAATTTGTCATTCTGCTAAGTTTGGAAAAGAACCAAAATTATGTGAGTATTCCAAATGAATTATGAAAGTCTGCGGACAGATTAATTAAAAGGTCTTTGTAAAATGGAGCCAAACTTCACCATTTTAGATCTGTCACTTGGACACTTTGAAGAGCTCTTTCATGAACAGATGTGGTCAGTGGCAGTGACTGAGTGAGAAGAAACAGAGAACAAAAGGCAACACTCCTAAGTAGGAGCTATTTCCCAGCCTTCAGCTTCACCATAAGAGAAATCAGAAAAGTAGACAATTGAGACTGCACACACAACTTTCACATTTACATGAATGAATTCTTTAGTGGATTTTTCTAAAAGTTCTCCCCTAGCTGTCTTCAGTTCCTCTTAGCACTAGTGAGAAGGAAAAAATTGCTGCTGTCATGAAAACACAGAATTCTCAGGTTAGCTGTGACTTTATTTTTAACCTACTTTACTGTCATTTTCTCTCTCTTTTTTTTTAAATCCAGGTAGATCTTGTCTCCCATTTATTTGGTTTCTTTTCTTTTTTTTTTTTTTATTGTTGGAGATTCATTGAGGGTACAATAAGCCAGGAAACACTGATTGCATTTTTTAGGTAAAATCCCTCTTGCAATCGTGTCTTACCCCCAGAAATTGTGGCACACACCAAGGCCCCACTCCAGCTCCCTCCTTCCCTCTCTCTGCCTTCTTTTCCCCAGCCCTCCCTCCTTCTTTCTCTCTCTGCTCTCCCCTTCCCTCACCCCCACCATAATCTTAATTGTTGTTAATTGTCTTCATATCAAAATTGAGTACATAGGATTCATGCTTCTCCATTCTTGTGATGCTTTACTAAGAATAATGTCTTCCACTTCCATCCAGGTTAATACGAAGGATGTAAAGTCTCCACTTTTTAAATAGCTGAATAGTATTCCATGGTATACATATACCACAGCTTGTTAATCAATTCCTGGGTTGGTGGGCATTTAGGCTGTTTCCACATTTTGGCGATGGTAAATTGAGCTGTAATAAACAGTCTAGTGCAAGTGTCCTTATGATAAAAGGATTTTTTTCTTCTGGGTAAATGCCCAGTAATGGGATTGCAGGATCAAATGGGAATCCTAGCTTGAGTGCTTTGAGGTTTCTCCATACTTCCTTCCAAAAAGGTTGTACTAGTTTGCAATCCCACCAGCAGTGTAAAAGTGTTTCCTTCTCTCCACATCCATGCTAGCGTCTACAGTTTTGAGCTTTTGTCATGTGGGCCATTCTTGCTGGAGTTAGATGGTATCTCAGGGTGTTTTTGATTTGCATTTCCCTAATAGATAGGAATGATGAAGATTTTTTTCATATGTTTCTGTCATCTTTAGAGAAGGTTCTATCCATGTCTCTTGCCCATTGATATATGGGATTGTTGGTTTTTTTCATGTGGATTAATTTGAATTCTCTATAGATCCTAGTTATCAAGCTTTTGTCTGATTGAAAATATGCAAATATTCTTTCCCATTGTATAGGTTGTCTATTTGCTTTGGTTGTTTCTCCTTAACTGTACAGAAGCTTTTCAGTTTAATGAAGTCCCATTTGTTTATTTTTGTTGTTGTTGCAATTGCCATGGCAGTCTTCTTCATGAAGTCTTTCCCCAGGCCAATATCTTCCAATGTTTTTGCTATGCTCTCTTTGAGGATTTTTACTGTTTCATGCCTTAAATTTAAGTACTTTATGCAACTTGAATCAATTTTTGTGAGTGGGGAAATGTGTGGATCCAGTTTGAGTCTTTTACATGTGGATATCCAGTTCTCCCAACACCATTTATTGAATAGGGAGTCTTTTCCCCAAGGTATGTTCTTGTTTAGTTTATCAAAGATTAGGTGGTTGTAAGATGTTAGTTTCATTTCCTGGTTTTCTATTAAAGTCCAAGTGTCTATGTCTCAATTTTTGTGCCTGTACCATGCTGTCTTGACCACTATGGCTTTGTAGTAGAGCCTAAAATCTGGTATGCTGATGCTGCCAGCTTTATTTTTATTGCTAAGAACTGCCTTAGCTATACAGGGTTTTTTCTGGTTCCATACAAAATGCAGAATCATTTTTTCCAAATCTTGAAAGTACGATGTTGGTATTTTAAAAGGAATGTCATTGAATAGGTGGATTGTTTGGGGAAGTATAGGCATTTTAACAAAGTTGATTCTTCCCATCCAGGAGCATGGTATGTTCTTCCGTTTTTTAATATTCTCTGCTATTTCCTTTCTGAGGATTTCATAATTTTCCTTATAGAAGTTCTTCACCTCCTTGGTTAGGTATAATCCTAGGTATTTCATTTTCTTTGAAACCATGGTGAAGGGAGTTGTGTCCTTAATTAGCTTCTCATCTTGATTGTTATTGGCGTATACAAAGGCTACTGACTTGTGGACATTGACTTTATATTCTGAAAAATTACTGTATTTTTTGATAACTTCTAGGAGTCTTGTGGTTGAGTCTTTGGGATTCTCTAAGTATAAGATCATGTTGTAAGCAAAGAGGGAGAGTTTGACCTCCTCTGCTCCCATTTGGATTCCCTTTATTTCCTTGTCTTGCCTAATTGTATTGGCTAGAACTTCCAGCACTATGTTGAATAGCAAAGGTGACAGAGGACAACCTTGTCTGGTTCCAGTTCTAAGAGGAAAAGCTTTGAGTTTTACTCCATTCAGTAAAACATTGGCTGTGGGTTTGTCATAGATAGCTTCAATCAGTTTTAGAAATGTGCCACCTATGCCTATACTCTTCAGTGTTCTAATTAGAAAAGGATGCTGGATTTTATCCAATGCTTTTTCTGCATCTATTGAGAGGATCATATGATCTTTATTTTTGCCTCTGTTTATACTGTGGTTAACATTTATGGCCTTGCATATGTTAAACCAGCCTTGCATCCCTGGGATGAAACCTACTTGATCATGATGTATGACTCTTTTGATGATAAGCTGTAATCTATTGGCTAGGATTTTGTTGAGAATTTTTGCATCTATATTCATGAGTGAAATTGGTCTGAAATTCTCCTTTTTGGTTGGGTCTTTTCCTGGTTTTGGTATCAGGGTGATGTTTGCTTCACAGAATGTGTTGGGGAAGATTCCTTCTTCCTCAATTTTTTGGAATAATTTCTGCAGTACAGGAATAAGCTCTTCCTTGAAGGTTTGATAGAATCATATGGTCTTTGGTTTTTAATTTGTTTACATGCTGAATTATACTTGTAGATTTACATATATAGAACCAGCCTTGAGAACCTGAGATAAAACCAACTTGGTCATGATGTATAATTTGTTTGATGTGTTGCTGGATTCTGTTTGCTAGGATCTCATTGAATATTTTTGCATCTTTATTCATTAGTGATATTGGTCTATAATTTTCTTTACTTGCTGGGTCTTTTCCTGGTTTGGGGATCAGGGTTATGTTTGCTTCATAGAACATGTTGGGTTGTCGTCCTTCTTTTTCTACATTTTAGAACAGGTTGAGTAATATAGGTACTAATTTCTCTTTAAAGGTTTGGTAGAATTCTGACGTGAAGCCATCTGGTCCCAGGCTTTTCTTTTTAGGGAGGTTTTGTATGGTTGATGCTATTTCAGAACTCAATATGGGCCTGTTCAATATTTCCACTTGATTCTAGCTAAGTCTTGGAAGGTAATGTGCTTCCAAGTATTGGTCAATTTCCTTCAGATTTTCATATTGCTGAGAATAAAGTTTCTTTTAATATTCATTAAGGATTTTTTTAATTTCTGAGGAGTCTGTTATTATTTCATCTTTGTCATTTCTGATTGATGAGACTAGAGATTTTACTCTTTTTTTCCTGGTTAGGTTAGCCAAAGGTTTATCTATTTTATAGACCTTTTCAAAAAACCAACTTTTTGATTTATTGATCTGTTGTATAATTCTTTTGTTTTTGATTTCATTTAATTTTCCTCTAATTTTGGTTATTTCTTTTCTTCTACTGGGTTTGAGTTGGAATGTTTTTCCTTTTCCACTTGCTTGAGATGTCCCATAAAATGGTTAACTTCCTCTCTTTCCATTTTCTTGAGGAAGGCTTGCAGTTGTATAAATTTCCCTCTTAGGACTGCCCTTTGTGGTATCCCAGAGGTTCTGATAATTCGTGTCTTCATTTGTGTTTTGTTCCAAAAATTTGGCAATTTCCTTCTTAATCTCATCTATGATCCAGGTATCATTCAGCATGTTATTTATCTACCATGATTTTGTATGTTTATGTTGTTACTGAGTTTAACTTTTATTCTATGTTGGTCCGAGAAGATGCAAGGAATAATTTCTATTCCTTTAAATTTACTGATGTTACACTTGTGACCTAGGATGTGATTGATTTTAGAGTATGTTCCGTGGGATGATGAGAAATATGTCTATTCAGTTTTGTTGGGATAAAATGTTCTGTAGATGTCTGTGAAATCCAAATTTTGGATGGTTAGGTTTAAATCTAAAATTTCTTATCTCAGCTTCTTATTGGAGGATCGATCCAACACTGCCAAAGGAGTGTTGAAATCTCTGACTATTATGGAACTGGAGGAAATCAAGTTGCTCATGATCTAACAAGTCTGTTAGAGTTTCTCTTATAAATTGAGGTGAATTCTGGTTGGGTTATAGATATTAATAATTGAAATCTCAACATATTGAGTATTACCCTTAACAAATATGAATTGACCATTCTTATCCTTCCTTACTTGTGTTGGTTTAAAGCCTATTGTATTTGCAAATATAATTGCACCTTTTGCTTTTTTCTGATTACCATTTGCCTGAAATATGGATGACCATCCTTTCACCCTGAGTCTATATTTATCTTTTAAGGTAAGATGTGAGTCTTGTATGAAGCAGATATCTGGCCTGAGTTTTTGTATCCAGTCAGCTAACCTGTGTCTTTTTAGAGGACAGTTTAAGCCTTTCACATTCATGGAGAATATTGATAAGTCTGGTAAAATTGTGGGTAACGTGTTTTTCTAATGTTAAGTGGACATTTTTAATCCTTTCACCACTGTGGAAGTTGGAGTTTGATCAAACGTTTGTGAGCAAGTTTACTTTTGTGGTAGAGGACTTGGCTGGTCATTATGGAGGATAAGTCTGAGAATATTTTGAAGAGCTGGTTTGGTTATTGCAAATTTCTTCAACATATGAATGTTACTAAAGTATTTAATTTTTCCATCATAAATGAAACTCAGTTTAGCTGGATACAGGATCTTGGGTTGAAAGTTATTTTGCTTTAGGAGATTAAAAGTCAATGACCACCCTCTTCTGGCTTGAAAAGTTTCAGCAGAGAGATCTGCAGTCATTCTAATATTCTTCCCTTTGTAGGTAAAGGATTTCTTACATTTGGCTGCTTTCAGAATTTTCTCCTGAATATTAACTTTAGTGAAGTTAATTATGATATGCCTCATGGATGTCTTATTGGGATTGAGTTGTGCTGGTGTTCTGAAACTGTCTGTTATCTGAATTTCAGACTCTCTTGGCATGTCTGAAAAATTCTCTTTCATAATTTTATGGAGAAGGGCCTCTGTGCCTTGCGAGGCCACTTCATTACTTTCAGGGATTCCAATGAGACAGATATTAGCCTTCTACGAATTATCCCAGAGCTCTCTGAGAGAATGATTCACTTTTGCTCTCCATTCTGTTCCTCTTTGAGAGTTTGGGAGCATTCAAAGCCTTTGTCTTCAATGTCAGAAATCCTCACTTCTGCTTCCTCCACTCTGTTACTGGTATTCAACTGTATTATTCAGATCTTTGGGGGCTGCAAATTCTTGCTTCAGTGGGTCTAAATCTTTGGTGGTTTTGTCTTTAAATTCATTAAATTCTTGAGACAACTTTTGAATTTCTACTCGCATTTCTATTTCTGACTTTTGAATTGCTTCTCGAATTTCTAATTCCAAATTTTCCTCCATTCTATTAATGTTGTTTACAATCCAAATTCTGAATTCAATTTCTGACATCTCAGCCAGTTCTTTATGAATGGGATCTTCAGTTACATCTGCCATATCTTTCCTTGGGGTGGGGGGGTTTGACCTACTCTGTTATTTATGTTACCAGAGTTTTCCCACTGATTCCGACCCATAATTATTTCACACCATTTTATTTTTCCTCTGGAGCTTTGTCGAGGACCTGTACAGCGCTATGGCCTCAGAAACTAGGGACGTGTTTGGTGTGGTGAGGCTAAGTGGTTCTGTCTTGTTTTCAGCTGGTCTCTGTTTGACCCTTGTGAATCAGTTACTCTGGATTGAAGTCTCAGCTGTGGAGAAATACCAGCAATTGAGTCACCCTGCCCCTGCACAGGCAATAATTGGAAAAGGAAAATCAAACCTTCCTACAAGCACATACCAAGGGTACCACCTGAATAGTCCTCGGGTGATTGGCTCAGTTCAAAAAGTCCAAATCAATTGTCTCAGTCAGCACCTGTCTCAGGTGGGAGAGTTTAAAAGCTCTCTGGCAACTGGATCGCAGGGTTCTTGCAACTACTCAGATATGGCTTGCACTGGTGCTCCATGGAGTTTGGAGAACCCACCCAGCAAATAGATCAGTCTAGGAAGGTTGATGCCTCTTTCCCCATGTTGCACCTCTGTCACACTCAGTCACTGATAGCCCCGCCAGGCTGTGACACAGTTGCCTGTAGTGAACAGATACTCGAGGGGTTTCACCTGCCTGAATCACAGGGAAATCTATTTCTGTTCAGCCAGGCTGCTGTACTATGCCTCTGTCTAGCAGGGGGAGGTGAGGCCTGACAACCTCAGGTGCTTGATGGAGGCTGGGGGGTGTTCACTCAGTTCAAGCCCCATCCCTGATTGAAGTTACTGATAGAACAGAACAGAACAACTTTGCGGGAATTTGTTTCTGTCCCTGCTAAATTCCCCTGCAGAAGAGAAGTTGTTTTCAGTTCCCAGAGCCTACACGTCAGGCCCTGTCTTTGCTCCTGCAGGTTTGTATTCAGTGAGCTGTCAGTTCTAGCCACCTGTCTTCCTTTGTCTATAGGCTGGCGATCCCCTGAGGGCCGGATGCGTCTTAGGCTCAGTAAAGCGGTCCTCTGGGTCAGGCCCTCCTCTGCGTGTGCGTTTCTAGTCCCCACTCCACCCAGGCCAGTACTGCCTCAGCAAACCCTTTACTCACGGGGCCTGTGTTTCCATCTTAGATCTGTTCCATGGTGGTTGCCACCTGAGTAGATGTCTGGACTCCTCTGGTTGCCCAGGGAGACAGGGTTTTGTGGCTTTACAATATCTGGAAGTGAGCGCTATTGTTGCCAAAAGACGGCTGCTGCTCTGCACCTTGGGGCACCGCTGCTCCAGCGTGGTTCCCTCTCAGTGGACAGTCCTCTCCTTACTCCCATGCTGCAGAGTCAGCACTGACCAGCTGCAGTTTAGGCCCTGTCCATGCTCCTCAAGGAATCACCCAAGAATCTGGACTCCTGGGGGACAGGCCTCCAGACCTCAGAGATTGGAGGGGAGTGCTGGGAGCTCAGAGTTGCAGGTAGAGCATATATACAGTTTTATACAGTTTTGTGCCTGGTGGGAGAATGCCATGGCACCCTAGTAGGGGAGGTAGGTCCAGTTTTTAGAGGGTCTCTCCCATGGAGTGTAGTGGGAGGACTTTTGAACTCTGCTTGTTTGTTTGTGGGGCATTCCGAGCCATTCTCATGGGGGAGGGGACTCCTATCTGCTTGGTGATTGATTTTATACCTTTTGTTTGTATCCTTGGGGTTGCAGCTCACCTCAGTGGGGTTGATGTGCATTCTTCAACCTTCTCTCTTGGTGCAACTCTAATCCACCAGGTTACTTACTAAATTTCTGTCCTTTAACTCTCCTTCTGGATGGGAGCCTCTGTGGAAAGCTGGCTTCAGTCAGCATCTTGTCTCCGCCTTCCCGTTATGTTCTTGATCTAGAAGACACCTGGAGTAGAGGGTGTGGAAGCCTTCAAATCCTCTCACATCCTCATGACCCATGGGTTCTGCTGATTTTCATTGCTCACTCACTTGCATTTTGGACCCACCACCAATCGATCACCAACTTGGGAGAAGTGCTCTGGCTCCTGCTGATGGCTACGGAGAAAGCCCCACTGCTCATGCATGTGCTCTCACGCCTTCCTTCTGTTGATATTTGTTTTGTGCCCTAGGATATGATCAATTTTGAACAATGTTCCATGGGGTGATAAGAAGAATGTATATTCTTTATCTTTGGGATGGAGTGTTCTATATGTGTCTATCAAGCACAGTTGTTCAAAGGTCTCATTTAAATCTCTTATATCTTTGTTTAATATCTGTTTAGAGGATCTGTCTGACTTTGTCAGAGGAGTATAAAGTCCCCTGTTATTATGGTATTATTGGATATCATATTGCTCAGACTGAGTAAGGTCTGTTTCAGAATCTGTGACCATTTAAACTGGGTGCATAAATATTTAGAATTGAAATGTCTTCTTGTTGTATTTTCCCCTTGACCAATATAAAGTGACCATTTTTGTCTTTTTTGACTTTAGTTGCTTTAAATCCATATGTATCTGAAAATAAGATCGCAACTCCTCTTTTCTTCTGACTTCCATTTGCCTGAAAAATTGTCTTCCAACCCTTGACTCAGAGTTTTAATTCGTCTTTTGAAGCCAGGTGTGTTTCTTGCCGACAACAGATGGGTGGCTTGTGTTTTTTAATCCAGTCAGCCAATCTATATCTCTTCAGTGGGGAATTCAAGCCATTAACATTTATTGAGGTAATTGATAAGTGTGATAGTATTTTATTCATCTTCTTTTGGAAGAGTTCATTGCTTTGTTTTATCTTTTGCATCAGTGTGGAGGTTAGGTTCTGTTCCTTAATTTCTGAGTTCTTACTTTGCTGCTGAGCCATTGTGATAATCAGTGTGTAGAAAAGTTTGAAGTATTTCCTGTAGAGCTGGTCTTGTGGCAAATTTCCTCAATGTTTGTATATCCGTAAATGATTTGATTTCTCCATCCATTTTGAAGCTTAGCTTAGCAGGGTACAGAATTCTGGGCTAAAAATTGTTCTGTTTAAGTAGATTAAAGGTAGATGACCATTGTCTTCTTGCTTGGAAAGTTTCATTAGAGAAGTCTGCAGTCACTCTGATGGATTTGCCCTTGTAGATCAACTGGTGCTTACTCCTGGCAGCTTGCAGAATCGTTTCTTTTGCCTTGACTTTGGACAGGTTCATCACAATGTGTCTTGGAGAAACTAGGTTAGAGTTGTGGTGACCTGGGGTCCGATATCCCTCTGAAAGCAGTGTGTCAGAATCTTTGTTGATATTTGGGAAATTTTCAGTTATAATATTCTCTAATATGGCTTCCATTCCTCTTGGTCATTCTTCTTCCCCTTCTGGGATTCCTATAACTCATATGTTGAAATGCTTCATATAGTCCCATAATTCTGACAGTGAACGTTCTGCTTTCTCTCTCTTCTTTTTTGCCTCTTTAACTGAGTTATCTCAAGAACTTTGTCCTCTACCTCTGAAATTCTTTCTTCTGCATGATCTAACCTGTTGCTGATACTTTCCATTGCATCTTTAAGTTCCCTAATTAACCGCTTCAGTTCCTTCAGCTCTGCTATATCCTTTCTATATTCTTCATATTGTTCATCTCTTATTTCATTCTGTTCTTGGATTTCCTTTTGGTTATTTTCTACTTTATTAGCATTTTCCTTCATTGTTTCCATCATTTCCTTCATTGTTTTCATCATGTGTATTCTAAATTCCCTTTCTGTCATTCCTAACATTTCTTTATAGGTAGAATCCTCTGCAGTTGCTACCTCATGGTCTCTTTGATGGGTTTCTCTGGACTGGTTTTTCATGTTGCCTGGAGTTTTCTGCTGATTCTTCCTCATGAGTGATTTATCTGTTTCCTTGCCCTAATTTTCCTTTCACTTCCTCTTGCTCTTTAATTTCCCATGCCTGTAGGCTAAGGTTTCGATGAGTCCTTTTGGTACAGGACCAGAAGAATGAGAAGGTTGAAGAGCAAGAAGGGATAAAAGAGAGAAAGAATGAAAAGAAAATAGAGAAATGAGAGGGGATGGGTAAAAGGGAATATTGACAAAAGGAAGAGAGGCCCAGAAAGAGGGAGACAAAGCAATATAGGTGTACAGTAGAGTACTTTGACACAATCTTTAAAAAACCCCAACCTCTGGGTTGCCCAGTTGGGTGGTTCCCTTGAGGTCAGAAGCTCTTTGCTAACCTGATCATACACAGTACCCCACCTCCACCAAGTAGAGAGAAAAGACAAAAATGCTATAAATCAAACCAAAACAAGCTAACATAAAACTTTACGGAATAAAATTGGGTTAAAAAACAAATAATAGGGGTAGAAACGCTAGCAAAAATGAAGCTCTAATTATTGAAAATGGCAGCAATAGGAAATTGTATTTAAAATAGAAAAATGGAGAAAGAAAAGAAAGAAAAAAAAGAAAAGAAAAAATCTGTATGGAAAAGGTTAAAATTAAGAAACAAAACAACAACAAAATAAACAAAAAACAAACAACAACAACAACAAAAAAAAAAAACAACCAAAAAGAAAGCAGTATATATATCTTGTTGAATATTGTCTTGGCAACAGGTGGTCTTCTGGGATATGAGATGTTAATCACAATGCTGATATGATTGGAGGCCTCTGTTGATTTCTCAAACCCCACAGGGTGGACACCCTAAATCTCTCTTCAGCCCTCTTAAAAGGCACTTTAAACTTCTAAACTTGGCTAAGCAGAAGCTTTCCCGAGAAAAATGCTTGTCACTGGGATGACTACTGAAGTGGCTATCCCCTTACCCAGTGTGCCAAAACCAGCCTCACTCTGCTCCTGAGGGTTAAGGCTGTAAGGCAGCTCAGTCCCTACCTCTAGGCTGCTCAGTCACTAGGTTACTAGCTCCCACCCCATCCTTGCTCTGTGACCCTAAGGGTGGAGCTTGCCAGGGCAGTTCTCTCACAATGGCTCCCTGTGGCTCACAGCCAAACACTATTAGCTCCATCTGCCTAAGTGGCTCAGTCTGGGGCCCCTAGACAATGCCCAATGTTCTCCGCACTCCTGCTCAAACTCTCCCCAAGGCAGTTCAACTGAGTGTCATGTCCAAAAACACCAAAACAGTTCACAGGTAAAGCCTTTCCAGTTTGCAATCTCGCTGCTGCTGTACTTACAGCTGCTGGCAGGATTAGACAGATTGAACACACATGACCACTTGCCAGTTTTTCCACTGTTTTTGTCCTCCTCTTGGGTTCCAGAAGTCTCTCGCTGACTCCCTGTATCCTCAAAGGGATGATTATATGCAGATCCAACCAGCTAGAGATGCCTTGAGTCTTATCTCCCCAGACTCACGGTGCCCAGTTGCAGGGAAGCTGTTACTCGGCCACCATCTTGCTTTCACTCCAGTTTACTGCCATTCTCATGTCTTGAAGGACACAAAGGTCCAATGAAGTTAAGTGATGGGACAAGATGCCAAGGCCACATAATGACTGAGCCAGGACTGCAACTCATTTCTTCTGGGTCTTGATTCACTTCCCTTTCAGCCCCACCTTGGATTCTCCATCACCCTACACCCTCTCATAGTTCAGTACAGGCAGCTGAAACCACCACATATTCCTCTCATCCCTCACGCAGTCATCTAAGCCACATGAGTCAAGAGATCACAGGGGAACATAATTCTGTTTTCACCATGGGTCCACTGTATGCATTTTTATTTTACTACTTTATAGGCAATTCTTCACCGAAAGACTCATATCTCTCAAAATGATCCCTGCCTGCAGAAATCCAGAGACCTTGCTCATGGGTTTCCATAGAAACAGTTTCTGAAAACAAAAATTTTGACTCAGTTTTGGCTGTCTGGCTGCGTGTGTCCTCCAACTTTTTGTTGGGGGTTGGCTCCCCTGGGGCTACTGTAAATACTCTTTTCCGGTTACTATAGTCCTCAACTTACTGCTACTACGGTCACTTCCGGGATCCTTCAGAAGGAAATTACAGGAAGTGTCATCAGAGGAGATTTGAAACTCTTTTTCTCTGCCCAACAATGCAGAAGCCCACATGAGAAGTTTGCTAACTTTACCTTACTTTGCTA
The DNA here is from genome assembly GCF_027406575.1 of Nycticebus coucang. NCBI lineage: Eukaryota > Metazoa > Chordata > Mammalia > Primates > Lorisidae > Nycticebus > Nycticebus coucang. The sequence goes on along the minus strand of NC_069803.1, from coordinate 9,334,292 downwards.
AATGTATAGGCTTGAATTCATTCATTGAATTTTACATTGTTACCTTTCGCTAGCTAGAGACAACTTCCACTACTCATGGCTTATTGGTTCCAAAGGCCGGGACAGGCCCTATGGAGTATTTTAGGGTACTCTGAGTCACCTTGGTGTTTCCTCTAATGTCCTTAAAAATAATAGGTACTTGTTCAAAAAGCCAAAGTCCTGAACCCTAACTGCATCTAACCTCCCAAGTCAAAATTAACATTTTCATCTTTTCCAGTGATTTTAATGCACCCCCAATTTTAAGACCTTCTGCTCCAAAGATAGCACATATAGAACTGAGGTAAATTTTATTGATAAGCTGTCAAATCTTGCTACTCAAAACGTGTAGTTCACAAACCAGCCTCAGCCTCACTTAGGAGCTTGTTAGAAATGTAGACTACCCCCACACCAAATCTACTGAATTAGAACTTGCATTATGGTAAGATCCCCTGGTGATTCTATGCACAATAAAAATGGAGACACACAACTCCAAGAGATTTTTGCCTGAAAAGTTAGAAAACAAGGGTCAAATTCATTTCTCTTTCTTAAATCACTTGGGTAATTGCCACTTTCTTCCCTTGCCTTTTATAAGATAGTTGGAGCATTAGGCAAAAGCCATTTTTGAGAGTATTTCAAGAGATGCCAGGTTCCTCAGGGCTGCCTGAGTAACTCCTGTCTTACAGCAAATTCTCAGAGCACCAGCTTACAAAGATGACAGCCTCCGGGCAGTGTAGACAGCTGCTCCAGGCAGGAGAGCTTGCCTGGGGAAAGACCAGACAATGTCCTTCTTACCCCAAATCCTTGAGTCTGATTGAAGGTTAATGAGTTAAAGCTCTACTGTGGATTTATTTTCCTATTTATTCACTGAAAAACTTGAGTAAATTCTGAATATTAATCCCAATGAAGAGAATCCTAAATGGGTCTAATTTTTATAGCAACACAGCCTTTCAAGGCTGGACTGTCTTCTCCTCCTGTTCAATTACAATTTCACCCTTTTCTCCAATGACATCAGTCATCAGCCAACTTTGTTTCATTTTACACACACCTGTTTTTTATGGTCTAGTGGCCACAGGGGACTTCAGGTAGGAAATACTTTTCCATTTACTGGCTTTATTGTGAGGACTTGAACAAACCATTTAACTTCTGTAGATCCTGTTTGTTTGTAAGATGGAGAAGATGATGGCCTGAGAAAACTGTTTGGTGTCAGGGTTGGTTTGGGGTTTTTTAATATAAAATGGAAATCTTTTTGAGAATACTTTCAGAGCTATACAGTATATTACAAATGTGATTTTTTTTTTTAATTTAAACTGATGAACATTGAGTCACGACTGACAGATTTCCATTTCAGTTGTTCTAACTGTTGTCTGTGGGCCAGGCTGCATGCAGATTTTTTGAGGACTGTTTTGGTTATCTGTGGTGTTGGATACCATGAAAGGTATGCACAGACCTTTTCTTTGCTCATCAGCTTTTGTTAGTGTTTCTGTATTTAATGTCTGGTCCAAGACAATGCTTACTCTTCCAATGTGGGGCAGAAAAGAAAAAAGTTTGGACACCCCAGTTAAACTCTCTGGTGTGCTCCTTTGTGTGGCCCACAGTCATATCGAATTCAGATCTCATGCTAATGCCTGTATTGCCCTTCCAAACCCCACCTTTGCATGCTCAATTTGCCATGCTTTATCTTTGTTCTCCCAGCCAGGCTTCTGCAATGTAACACCACTTGTGCCAATGCAGCCACTGACAATACATTTTGGAAATGAGATCCTTCGTCATGCTGGATCAGACTGTTCCCTGAAGTCTAGGCACATTTCTGTGAGCCTACTCCACTCATTATTTATGGATGGATCTGCTATCTAGTCAATCAAAAAGGGAGGAAGTGATATTACAGTTGTTCCTGGTTCCAGGAATAGTTAGACCTTACGTGACTACAGTAAAATATCAAAACAAGAACATGACATTGGCACAGTGGATAGTTATAGTTCTATGCTGTTTTGTCACATGCACAGACTCACAGTCAAGTTACATACCATACACCATCAGCATGACCTTCATCGACCCACCATCCACCCACCATCCTGAACCCTAACTTGTTCTCCATCACTATAAAGAATGTTATATAAATGGAATTATTTATTAAGGGACTTCTTAGATAGACTTTTTTTTTTGTCACTCAGCACAATACTCCTGAAATATAATTGATATGTTAAGGATCATATCTGTCATTTTATTTTTTATTTTATTTTCCATTGTTTTAGTTCCTGTTTTTATTTCTTTATCTTGCATTCATGTAGGTGAGTTGAACTTTGGCTTGAGTTCTATTTCAATTAATCTATAGGGTTTTGATGTATATTCTTTTGTCCTGTGAATTCTGCTTTGACAATGAAATATAATTCGAAAACTAAAAGCCAAGGGAACTCTACCCTATTTACCCAGAGTTTGAATTTTTTGTTTTTCTTCCCTCCCGATGTGGCAATGTCTCTCATTTTGTTTGTCTTGTTTTGTTTTTAGGCTGATCAAGTGAAGCAGTGGAAATGGAGACAGACGAAGGAATCTGTAACTGGTTGCCATCAGGCAATTACTTGTAAACACCACTGCACTCAGATGAGCCTTTTTTCCCTCCTCAAGGACTTTTATTTTTATCATTTTCTGTTTACAGAATTATTTGGCCATTATTTTAAGCTAGATATGTTGAAAACAAATTCTTGTAGATTTTCTTCACCTGAGATTGTTTTAATTTCTTCTTTATTCCTCAAAATCATTTTTACCAGCTGCATTGATAGAATTCTGGGTTGCCAGTTCTTTCCTTTCAGCATTTGAAAGATATTTTACAACTTCCTCTAGCCTCCATGTTTCTAATGAGAAATCTTCCACCATTCAAATGTTTTCCCCTTGTAAGTAAGGTGTCATTTTTCCCTGGCTGCGTTCAAGAGATCTGTTTGTCTTTAGTTTCCAGATGTTTGATTATACTATGTTTTGGCCTGGATTCCTTTGCGTGCATCCTATCCAGGTTTTTTTTTCAGCTGAAAGGTTTATGTAGGTTTATGTCTTTTATCAAATTTGGGGAAATTTCAGCTATTATTTATTTCCTCAAATACTTTTTCAGGCCTATTTTATTTCTCCTCTCTTTCTGAGTCTCTGATGACACAAATTTAGATCTTTCACTATAATCAGACCTTTCTCTGAGGTTGTGTTCTTTTTCTCTCTCCCAAGTAGCTGGGACTACTGGTGCCTAGCACAATGCCTGGCTAATTTCTTCACTTCTGGTAGAGACAGTAATGCCTGGTTTTGAATTCCTAAGCTCAAGGGATCCTCCTTCTTCCACCTCCCAGAGTGCTAGGATTGTAGGTGTGAGCCACCACCCCCAGCTGAATATTCTAATTTTCTAACCTCTCTCAGCATCTCCACAAGCAAGGACTACAGAAGGCAATATGCCATGTGTTCTAGAAAAGCACGGGATGTGGAGTAAGAATCTAGTTTGGAGCTTTTATGTGAGTAGTTATGTGACTTTGATCAAAAACAGGACTTCATAGAACCTCAGTGCTTCAGCTGAAGAAAAAAATAATTGTATTATTGTAAATAGCTATGTGTGAGGCTCTGTTCTAATATATTAATTATTAATTTATTTAGACCTCTTAGCAGCCCTTTCATGAGAACTATGATTAGACTCTTTATGTTGATAGTTCATTAGAACTATGATTAGATCCTTTCATGTTAACTATGATTAGTTAACGTTGTAACACTGAGACACAGGGGTGCTGAATAACTCGCCTTGGATCTTCTAGCTTAGGAGCAGAAGAGCTCAGATTTGAACCAAGGCACTCTGACTCTAATTAAATTAAAACCTGTTTTTACCTGTTTATATCTTATCATGAATAAGGTGCCCATTATAGGTCACTCTCTCTGAACTCTAATAATAATTCTTCTATTTCACAGAGTGTGAAGTTCAAACAAAAGTTTATAGACGTGCCTTATAAAAGGTGATTTGCTGGCCAAATACAATGTATTGTAGTTCTTATTATGATGTTTCATCATTTCCTAAATCCCTCCAGACCTTTGGTTCACATCTTCTATTCTGCAGGGATATTTAGTCAGGTTCATTTTTTTTTACTAGAAATGCTCTTTCTCCAATTAACATGGCTCGTCTTCTGTGAATCATTCTTCATGTTGAAACCTTAGCATCTTCTTCCTAATTCTTCCTTTCTGCTCATTTCTTCTCTTACTGTCAACCTTTTCTATTTGGGGCTTACATTCTCAGACTTTATGATAATGAACACATCCTGCTTATATCTGCTGGATTCCATTACTTTGCTAAGATAGCATATGGGAGTTTCAGACCTGGGTTAATTTTTTTGTAATCGTCATTCATCTTTTCCTTCCAGAAATGACATAACCTTTCAATGCTTCTACAGGGCTCTATATCATTGTATGGGGCTTCAGTTTCCTTTTGCAGAGATAATTTTGAGCAGTTCTACAATTTTCTTCAATATTAACCAGTGCGTCAACCAATGCATTAACCAATGCATTCCTAATTCTATATGATATCAGCACATTGTACCCCATAAATTCATTAATGTATACATTATGTATGTGTTTATGATTTAATTTAAAAAAGATTTAAAAAATAAAAAAGGAGAAATAAATTAGTTCAGCAAATACTCATTTAACATATGTTATATGACAAATTCTATACAAGATGCTGTGGTTCAAAGATTAGTTTCACATACTTCTCAGTACTAACAGAAATGACAAACTTCTAAAGTTGCTACCAGATTGTTGGTCCTTGTAAGGAAAATTTGTTCTGCCTGAATTGATAAATTTCCACATCTTTCTTTCATGCATTTTGAACACTCTAAACTCTGGAGAGAAAACAAAGGGAGGCATGGGGGAAAAGAGAGAGATCTATAAGTCAATATCGCAGCATACTTGAAGAATTCTAATGCTGAGAAATCCACCGGATTGGATAATCAGAATAAAATTTACTTAAAATGAAAATCATTTTATTTAACAGTTTGATAGAAACTTTAAAATAACTATATTGAGTATATTCAAGGTAGAAACAAAGGCATAATGCCATCTTAAAAGGAATATAAAGTCATAAGACAAATGAAATAAAATCAACTGGATCAATTGATTGGAACAATTAGTTAGAAAATTTGAACATCAGGCGGTGCCTGTGGCTCAAGGAGTAGGGCGCCGGTTCCATATGCCGGAGGTGGCGGGTTCAAACCCAGCCCCGGCCAAAAACCACACACACACACACACACACACAAAAAAAAAAAAAATCAAAAAAAAAAAAAGAAAATTTGAACATCAAACATATTTATCACTAAAATTTAAAACTGCAATAAATGGGGTAAATTCTAAACTAGATTCTTAAAAGAGCTAACTGGTGCATTTGGAAAATTCCATTGAGCTGCTTCTCCAGAATGTGGCATAGAGAGTCTTTTTGAAGAGAAGTTAAGAGAATGGAAGACAGAGACTCTCAAAGAGCTAATATAGGCAAAGAATGGAAAGAATGATAGCATGCTACTTTTGAAGAACTGATTGCTAAGAATATTCCAAAATTGATTTAAAAGCAAATTTTAGACAACAACTTACTTCGATGACCAAACCGGAAATAAAAATAAAGCCCCACTTGGTCACCTAGTGAAAATGCATAACATCCAGCATAAACAGAAAATCATACAAGTTAGTAAAATTTTTTTTAAGGGTATTGACAGATGGATAGTAAATTTCTCATCAATATCAATAACAAAATCACGAGACAATGGAGTGGTATCTTCCAAGTGCTACATGAAAATAACATTCCATCTAGAGGTTTGTATCGAATCACAGTATTCTTTAATGTTTAGAGCAAAATCTCATACAAAGACCAAAAATTATATACTAACAAAGTTTAGAAGATTGTTTGAAAAAACATAAAAGCAATCACAGACTTTTAAAAAAATTGTTTATAGCTTTTTTGGTAGATACACATCGGTTAAATTAGGTTTTGCCTAAAGCTGTCTCCTTATGTATTTTATGCTCAGCCTAAAGCTTTCTTCATAAATAATTAACTACATCCCAAGTTGATGTGTAAAAACAGTGACAGTAGCCCAGTAGCTGAGCTCAGCTGAACTTCAGCTGCAGGCAGCCAGCAGTTTAAAGAGGTTCACAATGTCGACACTGAACTATACCCACTCCAGCTGTTTCTGCTGTATCTGACCATATGACAGCCACGAAGTCCCTCTCCTTCTATTCTAGCCCTAGGGACTGCCCAAATCATGAGTCTCTCTTTGCTCTGTTGAGATCTGTTAAATTTAATTGATCTGAAGTTTTTCTTTGAACACATTTTTATGGTGACAATTATAAATGATTGAATGGTATATCAGGGTGGTCTTCCTCCTACCCCTATACATTTGGTTTCTTTTCCCAAGGCACCAGTCTTTTCAGTTTCTTATCTTTCCAAGTTATTCCAGGACTATATAAGAGTCTGCATATGCAGGTTGAATATCCCTTATCTCAAAAGCTTGGGACCAAAAGCATTTTGGAATTTGATTTCATTTTTTAATTTTGGAGTACTTGCATACACATAATTAGATATCCTGGGGATGGGACACAAGTCTAAATATTAAGCTCATTTATGTTTCATTTACACCTTATATACATAGCTTAAAGACAATTTTATATAATAGTTTTAATAATTTTATACGGGAAACAAAAGTTTAAGTTCAGCCTAAATTAGGTTTCTTCATAATGTGATGAACTCTACCCAAACTGAACCCCAGACATAGGTTCACAGTGACCTCAGGTCATTTTGATTGTGACTTGTCATGTGAGTGACAGGTATGAAATCTTTCTCCTGTGGCATGCCATTGCTCTAAAGTTTCAAATTTTGGAGCATTTTAGATTTTAGATTTTTTAATTAGGCATGTTCAACCTGTATTTTGTATATAGAGAGATATTCTTCAAATAGTGGCATACTATATATCCTTTTCTACACCTTTTCACTTAAACACATGATATGTACAAGATAGGAGGTCATAGCCACACTCAATTTTTCTTTCAATTATTCCTGCATATGGCAGAGACTAAAAAATTGGAAGGGGCTGTACCGAACTTGGTGATCTTAAAAATCACTCTGATCCTGCCCATTGTAACTGTTACTTCACAGAGTCCCTTATGTTCAAACAGCTGGTCCACAGGTTAGCCAGCATTTACTCGGGCAGGTCCTAGGTGATGTCATAATCATAAGTAATCATAGTTTATTTACATGGCCATTTTAAGAACAATAAAAATATATCTTTGATACTACATCTCAGGTTATGAACTAATCTCTTATAATTGGTAATATCTAGAGGCCATATTAGTAAAAAAGGACTGAAACTTTTAGAAGGAAGAACTTTACTTTCTTTGAGAGTTAGAAACACTGTGATCTTCCGCTATCAAAGCAAAGTGGCTTTGCTTCAGAAATGGATCTTCTTCCTGTTTCAGCTGATTTTGTGTTGCTGTAACAGAATACTTGTCACTGCGTAGTTTGCAAAGAAATAATGTTTATTTTTTATTTATTTTTTCATGTTTATTTAGCTCACAGTCCTGCAGGCTGGGAAGTTCAATAGCATAGACCTAAAGCTAGAGCAGCTTCTGGGGAGGGCCACATGAGGGGTCAAAACATGGCAGAGAGAGTGAGCAAAACTTACTCTTTGTTTGTTTTCAAAGATGGGGTCTCACTATGTTGCAGGCTGGAGTGCAGTGGCTAGTCACAGACTCAAACTCCTGGGCCTAAATGATCCTCTAGCCTCACCCTCATCAGTAGTTGGGACTATAGGCACTACCGCTACATTAGGCTCCAAATTTCACTTTTATAACAACTCCCTCTTTCAATAAACAATCTAGTTCTGTGATATCTATCCACATTCAGGAGAGGGCCTTAATCTATTCACGAGGGATGTGCCCCCCTGACCCAAACACCCGTCACGAGGCCCCACTTCCCAACAGTGACACGGGGATCAATTTCAACATAAGTTTTGAAGGTGAAAAACCCCAAACCATACCAATTCCCTCTTCAGAAAAATTTTGAAGGCTAGAACGTCATGGCTGGCAATCTCATCATGCCAAACTATTTTTTTTTAAGTACCTCGGGTTTGTTGCGCTTGTTTGTTCTTTGAAGCATTTTCCCATTCTTCCCCCACCCCCGCTCCCATTAAAGTATCTTTGGGGACCATTTTAACATGTGACACACACTTGCTTGCCTTAAGCTGAGGACTTCTAGTCAATTTTAGGGAGAATTCTTGTGGAAACAAGAATTATAAATTCCAATGTGAGTGAGATTACATCATTTTGACACAAACTTTTCCTGTTCGATGAACATGTCAGTAAGACCTTCTGAAAGTGATTTAATATTGCTTCATTCTTTCTGGTAAAATCTGGAAAACAAGCCTATTGAGGGTACCGTCTGCCAAAAGTCTGTCCCAATCTTCACTGGTAATTATATACAGAGATTGAGTTGGCCAAACAGATCTTGGCAAATTTGGGGTATTTCTTCGTTAAAGATATAGGCTTCCACCATGGTTTGCCCCAAACAATGTCTGAAATTTAAACAAGAAAATAAAAATAAAAAGAAGATATCTATGACAATCAATGAAAGGTTTTTGATAAGCAACAATAAATCAATAATGACTTCTGAAATCACAATTGTGTCCAGCCACACAGAGATGGCACACAGCGCTAACATCTCATGCCAACCACAGTCAGTGAGCAGGGCCTCCCCAGAGTGCTGTGTTAAAATGACTCTGAAGCCTCATACATGCTCCATGAAAGAGTATGATTGTCCCGAAGCAGTGTCTGACACTAGCAAAGACCCAGGAATAGTGGTTTATGTCCTGAAGTTATCACCTCTGTGCCAAGAGTTCAATTTTAACAAGAAACAGTGAAGAAATTCACTATGCCAGAAAGTTCCAATCTGAGATTATTATACTGAGTAGCTCCAAATGAATACATACCAATCAAAAGAAAGCAGAAAATTTGCTCATTTGAGTAGACAGAGGTATGGAGGGTGAAATTCCTGTAATGTTGTTGGTTTTTTACAAATGAATATTGGTGTTCTTAATTAACACTTGAGTATTGAAATAATGCGATCAGATTACTAGGATGGTGTGGTAGAATGCTAATTGTCCTTCAAAGTCTTGTTTCTCCTTCTATAGTAACAGAATTTTAGCCAAGCATGGAAACATTCAATATATATTTTTTGCAGCCTCTCTTGTGACTAGTTATGGTAATATAACTTATTCCATTTCATTCCAGTGGAATGTGAATGAAAATGTTACGTGCAAATTCTATCTTCCTTGCTCAAAAGAGAATCACTTGTCTTCCACTTTTGATTTTTCCCCTTTACATGTGATGGAAGACACTTTGCTTCAATTTCTCCACCAAGAGCAACATTCCAGGGGGTGTTAATTACTTTAATTCATTAATTAATATAAATAAAACAGGCAGAACTGTCCTGCCAGCCTGCACCATTCACCTCTGGATTATTATTTTAGACAAAAATAAATGTCTATGTTGTTTAAGCATCTATATCTTGGTGTCTCTGTTGCCACTAATTAGAGAAGTAACAGGCATGACAGTGTGTAGGCAAAGAGTCAGGAAGGTGGTGACAAAGACATCTGGCATACCCCACGTGGACCCCACCATGGTCCCCAATGTGGCTGGCAGGACTCAGGAGCACAATGTGAAGCCTTGCAAAGTCTTGAAGCATAAAAAGCATCTCAGTTCACCTTCAGCATAGAACACACGAAGTGGAGCCAGTTACTTGAGTAGGAAGCCTTGAAGCTGAGCTCTCTAAATTGATTTTTTTTTTTTTTGAGACAGTTTCACTGTGCTGCCCTTGGTAGAGTACCATGGAGTCACAGCTCACAGCAACCTCCAACTCTTGGACTCAAGTGATTCTCTTGCCTCAGCCTCTCAAGGATTATAGGTGCCCACCACAACGCCCAGCTGTTTTTTTGTTGTAATTGTTATTTAGTAGGCCCCAGCCAGGTTCAAACCTTCCAGCCCTTGGCCAGTGCCTAACCATTGAGCAATGGGCACCAAGCCTCTAAATTGATTTTATTAATGATTCTCCCCTGCTTAAGAGCTGGACTGGTCTCGGAGTTGGCAAATGAATGAAACTATACTTGGGAGTTAAAACTTCTCATTCATGAAAGTTGCAGGATCTGTGTCAGGGATTTTGCATCACTCTTTGAATTCTTGGCCATTTTTTGGCCATATCTTTAAACCCTGTCACCTTACCCACCTTACCCACCTCTGCTGGGCCTGCTACTTGGACCTGTTTTTCAAATATCCTTCTCAGCACTACAGCCTTTTGAGCTGAGATGGACCCCTTGATTAGCTAACAAAGAGATCCTTGAGTGAAACCATGAATTATCTTCCCTTACTGTCTACCTCAAATTCAGGCAAAAACTCGACAAAGAATTTTACATTGAAAATCTATTTGCTGAGCACTTATGTTTTGCAAATCTGCTGCTTCTTTCCTGTCTTTTTTTTCCCCTCAAAATGACATCATACATTCCAGAATCTTCTTTTACTTTTTCTCTCTAACCCTATTAGAAATACCTCTTGGACCACCCTGTCTGATGCTCTCTCGCTCAGACTTCGTAAGAACTTCTTATCTTCCTAGTCAAATCTCTCCTTACTCCAGCCTGTGCTACACCTGCCAGACTATATTCTTTAGAAAATATAGATTTGATGATATTACTTACTGTTTTCCACCCCCAACCCACCAAAACCACACATAACCACACATTTCTTTCAGATGAATACAAAGTTTTTAACCCTTTCAATGTTTAAAACCCCTTTACAACTAACTTTAAACACCCTCTCTGGCTGTTTCTACTCCAGGCTGCCACTATTTACTTACAGAATCAACACCAAAGCCCTGCGTGTAAGCCAGTTCTCCTGACTTTCAGACCCCAAACAGTGAGAAAATGAGTATTGGGTCAGTTTCCGCCTGGAATTTTGTTTTCTGATTTTCTGGAGAGTTCACTGTATGCGTACCAAGTCTTCATATTTTACAGGACATTCTTCCCTTGTGAGACACAAAATTTTAAGAAATAATGACAGAGATTTCTGTCTTTTACTTTGCTAGTAAATGTGCCCCAATGTCTATGAAGAAATTTAGACTTTCACTAATATTCTCCCGGTATTACTGCACAGAATGATTTATCCTGAGGCTTTCTGGCGGGGTGGTTTCTATCTGCTATTTTCAGTGTTACAGGGCATTATGATACTATTCTACCAAACGGGCTGGAGGGCACACTGTTTGGGGGTTAGTCTTCCTATCTACTTCCCTTATCTTCATGGTTCCCAATCTTTGTAATCAATTTCCACCAACTAAATCAAGCTCACAACACTACAGGTAAAGCTCACTGACGTGGTAACAGGCGTTCTGCTCCTTTCTTTGAGGTTTTCATTTCAGTGATTCTTGCTGCCAGAAATTTCTGATTGATCCTCAAGTCAGAAAATAATTTGATTTTCTGTGGCAACTTATCACATTTATGCATAAAAGCTAGTAAACTTAATAGCACTTAATTTTTCCTTTGGATTTTATTGCCTTTCACCTTGTCAGTATTTCTTTTTCTTTTTCTTCCCCCTTCATTTATTTTTTTTATATTTATTTATTTTTATTAAACCATAGCTGTGTACATTAGTATGATTGTGGGGCACCATACACTTGGTTCATAGATCGTTTGACACATTTTCATCACATTAGTTAACATGGCTTTACCTCTTTCATGTTTACATGGATGGAGCTGGAACATATTCTTCTTAGTAAAGTGTCTCCAAGAATGGAAGAAAAAGTACCCAATGTACTCACCCTTATTATGAAACTAATGTAGGACCTTCACATGAAAGCTATAACCCAGTTACAACCTAAGAATAGAGAGAAAGGGGATAGGGAGGGGAGGGGGGAAGGGAGGGGGAAGGAGGGGGATTAATGGGATTACACCTGCGGTGCATCTTACAAGGGTATATGTGAATCCCAGTAAATGTGGAATGTAAAGGTCTTAGCAAAATAACTAAGAAACCTTGTCAGTATTTTTAATCTTGTAATTACTCTTGGCACATAGAGTCAAGGTGTATTTTTCTATTTTTTTCCTTATCAATAATTTTTTTCACGGAATTTTTTTGAAAACTCATTAAATTTTGCTTCATCCTTATACTATCATGAAGACACTATAAGTTAAATCCTAAATATATGTAGTTTTTTATTTCTTTATCAACAGTTTCAATACATTTATTTGAAATTTTTATCTTAAATTTCTATCTACCCTCATTTCTATGTTGACTCTACTCCCTTAGATGATGGAGGATTGAGATTAACTGTAGAACTGCTAAGGTTTTTCATTTACAACAAGCGTATGGAAGCTGTTCTATTCTAGTGAATGACATTGGAGGTACAGCCCAGGGAGCAACTTCATGCCACGTTACCTCCTCTCCCCTCCAGTTTCACCTGTTGTAAGTTTCCCCAACAACCCAAGGAAAGGGTTTGTTACACTTACACTTGATACACTTAATACACTTACACTTTAAATCTCATATGCCTCTCACTGAACTTGCCAGTCTCTTTTGTTACACATCTGTCCCACCTTTTAGCCTTTCTATTCCTATTTATATCACCCTAAACCTTGGTCTCCAAAATAAAACCAATGCATTGAAACACTTCTCCAATCTGATTGGACGGACGCATCCAGTTGCCAGTCATTCCATCATGTATCACGCACAAGCCATGGCAAACCACGGAAGTCTGCCTTCATATCTATTTCTTAATTCTATTCTCTTCTTCCACCTTCAAGAAATAATTATGTTCTCTTTCCCATATTTTTGAACACCAAATCCTATTCATCTTTTAAAGCTGAGTTCAAATAGCTCATCTAAAACATCATGTCTTTATAATTCTAGAAGTATTTTTCTCCAAACTTCCTTGTGTTAGGTTGCCACATATTAACTTTGGTGATTGTTGTTTCTTTTCCAGGACTGCAACTTTTGGAGGACCTGATCCATTTCCTTAAGAAATCATCTTTTTAAAATCTTCCATAGTGACTAACAAGTATTTTACATGAAAAAGAAGGCCACTTTCCTACATTTTCCTGACTCATATAATAATTCTACATAAGCTCATATTATTTGGAGCCATGGAAGTATATCATCAGAGAAGTAACTTGCCCTTAGCTATGTTAAATGGATACTTAAGGCCATGACTGAATAAATGTTTGAGAAAATAGATCACGTGAAGTTTAGAGGGGTTTTATACTAAATAGGAAAGATGTGCCTTCCCAGCTAAGAAAGTTCATGGGCACAAATGAGAAAAATATATGTTCACATCTTGATAGTGTGAATTGCTTCCATAAAGTAGATATGTGAAATGACCAAAGTCACTTATGATTTGCTCCTGTGATAAGACAAAAAATCACAAAAGTCAGTAGGAACAGAGGCATAACTTTACATCTGCAGCCAGATTTTCAGAGATGGTTAGACATCATTCCTTTGGGGCTCACACTTTTAATCAGCTGTCACTCAAACACTCTATTGTTGCTGGAAGAACAAACGAGTCTTTCTACCACATCTTAGCTACCTTCCTGATGACTGCAGAGGAGTAAAGGTACTGATGGCAAGGTTCAGCTGCACGTCTGGGAAATTGATGTTCACTGTTATACCGGTTTTCTGACTTTTCTGCCAAACAGGAAAGCTTCTCTACTTTTACATTTTAAAAAAGCTTTATCTACAATGAGGTAAGAAAGGAAGGGGACATTCGCTGGCAATGAAAAGTGCTCCCTTCAGTTCTTCATAGCTGTTACAGTGAGGAGTTAGCTGGAAGATGGCACGTTCTGGTGCTTGGGCTAAAGATTTGTCACAACCAGAAGAATAGCGACATCATTTTACCATTAGAGAAACTGAGGTGAAGTGACTTGCTAGAAATTACAAGAAACACAGTGATGAGGGCTCCAATGTGGCCCCCAAAGCATAGAATGTAAGAAAGTGGGAAAGGCTACTATGTTAACTCTGTGGGGAAGACTAGAACATTGTTCAAGTTCAAACCCAGTATCAGAGAGAATCGTTCTAGGGAAAACAGCATGAACTTTGAACAGAGACACACCATAAATTTTATGGTTCTGGTATTTACTAGCTATATGTCCTTAAACAAACCAGTTTCCTCAATTTTAAAATGTGACTTTTATAAATTGCATCCTTTATGCGGTGGGTTGTAACAGGAATTGCAAGAGATAAACCACAAATGAGATGGGGAACCTGGGACAAGGTCAATACCTTCTACCTTCAAGTAAGTTTAAAGTTGAAACAACAAATGAAATTAAGAAATTCAAGAGAAGGCAGAGCAAGATGGCGGCCGAGTAACAGCTTCCTTGCATCTGGGCACCGTGAGTCTGGGGAGATAGGACTCCAGGCATCTCTGGCTGGTGGGATCTGCCTATCATCACTCCTATGAGGATACAGGGAGTCAGCGAGAGACTTCTGGACCCCAAGAGGAGGACTAAAACAGTGGAAAACCGGCAAGTGGTCGCATGTGTTCAATCCGTCTAAACCCGCCCACAACTGTAAGTTCAGTAGCAGCGAGACTGCAAACCAGAAAGGCCTTACCTGTGAACTGTTTTGGTGTCCTTGGACTTGGCACTGAGTAGAACTGCCTTGGGGAGGGCCTGAGCGGGAGTGCGGAGAACTTTGGCCATTGTCTAGGGCCCCAGTCTGAGCCGCTCAGCCAGACAGAGCTAATAGTGTTTGGTGGTGGGTCACACGGAGCCATTGTGAGTGATCTGCCCTGGCAAGCTCCGCCCTCAGGGTCGCAGAGCTAGAATCAGGTGGGAGCTGGTAACCCAGCAACCAAGTAGCCTAAGGGTGGGGGTCTGAGCCACCTTGCAGCCCTAACCCTCAGGGGCAGAGTGAGACCAGTTTTGGCACAATGGGTAAGTGGATAGCCACTTCAGCAGTGATTCCAGCGAGAAGCACTTTACTGGGAAAGCTTCTGCTCAGCAAGTTTATAAGTTCAAAGAGCCTATTAAGTGGGCTGAAGAGAGATTTAGGGTGTCTACCTGCTGGGGTTTGAGAAATCAGCAGCCTCCAGTTGTATCAGAACTGTGATTAACATCTCATACCCCAGAAGACCACGTGTTGCCCAGACAATATTCAATAACATATACAAACTGCTTTGTTTTTGGTTGTGTTTATTTTTTCTTTTTTTTTTTTGTTTGGTTATTTTTTTTTTGTTTATGTTGATGTTGTTGATGTTCTTTTGTTTTTTAATTTCAATCTTTTCCATACAGATCCTTTTTCCTTCTCAATTTTTTTAGTTTAATTATAATTTCCCATTGCTGCATTTTTTAATAACTAGAACTTCATTTTTGCTAGTGTTTCTACTACTATCATTTGGTTTTTCACCCAATTCTATCCCCGTAAAGTTTTCTGTTTGCTTGTTTTGGTTTGATTTATAGCATTTTTGTCTTTCCTCTCTACTTGGTGGAGGTGGGGTACTGTGTCTGATCAGGTTAGCAAACAGCTGCTGACCTCAAGAGAACCACCCAACTGGGCACCCCAGAAGGTGGGTTTTTTTTAAGGTTGTGTCAAAGTACCCTACTGTACACCTATATTGCTCTGTCTCCCTCTTTCTGTGCCTCTCTTCTTTTTGTCAATATTCCTTTTACCCACCCCCTCTCCTTTCTCTATTTTTCTTTTTTCTCTTATCCCTCGGTCCTCCTTTCTTTCATCCCTTTTTTGCTCTTCAACCTTCTCACTCTTCTGGTCCTGTAACCCTTAGTCCACAGGCAGAAGAACTGGAAGAGCAAGAGGAAGTGAAAGGAAAATTAGGGCAAGGAAACAGATAAAAAAATCACTCATGAGGAAGAATCAGCAGAAAACTCCAGGCAACATGAAGAACCAGTCTAGAACAACCCCACCAAGGGACCATGAGATAGTTACTGCAGATGATTTCACCTGTAAAGAAATGTAAGGAATGACAGAAAGGGAATTTAGAATACACATGTTGAAAACAATGAAAGAAATGATGGAAACAATGAAGGAAATTGCTAATAAAGTGGAAAATAACCAAAAGGAAATCCAAAAAAAGAAACAAATAAGAGATGAACGATATGAAGAATATAAAAAGGTTATAGCAGACCTGAAGGAACTGAAACAGTCAATTAGGGAACTTAAAGATGCAATGGAAAGTATCAGCAACAGGTTAGACCATGCAGAAGAAAGAATTTCAGAGGTAGAAGACAAAGTTCTTGAGATAACTCAGACAGTAAAAGAGGCAGAAAAGAAGAGAGAGAAAGCAGAACGTTCACTGACAGAATTATGGGAATTTATGAAGCGTTCCAACATATGAGTTATAGGAATTCCAGAAGGGGAAGAAGAATGCCCCAGAGGAATGGAAGCCATACTAGAGAATATTGTAAAAGAAAATTTCCCAAACATCACCAAAGATTCTGACACACTGTTTTCAGAGGGATATCGGACCCCAGATCGCCTCAACTCTAACCGAGCTTCTCCAAGACACATTGTGATGAACCTGTCCAAAGTCAAGACAAAAGAAAAGATTCTGCAAGCTGCCAGGAGTAAGCGCCAGTTGACCTACAGGGGCAAATCCATCAGAGTGACCGCAGACTTCTCTAATGAAACTTTCCAAGCAAGAAGACAATGGTCATCTAACTTTAATCTACTTAAACAGAACAATTTTCAGCCCAGAATTCTGTACCTGCTAAGCTAACCTTCAAAATTGATGGAGAAATCAAATCATTTACGGATATACAAACATTGAGGAAATTCACCACAACAAGACCAGCTCTACAGGAAATACTTCAACCTGTTCTGCACACTGACCACCACAATGGATCAGCAGCAAAGTAAGAACTCAGAAATCAAAGAACAGAACCTAACCTCCACACTGATGCAAAAGATAAAACTCAGCAATGGACTCTCACCAAATAAGACGAATAGAATACTACCACACTTATAAATTATCTCAATAAATGTTAGTGGCTTGAATTCCCCACTGAAGAGACATAGATTGGCTGACTGGATGAAAAAACACAAGCCATCCATTTGCTGTCTGCAAGAAACACACCTGGCTTCAAAACACAAATTAAAGCTCCGAGTCAAGGGTTGGAAGACAATTTTTCAGGCAAATGGAATACAGAACAAAAGAGGAGTTGCAATCTTATTTTCAGATACATGTGGATTAAAGCAACTAAAGTTAAAAAAGACAAAGATGGTCACTTTATATTGGTCAAGGGAAAACTACAACAAGAAGATGTTTCAATTTTAAATATTTATGCGCCCAATTTAAATGCTCCCAGATTCTTGAAGCAGACTTTACTCAGTCTGAGAAATATGATATCTGATAATACCATCATAACAGGGGACTTTAACACTCCTCTTACAGAGCTGGACAGATCCTCTAAACAGAAATTAAACAAAGATATAAGAGATTTAAATGAGACCCTAGAACAACTGTGCTTGATAGACGCATATAGAATAGTCCACCCCAAAGATAAAGAATATACATTCTTCTCATCACCTCATGGAACATTCTCCAAAATTGACCATATCCTGGGGCACAAAACAAATATCAACAGAATCAAAAGAATTGAAATTTTACCTTGTATCTTTTCAGACCTAAAGGCACTAAAGGTGGAACTCAACTCTAACAAAAATGTTCGACCCCACCCAAAGGCATGGAAATTAAACAATCTTCTGTTGAATAACAGATGGGTGCAGGAAGAAATAAAACAGGAATTCATTAACTTCCTTGAGCATAATAACAATGAAGACACAAGCTACCAAAACCTGTGGGATACTGCAAAAGCAGTTTTGAGAGGAAGATTCATTGCTTTAGATGCCTACATTCGAAAAACAGAAAGAGAGCACATCAACAATCTCACAAGAGATCTTATGGAATTGGAAAAAGAAGAACAATCTAAGCCTAAACTCAGTAGAAGAAAAGAAATATCCAAAATCAAATCAGAGATCAATGAAATTGAAAACAAAAGAATCATTCAGAAAATTAATGAAACAAGGAGTTGGTTTTTTGAAAAAATAAATAAAATAGATAAGCCATTGGCCAGACTAACTAGAAATAGAAAAGTAAAATCTCTAGTAAACTCAATCAGAAACAATAAAGGGGAAATAACAACAGATCCCACAGAGACACAAGAGATCATCTCTGAATACTACCAGAAACTCTATGCCCAGAAATTTGACAATGTGAAGGAAATGGATCAGTATTTGCAATCACACCCTCTCCCTAGACTTAGCCAGGAAGAAATAGAGCTCCTGAACAGACCAATTTCAAGCACTGAGATCAAAGAAACAATAAAAAAGCTTCCAACCAAAAAATGCCCTGGTCCAGATGGCTTCACTCCAGAATTCTATCAAACCTTCAAGGAAGAGCTTATTCCTGTATTGCAGAAATTATTCCAAAAAATTGAGGAAGAAGGAATCTTCCCCAACACATTCTATGAAGCAAACATCACCCTGATACCAAAACCAGGAAAAGACCCAAACAAAAAGGAGAATTTCAGACCAATGTCACTCATGAACATAGATGCAAAAATTCTCAACAAAATCCTAGCCAATAGATTACAGCTTATCATCAAAAAAGTCATTCATCATGATTAAGCAGGCTTCATCCCAGGAATGCAAGGCTGGTTTAACATACACAAGTCCATAAACGTGATCCACCATATTAACAGAGGCAAAAATAAAGATCACATGATCCTCTCAATAGACGCAGAAAAAGCATTTGATAAAATCCAGAATCCTTTTCTAATTAGAACACTGAAGAGTATAGGCATAGGTGGCACATTTCTAAAACTGATTGAAGCTATCTATGACAAACCCACAGCCAATATTTTACTGAATGGAGTAAAACTGAAAGCTTTTCCTCTTAGAACTGGAACCAGACAAGGTTGTCCTCTGTCACCTTTACTATTCAACGTAGTGCTGGAAGTTCCAGCCAATACAATTAGGCAAGACAAGGAAATAAAGGGAATCCAAATGGAAGCAGAGGAGGTCAAACTCTCCCTCTTTGCTGATGACAAGATCTTATACTTAGAGACCCCAAAGACTCAACCACAAGACTCCTAGAAGTCATCAAAAAATACAGTAATGTTTCAGGATATAAAATTAATGTCCACAAGTCAGTAGCCTTTGTGTACACCAATAACAGTCAAGATGAGAAGCTAATTAAGGACACAACTCCCTTCACCATAGTTTCAAAGAAAATGAAATACCTAGGAATATACCTAACGAAGGAGGTGAAGGACCTCTATAAAGAAAACTATGAAATCCTCAGAAAGGAAGTACCAGAGGATATTAATAAATGGAAGAATCAACATTAATAAATGCTCATGGATGGGAAGAATCAACATTGTTAAAATGTCTATACTTCCCAAAGCAATCTACATATTCAATGCCATTCCTATCAAAGTACCTACATCGTACTTTCAAGATTTGGAAAAAATGATTCTGCGTTTAGAATGGAACTGGAAAAAACCCCGTATAGCTAAGGCAGTTCTTAGTAATAAAAATAAAGCTGGGGGCATTAGCATACCAGATTTTAGTCTGTACTACAAAGCCATAGTGCTCAAGACAGCACGGTACTGGCACAAAAACAGAGACATAGACACTTGGAATCGAATTGAAAACCAAGAAATGAAAGTAGCATCTTACAACCACCTAATCTTTGATAAACCAAACAAGAACATACCTTGGGGGAAAGACTCCCTATTCAATAAATGGTGTTGGGAGAACTGGATGTCTACATGTAAAAGACTGAAACTGGACCCACACCTTTCCCCACTCACAAAAATTGAGTCAAGATGGATAAAGGACTTAAACTTAAGGCATGAAAAATAAAAATCCTCCAAGAAAGCATAGGAAAAACACTGGAAGATATTGGCCTGGGGAAAGACTTCATGAAGAAGACTGCCATGGCAATTGCAACAACAACAAAAATAAACAAATGGGACTTCATTAAACTGAAAAGCTTCTGTACAGCTAAGGAGACAATAACCAAAGCAAAGAGATAACCTACACAATGGGAAAGGATATTTGCATATTTTCAATCAGACAAAAGCTTGATAACTAGGATCTATAGAGAACTCAAATTAATCCACATGAAAAAAGCCAACAATTCCTTATATCAATGGGCAAGAGACATGAATAGAACTTTCTCTAAAGATGACAGACGAATGGCTAACAAACACATGAAAAAATGTTCATCATCTCTATATATTAGAGAAATGCAAACCAAAACAACCCTGAGATATCATCTAACCCCAGAGGATATTAATAAATGGAATTAATAAATGGATATTAATAAATGTCTCAGAGAATGGCCCACATCACAAAATCTCAAAATTGCAGATGCTGGCGTGGATGTGGAGAGAAGGGAACACTTTTACACTGCTGGTGGGACTGCAAACTAGTACAACCTTTCTGGAAGGAAGTATGGAGAAACCTCAAAGCACTCAAGCTAGACCTCCCATTTGATCCTGCAATCCCATTGCTGGGCATCTACCCAGAAGGAAAAAAATCCTTTTATCATAAGGACACTTGTACTAGACTGTTTATTGCAGCTCGATTTACAATCACCGAAATGTGGATACAGCCTAAATGCCCACCAACCCAGGAATGGATTAACAAGCTGTGGTATATGTATACCATGGAGTACTATTCAGCCATTAAAAAAAATGGAGACTTTACCTCCTTTGTATTAACCTGGATGGAAGTGGAAGACATTATTCTTAGTAAAGCGTCACAAGAATGGAGAAGCATGAATCCTATGTACTCAATTTTGATATGAGGACAATTAATGACAATTAAGGTTATGGGGGGGAAGCAGAAAGAGGGATTGAGGGAGGGGTGTGGGGCCTTGGTTGTGTCACACTTTATGGGGGCAAGACATGATTGCAGGAGGGACTTTGCCTAACAATTGCAATCAGTGTAACTGGCTTATTGTACTCTCAATGAATCCTCAACAATAAAAAAAAAAAAAGTGAAAAAACAAACAAAAAAAATAAATAAGTAGAGACTGTCTCAAAAAAAAAATGGAAAAGCTTTGTAAATGTCTCAGAGAATGCTTAGACTATCAATGGAAAAAAATAAAATCATTTACAACAGTCTGGATTCAACTATATTATAAACCCACAAAGCAGTCTACAAAAAAAAAAAAAAAGAAAGAAATTAAAGAGAAAAAAAAAGCTAAGAATTGTCCATTTCAATCAGTAGATGCTAATAAAGACAAACAGAATCATATCCATCTCTTGGATGAGTAACAGAGGACATAAAGGAATTAATATGATTTTTCATTAAGTGTTTAATACATATTTGCAATCCAGGCCTGGCCTTCTTTCCTTTGCCCAGAGAACATTCTAGCCACAATGAAACTTGGAGCATGATCAATCTACTATCTTCAATAGAGTTTCTGGGGTGCACAGACTTGCACATAACTTTATCTGAAGGCTTCTTGTTGGAGTTTTTCACCACCTTTGGCTAATGGGCAGCAGCTGCCTGGAAACAATTCTCTGTTACTCACCTTATCAGACCACAATAAAACATCTCCCCTCCTTCTGCCCTGGTGACTCTCTGTTCTTCTTGCTATTTGTAATGTTTACCGTCCATTTTCGGGTTGTTTTTCCTACACCAGGTGGTTCTGCACTGAATAGCTAATTGCTCCCTGCGTTTATGTGAATATTAGCTATTTCTTTATGAACAACACATTTGGATTCCTTACTCTCTCTTGGACTCCCACTTGGCAGGGGTAATGAGAAGCAGCTGTCCACGCTGAGAATTGGCACAGAGATGGTGTCATCATTACTGGTTCAATGCCTGTCACAACCCACCTAGAGCTACCAGCTCCTTTTGTTGTTTTATAGTCATATTTCTGATTCAAACTCCAGATCCATTTTCTACTAACACATTGTTTTTTCCTACTATTCCCTCATTTTCTATCCCTTTGTTGGACATGGGAAAAGGAAGTAAATTTTGTGTGCTTAGTTTTCATATATTTGCAACTTTTAGAAAGTTCAGCCTATTCCACATCTGCCTACCTATCTCTCTTTTTTGTTAATTATTAAATTATGGCTGTGTACATTAATGCAATAATGGGGCACCATACACTGGTTTTATAGACCATTTGACACATTTTCATCACACTGGTTAACATAGCCTTCCTGGCATATTCTTAGTTAGTCTGTTAAGACATTTATATTCTACATTTAATAAGTTTCACATGTACCCTTGTAAGATGCACCGAATGTGTAATCCCACCAATCACCCTCCCTCTGCCAATTCTCCCCTCTCCCTACCCTCCCTCTCTCCCATCCCCATATGCTTAGTTTATAACTGGGTTATAGCTTTCATGTGAAAGCCATAAATTAGTTTCATAGTAGGGCTGAGTACATTGAATACTTTTTCTTCCATTCTAGAGATGCTTTACTAAGAAGAATATGTTCCAGCTCCATCCATGTAAACATGAAAGAGGTAAAGTATCCATCTTTCTTTAAGGCTGCATAATATTCCATGGTATACATATACTACAATTTATTAATCCATTCGTGGATCGATAGGCACTTCCGCTTTTTCCATGACTTAGCAATTATGAATTGGGCTGCAATAAACATTCTAGTACAAATATCTTTGCTATGATGTGATTTGGGGGCTTCTGGGCATATACCTAGTAGAGGAATTATAGGATTGAATGGCAGATCTATTTTTAGATTTCTAAATGTTCTCCAAACATCTTTCCAAAAGGAATGTATTAATTTGCATTCTCCACATCCATGTCAACATCTCTGGTTTGGGATTTTGTAATATGGGCTAATCCTACTGGAGTTTAATCCTACTGGAGTTAGATGATATCTCAAAGTAGTTTTGATTTGCACTTCTCTGATGATTAAAGATGATGAGCACTTTTTCATATGTCTGTAGGTAATGCACCTGTCTTCTTCAGAGAAGTTTCTCTTCAAGTCCATTGCCCAGCCTGTGATGGGAGACTTGTTCTTTTCTTGCTTACATGTTTGAGTTCTCTGTGGATTCTGGTTATTAGATCTTTATCGGAGGTATAACCTGCAAATATCTTCTCCCATTCTGAGGTCTGTCTGCTTGGTTTACTTACTGTGTTCTTGGCTATGCAGAAGCTTTTTAGTTTGATCAGGTCCCAATAGTGAATTTTAGAAGCTGCTTCAATTGCCCGGGGGGGTCCTCCTCATAAAATACTCACCCAGACCAATTTCTTCAAGGGCTTTCCCTGCACTCTCTTCTAGTATTTTTAGAGTTTCATGTCTTAAGTTTAAATCTTTAATCCAGTGAGAGTCTATCTTAGTTAATGGTGAAAGGTGTGGGTCCAGTTTCAGTCTTCTACAGGTTGCCAGCCAGTTCACCCAGCACCATTTGTTAAATAGGGAATCTTTTCCCCACTGAATGTTTTTAATTGGCTTGTCAAAGATCAAATAACAGTAAGTAGCTGGATTCATCTATTGGTTCTCTATTCTGTTCCATACATCTACGTCTCTGTTTTTGTGCCAGTAGCATGCTGTTTTTATCACTATTGATTTATAGTATAGTCTGAGGTCTGGTAGCGTGATTCCTCCTGCTTTGTTTTTATTTCTGAGTAATGTCTTGGCTATTCGAGGGTTTTTTTTTTTATTCCATATAAAAAGAAGTATTATTTTTTCAAGATTTTTAAAGTATGACAGTGGAGCTTTATTAGGGATTGCATTAAAATTGTATATTGCTTTGAGTAGTATGGACATTTTAACAATGTTAATTCTTCCCAGCCATGAGCATGGTATGTTTTTCCATTTGTTAACATGTTCAGCTACTTCTTTTCTTAGAGTTTCATAATTCTCTTTATAGAGATCGTTCACGTCCTTTGTTAGATAAACTCCCAAATATTTCATCTTTTTTGGCACTACTGTGAATGGAATAGAGTCCTTAACTTTTTTTTCAGCTTGACTATTGTTGGTATATATAAAGGCTACCAATATATGAACGTTGATTTTGTAACCTGAAACGATGCTGTATTCCTTGATCACTTCTAAGAGTTTTGTAGTAGAATCCCTGGTGTTTTCCAGATATACAATCATATCATCTGAGAAGAGCAAAAGTATGATCTTTTCTGACCCTATATGGATACCCTTGATCGCCTTTTCTTCCCTAATTGCGATTGCTAAAACTTCCATTACAATGTGAAAGAGCAGTGGAGACAATGAGTAGCCTTGTCTGGTTCCATATCTGAGTGGAAATGATTTCAATTTAACTCCATTCAATACGATACTGGCTGTGGGTTTGCTGAAGATAGACTCTATCAGTTTAAGAAATGTTCCTTCTATACCAATTTTCTTAAGTGTTTTGATCATGAAGGGATGCTGGATATTATCAAAAGCTTTTTCTGTATCAATTGAGAGAATCATATGGTCTTTGGTTTTTAATTTGTTTATGTGCTGAATTATACTTATAGATTTACACATGTTGAACCAGCCTTGAGACCCTGGGATAAAACCGACTTGATCATGATGTATAATTTGTTTAGTGTGTTGCTGGATTCTGTTTGTTAGGATCTTGTTGAATATTTTTGCATCTATATTCATTAGTGATATTAGTCTATGATTTTCTTTTCTCTTGGGTCTTTTCCTGGTTTGGGGATCAGGGTGATGTTTGCTTCATAGAATGTGTTGGGTAGTCTTCCTGCTTTTTCTACATTTTGGAACAGGTTGAGTAATATAGGTACTAATTCCTCTTTAAAGGTTTGGTAGAATTCTGAAATGAAGTCATCTGGTCCAGGGCTTTTTTTTTTAGTGAGATTTTGTATGGTTGATGATTTCAGAACTTGATATGGGCCTGTTCAACATTTCCATTTGATTCTCACTAAGTCTTGGAAGGTGACATGCTTCCAAGTATTGGTCAATCTCCTTCAGATTTTCATATTTCTGAGAATAAATTTTCTTGTAATATTCATTAAAGTTTTTTTGAATTTCTGAGGAGTCTGTTGTTATTTCATCTTTGTCATTTCTGATTGATGAGATTAGAGATTTTACTGTTTTTTTCCTGGTTAGGTTAGCCGAAAGGTCTACCTTATTGACCTTTTCAAAAGACCAACTTCTTGATTCATTGATCTGTTATGTAATTCTTTTGTCTTCAATTTCATTTAATTCTGCTCTAATTTTGGTTATTTCTTTTCTTCTAGTGGGTTTGAGGTTGGAATGATTTTCCTCTTTCAGTTGCTTGAGATGTCCCATTAAGTTGTTAACTTCCTCTCTTTCCGTTCTCTTGAGGAAGGCTTGCGGTGCTGAAAATTTCCCTGAGAGGACTCCCTTTGCAGTATCCCAGAGGTTCTGATAATTCATGTCTTCCTTGTCATTTTGTTCCAAAAATTTGGCAATGTCCTTCTTAATCTCATCTCTGACCCAGCTATCATTCAGCATAAGGTTATTTAACTTCCATGTTTTTGTATGAGTATGCAGATTCCTGTTGTTACTGAGTTCAACTTTGATTCCATGGTGGTGGAGAAGATGCAAGGAATAATTTCTATTCCTTTAAATTTACTGAGGTTAGACTTGTGACCTACGATGTGATCAATTTTGGAGTATATATGAAAGTATGTGTATTCAGTTTTGTTGGGATGAAATGTTCTGTAGATGTCTGCTAAATCCAAATGGTGGATGGTTAGGTTTAAATCTAAAATTTCTTTGCTCAGCTTCTTAATGGAGGATTGATCAACACTGCCAAAGGAGGATTGAAATCTTAAACTATTATGAAGCTGGAGGAAATCAAGTTGCTCATGTCTGTTAGAGTTTGTGTCATAAATTGGGGTGGATGCATCCTGGTTGGATGCATAGATATCAATAATTGAGATCTCATCATATTGAGTATTACCCTTAACAAACATGAAGTGACCATTCTTATCCTTCTTTACTGTTTTTGGTTTAAAGCCTATTGTATCTGCAAAGAGAATTGCAACACCTGCTTTTTTCTGATTACCATATGCCTGAAATATGGATGACTATCCTTTTACCCTAAGTCTATATTTATCTTCTAACATAAGATGTGACTCTTGCATGCAGCAAATATCTGGCCTGAGTTTTTGTACCCAGTCAGATAATCTGTGCCTCTTTAGAGGACAGTCTAAGCCATTCACATTAATGGAGAATATTGATAAGTCTGGTAATATTTGGGGTATTGAGTTTTTCGAAAGTCCAGTGGACATTTTTAATTCTTTCACCACTGTGGAAGTTGAAGTTTGATCAAAAGTTTCTGAGTGAGTTTACTTTTGTGGTAGAGGATTGGGCTATTCATTATGGAGGATAGGTCTGAGAATATCCTGAAGAGCTCCTTTGGTTATGGCAAATTTCTTCAATATATGAATGTCATTAAATTTCTCCATCATAAATGAAACTCGGTTTAGCTGGATTCAGGATCGGGGGTTGAAAGTTATTTTGCTTTAGGAGATTAAAAGTTGATGACCACCCTCTTCTGACTTGAAAATTTTCAGCAGAGAGATCTGTGATTCTAATATTCTTCCCTTTGTAGGTAATGGATTTCTTACGTCTGGCTGCTTTCAGAATTTTCTCCTTCATATTAACTTTAGTGAAGTTAATTATGATATGCCTCGGGGATGTCTTATTCGGATTGAGTTGTGCTGGGGTTCTGAAACTGTCTGCTATCTGAATTTCAGAATCTCTTGGCATGTCTGGAAAATTCTCTTTCATAATTTCATGGAGAAGGGCCTCTGTGCCTTGCGAGGCCACGTCATCACTTTTAGGGATTCCAATGAGGCGTATGTTAGCCTTCTTCGAATTATCCCACAGCTGTCTCAGAGAATGATCTGTTTTTGCTCTCCATTTCTCTTCCTCTTTGAGAGTTTGGGAGCGTTCAAAGGCTTTGTCTGCAATGTCAGAAATCCTTTCTTCTGCTTGCTCCACTCTGTTACTGAGGGATTCTACTGTATTTTTCAGATCTTTGAGGGCTGCAAATTCTTGCTTCAGTGCATCAAAATTGTTGGTGGTTTTGTCTTTAAATTCGTTAAATTCTTGATACAACTTTTGAATTTCTCCTCGAATTTCTAATTCCAACTTTTGAATTGCTTCTCAAATTTCTAATTCCAAATTTTCCTCCATACTATTAATCTTGTTTGCAATCCAAATTCTGAATTCGATTTCTGACATCTCGGCCAGCTGTTTATGAATGGGATCTTCGGTTACCTCTGCCATATCTTTCCTTTGGGCGGGGGAGGTTGATCTATTCTGGTTATTCATGTTACCAGAGTTTTTCCACTGATTACACCATTTGATTTTTCCCTGGGAGCTTTGTTGATGACCCATATAGTGCCAAGGCCTGAGAAACTAGGTACATGTTTGGTGTGGTGGGGCTAAGTGGTTCTGTCTTGTTTTCATCTGGTCTCTGTTTGACCCTAGTGAAACAGTTACTCTGGGTTGAAGTGTCAGCTGTGGAGAAATACCAGCAATTAAGACCCCCCGCCCCCCCCGCCCCCACAGGAAACAATTGGAAAAGAAAAATCAAACCTTCCTACAACCACACACCCAGGGCACCACTTGAATAGTCCTTGGGAGATTGGCTCTGTTCAAACTGTCCAAATCAATTGTCTCAGTCAGCACTTGTCTCAGGTGGGAGAGTTTGAAAAGTCTCTGGCAACTGGATCGCAGGGGTCTGGTGACAACTCAGATATGGCTTGGTCCGGTGCTCCATGGAGTCAGGAGGACCCACCCAGCAAATAGATTAGTCTGTGAAGGTTGATGCTTCCTTCCCCACCTTGCACCTCTGTCATACCCAGTCACTGATAGCCCCACATGGCTGTGACCCAGTTGCCTGTAGTGAACAGATTCTCCAGGGGTTTGCACCTGCCTGAATCACAAGGAAATCTATTTCTGCTCAGCCAGGCCACTACACTCTGCCTCTATTCAGCAGGGGAAGGTGAGGCCTGACAACCTCAGGCACTTGATGGAGGCTGGGGCATGTTCACTCAGTTCCAGCCCCGCCCCTGATTGATGTTACTGACAGAACAGAACAGAACAGAACAACTTTGCAGGAATTTGTTTCTGTCCCTACTAAATTCCCCTGCAGAAGAGAAACCTTTTTGAGTTCCCAGAGCCTGTGCCTCAGGCCTTGTCTTTGCTCCTGCAGGTTTGTATTCAGTTAGCTGTCAGTTCTAGTCTCCTGCCTTCCTTTGTCTATAGCCTGATGATTCCCTGAGGGCTGGGTGCATCTTAGGTTCAGTAAAGCAGTCCTCTGGGTCAGCCCTGCCCTGGGAACTTCCCGGCTCTGCACGTGTTTCTAGTCCCTGCACTCTAGCCAGGCCGGTACCACCTCAGGCAAACCCTTTTCTCATGGGGCCTGCGTTTCTGTTCCAGATCTGTTCCATGGTGGTTGCCACCTGAGAACATGCCCAGCCTCCTCTCGTTGCCTAGGGAGACAGGGGGTGTGGCTTTGGAATATCTGGGAGTTCTCTGTGAATTCTGGTTATTAAACCTTTGTTGGAGACATAACCTGCAAATATCTTCTCCCATTCTGAGGGCTGTGAGTGAGCTGTGAGTGAGCCCTATTGTTGCCAAGAATGGCTGCTGCTCTGCGCCTTGGGGCACTGCCGCTCCTTTATGGTTCCCTCTCAGCCGACCATCCTTTCTTCACTCCCATGCCACAGAATCAGCACTGACCAGCTGCAGTCCAGGCCCTCTCCACACGCCTTGAGAAATCACCCAATAATCTAGACTCCTGGGGGACAGGCCTCCAGATTTCAGAGTGAGAGTGGAGGGGAGTGCTGGGAGCTCAGAATTACAGGTAGAGAATATATATAGCTTTGTACAGTTTTATGCCTGGCAGGAGAACGCCATGGCACCCTAGTAGGGGAGGTAGGTCCAGTTTTTAGAGGGTCTCTCCCCTGGAGTGTAGTGGGAGGAACTTTGAACTCTGCTCTTTTGTTTATGGGGCACTCTGAGCTGTTCTCATGGGGGAGGGGACTCCTGTCTGCTTGGTGATGGATTTTGTACCTTTTGTTTGTATCCTTGGGGTTGCAGCTCACCTCAGCGGGGTTGATGTGCGTTCTTCAACCTTCTCTCTTGGTGCAGCTCTAATCCACCAGGTTACTTGCTAAATTTCTGTCCTTTAACTCTCCTTCTGGACGTGAGCCTCCACTCAGGCCTCAGTTTTCCCCCACTGTCCTGAGGGGCCGGGTCCCAGGCTGGGAGCCATGCGAATGCCCTCAGGTCTTCTTTCACGGCCTTGTCTGACCCGTTTCTGGACTGTGCCCCCTTCCCAGTCCTGCCTACCTATGTCTATCTACTGACCAACCTATCATTTTCTCTCTTTTGTCTATGTATCTAACTCTTTATATCCCTGAATCTATGTCTGTTTCCAACTCCTCAAGTTTTAGGGTGAGAATAATAAATCTCTGAGCCAATCTGATAAAGAAATAATTAATAGTAAAGGAAAAAATTGGAAGAAGTGGTGTGGCAAAGGTAATTAAAAAAGATCCCATTGTCCTAGATATTTACTGTTCACTACTGTAATTTAGAGATGAGAATGATCAAAAGTATTAACTCATGGACTCTTTAACCGCAATCGACAAATTCAAGATTGAAGTATAATAAAATGAAACCATATAGTGGACTATAAATATTAATTCTGGTCTCAAGTTCTGCATATATTCTTAACTATTTGACCTTGACTTGCTCAGGTATATAAACACATCTTATATAAAATGTATAATGTATATAAAATGTATATATGTATATATACATATATAATACACACACGTGTATATACATACCTAATGTGCATGTATGTTTAGAGTCATTAATATCTTGAAAACATATACACCATTTTAGAGCCATTTTGTAGAGATAAATTGAAATAATTTAAGAAAATTTAAGAAATTCACATGCAAGAAATCAGAAATAATATGGCAAAGGTAAAAGAAATCAAAGTTTTAAACATTATTGAAATAGTGGTAATGGTATATGTGGTGGAGACTGTCTACCTATTCACCAAACTAGTTCCTCTTCCTGGGCCCAAAGCAAGATTATATTTCCCACCCTCCTCTGAAGTTAGAAGTAGCCATGTGAATGAGCTGGAACCAATAGACTGTGAGTGGAGGAGAGCCACACCATTTCCAGGCTTGGCCCTTCAAAGCCTCCACTATGAATCCCTCATTTTCTTACCCTTCCCAGTGAGCATGGCCAACTTGGAAACCACATGTTTCAGATCTGTGAAGCCTGAGATCTAACATCACTGCCTGGGGAATGCTGCCTGCCAGTTATCACACCTGTTTAGGACTCTATGAGCAAGAAATGCACTTCTTTCAGGGTAAGTTTGATACTGGGGAGTGGATATCCATTAAAGCAGAAGGAACGACAGATGGTAGGTTTGAGGGGCAGGTTGCCAAGCTGCTGGAAGTGGAATTAGTCTAATTTAGTTCAGAATAGCTCAATGTTGACAGTTAACTGTGAGAATAGGCCTGTGTGAGGCCTCACTGGTGGAAATATAATCCAGTCACATTAACAGTGCCCACAGAACAGATTCTGAGGTCCTTCGGCAAGACTTTGCCAACCTTTACAGTTCAGTAGTTTCACTTGAACTGTAGCTGACTATCTCAAAAGGTCCTCATGATACCTTTTTAAAGGTGTGTATGAGCTTGTCCATTGTAGAAAGATAATCTTGTCAAGTCTGAATTAGATGGAATTAATAACACCTGGAATTATCAAAAATGGCAGGTCACAGACTATCTCCTTTAATTTGGACTGAAATTTTTGTATTTCTGTGAAATATTATTGACCATACAGTAAAATGCACATCTACTGGCTAGCTTTTTAATTGACACTCCAAAACTGTTGAGAATACATTGAGAAAAATTCCAGACAACATCCTGTAAAAAATAAGCAACTTATAGGTTTAAATAGTATTCATAAGCATTTCATTGGTTTTAAGTCTAAACTAGAATTTAAGGTTGGAAAACAATGCTTCTCCAAAACAAACTCTTCTAGACCTTGTTTTCTGTGTTGCAACACTTATTAAGTGCTATTGAATATATTCCACCTCATTTTACTGAATGCACAGTTATTTATTTATTAACTAATTCAATATCTGAGAGTGCAGCTCTTTCCTTTATTCTTTGTCTAAGCTCTGGTATGCTTTAATAGTGTCATTCTCTATACCAGATTATTAGCGATTTATCCCTCTGGCAGGGTCTAGCCATAAAAATTAAAGCTAAATTCAGGGGAAAGACCAGATGCAAAATCTGGTGTTCCCAGCCTGGTTACTGCACAAAGCCTTCCTACCTGGTGGCACTCAATATCTCCCCATCACCCAGGCACAACATAACAGCAGTGAAATTGAATTAATAACATCAGTGAATTATGATCCATAAAAGTGATCACTGAGTGATACTAAAGATTCAGTTAGTGTAATAACCAATGACATTAAATCAGATTTATTTACCCAAAAGTGCCCCAGTTGGAGGATTAAATTGTTCTAAACATGGTTTTGCATCATGATCGCCATACTTGTTTTGCCTACAAAACCCACAATTCCACACTGGTTGTTGGCACTGAGACATGTCCTAATAGCAGAGGGCCCTGTGTCTACACCCAATACACATATGGCCAATACATCTTTTGTAGTATATTGGAGTTCCGAAGGTTAAATATTGTGGGATGGAGCATAGGGTTATAAAAAAAGTGCCAGGCACTAGGGACAGAGTGATTTGGAAAAAGCCAAGTATCACTGCTGTTCCCAAGTACTAAAAATAGTACTCGCCTGACACAGCACACTATCCCAACACTAAGTCATATTTAGCAGTGATGAAAAGGCAAGACAGGAATGCAGTAAACAGAACATGTTCAGGGTTAAATCGCGCAGTTGAAGAAAAACACCTTGTATTTCAATGTTGATTCTCTCTTTGAAGGTTGTCACTGCACTGTATTTTCTCATGCCTGAGACTTCAATAAAGGCCTGGGAGCATCGTTATGAGGGGCCACACTCTTGTTTCTGCTTGTGGAGTGCTTGGGGGTTGGCCTCTTGGGGTCCCTCAGTTCAGTGCAAATGGACTAAGTAGGTGTTTTTCATTTTGCATCATGTTGCAGCAACAAAATGTTGAGTCACACACGTATATCATTTAGTGTTTTTATGTTTCCTAAAGAAATTACTATATATACCTATAAAAGAATAATTCCATTTATGTCTCCAAGAATCATTTTATTAATAGTGTCCCGAACTGGGGAGTACATTTTTCTTCATCAAGGTATAGAGGCATTCACTTCTGACTGGAAGATTACAATAGGTCTCACATTGACACTGAACAAATTATGTGTAACCAATTTGATGTGTTACTTTTGATGACGGTAATGTTTTTTAAAATAACACTCCTAAAAGAAAAACA
Organism: Nycticebus coucang; assembly: GCF_027406575.1. Classification (NCBI taxonomy): domain Eukaryota; kingdom Metazoa; phylum Chordata; class Mammalia; order Primates; family Lorisidae; genus Nycticebus; species Nycticebus coucang. The sequence continues at coordinate 9,301,837 of NC_069803.1, read as the reverse complement.
ATTTAAACAAATTAAACAGTATATGACATAAGAAAGCATACAAAAAAAATTTCTCCTTGTCTTTTCAACTCAAAGTAAACTTGCCATGAAAGCAGATCTCCAAATAATAGATTTCATATGCACCATGCTGATCTCTAAAATAATTGTCTTGTAAGTTTAATAGTGATTCGTGTTTTCTAGAAAGTTGTTCAGATTAGAATAAAGATATCTCATTAAATTACGTGGTAAATAGTGATAAAAATCTTAAATATAAATCAAATAATACTTTACATTTACAATGCTGATCTAGACAGTCTGCCACTTAATATTAGTTTCCCACGGTTTTAAAATTTCTGCCTCCATAGTGAACACGTTACATGAACAAAAGATTTTTCTCTTTAAAACACTCCTAATTGTAAGAATTCTTTTTATTAGCTATAAAGTAGTTTAAATAAACAAATAATAAAAAGACCATTATATTTTGAGTCTTGTTGTTCACTCAAATATTGCCTTAAGGTTCACATTAATGCTACAGTTTTAATTTAATCTTAACACAACCTACATTATTCTATGTGTACTCCTGATTAAACCTCAGAAAGGGGTGAAAGACTGTGGCTTCCATCAGAAATATCCTGTTGAATGCCTCTGTGTATCTGCAACCTGGAATCCTGGTAAAAATCCACCAAAGAGAAACTTGGCTGAGCTGTGCTAAGGGACACCACCAGGTTCTCTTGCCAACCCTCATTTCACAAATCAGCAAACAGAGGTCAGTGTTCTTATTGCAACAGTAATCTTTTATTCTTCTTAAATGTAAATTCTGACTTCAGCATTAGTACAGTTCTTTTATTCTTAAGCTTTGTTACATCCTCTTCTGAGTCCTTGGTCCTAAGTATGTTTTAATTTCTAGCAGATAGGGTAAAAGAATTAATCAGTACCCAAAAGGAGGTAGATATTTGCAATTTGGGGACCTGAATGCACTTGGCTAAGACTTGATGCTCTGTGACATTTCCTCACCAGACCCTAATCACCTCTATTAGTAACAATAGCAAGATGGCTAGAATGTGCTCATTTGCTGTGCCCTGGAGACAGAGCTGGTGTTTCACTGGGCAATTTCTCCCTATGAAGTGCCCTGGGGTCTGTTTTCGTACTTGAGGGATACAATCAAATATTCATCTTTTGATAGGAATATATTTCATCTTTTTAAACAGACGAATGTTGTTTTATCCAATTAAAAAAAGAGGACATTGTAAAAGTGGAAATGTTTAAGGCCAGACATGATGGATCACACCTGTAATCTTAGCACTCTGGAAGGTCATCGCAGAAGTATTGCTTGAGGTTAGGAGTTTGAGAATAACTTGAGCAAAAGCAAGACCTGGTCTCTACAAAAAATAGAAAAATTAATCAGGCATGGAGGCATGAGGCATGGAGGCATGTAGTCCCAGTTCCTCAGGAGGCTGACGCAGGAAGATGATACCACTGTATTCCACCAGGGGTGACAGAGCAAGATCCTGTCTCAAAACAAAACAAAAACATAACAACAAAACTAAAACAAAACAAAGCAAAATAAGAGTGGAGATGTTTAAGGTGAACATCCCTTAAACAGATCACCAACATAAAATGAGATTTGAAGAGTCTTTTAAATTCAAATCAAACTATGTTCATTTGAGTCTGCAACTCACAGACCCTGTGCCCCTCACATTGTGAACTGGACTCAAAGTCTTGTGCCAGTGTTACCTCACAACACTGTGTAACAGATCACCACACATTTAGTTGCTTAAAACAAGATCTACTTATGAACCCAGTGTTAGGCACAGCACGAGTGAGGTTTCTGCACAGCGTTTTACAAGGCTAAAATGTGTCACTGACTATGTTCTCACCTGGAGCTGTGGGTCCCCTTCAAGCTCATTTACATTAGCAGAGTTCACGTCCTTGTGTCTGTAGGACTGAGATCCCTATTTTCTTGCTGGCTGTCATCTGAGGGTAACTTTCAACGATTAGAGGCTGCCCACAATCTTGCAACAAGCAATGGGCCACTTCACCTTTCAAGCCAGCCAGGGAGAATGTCTTTCAAATCCTTCTCACTCTTTGAATCTCTTTTGCCAGGGAGAGTCCCCATGCCATTTAAGGGCTCACCTAATTAGCTCAGGCCCGTAGCAGATAATCCTCTATTTTGAGGTCTGTGGATATAGGACGTTAGTTACATCTGTGAAATTCTTTGCAGCGGCACCCATATGAGTGATTGATTGAATAACTGGGAAAATGGTGTATACACCAGGGGCCAGGAATCTTGGAGGCTATTGTAGATTCTGCCTACCAACAGTGCCAGAATTCAAACTGTTAAAATAATTTTTCTTCTAGAGGAGATTGCTCAGTACGAACGTTTCCTATCCTTCCTTCTTGTATACTCACTTATACCATTTTTCTATTGCTGCTGTCATAAATCCTCCCATACTGGTGGCTTCAACATCACAAATGTATTTTCTACCACTCAGTAGATCATAGGTGTTATAGGATGGAAACTGAGATGTCAACAGGGCTGTGTTCTTTTCTGGAAACTGTAGTGCACATTCTCTTCCCTTTTCTTTACCAGCTTGTACAGGCTTCCCATCATTCTCTGATTCATGAGCTCCTTCCCTCATCTTCAAAGTTAAATAGTGGGCCAAGTCCTTCTCATGCTACTGTGTCTCTGGTTGTCTGCACCAGAGAAGTGTTCTGTACTTTTAAGGACTTGAGTGATTAGGTTGGGCTGATCTGGATAATCCAAAATAATTTCTGAATCTCAAGATCCTGAAATTGTAAGGTAAGGTAGTCACACCTTTCAAGGCTTAAGGACGTGAACATCTTTGAAGATCACTTACCTGGCCTAAAATTGATGGACTTTCAGCTCATCTCATTTCTTCCATGACTCAAACTCCTCATGTAGCTTTGAATACACACACCGCATGAACAGTATTCCCTGGAATAATGAATCCTGAGCATCTTATAAGGAACATGGCTGGCAAATCATAAAAGCCAGCCAAAGATAAGAAAAGTTGTGTTTAAGAGGAAGAAAACAAGATTCAAATGATATTGTAACTTCTAGTTTCTACAAAAGTAGTGTTTTCCAACCGTTTTTATTGCCACGGCACAATTGAACCTGTAGTTAAACTTGCACGGCACAGTTAAATTATGTTGCTCAAATAAAAAAAAAGAGTTAAAAAATAATATACTTAGTGTGCTTTGAACTTCTTTTGAAAATAGTTTCATTAAAGATCTTTAAAATTTTTCAGTGGCACACCAGTTGAAAATCACTACCCCAATGTATGTGCCTTGGGGATTACGTTGCTGTGGTGATGATAGTTGTTACACAAGGAACTATGAGCACATACATTTGGGAAATGTCAAGTTAAAGAAAGGTAGTGTGCTAAAGTATGCTATGAATTTATAAGAGAGCAGCATGGATTCTTATGTGATTGGAAAAAAATGTTCTCCAACAGCATATCACTCTTTAGGAACTGGTGGTGCCCATTTATTTAGAGGCAGTATCCTTCCAGTAATGGATAACGGCACTATCCTTCCAATAATGCTACAATTGTTTCGTCCTTCTTTCTTTTGGGGGTTGTTGTTCCATCCTTGTATTTGTTTCCTCCTTCCTTATTTCTTTTGTACTTCTTTACTTCCTACCTTCATTCTCTTCTTTTTTGACCTACAATCATCTTACAGTGTAAACGTGCCTTAAAAGGCATAGAAGAACCTTGGTCTAGTTAAAATTAGGAACACAAAGAACTTTAGTTAAGAAGGAGATTGAGGAAAAGAGAAAATAAAAATGAGTTACAGAGTGAAAGGCCTTTATTAAATCCTGACATTTTGATTGTGAGTCCCTGATTTATTGGATGTTGTAAGACTAAACACTTCCTGAAGAAAGAATTGGGGATCTATTTCTTCTGCTTTACCCCCTCTTAACTTCATAATCTTTCCAAATTTGTCATCCTTTCAGTCCCAGTTCTCCTTTGGAGAGAACTTAATGGCCTGATAAATACACCCCTAAACTACATGAAGGATCCTCTGTTTACCATCACCAGGCAACCAGGGACTCTGATTTATTGAGTATTACAGATAGTTTAAGCCTAACCATATATGCTAACTTTTCTTCTCAGTTTCGTAGTTTAGGTAATAAAATCGATAACATAATTTTCTCTATGCTATGGACACCTTAATCTTTTAAGGAAAATATCAAATATTTGAAACAAAATACCATAATATGAAGAAATTCAAATATATGTTTATGAGACAGAGTCCCACTCTGTTGCCTGGGTAGAGTGCTGTGGCATCATCACTGTTCCCAGCAACCTCAAAAATAGTAGGGTTTACGCTATCTTGTTGCCTCAGCCTCCTGAGCAGCTGTGACTACCAGTGCCTGCCACCACACCTGGTTAGTTTTTCTATTTTTAGTAGAGATGGATCTCACTCTTACTCAGGCTGGTCTTGAACTCCTGAGCTCAAACGATGCACATGCCTCAGCCTCCCAGAATACAAGGATTACAGGTGGGAGCGATATTGATTTCTTGATTTTTGCTGCATTTCTAAAAATGCAATTCTTCTTGAATCTTCATTCTGTTTGGCCCCCATCCTTGAGATTTAACAGTAAAAGCAGAGCACCAGGAGTCACTGTGTTGTGTGATATGCCATGATGTCCAGGTGGTAGGATCACACATATGGGACAATATTTACATGTGTATGTGGATCTGATTGCTACAAATTGATTCCTTTTTCTTTTGCATTTGACGCAGAACTTATTGGAGTGGGAGGTAGATAGGACTATAAACCCCTTATTGATGGAGAGAAAAGGTTGGCCGTATGAAATCAAGATTATAACTACATATATCTGCATATACATACATATGTGCTCTCTTTATGAGACCACAACTTTCATGTGCTTACTGGCCATTTACATTTTATTTGGAAAATGTCTATTCAGTTGTTTTACCCTTTTTCAACTGAGCTACATTTCATTACTGAGTTGTAATAGTACTTTATGTATTTCAGATGCAAGTCTAGATACATGATTGGTAAACATTTCCCGCCTTTTAGAAAAAGTGTAATATGTGATATTGGGTGAGATTTTATGGTGGTTATAATATGCAGGGCTTAAGAATGTTTACAGTATGTTTGTTGCCTACTCTCCTATAATTCTTTGCAAAACTGACAATAATTATTAGTCCTTTGCCCAAAAATGCCAGTGAATTTGAACCACTCAGTTGTGTCAAAACAGTTCATCTTCCGGTCTTCCTTAGACTCCAGATCTTGCCAATTCTTTATCTAATTAATAGGCCTTAAGAATATCAGTTTACTAATCTAAGTTGTAGTGGTAACACATGATACTTGCCTACAGCAAATTCTATTTTCTGCATTGGACTTTTCGGATTGAACTTTTTTCTTAAATCACCTTTTGAACACACTTTATTAATAGATTGCAACTGATTCTTCAACATAACAATTCTATATAAATTTTTTTCTATGTGAAAGTGACAACTGTATTTGTGTTTCTTTGATTGGAAATATTCGCATAGCACAGTGGCTCATGCTTTCAAATTCTATCACTTTGGGAGGTCAAGGTGGAAGGACTACTAGAGCCCAGGAGTTCAAGAGCAGCCTGGGCAACATAGTGAGACCCTGTATCTAAAAAAGAAAAAAAAAAACTAACGTTAGCCCTAGCCTTGTTGACAGAGCAAGGCTACATCTCTGAAAAGGAAATATTAATTTTTCCTAATAATAATTCAATATCCGGGCAGTGCGCGTAACTTAGTGGGTAGGGCGCCGGCAACATATACTGAAGCTGGCAGGTTCGAACCTGGCCCGGGACAGCTAAAACAACAACTGATAGAACCAAAAAGTAGCTGGACAATGTGGTGGACACCTGTAGTCCCAGCTACTTGGGAGCCTGAAGCAAGAGAATCACTTAAACCCAAAGAGTTTGAGGTTGCTGTGAGCTGTGATGCTATAGTACTCTACCCAGGGCGACAACCTGATACTCTGTCTAAAAAACAAGAATTCAATTCCTATGTAGCAGTAAAAATATCACTTATAATGAGTTTCATTTAAAATCTATTAGTTAAAAACATGTTGACTAGCATCTAACATTTTCATGAAAAGAAGAAAATTTCCTATTTAATTACTTGGAAAAATTGGTTATTCACATTCCAACTGTAATTGGAATTTTAATAGCAGTTAACTGACAACTCACCCAAAGAAAACGAGTTCAATTTTAGTAATAATTATCTAGCAATAAGATTCATCAAAATAGGTTTTGAGTCAAATAATGTAAGGAAGATCAAACTTACATCCTGAATTTCATCTCTTATTTTTAGGTGACTTAATTAGCTTAGATGACAGAAATAGTAGTGAATAAAGTGATCAAAGAAACATTACCAGAGGAGAAAGGCAGCAGAAACAATGGTTCAGAATAACTTGAACTTGGGTTTGAATCGTAGTTCTTATGCTTCCTGCCAATTTCACCTTGGGCACAATCTGTAAAATTGTGGTAATAATAATAATATATTTGCCTCCAAGACTGTTGGGTAGATTAATGAGCTTAGTTCACAGCAAGCACTCAATGAACCATAATTATTAGTATTATTGTTAAGAATAAACAATGTATACTAGTTTGTAGGAAAATGCATAAAAATATTTCTTTCATGAAGGGATTTGTTGTGATGACAGAAAAATAATCTCAGCAACTATGTATGGGTATGCACTGGGTCATATATCAGTTACCTCAGGAAAACCAGAATAATTGTTCATTCTTTCAAGACACAGCTTGGGTTCTAGGGGCCCGCCTCTTTGGCCGGCAATTCTGCTTTCTGAGTGAAGATCTGAATTGCTCAGTTAGTTATATGATGTAATCCAAGATTTGGGGGCAAAATTCTTATCAAGCAACTCTCTTATTTTCAACCTAAGCACCAACACTGATCTCCGGCTGTGGGTCCAATCCAGGGGATGAAGGGTAGATTCACCGATCATTCATATCACATGCTGCACTATGGTAACTGTAGGCAGAAAGAACAGGAGGAAAAAAAGCCCAGGTGGAAAATTTACTGACTACACAGTCTCTAGGAACTGACAGTCTCTTCCCTGCCCCAGAGTAAGAACTCTCTCAAGGAAGGCAGCTGGGATTACCTGGGGACCCAGCTTACTGAGCTTCCTTTCTCTTGGACTCACAGCATATGCCGTCCCACAGCCTAAGTCTGAACACCATTGTTTCATATACTTTGTCTGCCTTTCTTTTTTAGTTGTTTCAGACAGGAAGGTAAAGTTGTCCTAAAACAGACATGAACCCTGTATATTTTATCAAAATTCATTGAAAACACAAAATCTCAAAAATGTAGAGGAAAAGTGGAAGGCTGGATGCATGTTGAAATTCTCAAAGGGGGTTGAACTTTAGATAAATTGCTGTTAGACAGATTGGTTTAAGTCAAAACAATCTGTTTCCAAGTTTTCATTGAATCTATCATTTTTCAATCTGAAGATGAGACTAGCATTCTAGGAAAGCAGTCAAGGGCTAGCTAGAATTTCAATCAGACCATGAACATTACTAACCTACTACCAAAGGCCACTGAATGATGGACTTTTCTATGTCTCTCCCAAACTTGTCTCAAGGGAGACAAACTTTAGGTGTCAGTATGATGGAAGGCTTCTAGAGTTTTTCATTTACCAGTCATGTAAATTCTGACTACAGTAGAGGAAAGAAATTAAATGAAACGATAGAATTCCATACAAGTTAAAGCTTCTATAAATTTTAACAGCAATTGACTACAGAGAAGCAAATCTAGACTATAAACATCTCCACAGAAGCGCCAAAGAATATTCTCTGGCATTGCATTTCTAGAGGCAAACTCTGAATAATTTTCAACTGCCTAGATGGGTTGTAGCAAGTGTCCAGGGGTCACAGAGCCACTGCTTCATTTCCCTCTTGAACAGACTCTTCTGCACAGAAGCAAGGCTGTTGACTCAGCTGGTAGTTTTGCAATCACATTCAACAATTGCTCATGATTAGACCCTGATGCTACCCGCTGGAGATATAATTTCAACCCCAAGACATTCCTTATATATTTTTAATCTCCTTCCCAAACGCCTGGGGAGAATGGGCTTTGCCAAATCTGCCTGATAAACTAATTCCTTAAAGCTTATGCAGGTGAAATTAAGTCCTATCTTATCCAGGTATTTTTTAGATCCTCATTTAAAAAAGTAAAAATCTACCAACAACACAGGCATGATCCCAGCCACTCTCTCACCAGTATTGAGCAGTCAACTTAGAAACATCCAGTAACTAATTATGGCTGGACAGTTGCTGACATGTGTGACCTGATGCCCTCATCACACACTTTCTGCCCTCCCCACAGATACACTCAAGGAAACTATGCACATGTGTCCCTCTATTTCTTTAGTTGCCCACCCTGAACTCTCACATTTGTTTTATTTGTAGTTTTTGAAAATCTGTATTAGAATCACACCTTTATTGGGTCTGTTGTTTGAGTTTATTTTCCCTTTAGAGCTGCGTGGTTTCATAAGTAGTCACTGGACACCCCTGTAGCCATTGAAATGAAAATTAATTAAAATTAAATAAAATTTAAAGTTGATTTCCTTCATCATACTTGTTACATTTCAAATAATTGATTAGCTAGTGCTAAATGGCTACCTACCTATTGGATGGCAGAAATATAAAGATAATCAGATTTCTATCGCACAGAAGAACTTGCAACATTTTTATTTTTTCTGTGTGGATAACTGGTAACAGGTATAGGTGAAAAGGGAAAGAATGAGACAGCCATTAGCGTGAAGATGCAAAGGAGAAAGAGAAGAAGTAACAGCCCGGCAAAGGTGCTGAGACTTAACGTGGCAATAAATAATATTTCCATGGTGAAAATGAGGCAAAAATCATTAAAACCAGAATGTTTGTCTTGCAAATACAAATGGCCCATATGAAAATTATTCAAGCTTAATAGCATAGAAATGCAAACACAGAAGTCTACACCCCATTGAATTTCATGAGCATCACACAAACTTTTAGTCAACTGTCAACTGCTAATACAAATCTGACCTACCCTGAAGTAGATCCTCTAGTATGGGAGTATTCAACAACAATATTCCATATTCTCATTGCTCTTTAATTATTTCTGATTTAATTATTTTGTGCAAATAAGTGAAATTCACCAAAATGGTAGTAAATTATTACTGCCGCATACTATGAAATAATTAATATTGCCCCACTGTCTCCTCTTAAAACTAAAGACAGTGCCCTACCACTAACTTGTAAAAGGAATTCTGACATGCAGGGCAATTGTGTCTCCATCATGGGAATACAATGAACCAATGCAGAGGTACATCAATATCTTTAAGTGGATTTTTAAGGAAAAAATATAGATATATTTTGCCTTTTGTTCCAAATTTTCTCAAAAACACTTGCCAGAGGTATTTGCTGTCTTAAGTTCCTTTAAAAACTATGTTCTGCCATGTCTATGGCTCCCAAAGAGAAATAAACTATTGTTTAAATTATAGAACTATCAGGAAACATATATATTTTAGAAGGACTTTTAGGTTACTTTTTCTTTAATGGTCTAATATGAAGATATTTTATCCCTTCCTAAAAAGTATACTTAGAGTCACATAACTCCGTGATTATTAAACTTTTGAAAAAAATGTGTTTGCCAAGTTTCTATGCAGCCCGAGTACATCAGGAGGTTTTATGAGAAACTTGAGGTGTTGCTGAAGGATAGCTCATGGCTAAACAGGGGACAGGTGAATAACCTAAGAAAGAACTTGCAGTGGGAGTCTGTGATAAACCACATTCTCCAAGACATTCGAGAGTCTCCCAACTCCCAGTGGTGGGAGGGGATGATCCAAGGTGTCCATTAATGGAAAGAAAGAAAAGTATGCAAGGATATAAAATCAGCTGACTTATTTTTATTGCTAGTAAAAAGGTAGAGATTTGCGATTTAGTGTTATTATTGCCGCAATTCATATTAATTTTAGGAGCAAAAAATATAGAAAAACTTGCAAAAAAGAAGATAAATATCTAATTAATTCACCTTACAAAGATGAGTCAAGTACCTTGGGATTAGTTCTTCACCATGTAGCTTTTTTATACACACATCCATTCATATGCTATAATTACAAAAATAGAAAATCTATTACATATGAGATCTGACAAGTAAGTTTGTGAACTTGCCACCATGTACAGTTGAACGCACTGTACAAACAACTCAGTAAGGTTTCAGAAGCTTCGTATATTAGTTTCGCATAGCTATGTTTGTGTCAACATGTGGTGTTTTACTGAATGGAGTTCATTACTATTACACTGTTATATGTTTTTGTCTGTCATCTGGAGAATATCAGAGCTTGAATTAGAGCAATGAACAAACATTAAATTTCTTGTTAAATTGGGCAAGAGTGGAAGTAAAATTAAGGGCATGTTTGTCCCAGTGTATGGCGATAATGCCACGTAGAAAACAGCAGTGTACGTAGGGTGCCAGCCCCATGTACCGAGGGTAGCAGGTTCAAACCTGGCCCTGGCCAAACTGCAACAACAACATAAAAAAGAAAACAGCAGTGTACGGATGGATTAAACGTTTTGGGGGAGAGAAAGCATCACTAATTAAGAGAAATCGGGGTGGTCAGTAATGCGCAGAACTGATGAAAAGCAGAATTCATGGAATTGTGCATCAGCATCCTCAGCGGACTGTGAGAAGCACAGCAGCCAAGGAAACATCAATAAACAGTTGAAATGTCAATTGAAAATCTTGGCACTAGAAAGGCGTGGCTCTCCCATCACAACAATGTACCAGCTCACATGGCACTGTGAGAGGGAGTTATTAACCAGTAAACTAATAACTGTATTGAAACACCTTCCCCACTCACCTGAGCTGGCCCTCAGTGATTCTTTTTCTTTGCCCTATGATAAAGGAAATCTTGAAAGGGACACATTTTGGTGCCATTCAGAACATCAAGGGTAATACGATGACAGCTCTGATGGCCATTCCAGAAAAAAGGTTCCAAAATTGCTTGAAGGGTAGAGTGGGCGCTGGTGTCAGTGCACAGCTTCCCAAGCGGAGTCCTTTGAAGGTCACCTAGTGATAATCAGCAATGAGTTATGTAGCAGTTTTTCCAGGGTGAGTTTGAGAACTTAACTGACAGGCCTCAGTCTTCATCAGATGATCCCATCATTGTAATTGCTTATTTAGCTATCTCCACTGCCAGGAAGACAGTGACAATAGCTTGCTTACTATCATGTAATAGGAATATATGCATACAACATACTTTATGGGTTTTGATAAATGTAGCCAAATTGCCATTGTGGAAAGTTGCACCCATTTATAAAACCACAAGCAATTACGAAAAGTTCATTTCCCTTCACTCACAAAAAAAAAAAAAAACAGAAAAAGAAAGACATTATTCTTAGTAAAGCATCACAAGAATGGAGAAGCATGAATCCTATGTACTCAATTTTGATATGAGGACAATTAATGACAATTAAGGTTATGGGGGTGGAAGCAGAAAGAGGGATGGAGGGAGGGGGTGGGGCCTTGGTGTGTGTCACACTTTCTGGGGTCAAGACATGATTGCAAGAGGGACTTTACCTAACAATTGCAATCAGTGTAACCTGGCTTATTGTACCCTCAATGAATCCCCAACAATAAAAAAAAAAAAAAAAATCTGAAAAAAAAAAAAAAGAAAAAAGAGACTCAGGGAAAAAAAAAAGAAAGAAAGAAAACCTTCATGTTACCACTGTTTAGGAATCTTTGCCATTTGGATGGGATTAATTTGTCTTTCATTATTCTATATTTGCATTTCTAAGCTATTCAGCTTGAATAATTTTCACATGGACCATTTGTATTTGCAAAACACTGCCCCTTCAATGATTTTGTGTGGCTTCTGCTTTTGCTAATATTTATTAATATTTATTGCCTCTTGTAAAAACTCAGTTAATAGTTTTATTTGTTCTTTTATCAGCCTCCCCTAAAAATGATGACACTTTCCAGACAATATCATTCTTCTTTCTCATTTCAATTCTTGTTTATGCAGGGAATCATGCATGCTGGACGTCTAATCTGTGCACTGCACAGAGGAATTCTCCCTGCCTCTGGGGTAATAAAAAACAGAACTTAGTGAAGATTGAGGATAGAAAATCATGGATGCTGATAACAGACAAATGGGAATTCAGATCATGTTCTCATTTGCAGCTCACCTTAAACAAAACAATGCCTATGGGAGTTGAAATTCTTAGTAGAAATAATGCCAATTTGTCTTGCAAGGTTGCTGCAAAGATCAAATTGTAAAAAATATGTAAAAACACACACAAATGTAGGTTATGGTTGCTATCCTTACTTCTTTCCTTGGGGATAGGCATTACATCCATCACTTGTTTTGAAGCAAATTGTCAAAGACAGTTTCCTTGTCAAGGCTAAAAATAAAACAAGGGCAGCCTGGTGTTGCCTGGGAGAGGATAGATGGCAAGTGAAGTTTGCACTTCCTAAGGAAGCTAATAAAGCTATAAGAACTTACTCCACTGACACCTTAATGTTGTTCCTAGTCGTAACCCAATTTGCTCTACCTGTCCAACTCCAGAAGTATAGATTTGTACTGCAAAGGGAAGCACATTCCAGCTTCCTCTCTGGGGTTATTGGAACATGGTAGCAGCATTGACAGACATGAAGAGTTGACTGTTAGTGTTGACAGTCCAGACAGAGGGAAGGACTGAGAATGAATCCTAAGTCAGCTACAACACTTGCAAGGCTGATTTTCTTGTTTAAAATTTTAGTGAGCAAAAATGGAAACTTTAAAAAAATGTCTTTTGTAACCACGCTACCTCTTTGGCCGTCACGCAATTCAGACAAAGGCTGCGACTTGAAGATTCTCACCCTGGTCTCCTTTAGGAAAGTCCCTAAATATATGTCTTGCTGTTGCAACATTCTCAACATGACTAAAAGCTGTTTCTGTTTATTTTGTATTCACTTCAAAGCATTTAAATGCATGTCTTATGGAATTTTTAAGGAAGTAAGAGTATTTTGCAACCAATTGTGTAATGCCTATTTTCTTTTTAAGATCGAGAATCATGACAAAAAAGAAAAAAACGTGACTATCATTAGGAAGGACAATTCAGCTCAGTGTTTCCAAATTATGACACTCAGACTCTTAGTACAAGCTATATCAAATGGCAATTTTATATTTATATGCCACTAGACTTTCCGATGACTTCACAGGACCTTTAGGTCCTCTTAGTATCCTTCCCTCGTTTTATCAGACACTCTGTTCAGCTAATGTAATCAGTGTAAAAAATGAGTAATTGCTGGTTTTAAACAAAAAATTTAAATTGGCGAATAAATAGAATTACTTCTTTGGGTAAATAGTCTGTAGCAGCACGCTGGATCAAATGGTAGCCTTACACCTGCGGTGCATCTTACAAGGGTATATGTGAATCCTAGTAAATGTGGAATGCAAAGGTCTTAGCAAAATAACTAAGAAAATGCCACAAAAGCTATGTTAACTAGTGTGATGAAAATGTGTCAAACGGTCTATGAACCAAGTGTATGGTGCCCCATGATCATACTAATGTACACAGCTATGATTTAATAAAAAAAAAAACAAAGCATACTCAGTGATGAATATATAAGTCATTTGCAAAACTATTGTCACCAATAATAAAAGCTTTGTTTCAGTTAAAAAACAAAACAAAACAAACAAAAAAAAAAATGGTAGCCTTAACTTTTACTTCTTTGAGGACTCTCCACACTGTTTCCCATGTCCTCACTTACAGTCTCACCAACAAGTATAAGTTTTCCTTTTTTTCTACATCCACGCCAACATCTATTGTTTTTGGACTTTTTAATAAAAGTCACTCGAACAGGGGTAAAGTGTCGTTTTAAACTGCATTTCCCTGGTGACTAACTCAAATAGTTTTTGTTGCCTAGAGGGTTAGGGGAAACAATCAAGATAACTATTCTAATTTTGTAGATGAAGTTTAGACTTAACATCACACAGTGAGTGAGTGAGTAGCTGGGATTAGAACTTGGATCTCCCAGGTTCTACAGCAATGTTTTTTACCTCCAACCAAAAATCAATATTGGTGTGGAGTTGAAAAGGGCTATTTTCAACAGCAATAATAAATAAATAAAATCCTCAGCAATTAAAATAAAACAACAGCAATAATAAATAATAAAATCCTCAGTCATTTGTTTGTATATCTGATAGACTTGAGGTCCCTGTGGGGGGCAAAGTGAGTGAGTGAGTAGCTGGGATTTATCTGGTCGAAAATAAATAAATGACCTGAGAGTCCCAAGTCTCATTTTCTTGTCTTTTGGCCAACTGTTATTTCTTTCTGGAATGTCTTTCCTCTCTTTGTTTTCTCAGCATTATTTCTTCTTAACAGCATACCCAGTTCCTCAGGTCCCTACACCACTGATGGGGTCTGACACCTGTCAGAGCTCTCTGATCAATCACATCAGGCCGGCAGCCCAGGCAGATAGCCTCTGCTGATTGTCACCATGGGCAGAGAAGGTCATGTCCCCAAGGTCAAAACTGAAATAAGTAGAAAGCAGGGTGATCCTCACAGGGGAGCAAGCAGAGAGGAGGAAACGAGGAACAGAACTAAAGTCAGTGGTACAGAAAAATTATAAACCCAAGAGGAGGAATAGCACAGGGCAAACGGTAAGTGCGATGAGTTCTCCAGTTTTCACCATGAACGATGTGATTGAGTTGGAAGAGAAGTCAATGATAAGTGTATATTTTATGTCCTTGCTCCAGGACTGAGATAAGGATTAAAAAAATCCGGTAGTCATTTTTAGAATTATGGAGTTTCCCCCATAAGTTTCTTGTACTGCAAATCTCTTCTCCTATTCTCTAACACCCATGGTCAATGCAATGTCCAGGAGGGAGGGCAAATTTGCAGGTGTCATGAAGGGGGAGGAGGCCATAGAGGGTGTGGCCAACACAGAGGCAAGTGAATGAGATCAGAATGTGCCATGTAAAATAGGCTAAAGTGGCATATAAAGAAAAACCTCCATAGTTACTACCTCCCTGCACTGAAAATTGCCTTAAGCACCACATGTGCCTATCAGTATAGGAGGCCTAGTTCCTTATGGTGATCACCTTTGTATGTTGACCAGTTTGTGAAAGTCAAATTTCCTGAGGTGGTCAATTTACAGAGGTTCCATTGTAATTTTTAACTAAGAACAGTAGAGAAAAAACAAACACAGGAAAAACTCTCTTCTCTCTCCTTATTTGCCTAAAAGCAGAGTATCAATTTCCCTTTGTGAAAGTGTCACCCTGTCCTTCCTTATACCAGGAGGAGGTGACACAACTGAGACAAATCTGCAGAACAAATTTCACTAAATAACCCTCATATACTACTAATTTCCTCCATACATTTACCTTCCCAAAATTTACTATCCCTAGAAGCCTAAAATCTCATTTCCTTTGCCTGTTTACTTCTTCACAATTTATCGCCTTCTATTAAAATAGTGTCAATAAGCCTCTGACATTTAACCAATTCTTTGGGTTTTCACTTCTTTTCTATGAAGCCCTCAGTCACATAAAAATTTTTAAATCAAATAAAATGTACATGCTTTTTTCTCCTGTTAATCTGTCATTTGTTAGTTTGATTTGTAGGTCCCAGGAAAAAAACATAACATCAAGAAAAAATTATTCTTCTACGTAGGGCTTCCCTCATCCAAGTGATTTTCTTACATTGGCTACACTGTAAGAAATATAGAATACAATATAGAATCTCCATAGAGACCCGACATTTTAAAACTTCCTGGGAGATTCTGTGCACAGTTGGGAACCAATGCTTAATTCATTTGGTGTATGGAGCTCTGGAGCAGGATACACTGGCAGGAGGGAAGGAGAAGGTCAAAAGCAGAAAGCAAAGCCCAAGGTTCTCATTCTGGAGTGGATGTCAAGAGTATCTTGGAAAGAGTAAGCCCACGATGAAGTGAGGCCATAGACTGAAGCAGTGTGACTAGGAATATTAAGAAAAGTGCTATGCATATACATGTGCTGCTCTTATACATGGGTGACTACAAAAGTTTTGAGACAGACTGTGTTATGGTCCATTATTTCACTTCTACAAAGCACAGTCAAATAGCCTCTTTTCTGATTCAGCCATGTAGTTTCAACTGTCTTGGCTTATAGGTTTTCCTGAGAGGGCTTCATTTGTTTCCATCCCCATGGATTTTATGAGTCTTGATTTTTATCTCAAAACTTTTGTAATGAACCACATTGGGCAGGTACACTAGTGAACTGGACACCTCCCAAACTTAGTCCCTCCTTCTTCTGCCTTTCCAATAGTTTGCTTACTCTGATATCCATTATGTTATGTTCTAATTGCTTAGATGCCTGTTTTTCCTACTATATGGAAAGTGTCTTTCTTGAATCAGAGAAACTTTTGTGTTATTTATTTTTTTCCCATTTACTTGTGTTATTTATTTTTAATATCTTTGTCTAGCTGTGGTATTTGCCAGAATAACAAAGCCTCATTGAATAACCAGACTATTTGTGTTTGTATTATTCATATAGCATCTTGGTCCATTCAGGTTGCCATAACAAAAGTACCATCAATGGGGTGACTTAAACAACAGGCATTTATTTCTCATAGTTCTGGATGGGAAGTCCAAGATGGAGGCACCTGCAGATTCGGTGTCCAGTGAGGATCATCTGCTTATGCCATAGGTGGCCTTCTCACTGTGTCCTCATATGGTGGAAAGGTCAGAGAGCTCCCTGGGATCTCTTTGAAAGAGTCCCATTCAAAGGGCTCCACCCTCTCCACCCTTTTAACTTTGCAAAAACCTCACCTTCTATATTATCTCCTTTAGGGTAAGTTTCAACCTTTGAATTTGAGGTGGGCACAAACATTCAGTCTATAACACAAAGCAAAAGACCATATCTGGAATTCTCTTTCTTGTTTAAAGACATTGGAAATCCTCAATTAAAGAACACAATGAAAACTGCATAGGTATTTCTTACTGAGACACCTACAAAATCAAATCAAGTAAACTCCTTCTTTCAAATTGTCTCAGTTCACATAAGGTTCCTATATGTCCCATGTCAGAAGGAGACATTATGTTCAGATTAGACATGCTTTGGGTACTGTGCAAATCTAAGGTTAAAGACTAGGCAAAAACATATCTTCATTCTAATCTACAATTTATAATTGATTTATTAGGAAAAGGTTCTGTCTTTAAGAATTGTAATAAGAAATGATGTGTTAAATAGAGATAACTATATGATGTAAATAAGACTGAACAGAGATTGATTCTAATTTCAGATATTTCCCAAGGCTGCCTCAGGCATATTCAAGTTGTATTTGCTTTCTGCCAAATGAAAGTAAAATATGCTCATAAAAAGAATGACTTGCTTACCCAGTAACTGTTGTTAAATTCAACTACTTTAATAAAATAGATTCTGGGCATAGACTAAAACCCTGCTGTTATCTGTCAGCTTAAGAGCAACCTACTCATTCATTCATTGCATATTTTTGATCCCAGCACAGAGCAATGATACATGTTTGAGGTTATGAAGATCCTTGTTACCCTGATTTAATTATCTACATTGTATACATGTATCAAAATACCCATAGACCTCATAATTATGTATGATTATTATCAGTAAAACATTTTTAATTCAAAGCATCACAAAAAATAATTTTTTTAATTTGTTGAGAATTCACCAGGAGCCATACCCTCACATACAACATCCCTAAATTCAAATGAATAATTATTACATTCTGTCATAAGTTTTGTTAAGTGGGTTCAATAGAGGATTGACTTACATGGGGCATAATGCAAGAATTAATTAATTAGATCTTCCATTCAATAACAATATGAAAAGAAGACAGAAATTAAGTAAAAGAAAAAAAAAGAAGCAATAAATCTGAACTGTAAGTATAACAAAGGCAAAAAGACCAGTGTCTGAAATATAACAAAGGGAAACTATAGTTTAGATCAGGTATTATTCAGAAGTTCCTCTGCAGAAGTACCAACCACTTCAAAAGAGACCTGAGGATGAAATGGACCCTGTGGGAGAGATGTGGACAGGGCAAGAGCAATGCCTTCCAGGGGCTGGAGATGTAGTCACTTTGTCTGCTCAGGAGCAGAGTTGCTATCTTTTTTTTTTTTCCTTTTATTAAGTCCTATACACATAGATCATGAATACATTTATGCATATGTGTGTTGATTTTTTTATACAATTTGGCGTGCTCACATCAAACTAATTAATACAGCTTTTGCCTCATTTACTTGATTATTGTGTCAAGACATTTATGTTCTATGCTTGATAGATTTGACTTGTACCCTTTCAAAATGCTCCATAGCTGTCTTGACATTTATCATAAAAAGGGATCTAGATAGGGAACTAAGGGAACTAGACAGGTCAAATCCACTTCAGGGGCTCAGCGGCTAGGGCACCAGCCACATATACCCAGCTCAGACCTGCCAAACAAGAACAACTACAACAAAAAATAGATGGGCTCTATGGCAGGCCCCGTAGTCCCAGCTAATCAGGAGCCTGAGGCAGGAGAATCACTTAAGCGCAAGAGCTTGAGGTCGCTGTGAGCTGTGACGCCACGGCACTCTACCCAGGGTGATATAGTGAGACTCTATCTCAAAAAAAAAAAAAAAAAAAAGAGCCACTTCAGGGCTTACCAGACAGAAATATAGTCATAGGGAGACAGATTCAGTAAACTGTTGCTCAAGTGGAAACTTGAAACAATGACATGTGGTTGTCCTCGACAGACACCATTGTTCTTGCTTGATCTTACGGAGACCAAATCAGTTAAGACTTCAATACCCCTATCAAAAGCCCACTCCTCATCAGAACCCATGTTGGCTAAGAGAATTTTATCTCCCACATTACAGCTCAGATGGGGAGTTCAATTTCCCTGTAGGGTGGGGAAAGATGGTCTTCAGCCTGAGGGCTGTTTCTCACGTCTTCCTCTGGAGTCCATGCTACCCTCTTCCTGTAGCAGAGGTTCTGACAACAGGGCACTTGATAATTTCTCATCCAACCAAAGGGAAAGAGAGCTTAAGTTGCAAAACTCTAACATAAATATTCCAAGCCCACAGAATGGCATGTCAGGTACCTGAATATTTCAGTAAGGGTTGTTTTTAAAGTATCCTGTACATATAAATGGGTGACATTGGAAGTATTTAAATGAGGAGAAGGAGAAATTTAATGTAGTTAAATATACAAGTTTGGGCTTAACTAAACACCAGAGCACGTTTTCTCATGCTATATTTAGATCAGGGGTCCAGATTTAAGTTATTATGAATTATTGAAAAGCACTTTGCAAAAATCTGGCAGCAATCCCTGAGCCACAGTCTGAATCAGGTTTTTTAACTTTTAATATGTCTTCAAAAACCATCTATGAAAGGAGTGCTCAAGACTGATCAGAACACTAAATGAAGTGAGGATTTTGTAATCACCAAACCAGTGACATGGCAAAATACAGAAGAAAGAATATCAGACTGGAAACGAGAAGACCTCTGTTTTTTTTTTTTATTTTTAATTTAAACAGCATTTATTTTGGTAAAAGTTTGTTTCTAAATAAACAGTAAGACCTGTGTTTTGATTTCAGCTTTCTTTAATAGTTCAAGGTCATGAGATCCTTGGGTAGAACTTAATCTGAGTTTAAGAACCTCTTCTACAGGAAGAGGAAGATGTGAGAAAGAGCCCTCAGGCTGAAGACCATCTTTCCCCACCCTACAGGGAACTTGAACTCCCCATCTGAGCTGTAATGTGGGAGATAAAATTCTCTTGTTTATAAAATGAAGAAACCAAGGCCTACCTCTCCTGGACTACTGGGCAGGATAATTATAGGAAACGTGTGTGTGTGTGTGCGTGTGTGTACGTGTGTGTGAGCGCATGCATGCATGCACAGAGACTGTAAAGCATCAAAAAGTATAAGTGTCCATCAAAGGATACACAGAGAAAATGTGGTACACACAATGGAATACTATTTGGCCTTTAAAAAAGAAGGAAATCCTGCCATTTCTGACAACATAGATGAGAACATTATGTTAAGTGAAATAAGGGAAGACAAATACTCCAGTCCTACATGTGGAATCTAAAAAGGTCAAACTCACAGAAGCAGAGGGTAGAATTGTGGCTCCCGGGGGCTGGTGGTCAGAGGTGTTGGCTAAAGGATATAAAATTTCAATTAGGAGGAATAAATTCAAGAGATGCATAATCAGCATGGTAACAATAGATTTTGCACTTGACAATTGCTAAGAGAATGATAGACTTCAAGTGTTCTTACCACAAAAAATAAACATGTGAGCTGCATGTGTTAACCAATTTAGGCATTGCACAATGTATACATGTTTAAAAGCATCATGTTGAGTGAAGAGCAAATTTATAACTTTTACTCAATCAAAAACAAAGTATGTAAACAAAACATGTGTTTCCCCCATGTTGTAAATGATTAATATATACAACTTTTATTTCTCAATTAAGTAAAGAAATAATACTGGGCGTGCTATAAGGAAAACATTTAAGACATGCTTCCTTTGTTTTCATATTTTCAATTTCAGAGATGAATAGCTCCATCGTCTGCTCTCCGGGTGATCTTCAGATGCACCCTCTGGGCATGACAGCTGACTAAAGCTAATTATTGCTCCAGTAAACCCTTTCCTGAATTCCACAAAAGTTTGCTTTCTGGCGCTCTTTCTTCCTAGGGTCTTACCTGACTTGTGTAAATCCACCTTTAGTTTTAGATTGGAACTTTAAATGTTCTTAAGAATCTCACATTCATGGACAGATTCTTGATGCAAGGACCCTGTGTCCTAGGAACCCGAACAGATGTAGGGAGGTGGGTATGCTCTTCCCAACATAAAAGCTTGCTGCTGATGCCACCACCAAGGAGGTCTGCCACTTGTCTCTTGTCATCTGTGTTTTCCAAGTTGTGGGTCACAGCTGTCTTGCTCTGTAACCCAGCTATTGGAGGGATCACAGCCTGGTTGGCTGCCTGGAGGACACGTCATATACAGCACATCTTTCATTAGAGATCTCCTCTCCTTCATTGAATTCCCAACTAGGTGAAGATGATCGGAGTGTTGAAGCACTAGTAACCAAAATTTCTCCTGTTAAATTTTGCACTTGTGGCTCTGTCTTCTATTCCCTTTGCTCCTGATTTCATAATGCTGCTGTCTCATTTTAACATCCTATTACAGATGGCAAAGACCAGCTCAAACCCATCACTGTATTAGGCGAGGAAACAACTCCATGAATACTCTGAAGTTTAGATGTATACTCCTGTCCCATACTCACCTCTTTTTCCCAAATCACACAAATTGTGCTGTTGAGCTGTCAGCATGAACCTGGCTTTAAAGGCAAGGGATTATAATTGGCCCAAGATCAATCCATCTCAGAAGAAACTGTGTCTCACCATCATGCCCGGAACATAAAAAAAGATCTGATCAGTTTGAAAGATATTACAAAGGACTCAATTCTTAGATAATTGTGAAGAAGATGGTCTTTTCTTCATAAAATTCCCGCATTTTTCTCTTCCACACCTCACTTCCCTTCCACACATACAATTTCATCACTTCCTCTTTTAAAATCAGCCAAATTTAGTCCAGAAAAACCAAAAACAATAAATTGAACTTGAGTCTGATTAAGCATTTGCATCTAACTTCCAAGTCACAGGAAATACATAGGACTGGAGACACTCTAAAAAGACACTATAAAGATGCAATCAACAAAATGTGTGGGGGAACTTCATAAGACGAAAGTCCTGGTTTGTTAAACAATAATATTGCAAGGATGAAATGATGTAATAGAGAGAATCTCTAGAGGAAAAGAGATTTTGAGAGACACATTAACCTTTTGCAATATGTGCACTTTATGTCCTGATTTGAAAATACAGACTTGTGAAAAAATTATGAGACACCTGTGGCTCAGTCGGTAAGGCGCCGGCCCCATATACCGAGGGTGGCAGGTTCAAACCCGGCCCCGGCCAAACTGCAACCAAAAAATAGCTGGGCGTTGTGGTGGGCGCCTGTAGTCCCAGCTACTTGGGAGGCTGAGGCAAGAGAATTGCTTAAGCCCAGGAGTTGGAGGTTGCTGTGAGCTGTGTGAGGCCACGGCACTCTACCGAGGGCCATAAAGTGAGACTCTGTCTCTACAAAAAAAAAAAAAAAAAAGAAAAAATTATGAGACAGAAAAAATCAATACTGCCTGATATTTTATTGTATTAAGAAAGTATAAGGCCAAGCATGATGCCTCACACTTGTGATACCTGCACTAGCACTCTGGGAGGCCAATGTGAGAGGATCACTAAGGTCAGGAGTTTGAGACAAGCCTGAGCAAAGCAAAACTTCATCTGTGCTAAAAAGAGAAAAATTAGCCAGGTGTGGTGGCCAGTGCCTGTAGTCCCAAGCTATTCAAGAGCTGAGGCAGGAAGATCACTTGTGCTCAAGAGGTTTGAGGTTGCTGTGAGTTAGGCCGAGGCCGTGGCACTCCAGCCTGGGTGACAGAGTGTCACCCAGACACTGTTTCAGAAAGAAAGAGAACATAGGGTAGAAATATTTTTGTAATTGTATTTATTAAAAGCATAGTTTTATATAGTTAAGAGTGAAATTATTTAATATGTGAGATTTGCTTCATATAATACTGGAACGATGAAAACGGTAAGGGATACACAGAGAAAACAGGGTCGTCCCAGACTTGGTAATTGTTGAAGCTAGGTGCTAGCTAGTACAGTAGGGTTTATTATGCTATTCCATATATATATATATATATATATATTATGGTTATATTTATATTCATCCCAGACTTGGTAATAGTTGAAGCTGGGTGAAGCAGGGTTTACTTTTATTCCCCATATTTTTATATATATTTGAAATTTTTTCTTATTAAGATGCTAAGCTAGCTGAATACTAACCAGGTGATCGAATAAACTTTCCTCATTTCAACTGACTGTTGATGAAACAGACTTGGTCTGAGTAAGGTATTTGAATTTTTCTTTCCCTTATTTTATTTTTTTTTGTAGAGACAGAGTCTCACTTTATGGCCCTCGGTAGAGTGCCGCGGCCTCACACAGCTCACAGCAACCTTCAACTCCTGGGCTTAAGCGATTCTCTTGCCTCAGCCTCCCGAGTAGCTGGGACTACAGGCGCCCGCCACAACGCCCGGCTATTTTTTGGTTGCAGTTTGGCAGGGGCCGGGTTTGAACCCGCCACCCTCGGTATATGGGGCCGGTGCCTTACCGACTGAGCCACAGGCACCGCCCTCTTTCCCTTATTTTTTAAGAGCATAAAAACCAAAGGCCCAGATGGGTAAAGCTAATGTAGACCATGCAAAGCCTATAGGCCACAGAGGTATTTGCTTTGTGCTGCATGACAAAGTGAGTAGAGAAAATGCCTAACACTGTCCTTTGATTTGTGCCGGGAAGGCCGTTTTCTTCTCTTGGAGAGAGATTAAGAAAAAATCCAATATAATGATCTGCTCTCGCTTTTGGCTTCGTGTTGTTACTCAGGGCCCTGTGAGAAAGTGCGACAGATACCACAAACGGGAGATAAATCGCAGCTAGAATTTATTAGAATGTCACCCAAGCTATTGAAATAGATCAGAGATTGCATAGGAATTCAGAGATGTTTGTTACATCCTATGTCTTTTAACAACTGTGATGCAAATAGGATGAAACTTTAGTATTGTTTGTTAGATGCGTAAATATTTGCCACATTTTTCTCTATTTTCCTCTTATGATTAAACATTTTATTATGAAAAATATCTAAGGCTTTCCTGAATTTGCTTTTACATGTAGCGTGAACATTAGATGAGTAAATGTAGTCAACAGTTTTGCACTCTGGAAGTGATTGATAAGACCACGGAGAAGCTTCTTTCTCTGACTTCCTCTCACAATATTAGCCACACCAGCCTGAAAAGAAACAAAAGATGCAATCAGATTAGTAACCGTCATTTGAGAATTTTCCATACTTCTTTCTCAAAAGGCTGTATTAGTTTGCACTCCCATCAACAGTGTAGAAATGTTCCCTTCTCTCCACATCCACGCCAACATCTGCAGTTTTAGGATTTTTGTAATGTGGATTAATCTTACTAGTTATCTCAAAGTAATTTTGACTTGAATTTCTCTGATGATTAAAGATGATGAACATTTTTTCATGTTTCTTGACCATTCACTTGTCTTCATCAGAGAAGTTTCTGTTCAAGTCTGTTGCCCACAAAGAAATGGGGTTGTTTGTTCTTTTCTTATTGATTATTTTGAGTTTCTTATAGATTCTACCAGGATGAAGAAAAGTCATTTTTCAAAAAAGACATTTGTACAAGAATGCATCAACCCATGAATGGATTAACAGATTGTGGTATATGTATACCATGGAATACTATGCAACAAAAAAAGACTTTACATCTTTTTTTTTTTTTTTTTTATTGTTGGGGATTCATTGAGGGTACAATAAGCCAGGTTACACTGATTGCAATTGTTAGGTAAAGTCCCTCTTGCAATCATGTCTTGCCCCCATAAAGTGTAACATACCCAAAGGCCCCACCCACCTCCCTCCTTCCCTCTTTCTGTTTCCCCCCCATAACCATAATTGTCATTAATTGTCCTCATATCAAAATTGAGTACATAGGATTCATGCTTCTCCAACCTTGTGATGCTTTACTAAGAATAATGTCTTCCACGTCCATCCAGGTTAATACGAAGGATGTAAAGTCTCCATTTTTTTAATGGCTGAATAGTATTCCATGGTATACATATACCACAGTTTGTTAATCCATTCCTGGGTTGGTGGGCATTTAGGCTGTTTCCACATTTGGGCGATTGTAAATTGAGCTGCAATAAACAGTCTAGTACAAGTGTCCTTATCATAAAAGGATTTCTTTCCTTCTGGGTAGATGCCCAGTAATGGGATTGCAGGATCAAATGGGAGGTCTAGCTTGAGTACTTTGAGGTTTCTCCATACTTCCTTCCAGAAAGGTTGTACTAGTTTGCAGTCCCGCCAGCAGTGGAAAAGTGTTCCCTTCTCTCCACATCCATGCCAGCATCTGCAGTTTTGAGATTTTATGATGTGGGCCATTCTCACTGGGGTTAGATGATATCTCAGGGTTGTTTTGATTTGCATTTCTCTAATATACAGAGATGATGAACATTTTTTCATGTGTTTGTTAGCCATTCGTCTGTCATCTTTAGAGAAAGTTCTATTCATGTCTCTTGCCCATTGATATAAGGGATTGTTGGCTTTTTTCATGTGGATTAATTTGAGTTCTCTATAGATCCTAGTTATCAAGCTTTTGTCTGATTGAAAATATGCAAACATCCTTTCCCATTGTGTAGGTTGTCTCTTTGCTTTGGTTATTGTCTCCTTAGCTGTACAGAAGCTTTTCAGTTTAATGAAGTCCCATTTGTTTACTTTTGTTGTTGTTGCAATTGCCATGGCAGTCTTCTTCATGAAGTCTTTCCCCAGGCCAATATCTTCCAGTGTTTTTCCTATGCTTTCTTGGAGGATTTTTCTTGTTTCATGCCTTAAATTTAAGTCCTTTATCCACCTTGAATCAATTTCTGTGAGTGGGGAAAGGTGTGGGTCCAGTTTCAGTCTTTTACATGTAGACATGCAGTTCTCCCAACACCATTTATTGAATAGGGAGTCTTTCCCCCAAGGTATGTTCTTGTTTGGTTTATCAAAGATTAGGTGGTTGTAAAATGTTAGTTTCATTTCTTGGTTTTCAATTTGATTCCAAGTGTCTATGTCTCTGTTTTTGTGCCAGTACCATGCTGTCTTGAGCACTATGGCTTTGTAGTACAGACTAAAATCTGGTATGCTGATGCCCCCAGCTTTATTTTTGTTACAGAGAACTGCCTTAGCTAACGGGGTTTTTTCTGGTTCCATACAAAACGCAGAATCATTTTTTCCAAATCTTGAAAGTACGATGTAGGTATTTTGATAGGAATGGCATTGAATAGGTAGATTGCTTTCGGAAGTATAGACATTTTAACAATGTTGATTCTTCCCATCCATGAGCATGGTATGTTCTTCCATTTGTTAATATCCTCTGCTATTTCCTTTCTGAGGATTTCATAGTTTTCTTTATAGAGGTCCTTCACCTCCTTCGTTAGGTATACTCCTAGGTATTTGATTTTCTTTGAAACTATGGTGAAGGGAGTTGTGCCCTTAATTAGCTTCTCATCTTGACTGTTATTGGTGTACACAAAGGCTACTGACTTGTGGACATTGATTTTATATCCTGAAACATTACTGTATTTTTGGATGACTTCTAGGAGTCTTGTGGTTGAGTTTTTGGGGTTCTCTAAGTATAAGATCATGTCATCAGCAAAGAGGAAGAGTTTGACCTCCTCTACTCCCATTTGGATTCCCTTTATTTCCTTGTCTTGCCTAATTGTATTGGCTAGAACTTCCAGCACTACGTTGAATAGTAAAGGTGACAGAGGACAACCTTGTCTGGTTCCAGTTCTAAGAGGAAAAGCTTTGAGTTTTACTCCATTCAGTAAAATATTGGTTGTGAGTTTGTCATAGATAGCTTCAATCAGTTTCAGAAATGTGCCACCTATGCCTATACTCTTCAGTGTTCTAATTAGAAAAGGATGCTGGATTTTATCAAATGCTTTTTCTGCATTTATTGAGAGGACCATGTGATCTTTATTTTTGCCTCTGTTAATATGGTGGATAACGTTTATAGACTTGCGTATGTTAAACCAGCCTTGCATCCCTGGGATGAAGCCTACTTGATCATGATGAATGACTTTTTTGATGATAAGCTGTACTCTATTGGCTAGGATTTTGTTGAGAATTTTTGCGTCTGTATTCATGAGTGAGATTGGTCTGAAATTCTCCTTTTTGTTTGGGTCTTTTCCTGGTTTTGTTATCAGGGTGATGTTTGCTTCATAGAATGTGTTGGGGAAGATTCCTTCTTCCTCAATTTTTTGGAATAGTTTCTGCAGTACAGGAATAAGCTCTTCTTTGAAGGTTTGATAGAATTCTGGAGTGAAGCCATCTGGACCAGGTCATTTTTTGGTTGGAAGATTTTCTTTGTTAGGTTAGGTTCTGTCCTTTAATTTCTGTTTCTTTGATCTCAGTGCTTGAAATTGGTCTGTTCAGAAGCTCTATTTCTTCCTGGCTGAGTCTAGGGAGAGGGTGTGATTCCAAATATTGATCCATTTCTTTCACATTGTCAAATTTCTAGGCATAGAGTTTCTGGTAGTATTCAGAGATGATCTCTTGTATCTCTGTGGGATCAGTTGTTATTTCCCCTTTATCATTTCTGATTGAAGTTACTAGAGATTTTATTTTTCTATTCCTCGTGAGTCTGGCCACTGGTTTCTCTATTTTATTTATTTTTTCAAAAAACCAACTCCTTGTTTCATTAATTTTCTGAATGATTCTTTTGTTTTCAATTTCATTGATCTCTGATTTGATTTTGGATATTTCTTTTCTTCTACTGAGTTTAGGCTTAGATTGTTCTTCTTTTTCCAATTGCATAAGATCTCTTGTGAGATTGTTGATGTGCTCTCTTTCTGTTTTTCGAATGTAGGCATCTAAAGCGATGAATTTTCCTCTCAAAACTGCTTTTGCAGTATCCCACAGGTTTTGGTAGCTTGTGTCATCATTGTTGTTATGCTCAAGGAAGTTAATGATTTCCTGTTTTATTTCTTCCTGCACCCATCTGTTATTCAACAGAAGATTGTTTAATTTCCATGCCTTTGTGTGGGGTCGAGCATTTTTGTTAGAGTTGAGTTCCACCTTTAGTGCCTTATGGTCTGAGAAGATACAAGGTAAAATTTCAATTCTTTTGATTCTGTTGATTTTTTTTTGTGTGTCCCAGGATATGATCAATTTTGGAGAATGTTCCATGGGGTGATGAGAAGAATGTATATTCTTTATCTTTGGGATGGAGTGTTCTATATGCGTCTATCAAGCACATTTGTTCTAGGGTCTCATTTAAATCTCTTATATCCTTGTTTAATTTCTGTTAGAGGATCTGTCCAGCTCTGTAAGAGGAGTGTTAAGGTCCCCTGTTATTATGGTATTATCAGATATCATATTGCTCAGACTGAGTAAGGTCTGCTTCAAGAATCTGGGAGCATTTAAATTGGGTGCATAGTTATTTAGAATTGAAATGTCTTGTTGTTTTATTTTTCCCTTGACCAATATAAAGTGACCATCTTTGTCTTTTTTGACTTTAGTTGCTTTAAAAGCACATGTATCTCAAAATAAGATTGCAACTCCTCTTTTCTTCTGAATTCCATTTGCCTGAAAAATTGTCTTCCAACCCTTGACTCGGAGCTTTAATTTGTCTTTTGAAGCCAGGTGTGTTTCTTGCAGACAGCAAATGGATGGCTTGTGTTTTTTAATCCAGTCAGTCAATCTATGTCTCTTCAGTGGGGAATTCAAGCCATTAACATTTATTGAGATAATTGATAAGTGTGGTAGTATTCTATTCGTCTTATTTTGTGAGAGTCCATTGCTGAGTTTTATCTTTTGCATCAGTGTGGAGGTTAGGTTCTGTCCTTTAATTTCTGAGTTCTTACTTTGCTGCTGATCCATTGTGGTGGTCAGTGTGCAGGACAGGTTGAAGTATTTCCTGTAGAGCTGGTCTTGTTGTGGCGAATTTCCTCAATGTTTGTATATCCGTAAATGATTTGATTTCTCCATCAATTTTGAAGCTTAGCTTAGCAGGGTACAGAATTATGGGCTGGAAATTGTTCTGTTTAAGTAGATTAAAGGTAGATGACCATTGTCTTCTTGCTTGAAAAGTTTCATTAGAGAAGTCTGCGGTCAATCTGATGGATTTCCCCCTGTAGGTCAACTGGCACTTACTCCTGGCAGCTTGCAGAATCTTTTCTTTTGTCTTGACTTTGGACAGGTTCATCACAATGTGTCTTGGTGAAGCTCGGTTAGAGTTGAGGCGACCTGGGGTCCGATAGCCCTCTGAAAGAGTGTGTCAGAGTCTTTGGTGATATTTGGGAAATTTTCTTTTATAATATTCTCCAGTATGGCTTCCATTCCTCTGGGGCATTCTTCTTCCCCTTTTGGAATTCCTATAACTCGTATGTTGGAACGCTTCATAAAGTCCCATAATTCTGACAGTGAACGTTCTGCTTTCTCTCTCTTCTTTTCTGCCTCTTTTACTATCTGACTTATCTCAAAAACTTTGTCTTCTACCTCTGAAATTCTTTCTTCTGCATGGTCTAACCTGTTGCTGATACTTTCCATTGCATCTTTAAGTTCCCTGATTGACTGTTTCATTTCCTTCAGCTCTGCTATATCCTTTTTATATTCTTCATATCATTCATCTCTGATTTGATTTTGTTTTTGGATTTCCTTTTGGTTATTTTCCACTTTATTAGCAGTTTCCTTCATTGTTTCCATCATTTCTTTCATTGTTTTCAACATGTGTATTCTAAATTCCCTTTCTGTCATTCCTAACATTTCCATATAGGTGGAGTCCTCTGCAGTAGCTACCTCATGGTCCCTTGGCGGGGTCGTTCTGGACTGGTTCTTCATGTTGCCTGGAGCTTTCTGCTGATTCTTCCTCATGAGTGATTTCTTTTATCTTTTTCCTTGCCCCAATTTTCCTTTCACTTCCTCTTGCTCTTTATGTTCTCGTGCCTGTGGACTAAGGGTTACAGGACCAGAAGTGTGAGAAGGTTGAAGAGCAAAAAAGGGGATGAAAGAAAGGAGGACCGAGTGATAAGAAAAAAAAAAAAGAAAAATAGAGAAAGGAGAGGGGGTGGGTAAAAGGAATATTGACAAAAAGAAGAGAGGCACAGAAAGAGGGAGACAGAGCAATATAGGTGTACAGTAGGGTACTTTGATACAACCTTAAAAAAAAAAACACCTTCTGGGGGTGCCCAGTTGGGTGGTTCCCTTGAGGTCAGCAGCTCTTTGGTAACCTGATCAGACACAGTACCCCACCTCCACCAAGTAGAGAGGAAAGACAAAAATGCTATAAATCAAACCAAAACAAGCAAACAGAAAACTTTACGGTATAAAATTGGCTGGAAAAACCAAATAATAGCGGTAGAAACACTAACAAAAATGAAGTTCTAATTATTGAAATAGGCAGCAATGGGAAATTATAATTAAACTAGAAAAATTGATAAAGATAAAGGATCTGTATGGAAAAGGTTGAACTTAAAAAACAAAACAACAATCAACAACATCAAAATAAACAAAGAAAAACAACCAAACAAACAAAAAAAGAAAACACAACCAGAAACAAAGCAGTATGTATATGTTATTGAATATTGTCTAGGCAACACGTGGTCTTCTGGGGTATGAGATGTTAATCACAGTTCTGATACAACTGGAGGCTGCTATTTTCTCAAACCCCAGCAGGTAGACACCCTAAATCTCTCTTCAGCCCACTTTAAAGGCACTTTGCGCTTGTTCACTTGCTGAGCAGAAGCTTTTCCAGGGAAGTGCTTGTTGCTGGAATCACTGCTGAAGTGGCTATCCACTTACCCTGTGTGCCAAAACTGGTCTCCCTCTGCCCCCGAGGGTTAGGGCTGCAAGGCAGCTCAGACCCCGCCCTTAGGCTACTTGGTCGCTGGGTTACCAGCTCCCACCCAATTCCAGCTCTGCGACCCTGAGGGCTGAGCTTGCCAGGGCAGATCGCTCACAATGGCTGCCTGTGACCCAGAGCCAAACACTATTAGCTCCGTCTGGCTCAGCGGCTCAGACTGGGGCCCTAGACCAAGGCCAAAGTTCTCCGCACTCCCGCTCAGGCTCTCCCCAAGGCAGTTCAGCTGAGTGCCAAGTCCAAAGACACCAAAACAGTTCACAGGTAAGGCCTTTCTGGTTTGCAGTCTGGCTGCTACTGAACTTACAGTTGCGGGCGGGTTTAGACGGATTGAACACACGCAACCACTTGCCGGTTTTCCACTGTTTTAGTCCTCCTCTTGGGGTCCAGAAGTCTCTCGCTGACTCCCTGTATCCTCTCAGGGGTGATGATAGGCGGATCCCACCAGCCAGAGATGCCTGGAGTCCTATCTCCCCAGACTCACGGTGCCCAGATGCGAGGAAGCTGTTACTCAGCTGCCATCTTGCTCTGCCTCCGCGACTTTACATCTTTTATGTTTACCTGGAAGGAGTTGGAACATACTCTTAGTAAAGTATCTGAAGAATGGAAAAAAACTATCTGATATACTTAATACTACTATGAAACCAATATATAATCACTTACATATTAGACCAATGATAAAACAGAAATATGG
This sequence comes from Nycticebus coucang, assembly GCF_027406575.1. NCBI lineage: Eukaryota > Metazoa > Chordata > Mammalia > Primates > Lorisidae > Nycticebus > Nycticebus coucang. The sequence continues at coordinate 9,270,636 of NC_069803.1, read as the reverse complement.
TCCAGAAAAAAGAATGGGAGATGTGGGAGGGGGAGGGAGGGTGAGTGGAGGGAAGGTATTTGGTGGGATCTCACCTAATGTGCAAGGGTACATTTCAAAACTACTAACAGTATATTATAAATGGCTTACCACAGCATATAAGTAAGTGAAGTGATGGTTATGTTAATCAGTTTGATTTAGCATTCCACACTATATCAAATCATTACATTGTACCCCATAATTGCATACAGTTATGATTTAATAAAGATTAAATTAAAAGAATAAAATGCAAACACTATCGGGGGTGACAAAATTATTTGCCACTCAATCCTTTGTGTAGAAGATTTGTTGTTTTTGTGGCCCAGAATACTCATTCCAAACTGTGGACTCTTTGGAGGCCACACAGTCAATTTTCCATAAGCCCACATGCACACCAAACATTGTGTATAGCCTGAAGAAACAACACAACTCACAAATGGTGGGCTGCCATTTTTAGAATACTGATGGAATCCAAGATGCTTTTGGTCATCATACATTTTCTCAGTCAATGGATTCATGAAAGTCTGAAACCCATCTTGAATGATGTCAAAATACAGAAAGCCCTTTGAGACAGAGCTAAGAGTGAATGAATTGTGAATTGAAAGGCAGGTGGTGATCAGGTTGTAGAAAATTTCCCTATTATGCTGAGCAGTTTGCTCAATTTTTTTTAACAGGGAATGTGGAGTCATCAAAAGTTTCTCAGCAGGGGAAGTGACGTAAACTTAAAAGAAGACCACTCTGGTGTCAATGCTATGAATTAATTAGAAGGGGAAGAAAAGTTTTTATTAATAACATTCCTTCTCACAACTCTAAAGTTACTTGTGCCAAACTGGTCCAAGTGTATTTTATAGCAGCATTTTTAATAGAAGTAGCAGAGTCAGCACACATTTCCCAAATCGGATGTCAGAATTTTATCTGTAAATTTTATCCATTAGCTTTTGCGGCCCAAATTTTTTGTGCAAAGGAATATAAAACCTATGAGTTTCATTAATTTCCTCAATAAAATAGATGTTTAAAGTGATAGTCATGTCCATTTTCTGCTAAACTAATATCAGCTTCATATTCTAATCCAGTATTTCTGAAATGCTGTGGAGGAATTTTGTGGTCTGAGTATGATACTTGACCTTCACCTAGAGATGAGTTTAAGACTACTTGTTTACATTAATATTAAGAAATATCATTACCTAGACTTATAGAGTGCTACCTTCCCTCTTTAGGATAGCTGTATCTGCATAGTAAAATTACATCCACATTAGGCCAAGAGAAGAGGAGATATTTGTCTTCTTTTGGTAGTTTAATACATCTCACAGAATACTCTTTGGCATGAATTTTCCAATTTGGACTTGGTATTGATCAACTAAAGTGGCTAATTGGCATGTCTTCCTCCGGAAGGACAGCAGCTTTGTTGCTGGAAAATCTGTGGCATCAGATTTTCCTTAAATGATTAAGAAGTGGCTCCTCCGACAAGCTGAGCCCTGCTTTATTGAGAGGGTATGATACAGTGAAAAGGTCATGACTTTGGAGTCAGATATTACTAAATTCAAATCTCCATTATTCTGCTACTAGTTGAGTAATATCCATTCAACAAATGATTGAGAACTACAGACGATGCCCCAAAAATGTAATACAGCTTTTTCCTTTCTTCCTTTAAGAAAGGAAAACGTGACACTCCAGTCACATTTACTTCTGCAATTACCAGAGGCGCTCAACTGTGACTTGTATTTATCTTTTGTTATCAGTAATATTGAGTATTACAATTTTGTTCATTTATTTACTTATTTATTTAAGACATAGTCTCACTTTGTTGCCCTCTATAGAATGCTGTGGCATCATAGCTTGCGGCAACCTCAAACTCTTGAGCTTAAGTGATTCTCTTGTTTCAGCCTTCCAGGTAGCTGGTACTACAGGTGCCTGCCACAATGCCCGGCTATTTTTTTTTTTTTTTTTATAGATGGGAGTCTGACTCTTGCTCAGTCTCGAACTCCTGAGCTCAAGCTTCCACCTGCTGTGGCCTCCCAGAGTGCTAGGACTACATGAGTGAGCATCTGCTCCCAGCCTGAGTATTACAATTTTAATAAAGTTTTTTTCTTTCTTAAAATATGTACATATCCATGGAATATTATGCAGCCTTAAAGAAAGATGGAGACTTTACCTTTTTCATGTTTACATGGATGGTGCTGGAACATATTCTTCTTAGTAAAGTATCTCAAGAATGGAAGAAAAGGTATCCAATGTACTCAGCCCTACTATGAAACTAATTTATGGCTTTCATATGAAAGCTATAACCCAGTTATAACCAAAGAATATGGGGAAGGGAAGAGGAAGGAGAGGGAGGGGGGAGGATGATAGAGGGAGGGTGATTGGTGGGATTACGCCTATGGTGCATCTTACAAGGTTACATGTGAAACTTACTAAATGTAGAATATAAATGTCTTAACACAATAACTAAGAAAATGCCAGGAAGGCTATGTTAACCAGTGTGATGAAAATATGTCAAATGGTCTATAAAACCAGTGTACGGTGCCCCATGATCACAAAAAAAAATACGTACATATTACTGGGGGGGGCATCCGCTGTACTTGTGTCAATTACTGGTCTAGTCCCATGATTATCAACTGGTATGCCATGAAAATTTTCATAGATCATTAATTCAGTTATTTTCAAAAGCAGTTCAAAGCATAGTAAGTATATTCTATTTTTTTTGCGGGATTTTTATTTATTTTATTTATTTATTTATTTATTTATTTATTTATTTATTGTTGGGGATTCATTGAGGGTACAAGAAACCAGGTTACACTGATTGCATTGTTAGGTAAAGTTCCCCTTACTTTTACCTTATTTTTAAAATCAACATAATTAGGGCGGCGCCTGTAGCTCAAGGAGTAGGGTGCCGGTCCCATATGCCAGAGGTGGTGGGTTCAAACCCAGCCCCGGCCAAAAACCACAAAAAAAAAAAAAAAAAAAAAAAAAATCAACATAATTAACAATAGGTTCAAGTGTGCTGTGAGATATGGTTGAGATAAGGTTGATAAACACTGGTGTAAACACCAGGGACTAAAAGTTTCTGCTTTTAAGAAGCCAGGAGTGTAGTAAGAGAATAGACCAAAAAATGAGTAATGTAAATAATGTGTGATAGAAGAATGAACTAGGAACAGTGGTGGTACAGACAAAAGGAGATGTGAGACCACTGCTAAATGAAAAGGCTCCCTGGACCAAAGGGACACAGAGTTGCACGATGTCCAGGTCTGTCTGAGATGGCTATGTTTGGAGACCCAAAAAGTGTGACGTTTGCTTCATTTACGCACAAAACTCTGTAAACAAAGAACATGTCTGTTTCTACCACTGTAATTTCTAGTACATAGGAGAGTGCCTGATGACATAGTTTGGGCACCATATAAATATTTGCTGAAAAAATAAATGAAGTAAAATAAATGTCAGAAAGTAGTGACAAAATAAGCTACCGAAAGAGGTTAGGTTGGGTTTGCATTTCAGGATTCAAATTTCTGATTTCCGTCTTGTATCTGAGTATTTCCCAAACTTAGCTAAGAATGAGATTATTTGAACTCTGGATCAACTGTTAAACATGCAGACACCAGTTCTCTTCTCATAAGAAAATCCAAATCTCCAGTCGGGGAGGTCTGGAAATCTGTATTTTGGCTAATACTTTGTCTGATTCTAACGATGAAGTGGTTTGAGGAAACTGGGTGAAGCAAGAGTATGAAGACCTAAACAAATGGAGGAAATAGGAAGTACATATATTATCTGTTTACATATTATGTGCAAATTAGGTGGACCTGTCAGGACTCATTAATCCTTACAAAATAAGAGGGACAGAGGCATTTAATTTTCTGATTAGGGTCCCTGGGTTGATCTGGGTCCCAGGGTCCCTGGGTCCAAAAATACAGTAAAGAATTCCAGAAGGGAAACTGGTTGGAAGAAAGGATAATGAAGTTTAGACAAGTTGAAGTTTAAAAGCTCATTGTAAAACCAGGGGTGGTCCAGAAGGTAGGAGAAAATGAAACTGAATCTCAAGAGCAAAGTTTGAGTTTGAGTTACAAGGAGTGGTATCAGCATATAAAAGACGTGATGTCTTAATTTGTTCAGATCGTCCCAGTGATTCATGTTGTGAAATTTTGCCATATGACATATTTCCAACAGTCCTGGCAAATTTTGAGCAACTGGCTCTCCAAGGGCAGACAGGGAGGCTCTGATTTGTGGCATTTGCCAAATTTTGTGATGTAATTACACCCACCATGGCAGATTTTAAGCCACCAAACACATCCGAAACATGAGGTTGGGAAACATTGTTTGGAGGTGGTACGCTATTGGCTCTCACCAGCAAGGAGGACTTGGTTACACCACACCATTGCAGTACCCTTGTGTTCTTCAGAAATTCACTTAGAATATCCACAGGGTCACTCCCTAATGAGTCCTAGCTCTAGTAAAAAAATAATTCCATCCTAGCTATAAACCCAATGTAATAAAAAGGTCAAGTCCAATATATTCAGATAAAGTAATTCTTTCCCAAACAGGCCCGCTGTTCTGCACAGTCCTCCCCAAGTTGCAGCACTGCGTCCCATGCCAGCTGGCCCTGCTGTCCTCACTGTCCAGATGTATCATCATCTGGTCAGGTCTGGGTCTGCATTAATGCCTTGCTCTCTCCAACCCCCTTCAAGGGAATTATTCACTGAAGTGGCCATTCTGGATCTACTGATGTACAGCCCAAGTTCCAGGATTGCTGGGTTTTGACTGCTGGCTAGCTACGTTTGCAGTTCTTAGATTCATCTCATCTACCTCACTTCACTTTTCTATCTTTATTGTGCTGATCAAGTTCCACTTTATTCATTTTCCTTTTCCTACACAGCCAGGAAAACAGGCTTTGCCACCCCTTCCTAAAGAGTGGGGGAGAAGTTTGGGACAAGGCAGCAAGAATACTTTAAATATCCCCATTGTAATTAATTCATGTTCATAAGGAGACTGCCCCTCTCAGCATCATCTGCGGGATGCTGAGAGCAAGTCTGATGTTTACCAAACTCTCCTATGTGTATCACACTATCTCCACACTGCTTTTTTTTAGGAAAAAGGTGACAGATTTCAATTTGACCTTGCAGATGGCTTTCTCTTTACTTGGGTGCTTGTCATGTAATAAGCTGTAACTTTCTTTCAGCATTTTAAAGACAGTATTTCTTTTATTTTTAATCTGACTTGAGTGATTTCTTCTGAGATCTCAGCTGATCTCTAGCTGCCTCTAAAGTCTAGTGTTCAGTAGCACAATCAGGTGACTATAGTAACAATTTATTGTATATGTCAAAACAACTAGAAGAGTGGAATTGGAAAGTTCTAAACAAAGAGATAATAAATATTTAAGGGGGAGGATGTTCTTAACAAACAATTGATTCTTCAGAAGTACAAATATCACATGTTCTCACTCATATATGGGGTCTTAAAAAAGTTGATCTCATGGAGTTAGGGACTAGCATGATGATTACCAGAGGCTGAGAAGGGTAATGGGATGGGGGAATAATTAGGGGAATGATTACTGGATACAAAAATACAGTAAGATGCTATGTAAAAGGAGTAATGTCTAGCATTCGGTAGCACAATTGGGTGACCATAGTAACTATTGTATATTTCAAAACAACTAGAAGAGTGGAATTGGAAAGTTCTAAACAAAGAGATAATAAATATTTAAGGGGAAGGGGTTTTTCTGATTACCCCGACTTGATCATTATACTTTCTGTGATTGCATGAAAACATTACATGTATTGTATAAATATGTGCAACTATTATGTATCCATAAAAATAAAAGGCAGTAAGTATTATTTTTTTCTCTAGCTACCTCTAGAGGCTAGAGAAACAAGGTTTTCCCTTGTTTCAGTGGCCTTCTTATAATGTACCTACCTTATACTGGTTGTGGTTCACAGTACTTATTAAATCTATTGCTTGATTGCTCCCGTCAATTCTGGGCAATTCTTAACCTTTATCTTTTCAAATATTGTCTGTATCCCAGTCTTCTCCTTCTCCACACATACATTTATAATTATCTTTTTGTTGGCTCCGTGCCTGTGGCTCAAGCAGCTAAGGCACCAGCCACATACACCTGAGCTGGCAGGTTCAAATCCAGCCCAGGCCTACCAAACAATAATGACGGCTGCAATAAAAAAAAAGCTGGGTGTTGTGGCAGGTGCCTGTAGTCCCAGCAACCTGGGAGGTGGAGGCAGGAGAATCACTTGAGCCCCAGAGTTGGAGGTTGCTGTGAGCTGTGATGCCACAGTACTGTACCCAGGGCAACAGCTTGAGGCTCTGTCTCAAAAAAAAAAAAAATTATCCTTTTGTCATTCTCCTTAATGTTCCAGACATCGCTTATGCCCTGTTTAGAATTTTCATTATGTTTTTTCTCTGCACTTTGGTGTGTGTATTTTCTTTCTGACCTTTCTTTTGGTTTACTAACTCACTCTTCATCTGTGTCTAATCTGATATTAAACTTTAACTCTGTATTGTTTATTCCTGTTTCTACTGAAATTTTCCATGTTGTCGCCTATAATCTTAATCACATTAATCACAGACATTTTAATTTCCATATCTGATAATTCCAATAACTGCATGAACTAATAAGTCTGTTTATATGTTTTGATCTTGCTCATGTCTTAGTTTGCCAAGTCATTTTTTTGTTGTTATTGTTGAATGTGTCTTATGGGGCAACCTTTTATTTTGAATCATAAAAGAAAATGTAGAGATCTATAGAAGGGATTATCTTCTTCCAGAGAAGAAGCAAAAAGTTCTGGGCAAAAAGTTAGGATAGGAGTAGCTCATCTTAGTTCAAACAGGAACTAAACTTACTCAAAGCTGAATTTCAGTCTTGGAATGAAAGTCTTCACCCCTTTTAGTTTTCCATTACTCCTAAAATGTAGACCTTCAGGGGTTTTAACTAAAAGCTTGGTGCATTTACAAGGGCCCTGAACCCTAAACATTATCTCCTTAGCACTATGAGACTGAAAAATCTGCTTAACATTGTGGCCTCTTAGCCTTTGACCTCCTACAAGTAGATGAATAATGGGGGGGGGAAACTGTGTGGAGTATAAGACTCATTCTTCGGTGTTTCTCTTACTCTGTGAACTTGGGTCATAAAATCCTCATAATCCCTGAACTTCAGTATACGCCTCCCCGCCCAGAAGACAAAAGAAGACTTTAATTGGCTTCTCTGACTTTTAGTTACCCCTCCCTGTCAAGCTTCTTACACCAGGCAGTTTATGAATCAATAAATGAGAATAAAAATGACATCCAAGTTTGGACTTGCCTCTATAAATTCTTTTTTTCTCACAGATCTCAGCCACTCGACCCACTGCACTGATGGCCCTCCAATGCCTTCAAACTGATTTTCTTTTGTATCTTCTCTGGGCTTTCTAGTTCTCTGAAGAAGGGTTTTTCATCTTTAAGCTACTTTATCATAACCAGAAGCAGAATTCAGAGATGGTAGAAAATGAAGGTGTACGTGGGATGATCCACACCGAAGCACTATTACTCCATATGAAGTGAGTTGTGAGAGATGAATTAACACCCACACTGAGGCCTTTGCTCTGAGCCTCAATGATGACTGAGTTGTAAGTTGATGACAAGAAGCCTTGGCTGGGGAATATCAGGAGGAAATTTTAGGATGACTGCATGTTATTTTCAGATTAATGTGAGGGTACGAACAACTAAGTTATGATGTTTGCATTGGTTAGGTATAGTCTCTCTTGTAGTTGTGTCCCACCTCAGGGGGTGTGCCATATGCCCTTACACTGTGCCCAGGAAGTGGGAGCACCCCTCATCCCCACTTCCCTCCTTTCCTCTCCCCTCCCCCCAACTTGAATTGAATTGACTTTTTCTCTTATGTGGGTGTGTGTTAGATCATTTACTGGCTTTATATTAGCATTGAGTACATTGGATACTTGCTTCTCCATTCTTCTGATAACTTTACTAAGAAGACTGTGTTTCAACTACCTCCAAGTTAATACAAAAGATGCCAAGTCTCCATCTTTTTATGGCTGAATTAGCATTCCATAGTATACATATACCACAGCTTATTAATCCATTCCTAAGTGGGTGTACATTTAGATTATTTCTACATTTTGGTGATTGTAAATCGAGCTGTGATAAACAATCTGGTACAAATGTTCTTATAATAAAATGATTTTCTTTCTTCTGGGTAGATGCCTAGTAATGGAATTGTAGGATCAAATGGAAGGTCTTATTTGAGTTCTTTGAGGATTCTCCATACTTCCTTCCAAAGAGCTGTATTAATTTGCAGTCAACCCAATAGTGTAAAAGTGTTCCCTTCTCTCCACATACACGCCAGCATCTGCAGCTTTGGGACTTTGTAATGTGGGCTACTTTCACTGAGGTTAGATGATATCTCAGGGTGGTTTTGATTTGCATTACTCTGATTATTAAGGACAATGAGAATTTTTTCATGTCTGTTAGCCATTCGTCTGTTAAGATGACTATTTTAAAAATATAAACAGAAGGTATCCACTGGGCATTTTAATATGAGTCCGGGATTCAGAGAAGAGGTACAGCCTGGATGTACAAATTAATTAAATCATGAATGTATGGATGACACTTACAACCAAAAGAGTAGGTGAGGTCACTAAATGCATCAATGTAGATGGAAAAGCACAAAGATCCAAGAAGCAAGTCTGGGGGAGGCTAACATTTATACAGATGCCAGCAAGATGAAGATAAATGAACAAAGAGTAAGAAAGAGCAGCAAGAGAGATAAAAGAAGACTCAAGATGAGTGAAACATCCTGGAACCCAAACTGTGAGGGTATTCCAAAAAAGGATAGTAAATAGTGTGCTTACTATTTACTGAAAAATTAAATAAGATGAGGCTACTGAAAAATTAAGTAAGATGGGGCAGCACCTAAGGCTTAAAGGAGTAGGGCACCAGCCCCATATGCCGCAGGTGGCAGGTTCAAACCCAGCCCCATTCAAAAACTGCAAAAAAAGAAAAAATTAAATAAGATAAAAATCGACCATTGATTTAGTCATGGGCAATGTTTTGTCATTTGAGGGGAGGGGTGTGACTAAGTCTGATTGCAATAGGTTCTAGATAAAAATGAAGAGTTTCTGTTTTTAATCCCAAGTTGGCTACATCAGGAAATTACTTCTTGTTGTCTCTGTAATTGAAATTACCAGAAAAACACTTATAAAATTCATTTGATGTCTTGGAATGGATGAATATAATTCATGAATTTAAAGTCACTGATTCTTTAGGTATACTTCCTTTACTGTTATCTTCAGAATCTCTTCATGGTTGAAGACCTTTTTTGCCCTAGATATAGTTAATAATCATATGTAAGATGTAAAGATTTTGTTTGCTCTGCACACTCTCCAAACTGTCATCTGGAGCCCATCGCCATTGTATGGTGATGAAAATATAAGTAACTTCTAGAATATGTACTACAACAAATACTTGCCCCTTGAGGCTCTTTAGCAGCTGCTTTCTCAGTTCTGGAATTACATTTCCATGGACTATTTCAGCCAAAAATTATAAGGTATCTCTGCAATGAGAATAGCACACCCATGGAAACAAACCGAGTCGTTACAAACACACACAATTCCTAGTGATCACTTCTCAGACTATAATATTCACCCTAAACAGGCTTCAGAGACCAAGCCCACATAGAAAAAGAGCTCTCATGAAACTTGGAGATATAGGCGTATGCTTCAACCTAATAATTCTGACAAATGCATCGTAGTCTTCCCTTCCTCCTCTAGACAACATTAGTTTTTTAAAAAAATATTGAATTAGGGTGATCAACTCATCAATTTGTTTTTATGTTCACTCTTCTTCAGGTATCTGTTGAAATCTCAGAGAACTCTGTTACTGAGATACAGTCCCAGACCACCACCAGCATTAATCCTCCTTCTAAACATCTCACTCACTACTTTGAATCTCTTCAAGGTTCAAAGTATTTTGGAAATCAGCATGGGAAACTGTGTTCAATTTACCTGTAACAATGAAGATGTCATTTGACATGACCACTGTCCAACATCACAATATACAATATAGGATATTATTCAGGATATGCTAACTGCTGGAACTAATTCTCCCAAAGTTATTGCAGTGACTAAACATTATCAGAGTTTTTAAGAGATAAACTCGGGCATATTAAAAAGTTAACATGTTTATTTGAGGGTTCAGCAGTTCATGATTTGGCTTTACCAGACTGAGAGTGATTAGGCACACTACTAGGCCAGGGAGAGGAAACTTTATGAGGGGTTCATGGAAGAAATACAAAGAACTATATTTGATTAGTTAAACTGGAAGGTTCCTAGTGGGAGGTTAGCTGGTAGTTTCTGATTGTCAAAGTCTCTAGTTAGAGGTTAGTTTGCAGTTTGTGATCGGTTAAGCGTAAGTTTCATTTTACTCTTAATATCAGATGTGGTTTGGTTCTGCTTAAGTTGGAACCCAAGGTTCTGCAGCTATCTCAACCTTATGGTCTCCTAATTAGTTATTTTAATGCTAATGTATAAATTCCACAGTCAACTTCCTGGTCCGATGGTTCTCCTGGACAGCTCCCCTCCAAATAGCACCTCAGGAATCCAGGTTGCATCCATCCTTTGGTTTCAGTGTCATTCTGAACTCTTCAGCCAGCAGATAAAGAGCAGAGAAAATGGAGTTTGTACAAAAGGTTTTGCAGCCAGTCCTGGAAATGGTGGGCATCAATTCCAGAGCATATTATTGCTCTGAAGATGGTTACATGATTTTAATCTATGTTGAAGGATGATGGAATATTAATCTAACTTTAAGAAATGCAGTATTCTTGTTTGCTAGGGAAGAGGACATATAATTTCTGACCCTTTGGCCTATTTCTTCCATAAACTTCCTTCTGGCCACCACATTTTTAGCTTATGCTTCCTCCTACATGCAAACCACACCCATCCATTCACCTATGAGGACAACTTAAAGACATCTATCACAGCCAGTCATGGTGGCTCACACCTGTAATCCTAGCACTCTGGGAGGCTGAGGCGGGTGGACTGCTTAAGCTCAGGAGTTTGAGGCCAGCCTGAGCAAGAGCAAGACCCCCATCTGTACTAAAAAATAGAAAAACTAGCCAGGTGGTGGTGCAAGCCTGTAGTCCCAGCTACTCAGGAGGCTGAGGTGACAGAATGAGACTCTGTCCCAAAAAAATAGAGACATCTAATCACTACTCCTTATTCAGAGTTCAAGATCTCCAGAAGAATATCTCCTTCCTGTAGGGCTGGACATGGCTCCTCGTGTTCTGGTAGCTATGAATTCAAAGATCAGTTATCTGTTTGTCATCACTACCACACACAGCCAACATGTGACAGTGGAACAGAGGCAAGACAATGATAACCCCTCCCATGTACAAAGGGAACAAGTGGGGAAAGCCTGGAAATCAATCAATCAATTCTGAAGTCCTTTTGAGTAGAAAATATGAAGAACCCTGACATGGTGGTAGGAAAAGTTGTTTGATGGTCAACATGTCAGTGATGCTGTCCAGGAGCATCTTTGTCCATCCTTCCCTTCAGCCTGGCTCCACCCTCTGCAGACTCTCTCTCGGCCACATGTGAAGTGAGAGGAGGGAACACATCTTTTGGGACCTTTGGAAGTCAGCCTCATGCTTGTAAGTCTATAGTTCAATGGTTGGTTGAATTCTCAGATGTCCAAAACTGGTGGGTGTGTTTCTTTTGTTTGTTTGCTTTTGTCTGTTTGCTTAGTTTATGGAGGCAAAAATTCCTCAAAAACTTAATAGGCTTCTGATCAATTTGCTTCCGGGTAGTTATATGTGCCAGAAACCACATTCAAAGATCTTTCCTAGACAGAATTCTTTTTTTTTTTTTTTAATTTATTTCCTAGACAGAATTCTAAAATATGTTTTTTATCTCTGCTTCTTGCCACCATTCTAATCTCTTTCAGTATAACAGCTACCTTGAGACTATAATTTCTCAGTGAGAATACTTCCTACTGAAACCAACCTCTTTTGTGTGTGAATCACTTTATTTACCTGAAAAATATTACTGAGTGCCTAAAGTTTTTCTTTATTTCATTTTCTTTCTTTCTTCTTCTTCTTCTTCTTCTTCTTTTTTATTTTTTGTAGTTCCCTTTCTCAACGTTTGCGTTCTAGAAATGGCTGACTTTTTTGATGCTGTAAAATGTGAATTTCCAAACGATCTCTATTCCCTTTCATTTGTGCTTGCAAACTATCTAATTCTTTCCCAAACTTTTTCTTGGGCAAACACAGCCAGTAAAAACTACACACCATTAATATTATGCTTTCCATTTCTTCTCCTAAAGCACAGATTCCTAGGCACATGTTCTGCGTTCCAAGTGTTCACAGCAAAAAGTTTAGCAAATATGATCGTAAGAGGGACTTTACTTAACAAATGCAATCAGTGTAACCTGGTTTCTTGTACCCTCGATGAATCCTGTCGCACCCCCTAGTGGCCCCTATGGCCCTATTCTCTCACCGCAGGAAGGAACCAGGCATGACGCGGATTAGAAGCACAAGCTTGCAGGAGGCGGGCTAACGTTGATTCAGGGTAGCCCCGAGCAACTTCTGCAGTAGCCTTTTATTGAGACAGCACAAGACAGGTGAGGGGAGTATTAGACAATGACTACGTGCCTAAGGATTGCCATGGGCTGGGCTGTTTCTCCACAAGGAGCACCTGCGTACTAACCGCATGAGGGTCCACCTCCCAGGTGCAAATCATCTTGCTCAGAGGTCGTCTGGCTCTGGGTGTACTCTACAGAATCCCCAACAATTAAAAAAAAAAAAAGTTTAGCGAATGTTCTGCCACCCTCTGAAGAGATTACCATTTTCTCAGCAGTTTTACTTTTCTTATTGACCATAGCCAGTTGCTAAGCTAATTCCACATATTAGGAATTTTTGTTATAAAATGAGCCAACTTTAACATACAAGCATCTGCACTAGGATAGGCTGATTGCTGTAACAAACAACTCATAATCTTATGGGTTTAATGCAGTAGAATATATTTTTAATTCAAGTTCAAAGCAAATATTCTTGGTTTGGTCCTAAGAGGTTCCTCTACAAAACTGTGACATAGTAACCCAAGTGTTTTTATCTTATGGCCTTGCCATTCTACAAATTCAGCAGATGGGGGAAGTAAGAGTGTAACAGGGAGGATTTCAGGACCAGGCCTAACAACAAAATGCATAAATTCTCTGTATGTTTTTCTATACATTTCTTTTTGCAGACCTCAATTACCTGGTATAGACTAAAAGCCTATATGCTCTGTGCCCAAGCTGCCTGAGAAAAGCAGTTTCAACTTCTCGCTGAGCAAGGTTTTGTTGAAGGCCTGGCTGCCTTGGTAAACAAAGTTGTTAAGTCTGAGGCTTGGAAGTGAAAGCCCAACCTCAGTGACACAACTATGTGGTCATTAAGCCTGGGGGCTTTGGAGCAGAAAACTCCACTCCCAGAGGCCGATGCATGCAAGTCATGTAATCAATAAGCTCTCTACTTGCCACTATGAGCTTGTGGTCGTTTCTTGCTTTCATACTATTTCAGTAGCGGGCTTACACCTGTGACAACAGTCACTCCGCAATCCCTCACACAACAACCTGGTCTCAACCTAACATCAAATATAACTGAAAAGTAAGATGTTCCCATGTGCCCAAGAAGAGAAAGTAGGATTGCTGAGCATCCAGCCAGCTTTAGAGTAAAATGCAGCCAAAGGCACAGATTATCCTCATATTGGCAAGTGAAGGTCATCCTATTCTAAAATATGCTGTAGTGGCTGGGCATGGTGGCTCACACCTGTAATCCTGGCACTCAAACTCAGGAGTTCTAGATCAGTGTGAGCAAGAGACCCCGATTCTACTAACAATAGAAAAATTAGCTGGGCATTGTAGCTCCTATCCCAGCTACTCGGGAGCCTGAGGTTGGAGGATCACTTAAACCCAGAGTCTGAGGTTGCTGTGAGCTAGGCTGATGCCAGTGCATTCTACCCTGGGCAACAGAGTGAGACTCTGCCTATAAATAAATAAATAAATAAATAAATAAATAAATAAATAAAATATGCTGTAGAGATGTGTGGAAAACCATGCCAGGGCTATAATTATTGAACAATTACCGTTAAAATAATCCTGTGAGGTGCTTGCTATTATATAGATGAGAAAATTGAGGTACAAACAGATTGAAAAAGTTGCTCAAGGGCTCACAGACAGCAAGTGACAGATGCCAAATTAGATTCCAGGCAGTCTAGTTCCAGAGCACAGACTCACCCGTTACATTGCTCAGCCCTTTCCAATTTCTTTATGGATTTTCAGGTGGCCAGTTTAACTACTGTTGTCTAATGACACTTTCACACATTATCTCCTCTACTTTCCTGCCCAGAGAGCCATTTGCAATCTTGTCTGTCCACTTGTATTTCTGTGCTGTTCTATGACTATTAGTGAACATTTGGGGATATAATCATCCAGTTTATAAAGTGACTGGGTAGGAGGATAAGGGGCAAAGATAAGAAATATACTGAAGGGACAGTGAGAAGAGCAAGTCGGTCCTCACCTCGCATTTGCAGGGTGGAGGAAAGAACATAAACAGAGGCCTTCATGCCATTACTTAGAGCTTATAATTTAAGTCAGTTCAGTGTTAAATAAAATATACTTCATCCTCTTACCTTGCAAAATATAACATCCTGGAAGGTAACCTTGAATTTAGAATTCTGAGACTCAAATATCGTTCCAGAATGTGGCAGCACGGGGAAAGCTGGCCCTGACACCCAGCCTGCCTTCCTTTCCTTCTGTGGATCCACCCTGCACCACAAGGGACCATTCCAAGCACACACGTGACACAGCAATGTGCACTTTCAAGCTCTGTCCATATCACCTCAGCAAATAGCCAGCCCTAGGTCTTCTACCTAGAGACTAATCCAAGAGAAGTAGCCTGGGCTGGAAGCTAGGTGGGACTACTTAAGTAGAAAATTCCTGGGTCCTGAGTGTCCAGGATGTAATCTAGGAGGAATAGAAACACAGATTCTGCATGGGCACATTCTGTTAGCCCCACAGAATCTTCACATCCTGGGCAAGGTTACAGCCATTGGAGGCTCAGAGAAGGGCTCTCCAAAGAGGAAGCCTGCAATTTCTTTCCCTTTTTCTTTTTTTTAGCTAGTGTCTTGCTCTGTTGCCTGGGCTAGAGCACCTCGCTCAGAGTAACTCAAACTCGGGTTTCAAGCAATCTTCCTGTCTCAGCCTCCCAAGTTGATGGGACAACAGGCTCTTATTGTAAAGCCCAGCTAATTTTTCTATTTTTAGTAGAATTGGGGTCTGTCTTGCTCAGGCTGCCCTGAACTCCTGAACTCAAGCCATCCTCCCGCCTCAGCCTCCCAGAATACTAGGATTACAGTCATGAGCCACCTGTGCCTTACCAGGAGAGAATCACTGCTTTTCCTTCTGTCATAAGGAAGTAACTGAGATCAGCGTTACCCTCCAGCCTCCAGCAGCAGACTTGAGTTACACATAATAGTAAAGGATGTCCCTCTGGGACAAGGACAACAATGACTGATGAGAATTTAGAATGAAGAATTCCAGAAAGGATAAAAAAGTGGCAAATACAGAATACATCTTTTTCTCGTTTTTAATCTTTTTGAAAAATAACTGACTGTTTAAAGATATACCCTCAAAACACTAATCTACAAAAAAGCTGGACTGGTTATATTAATAACAGATTTCAAAACAAAAAATACTGTCAACCATAAAGAAAAACATTTCATAATTATAAAGGCACTACATTTCCAGAGGACACAACAATTTTTTTTCTTTTTTTTTTTTTTTTTTGTAGAGACAGAGTCTCACTTTATGGCCCTCGGTAGAGTGCCGTGGCCTCACACAGCTCACAGCAACCTCCAACTCCTGGACTTAAGCGATTCTCTTGCCTCAGCCTCCCGAGTAGCTGGGATTACAGGCGCCCGCCACAACACCCGGCTATTTTTTTTTTTTTTGGTTGCAATTTGGCCGGGGCCGGGTTTGAACCTGCCACCCTCGGTATATGGGGCTGGCGCCTTACCGACTGAGCCACAGGTGCCGCTCTCTTTTTATTTATTTCTTTATTTATTTGAGACAGGGTCTTAGTAGGCCGTACTTGAACTCTGGGGCTCAAGTGATCTTTCTTTCTCTGACTCCCTCCCTAGTAGCTGAAACTACAAGCACACATCACAATGCTTCATATAGAGGACATACAGTTCTCAATTTTTATGCAGCTATTAGCAAAGCTTCAAAATACATGAATCAAAATGGATAGAAATAAAAAGGGGAAATAAATAATAATATAATTGAATAATAGAATAAAACAATAATAGAATTGAAATGGGAAATAAGCAAATTCATGATTATAGTAGAAGATTGCAACACTCCTCTATAAGTAATTGATGGACAAGCAGATGTAAATCAGAAAGAATATAAAACATTTGAATAATCATTTCAACTATTTTGACCTAGTTGACATTTAGCAAACACTTTACATAATAGCAACAGAACACACATTCTTTTTCAGTGAACATGGAACATTTACCGAAACAGACCATATGCTAGGTCATAAAACAAGTCTCAAAAAATTTAAAGGGATTGAAATCATACAAAGCATGTTCTGTGACCATAACAAAATTAAACTGAAAATGGTTGAAGAAGATATCTGGAAAATTCCTCCAATGCTTGGAAATTAAACAATATATGACTGAATAACAAGAAAAAAATCACAAGAGAAATTAGAAAATATTTTAAACTTAATGAAAATGTGAATACAAGTTATAAAATTTGTAGGCTGCAGCTAAAGCAACATTTAGAAAGAATTGTCAACATCATATGTTTAATATATTACAGAAGAATACAAATGTCAAACCAATGATCTAAAATTTTACATCAAAAACCTAGAAGACCAAATCAAACCTACATAGATTGGTGGAACAGAACAGAGGCCGTAAATAGACAAATACATTTTTGGTGAACTTATTTTTGACAAGGTTCCATAACAACTGGGTATCCAAATACAAAATGTAAAAAATAAACCTTGATCTTTACCTCCCACTAAATGTATAACTTAACCTGAACTGAATCATAGACCTAAATATTAGATTTAAACTACAACACTTCTAGAAGAAAATCTTACAGCTAGAATGTTTAAGAACTCTTAACAAATCAGTAAAACAAAGAAAACAACTTAAAATGGGGAAAAGATTTGAACAGACATGTCACCAAAAAAGATAACAAATATGCGCTTGAAAGGTTGCTGAATTTCATTAGTCACCAGGGAAATGAAAATAAGATGAAAACCACAAAGAGTTGCCACTACATCTCCACTGAATGCCTAGAATGAAAAGACTGAGTACCAAGTGCTAGCAAGAATGTGGAGCTATAGGGACTCTTACAGATTGACATTGGAAACACAAAATAGTATAACCACTTCGGAAAGTTGTTTGGCATATTCTTGTACAATGAAACATCCACTTATAACAAAACCTCCAAATCTCACTTCTAGGTATTTACCCCAAAGAAATAAAAGCATATATCCACACAATTACATGTATTCAAATGTTTATAGAAGTTTTATTAATAGTAGCTCAAAATTAGAAATAACATAAATGTCCATCCCCTGGTGTTCAGATAACAGTAGAACATTGTACAACTCAACTATAAAAAATAACAAACTATTGATACGGAACAACACAGATGCATCTCAAACACTCTCTGCTGAGAAGCTAGACACAAATGACTAGACACCATGAAGTTTCTATTTATAAACAATTTTAGGAAAGACAAAACTATAATAACAGAAGATTAATGTTCACCAAGGACCAAGAGTAGGGGAGAAGATTGATTCTAAAGAAGCATGAAGACACTTTTGGGGGTGATGGAAATGTTCTATATCATGATTGTGGTGCTGGTTTTATGCCCTATATATCTACAGAAACTTAGACAGTTGTACTCTGATAATTAACAAATGTTGAAATACAAATTTTAAACTTCAATGTAAGTGATTTTAAAAAATATGAAGGCCAGAGAAGGGATCCTTATAGCCTGGGTCTAAAGACAGAACTGAAAAGCAATAAAAAAGAAGAAGAAGAGGAGGAGGAGGAGGAAGAGGAAGAAGAAGAAGAAGAAGAAGAAGAAGAAGAAGAAGAAAGAAGGAAGAAGAAGGAGGAAGAAGGAGGAAGGAGGAAGAAGAAGAAGAAGAACTAGCAAAAGAAATAAAAAATGTTTAATTTATGAGATGGACAGCCCAGTCTTAATAGAAGCCAGCAGGCGTGGGGGCTCATGCCTATAATCCCAGCACATGGTGAAGCTGAGGCAGGAAGATTGCTTGAACCCAGGAGTTTGAGGTTACAGTGAGCTATGATTGCACCACTGTAATCCTGCCTGGGTGATAGAAAGAGATCCTGGCTTAAAAAAAAAAAAAAATCCAAATGTGAGAAAAAGAAAAATAGAAGCCAACAATCACCATCATAAATCACCATTTACTTATTAATGGTAATTCTTATGTGCTGTGCATGCCTCTAAATTCATGAATTAATTCTATTAATTCAGAGAACAACCCCGGCAGTGAGTCAATCTTTTTAGTGAGGGTAAGATCAGCCCTAAATACTGTGTAAGAGTTGAGGATGCGAATCGCTTATGGTTTTGTGTTAAAGTAGGTGTCTGGATGGGTAAAAGATAGATTGCCATCAGTTAAAAGTGGGTTAGGAGAAATGAGAAAGGAGAAAAAAGAATGAAGCCTGCTCCCTTAAGAAGTTAGCTATAAAGAAGTGAACACAGAATCATGATCAAAAGAAGAATTTTTTTATGCTCTCAGATTTTTGGAGATTTATGTAAGAGAAAGGAGCTAGGAAAGATATAGATGTTAAGTGGTTTGGGCAGAAATTTGATGAAAAAGAAGAATGGGTTCCTCATCTCTTGGAGCCTTGCCTACAGCTTATCTGCAAAAACAGGAATCAGAACCCCAACTGCAAAATTTTTGATGAGGATTAAATGAAATAAAATATAACACATATTCTAGAACAAAGTATTGCTCATAAATGATCACAGTATTTGTTCTACTTTCTTTCTCTTTTATTATCACATCACCACCTGCTCTATAGACTTCATACAAGCTGCAGAATGGAAACTTGCTACAACATCATCCTTTTACACTTTTCTATGAATGCTGTTACTAAGGCAGGGGCTGGGAGCTCAAGAATTTTCAAGTACATCATCATTTAGATAGATGTCAATGTTTCTATTCAAATGCCCAATAGGAAATGAAGCATGGGGATAAATGTGATGCATTTTGGAAATAAAGAGGAAGCAAGGAAGAAAGACTGAAATAAAAAGAACATATTAACCCCATGGAAAAAAATTTATTGAGTTCACTGTTGGAATAAAATAACTGGTACTTTTATCTCTGATGATTGTTAACATTGAAGTAAGCAGACGAAAATGTGGTAAGTGTCCTTGGTTCTCTTCCATAAGTGGCATTAGTGATGGACACCAGCAGAACATGTGAGCTATGTGGGATTAACTGAACTACCAAAAAGGGAGTAAGAACAAATATTGTTTTTTTGATTTTTTTAAAGTGAAAATATAGTAATTGCTCCAGGGACACATACAGGCCGTCGGGAAACAGCAAAGATAAAAATGTTGATCAGAACATTTAGTTTCTTCTTAAAGCAGGCTGTAGTTAGTCTTTTTCAACCCTGGGAAACTTTAAATTGTTCTTTGCCAGTTCCCCCTTGACAAATATACTTCTTCCATTAAGGAAATAAAACTCGATGAATCGGTGAAGATGTTCAGTTTTTTAGAGTTTGTGAGATTATGAACTCACTGGAGGTAGGTATTAGGAAATCTAGCTCTGTAATTCAACAGAGAGTAAAATCTGTACAAACACATTGCTAAAATCCTCTGGAAAATATTCTGTATCCATCAGAGCGATGAGTAGAAAATCACTTTATTGTTCTCTGCGCTACCTGTATTAGCATTTGTGTAAGAAGGGGAACTAGGAGTGGCTAAAATAAAAATGTGCCTCAATGAAGATGGAGGAATATATTTCGGAAAATGTGGGTCTGTGCACGAATCCCCAGCAGGAGTAACCTGTGTTCCGGGCACACAGGAAGCACATACACACAGACACACGTGTGTGCACACGGCATGTACAAAAGAATCTTTTGGACAGTTAGTTAAAAATACAGATTCCAGCTGTGTCCACCCCAGCCCCTACTCTACCCAGGGTTAGTAATGAGTTCAGAACTGTCCTCAGGAACATGCATTTTTAACTATCAACCCCAAGGGATTTTTATGCAGTAAGTCTGAATATTATATTTACAAAAATTTTGCTTAAGGAGAAATTTTTAAGTTACAATGAGGGAAAGAGTCCCACTAAATTAGTACCTTTGTCTAAGCTGCCCTTACCTTAAAGGGAGTCAGAAAACGTCAGTGATCTATCTGACTTCCGAAGCTCTGGGTTACTTGAGGTGACAAAGCCATTCTGTAATTAGTGGTCATGCAGATTCATTTTCTACAGAAGTAAAGCACTGATTTATATGCACACACTGAATAAAAATACCCACAAATAATAATCTGGCCTTTTCTGTATCTTCTGTGCTGAAGACACAGAGTTATAGGAGACAACCCTGGCTTCTACATTTTCAATTATTCAAAATATTTAAAAATTTCTCTTGAGGCTAGGCACCTGTAGCTCAAGCGGCTAGGGTACCAGCCACATACACTGGAGCTGGCGGGTTCAAATCCAGCCTGGGCCTGCCAAACAACTATGACAACCGCAACCCCAAAATAGCCGGGTGTTGTAGTGGGCACCTGTAATCCCATCTACTTGAGAGGCTGAGGCAAGAGAATCACTTAAGCCCAGGAGTTTGAGGTTGCTGTGAGCTGTGACACCACAGCACTCTACTCAGGGCGACAGCTTGAGGCTCTATCTCAAAAAAAAAAAAAAAAAAGAAAAAAATTTCTTTTGAAAATGTTTCCCTGTCCCATGTGTTCTTAAAAAGTGTGTTCACTGTATGGGGGCAAGACATGATTGCAAGAGGGACTTTACCTAACAATTGCAATCAGTGTAACCTGGCTTATTGTACCCTCAACGAATCCCCAACAATAAAAAACAAAAAACAAAAAAGAAAAGTGTTTTCACATCTGTACTGCCAATTCCAAATCCAGTACCTCTGGTTCAGCCTGGTTTTCTCCCTTCCTGCTCTCTCTTCCCAACTACCCACAAAACCACCCCCACCTCTGGATGCCCACTCGGTAACTTGCTCACAGATTAATTCCATTTTGTTTTCCTTCCTCACAGAAAGACCTAGTTCTTCTCTAGTTTCACCTTAAGCATCTTTTCCTCTGTGAAGCCATACCAGTTTGGCCAAAAATAAGTCTGACAACCTTCAAGTTTAGAAACAGAAATGTTATGAATTTCTAACCCATACATCCAATAACTCCCTTTACTGTATTTTAGTAAGAGCCTGAGAAATGCACACACACTCTGGCTTTAAGGGGTGGAACAAAAGTATCTCAGAACAGAAAGAAAGAAAGAAGGAAGGGAGGAAGGAAGGAAGGAAGGAAGGAAGGAAAGAAAGAAAGAAAGAAAGAAAGAGAGAAGGAAAGGAAAACACAACAAACAAACAAAAAAAACTTCACTTGGCCACGTGTGTGTGATCAGCGTTCCAAGTGCAAATGTATCTGGGCTAGATATCAGCTTGGATCCCAGAGAGGACTCCCAGGCTCTGATCCCACGTCACAACCAAAACAAAGTTAAGGTGACAGGTCATCACAGCTGTTCTGGTGTGGACGCAGGCAGATTACTCCAGGTGACAGCACCTGCTGGTGTAAGAATATCTCTGGAGTATTAAGTATTAAAATGCAATCCAGCTGCAAAGGAAGAGTCATTTGGTCTTAGGAGGAAGAGGTGAAGGGTCAAAGTGAAGGTTAAGGTCTGAATAAAAACACATTTGGCCCTCAAGGATTCAAGACAGGTGAAGAGGCAAACATTTTATTGAACATTGACCCCTGAAGTGCAAACAAAGGATGTGCGTTTTCTTGCTTTTCTTGAACAAAATTCAATAAAGTAACCAGCACCTCAGCTATGGGTGGTGATACCTGCATTGAATCAGCTACAAACAACTGGGACTGCCTGGGTCAAAAATGTGTAATAGCACCTCAGATTTTAATTCCTTGAAACCCAAGTTGAGAGGCAGTGATCCCGACAGGAAAAAACAAGAGGACAGTGTAAACTGAAGAGTATCAAGCAAGGCAAGGAACAAGAGAAGGTGACAACAATCCTACTCCCCAGCCTCCCAAACACCCAGGGTGGCCTGAGCCAGGCTGAGTTGGGCAGGGCAGGACGGCTCCACAGGGGATGGCAGCCAGCACCCACTGCTACAGCTGCCTGGACACTCAGTTATCTGCCCTCTGCAGGAGACCTTCTAAGGCTGGTTGCTGCATCCCCCTTGGAGTGCTGGTTCATTCATTCCCTTATGCATTCATTCCACAAATATTTCTTCTTTTCTTTTTTTTTTATTAAATCATAGCTGTGTATATTAATACAATCCTGGGGTATAATTCGCTGGTTTTATATACAATTTGAAATATTTTCATCAAACTGGTTAACATAGACTTCACTGCATTTTCTTAGTTATTGTGTTAAGACATTTATATTCTACACTTAGTAAATTTAACATGTACTCTTATAAGATGCACTGTAGGTGTGGTCCACAAATATTTCAGTGGGACCAGATACTGGAGATACAGTGACAAACAGTATCTTTATTTCATTGAGCTAACATTCTGGTTGGGGAGATAGAAAAGAAATAGACAAAAAAATAATATACAAAATAATGTCAGGGAGTGAGAAATGCTATGAAGGAGAAGAACCAACGGGAAGAAACAAGAGAAGCAAAGGGTGCCATCTTAGAGGATAGAAAGTCCTCTTGAGAATAAGATTTAAGGAGACGCTTGAAGGGCATTGGCTGGGTGAGTCGTGAGGGATCTGAAGGAAACAGCTCCAGGCAGAGCAGACAGCAAACACACAGGCTGAAGTGGAACAGGCTTGGGGGGATGTTAAGAGCCATAAGTAAGGTTAAGAGGGGACATTGATCCTATGGGAATCTTAGCCAGGGCCAGAGCCTGGTTGACTATGGTTTTTATTCTCAGTGTGATGGGAGTCCTGGAGGACTGGGACAGGGAAGCAACTTTATTGGGTTTGTTTGTTTGTTTGTTTGCAGTAAATGACACCTAGCATAAAATTTTCCATCATAATCATTGTTAAGAGCACAGGTCAGTGGCATTAAGTGCTTTCACGTCATCCTACTATCGCCACCATCCTTCCAGAACTGTTTTCATCTTGCAAAACTCTGCACCCATTGAACAACTCATCTCCTTCCTCCCCACGGCTCCTAACAACCACCATTCCACTTTCTATCTCTACAAATGTGACTATTCTAGGGACTTCGTACAAGTGAAAGCACACAGTATTTGCTCTTTTGCAACTGGCTTATTTCACTTCGTGTAATGTCTTAAAGGCTCACCCATGTTGTAGGGTGTGTCAGAATTTTCCTCCTTTTTAAGACTCAATAATGTTCCATTGTATGAATACAATGGAATCCTTCATCAGTAGAGGATTAGTTCCAGAACCCACTGCAGATACCAAAATCCAAGGACAACTAAGTCCTTGATATAAAATAGCAATAGTACTTGTATGTCACATACACACATCCTCACATAGACTTTAGGTATCCCTAAAGTACTTAGAATACTTCATCCAATGTAAATGCTATGTAAATAATGTTATATTGTACATTTTATGGAATAATAAAGGAAAAACTCTGTACATTTTTAATATAAACACTTTTTCCCCCAAATATTGTCAACCTGTGGTTGGCTGAATGCGTGGAGGTGGAAGCTGAGAATGTGGAGGGCCAGTTGTACTTAATTTTGATAATCCATTCATCTGTGAGTGCACACTTGGGTTGCTTCACCTTATGGCTGTTGAGAAAAAAATGCTGTTGTGAACATAAGACTATGAATCTCTCTTTGAGACCCTGCTTTCAGTCTTTTTGGTTATATACACAGAAGTGAAATTATAGATGATATGGTAATTCTATTTTTAATATTTGAGGAAATGCAATATAATTTTCCACCACAGCTGCATCATTTTACATTATTGAGTTTATGTTTTTTGAAGGGACAACCTGGCTGCTGAGTAGAAAACAGGGGAAGAAGAACGGAATCAGGGGACACTGTTCGGGGGCTACTGCAGTGAAATACTCATCAAAATTGTTTTGTTAATAACAATATTGAATAAATGGCTTCTGTTTTAGCTTTTTAGAAAATGAGACACACATCCTTCCTGGGACTTACAGTTCTTGAACTTTTAAAATGACCAGCATTTTATTTCAAGATTTTGGGCTAAGAACACTACAGATAATAAGAGAATGTTTATTTTAACACAGTGATCTCTTCCAGACTAAGAGTTCAATATAGACAGCTAGAAGTCTTGATGAAAAATAAGACATGACTAATTCCCTGTTGGACAATCAGCAATTTTTCTTTTTTTTTTTTTTTTGTCCCAGTACCTCAGAATGTGACTTTATTTGGAAGTAGGCCCATTACAGAAATGAAGGGGTTTGGGGTCACCAGATGAGGGGGTCTTGGCACAAAGAATGAAGAGGTTTGACACAAAGTCTGTGTCCGTGGACTGAGAAATTCTGGGAAGAACCCTCCAGAGTAAACCTTGGGTTCGTATTTATTTATTTATTTTTTATTTTTTTATTGTTGGGGGTTCATTGAGGGTACAATAAGCCAGGCTACACTGATTGCAATTGTTAGGTAAAGTCCCTCTTGCAATCATGTCTTGCCCCCATAAAGTGTGACACACACCAAGGCCCCACCCCCCCACCCTCCGTCCCTCTTTCTGACAATCAGCAGTTTTTCATTAGCAGAACATTAATATTCCACCCAACTAGAAGAGTTTTTCAACCCAAACCCACAAAGTTTCATTGCTGGTTGTCTACTGAAAGCCACTATTCTGTTGGATTACACACAATCCCAGAGGCTCAGATGAGACACCGTGCGCACAAAAAAGTTAATGATAGGTAAACAGATAAAGCAATGTGGGGGGTGGGGAGACCTGGACCTGTAAGTTTTTTTGGAACCATTCTCTCACCAAAATACATTTTTCATCACAAAATATTTCATAACGTACTTATAATTTTCCTGGATTGCCCCTAGAGCAATAACAATAATCATTTGCATTTAAGTGTTTAATTTACAAAATGATTTTTTTTTTAAATAAAGCACCTCACTACTTTAATCTTTTGTATTAACCTGGATGGAGTTGAAACACATTCTTCTTAGTTAAGTATCACAATAATAGAGAAGCAAGAATCCAATGTACTCAATACTGAAGCGGTTGATGATCCAACACATGCCCACACGAGAAAAAATCCAATTCAATTCAAGTTGGAGGGAGGAGGAAAGAGGGAGGGGGAAAGGGATGGAGGGAGGGGCATTGGTGTGCGCCTACTTAATGGGCACCATATAAGAGTGTATGGCACACCTCCTGGGGGCGGGGCACAACTACAGCAGGGATTCCACCTCACAAATGCAAACATTGTAACGTAATTGTTGGTACCTTCACATTAATCTAAAATAAAAATAAGTAAATAAAGAAATTAATTAATTAATTAAAGCATCTCACTTAAAGTAGAAAAGAGCTCTGAGAGGTAGGTGACCCCAATTTCCATGTGAAAAATTTCAGTGCCTTACTCTTCACCTTAAACACTTTGGGGCACAAGAACCTCAGGGGACATTCACATAGATTATTTCATTTTGTTTTTTTCCTTGGAGAACATGCAAAGGAAGATTTGAAAATAAAGACAATGTTTTAATTTTAAAGCAAGGATGTGGTGGCCGCATGAATGCTGTGGCACTAGGAAAGCATATGGCCTAACAGCTCTTTCTCTAGGTCAGGCAGTAGATGGCCCTGGCTTCTCAACCCAGCTTTGCCCTGATTTACCCTATAACCTCAAGGAAGCTAAATAAACTAAGCCCCAGTTCTACAAATACGTCATCTGGGGAAATTGCAGCATCTCTTTATTGGGGTTCTGAGTGTCCTAATGTAACACTGACAGACAGCAGGCCACCCAGTACCTGACATGCAGAGGTTACTGCTAAGAGGTGGCCGCTGGGATGTCTACTGTTCACAGCCTGCAGGACTCCTGAAGGGGACACAGCTTGTCAAGGGACCAGCAACACCATCCACACTGAGCTGCCACGTTCAGCTCAGGGGGTCTGTTTATATTGCCATTTAATAGTCCTGAGGAGTTGAGAATTCAGGACAGGCCACAACCAGGAAACAGACTAGGGCAGGTTGGAGAAATACAGAAAGGAGTTCCTTTCCTTACTGGCTTTGAAAAAACTCTTCTTGGCAAACACCCTCCTAAGCTTGTACAGGATCTCCACCTATGTGTTTCTCAGTGGCTCACCAGTAGTGATGTGCTCTTTAAGAAGAAAGTATTTCTATTTTGGTTACTTGGTTGTCTAGTGTATTTTTAGAACTGAAGCCTTTTGTAGGTTTTTTTTCTTAAATTAGATTTTATGTGATCAATTTTTTCAATCACCGTTCCTATTCCAAAAGTTTTGGATAGCCTGTAGTTTATCTTTCACTCTAATAAATTCAAATTCATTTTACCATGAAACTTTGACCTTCTTTGTGCTGTATCTCTATCTACCAGCTACTCTAGAATCCAAGGTCTAATCAAAGGTGACCGTTTCTTGAGTAAACATTCACTCAGTGAATGAATACAAGGCATGCAAAGAAGTAAGAAATTTAAAGTTTAAAATTATGAACTACCCACCTAATTTTCACAAGGTGGGGATGTATGGCACACCTCCTGAGCGCAGGACACAACTAAAACAGGGACTTTACCTAACAAATGCAAACATTATAACCTTATCATTAGTACCCTCCTATTAATCTGAAATTTTAAAAATATAATAAAATAAAATTATAAACCTGTTATGAATATCTTTAAGAGCTAAAGAGCATGTGCTGGCTCATGCAATCGAAACATCTACTATAGGTTGTTAAGAATGGTAGAAAGATGTACCTTCAAGAACATTGAATAGTGGTCCCATAGTGGGTGGGACCTTATATATTGACACATTGCCAGAAATATTTTCTACCTCCACTTTTCCCCAACTTTCCCCTATTCCCTTCCTCCACTCCAGTAAATATTGTGGAGTATATTCCTATCAGTAATACAGGGCACTGCCAAAACAATTTTTGTTGCAGTCTCTTAGAAAGGTCTCAAATAGCACCCTTCTTTGTACAAATTCTGAGCCAATTAAGAAACAAGAAGAGAAAAATAAGTGGAAAGCCAAAATGCCACCTATGCTACTGATCACACGAATGCCACTAACTGTCCCCATCTGTCCTCCCTCTTTGGGATCACATTTCCCATGCTCCTTTAAAGTTGGGTGGGCCCACACAACTATGTTCTCTACAATGGAAGGTGAGTGCATAGCAAATCTCCTTTGCAGATCATTCTAGGGGGCAAAAAGAGATACTCACGGAGACAAAGCCACACATTGAAGACAGCAAAGCAGAGTGACCACAGGGAGGGGTGGCATCCCACCAACACAACATCAGCCTTGGACTATGAGACAAAACAACAAGCTTCTTGTCCTTGGGTGTCTTCTATTGTCACTCATGACAAGGCAGGTTGTGAAGACAGTGTCACCTCTGTGTCTAGGTAAATCCCAGCATCAGGCAGGCTGAACCACGTGGTCCCTATAACAAGGCTTCCCTACTCTGTCCTCCTCTTACCCCGGGCTTGGCAGGAGCCCAGCACAAAGCTTGCTCCAATGACCCCGCACTAGGATTACAAAAACCTTCTAGATGGCTGCTTCTGGAAAATAGAGCAGATGTATTTTTTTTTATGGAAAGGTGAGAGGAATAGGATTGGGAATAAATAACTAAATTGAGACTAAAAGGGAATAAATAACTAAGAT
Organism: Nycticebus coucang; assembly: GCF_027406575.1. Taxonomy (NCBI): domain Eukaryota; kingdom Metazoa; phylum Chordata; class Mammalia; order Primates; family Lorisidae; genus Nycticebus; species Nycticebus coucang. The sequence continues at coordinate 9,242,604 of NC_069803.1, read as the reverse complement.
AAAAAGGAGTGAAGAAATCAGCTCCTTCGTTATTACCCTGGAATCTAACCCTGATCCACAATCACCTCCACTTCTTCACAAACCACATTTTGGCATCCTACCCACACACTCCCCCTACTCCAAACTTGGCTTGCTGGGATTGGTCTTTTCTTTCCCATCTCAGCCCACACAGCTGGGAGTTCTGCAGAAGCTGAAGTCTGCCAAAAACAATAGCTTTCCTAAACGTCCAGCAGCAAGGGAATTGGTATATAAATTATGCAGCATCTGGTCGATGGAGTATTAATCATTAAATGTGATAAACACAAAGCCTTGTAACAACATAGAAAATGTCCCTGAAATAATGTTACTGATGGAAAAAAAAAAGCAAGTCATAAAATTATATCTGCAATGTGGCCAGCACAAGGACTCCACTATACCCCGAACTTTGCCTTACAAACATAAACAAATGGTGTAACCTAATCATATATACCCTTATATTAACCTGAAATACAAAGGAAAAAAAAAAGGGAATACAGTTTTGGTTTAAATTTGGGAAATGAAAAGCAACTGGGGGGTTAGAGTAGTGGGATTCAACAAGTATTTTTGTTGTTTAATTAAATCTATTCTTTACCTAACAAATGCAATCAGTGTAATCTGGTTCTTTGTACCCTCAATGAGTTCCCAACAATTAAAAAAAAACAAAAAAAACTATTGCATGTTTAGGTGATAAAAGGAACAGCTTTCTTGGAGTAAGCTGTTCTTACTCCAAGATAGTACAAAGGGGTGGTAACAACCCTCTTTGCCATCCATGAAGATTACCCCAGTTGAGAGCCAGGAGAAGACTGGCAGAGCTCTGAGAGGAGCCTGATCCCAGACACTGCATGGTCTACATTGATTTGGAGTCTGAACACAAATCCCGCTGTTGCTTCCATATGTCTTTCCATATATATTTTTAAGCCATCTAAGATTCCAAGCATTTTCCATTTTGGCAGTGGCACTGTCTCCTTAGTAACTCAGACAGTCAAATAGAAATGCTCCCAGCCTCCTTTCTCTCTGATAACCCTGGTTAATGTGACATTGTTACAGATGCTAATAGAAAACCTTTGTCCTTTGATCATTTGGACAGATCAATATAACTGTCTATCAACAAAATTTATGAACGTGGGATTTGCATTCCTTTCACTGCTCCAGAAGGCTTCCCTACCAGGGTCAACCATTAGCTGTTTTTTTCTGTGTACATCTTCTTGAAATGTACACAGAAAATGCATATATGAAAAGCATTCAACTCCACTAGGATGAAAATTCATGAACACTGCATGTAGTTCTTACTTCAAAACATTTTATATCTCAAAAAGCTGGATAGTTTATCATCCTCCTCCCATCTCTATCCTAGCAGCTCTGTCCTCCGACATAAAGGAAAAATGAAAACAGCAGTTGTCATCTGAGCACACTAAGGCCCTGTCTTTGCTTCCCTAAGGTGAATTCTACAAAGGGAACTTCTGTCACATATAAACTCCCAGCTCCAGGATTTCAAAACACCCATAGAGTTAAAGCTTCCAATAAGACCCTCAGACAAAGAAGAGAAACCGATCCTGGGAGCCAGTCAGACAGAAGGGCAGAGAGGGTGACAGCTGAGCAAACTGTAGGTATTCTTGCTCAGGGGGATGAGAACTAGAAAAACATAAGCAGCCCCTGGATGAGATTAATGAATTTCTGACTAGGGAATTTGACCCTGAAGCTCATTTCTCAATTTGGTGGGGACAGGAACAAATCAGAGGCATCTGACAGACACATGGGGCGCTCTGTGAGGCAGGGTGCATGGAAGGAAGGCCCACCCCAGGCAGCTGTCTTCCCTGTGACTTCACACTCAGCCCCTGTTTGGGGCCAGCCAGAGCTGGTGTAGGCTATGGAAGACCACTTAACCCCTTTCCAACCTCCTTTGCCACCTCCAGCCCTGTTTTCCCATGTCAGACGCAATTGCCTAAATTTCTATTCCCTTCTTTATTCTCTACAGCCTTTCTTTCTTCCCTGTATTAATACTTGTCACCCTTTTTTGGAATTTGTATCATGCTGGTTTCCACCATCATGCTTTGAGTATTTCTGGAGGACAATGGATGTGTCTCTCCATTTAGAATGCCTGGTAAGATCTCTAATGCCTGGTAAGGTCCCTGATGCCTGGTAGGTGTTCAATGACCTTTTGTTGTATTGGTATTGACTTCCATTTTTTTTTTTTTATGTTTAACTTCTACTTTTTTTTTTTTTTTTTTGTAGAGACAGAGTCTCACTTTATGGCCCTCGGTAGAGTGCCGTGGCCTCACACAGCTCACAGCAACCTCCAACTCCTGGGCTTAAGCGATTCTCTTGCCTCAGCCTCCCGAGTAGCTGGGACTACAGGCGCCCGCCACAATGCCCGGCTATTTTTTGGTTGCAGTTTGGCCGGGGCCGGGTTTGAACCCACCACCCTCAGTATATGGGGCCGGCGCCTTACCGACTGAGCCACAGGCACCACCCTCTACTTTTTTTTTTTAATTTCAGATTGATATGAGGGTACAAATGTTTAAGTTACACTGTTTTCATTTATAAGGTAATTAAAAAGATTATTTCTTATAGTGGACAACTGGATAGCTCCTCCTTTACCTGGTGTTGCTGGGGAAATAGCCATGAAGTGGCTGCAGAGGTCTCATATTGCTAAGAAGAATGTGTTAAAGATGCACTCAGTTTCTAATACACCTTACTGGGCAGTCCTCTTTGCTGAGGACTGGATCTGAGTGGTGAAAAAGACAGCTCTTCTCTTTCTTTGTGGGCCTTCCTGTCTAGAAAGAGAACATTCTGGTCATCTCCATGTTAGAAAGTCAATGCGAGTTGTTCTCTGTAAGAAATAATCTTTTTAATTACCTTCTTCTATAATCCTGTTTCTATCTCGCATGCCCTGTGATTCAACAGCAAACACAAAGAAGAAACTATAGCATTTGGAAGGTATAAGTTATCTGCGTGGCTACAGTGGGATGTGGGTCCTGACACTGAGTCATGTAATAACTGTAATTATTAAACCTGAACATCTACACCCAGCAACAATGGAAGATGCTCAGTAGTAACTAGAATATGTTGGGAAGTTTTAACATGAGCATTAAGCTATATTTTCCATATGATTATCACACACCAAAGAGTAGTAGTTAATCCTCATTAAAATGGAAACTTATTTTATACTTGGAAATGCAGCATTTTCTTCTGAATTCATTAAAATTTTGCAGGGGCGCTTCCAGTTTGAGATATAAGAATCTAATAAAAAATGGTTTCTCCTGTCTTTCATGTTGAATTAATGAAAAGTTGAAATATAAAAATCCACATTGAAAAATCATAAGTCTCCCAATAAAACTCAAATTCCACCACAGAAATGTTGCTGAGACATTTTGAATTGTATAATGAGAATTAACACCATGATTTTTGCCTCCATTCTAGATTCCAATGCTTTTGCAATGTTTTGTAAGTTAAATTCAAACAAGCTCTTTGTTCGTTATTTAAGTGAACTAAAAGGGAAAAAACAAAGAAAGCAGGTCTGATCAGTACAAGGTCACTAACCTTAAAGGGGTTATTTTTGAAAGACCAGGAATCTTGACTGATTGAAACCTGGAAAAAGAGGAAGGTAAAGAGTTATGAAATAGTCCTGGTATGCTAAAAGTAAGTGGTCTTAAAATTTCCTTATAGACCTTGAAGGAGCTAAAAAGCTTTGGACTACTCACTGTTTCTCTTTCCAAAAGCATGTTAATAGTTCTTCAACTGAAGTGTTTTATAGGAATATTGCAGAGCTCAGAAGAGCCAATAAAAGCTGAGCAATTAAAGGAAAAAGCATGAGCTTCAGATTCTTACAAATCTGGGTTCAATTGTAGGGTAACCAGTTGTCCCAGTTTGCATGTAACCGAAGGATTTCCCAGGATGTAGGACATTTGGGACTAAATCCAGGACAGTCCTGGGCAAGCGGGAATAGCCAGTCACCCACTTTCTAGCTCTAGAACTTACTAGTTGGTTCTCATCCCAAATACTATCCCAAGTCTTAGTTCCCTCCTTTTTAAAATGGAAAACCTAGGTTGGCATGAAAGCCTAAAATGATATGCATAGTTTCTGAGATGTTCAATGTGTATTTGGCAGGCAGCTTTAATGACAGAACTATTAAGCAAGAAAATTAAAATAATACCAACACTTGATATTTGGCCTTTTTTTCAGAGAAGAAATTTGGATTATTGTACTCTATTCTTTCCCATGTAACCAAATATACTCTTCATATTTCAATTTTTTTTCAATTCACTGGGGTTGTGAAAAACTGTAGCTTAAATCCCAAATGTCTAGGATCTGAATAGAGTCATCGATTTCTTTTAAGCTTCTTTAGAAAATTGATTTTTTTGTCAATTCCAAAGGAGAATAAGTTTCCCCTCTTTCCGAAATTCCCACACATTGTGAGAACCCATTAAAGGGCTTGAAGCAGACTACAATTGGTGCAGCATGGGAACTATCTTTGGTCATGATCTACTACAGACACATCTAGATTGGTGTCCCTATCCAAAGGCTGCTCTGGGCAGGGGTTAGAAGATGCTGTCCCACACATGTTGAGTTGTGAAAACAAAGCACATCCTTGGGTCAGGATGAGAGATGTCAGAAACTATGACCAGCCCAAGAAGGAACTTTCAGGAGTTATGTGAAGATTGTGTTAGCTTCCACTGATTTTCTGGAATCAGGGACTGGCTACGGTCCCAATAAAAAACTGGAGGGAACCCACCATTTACCACACCCATGGAGCACATTGCAAAGGTACAAGTCAAATCTATCAAGTATAGAACATAAATGTATTAACACAATAATCAAGTAAATGAGGTGAAAACTATATTAATCAGTTTGATGGAAGCATTCCAAATTGTATAAAAAATCAACACATTGTACCCTGAAAATGCATAAATGTATTCATGATCCATGTGTATATGGCTTTACAAAAGGAAAACGAAATTAAAAAAGAAAAAAATTGGAGTGAAAACCAGAAAAAGAAAGTGCGAGGGACTAGATAGTCAAACATACAAGCCGGCCCAAATAACAATGATGGTCTCCCCAACTAGAGCAAATGTCAAAAGTGAACCAGAAAAACAATTGCTATTTACTTCCTAGTAGGCAAAGTAGCTGCTGATGTGGGGTTTCCATCTGGCTTTTGGATCTGGGAAAGTTATTGCTACTGGCAGCAAAGCAGACTCTGGGCAGTTGGGGACTTAGATCATGGCACCAGGAGATTTCTGAAATCTGATGACTTTCAAAAGATGTTCCTTAAAACTGAATGTGATTGTCATTAGTTATGTTTAATATGAATAATAGAAATAAATATGAATAAATGAATTTGTAGGAGTGCAAAGCCACATTTCTCTTAAAATTTTCATTTTTTCTTGTTAAAAAATGTGCTTTTTCAATTATAACTGGGTCTTTAGCTAACAAATGCAACCAGTGTAATCTAATTTGTACCCTCAACAAATTCCCCCAAAATAAAAAATGCATATATATATTTTAAAATGAGCTTTTTTTTTTTTTTTTGCAGTTTTTGGCCGGGGCTGGGTTTGAACTCGCTGCCTTCGGCATATGAGGCCAGTGCCCTACTCCGTTGAGCCACAGGCACCGCCCTAAAAAGAGCTTTTTTTTTTTTTTGTAGAGACAGAGTCTCACTTTATGGCCCTCGGTAGAGTGCCATGGCCTCACACAGCTCACAGCAACCTCCAACTCCTGGGCTTAAGCGATTCTCTTGCCTCAGCCTCTCGAGCAGCTGGGACTACAGGCGCCCGCCACAACGCCCGGCTATTTTTTTGGTTGCAGTTTGGCCGGGGCCAGGTTTGAACCCGCCACCCTCGGTAAATGGGGCTGGTGCCTTACCGACTGAGCCACAGGCGCCACCCCTAAAACGAGCTTTTTAATCAACTTCATATTCCATGCATCTGGGAAAACAAGATGGGTGAAGAAGAAACCTCTAAATTCCTTCTTCTGTCCCCTTCCACATGAAATCATGTCTGATGTGATAAATATAAAGATGATTCATGAGAGCTGATCAACTTTTTAAAAACTATATACCTGGGGCGGGAAGCAGAAAGAGGGACGGAGGGAGGGGGGTGGGGCCTTGGTGTGTGTCACATTTTATGGGGGCAAGACATGATTGCCAGAGGGACTTTACCTAACAATTGCAATCAGTGTAACCTGGCTTATTGTACCCTCAATGAATCCCCAACAATAAAAAAAAAAATAAATAAATAAATAAAAATAAAAACTATATACCTACAATGAGATTACAAATGATCCCAATAAGAAACAAAGTGAAAATGTAGCTAAAGCATCTAAGATGCCCAAATAGCAAAGTCTCTAGAAACTCAAGTTTCAGGAGGTAAAGAGAAAGATGGGAGGAAATAGCATACAAAGAAAAAAAGAAAAGGCCCCATGATCATACTAATGTACACAGCTATTATTTAATAAAAAAAAAAAAGAAAAGAAAAAGAAAAAAAGAAAAGAGAAGCAGTTGACTCAAATCTCTAACATAAGGATACCTAGAAGTCTCAGATAGCTGAGAAATGTCAAACATGCTTAGAGAACAAACAAATTTTTGGGTTATACTGAAAAATAAAGTAGCAAGAAATGTACAACCCAGCTGCCTGGGCTGCTGAAGGAGCCACACACCATGAAGATCAAGGTCACCGACCAGCTGGAGCCTGTCCACAGAGAAGGTTCAGGATGGTAAAGACAAAAAATGATTAGGTCATATGAGGAATAGATGAGGAACAGGAATTGTTTAGCAGGAGAAGAAAAGTTGCAGGGAGATCATTATCTCCAACTACCTGAAAGCAGAACTTACAGAAACAGAACTTACAGAATCAGCACCGTTTTACCCTCCATGTGGGCTAATCCTCATGTGACCTGCAGTGCTGAGTGAGGCCCAGAGCCAAGGTGGAATCAGAGCTAGAACACATACTGTTTGAAAGTTTGCGAAGTCCAAGGTTATAATTTCTTTTAAGGAAAGAGATGGTAGAGCCAAGGTACAAAACCAAAATAATCAGAGAGAACCGAGAAGCCAAGGATCAGCTTATAGCAAACAGAAAATAGGAATCCTGGATCTGGGCATGGTGATGCACACCTGTAGTGCCAGCTGCTTGGGAGGCTGAGGCAGAAGGATCACGTGAGCCCAGGAGTTCGAGGCTGCAGGAAGCTACCACTGCATTCCAGCTTGTGGATAGAGCAATCTCATTCTGGGCAACAGAATGAGATATTGTCTCAAAAAAAAAACAAAAACAGAAATTGAATGACTAGTGGTGAGGGAGGAATGATTCCTTTGTGTGTGTGTGTGTGTGTGTGTGTGTGTGTGTGTGTAGGAGACAGAATAAACATTTAAAAAAAAATAGACGTCTCAATTAATGCACCCTCTCTACATTCCAGTGAAGAGAACGAAGCTTCATATCCACGATTTCTGTATGTGGAACAGATGATGGATTTTTAAAGTCTTGTAACAAGAAGGAATCGTTTTCCAATTCAGAATATTTTAACGACAGAGAGGATCAAATTCAAGTATCCAAGAGAAAAGTAGGAACCAAGACCCAGAGTCAAAACGGGAGATGTTGGCTCAGCACCGGTGGCTCAGTGGTTAGGGAGCCCGGGCCTGCCAAACAACAATGACGAAACCCGCACATTGTACCCCTTGATTGCACTAATGTACACAGCTATGATTTAACAATGAAAATAAATAAATAAATGGCCTGTAGTCACAGCTACTTGGGAGGCTGAGGCAAGAGAAACACTTAAGCCCAAGGGTTTGAGGTTGCTGTAGCTATGATGCCACAGCACTCTACTACCCAGGGCCACATAGTGAGACACTGTCTCAAAAAAAAAAAAAAATGGAAGAAGTCAAAAGAGGCAAAAGAGGGATAGGAGGGAGACAAGATGGCGGACTGAAGCCAGCTTTCAACAAAGGCTCCCGTCCAGAAGGAGAGTTAAGGGACAGGAATTTAGTAAGTATCCTGGTGGACTTGAGCCTCACCAAGAGAGAAGGCTGAAGAACGCACATCAACACCGCTGAGGCAAGTTGTGATCACAAGGACGCAAACAAAAGGTACAAAATCCACCACCAAGCGGACGGGAGTCCCCCTCCCCCATGAGACCGGCTCTGGAGCCCCACAATTGAACAAGTGGGCAGAAATTAAAGCCCCTCCCACTACACTCCACGGGAGAGACCTTCTAAAAACTGGACCTACCTCCCCTACTGGGGTGCCGTGGCGTTCTCCTGCCGGACATAGGGCTGAATAAAACTTTGGGAATCCTTTGCCGGCAATCCTGAATCCCCGGCGCTCCCCTCCCGCCCACTGAGGTCTGGAGGCCTGTCACCCAGGACTTCGGATCCTTGGGTGATTTCTCAAGGGGAGTGGACAGTCCCCGAGTTGCGACTGGTCAGCATTGACTCTGAGGCGCGCCGAGTGAGGAGAGGGCACCGGGCTGAGGGGGAGTCACACCTCGCGGCACTTCCCTGCGGTGCAGTGCACCAACCCTCCCCAGGCATACGGGGCCCAAGACTGAATCAGACTCTGGCCTCCCCGCTGAGAGCTGAGAACCCCTACTCTCACTCGGGGTCTGAGGGCCTATCCCCCAGGAGTTCGGCTCCTTGGGTGATTTCTCGAGGGGAGTGCACAGTGCCTGAGCTGCGTCAGATCAGCGCTGACTCTGGGACATGTGAGCGAGGAGAGGGCACTCCGCTGAGGGGAAATCAAGCCTTGGCGGCACTTCCCTGCAGTGCAGTGCAGGAGCCCTCCCCGGGCACAAGACTGAATAAGACTCTGGCCTCCCTGCTGAGAGCTGAGAGCCCCTACTCTCACTCGGGGTCTGAGGGCCTATCCCTCCGGAGTTCGGCTCCTTGGGTGATTTCTCGAGGGGAGTGCACAGTGCCTGAGCTGCGTCAGGTCAGCGCTGACTCTGGGATACGTGAGCGAGGAGAGGGCACTCTGCTGAGGGAAAATCAAGCCTTGGCGGCACTTCCCTGCGGTGCAGTGCAGGAGCCCTCCCTGGACCGTAGTATTGCGTGAAACTGAATGAAACTCTAGCTTCCCCCCGCCCCACTCCCAATCCGGGTCTGGGGGCCCATCCCCCAAGAGTTCTGATTCTTGGGGGATCTCTTAAGGGGTGTGGACCGCAGCACAAACTGCGGCCGCTCAGTGCTGACTCTGGGGCGCGGGACAGAGGAGAAAAGGGTCACCTGAGTGCCCACACCAGAGCAGCAGTTCCCTGGAGGTAGATCAACAGCCGTTTTTTCTTTAACGGCAGAACGCTCACTTCTGGATATTCTGAGGCCACACCCCCTGTCTCCCTGGGCAACCAGAGGAGGCCACCGGTGTCACGGCTCACAAACCCAGAAGCCTCCAGGGCGGGGCCGACCCAGAGAGGTGTTCAGACGCAATTCTCCAGCAGCAAAGACGTTTGAACTCAAAACAGCCCATCTCCTGTAGGCGACGACAGGAACAGAGACAGAACCTCACAAAGTTGTCTGTTCTGTTCTGTTCTGTTAGCAGCATCCATCAGGGACGGGGCTAAGCCTGAGTGAACACCTCCTTCCCATCACCTGCATCAAACACTCAAAGATGTCAGGCCCCATCTCCTCCTGCTAGATAGCGGCAGTCTGCGGGGGCCTGGCAGACTTCCTCGCGATTCAGGCAGGTGCAAACCCCTGGAGTGTCTGTTCACTGCAGGCAACTGGGTTAGCCATCTGCAGAGATACCAGTGACTGGGTCCGACGGAGGGGCAAAGTGGGGAAGGAGACGTCAACCTTCCCAGACTGCTCTGTTTGCGGGGTGGCTCCTCCTGACTCCACGCTGCACTGGGGTGAGCTGTCTCAGAGGAGTCACCAGGCCCCTGTGATCCAGTTCCCAGAGACCTCTTGAACCCTTCCACCTGAGACAAGTGCCGATTGAGACAGTTGATTCGGACCTTTTGAACTGGGCTAATAGACTGAGGACTTTTCAGGTTGTGCCCTGGGTGTGCGATTGTAGGAAGGTTTGATTCTCCTTTTCCAACTGGGGCCAGAGGTGGGCAGGCGGGGTGACTTAATTGCTGATTTTTTCACACAGCTGAGACTTCAAGCCAGAGTAGAAGTTGCAATAGGATCGAACAGAAACCAGCTGAAAACAAGACAGAACCACTTTGCTCCACCACACCAGACAGGGCCCCAGTTTCTCAGGCCACAACACTGTACGGGCCCTCGATAAAACACCAGGGGAAAAACCAAAGGGAGTAAACCATGGGGCGGAATCAGCGGAAAAACTCTGGTAACATGAATAACCGGAATAGATCAACCCCCCCAAGAAAAGATACGGCAGATGTGATTGAAGATCCCATTCATAAACAACTGGCTGAGATGTCAGAAGTCGAATTCAGAATTTGGTTTGCAGACAAGATTAATAAAATGGAATTAGGAATTCGAGGAGAAATTCAAAAACTGTCTCAAGAATTTAACGAATTTAAAGACAAAACCACCAAAGACTTAGACACACTGAAACAAGAACTTACAGCCCTCAAAGATATGAAAAATACAGTAGAATCCCTCAGTAACAGAATGGAGCAAGCAGAAGAAAGGATTTCTGACATTGAAGATAAAGTCTTCGAACGCTCCCAATCTCTCAAAGAGGAAGAGAAATGGAGAGCAAAAACGGATCACTCACTCAGAGAGCTCTCAGATAATTCGAAAAAAAAATAACTTAAGGGTTATAGGAATTTCGGAGGCTGATGACGTGGCAGCCAAGGGCACAGAGGCCCTTCTACATGAAATTATGAAAGAAAATTTTCCAGACATGCCTAGAGAATCTGAAATTCAGATAGCAGACAGCTTCAGAACCCCAGCACGATTCAACCCCAAAAAGCCATCTCCCAGACATATCATAATTAGCTTCACTAAAGTTAACATGAAAGAGAAGATTCTCAAAGCAGCTCGGCGAAAGAAAACTATAACGTACAAAGGTAAGAATATTAGAATAACTGCAGATCTCTCTGCTGAAACTTTTCAAGCAAGAAGAGGCTGGTCATCAACTTTTAATCTCCTAAAGCAAAAAAACTTTCAACCCAGGATCTTGTATCCAGCTAAACTGAGTTTCATCTATGATGGAGAAATTAAATACTTCAATGACATTCATATGTTGAAAAAATTTGCCATAAGTAAACCAGCTCTTCAGGATGTTCTCAGACCTATCCTCCACAATGACCAACCCAATCCTATACCACAAAAGTAAACTCACTCAGAAACTTCGGATCAAACTCCAACTTCCACACTGGCGAAAGGATTAAAAATGTCCACTGGACCTTTGAAAAACTCGATACCCAAAATTCCACCAGACTTATCCTTACTCTCCATCAATGTGAATGGCTTAAACTGTCCTCTAAAGAGGCATAGGTTAGCTGACTGGATACAAAAACTTAAGCCAGATATTTGTTGCATACAAGAGTCACATCTCAACTTAAAAGACAAATACAGACTCAGGGTGAAAGGATGGTCATCCATATTTCAGGCAAATGGTGATCAGAAAAAAGCAGGTGTTGCAATTTTATTTGCAGATACAGTAGGCTTTAAACCATCAAAAGTAAGGAAGGACAAGAATGGTCACTTCATATTTGTTAAGGGTAATACTCAATATGACGAGATCTCAATTATTAATATCTATGCACCCAACCAGAATGCACCTCAATTTATAAGAGAAACTCTAACAGACATGAGTAACTTGATTTCCTCCAGCTCCATAATCGTTGGAGATTTCAACACTCCCTTGGCAGTGTTGGATCGATCCTCCAGAAAGAAGCTGAGCAAAGAAATCTTAGATTTAAACCTAACCATCCAATATTTAGATTTAGCAGACATCTACAGAACATTTCATCCCAACAAAACTGAATACACATACTTCTCATCCGCCCACGGAACTTACTCCAAAATTGATCACATTTTAGGTTACAAGTCTAACCTCAGTAAATTTAAAGGAATAGAAATTATTCCATGCATCTTCTCGGACCATCATGGAATAAAACTTGAATTGAGTAACAACAGGAATCTGCATACCCATACAAAAACATGGAAGTTAAATAACCTTATGCTGAATGATAGCTGGGTCAGAGATGAGATTAAGAAAGAAATCACCAATTTTTTGGAACAAAATGACAATGAAGACACAAGCTATCAGAACCTCTGGGACACTGCAAAGGCAGTTCTAAGAGGGAAATTTATAGCACTGCAAGCCTTCCTCAAGAGAACGGAAAGAGAGGAAGTTAACAACTTAATGGGACATCTCACGCAACTGGAAAAGGAAGAACATTCCAACCCCAAACCCAGTAGAAGAAAAGAAATAACCAAAAGTAGAGCAGAATTAAATGAAATTGAAAACAAAAGAATAATACAACAGATCAATAAATCAAAAAGCTGGTTTTTTGAAAAGGTCAATAAAATAGATAAACCTCTGGCCAACCTAATCAGGAAAAAAAGAGTAAAATCTCTAATATCATCAATCAGAAACAACAAAGACAAAATAACCACAGACTCATCAGAAATCCAAAAAATCCTTAATGAATATTACAAGAAACTTTATTCTCAGAAATATGAAAATCTGAAGGAAATAGACCGATACTTGGAAGCACGCCACCTTCCAAGACTTAACCAGAATCAAGTGGAAATGTTGAACAGACCCATATCAAGTTCAGAAATAGCATCAACTATACAAAACCTCCCTAAAAAGAAAAGCCCGGGACCAGATGGTTTCACGTCAGAATTCTACCAAACCTTTAAAGAGGAATTAGTACCTATATTACTCAACCTGTTCCAAAAGGTAGAAAAAGAAGGAAGACTACCCAACACGTTCTATGAAGCAAATATCACCCTGATCCCCAAACCAGGAAAAGACCCAACAAGAAAAGAGAATTATAGACCAATATCACTAATGAATATAGATGCAAAAATATTCAACAAGATCCTAACAAACAGAATCCAGCAACACATCAAACAAATTATACATCATGACCAAGTTGGTTTTATCCCAGGGTCTCAAGGCTGGTTCAATATACGTAAATCTATAAATGTAATTCAGCACATAAACAAATTAAAAAACAAAGACCATATGATTCTCTCAATTGATGCAGAAAAAGCTTTTGATAATATCCAGCATCCCTTCATGATCAGAACACTCAAGAAAATTGGTCTAGAAGGGACTTTTCTTAAACTGATAGAGGCTATCTACAGCAAACCCACAGCCAATATCATATTGAATGGAGTTAAATTGGAATCATTTCCACTCAGATCAGGAACCAGACAAGGCTGCCCATTGTCTCCATTGCTTTTCAACATTGTAATGGAAGTTTTAGCCACCGCAATTAGGGAAGAAAAGGCGATCAAGGGTATCCATATAGGGTCAGAAGAGATCAAACTCTCGCTCTTCACAGATGATATGATTGTGTATCTGGAAAACACTAGGGACTCTACTACAAAACTCCTAGAAGTGATCAAGGAATACAGCAGCGTCTCAGGTTACAAAATCAACATTCATAAATCGGTAGCCTTTATATACACCAACAACAGTCAAATTGAAAAAGCAGTTAAGGACTCTATCCCATTCACAGTAGTGCCAAAGAAGATGAAATATTTGGGAATTTACCTAACAAAAGACGTGAAAGATCTCTATAAAGAGAACTATGAAACTCTAAGAAAAGAAATAGCTGAAAATGTTAACAAATGGAAAAACATACCATGCTCATGGCTAGGAAGAATCAACATTATCAAAATGTCCATACTACCCAAAGCAATATATACTTTCAACGCACTCCCTATTAAAGCTCCACTGTCATATTTTAAAGATCTTGAAAAAACATTACTTCGTTTTATATGGAATCAGAAAAAACCTCGAATAGCCAAGACATTACTCAGAAATAAAAACAAAACAGGAGGAATCACACTACCAGACCTCAGACTTTACTACAAATCGATAGTGATCAAAACAGCATGGTATTGGCACAAAAACAGAGAAGTAGATATCTGGAATAGAATAGAGAACCAAGAGATGAATCCAGCTACTTACCGCTATTTGATTTTTGACAAGCCAATTAAAAACATTCAGTGGGGAAAAGATTCCCTATTTAACAAATGGTGCTGGGTGAACTGGCTGGCAACCTGCAGAAGACTGAAATTAGACCCACACCTTTCACCATTAACTAAGATAGACTCTCATTGGATTAAAGATTTAAACTTAAGACATGAAACTATAAAAATACTAGAGGAGAATGCAGGGAAAACCCTTGAAGAAATTGGTCTGGGTGAGTATTTCATGAGGAGAACCCCCCGGGCAATTGAAGCAGCTTCAAAAATACACTACTGGGACTTGATCAAACTAAAAAGCTTCTGCACAGCTAAGAACACAGTAAGCAGAGCAAGCAGACAGCCCTCAGAATGGGAGAAGATATTTGCAGGGTATAACTCTGACAAAGGTTTAATAACCAGAATCCACAGAGAACTGAAACGCATCAGCAAGAAAAAAACAAGGGATCCCATCGCAGGCTGGGCAAGGGATTTGAAGAGAAACTTCTCTGAAGAAGACAGGCGCACGGCCTTCAGACATATGAAAAAATGCTCATCATCTTTAATCGTCAGAGAAATGCAAATCAAAACTACTTTGAGATATCATCTAACTCCAATGAGACTAGCCTATATCACAAAATCTCAAGACCAGAGATGTTGGCGTGGATGCGGAGAAAAGGGAACACTTCTGCACTGCTGGTGGGAATGCAAATTAATACATTCCTTTTGGAAAGATATATGGAGAACACTCAGAGATCTAAAAATAGATCTGCCATTCAATCCTGTAATTCCTCTGCTGGGCATATACCCAGAAGACAAAAAATCACAACATAACAAAGATATTTGTACCAGAATGTTTATTGCAGCCCAATTCATAATTGCTAAGTCATGGAAAAAGCCGAAGTGCCCATCGATCCACGAATGGATTAATAAATTGTGGTATATGTATACCATGGAATACTATGCAGCCTTAAAGAAAGATGGAGACTTTACCTCTTTCATGTTTACATGGATGGAGCTGGAACATATTCTTCTTAGTAAAGTATCCCAAGAATGGAAGAAAAAATATCCAATGTACACAGCCCTACTATGAAACTAATTTGGGACTCTCACATGAAAGCTATAACCCAACTACAACTTAACAATAGGGGGAAGTGGGAAAGGGGGGGGGTGGGTAGAGGGAGGGGAATCGGTGGGATCACACCTGTGGTGCATATTACAGGGGTATTTGCAAAACTTGGTAAATGTAGAATATAAATGTTTTGGCACAGTAACTGAGATAACGCCGGAAAGGCTATGTTAACCACTGGGATAAAAATGTGTCAAATGGTTTATGAAGTGAGTGTATGATGCCCCATAATCATATCATTGTATACACTTATGATTTAATAAAAAAATTGAAAAAAAAAAAAAAGAGGCAAAAGAGGCAAAGGACACGAAGGCTGAGGATGTGCAGACACAAGGAGAGAACTGCGGAAGAATGACAAGTCACAGCACCAACATTGACAGTGAATTTTGCTGTCACTTGGAAATTTCATGTATGTTTAAAGGGGGCAAAATTCCTAGGATAGAGATTTTTCTGGGAAGAAAGACCTTTGGAGTCACCCATTTCTAGGAGAAGCCATCAACCCTGCAATTGTAGCTGCTTGGCACATGCTATTTGGTGTCGCCTCACCCCATGGAGAAGGAGGCTGAGCTGATCTGGAAGTGACTAACCTGACCGGAGCATCTGGCAATTTAGTTGTCATGGCAGAAAGCACTTCCACCAAGGAATGCAAGATGGGCTGAAGGTAATGTCCCCAAAACATAGAAAATAATCTGTTGACGGCTAACTTTTACTCCTGTGGAGTGGAGCCTTCACTGAGGAGACTCTCAAGTCGTTGCAGTTCTCTCCCTGTGGCCGCATTCTACTGCCAGCAGAATATGGTCCCGCCCGTGATGTGTTGGCCTGGGCTCGGTGGAACAAGTCGTGTCAGAAGTGAGCAAGACCCTTTGCCTCAGAAAGGCCAAGCCTCATGGAATATATATGTTTCTATTTTCCTTCTTGACACTAGCTAATCACCTCATCTGCGAAGCGACAGAGAGGGATAATGCACCAATGCATGTAGCCATTTCTTATTATTGTGGAGGATGAGTCTCACAGCAAAATCACTCACTCTGATCTCTGGAAGTTGCCTTTCTTGAACACAATGTCATATTGGTGGGCTTCCTAACTCAGAACCCTTGAGGTTTTCCCAGCAAGTGTGCTGCTGCAAGCTTTAGTATTTTGTTCAAGAGATGGTTTAATACAATGTTTTTCAATCTTTTTTATCTAACGGCACACTCAAATTTATAGTTATACTTACATGGCACACTTAAATTATGTTGATCCAAAAAAAGAACGAATAAAAAGGAATACATTTACTGTGCTTTGAACTTCTTTTGCAAATAATTTAATTAATGATCTTTAAAATTTTTTCCCAGCACACCTAAGATCTTCTCGTGGCACACTGGTTGAAAATCACTGTTTTAATAGGATATCGAAACAAACAATTGTTTGTTCCTGGACTCTGGATGGCTTCTACCCATCATCATCCCTGAGCTATATGAGTTTGTGGATACTAAAGCACCAGTTCCATTAAGAATTGCTCAGAAGGCTATAACCCAACTATAGCACAAGACTATGAGGAAAGGGCCAAGGAAGGGGAAGGGAGGGGGGAAGTTAGGGTGGAGGGAGGGTAATGGGTGGGGCCACACCTACGGTGCATCTTAGAATGGGTACAGGCGAAACTTACTAAAGGCAGAATACAAATGTCTACATACAATTACTAAGAAAATGCCATGAAGGCTACGTTGAACAGTTTGATGAGAATATTTCAGATTGTATATGAAACCAGCACATTGCACCCCTTGATTGCACTAATGTACACAGCTATGATTTAACAATAAAAAAAAAGGAAAAAAGTTGTTCAGCATGGTGCTTGTCTAGAGAACAGAGAGACATCAGGAGAAGGTAGCAATCTCAAATAGTTAAGATTTTTCTGTTTATGGAGGATTTTGTTTAGAGCACCGAGAGGACCTATATATTCTTGGCAGGAACTCAAACGCCAGTTATGAGTCTCTCACACAACTATACCTCCACTGCTTCCTGATAAGAAAACACCTGCTGGCAGATGGCCACTCTAGATGGCCAGAGGAATAGGTGATGCAGCAGGGTATGAGCGAGGTCTCCTTGGGAAGTTCCAGGGAAGCATGGATCTTAGTAAGAGAGATATCCTAGTTTGCAGCCAAAACAGGATAAAAAGTGAGGTAAACATGACCAATCAAAACAGCAGCAGGCTGTCCCATAACCCCATGTGCAGTTCACTGGTGTGGTCTGGTGCCTACCTGAGCAGTGGAGGCATAGAATTTGCCAGAAACTCTGTATCAGTGTAATTCTGCAGGGATACAGAATACATTCCCACCTTCCCGACTGGTGAGCAGGATGCACTGGGATGTGAATTGAACCTTGATGGCAGTCCGGGCAGTGTTTGGCATCAGTAATTACATCTGACATCTCTGGTACTTATCAGAAAAAGTCTTGTTCCTAAGGTTTACTCTGTCAACATATACCAAGAGATGTATAAAAGACAGGAGGCATGTGACAACCCCTCTCAGAGAGATGGATGGAGGTTTGAGTCTGTAAAATTGTACCCTCAATTTCTTTCTTTTTTTTTTTTTTGTAGAGACAGAGTCTCACTGTACCGCCCTCGGGTAGAGTGCCGTGGCGTTACACGGCTCACAGCAACCTCTAACTCTTGGGCTTACGCGATTCTCTTGCCTCAGCCTCCCGAGCAGCTGGGACTACAGGCGCCCGCCACAACGCCCGGCTATTTTTTTTGTTGCAGTTTGGCCGGGGCCGGGTTTGAACCCGCCACCCTCGGCATATGGGGCCGGCGCCCTACTCACTGAGCCACAGGCGCCGCCCACCCTCAATTTCTTGAAAAACTGTGCCCACAGGAGAAACCTGTTTCATCAAGCTGCTGAGCCATAACAAAAGGCTGTTGGCTCCCAATAACATCTTTTGCTGGAGCCCATGGATAGTAGTATTGGCCTTATCTTGGTGGTCACTGTCTGAACCTCCCTGTCCAGAATTGCCAGGGGTGGTGAGCAATTTCCCCCTTAGCGTTTGCGGGTAACTGACTTAAGCATTATGGATGTCATTTGGGGGAAAGATGCTGAAATACCAAAAGGCACCATCATGAGAAAAGAACAGAATTACATGATCTCTAGAAATTCTTACGATGCTAACATCTATTTACTTTCATACATTCGCACACTCTCTCTGCATTCATAGTGAAAGGAAAACGCTTTTACTATTCAATTTTGAAAAGATGACCATTAACACAAATATATCTTGAATTTGTAAAATTGCCAGTGCTGTAATAACACAGAGGCTAAATTGATAAATTTCGAGGTATAGTAGCAGTAGCAAAAGTAACAATCTTTTGGGCACAGTTTGACCATTCATTGGAATTTGTGCACCCCCGTGTTTACCTCACACACTTACAAATAGCCACACCATGTTTGTACAGAAGATACAGAATGATGCATCTACTCTACCTTTTGCCCAAATAAGTGGACTTTTAGTAACTAAGGAACAATCCTGGTTCTGAGCTTTGCAGACGATGGGGAAATGCCTTGGCAAAAGACAAAAGGAAAACAGAACTTTTGTTCTTATAGATGTGTTACTCTCTAACAAGCGTACAACGAAATCACTAGGGAAGCGTAACAACAATACAGATTTCAGAGTCCCAGCCTCATATTTCTGGTTCAACAGCTAACTTGTGTCATTATAGGCCTATAGAGAACTCTCTGTTCCAAAGGTTCTCAAACTCGAACATACATCAGAATCCCCAGGAGGGCTTGTTAAACAGAGCTTGCTGGGCCCCATCCCCAGTTTCTCATACAGTAGGTCTAAGGTGGGGGTCCAACACTTTATATTTCTAATAAGTTCCCAGAGAATGCTCATACTGTTGGTTTGAGGGCCACATTTAGACAACCACAACTCCATTTAAATCACAAAGCAGCTCTTATCATTTCTGATGGAATGCTGAGGGATTGCCCCTGATTCAATAGGTGTCAATAGAGATTTGAATTTTTAACAAATCTCCCAGGTGCTTCCTATGCAAATGTTGGAGAAATGCCAGTTTAGTTTCTCTGTTCCTTAATTATATTTATAATATTAATTTCCTGGGATAGCCCACACTTATGTGTGATGCAAAAAATGGTCACAATAGTAGAGGCCTATCCCAAATCATCCCTACTCTCTGAAGCCCCACTAGAACCTGACTCCCTCCCTGCTCTCTGTCCTTACTTGCTTATAATTGACATATTCAAAATCAATGAGCCTATTGGTTTTGAGTGAGAATCTCCCAATCCCACAGTTACTATAAAATAAATCTGAAAAAGCCAGTTGTAGTTTCTGCTGACTGAGCACCAGCTTTGACATCAACCACCAGCTGGCCTACAACCCCTGGACAGCACAGAGGTCACAAAGCACTCAGTCTATTACTGAGCTGGGGACTCACTTAAGTGCCCTAAAAGGCATCTCTTTAAGAAGAGCAGGGTCTTATTCTTGTTTACCCACCAGGTGGGTATTTCTTCATTCCTCACATCTAAGGCTCAGGGTGGGCACACACCCATCTCCCAAGTCTCATCTGTGGGAGGAGAGAGATAATCCAATAGTAGGACCTCTGTCAAGGAGAGCAGGGGCTCCAGGAATGGCACAGGATCCTGGTAACTTTGGCCCTGAGCAGGTGATGCCCCTGGTGAAAGCCGAGCCACAGGTGCGGCAATCGTTGAATCAACTGCTCATCTCCAGGCTCCAGCCTTCCTATATCATCCCCTGAGGTAAACAAAGATGCTCTTCCTTTTACCCACATTTTGTAGATTGGTGCCATCGTATCAGCACCCCTCCTAGCTCATCCCTTTGGACATCGGGATACATTTTCAAAATGGGAAGCATCAAGGTATCATGTAAGGGACTTGACCTGAGGTCACATTGATAAATAGTAACGAACACCATGATAAAACCAAGAAAACCAGCCCTCCTCAGCCAACCTAAAATCACAAGTGAAAGGACAGACTTAAGAACTTACTATCCCATTCAATTGTTTCATAAATTTATCTACTCTCTTCCAAGAAGGAAGCACAGAGTTGGAATCCTTGCTCTATCATTCCTAGGTATGGCTTAAGGCAAGGTGAACTTCTTTAAGCCTCAGTCTCTTTACCAAAATATATTCTTAGTGCCCTACTCATAGCATGTTGAAAGGATTTAAATGAGGTAATACACGCAAAGGGCCTGTAACAGTGCCTGCTATCAGTAAGCACTCAGTAGATAAGCACTTATCGACTTGAGTTTTTCTATCAGTGGCTCTTCTTTCCAGAAGACTTTTTCTAAATTATTATGAATGGCCTCCAGGAAGAAAGAGTTTTTAGGAGGCTCAGTAAATATCTGACATTGATGTGTAGCAATACCAGGCAACTCACTGCTATTACAAGCAATGCAAAGAGGAAAAGTCCTGTTGCATTATTTCAATTATTTAAATGCAAATAAGGGTAACCATGCCATCTCTCTCTTTGAGTTCTAGAAAAATGGCAACCCCCAGGGACCATAGATAATTAAAGGCAGAAGTAACTCAGCTGGAAGTCTGGGGTTTCTCTCAGTCGGCATCTTCCAGGTAGACCGGCACATTCCTGGCCTTCCATAACAGGGGCTTTCCTCACCTCTCTGACCTGTTTGTAGAAACTAAATTGTAGACTGGCCCTTTCAACTTCTATCACTGTAATCTCTTCAAAATTTCTGCTCAGGCTTTGATGGTAATTGTTTACCAAGTTCCTAGGCAACATTATGATGTTGACTCCAGGTACGGGAAAATCCCATCACAAACATCTTGATTTCAGGAAGTAATTAACTTTGACTAAACCTACACATGGACACCCCCTCTTCAATGGACACTATAGGTAATGATTTTTATCTTGTTTAGAATTATCACTGAGTTCTAGTTACTTGATTCTACTTCAGATCAATCAGAAGAACTTTTTTTAAACATATGAATAAGTGTAAGTATTGTCTCATTAGAGCACTTTTATTATAGGGCTCTGAAAAGACCATAAAGCATCTACTAGTAAGCCATGTAGGTGGCAAATTCTTGAAGGGTTGAGTTGGATAAGAGCCATAGCAGCCTATTTCCTCCTGGAAATTTTCTACTGAATTGACATCATCTGAAATTGTCCAGCCAGCTGTCTGTGGATGACCCTAAGGCACTATTATATTAATTATCTGGAATTGAGCCTATTTGAAATACCACAAGCATGGCTACTTTTGTCCATATATTTCTGTTGACATGACCATTTTAGGTTTCATCTTTTATTTTTTGAACTTTATATACACATTGGAGTGTGTGGCTTTGCGGGCATCTGATATATTGTGGCGCCCACAGGAATCCCCATCACAGACTTAATTTTGATAGGATAAAGCTAAGCTCCTTAAATCATTTCCTTAGTACTCACTCATCACAGATTCATGAGCAATACTGCCACCCTCAGGGAGTAGGTGAAATGCCTTCCACTGTGAAAAATTGTTAACAGGTAGGAGGCTGGGATACCCACAAGAAATAAATGAAACAATATTTGTTTGAGTTGCAAGCTGGGAAAGAAAGGACTATTGTTGAGATGTCCCCACAATTATGAAAAGGGAATTTTAGTTGTTTTAACAAAAGCTAAATGAAAGCAGGCATTTTCCGAGAGTTCTTGGGGGTTTCCATGTGAGTGGGATCAATGCACCCTCTTCAAATACTTGAGAAGCAACTCATGGAGGAAATGTCAGCTGACCATTGTGTGAGAGCTCCTGGCCTGAGATATACACTTCACTGCAGAGGTCTCTTTTGTCACCAAGGTCACTTTGAGATCCTTCCCTCCTAGCTTTCTTTCATGGTTGAATGTCACTAGTGTTCTGATGACCCCATGTTGGTGTGTGATCAAAAGACATTTTTAACCCACTCAGTTGGGTTGCAAATTAAGCAGTGCAGAGGAGCCTAGAAGAAAAATCTCTTTGGAGAACAATCTTGATATTCAAAATCTGGAGGAAGGGCTCTTTTTGATGTCTGAGCAGATCAAGGATCCAACACCAAAGCTACGAAATGGGCACTCTTTCTGCTCAGCTTTCTGCTGGACAAGGTGACTTTTTTAAAACAAGTGGGGCCAATTTTCTTTCTTTCTTTCTTTCTTTCTTTATTTATTTATTTTTTCCAATTTTCATATTATCAGAGAAGCAGGCACAGTATTGAGGAAAGCTGGGCACTAGCAATGCCTCTCAGAGCCCTCAGGTTGCTTTTTCTTCTACTATGGAATATGTGAAATGCTTAGGCAAGAGCAGCATGACCAACAGCCCCCAGCCCTATGCCTGAAATTTTGTAAACAGAAAAGATGATATTTTTACAACTTGTATATGTAGTTTTTTAAAGACAAGTGTTTGTCAAACTGTTCTTGGGTTATAAGATTTCTTCCTTTAATACATCAAAGACTAATGAAATTCCCACCATGTCTTCTGTTTTGTTTAGCTCTTGCACCATTACCATAGGTACGCATATGCTATCTTTTGTTTTTTGATTTAAAAACAGCCTTTATGGAGCCCCAGAAGTCCAAGACCTTAGATTGCTATAAACTACCGAATGTCATTTTTAGATTGTCATGATCAATAATCAGAACTGTTCTGGAAAGCAAGTTTTCTGTTGGGATAAAGAAGCGCATAGAAGGACTCCAAAGTCCTAATGGGTTGGGAAGGAATTCTGAAAAGCTAGATGGAGGCTCAAAATGACGCGCAGAGGACTAAAGATAAACTTTATCTAATTACATTTTCATTAAAGAATATTTTATTTATAAATCTTACATTCAGTCAAAATTGGTCTTTAATACTTCACAATAATATCAGGGCCTAGCACAGTGCGTGACACAGAGACAGTGCTCGGTAGATACTTATATAACAGAAGAATGTTGGTAAGAAAAGGAAACAGAAAGCCTCTTTAGTTTTTATGTTTACTGTTTTACATTTCTTTAGATTTCCTATAAAAGAAAAATAACTTTTGTTTTGAAAAAGAAAGAACGTACAGAGCTCAAGATGTCTTGCCCAAACCACAGCCTCAGCCATATACAGCAATAAGACCAGACAGTCCAGCTAGATGATCATTATTTGCCTTTCATATTTTTTTAATTTTTGGAAATCACTGATGCGCTAATAAAAAAAAGTTTGTTGGGCACTCCTGAAGATGGCGGCCGAGTGACAGCTTTCTTGCATCTGGGCACCATGACTCTGGGGAGATAGGACTCCAGGCATCCCTGGCTGGTGGGATCTGCCTATCATCACTCCTGCGAGGATACAGGGAGTCAGCAACAGATTTCTGGACCCCAAGAGGAGGACCAAAACAGTGGAAAACCGGCAAGTGGTCATGTGTGTTCAATCCGTCTAAACCCACGCGCAACTGCACGAGAACTTAAAGAGCAAGAGGAAGTGAAAGGAAAATCAGGGCAAGGAAACAGATAAAAGAAATCACTCATGAGGAAGAATCAGCAGAAAACTCCAGGCAACATGAAGAACCAGTCCAGAACAACCCCACCAAGGGAACATGAGGTAGCTACTGCAGATGATACCACCTATAAAGAAATGTTAGGAATGACAGAAAGGGAATTTAGAATACACATGTTGAAAACAATGAAAGAAATGATGGAAACAATGAAAGAAACTGCTAATAAAGTGGAAAATAACCAAAAGGAAATCCAAAAACAGAATCAAATAAGACATGAACGATACGAAGAATATAAAAAGGATATAGCAGAGCTGAAGGAACTGAAACAGTCAATTAGGGAACTTAAAGATGCAATGGAAAGTATCAACAATAGGTTAGACCATGCAGAAGAAAGAATTTCAGAGGTAGAAGACAAAGTTCTTGAGATAACTCAGATAGTAAAAGAGGCAGAAAAGAAGAGAGAGAAAGCAGAACGTTCACTGTCAGAAGTATGGGACTTTATGAAACGTTCCAACATACGAGTTATAGGAATCCCACAAGGGGAAGAAGAATGCCCCAGAGGAATGGAAGCTATACTAGAGAATATTATAAAAGAAAATTTCCCAAATATCACCAAAGATCCTGACACACTGCTTTCAGAGGGATATCAGACCCCAGGTCATCTGAACTCTAATCCAGCTTCTCCGAGACACATTGTTGATGAACTCTCCAAAGTCAAGAGAAAAGAAAAGATTCTGCAAGCTGCCAGGAGTAAGCGCCAGTTGACCTACAGGGGCAAATCCATCAGAGTGACTGCAGACTTCTCTAATGAAACTTTCCAAGCAAGAAGAAAATGGTCATCTACTTAAACAGAGCAATTTCTAACCCAGAATTCTGTACCCTGCTAAGTTAAGCTTTAAAATTGACGGAGAAATCAAATCATTTACGGATATACAAACATTCAGGAAATTTGCCACAACAAGACCAGCTCTACAAGAAATACTTCAACCTGTTCTACACACTGACTATCACAATGGATCAGCAGCAAAGTAAGAACTCAGAAATTAAAGGACAGAACCTAAACTCCACACTGATGCAAAAGACAAAACTAAGCAATGGACTCTCACAAAATAAGACAAATAGAATACTATCACACTTATCAATTATCTCAATAAATGTTAATGGCTTGAATTCCCCACTGAAGAGACATAGATTGGCTGACTGGATTAAAAAACACAAGCCATCCATTTGCTGTCTGCAAGAAACACACCTGGTTTCAAAAGACAAATTAAAACTCTGAGATAAGGGTTGGAAGACAATTTTTCAGGCAAATGGAATTCAGAAGAAAAGAGGAGTTGCAATCTAATTTTCAGATACATGTGGATTTAAAGCAACTAAAGTCAAAAAAGACAAAGATGGTCACTTTATATTGGTCAAGGGAAAAATACAACAAGAAGACGTTTCAATTCTAAATATTTATGCACCGAATTTAAATGCTCCCAGATTCTTGAAACAGACCTTACTCAGTCTGAGCAATATGATATCTGATAATACCATAATAACAGGGGACCTTAACACTCCTCTTACAGAGCTGGACAGATCCTCTAAACAGAAATTAAACAAAGATATAAGAGATTTAAATGAGACCCTAGAATAACTGTGCAAGGTAGACGCACATAGAACACTCCACCCCAAAGGTAAAGAATATACATTCTTCTCATCACCCCAGGAAACATTCTCCAAAATTGATCACATCCTGGGACACAAAACAAATATCAACAGAATCAAAAGAATTGAAATTTTACCTTGTATCTTCTCAGACCATAAGGCACTAAAGGTGGAACTCAACTCTAACAAAAATGCTCGACCCCACACAAAGGCATGGAAATTAAACAATTCTGAATAACAATTTTGAAATTAAACAATGTTGAATAACAGATGGGTGCAGGAAGAAATGAAACAGGAAATTATTAACTTCCTTGAGCATAACAACAATGAAGACACAAGCTACCAAAACCTGTGGGATACTGCAAAAGCAGTTTTGAGAGGAAAATTCATCGCTTTAGATGCCTACATTCGAAAAACAGAAAGAGAGCACATCAACCATCTCACAAGAGATCTTATGGAATTGGAAAAAGAAGAACAATCTAAGCCTAAACTCAGTAGAAGAAAATAAATCTCCAAAATCAAATCAGAGATCAATGAAATTGAAAACAAAAGAATCATTCAGAAAATAAATGAAACAAGGAGTTGGTTTTTTGAAAAAATAAATAAAATAGATAAACCATTGGCCAGACTAACGAGGAATAGAAAAGTAAAATCTCTAGTAACCTCAATCAGAAATGATAAAGGGGAAATAACAACTGATCCCACAGAGATACAAGAGATCATCTCTGAATACTACTAGAAACTCTATGCCCAGAAATTTGACAATGTGAAGGAAATGGATCAATATTTGGAATCACACCCTCTCCCTAGACTCAGCCAGGAAGAAGTAGAGCTCCTGAACAGACCAAATTCAAGCACTGAGATCAAAGAAACAATAAAAAATCTTCCAACCAAAAAATGCCCTGGTCCAGATGGCTTCACACCAGAATTCTATCAAACCTTCAAGGAAGAGCTTATTCCTGTACTGCAGAAATTATTCCAAAAAATTGAGGAAGAAGAAATCTTCCACAACACATTCTATGAAGCAAACATCACCCTGATACCAAAACCAGGAAAAGACCCAAACAAAAAGGAGAATTTCAGACCAAACTCACTCATGAATACAGATGCAAAAATTCTCAACAAAATCCTAGCCAATAGAGTACAGCTTATCATCAAAAAAGTCATTCATCATGATCAAGTAGGCTTCATCCCAGGGATGCAAGGCTGGTTTAACATACGCAAGTCCATAAACGTTATCCACCATATTAACAGAGGCAAAAATAAAGATCATATGATCCTCTCAATATATGCAGAAAAAGCATTTGATAAAATCCAGCATCCTTTTCTAATTAGAACACTGAAGAGTATAGGCATAGGTAGCACATTTCTAAAACTGATCGAAGCTATCTATAACAAACCCACAGCCAATAGTTTACTGAATGGAGTAAAACTGAAAGCTTTTCCTCTTAGAACTGGAACCAGACAAGGTTGTCCTCTGTCACCTTTACTATTCAACAAGGAAATAAAGGGAATCCAAATGGGAGCAGAGGAGGTCAAACTCTCCCTCTTTTCTGACGACATGATCTTATACTTAGAGAACCCAAAGACTCAACCACAAGACTCCTAGAAGTCATCAAAAAATACAGTAATGTTTCAGGATATAAAATCAATGTCCAAAAGTCAGTAGCCTTTGTATACGCCAGTAACAGTCAATATGAGAAGCTAATTAAGAACACAACTCCCTTCACCATAGTTTCAAAGAAAATGAAATACCTAGGAATATATGTAACGAAGGAGGTGAAGGACCTCTATAAAGAAAACTGTGAAATCCTCAGAAAGGAAATAGCAGAGGATATTAACAAATGGAAGAACATACCATGCTCATGGATGGGAAGAATCAACATTGTTAAAATGTCTATACTTCCCAAAGCAATCTACCTATTCAATGCCATTCCTATCAAAATACCAACATCGTACTTTCAAGATTTGGAAAAAATGATTCTGCGTTTTGTATGGAACCAGAAAGAACTCCGTATAGCTAAGGCAGTTCTTTGTAACAAAAATAAAGCTGGGGGCATCAGCATACCAGATTTTAGTCTGTACTACAAAGCCATCGTGGTCAAGACAGCATGGTACTGGCACAAAAACAGAGACATAGACACTTGGAATCGAATCGAACACCAAGAAATGAAACTAACATCTTACAACCACCTAATCTTTGATAAACCAAACAAGAACATACCTTGGGGGAAAGACTCCGTATTCAATAAATGGTGTTGGGAGAACTGGATGGCTACATGTAAAAGACTGAAACTGGACCCACACCTTTCCCCACTCACAAAAATTGATTCAAGATGGATAAAGGACTTAAATTTAAGGCATGAAACAATAAAAATCCTCCAAGAAAGCATAGGAAAAACACTGGAATATATTGGCCTGGGGAAAGACTTCATGAAGAAGACTGCCATGGCAATTGCAACAACAACAAAAATAAACAAATGGGACTTCATTAAACTGAAAAGCTTCTGTACAGCTAAGGAGACAATAACCAAAGCAAAGAGACAACCTACACAATGGGAAAGGATGTTTGCATATTTTCAATCAGACAAAAGCTTGATAACTAGGATCTATAGAGAACTCAAATTAATCCACATGAAAAAGCCAACAATCCCATATATCAATGGCAAGAGACATGAATAGAACTTTGTCTAAAGATGATAGACGAATGGCTAACAAACACATGAAAAAATGTTCATCATCTCTATATATTAGAGAAATGCAAATCAAAACAACCCTGAGGTATCATCTAACCATGGTGAGAATGGCCCACATCACAAAATCTCAAAACTGCAGATGCTGGCATGGATGTGGAGAGAAGGGAACACTTTTACACTGCTGGAGGGACTACAAACTAGTACAACCTTTCTGGAAGGAAGTATGGAGAAACCTCAAAGCACTCAAGCTAGACCTCCCATTTGATCCTGCAACCCCATTACTGGGCATCTACCCAGAAGGAAAAAAATCCTTTTATCATAAGGACACTTGTACTAGACTGTTTATTGCAGCTCAATTTACAATCACCAAAATGTGGAAACAGCCTAATGCCCAGCAACCCAGGAATGGATTAACAAGCTGTGGTATATGTATACCATGGAATACTATTCAGCCATTAAAAAAAAATGGAGACTTTACATCCTTTGTATTAACCTGGATGGAAGTGGAAGACATTATTCTTAGTAAAGCATCACAAGAATGGAGAAGCATGAATCCTATGTACTCAATTTTGATATGAGGACAATTAATGACAATTAAGGTTATGTGGCGGGAGGAAAAGCAGAAAGAGGGACGGGGGGGGGCCTTGGTGTGTGTCACACTTTATGGGGGCAAGACATGATTGCAAGAGGGACTTTCCCTAACAATTGCAATCAGTGTAACCTGGCTTATTATACCCTCAATGAATCTCCAACAATAATAAAAAAAAAAGTTTGTTACAAAGCTGTTAGAAAACTGAATACAATCTTATAACACCAAATAATTAGCTTTAAATACATCTGATACAGCAGTTTAGCTGAAAAGTTAAAATGTTATTGTGGAGAATTAGAGCAAACAGCAGGGCTTAGAGCTGCAAAATGAACTGATACAGCATAGGAATGGTTTTTCTCCCTTTTATTACATTCCTCTCGGCATGTATATTAAATGTCTGATGTGTTTATTTATCCTAATGATGATACTGAATTCTATCAGACAGCATAAACTGAGGCCTTGCATTTGAAATGTAACTGACTGAGGTCTCTTAATTCATGACCCTTTAATACAGTTCCTCATGTTGTGGTGACAGCTTTCTCAGAAAGTGACAGGATCACCACAACATGAGGAACTGTATTAAAGGTTGCGGCATTAGGAAGGTTGAGAACTACTGTCTTGAGAATGCCAATGTTTTCTCTTGTCTTCTGAGCACTGAGCAGAGCATGGCTCACACAGGTGTCCTCCTCATGTGAAGTTGAAGGTGGCGCTTGCTTATCACTTGGTACTTGGGTCAACATGAGCAAATGAAATGCACTCAGAAAGCTGAAGCCAAATGGTTTATATTGTTTAAATAAAGTATATAAAAGGACTACGTAAGTGTTAGCTGTTGGGTTTTATTATTATCATAAAGCTGTTTGACAAATGATCATTATAGTAAAAATAGTATTAGAAAAAGATAGAAGGATGAACTTGGGGCAAAATGTGAACTTGGCTATTGCAACAGTTCTCTTTCCTTCATCTGTCCATCAGTTGATTCACACATTCATTTATTATATATGTATTTATATATATATATTTTTTAAATGATTTAATGATTCCCTGGGGAATCATTCAGGGTACAAAGAATCAGGTTACACTGCTTGCATGTGTTAGGTAAACATTCATTCATATATTCTGCAGATATTTCTGGCACACTATAGTGATCTGGGTTCTAGGGACAGAATGGTGATAGTGCAGTTTGATATCTGTCAGAGGTAAAGATTTTAGCTACCAGATTTTGGAGGGGGTAAGAAATGGTTCATTTCTGTTAATTCATTATGGTCAGATATTCTTTTCATGAATCTAGGATTAGTTAGTAATTTTTTTTTATTTCCCAAAGGATATTATACAGGGTGGACATAAAGTTCATGCGCAATTTAAAATAGTTGTAACTCTAAATTGCACATAAACTTTATGTCCACCCTATATTTAAGCTATGTCTTAGACTGAAAGACATAAATGGCTAAAAGCTTTGCAAAATTCCTTAGGAATTAACATTCCTCCGCCAGCCCCTTCTCTAACTGACCTGCAAAATTCCAGTCAATTCTCCATGACCACCACATGCTTTGTGTTTACCCAAGATCTGTAAACTTGTCTTCCTTGCCTTGGGAAGAGACCTAAAGGAAATTCAAAAGCACTGGGAGATGCTACAAAAGATGCCAGGAGAGAACTACAGGAAATTCAAAAGCACCATCCACTACTCACCCGTAGCTGAGGTGAGTTACAGCAATTTTAGCCGTATTGTAAATTTGCCCGTAACAGAATTTGGGTTCTCCAGCTCCCATATTTTGTCAGCACAAAACCAGACATTTCATCAGAACAAGAAGTCATGTTAATCGACTTTCTATGTCGGC
Organism: Nycticebus coucang; assembly: GCF_027406575.1. Taxonomy (NCBI): domain Eukaryota; kingdom Metazoa; phylum Chordata; class Mammalia; order Primates; family Lorisidae; genus Nycticebus; species Nycticebus coucang. The sequence continues at coordinate 9,212,227 of NC_069803.1, read as the reverse complement.
TGCTCTATGCTTTTTGTTCTTGTGTCATCCTCAGCTGCCATTATTACTCATACTTGTTCTTTATCCTGGAAATAGAATAATTTTCCTCCTGTCTGCTCTCTTTTGCATATGCTGCAGCTATAAGTAGTGCTTGACTATTTGGAGTGGTCCACGGACCTAATATCTGTAACACTGAGGAAAATGGAAAGTTTCTCTGCTTCGTAGGTGACAGGACGCCAGAAACAGCCTCTTGCCGTGTATTAGGCTCAGGATGGACTTGCCTTTCAGAGCTGTGACAGACAGGCTTCTAGGAAGCAACAGCCTAAGATTTATAGTCCTAGAGAACAAATATTGACTGAAGCAGAGAGAAGGTCGTATTTACAGCAAAGAAATATTCCTGACGGTAAATATCTCTGTGGCATTTTCTCCATTCAAGAGTGTGACTGTTATACCCTCCCTGTGGGTTTGGTTTCCTTTGGGCTATATTGAGCTCAAGGACTGAAGGACAAGAAGGAAGAGGAGGGGAGGGAAGGAAGGATGTGTCTGCACAGGTCCTGTATTTTGAAGTCAGTGGTTAGTACCATGTGCCTAGTAGCTGCCCATTCAACAAACATTGACAGCATCTATTCCAAGCTAGGCCCTGTGCTAGGTTCTAGAGATGAAATAGGGAACACAGTAGACATGGCTGCTTTTTCTCAGGAAGGTCTCAGCACAGTAAGGAAGATAAGATGTCCAACAAATCATTATAAATGGGAGGCCTATTATCAAAAAGGAAGGACAAGGGCTGCTCTGGGGACATGTGACAATGGGAAAAGAAAGGCAGAGACATTGGGAGAAGGAAACAAGGGGAACATCTTTCCTTGTGAACCTGAAGTTGCACCTAAGTCATGGAGATAAGCAGTTCGGCCAGACAGGGCATGGACTGAGGCTGGATGGTGGGGAAAGAGTAAGACGCTGAAAAAGAGATGATAACGTGTGCTGTTCTGGTCCCTTCATCTAGTACAGATGTTGGCACTGGCACTGCCTGCTTTTTTTTGAGAAGAGTCTGGTTATGTGGCCCTCGGTAGAGTGCCGTGGCATCACAGCTCACAGCAATCTCAAACTCTTGGGCTTAAGCGATTCTCTTGCCTCAGCTTCCCAAGTAGTTGAGACTACAGGTACCTGCCACAACACCTGGCTATTTTTTTGTTATTGTTATCATTGTTTTTTAGCAGACCCTGGCCGTGTTCAAACCTATCATCCCTGGTGCATGTGGCTGGCACCCTAACCACTGAGCTGATTGCTAAGCTGACTGCCTGGTTTTTGTAAATAAAGTTTTATTGGGACCCAGTCATACCTATTCACTTACAGGTGACCTCAGGCCACCCTCCCATTACAGCAGCACAGTTGGGCTACCCCGGCCCCGCCAAGGTAGGGGTGGGGAACTTGCAGCCTTTTGACACCAAGATGGTTATTTTCTAAGCATCAAAGGAGGCAATGAAAGCTTCACCTTTCTCTCCTTCACCCCTTTTAATGAAAGGACTTGTTCTATAAAATTTGGAATTAGTCAAAAGGCCACATTTTGCGTTGGGGCCACAGGTTTCCCACCCCAGCATGGCCTGTAAAACCTAAAATATTTATTACTTGGCTTTTTACAAAATCAAGTTTGCCACTCTCTGGTTTAGAGCACCTGACTTGGTCATGGTTTGTCAAACTCTGGAGGAAGAATCTGGAGGTTTATATTACTAAATGCTATAACAAATCACCCTCAAATCTCAGATACTTATCCAGTAAAATTGTTCTCACTTTTTTTTTTACTTAATTTTTATTAAATCATAACTGTATACATACATCTTTTATGTTTATCTGAATGGAGCTGGCACATATTCTTCTTAGTAAAATTTCTCTCTCTTTGAGCAGCTAATCTAGGCAGATCTTACCCAAATAGTGAAAGGAGGAACATTATCCTGTGGTCCTGCCATCGCCAACCAGAGGGTCCTGCACAGCCAGCGCAGATGGGAACAGAAAACATAGATGAGGATGTGAAATCTAAGAGGCCAGCTCTGGGAGTGGTGCACGCAACTTCTCCCCTCCCCTGTTCTGTCAGTCATATGATCCCTCCAAAATCCAAGGAAAAGCTAAAAAAGATGAGGTTTCCTGTGTGCTTCCGAAGAAAAGGAAATGCACTGAGGATTGTCCAGCCCCTGCCACTGCAAAGAAGATATATTTTTAAAACTGAAAGGGAAAAATCCTGTGTGGTTGAATTTAGGTGGCACGAGATGAGCAAGTGCCACATTGTATGGGGCCCGGGCCATGTCAAAGATTTTGATTTTGAGCCAGATCTGAGTTACAGTTGTATAAGACATGGAGTTAGTTAATCTGACCTTCTGCTGCTTCGTTTCTGAAAAGATGGTGGTGCCGCCTACTTTAAAGAACAGATATATTGTTTGTACGGCTGGCTTTTATAGTATCACCTAACATAACATAAGACACAACACATTGTGGTTATTTATTATCAAAACAGAGGACAGTCCCTCCCCCTTTCCTTTAAACTGACTTTTCTCACCTGCTGTCCCCAAACTTCAGAAGACTCTTTGCTGAGTAGCCCAAGCCTTATTCCCATAAGCAAGAAACTGAAGCATTCTGAACCTGACATTCCACTGGTCTTTTCATGTTTGTATCATCTTGTCAAGGGCATGTTGGTCTAGAGAACAACCAGTAATTATTTGTGAACTAAAATAATTGTTTCCCAAATCCTTTACCCTTCCTAGATCCAGAGAAGATGTCAAGTGAAAGCTTAGGAAAAAATAAGTTCGTATATACATAAGCATATGTGTGTGTACACACCCTCATACACAGCTGAACAGGGCAAGGCTAGAGTGGTAAGACCCCTGTTCATCATGGGTTCCTAACACTCTGTATCTCCACCCTTATCCTTAAGTTATTTTTTTCTGTCTCAGAGTCCATTTGACCTTTGAATTTCCTACAACATGTTTAAGGAATGCCCCAAGCCCAAGGTCTTCAAACTCTGGAGGAAGAAGAGCATTTCTTGAGCTCAGAAAAATACATCCAAAGCAAAAAAAAAAGGGGGGGGGATACAATAGTGTGGAGAAATAGCAAAACTTTTTTTGAGACAAAGTCCCCCTCTGTGGCCTGGGTAGAGTGCCATAGTATCCTAGCTCACAGCCTCACAGCAACTTCAAATGCTTGGGCTCAAGCAATCCCTTTGCCTCAGACTCTGAAGTAGCTGAGACTACAGGTGCCCATCACAATGCCTGGCTAGTTTTTCTATTTTTAGTAGAGAAGCAGTCTTGCTCTTGCTCATGCTAGTCTTGGATTCCTGAATTCAGGCAATCCACCCACCTCGAACTCCCAGGGTGCTAGGATTAGAGGTATGAGCCATGGAGCCAGGCCTGTAAGCCCCTTTGAAAACTGAGACATGAAAATGGACTAAACAAGCAGATCTTTAAAGATTTTTATTGAGGTCTGACATGGTACAGACATAAGGTGGACCTGAGTGGAGTAAAATATTAAAGTACGAATTTAATATTTGCATGCAATTCAATTCTATTATAAGATAATAAAATGAATTATGGTGCCATAAATTATTAGTAACTTGGAAGAAAATACACCTTCACATACACCAAACACTCACCTTTCACAAACAAGAGGCAGGAGAGAGTAGTAATCGAGGCAGGAAGCGGCCTGGAACTTAATCCCAGCTCTGCAATTTATGCAGCTGTGTTGTTTAATCCTGCAAATAACAGCAGTCTTTTTGTGCCTAGTTTTCCTTGCATATGTACAGGGAGATGATAAAGCTATTTACCTTACTAGGTTGTTTGAAGGATTAAGTGATTTAATACAAATAAAACACAAGTTTCTAATACATAGTAAGCCCTCAATATAAGTTAGTTATTGTGCTGCAGAGAAATCACAATGAAAAAGTCACTTTCATTCAACATGTTCTACTCTACATTAGAAGAGTACATATTTCATTATGTAATATGAATGAGGCTCTGGGAGACTAACAAGGAAATAAGACATGGCCTTGTCTTTAGAGAGCAGAGCTTTGCAGTCTGGTATCAGTTAGCAATTTGTCTGCTCATTCTTATCCTTCCGAGGTGAGTTCTTGAGCAGAACTGGAGTTGCCTGAACATATTGCAGACCTATTTTCTTGCTCATGCTTACTGGAAATATGCTTCCTGAAATATATTCATTTTGTTCTATATGTAAGTTGTCATTCATCATTGTAATACTGTTCTTATGGGAAAGAGGATTATGGATAGTGTAATAACTATGACTAATAATAAACAAAGTTATTTGTTTCTTGCTCTAAGGCAAATAAATCAACCAGAAGTTGTGTTCTCTACTGCACCCTCACTTCCCCAAAGGGAGCTGTCCACCCCTCAAAAGTGTCTACAACTTAAAAAATTTGACTGCGTTTCCCAAGATAAAGACAAATTGCATCAATACTACAGAAATCTTCCAAATATTTTAGTGTCTTTGTGGAGAAGGTAGGATGTGTTCTAATGTCTAACTTCATGATTCATCAGGCAAGTTTGTGGCAGGTGACACCTTGTGATGTCCTCCTTGTGGCTTCGCATCCCTTTTGCCCTGCTTTATGGGGTACCACACACAGAGTGACTTGACCAATTCACTTGACAGACCAACTCTTCCCTGGGCAACAAGAAAATAACTCTTCCTCCATCCTCTGAATTGTGAGAGGAGATGAGCCTCTGAACCACACCACTGGTTTTTCTGTACTTATTTCTACGCCTGTTTCATGCTCTTTCTCTATGACTTTTGGATGGCAGAGAGCACCAGGCTAGGACTCTCTGGGTGCATAGGTAAGATTTTTGTCTCCTCTTCAGAGAAGTTTCTCTTCAAGTCCCTTGTCTTAATCATCAGAGAAATGCAAATCAAAACTACTTTGAGATATCATCTAACTCCAGTAAGATTAGCCCATATCACAAAATCCCAAGACCAGAGAAGTTGGTGTGGATGTGGAGAAAAGGGAACACTTCTACCCTGCTGGTGGGAATGCAAATTAATACATTCCTTTTGGAAAAATGTTTGGAGAACACTTAGAGATCTAAAAATAGACCTGCCATTCAATCCTACAATTCCAAAAATTACATTATAACAAAGATATTTGTAACAGAATGTTTATTGCAGCCCAATTCATAATTGCTAAGTCATGGAAAAAGCCCAAGTGCCCATCGATCCATGAATGGATTCATAAATTGTGGTATATGTACACCATGGAATATTATGCAGCCCTTAAAGAAGGACAATACCTCTTTCATGTTTACATGGATGGAACTGGAACATATTCTTCTTAGTAAAGTATCTCAAGAATGGAAGAAAAAGTATCCAATGTACTCAGCCCTACTATGAAACTAATTTATGGCTTTCATATGAAAGCTATAACCCAACAATAACCTAAGAATATGGGAAAGGGGAGAGGGCGAGAAGGGGAGGGGGGACGATGGGCAGAGGGAGGGTAATTAGTGGGATCACAACTACGGTGCATCTTACAAGGGTACATGGGAAACTTATTAAATGTAGAATATAAATGTCTTGACACAGTAACTAAGAAAATGCCAGGAAGGCTATGTTAACCAGTGTGATGAAAATACGTCAAATGGTCTATAAAACCAGTGTATGGTGCCCCATGATTGCATTAATGTACACAGCTATGATTTAATAATAAATTTTTAAAAAAAGATTTTTGTGTCTTACCCAAGCAGCAATTCTGCAAGCCTTGGTATCCTGATGGTAAAAAGAGAGAGTGTATTACAATGATCTTTAAGATCATGGCAATTTAAGCAATGAATTTCTATACATTTCTTCCTGAGCCTGAACCTAGGAGAATCATTAGTCTATTTACCTTGTGAGCTTTTTTCTGTCCCCACTGTGTTTGGTCCACTCTGAGTGAAAATCTACCCAAGCATTCACCTCTCTCAGTTTCATTTTACCCCAACACAATATTCTCTTGAGCCCCAGTCTGCACATCCTGCTGTCTCTCCATTTACTGTGGAACAGCTGCAACCAGACGCTAAGTCACCATCCAGGATACCTGGTAACTTTTAGCTAATCACTTAGCACTCTCCCAGGACTCTGTTTTCCCATCTAAGAATTAAAAAGAATATCACCTCTTCTTTTTTTTTTTAGAGACAGAGTCTCGCTTTGTCACCCTCAGTAGAGTGCTGTGCCATCACAGCTCACAGCAACCTCCAACTCCTGGACTTAGGCAATTCTCTTGCCTCAGGCTTCTGAGTAGCTGGGACTACAGGCACCCACCACAATGCCCGGCTATTTTTTTGTTGCAGTTTGGCCAGGGTTGAGTCTGAACCCGCCACCCTCGGTATATGGGGCCGGCGCCCTACCCACTGAACCATAGGTGCCGTCCTATCACTGCTTCTTTTAATTCATGGGATTATTAATGACTTGAGGAGAAAATTGAAAGAATTGTATAAAGTACTATCCAAATGAAAATGAAATGGAAACCATTACTAGAATTACTTTCCCTGAAAACTGAAAGATACTTAAGAGCCACATGAGGCTTGGATATTATTGTTCTTATTATCATTACAGAATTAATAACATTAAAATGTCTGCTGACCTTAGGGTTTAAAAACTTGCTTTGTGCTTTGGCTGACCTTTGGAAATCTGGAAACTCTAGCAGCGGTTCTCAACCTGTGGTGGCGACCCCTTTGGACCATCGGAAAACACATCCTGCATATCGGATATTTACATTATGATTCATAACAGTAGCAAAATTACAGTTATGAAGTAGCAACAAAAATAATTTTATGGTTGGGGTTCACCAAGAATTAAAAAGAATATCACCAACATGAGGAACTGTATTAAAAGTTCACAGCATTAGGAAGGTTGAGAACCACTGCAGGCTAGGGCCTGGCATTGCCTGAACACACTCTGCTGCTGTCTCTAGACCAATCTTCTGAGTGGTTGACCACTGACTGAGGAAAACTACCTCTACCTTTTAATGTAATTACAGTACAATTACAAAGTGCATATAATTTTGCTAAGGCTGCCCTTGTAAATAAAATGTATCAATTTTTCATCACATCCAGGGAACTAAACTAAGCATCCCCCAAACATGGTATGATCCTGGCCTTGGGATGAAAAGATGATGGAGATGCCCTCTCTCACTTTTGAATGGTCCCCTTTCACCATGTCATGTCCACTTATCGCTCTTTGCTTCCATCTTTCTCCTTTTGGTTACAAACTTGTCAAACTCTTTCCACATGTAGGATTCATTATCCTCCTTACTCCCCATGAAGGAATGAGTTGATATGATATTTTCAGATAAATTTGCAGGCTCCATTGAATTGCAACTGATAGAACATCCCTTCTCTCTCTTCTTCTCTTTGCCACTAGACTTCTTCAAGAATGTTCTGCAAAAGCTGCCTCAGTGCTTCTCTGAAAGGTCTCACCCAAAGGTCACAAATTGCCACCTAGCTCAGTGATGGGCAGATTTAACCATCCCTTTGTGACACCTAAGCTACTTGATCCCCACTATAATTTTTGGTGTGAGATCACCTTTTTGTTCTGGAACTTTCTCCCCCTTTGACTTTTGTAGCCTACACTGTCCCACCTGACACCTAGTCTACCTCAGCTTCTTTGGTTAGCAGTCTTGTACTTTGTGAAACAAGAGAGGGATCAAAGTGTCCCCTCCTTCCGAGGTTAAGTCCCATCCTACTTTCTCTGACAGTGATCAGCTCAGAAATCCAGGCCTAAAGCAACAGGCATTGGAATTCCACTAGCCAAAGGAGTGGTTCCAAAGAGGTATGCCGTGAAAGAATGAGGTCATGGAAACTGGGAGAGAAGGATGTTGGGGAGAAGCTTCCTCACACTTGAGAAGGAGCCCCTGGAAGAGGGCCCTTGGTTGTACATGGGTGGGGATTCGAGAACTCTGTAGCCACTTCCGCAACAGCCTAGGGATGGACCCTGCACCCAGAGGAGAGCATTTCTGGAAGAATCAGAAGGAAATGGAGGTGGATCTGTAACTATAACACCTGTTCTCTGTCCTACATACCTCTGGAGTATTTTGTCCCAGAGCAAACACATTTACTTTCTCATTACAGTTGTTTTGAGTTGGTTTTCCTGTTAACTGAAGCTGGAAGGGTCATAACTACCATGATTTCCACAACAGCGTGCTCTCCATTTCTTTCTCCCACATCAATAATTCTGTCAAACCCTCTTATACAGCTCACTCTTGGAGCCGTCGCTTCACTATGCCATGCCCCAGGCTTCTGCACCTACACTTCTACTTTCTCTTTCCTTACTTTTAACTGTCACCTACTTAAAGACTCTAACATCAGTAATATTATCTTAGACTTTTCTTTTGAGCTTAATGCAATAGGCTCTATGATGCATATATATATGTATATATATATATATATACACATATATATATATATTTTTTTTTTAATAATCTCTTCATGCTGTAAATTCTCAGGCCAGTATGGCATGGTGAACGGAACTTGGAAACTTTTAGCTAACTACATGACATTTCTGAGTTCTCTCCCAGAAGTGCTAGGATTTCTACAAGAAAGAGGGGAAATGCTGAAGGTTTGTACACAGACTTCCTGATACTAAGGCTCACTGTGCCCCACAGCTTGCCTCAATGCACACAGCCCTTGTTGATCAGACCACTCCCTGCCCAAGGCACACAGCCTCTTGTGGATCACACCACTACCAGCCCCAATGCACACAGCCACTTCTTGATCATACCACTACCTGCCCAATGCCCACAGCCCCTTGTTAATCACTCCACTACCTGCCCCATGTACACAGCCCCATGTTGATCACTCCACTAACTGCCCAATGCACACAGCTTCTTGCTGATCACTTCACTTCCTGCCCAATGCACACAGCTTCTTGCTGATCACTCCACCATCTGCCCAGTGGACACAGCCCCTTGTTGATCACTCCACTACCTGGCCCATGTACATAGCCCCTTTTTGATCACACCACTACCTGTGCCATGTACACAGCTTCTTGTTGATCACAACACTACCAGCCCCAATCCACATAGCCCCTTGTTGATCACATCACTAACTACCCGATGCACACAGCCCCATGTTGATCACTCCACTACCTGCCCAATGCACACAGCCCCATGTTGATCACTTCACTTCCTGCCCAATGCACAGAGCTTCTTGCTGATCACTCCACCATCTGCCCAATGGACACAGCCCCTTGTTAATCATTCCACTACCTGGCCCAATGCACAGAGCCCATTGGCTGGGGGAACAGATTTCAAGCTGATTTTGACTCTCCATTCTCTCAGCAGATGTCATTTGTACTAAAAATCCCTTTCTTCTTTGTCAATCATTGTTGTCTCAATAATTGGCTCTTTGTGCAGCAAGTAACTAGATGAAGGCTGAAAACCCCTTGTAGTTTCAATAAAAATTTAAAGACTCTAGGGCGGCGCCTGTGGCTCAGTGAGTAGGGCGCTGGCCCCATATGCTGAGGGTGGCGGATTCAAACCCAGCCCCGGCCAAACTGCAACAAAAAAATAGCCGGGCGTTGTGGTGGGCACCTGTAGTCCCAGCTGCTCGGGAGGCTGAGGCAAGAGAATCACGTAAGCCCAAGAGTTAGAGGTTGCTGTGAGCCCTGTGACGCCACGGCACTCTATCCGAGGGTGGTACAGTGAGACTCTGTCTCTACAAAAAAAAAAAAAAAAAAAATTTAAAGACTCTAAAATCAGTAAACACTAGCCCAGACCTTTGAACTTGAGATGTAGATTTTAAATTATTCCCTTTACATAATCTTTTTCTTCTTTTAAGACAAAGTCTCACTCTTGTCCTGGGTAGAGTGCTGTGGCATCGTCATAGCTCACAGCAACCTTGAGTTTTGGGCTCAAGTGATCCTCTTGCTTCAGCCTCCCAAGTAGCTGGGACTATAGGCACCCACCACAATGCCTCTCTACTTTTTCTATCTTTAGTAGAGACAGGGTCTCACTTTTGCTCAGGCTGGCCTCAAACTCCAGAGCATAAACAATCCACCTGCCTCAGCCTCCCAGACAGCTAGGATTACAGGCGTGAGCCATTGTACCCAGCCTATGATCCCTTTAAATGTCCCACCATGGGAAAGCTGAATCTCTAAACTGACACGTAAACTTTTTCCCTTTCACCCTCTTCACATATTTCAAAACTTGGTCATTACCATGACATCTTAAAATCACTAGTTTCATTTTCCTCACTGTCTGCCCCTTTTTTTCCTTAAAACCATCTTAAAGTTGTGCCAATTCTAACCTCATAAAGGAAGGTACTTTCACTATAGTCAAAAGGTAAAATGTTATTTCCCTACTTAACATTATGCATTGGCTCCCAATTACCTGTTAAATAAAGTTTATGCAACTTAACTAGCTCTACAAAGCCTTTTCCAACCATACAAGAGCTCATTTATCCAATCTCACCTTCAATCATTCTAAATATTGTCAGTCCTTGGCATTCTCCAAGTAAACACACACCTGTATGCTTATTCTGTGCCATTCATTTTTCTCTGCCTTGAATCTTCCTCCATTCTTTTAAAAGCTAGTATATTCCTGCTCATCTTTCAAGACCCAGATAAAACATTAACTCTCCTAGAAAAGTTTTTCTGACCAGCAAAGCAATTGTCACCATCCCCTCATCTTTTGTAATTCTAGTAACATAACTATTATAGAATGTGGCATATACTACAATAGATTAATGTTTATTAACACATGCTACACCCCCTCATAGTTTGCAATTTCTTGTAGCTACAAGCCAAGGCTTTCCATTTTATTTATTTATTTATTTTTTATTTTTTGCAGTTTTTGGCTGGGGCTGGGTTTGAACCTGCCACCTCCGACATATGGGGCCAGCGCCGTACTCCTTTGAGCTACAGGCGCCACCCCAAGGCTTTTGATTTTTAACACCTTAAGAGCTGCTACACAGTTTGACATATAATAGATGCTGAAAATTTATTTTCTTTCCTCAGTTTTCTAATTTGTAAAATGAGACAAGTTTAGATAGACCTGTGTGTTTCTTTCTGCTTGAAAACATTCCATGATATTATGAAAATATTAGTATGGTTACCCAGTGATTCTTTCACAATATAATAAACTAAAATTAAATTTTACACACGACACACTGGTCAAAAAAATATGAATTTAAAGATGGAAAGAATTCTTCTTTTTCTTTCAATATGTTCTCTTCTTGCTGAATGAAGTGTGTTAGTTCTGGAAAGAAGCCAACACTAGACTTGGAAAAGAGTTAAAGGCCCAGAGGGACATTATTTTTAATTATATTAAAAGCATCTTGTAAATTTCCCATCAGTTACACCATAATTTCTCTCCATTAATCATCGAATCATTGAAGGGCACATGTTTATAGTTTGGTCTCTTGTGGATAAAATTTGAGTATATAACATGGCTTAATCTCCTCAAGCCTTTGTCAGTCTAAGTCTCTCTCTCTCTTTCCCTCTTTCTCATACACACACACAAAATAGGATTTGATGTAAAAAATTTTTTGGGGAGGTGGAGCAAGATGGCAGACGAGTAACAGCTTCCTTGCATCTGGGCACTGTGAGTCTGGGGATATAGGACTCCAGGCATCTCTGGCTGGTGGGATCTGCCTATCATCACCCCTGAGAGGATACAGGGAGTCAGCGAGAGACTTCTGGACCCCAAGAGGAGGACTAAAAAGGTGGAAAACTGGCAGGTGGTCACGTGTGTTCAATCCCTCTAAACCCGCCCGCAACTTCCACAGGCACAAGAACTTAAGGAGCAAGATGAAGTGAAAGGAAAATTAGGGCAAGGAAACAGATAAAAGAAATCACTCATGAGGAAGAATCAGCAGAAAACTCCAGGCAACATGAAGAACCAGTCCAGAACAACCCCGCCAAGGGACCATGAGGTAGCTACTGCAGAGGATTCCACGAATACAGAAATGTTAGGAATGACAGAAAGGGAATTTAGAATACACATGTTGAAAACAATGAAAGAAATGATGGAAACAATGAAGGAAACTGCAAATAAAGTGGAAAATAACCAAAAGGAAATCCAAAAACAGAATCAAATAAGAGATGAATAATATGAAGAATATAAAAAGGATATAGCAGAGCTGAAGGAAATGAAACAGTCAATTAGGGAACTTAAAGATGCAATGGAAACTATCAGCAACAGGTTAGACCATGCAGAAGAAAGAATTTCAGAGGTAGAAGACAAAGTTTCTGAGATAACTCAGATAGTAAAGGAGGCAGAAAAGAAGAGAGAGAAAGCAGAACGTTCACTGTCAGAATTATGGGACTTTATGAAGCGTTCCAACATACGAGTTATAGGAATCCCACAAGGGGAAAAAGAATGCCCCAGAGGAATGGAAGCCATACTAGAGAATATTATAAAAGAAAATTTCCCAAATATCACCAAAGATTCTGACACACTGCTTTCAGAGGGATATCGGAACCCAGGTCGCCTCAACTCTTACTGAGCTTCTCCAAGACACATTGTGATGAACCTGTCCAAAGTCAAGACAAAAGAAAAGATTCTGCAAGCTGCCAGGAGTAAGCGCCAGTTGACCTACAGGGGCAAATCCATCAGAGTGACCGCAGACTTCTCTAATGAAACTTTCCAAGCAAGAAGACAATGGTCATCTACTTTAATATACTTAAACAGAACAATTTTGAGCCCAGAATTCTGTACCCTGCTAAGCTAAGCTTCAAAATTCATGGAGAAATCAAATGATTTACGGATATACAAACATTGAGGAAGTTCGCCACAACAAGACCAGCTCTGCAGGAAATAATTCAACCTGTTCTGCACACTGACCACCACAATGGATCAGCAGCAAAGTAAGAACTCAGAAATTAAAGGACAGAACCTAAACTCCACACTGATGCAAAAGACAAAACTAAGCAATGCACTCTCACAAAATAAGACGAATAGAATACTATCACACTTATCAATTATCTCAATAAATGTTAATGGCTTGAATTCCCCACTGAAGAGACATAGATTGGTTGACTAGATTGAAAAACACAAGCCATCCATTTGCTGTTTGCAAGAAACACACCTGGCTTCAAAAGACAAATTAAAGCTCCAAGTCAAGGGTTGGAAGACAATTTTTCAGGCAAATGGAATTCAGAAGAAAAGAGGAGTTGCAATCTTATTTCCAGATACATGTGGATTTAAAGCAACTAAAGTCAAAAAAGACAAAGATGGTCACTTTACATTGGTCAAGAGAAAAATACAACAAGAAGAAATTTCAATTCTAAATATCTATGCACCCAATTTAAATGCTCCCAGATTCTTGAAACAGACCTTACTCAGTCTGAGCAATATGATATCTGATAATACCACAATAACAGGGGACCTTAACACTCCTCTTAGAGAGCTGGACAGATCCTCTAAACAGAAATTAAACAAGGATATAAGAGACTTAAATGAGACCCAAGAACAATTGGGCTTGATAGATGCATATAGAACACTCCATCCCAAAGATAAAGAATATACATTCTTCTCATCACCCCATGGAACATTCTCCAAAATTGATCATATCCTGGGACACAAAACAAATATCAACAGAATCAAAAGAATTGAAATTTTACCTTGTATCTTTTCAGACCATAAGGCACTAAAGGTGGAACTCAACTCTAACAAAAATGCTCGACCCCACCCAAAGGCATGGAAACTAAACAATCTTCTGTTGAATAACAGATGGGTGCAGGAAGAAATAAAACAGGAAATCATTAACTTCCTTGAGCATAACAACAATGAAGACACAAGCTACCAAAACCTGTGGGATACTGCAAAAGCAGTTTTGAGAGGAAAATTCATCGCTTTAGATGTCTACATTCGAAAAACAGAAAGAGAGCACATCAACAATCTCACAAGAGATCTTATGGAATTGGAAAAAGAAGAACAATCTAAGCCTAAACTCAGTAGAAGCAAAGAAATATCCAAAATCAAATCAGAGATCAATGAAATTGAAAACAAAAGAATCATTCAGAAAATTAATGAAACAAGGAGTTGGTTTTTTGAAAAAATAAATAAAATAGATAAACCATTGGCCAGACTAACGAGGAATAGAAAAGTAAAATCTCTAGTAACCTCAATCAGAAATGATAAAGGGGAAATAACAACTGATCCCACAGAGATACAAGAGATCATCTCTGAATACTACCAGAAACTCTATGCCCAGAAATTTGACAATGTGAAAGAAATGGATCAATATTTGGAATCACACCCTCTCCCTAGACCCAGCCAGGAAGCAATAGAGCTCCTGAACAGACCAATTTCAAGCACTCAGATCAAAGAAACAATAAAAAAGCTTCCAACCCAAAATGCCCTGGTCCAGATGGCTTCACTCCAGAATTTTATCAAACCTTCAAGGAAGAGCTTATTCCTGTACTGCAGAAATTATTCCAAAAAATTGAGGAAGAAGGAATCTTCCCCAACACATTCTATGAAGCAAACATCACCCTGATACCAAAACCAGGAAAAGACCCAACCAAAAAGGAGAATTTCATACCAATCTCACTCATGAACATAGACGCAAAAATTCTAAACAAAATCCTAGCCAATAGATTACAGCTTATCATCAAAAAAGTCATTCATCATGATCAAGTAGGCTTCATCCCAGGGATGTAAGGCTGGTTTAACATATGCAAGTCTATAAACGTTATTGAGCATATTAACAGAGGCAAAAATAAAGATCACATGATCCTCTCAAGAGATGCAGAAAAAGCATTTGATAAAATCCAGCTTCCTTTTCTAATTAGAACACTGAAGAGTATAGGCATAGGTGGCACATTTCTAAAACTGATTGAAGCTATCTATGACAAACCCACAGCCAATATTTTACTGAATGGAGTAAAACTGAAAGCTTTTCCTCTTAGAACTGGAACCAGACAAGGTTGTCCTCTGTCACTTTTACTATTCAACGTAGTGCTGGAAGTTCTAGCCAATACAATTAGGCAAGACAAGGAAATAAAGAGAATCCAAATGGGAGCAGAGGAGGTCAAACTCTCCCTCTTTGCTGACGACATGATCTTATACTTAGAGAACCCCAAAGACTCAACCACAAGACTCTTAGAAGTCATCCAAAAATACAGTAATGTTTCAGGATATAAAATCAATGTCCACAAGTCAGTAGCCTTTGTGTACACCAATAACAGTCAAGATGAGAAGCTAATTAAGGACACAACTCCCTTCACCATAGTCTCAAAGAAAATGAAATACCTAGAAATATACCTAACAAAGGAGGTGAAGGACCTCTATAAAGAAAACTATGAAATCCTCAGAAAGGAAATAGCAGAGGATATTGACAAATGGAAGAACATACCATGCTCATGGATGGGAAGAATCAACATTGTTAAAATGTCTATACTTCCCAAAGCAATCTACCTATTCAATGCCATTCCTATCAAAATACCAACATCGTACTTTCAAGATTTGGAAAAAATGATTCTGCAGTTTGTATGGAACCGGAAAAAACCCCATATAGCTAAGGCAGTTCTCTGTAACAAAAATAAAGCTGAGGGCATCAGCATACCAGATTTTAGTCTGTACTACAAAGCCATAGTGCTCAAGACAGCAGGGTACTGGCACAAAAACAGAGACATAGACACTTGGAATCGAATTGAAAACCAAGAAATGAAACTAACATCTTACAACCACCTAATCTTTGATAAACCAAACAAGAACATACCTTGGGGGAAAGACTCCCTATTCAATAAATGGTGTTGGGAGAACTGGATGTCTACATGTAAAAGACTGAAACTGGACCCACACCTTTCCCCACTCACAAAAATTGATTCAAGATGGATAAAGGACTTAAATTTAAGGCATGAAACAAGAAAAATCCTCCAAGAAAGCATAGGAAAAACACTGGAAGATATTGGCCTGGGGAAAGACTTCATGAAGAAGACTGCCATGGCAATTGCAACAACAACAAAAATAAACAAATGGGACTTCATTAAACTCAAAAGCTTCTGTACAGCTAAGGAGACAATAACCAAAGCAAAGAGACAACCTACACAATGGGAAAGGATATTTGCATATTTTCAATCAGACAAAAGCTTGATAACTAGGATCTATAGAGAACTCAAATTAATCCACATGAAAAAAGCCAACAATCCCTTATATCAATGGGCAAGAGACATGAATAGAACTTTCTCTAAAGATGACAGACGAATGGCTAACAAACACATGAAAAAATGTTCATCATCTCTATATATTAGAGAAATGCAAACCAAAACAACCCTGAGATATCATCTAACCCCAGTGAGAATGGCCCACATCACAAAATCTCAAACCTGCAGATGCTGGCGTGGATGTGGAGAGAAGGGAACACTTTTACACTGCTGGTGGGACTGCAAACTTGTACAACCTTTCTGGAAGGAAATATGGAGAAACCTCAAAGCACTCAAGCTAGACCTCCCATTTGATCCTGCAATCCCATTACTGGGCATCTACCCAGAAAGAAAGAAATCCTTTTATCATAAGGACACTTGTACTAGACTGTTTATTGCAGCTCAATTTACAATCGCCAAAATGTGGAAACAGCCTAAATGCCCACCAACCCAGGAATGGATTAACAAGCTGTGGTATATGTATACCATGGAATACTATTCAGTCATTAAAAAAAATGGAGACTTTACATCCTTCGTATTTATCTGGATGGAAGTGGAAGACATTATTCTTAGTAAAGTATCATAAGAATGGAGAAACATGAATCCTATGTACTCAATTTTGATATGAGGACAATTAATGACAATTATGGTTATGTGGGGGGAACAGAAAGAGGGAAGGAGGGAGGTGGGTGGGGCCTTGGTGTGTGTCACACTTTATTGGGGCAAGACATGATTGCAAGAGGGACTTTACCTAACAATTGCAATCAGTGTAACCTGGCTTATTGTACCCTCAATGAATCCCCAACAAAAAAAAAAAAAGGAAAAAAAATTTTTTTGATTTAAACAAAGAAAAAAGTGGGTGGGTACATATTTTCAGGATGTTTGGGGGGTGAGGGACTCAAGGCAGCGATAGCAGAGATTGTAGGACGTGACACAGCACATTTCTTCTTTGGGTACAAGGCAGGCAGATGGGTAGGATTATTGGGTTGAAAAATCAAGAGACATGAGATCTGATTCTGGCTTTGCTAATAACATATTCTATGACCTTGGTTAAGTCAATTATTGTCTAAGATCTATTCTTGGATCAGTTTCACTGCCCCGAATCTACCTATTTATTGCAATGTGATTCCTCCCAGAGTTAATCTTCACTGACTTCGTTTTTAAAATTATGCCCTTGGTTTTTATAAAAGGTCATTACAAGAAAAACATATGAATTATACTTCTAATAGAAGTATAAATCTATGCCTCAGGAGACACAGGAGATGATACTTCCTTTTTATAAAATTGCACATGAAAAAAATTCTCAAAGAATTTAATTCCAGGGAAACTGCCTCCTCTTTCTCAAACTTACACAGCGATTATGTATTAAGACTTTTTATATATTCTCTCCTACCAGAATGCCCAAAGCCTCTTTTTGGATTTTAATTACAAGAATAATAATATTTGTTTTATATGCATATAATTTCACAACTGAAAGTTAATCATTTTAATATTTTAATAGATGTCTTGTGAGTTTTCTCCTGTGTAGTTTTTTACCCAGTTGAGATCATACTATGCATACAATTTTGTTTGTCCCTTTTTAAAAGCATAGCATTATACAAGCATTATTTTCATGTCATTAGAAAAATTGCTTCAGGCTTGGCACCTGTGGCTCAAGGGGCTAAGGTGCCAGCCACATACACCTTGCTAGTGGGTTAGAATCCAGCCCGGGCCTGCCCAACAACAATGATGGCTGCAACCAAAACAATAGCTGGGCATTGTGGAGGGGGCCTATAGTCCCAGCTACTTGGGAGGTGGAGGCAGGAGAATCGCTTGAGGCCAGGAGTCAGAAGTTGCTGTGAGCTATGATGCTAGGGCACTCTACCTGGGGTGACAGCTTGAGGCTCTGTCTCAAAAAAAATGAAATAAAATTGCTTCAAATTTGTCATAATTAATAGAGAGCTCAAGTTAATATATAGCCAAAGCAGTAGTTCTGATTTCTATGGGGAGCATGACTCTCTCTTCCTTCCTACAGACTTATTGCTACTGTAGACATCTTTTGTTGCAAGTAACTTCAAACCCTTTTTATTTTTTAATTAATATTGTTTTGCTTTTTTTTTTGAGACAGAGTCTTATTATGTCACCCTCAGTACAGTGCCGTAGTGTCACAGCTCACAGCAACCTCAAACTCTTGGGCTGAAGATTCTCTTCCCTCAGCCTCCCAAGTAGCTGGGACCACAGGCATCTGCCACAATGACCAGCTATTTTTTTTCATTGTTGTAGTTGTCATTGTTTTTTGACTGGCCTGGGCTGGGTTCAAACTTGCTAGCCCGGGTTTATGTGGCTGGAGCCCTATTCACTGAGCTATAGGCACTGAACCTAATATTGTTTTTAATTAAAAATCTTGTGTACATTTATGGTATATAGTGTGATTTTTAAAAATGTCTTTACATTGGGACGGGTGCAGTGGCTCACGCCTTGTAATCTTAGCACTCTGGGAGACTGAGGGGGGTGGATTTCCTGAGCTCACAGGTGGTTTGAGCTCAAACTGATCAAACAAAGTTCAAGTCCCCATCTCTAAAAAATAGCCAGACATTGTGGTGGACATCTGTAGTCCCAGCTACTCAGGAGGCTGAAACAAGGGAATCTTTTGAGCCCAAGGGTTTGAGGTTGCTGTGAGCGATGACACCACAGCTCTCTACTGAGGGCAACAAAGTGAGACTCTGTCTCCAAATAAATTTTTTTCTTTAAATTGACAAATAATAATTGTACATATTCATGAGGTACATAGTGATACATATAATGTATGGTAATCAAATCAGGACAATTAGCATCAAACCTTCCAAAGCAGCCTTTGAAATTACATAATTATAACTACTATGAAATTCTTATTTCTTTTACTGAGACAAAATAGTAAAAGTGTTTTCCTTTTCATTATGATCAACTTGCTAAGTACTTTGATTAAGTTCATATATGTATGTTTTTATTTAAATAAATCAAAGAAAGAAGAAAGCTCATTTGACTTGGCTTCCTAATAAATTCATAGGGGTTTATCAGAGTGGCTTGCTCTTTTCTCAGCCTGACAAACCATGTTGTTATATCCCATTGGAGAATCAATCTCTCTCTTTCTCTCTCTCTCTCTCTCTCGACTTTTGAAATCTTTCTTTTTCTTTCTCTTCTTTCTCTTTACTGTCCTGTTACACCCACTTTTCAATTCCCTAGTAGATCCCTAAGTGGAGTGCTACAGGCACAAATTCAAGTCCTTCCATTATCTTTTATAGCAATCAGCATTTTTAATTGAAAAAAAAAAAAAAACGCTCCAGCTCCATTGGCAGAAAATGTATTCAAGCATGTTTACTAATTGAGTTTATTAAAAGGAGTTTTGAAATCTCCAGTATGGTCAAAGAAATGGTCTTGGGAGTAGTTGGCAGTAACATGCACAGTTGGCAGCACTGTGTCTTCTGCTGCTCCATTATATGTCTCATTTAATTGAATACAAACTTGAATTCTGTTCTTTCATCTAGGTCCAACTTTTAACCTTCTGAACTTTTCACATGGGCACAGATTATTTCATATAGACAGATCAATCCACCAATCAGCTGATACAGCTATATCTCTCTATGCATCATACAAAATACATATTTTATAATATGTACAACTTTTTAAACATCCTCTATTCACATATGAAGTCGTCCATCTTATTATTTATAGATAATAGAGAAGTGGTCTAGAAAGTGTAAAATGCCCCAAAACAGTTATATTAAAGTCATTGCCTGTGGATTTATTTAAGGTCAAAGTTAAGATACTTAGTCCTTGTCTAACTAGCATAATAGGCATAAAGCTGGGACTTGTCACTGGGTGAACTTGGTAGAAGCCAAGTAACTGGAAAAGTCTATGATTAATCACGTGGATGATAGAAGGTGGCCTGGACCTCAAGCCAGAACACAGCTTTAGGTGGCTTCTAACACAGCTGGCATGCAGACTTTTGGAGAAGCTGTCAAAGTCATATCTCTGTTTATGCATAAATAATGTCAGGAGGGCGGCGCCTGTGGCTCAAGGAGTAGGGCACCGGTCCCATATGCCGGAGGTGGCGGGTTCAAACCCAGCCCCGGCCAAAAACACACACACACACACACACACACACACAAATAATTAAAAAAAAAATAAAAAAGCCTACATAAATAATGTCAGGAAATTTATCCAAAATGTGGAATTAAGGCAAAAAGGAGAGTAGCATATTCTTTTAATATCATATGTGGGCAAAGGACTCCAAGGATTGCTTAGAAGAATAGATTTAGCTCATCTCATTTTTTGCCATAGATTAAAATTTCTAGATCTAGTGAAGTTATCTGTTAACTTGTAGATTTTTGTTGGTTAGTAATGTGAATAATTTCTGTCTAGTTGAAGAGATTTATGATTCGCTGGATATCAAACTGATTTATATTTAACATAGTAACCTTACAGCAATCTTTAACAAAAAATATATTTTTTGTTAAATTGTACATAAATACCTTCATTTCTTACATGCTCTTCAAAGCAGTCATTAGCTCCCTCGTTCACTAATGAGTTATTTAATAAAGTCTATGAGTAAGTCCTCCCCACCCAATTTTACTTGGCCCAGCAACTCTCCCCCACATATTCCAAGGAGTCCCTGGAGCATGGCTTTGTTTTCACAAATGGATCCCATTTTCTCCTGTCCTTGTGGCCTACGTGTGGACCTGGTTCTCAACTGCATTCTTCTAGATTTTACTTCAGTCCAATTCAGAACTGAGCTTCCCAGATGACTTTTAATCTCTCCATCATGTGTGGCCCAAAGCCTGGACATAGGTCCAACCATTAATTCCCCAAACAGAGCTGAGAATGGGCTATAACATACCATATAAAATGCTTTGGCTAAAAGCTGGGAGAAGGTGATGGAGTTCAGGGTGGTAACCCAGGATATAGTACCTTGGCAGATACCCCAAGATATAGTACCTTGGTATTGGAGAAAATAGAAGACAGGCCAGTCACCACTGCCTTTCCTCTCCTCCTCCCCAAAGCAGGTCATAAAACCAAGGAAGGGTTTCCTGACCTTCCCTGAGCCAAGTCTGAAGATACTCACTCAAGGGTGTCCTCCCTATATCCAGAGAAAAGGAGCCAGAGACAAGGCATGCCAATAAGAATGTGAACAGACAAGCCTATTCGAGTTCCTCTCGACTGTTACCATCACACTGCCCCATGATCATCAAACCTGGCACAAAAATACATGTTTCCTTGTTTCTTTGGGTTTTCATTTCTGAATGTTCCCATGTCATGTAAAACTTAAATGAAATAAATTTACATGCTTTTCTCTTGGTAATCTGTCTTTTGTTACAAGGGCCTAGCCATGAAACTTACCTTCCCTACCAAGGCCTCAGGGAGTAACTTGTATGTGTACACTGACAGAAAAGTCATTGCAGTGGCACCTAGAAATGAGGCCTGAGAGATTCAGGCCAGGTTTAAAGAAAGGGACAGAGACCCACTTGGACAGGCTGAAAATGGTGTCAAGGGCAGTTGTCTTTTTATATGGGGCTGTAGTGGGAAGGTAGATTCCACTGCTTGTTTGAGGATTCTGGTGGCTTGAAGTCTTTTGGTGCAACGTTTTGGAGAGGGACTAGCTAGGCCCTCTGTGGACTTTTGTTATAAGAGAGGAGAAGGAGGAGGGGAGAGGGCTCATGTGGGGCCACATTAGGCCCCAAATACTCATGTGTTCACACATACACACATGGTGTGAAGAAATACAGTAATCTATGGAGGAGCAAAATGGCAGCTGAGTAACAGCTTCCTTGAAACTGGGCACGGTGAGTCTGGGGAGACAAGACTCCAGGCATCTTTGGTTGATGCAGTATGCCCATAAACATCACTCTGAGGACACAGGGAGTCAGCGAGAGACTTCTGGATCCCTTGATGAGGACAAAAGCAGTGGAAAACTGGCAAGTGGTTGCATGTGTTCATTTGGTATAATCCCGCTGGCAGCTGTAAGTACAGTAGCTGTGAGATTGCAAACTGGAAAGGCCTTATCTGTGAGCTGTTTGGGTTTTTTTGAACTTGGCACCCCAGGTCACCTCAACTCTTACTGAGCTTCTCCAAGACACATTGTGATGAACCTGTCCAAAGTCAAGACAAAAGAAAAGATTCTGCAAGCTGCCAGGAGTAAGCGCCAGTTGACCTACAGGGGCAAATCCATCAGAGTGAACGCAGACTTCTCTAATGAAACTTTCCAAGCAACAACACAATGGTCATCTACCTTTAATATACTTAAACAGAACAATTTCCAGCCCAGAATTCTGTACCCTGCTAAGCTAAGCTTCAAAATTGACAGAGAAATCAAATCATTTATGGATATACAAACATTGGGGAAATTCGCCACAACAAGACCAGCTCTACAGGAAATACTTCAACCTGTTCTGCACACTGACCACCACAATGGATCAGCAGCAAAGTAAGAACTCAGAAATTAAAGGACAGAACCTAACATCCACACTGATGCAAATGATAAAACTAAGCAATGGACTCTCATAAAATAAGATGAATAGAATACTACCACACTTATCAATTATCTCAATAAATGTTAAAGGCTTGAATTCCCCACTGAAGAGACATAGATTGGTTGACTGGATTGAAAAACACAAGCCATCCATTTGCTGTCTGCAACAAACACACCTGGCTTCAAAACACAAATTAAAGCTCCGAGTCAAAGGTTGGAAGACAATTTTTCAGGCAGATGGAATTCAGAAGAAAAGAGGAGTTGCAATCTTATTTTCAGATACATGTGGATTTAAAGCAACTAAAGTCAAAAAAGACGAAGATGGTCATGTTATATTGGTCAAGGAAAAATACAACAAGAAGACATTTCAATTCTAAATATTTATGCACCCAATTTAAATGCTCCCAGATTCTTGAAACAGACCTTACTCAGTCTGAGCAATATGATATCTGATAATACCATAATAACAGGGGACTTTAACACTCCTCTTACAGAGCTGGACAGATCCTCTAAACAGAAATTAAACAAAGATACAAGAGATTTAAATGAGACCCTAGAACAAGTGCGCTTGATAGACGCATATAGAACACTCCATTCCAAAGATAAAGAATATACATTCTTCTCATCACCCCAAGAAACATTCTCCAAAATTGATCATATCCTGGGACACAAAAAAAATATCAACAGAATCAAAAGAATTGAAATTTTACCTTGTATCTTCTCAGAACATAAGGCACTAAAGGTGGAACTCAACTCTAACAAAATTGCTCGACCCCACACA
The DNA here is from genome assembly GCF_027406575.1 of Nycticebus coucang. NCBI lineage: Eukaryota > Metazoa > Chordata > Mammalia > Primates > Lorisidae > Nycticebus > Nycticebus coucang. Next base: position 9,188,876 of record NC_069803.1, on the reverse strand, counting down.
AAGGCATGGAAATTAAACAATCTTCTGTTGAATAACAGATGGGTGCAGGAAGAAATAAAACACGAAATCATTAACTTCCTTGAGCATAACAACAATGAAGACACAAGCTACCAAAACCTGTGGGATACTGCAAAAGCAGTTTTGTGAGGAAAATTCATTGCTTTAGATGCCTGCATTCGAAAAACAGAAAGAGAGCGCATCAACCATCTCAAAAGAGATCTTATGGAATTGGAAAAAGAAGAACAATCTAAGCCTAAACTCAGTAGAAGAAAAGAAATCTCCAAAATCAAATCAGAGATCAATGAAATTGAAAACAAAAGAATCATTCAGAAAATTAATGAAACAAGGAGTTGGTTTTTTGAAAAAATAAATAAAATAGATAAACCATTGGCCAGACTAATGAGGAATAGAAAAGTAAAATCTCTACTAACCTCAATCAGACATGATAAAGGGGAAATAACAACTGATCCCACAGAGATACAAGAGATCATCTCTGAATACTACCAGAAACTCTATGCCCAGAAATTTGACAATGTGAAGGAAATGGATCAATATTTGGAATCACACCCTCTCCCTAGACCCAGCCAGGAAGAAATAGAGCTCCTGAACAGACCAATTTCAAGCACTCAGATCAAAGAAACAATAAAAAATCTTCCAACCAAAAAATGCCCTGGTCCAGATGGCTTCACTCCAGAATTCTATCAAACCTTCAAGGAAGAGCTTATTCCTGTACTGCAGAAATTATTCCAAAAAATTGAGGAAGAAGGAATCTTCCCCAACACATTCTATGAAGCAAACATCATACTGATACCAAAACCAGGAAAAGACCCAAACAAAAAGGAGAATTTCAGACCAATCTCACTCATGAATATAGATGCAAAAATTCTCAACAAAATCCTAGCCAATAGATTACAGCTTATAATCAAAAAGTCATTCATCATGATCAAGTAGGCTTCATCCCAGGGATGCAAGGCTGGTTTAACATACGCAAGTCCATAAACGTTATCCACCATAATAACAGAAGCAAAAATAAACATCACATGATCCTTTCAATAGATGCAGAAAAAGCATTTGATAAAATCCAGCATCCATTTATATTTAGAACACTGAAGAGCATAGGCATAGGTGGCAGATTTCTAAAACTGACTGAAGCAATCTATGACAAACCCATAGCCAGTATTTTACTGAATGGAGTAAAACTGAAAGCTTTTCCGCTTAGAACTGGAACCAGACAAGGTTGTCCTCTGTCACCTTTACTATTCAACGTAGTGCTGGAAGTTCTAGCCAATACAATTAGGCAAGACAAGGAAATAAAGGGAGTCCAAATGGGAGCAGAGGAGGTCAAACTCTCCCTCTTTGCTGACGACATGATCTTATACTTAGAGAACCCCAAAGACTCAACCACAAGACTCCTAGAAGTCATCAAAAAATACAGTAATGTTTCAGGATATAAAATCAGTGTCCACAAGTCAGTAACTTTTGTATACACCAATAACAGTCAAGATGAGAAGCTGATTAAGGACATAACTCCCTTTACCATAGTTTCAAAGAAAATGAAATACCTAGGAATATACCTAATGAAGGAGGTGAAGGACCTCTATAAAGAAAACTATGAAACCCTCAGAAAGGAAATAGCAGAGGATATTAACAAATGGAAGAACATACCATGCTCATGGATGGAAAGAATCAACATTGTTCAAATGTCTATACTTCCCAAAGCAATTTACCTATTCAGTGCCATTCCTATCAAAATACCAACATCGTACTTTCAAGATTTGGAAAAAATGATTCTGCGTTTTGTATGGAACTGGAAAAAAACCCGTATAGCTAAGGCAGTTCTTTGTAACAAAAATAAAGCTGGGGGCATCAGCATACCAGATTTTAGTCTGTACTACAAAGCCATAGTGCTCAAGACAGCATGGTACTGGCACAAAAACAGAGACATAGACACTTGGAATCAAATTGAAAACCAAGAAATGAAACTAACATCATACAACCACCTAATCTTTGATAAACCAAACAAGAACATACTTTGGGGGAAAGACTCCCTATTCAATAAATGGTGTTGGGAGAACTGGATGTCTACATGTAAAAGACTGAAACTGGACCCACACCTTTCCCCACTCACAAAAATTGATTCAAGATGGATAAAGGACTTAAATTTAAGGCATGAAACAAGAAAAATCCTCCAAGAAAGCATAGGAAAAACACTGGAAGATATTGGCCTGGGGAAAGACTTCATGAAGAAGACTGCCATGGCAATTGCAACAACAAAAATAAACAAATGGGACTTCATTAAACTCAAAAGCTTCTGTACAGCTAAGGAGACAATAACCAAAGCAAAGAGATAACCTACACAATGGGAAAGGATATTTGCATATTTTCAATCAGACAAAAGCTTGATAACTAGGATCTATAGAGAACTCAAATTAATCCACATGAAAAAAGCCAACAATCCCTTATATCAATGGGCAAGAGACATGAATAGAACTTTCTCTAAAGATGACAGACGAATGGCTAACAAACACATGAAAAAATGTTCATCATCTCTATATATTAGAGAAATGCAAATCAAAACAACCCTGAGATATCATCTAACCCCAGTGAGAATGGCCCACATCACAAAATCTCAAAACTGCAGATGCTGGCGTGGATGTAGAGAGAAGGGAACACTTTTACACTGCTGGTGGGACTGCAAACTAGTACAACCTTTCTGGAAGGAAGTATGGAGAAACCTCAAAGCACTCAAGCTAGACCTCCCATTTGATCCTGCAACCCCATTACTGGGCATCTACCCAGAAGGAAAGAAATCCTTTTATCATAAGGACACTTGTACTAGACTGTTTATTGCAGCTCAATTTACAATCGCCAAAATGTGGAAACAGCCTAAATGCCCACCAACCCAGGAATGGATTAACAAGCTGTGGTATATGTATACCATGGGATACTATTCAGCCATTAAAAAAAATGGGAGACTTTACATCTTTCGTATTAACCTGGGTGGAAGTGGAAGACATTATTCTTAGTAAAGCATCACAAGAATGGAGAAGCATGAATCCTATGTACTCGATTTTTATATGAGGACAATTAATGACAGTTAAGGTTATGGGGGGGAAGCAGAAAGAGGGACGGAGGGAGGTGGGTGGGGCCTTGGTGTATGTCACACTTTCTGGGGGCAAGACATGATTGCAAGAGGGACTTTACCTAACAACTGCAATCAGTGTAACCTGGCTTATTGTACCCTCAATGAATCCCCAACAATAAAAAATAAATAAATAAATAAACACGATTGGAAAGTTAAAAAAAAAAAAAAGCTTCCAACCAAAAAATGCCCTGGTCCAGATGGCTTCACACCAGAATTCTATCAAACATCCAAGGAAGAGCTTATTACTATACTGAAGAAATTATTTCAAAATATTCAGGAGGAAGGAATCTTCCCCAACATGTCTAAGAAGCAAACATGACCCTGATATCAAAACCAGGAAAAAAATCAACTAAAAAGGAGAATTTCAGACCAATTTTACTAATGAATATGAATGCAAAAATTCTCAACAAAATCCTAGCCAATAGATTACAGCCTATCATCAAAAAAGTCATACATCATGATCAAGTAGATTTCATCCCAAGGATGAAAGGCTGGTTTAACATACATAAGTCCATAAATGTTATAGACCATATTAACAGAAGCGAAAATAAAGACCATGTGATCCTCTCAATAGATGCAGAAAAAGCATTCGATAAAATACAGCATCCTTTTCTAATGAGAATGCTGAAGAGTATAGGCATAAGTGGCACATTTCTGAAACGGATTGAAGCTATCTATGACAAACGCACAGCTAATATTTTACTGAAAGGAGTAAAACTGAAAGCTTTTCCTCTCAGAACAGTAACCAGACAAGGTTGTCCTCTGTCACCATTTCTTTTCAACATAGTGCCTTAAATTCTAGCCAATACATTTAGGCAAGACAAGGAAATAAAGGGAATCCAAATGGGAGCAGAGGAGGTCAAACTCTACCTCTTCGCTGACGACATGATCTTATACTTAGAGAACCCCAAAGACTCAACCACAAGACTCCTGGAAGTCATCAAAAAATACAGTAATGTCTCAGGATATAAAATCAAAGTCCACAAGTCACTTGCCTTTGTATATGGCAGAAACAGTCAAGATGAGAGGCTAATTAGGAACACAACACCCTTCACCATAGCTTCAAAGAAAATTAAATACCTAGGAATATACCTAACAAAGGAGGTGAAGGACCTCTATAAAGAAAATTATGAAATCCTCAGAAAGGAAATAGCAGAGGATATTATCAAATGCTAATAGCAGAGGATATAATCAAATTATCAAGAACATACCATGCTCATGGATGGGAAGAATCAACATTGTTAAAATGTCTATAATTCCCAAAGCAATCTACCTATTCAATGCCATTCCTATTAAAATACCAACATTGTACTTTCAAGATTTGGAAAAAATGATTCTATGTTTTGTATGGAACCAGAAAAACCCGTATAGCTAAGGCAGTTCTTAGTAATAAAAATAAAGCTTGGGGCATCAGCATACCAGATTTTAGGCTGTACTACAAAGCCATAGTGGTCAAGACAGTATGGTACTGGCACAAAAATAGAGACATAGACATTTGGAATGGAATAGAAAACCAGGAAATGAAACTAACATCTTACAACCACCTAATCTTTGATAAACCAAACAAGAACATACCTTGGGGAAAAGACTCCATATTCAATAAACGGTGCTGGTAGAACTGGATATCCACACATAAAAGACTGAAACTGGACCCACACCTTTCTCCACTCACAAAATTGATTCTAGATGGATAAAAGACTTAAATTTAAGGCATGAAACAATAAAAATCCTCAAAGAAAGCATAGGAAAAACACTGGAAGATATTGGCCTGGGGAAAGACTTCATGAAGAATACTCCATGGCAATTGCAACAACAACAAAAATAAACAAATGGGACTTAATGAAACTGAAAAGCTTCTGTACAGCTAAGGAGACAACAACCAAAGCAAAGAGACAACCTACACAATGGGAAAGGATATTTGCATATTTTGAATCCGACAAAAGCTTGATAATTCTGTTCTATAGCAGGGGTCCTCAAACTATGGCCTGTGGGCCACGTGCAGCCCACCGAGGACATTTATCTGGCCCACCAGGTGTTTTTGCCACCCTACCTGTCCTGCTTAGCAGCCGACTTGTCCCAGGCCGCAGTGCGCATGTGTGGAATGTGCGCCAACTCTCCGACTTCGCTCCTTTTCTCTGTCTCTCCCCGCCACTCCTTCTCTCTCTATGTTTCGACTCCTTCTCTTAGTGTCTTGTGTAATCGGAGGAATCACCAGGTTGCCTGTGCGGAGCCTGCTGCTGCCTAAGGACCAAGGTAAGAACAAGTTAGGATTTTTCTTTTTAAAAATAGGAGGTGTATATATTTTTTTTATTTTGCAGTTAGTAGGGTCTTTTTTTGTGGTTAAGGGGGGGCCTTTCTTTTCTGAAGTTGGGAGGTCTTTTTTTTTTTTGCAGACAGGTGGCGCCTTTTCTTGAAGTTAGAAGAGCCTTTTTAATTGAAGTTAGGAGAGCCTTTTCTTAAAGTTGGTTAGTTGGTTTGGGGGTGGTTTCTAGGGGGGTTGCATCACAGTGATAACGCAAATAGTCAGCACTCAGTGCTAATGCAAATTGTCAGTGCTTAGAAGTAATGCAAATGGTCAGAGCTCAGAGGTAATGCAAAATAGTCAGTGCTCAGTGGTAATGATAATTGTAAGTACTCAGTGTTGATGCATATCATTAGCACTCAGTATTAATGAAAATTGTCAGCAGTCAGTGTTATCACAAATGGTCAGCCATCAGTGTTAATGCAAATGGTCAGTGCTCAGTGTTATCACATGGGGGCCTCAAACTGGTAATCTGCCTAGGGCCTCATGGGAACTTAATCCTCGGCAGACAGCCGAGGAGTAGGAAATCCAATTTAATTGACAGTAAGTGCATTTATATTCTGATTGCTATTCAGTTGTGTATGATGTTATATGTTGTGTACTGTGTAAGCCCCAGTTCACACTGTTGCGATCTCTGAGCAGTGCGAGTTCAGCCATATGCTTGTGTGGATGAACTTGCATTAGATTCGGAAGAAAAAAGACATACATGCCTTCTTTTTTCTTGTAGTGGAATCTGATCGCATGGGTCTTCTCACCCATGTGATTGGATTCCTATGTGAGTTCACAGATCACAGTGAGGTTCACACAGGGTAGTGTGAACTGGAAAGGTGGTGGAAGAACCAGCTCTGTAATCATGCCTATTCCCGCATCACACCAGTGTGAGCCTGAGGTAAAAGTGTAGTTCCACCATATGGGCACTGGCAAGGCTGAAATGATTTGGACTGGCAAGGCTGCACTGATGGAAATTGATTAGACTGCATTAATGGGCACTGATCAGATGGCATTGATGGGCAGTGCAGTCTATATGTCTCTGTGTGGGCAAAGTTATTGCTGTATATATATTGTTTTTGGAGTGCTATAGCACTCCAAAAACAATATATATACAGCAATAACTTTGTATATGTATTTGTATATATACATATATATTTGTATTTTACTAATAGCAATTTGGAATACCTAGGAAATGATATCAAGAAAGACAAAAATTGACTCGGAGTTTAGGATATTCAAAGAACAGTGGACTTATGATTACCTTTTCATGCAGTACAAGGAAAAAGCTGTGTGTTTGATATGCCAGAATAGGGGGGCTGTGTTCAAAGAATACAATTTGCACTGACACTATCAAACTCAAGATAAAGATAAATATGATTGTTTGGTCGGAGAACTGAGAAAAGATAAAATATTAAAACTGAAATATACATTGACAACTCAGCAAAATACTTTTGTGAAGCAGAAACAGCTAACTACTTCCTCACTGTGAGCAAGTTTTCAAGTTGCCAAGCTAATAGTGTGCACTGGCAGACCATTCATGGAGGGAGAATTTGTTAAAGAATGCCTTCTGTCTGTTGCCAAAGAGATGTGTCCAGAGAAGGCCAATTTATTTAGTACAGTGAGTCTTTCAGGACCCTCAATTACATGAAGGATTGAAGAAATGGGAGACAATTTGCAAAACTCCGCAAAAAAACTTTCCTATTTTTCTTTGGCACTCAAAGAAAGTAATGATGTTCATAATTCTTCACAACTTCTAATTTTTATTCATGGGACAAATGACTATTTTGAAGTCACAGAAGAGCTTGCTGCACTCCAAAGCATCAAGGGAACAACTACAGGAGAGGATATCTATGAAAAGTTTGGCCAAACTGAATAGTTTAGAGTTGGACTGGACAAAACTAGCCACTGATAGTGACAACTGATAGTGCTCCTAGTCTGGTGGGGTCTAAGAAAGGAGTAATTGCTTGCATTAACCAAGAGATGGACAAACATAACCATTCTTATCCAATAGCCATACACTGCCTCATCCACCAACAAGTGCTGTGTAGTAAATCACTGAAGTGGGACTCTGTTATGAAAACTGCGGTATCTTATGTTAACCTCATTAGAGGTAAGGCGCTAAACCAGACAATTTCAGGAATTTCTGTCTGAGCTAAATATTGCCTGTGAATATGTTCCATACCACACAGAAGTCTGTTGGCTGAGTTGAGGGAGAGTTTTGAAACATTTCTATGACTTACTTCCACAGATTACAGCTTTTCAGCTTTCAAAAAACAGAGACGTACCAGAGCTCAATGATGCAGAAGGAAAATAGCACCTTGCCTTTCTTACAGATATAACAGAGCTACTCAATAGTTTAAATGTGCAACTTCAAGGAAAGGGGAAGCTCATTTGTGATATGCAATCACATATGAAAGTGTTTGAAGTAAAATTAGGCCTCCTCATCAAACAAGTGAAGGAGGAAAATTTCTGTGGTCTCCCCACAACTCAAAATCTGGTAGCAGAAAATCCATTGGTTGCATTCTCAAATAAAATATGTGGATTCACTGGAAAAGTTGCAAAAGGAGTTCCAATTTAGATTTAAAGAGCTTCATCTCCATGAACAGGACATATAGCTTTTCTGTAACCTATTTTCTATTGACATTGACAATGTGGATACGATTGACTAAATGGAACTGGCTGAACTGCAGAATTGTGACTCGCTGAAAGACGCATTCAAGTCAAGCAGCCTTCCTAATTCCTATGCATCTTTCCCCTCTGAGACATATTCTAATCTCAGGAACCATGCACTCAAAATGGCAACCATCTTTGGCAGCACTTATGTCTGTGAACAGACATTTTCCAGAATGAAACATCTGAAATCTCCAACCAGATCTAGACTAACTGATGCACACTTGTATGACTTGTTATGATTAACAGTGACAAATATGGAACCAGACACTGACAATCTCATTAGCCAAAAGCAGGCCCATAGTTCCCATTGAAATACTGGGAAGTTCGTTGATTTAACTTTACTTGTTCTTCATTTTAAATATTGTATTTGTTCCTGTTTTGTTTTTTTACTTCAAAATAATATACATGCAGTGTGCACAGGAATTTGTTCATAGTTTTTTTTTTAAAACTATAGTCCAGCCCTCCAACAGTCTGAGGGACAGTGAACTGGCCCCCTGTTTAAAAAGTTTGACGACCCCTGATCTATAGAGAACTCAAATTGGTCCACATGAAGAAAGCTAACAATCCCATATATCAATGGGCAAGAGACATGAATAGAACCTTCTCTAAATAAGACAGATGAATGGCTAACAAACATATGAAAAAATGCTCATCATCCCTATTTATTAGAGAAATGAAAATCAAAAGCACCCTGAGATACCGTCTAACCCAGCGAGAATGGCCCACATCACAAAATCTCAAAACCGCAGATACTGGCGTGGATGTGGAGAGAAGGGAACACTTTTACACTGCTGGTGGGATTGTAAACTAATACAACCTTTTTGGAAGGAAGTATGGAGAACCCTCAAAGAACTCAAGCTTGACCTCCCATTTGATCCTGCAATCCCATTACTGGGCATTTACCCAGAAGGAAGAAAAAATCCTTTTATCATAAGGACACTTGTACTAGACTGTTCATTGCAGCTCAATTTACAATTACCAAAATGTGGAAATAGCCTAAATGCCCACCAACCCACGAATGGATTAACAAGCTGTGGTATATGTGCACCATGAAATACTATTCAGCCATTTTAAAAAATGGAGACTTTACATCCTTTGTATTAACCTGATGGAAGTGGAAGACATTATTCTTAAGTAAAGCATCAGAAGAATGGAGAAGCATGAATCCTATGTACTCAAATTTGACAATTAATTACAATTAAGGACATGGTGGGGGAAGGGGAGAGCAGAGAGAGAAAGAAGGCGGGAGGGGTGGGAAAAGGAAGAGCAGAGAGAGGGAAGGAGGGAGAGGGGTGGGGCCTTGGTGGGTGCCACACCTTTTGGGGCAAGACACAATTGTAAGAGGGACTTCACCTAACAAATGCAATCAGTATAACCTGGTTTCTTGTACCCTCAATGAATCCCCAACAATAAAATAAAATATAATAAAATAAAATAGAAATACAGTAATTTCCCCTTAGTCCAGGGGTAGTGGGTAGAGGACTGAGGGGTGAGTACATTCTAAGACTCCCAGTGAATGCCTGAATGCCTGAAACTGCGGATAATGCCAAACTCTGTATATTCCTTTTTTATCTACATACATACCTATGATAAAGTATAATTTATAAATGAGGCACAGAAAGAGACCAATAGCAATAACTAATAATAAAATAGGACAATTAAAAAAATATATTTTCTCTCTCAAAATATTTTTGGACTTCAATTGATCATGGGTAATTGAAAGTATGGAAGGCAAAACTGAAGAGGAAAAGGGGACTGCTGTATCCTCTCCTTGACTCCACCTCCCAAGGTGCCAGAACTAGGCAAGCGGCACCCCTACTTTGGAGATCTAGGTCTCATGGGCCCCTCCCTGCCACTCAGAGACCCCAGTACCAGCCAAGCTGTAGCCTCTCCTTGGAGATGTGACTTTTACCTCCATGAGACTCCACATCCAATCATATAATTTTTTCCCCAATAAGCTAAATTTTACCTCCTTGTTCTCTCAGCCCTAGAAGTGAGAACTGATTTCAGTTGCTAACTCTGAGAAACCCTTTGAGTCACCTTTTTAACAATTTCATGCCTAATTAATAATTCTTAATACTGAAATTCTCTTCTTTCGAGCCTGTAACAGGATGGTTCTGCCTCCTGTGTGGGCTCGGACTAACAGGACGGCAGGTTGGCCACAGAGTCTGTGGCCTTTGCCACCTCCCAGCGGAGGGAAAAATGCAAACAAAAAGGAAAGCCCATTTGCTCCTTCCCTTGCTGGTCCAGTCCAGCCTCTCCTAACACATAATCTCAGAGATGCTATTTTACCCATGAGGAAGACAACCTTAGCATGGCTCTGGAGAACAATTCTGCTTCTTAGGTCTCCTTTCCAGCATAGGATCTGGGCTTTAACTTTGCAAAACCTACAGGGTGTTTTTTTCCAAAACAAAAGAGCCAGTTGGTCCCCAAAAGTGCAATCAAGCCTCCAGTTCTAACAACACAAGGAAACACTGACATGTTAAAAAGAAAGCTGTTGCTTTTCTTAGGTTTCAGACATCTCAGGCCCAATTCCTCAGGGCAAACTCAAGGTCAAAGTATTTTCTTCTCAAGAGCCTCTTCAAGGGAAACAAACTTTTGAAGCACAAGCTGAAAGGTCGGTACCACAGCCTGAAATGGGACCGCAAAGACCATTTCCTCACCCCAGGTCACTGCACCCTCACTCCCACCTGAGCAAATACCAGTGGTCATGGGATGTTTACCTGGAATGTCTATTCAATTCATTAAGGCTGTTTTGGCAGCAAATACCAGAAATAAAATTAATCATTTAAGGTAGCTGAAGCAAAACTAAGTATGATTATTTGGGCTCAGTCGTCCACCACAAAGCCTAAGGGCAGATTGATTTGTTTACTGTTTAATTTAATTCAGATTAATATGAGGGTGCATACAATTCTGTTTAAATGCTGCCTGACTGAAGAAGAAAGAAGAACTAGGAAATAGGAATACATCCCTCTCCAAGTCTGAGTTCAGGGGCTCACTCCTATTTCAATCAATGGCTTAGGGGCCAGGTTCAATGTTCTACAAAATAAAGAACCAAGTTCTCCAATTTGGGTGGCTGTGAGCAGAGAAGAAGCAATCATTAATTCAGGGAGGCCAACCTCCCATAAGATTCCCACCGCACTTACTATCAACGTCTCGGTGCTTACTTATCACTCAATGCCATGTCAGATATTAAGTTTTGTAACAAAAAAAAAGGGGGGGTGGCGCCTGTGGCTCAAAGGAGTAGGGCACCAGCCCCATATGCCATAGGTGGTGGGTTCAAACCCACCCCCAGCCAAAAACTGCAAAAAAAAAAAGTAATTTAGCATTATCAGCTATATCTTCTGAATGCTTAAAGAAAATTAAATTACTAATGCTAGAGTCCTTGATACAGCCACATTGCTTTAAGAAATAGGAAAAGACCAAACAAAAAGCATAATAGAAGAGGAAAGGTTTACCAAGGCATTAGGCCTCCCGTGGGCACAATAAATGTTCAGCCAGATTTATTATTATTATAATATGTACAATAGCATAGTCCCACAAGTAAAATACTAAACATGATTGTAATGTTTATAGCATATAATGTAGTAAAGAGCTTTTTGTAAGGGGAAAGGGAGGAAAGAAACAGGGTAAGGTGGACTGTGCCCTTGCTGAGAAACCCACTAGGGTGTCACATTGCTGAGAATAAAAAGACCCATGCCTGTGAGTTGTTCTCAAGGCCCAGCCAAGGGCCCTGGAGGGCAGAGAAGTTCTTTGGTACCTAGTACAAAGGATTTGTGTTCTTCATGCTAACGTTATTCATTTCTAACCTATGACTCTCCCACCTGCCTTATTCTCCTTCTCAGAGTCACACGCCCCAATGGGCACAGTCAGTCTCAGTGCAGCTGGGTCTGTCTCCCCCATGGTGGGGCCTGGCCTGCTCAGCTGCATCTGTCCCTTCTCGGAGTCACACACCCCAGTGGGCACAGTCAGTCTTGATGGGGTTTGCTCTGTCTCCCCCATGGTGGGGCATGGCATGCTCAGCTGAGTCCATCCTCCTTACTGCACATCAAGGCCTATCCACCTTGGCAAAGAAACATGGCTGCCTCTCTCTATGACCACAGGCACAGTTTGGGGCCCCTAGCCCTAGTGCTATTCTATCCCAAGTAGCATCCTCTCAGGTACTAACTCAGGTTTGCCTATTCCTCATCTGCTTCACCTTGGATGAACACCTGAGCTGCTCCCTCCCTCTGGGGTTCCTTGAATCAGGGGCAGAGAGAGAGGGAGATTGTTGAGAGTGATGGTGCTGAGACAGATTACATTGTCAGGGGCCTAAAACTGAGTCCTACACCAGTGGCTCATGTTTACTCCAAGTCAGCGTCTTGCCAACTTTTTGGTTAAAGAAACTAGGTCCAGGCATATTGCACTAGCAAAAAATTAGATAGAAGATAGAGATAGAGGGAGAGAAAGAGAGAGAGATAATATTGAGTATATTGTATGTGAGTGTAGTATCTTCTTTTTTTCTTTCTTTCTTTTTTCTTTTTTTTTTTTTTTTTTTTTTTTTTGAGAAGTGAGAGTGCTATGGCCTCACAGCTCACAGCAACCTTAAACTCTTGGGCCCAAGCAACTCTCTTACCTCAGCCTCCCAAGCAACTGGGATCACAGGTGCCTGCCACAAGGCCTGGCTTTTTTTCTTGTAGTTGTCATTGTTGGTAGGTGGGCCCAGGCTGGGTTGGAACACGCCAGTACCCGTGCATGTGGCCGGCACCTCAACAGCTGAGCTACGAGCATGGAGCCAAAATGTGTGTATTTTTTAAGAGGTGTATACAATTCTGGTATTATAAATTCTATTATCTCCAAGGGAAGAGCCATTACTACTCATTTTTAAATCAAGAGCACAGGACATTAGCAAAAAGGGCCTCACACCAAAGAAACAAAAAGGCAGAATAATCAAACAATAATAATTTCTACTTTCAACTGAATGACAGGCATTCTGCTAAGTTTCTTACTTAATTCTTATATTTAATCCTCACTGCAACCCTAGGAGTTGGTCCTGTTAATACCTGTTTTTTATAGAGGAAGAAATAAAAACAAAGATCGAATTACTTTCTGGGGTCTTCAGAGCCGGAGAGCAGCTTTCAGTTTCACTCTGCTCAGTAACTACGACTTTCTTTCTCTAGCTTAGACAAGTCTTACCCACTGAAAGGTGGGCAGCAGCATCAAGGAGGAAACAGGCAGTGGAGGGGTCCAGGCCGGGTTTATTAAAAGAGGACAATGACCCACCTGTGCAGGGCAAAGATGACATCTGCACCTACAGCAGTTGGAGGCCTCTTTTTATGGTGGGGGGAGGAAGATTCTACAGCTTGCTGGAAGGTTCTGGTGGCCTTAGTCTTTCCAGTGGAACTCTTGGTATTGAGCCTCCTTTTGTTCAAGGAGGAGAAGGAGAAAGAGGGGCAGCATAGAGGGGAGAGGGGAGGAGGAGAGAAAGTGGGGAGGAAGGGTTTGTGTGAGGTCACATTAGGCCCCCAACAACCACCACATCCGTGGCAGCATGAAGTTAGCCCAGGGGCCTGGCTTTTCCTTTGTGGGAATGGGTTTCCCTGCCTCCATCATCCTGGAGGATGCCCAACCTTATCTGTGACCTTCGCCAGCTTAAGGGACAGAGACCCAGGCAAGGGCAGGAGGATGCGGGGGTGTGGAGTGGGGGTGGAGTGTGGGGTGGGGTAAGGGGCACTTCTCTGTAATAACACCCGGGAATCCAGCCGTTCTAGAGAGGTCAGTGGCTGTCCGAGTTCCATCACGTGTCTTCAACTGTCCTCCTTCACAAAGTGTTGAACAATTCTATTAAAGAGATTAGCTTTGTCTAAACATCAATTAACCGGGGTGAATATGAACACGTGCTAAAAGTGAATCCTCTTAAACCCATGAAAGCAGATTTCTATCACTCCATTAAGAAGGGAATTATGCCAGCATTGACCGCAGCCTTGTGGGAAAGACAGTCTTCAAGCTGTCAACTAATAATGCAGCTCGGTTACCTTTGGGGAGCATCAAAGTTGCAATTTTGAATCTTTTTTTCAGTATTGTTCTTTTCTGCTTATCTGTCTTCTGATTTTATTTGGGTCATGGCAGGGAAATAAATTCATGTCTTAATAGATTGTTTTAAATTTCATTTAGAAATATTCCGATTTGACTTTCTTACCAAATTTAAGTATATTTGATTTCATTGTGTTTTATTAACATTGTTGAATCATTACCTGTATTTATCCACATTAAAGTTCTCATAATTCTTAGTAAGAAGACAACATAAAAGAGTAAAATCCACACCATTTTAAAACACCTTACACAAAGGATATATTGAAGTAACCTCATTTTCCTGGCCTGTGTAAGGAAGTGCCCTTCTGTTCACTTCCTTTGAGACTTAAATAACACAATATGTTACTTCGCTTTGCGAAGTGATGAATGATAAAGAGCTAAGTGTTCCAATCAGAGCACTTTCTCAACCCCTATTGCCCTATTGGGTGCTTTTCTCAAAGAATTGCCCAGATTGAGATGCATTCTTTTGTGATGGGCTCATCTATCAGAACTATTTACCAGCAATATTGAATCGCCTAGGAGTGAAAACTTGATTATATTCTGATCACAGAAAATGAGTAATGGTTCCTTTACTCATGGAACCATTACTGGAAATAAATGGAAATAAAATGGTTAAAATGTAATCAAACAGCTCTGATCTTCCTCATTTTATGAAAGCAAATGAAAAAGGATAAGTTAGATTATTCCAGAAAGTAAGGCTAACATGTAGGCTTAAAGATGAAAGAAACCCTAAAGATGAAAGAAGGGGATGGGGGGGAAGCAGTATAATAATGGAGCAGGTCAGGAACACACACAAAATAAATTAAGTTGTTTAAATCACAGAACAATTAACATTTATTCCCAGAGAAAAAAAGTAACTAGAACCCAAACAAATATCATAGAATATTTGAAAAAAAGAGAGAAAACTTGTTAGGCACAGATCGGAGGATACAGCATTCTAGAAAGAAGAAAAAACAATAAACGGTAGCTACAGTGCATTTATATAGCATTTTACTGTTTCAAAAGCATTTTTATATTATCTCATCTGTTCTCCAAAAGAGCTATGAAACAGTTCATTTTTTCTCTTGCCTTGTTAAATAAAATGTATTTCAGAGGTTCACCATAGTACAAAGAGTATCAGAACATTAATAAGAAAAGTGAGACAAAAGAAATAAAACAAAGAGAAAGGGGTGGAGTCAAGATGGCTGACTGAAGCCAGCTTTACACAGTCTCCCATCCAGAAGGAGAGTTAAAGGACAGAATTTTAGCAAGTAACCTAGTGGATTAGAGCTGCGCCAAGAGAGAAGGTTGAAGAACACACATCAACCCTGCTGAGGGTTGCAACCCCAAGGATACAAACAAAAGATACAAAATCCATCAAGAGGCGGACAGGAGTCCCCTCCCCCATGAGGACAGCTTGGAGTACTGAATACAAACAAGTGAACGTAGTCCAAAAGTCCTCTCATTATATCCCACGGGAGACGCCCTTTAAAAACTGGACCTACTTCCCCTACTAGGGTGCCATGGCACTCTCCTGCCAGGCATAAACTGTATAAAACTGTACATATTCTCAGTAGAGAGCAGGATGCTGGCTGAGTAAAAGCTTCCTTGCATCTGGGCACCGTGAGTCTGGGGAGATAGGACTCCAGGCATCTCTGGCTGGTGGGATCTGCCTGTCATCACCCCGTGAGGATACAGGGAGTCAGCGAGAGACTTCTGGACCCCAAGAGGAGGGCTAAAACAGTGGAAAACTGGCAAGTGGTCGCATGTGTTCAATCGGTCTAAACCCACCCGCAACTGTAAGTTCAGTAGCAGCGAGACTGCAAACTGGAAAAGCCTTACCTGTGAACTGTTTTGGTGTCTTTGGACTTGGCACTCAGTTGAACTCCCTTGAAGAGAGCCTGAGGGGGAGTGCACAGAACTTTTGCCGTTGTCTAGGGCCCCAGTGTGAGCTGCTGAGCCAGACGGAGCTAATAGTGTTTGGCTGTGGGCCACAGGGAGCCATTGTGAGCAATCTGCCCCAGCAAGCTCCGCCCTCAGGGTCACAGAGCTAGAATCAGTTGGGAGCTGGTAACCTAGCGACTGAGTAGCCTAAGGGTGGGGTCTGAGCCGCTTTGCAGCCCTAACCCTCAGGAGCAGAGTAACACCGGTTTTGGCACACTGGGTAAGTGAATAGCCACTTCACCAGTGATTCCAGTGACAAGCACTTTCCTCGGAAAGCTTCTGCACAGCCAGTTTACAAGTTCAAAGTGTCTTTTAAGTGGGCTGCAGAGAGATTTAGGGTGTCTACCTGCTGGGGTTTGAGAAATCAGCAACCTCCAGTGGTATCAGAACTGTGATTAACATCTCATACCCCCGAAGACCACGTGTTGCCCAGACAATATTCAACAACATATACACACTGCTTTGTTTTTGGTTGTGTTTTGTTGTTTTTGGGTTTTTTTGTTTGGTTGTTTTTTGTTTATTTTGATGTTGTTGATGTTGTTTTCTTTTTTAATTTCAACTTTTTCCATACAGATCTTTTTCTTTCTCAATTTTTCTAGTTTAATTATAATTTCCCATTGCTGCCTTTTTCAATAACTACAACTTCATTTTTGCTAGTGTTTCTACCGCTATTATTTGTTTTTCACCCAATTTTATACCGTAAAGTTTTCTGTCTCCTTGTTTTTGTTTGATTTATAGCATTTTTGTCTTTCCTCTCTACTTGGTGGAGGTGGGGTACTGTGTGTGATCAGGTTAGCAAAGACCTGCTGACCTCAAGGGAACCACCCAACTGGGCACACCCAGAAGGTGGGTTTTTTTTAAGGTTGTGTCAAAGTACCATACCGTACACCTATATTGCTCTGTCTCCCTCTTTCTGTGCCTCTCTTACTTTTGTCAATATTCCTTTTACCCACACCCTGTCCTTGCTCTATTTTTTTTTTCTTTTCACTCGGTCCTCCTTTCTTTTGTCCCTTTCTTACACTTCAACATTCTCAACCTTCTGGTCTTGTACCAAAAGGACTCATCGAACCCTTAGTCCACAGGCACGAGAACTCAAAGAGCAAGAGGAAGTGAAAGGAAAATTAGGGAAAGGAAACAGACAAAAGAAATCACTCATGAGGAAGAATAAGCAGAAAACTCCAGGCAACATGAAGAACCAGTCCAGAACAACTCCACCAAGGGACCATGAGGTAGCTACTGCAGAGGATTCCACCTATAAAGAAAAGTTAGGAATGACAGAAAGGGAATTTAGAACATGCATGATGAAAACAATAAAAGAAATGATGGAAACAATGAAGGAAAATGCTAATAAAGTGGAAAATAACCAAAAGGAAATCCAAAAACAGAATCAAATAAGAAACAAACGATATGAAGAATATAGAAAGGATATAGCAGAGCTGAAGGAACTGAAACAGTCAATTAGGGAACTTAAAGATGCAATGGAACACGTTAGACCATGCAGAAGAAAGAATTTCAGAGATAGAAGACAAAATTCTTGAGATAACTCAGATAGTAAAAGAGGCAGAAAAGAAGAGAGAGAAAGCAGAACATTCACTGTGAGAATTATGGGACTTTATCAAGTGTTCCAACATATGAGTTATAGGAATCCCAGAAGGGGAAGAAAAATGCCCCAGAGGAATGGAAGCCATACTAGAGAATATTATAAAAGAAAATTTCCCGAATATCACCAAAGATTCTGACACACTGCTTTCAGAGGGATATCGGACTCTAGGTCGCCTCAACTATAACCAAGCTTCTCCAAGTTATATTGTGATGAACCTGTCCAAAGCCAAGACAAAAGAAAAGATTCTGCAAGCTGCCAGGAGTAAGCACCAGTTGACCTACAGGGGCAAATCCATCAGAGTGACCACAGACTTCACCAATGAAACTTTCCAAGCAAGAAGAAAATGGTCATCTACCTTTAATCTACTTAAACAGAACAATTTCCAGCCCAGAATTCTGTACCCTGCTAAGCTAAGCTTCAAAATTGATGGAGAAATCAAATCATTTATGGATATACAAAAATTGAGGAAATTCACCACAACAAGACCAGCTCTACAGGAAATACTTCAACCTGTTCTGCACACTGACCACCACAATGGATCAGCAGCAAAGTAAGAACTCAGAAATTAAAGGAGAGAACCTAACCTCCACACTGATGCAAAAGATAAAACTAAACAATAGACTCTCACAAAATAAGATGAACAGAATACTACCACACTTATCAATTATCTCAATAGATGTTAATCGCTTGAATTCCCCACTGAAGAGACATAGATTGGCTGACTGGATTTAAAAACACAAGCCATCCATTTGCTGTCTACAAGAAACACTCCTGGCTTCAAAAGACAAATTAAAGCTCCGAGTCAAGGGTTGGAAGACAATTTTTCATGCAAATGGAATTCAGAATAAAAGAGGAGTTGCAATCTTATTTTCAGATTCATGTGGATTTAAAGCAACTAAAGTCAAAAAACAAATGGTCACTTTATCTTGGTCAAAGGAAAAATACAACAAGAAGATGTTTCAATTCTAAATATTTATGCACCCAATTTAAGTGCTCCCAGATTCTTAAAACAGACCTTACTGAGTCTGAGCAATATGATATCTGATAATACCATAATAACAGGGGACTTTAACACTCCTCTTACAGAGCTGGACAGATCGTCTAAACAGAAATTAAACAAAGATTTAAGAGATTTAAATGAGACCCTAGAACAACTGTGCTTGATAGATGCATATAGAACACTCCATCCCAAAGATAAAGAATATACGTTCTTCTCATCACCCCATGGAACATTCTCCAAAATTGATCATATCCTGGGACACAAAACAAATATTAACAGAATCAAAAGAATTGAAATTTTACCTTGCATCTTCTCAGACCATAAGGCACTAAAGGTGGAACTCAACTCTAACAAAAAATGTCTGTACTTCCCAAAGCCATCTACCTATTCAAGGAAGTATGGAGAAACCTCAAAGAACTCAAGCTTGACCTCCCATTTGATCCTGCAACCCCATTACTGGGCATCTACCCAGAAGGAAAGAAATCCTTTTATCATAAGGACACTTGTACTAGACTGTTTATTGCAGCTCAATTTACAATCGCCAAAATGTGGAAACTGCCTAAATGCCCACCAACCCAGGAATGGATTAACAAGCTGTGGTATATGTATACCTTGGAATACTATTCAGCTATTAACAAAAATGGAGACTTTACATCCTTCGTATTAACCTGGATGGACGTGGAAGACATTATTCTTAGTAAAGCATCACAAGAATGGAGAAGCATGAATCCTATGTACTCAATTTTGATATGAGGACAATTAATGACAATTATGGTTACGGGGGGGGGAGGAAAAGCAGAAAGAAGGACAGAAGGAGGGGGGTGGGGCCTTGGTGTGTGTCACACTTAATGGGGGAAGACATGATTGCAGGAAGGATTTTGCCTAACAATTGCAATCAGTTTAAGCTGGCTTATTGTACCCTCAATGAATCCCCAACCATAAAAAAAAAAGAAAGTAAGGAGATACTTTTTTATTGCTTCAATGACTCTTAAGACATGAAAGCAGAGTTTTTTATTTCCAGTTTTTTAACAGTTGCATACCAATGGGGGACAGGTGTCATGGACATGTGAAAACAAACAGTTCCTGACCTCCCCAGCTGGTATGCAACAGAAAGGAGATACTGCCTGAAATGAAGCACACGCCACAACACCACAATAAATGGGAGTGTAAAGACATCATTGGCTGAAATCTAGAAAGAACTAATGAAATAAAGCAGAGTTTCCATGCACAGGGCCAGATCCTCTGCTTATCTAGAATGAAATTTGCTCACTGAAGTTGGCCCTTCCATCTGAAGCTATTTATTTATTTATTTTTATTTTTATTTTTTTATTGTTGGGGATTCATTGAGGGTACAATAAACCTGGTTGCACTGATTGTATTTGTTGGGTAGCGTCATTCTTGCAATCATGTCTTGCCCCCAAAAGGTGTGGCACACACCAAGGCCCCACCCCCCTTGCTCCTTCCCTCTCTCTGCTCTCATCTGAAGCTATTTAAATAGTAGGAGTTATGAACTGATTCTGAAAATGGAATGAATATAATCACCAAATACAGTTAAAAAAATAACTGTACATATTCTCTACCTACAATACTGAACTCCCAGCACTCCCCTCCACTCTCACTCTGAGGTCTGGAAGCCTGTACCCCAGGAGTCCAGATTCTTGGGTATTTTCTTGAGACGTGTGAACAGGACATGGACTGCTGCTGGACAGTACAGATTCTGTGGCATGGGAGTGAGGAGAGGATGGTTGGCTGAGAGTGAACCATATAGGAGCAGCAGTGCCCCAAGGCACAGAGCAGCAGCCGCTTTGGCAACAATAGGACTCACCCCTGGATATCCCGGAGTCACACCACCTGACTCTCTGGGCAAACAGAGGAGGCCAGGAATCTCCTCTGGTGGCAGCCACTGGCAGAACAGATCTGGGATGGTAATGCAGGCCCCATGAGTAAAGGGTTTGCCTGAGGTGTTACCAGCCTAGGCGCAGCACGGGGATGAGAATATACACGTGCAGAGCAGGCAGATTCCCAGGGAGGGGCTGACCCAGAGGACTGCTTTACTGAGCCTAGGATGTACAGGCCCTCAGGGGATCATTAGCCAAGACAAAGGAGGGCAGGCAGAGGATGGAACTAACAGCTATCCGTGCCACGAATACAAACAGCAGCCGAGACCGGGCAATGGCACAGACAGGGCCTGAGGCACAGGTTCTGTGAACTCTAATAGTATCTCTTCTGCACGGAGAATATAGCCAGGACAGAAACAAATTCACGCAAAGTTGTTCTGTTCTGTCAGTAACATCAATTAGGGGCAGGGCTACAACTAAGTGAACAGCCCCAGCCTCCATTAAGCACCCGAGGTTGTCAGGCCTCACCTCCCCCTGCTGGATAGGGGCAGAGAGCAGTGGACTGGCTGAGAAGACTTAGATCTCCCTGTAATTCAGGCAGGTGTAAACCCCTGGAGTATTTGCTCATTGGAGGCAACTGGGTCACAGCCCTGCAGGGTTATCAGTGACTGGGTGTGACAGAGGTGCAAGGTGGGAAAGGAGGCATCAAACTTTCCAGACTAATCTATTTGCTGGGTGGGTCATCCTGATCTCATGGAGCACCAGAGCAAGTCATATTTGAGTTGTCAGCAAACCCTGGCGATCTAGTTGCCAGAGACCTTTTAAACTCTCCCACCTGAGACAGGTGCTGACTGAGACAATTGATTTGGACCTCTTGCATTGGGTCAATCACCCAAAGACTATCCCAGTGGTACCCTGGGTGTGTGGTTGTAGGAAGGTTTGATTTTCCTTTTCCAATTGTTACCTGTGGGGGGGGTGACTTAATTGCTGGTATTTATCCACAGCTGAGACTTCAACCCAGAGTAACTGATTGACTAGGGTAGGACAGACACAAGCTGAAAACAAGACAGAGCCACTTAGCCGCACCACTCCAAGCAGATCCCCGGTTTCTCAGGCCATAGCACTGTACGGGTCCTTGGCAAAGCTCCAGGGGAAAAGGTACAGACACCAGTCCCAGCTTTTGGACAAAGGGCTGGTTAAGCCCTACTCCTGAAGCCCCAAACCCAGCTTTTCTTTATTCACTCATCTAGTCAAATGGTGTAAAATAACCATGGGGTGGAATCAGCGGGAAAACTCTGGTAATATGAATAACCAGAGTAGATCAACCCCCACAAGGAAAAATATGGCAGACGTAACTGAAGCTCCCATTCATAAACAGATGACCGAGATGTCAGAAATCGAATTCAGAATTTGGATTGTAAACAAGATTAATAGAATGGAGGAAAAGTTGGAATTAGAAATTCGAGGAGCAATTGAAAAGTTGTCTCAGGAATGCAACGAATTTAAAGACAAAATCACCAAAGATTTTGACACCTTGAGACAAGAATTTTCATCCCTCAAAGATATGAAAAATACAGTAGAATCCCTCAGTAACAGAATGGAGAAAGTAGAAGACAGGATTTCTGACATTGAAGACAAAGCTTTTGAATGCTCCCAGACTCTCAAGGAGGAAGAGAAATGGAGAGAAAAAATGGATCATTCTCTCAGAGAGCTCTGGGATAGTTCAAAGAAAATTAATATTCACCTCATAGGAATCCCTGAAGGTGACGAAGTGGCTTCCCAAGGCACAGAGGCTCTTCTCCATGAAATTATAAAAGAGAATTTTCCAGTCATGCCAAGAGATTCTGAAATTCAGATACATAGTTTCAGAACCCCAACATAAATTAAGCTGAATAAGACATATCCCAGGCACATCAAAAATAACTTCACTAAAGTTAATATAAAGGAGAAAATTCTGAAAGCAGCCAGATGTAAGAAAACCATAACCTACCAAAGGAAGAATATTAGAATGACTGCAGATCTCTCTGCTGAACCTTTCAAGCCAGAAGAAGGTGGTCATCAACTTTTAATCTCCTAAAACAAAATAACTTTCAACCCAAGATGCTGTATCCAGCTAAACTCAGTTTCATTTATGTTGGAGAAATTAAATACTTTAATGACATTCACATGTTGCAGAAATTTGCCATAACTAAACAAGCTCTTCAGGATATTCTCAGACCTGTCCTTCATAATGACCAGCCCAATCCTCTACCACAAAAGTAAACTCCCTCAGAAACTTTTGATCAAACTCCATCTTCCACAGTGGTGACAGGATTAAAAATGTCTACTGGAATTGCAAAAAACTTGATACCCAAAATTTTACCAGGTTTACCAATATTCCCTGTTAATGTGAACGGCTTAAACTGTCCTCTAAAGAGGCACAGGTTGGCTGCCTGGATACAAAAACTCAGGCCAGATATCTGCTGCATACAAGAATCTCATCTTACCTTAAAAGATAAATATAAACTCAGGGTGAAGGGGTGGTCGTCCATATTTCAGGCAAATGGAAATCAGAAAAAAGCAGGTGTCACAATTCTATTTGCAGATACAATAGGCTTTAAGACAACAAAAGTAAGGAAGGCTAAGAATAGTCACTTCATATTTGTTAAGGGTAAAACTCAATATGATGAGATTTCAAATATTAATATTTATGCACCCAACCAGAATGCGCCTCAATTTATAAGAGAAACTCTAACAGACATGAGCAACTTGATTTCCTCTAGCTCCATAATAGTTGGAGATTTTAACACTACTTTGGCATGTTGGGTAGATCCTCCAATGAAAAGCTGAGCAAAGAAATTTTAGATTTAAACCTAACCATCCAACATTTGGATTTAACAGACATCTACAGAACATTTCATCCCAACAAAACTGAATACACATTCTTCTCATCAACCCATGGAACATACTCCAAAATCAATCACATCTTAGGTCACAAGTCTAAACTCAGTAAATTTAAAGGAATAGAAAATATTCCTTGCATCTTCTCCAACCACCATGGAATAAAAGTTGAACTCAGTAATAACAGGAATATGCATAGTCATACAAAAATATGGAAGTTAAATAACCTTATGCTGTATGATAGCTGGGTCATAGATCAGATTAAGAAGGAAACTGCCAAATTTTTGGAACAAAACGACAATGAAGACACGAATTATCAGAACCTCTGGGATACCGCAAAGGAAGTCTTAAGAAGGAAATTTATAGCACTGCAAGCCTTCCTCAAGTGAATGGAAAGAGATGAAGTTAATAACTTAATGGGACATCTCAAGCAACTGGAAAAGGAAGAACATTCCAATCCCAAACTCAACAGAAGAAAAGAAATAACCAAAATTAGAGCAGAATTAAATGAAACTGAAAACAAAATGATTATACAACAGATAAATAAATCAAAAAGTTAGTTTTTTGAAAAGGTCAATAAAATAAATAAACCTTTGGCTACCCTAACCAGGAAAAAAAAAAAAAGAGTAAAATCTCTAATTTCAGGAATCAGAAATGACAAAGATGAAATAACAACAGACTCCTCAGAAATTCAAAAAATCCTTAATGAATATTACAAGAAATCTTATTCTCAGAAATATGAATATCTGAAGGAAATTGACCAATACTTGGAAGCACGTCACCTTCCAAGACTTAGCCAGAATCAAATGGAAATGTTGAACAGGCCTATATCAAGTTCTGAAATAGCATCAACCATACAAAATCTCCCTAAAACGAAAAGCCCGGGACCAGATGCCTTCATGTCAGAATTCTACCAAACCTTTAAAGAAGATCTAGTACCTATATTACTCAACTTCTTCCAAAATATAGAAAAAGAAGGAATACTACCTAACACATTGTATGAAGCAAATATCACCCAGATCCCCAAACCAGGAAAAGACCCAATAAGAAGAGAAAATTACAGACCAATATCACTAATGAATATTAATATAAAAATATTCAACAAGATCCTAACAAACAGAATCCATCAATACATCAAACAAATTGTACACCATGACCAAGTGGATTTTATCCCAGGGTCTCAAGGCTGGTTCAATATACGTAAATCTATAAATATAATTTAGCACATAAACAAATTAAAAAACAAAGACTATATGATTCTCTCAATTGCTACAGAAAAAGCTTTTGATAAAATCCAACATTCTTCATCATCAGAACACTTAAGAAAATGGGTATAGAAGGGACATTTCTTAAACTGATAGAGGCCATCTACAGCAAACCCACAGCCAATATCGTATTGAATGGAGTTAAATCAAAATAATTTCCATTCAGATCAGGAACCAGGCAAGGTTCCCCATTGTCTCCATTGCTCTTCAGCATTGTAATGGAAGTTTTACCATCGCAATTAGGGAAGAAAAGGCGATCAAATGTATCCATATAGGGTCAGAAGAGATCAAACTTTCATTCTTTGCAGATGATATGATTGTATATCTAGAAAACACCAGGGATTCTACTACAAAACTCTTAGAAGCGATCAAGGGATATAGCAGCGTTTCAGGTTACAAAATCAACATTCATAAATCGGTAGCCTTATATATACCAACAATAGTTAAGCTGAAAAAACAGTCAAGGACTCTATTCCATTTACAGTAGTGCCAAAGAAGATGAAATATTTGGTAGTTTATCTAACTAAGGATGTGAAAAATCTCTATAAAGAGAACTATGAAACTCTAAAAAAAGAAATAGCTGAACATATTAACAAATGGAAAATCATACCATGCTCATGGCTGAGAAGAATCAACATTCTTAAAATGTCTATACTACCCAAAGCAATATACAATTTTAATGCAATCCATATTAAAGCTCCACTATCATACTTTAAGATCTCAAAAAAATAATACTTTATTTTATATGGAATCAGAAAAAAACCTTGAATAGCCAAGACATTACTCAGAAATAAAAACAAAGCAGGAGGAATCATGCAACCAGACCTCAGACTATACTATAAATTGATAGTGATCAAAACAGCATGGCACTGGCACTAAAACAGAGAGATAGATGTATGGAACAGAATAGAGAACCAAGAGATGAATCCAGCTACTTACTGTTATTTCATCTTTAACAAGCCAATTAAAAACATTCAATGGGGAAAGATTTGCTGTTTAACAAATGGGGCTGGGTGAACTGGCTGGCGACTTGTAGAAGACTGAAACTGGACCCACACCTTTCACCATTAACTAAGATAGACTCTCACTAGATTAAAGATTTAAACTTAAGATATGAAACTATAAAAATACTAGAAGAAAGTTCAGGGGAAACTCTTGAAGAAAGCAGCCTGGGTGAATATTTTACGAGGAGGACCCCGTGGGCAATTGAAGCAGCATCAAAAATACACTACTGGGATCTGATCAAACTAAAAAGCTGCCCAGCCAAGAACCGAGTAAGTAAAGCAAGAAGACAGCCCTCAGAATGGGGGAAGATATTTGCAGGTTATGTCCCTGACAAAGGTTTAATAACCAGAATCAACAGAGAACTCAAACGTATTAGCAAGAAAAGAACAAGTGATCCCATCTCAGGCTGGGCAAGGGACTTAAAGAGAAACTTCTCTGAAGAAGACAGGCACACTGCTTACAGACACATGAAAAAATGCTCATCATTCTTTTTTTTTTTTGGCCAGGGCTGGGTTTGAACCCGCCACCTCCGGCATATGGGACCGGCGCCCTACCCGCTGAGCCACAGGCGCCGCCCAATGCTCATCATTCTTAAAAATCAGAGAAATGCAAATCAAAACTACTTTGAGATATCATCTAACTCCAGTAAGATTAGCCCATATCACAAAATCCCAATACCAGGGATGTTGGCATGGATGTGGAGAAAAGGGCATACTTCTACACTGCTGGTGGGAATGCAAACTAATATGTTCCTTTTGGAAGGATGTTTGGAGATCACTTAGAGATCTAAAAATAGACCTGCCATTTGATCTTGTAATTCCTTTACTAGGTATATACCCAGAAGACCAAAAATCACAACAAAGACTTCTGTACCAGAATGTTTATTGCAGCCCAATTCATAATTGCTATGTCATGGAAGAAGCCCAAGTGCCCATTGACCCATGAATGGACTACAAATTGTGGTACATGTATGCCATGGAATATTATGCAGCCTTAAAGAAAGATGGAGACTTTACCTCTTTTATGTTTACATGGATGGAGGTGGAACATATTCTACTTAGCAAAGTATCTCAGGAATGGAAAAAAAAGTATTAAATGTACTCAGCCCTACTATGAAGCTAAATTATAGCTTTCACATGAAGGCTATAACCCAATTATAGCACAGGACTATAAGGAAAGGGCCAAGGTAGGGGAAGGGGGGGGAGGTTAGGGTGGAGAGATGGTGATGGGTGGGGCCACACCTACAGTGCATCTTAGAATGGGTACAGGCAAAACTTACTAAAGGCAGAATACAAATGTCTACATACACTAACTAAGAAAATGCCATGAAGGCTACATTGAACAGTTTGATGAAAATATTTCAGATTGTATATGAAATCAGCACATTGTACCCCTTGATTGCACTAATGTACACAGCTATTATTTAACAATAAAAAAAGAAAAAGAAAAAGAAAAGACATATGGATGAACACCTGGAAAAAAAAAAGATGTAAAGAATTGATACCCTTCTCCCAACTTCATTCTAATAAGGCACATACGTGTTATCATTCTAATTGTCAAAATGGAAATATGACAATGCAGTTTACAGATAAATAGAACCCAAACTCAAAAGAAGAAAAAAAGAATGGAAGAAAAAGTCTCCAATGTACTCAGCCCTACTATGAAGCTAAATTATAGCTTTCATATGAAGGCTATAACCCAACTATAGCACAAGAATATGGGGAAAGAGCCAAGGGAGGGGAAAGGAGGGGGGAGATTAGGGTGGAGGGAGGGCAATGGGTGGGGCCACACCTACAGTGCATCTTAGAATGGGCACAGTCAAAACCTACTAAATGCAGAATACAAATGTCTACCTACACTAAGAAAATGCCATGAAGGCTACCTTGAATAGTTTGATGAGAATATCTCAGATTGTATATGAAACCAGCACATTGTACCCCTTGATTGCACTAATGTACACAGCTATGATTTAACAATAATAAATAAATAAATAAATAAATAAATAAAATTTAAAAAATAAATTAATTAATTAAAACAGACCTGCCATTCGATCCTACAATTCCTCTACTAGATATATACCCAGAAGACCAAAAATCACATTATAACAAAGATATTTGTACCAGAATGTTTATTGCAGCCCAATTCATAATTGCTAAGTCATGGAAGAAGCCCAAGTGCTCATTGATCTATAAATGGATTAATAAATTGTGGTATATGTACACCATGGAATATTATGCAGCCTTAAAGAAAGATGGAGACTTTACCTCTTTCATGTTTACATGAATGGAGCTGGAACATATTCTTCTTAGTAAAGTATCTCAAGAATGGAAGAAAAAGTATCCAATGTACTCAGCCCTACTATGAAACTAATTTATGGCTTTCATGTGAAAGCTATAACCCAGTTATAACCTAAGAATATGGGGAAGGGGGAAAGGGAGGGTAAGAGAGGGTGGGGGATGGGTGGAGGGAGGGTGATTGGTGGGATCACATGTACGGTACATCTTACAAGGGTACATGTGTAACTTACTAAATGTAGAATATAAATGTCTTAACACAATAACTAAGAAAATGCCAGGAAGGCTATGTTAAACAGTGTGATGATAATTTGTCAAATGGTATATAAAACCAGTGTGTGGTGAAAAAAAAAAATTAAATTCAACTTGCTCATTAAATAAATAAATAAATAAAAATAAAAACAGAGAAAAAGAAATAAAAAAATAGAGATTATATGAAGCCAAAAATAATTCATTTATCATAAGTGTTTATATTAATACTATTAAAATAAATAATTATGAACATTTACCTATGATGGGGCCAAACGAGTCCAAGGTCAACTATAAAAAGTGGCAGATCCTACACTTAGGTCGTTTGCCTGGTGTGCTTTCTTAAAGTACTCACCAGTTACTAAGGAGGGGTAAGTCTTTTTTTTTTTTTTTTTTTTTGGAGGCAAATTTTTTTTTTTTTTATTGTTGGGGATTCATTGAGGGTACAATAAGCCAGTTACACTGATTACAATTGTTAGGTAAAGTCCCTCTTGGATCATGTCTTGCCCCCATAAAGTGTGACACACACTAAGGCCCCACCCCACTCCCTCCAACCCTCTTTCTGCTTCCCCCCCATGACCTTAATTGTCATTAATTGTCCTCATATCAAGATTGAGTACATAGGATTCATGCTTCTCCATTCTTCTGATGCTTTACTAAGAATAATGTCTTCCACTTCCATCCAGGTTAATACGAAGGATGTAAAGTCTCCATTTTTTTTAATGGCTGAATAGTATTCCATGGTATACATATACCACAGCTTGTTAATCCATTCCTGGGTTGGTGGGCATTTAGGCTGTTTCCACATTTTGGCGATTGTAAATTGAGCTGCAATAAACAGTCTAGTACAAGTGTCCTTATGATAAAAGGATTTCTTTCCTTCTGGGTAGATGCCCAGTAATGGGATTGCGGGATCGAATGGGAGGTCTAGGTTGAGTGCTTTGAGGTTTCTCCATACTTCCTTCCAGAAAGGTTGTACTAGTTTGCAGTCCCACCAGCAATGTAAAAGTGTTCCCTTCTCTCCACATCCACGCCAGCATCTGCAGTTTTGAGATTTTGTGATATGGGCCATTCTCACTGGGGTTAGATGATATCTCAGGGATGTTTTGATTTGCATTTCTCTAATATATAGAGATGATGAACATTTTTTCATGTGTTTGTTAGCCATTCGTGTGTCGTCTTTAGAGAAAGTTCTATTCATGTCTCTTGCCCATTGATATAAGGGATTGTTGGCTTTTTTCATGTGGATTAATTTGAGTTCTCTATAGATCCTGGTTATCAAGCTTTTGTCTGATTGAAAATATGCAAATATCCTTTCCCATTGTGTGGGTTGTCTCTTTGCTTTGGTTATTGTCTCCTTCCCAAAGCAATCTACCTATTCAATGCCATTCCTATCAAAGTACCTACATCGTACTTTCAAGATTTGGAAAAAATGATTCTGCGTTTTGTATGGAACCAGAAAAAACCCCGTATAGCTAAGGCAGTTCTTTGTAACAAAAATAAAGCTGGGGGCATCAGCATACCAGATTTTAGTCTGTACTACAAAGCCATAGTGGTCAAGACAGCATGGTACTGGCACAAAAACAGAGACATAGACACTTGGAATCGAATTGAACACCAAGAAATGAAACTAACATCTTACAACCACCTAATCTTCGATAAACCAAACAAGAACTTACCTTGGGGGAAAAACTCCCTATTCAATAAATGGTGTTGGGAGAACTGGATGTCTACATGTAAAAGACTGAAACTGGACCCACACCTTTCCCCACTCACAAAAATTGATTCAAGATGGATAAAGGACTTAAATTTAAGGCATGAAACAATAAAAATCCTCAAAGAAAGCATAGGCAAAACACTGGAAGATATTGGCCTGGGGGAAGACTTCATGAAGAGGACTGCCATGGCAATTGCAACAACAACAAAAATAAACAAATGGGACTTCATTAAACTGAAAAGCTTTTGTACAGGAGGGGTAAGTCTTAAAGATAACAGGTGAAGAAGCCTCTCTGCAAGTTCTCCAAGAAAATTTGAGTCTTTTCAAGGTTGACTTCTTTGTGCGTTTTCTACAACCACTTGAATTATGGGTCACTGCATGAAAGTCACTCTAAGTCATCTTAGGATAGAATCCTGTGAAGCCAGAGTGATCTTTGGGTGCTCACTTTACTTTCATTCTTTTGTATATTTCTACCTAAGCCATAGACCATTTTGATGCCTTCTCACGAATACAGATTAATGTATAGTATTCCATGGTGCTTTGGTAGCTTCGGGAAGTAATTCAATAGTAATGTCTCTGAGATATCAGTCCTGAGCAGGGACTGGAGGCATAATATCAGGTGTGGGGTTTGTGACCTCCAGGACAATGCACTGAATAGCTACATGAGGGCAGCCTAATAGAGCAGTGATGAGGGAAGGGCTTGGGATCAGAATGCTGTTGATACACACACCCCTAATCTGCCACTTGACATATGATTCTGGGCAAGTTACTTTTCCTTTCTGCTGTTCCCCTTTGTCACATGTAAAACTGAGATAACATCAAACACTGCCGAGTTCACTGGGCATGACTATTAAATGAGACAAGACATGAAGGCATTTAGGAGAGGGCTCGATGGAGGCACAAAAGCTCTGTTTCACAATTGCTGAAAGTTACTCTTTCTGACAGAGGAGCTTTAAATGCTCCATTGTCCCCTCCACCTGCAAACTTATAGTAGTAATGAACCATGCAGGGGTATTTGCTCATCATTCATCCCTCCCAAGGACTATAAAGCATTGATTAAAGAATACGGGAAGGTGGCAAAAATCTTCCAAAGGAATCAATTGATTAAAACTTAGCACTTGAAGACTCCGCTTTGAACACACATAAAAAAGCAAAATCCAAAAAAGATTGCATTTCAAGAATCAATAACAATCTACAAAGAGAAGCAAAGTGATATCTGCAAAAGTCTACTTAGCCTGCCAAGTATTTGGTTTGCAAAGGAGGAGAAAACTCACTCAAGAGCCCCAAGCCCTTTAGGCACCACCATTCCCACTGCTAGAGAGCTGCGAGGCCACTGCTAAGCCAAAACCAGGGGACATGCCTTCCAGATCAGACCCCAGAGTGTGCACATCCAAGAGACAAGGGAAGAGATGCCAAGGATGGCTCTCCCCAACTACAATTTTCTTCCCTTCCCTTCTGTCACCCACATGCCTTCTCAGGAAGTCATCTTTGTGTGAAAGCTTAATTGACATGTATTATACAGTATTCATGATTACTAGGTTAAGAGTTATTTTAGTGCCATTTTAAGGTCTTTGACATTCTCTAATCTAGTCTTTTTTTCTTTATCTGCATGTCTAAATATACATTAATAAGAACTTTGGAAAATATACCTGCTTTCAGGTGAATTTTAGTCCCCTAATCTTTTTATAAAATCTTCAACCATAAATTATTCTACTACCATTGGTTAGTGGTTAAGGTGGTTTTTCTGTACTTTTTAGGTATTTATTGCTTTCCTAGATTAGGGAGAAAACCTTGAAAT
The DNA here is from genome assembly GCF_027406575.1 of Nycticebus coucang. NCBI lineage: Eukaryota > Metazoa > Chordata > Mammalia > Primates > Lorisidae > Nycticebus > Nycticebus coucang. The sequence goes on along the minus strand of NC_069803.1, from coordinate 9,157,121 downwards.
GGAATTAATGTTGCAGATGGCTTTGTCTTACCTTCTGAGAGGGAAAATACTTAACTCTATGACATACAGACACCAGCTGTATTTAAGCAAGGGTGGCAAGCACTCATGATGGGTTCGTGATACTAAATTTATGTTGTTATCTTTGGACCACTACTTTTTTTTATTATTAAATCATAACTGTATACATTGATATGATCAAGGGGCATAATACACTCGCTTCATAGACCATTTGACACATTTTTATCACAGTGGTTAACATAGCCTTTCCGGCGTTATCTCAGTTACTGTGCCAAAACCTTTACATTCTACATCTACCAAGTTTCGCAAATACCCCTGTAAGATGCACCACAGGTGTGATCCCACCGATCCCCCTCTCTCTACCCACCCCCCCATTCCCACTTCCCCCTATTGTTAAGTTGTAACTGGGTTATAGCTTTCATGTGAGAGCCCCAAATTAGTTTCATAGTAGGGCTGAGTAAATTGGGTACTTTCTCTTCCATTCTTGAGATACTTTACTAAGAAGAATATGTTCCAGCTCTATCCATGTAAACATGAAAGAGGTAAAGTCTCCATCTTTCTTTAAGGCTGCATAGTATTCCATGGTATACATGTACCACAATTTATTAATCCATTCGAGGATCGATGGGCACTTGGGCTTTTTCCATGACTTAGCTATTATGAATTGGGCTGCAATAAACATTCTGGTACAAATATCTTTGTTATGTTGTGATTTTTGGTCTTCTGGGTATATGCCCAGCAGAGGAATTACAGGATTGAATGGCAGATCTATTTTTAGATCTCTGAGTGTTCTCCATATATCTTTCCAAAAGGAATGTATTAATTTGCATTCCCACCAGCAGTGCAGAAGTGTTCCCTTTTCTCCGCATCCACGCCAACATCTCTGGTCTTGAGATTTTGTGATATAGGCTAGTCTCATTGGAGTTAGATGATATCTCAAAGTAGTTTTGATTTGCATTTCTCTGATGATTAAAGATGCTGAGCATTTTTTCATATGTCTGAAGGCTGTGCGGCTATCTTCTTCAGAGAAGTTTCTCTTCAAATCCCTTGCCCAGCCTGCGATGGGATCCCTTGTTTTTTTCTTGCTGATGCGTTTGAGTTCTCTGTGGATTCTGGTTATTAAACCTTTGTCAGAGATATACCCTGCAAATATCTTCTCCCATTCTGAGGGCTGTCTGCTTGCTCTGCTTACTGTGTTCTTAGCTGTGCAGAAGCTTTTTAGTTTGATCAAGTCCCAGTAGTGTATGTTTGAAGCTGCTTCAATTGCCCGGGGGGTTCTCCTCATGAAATACTCACCCAGACCAATTTCTTCAAGGGTTTTCCCTGCATTCTCCTCTAGTATTTTTATAGTTTCATATTTTAAGTTTAAATCTTTAATCCAATGAGAGTCTATCTTAGTTAATGGTGAAAGGTGTGTGTCCAATTTCAGTCTTCTGCAGTTTGCCAGCCAGTTCACCCAGCACCATTTGTTAAATAGGGAATCTTTTCCCCACTGAATGTTTTTAATTGGCTTGTCAAAAATCAAATAGCGGTAAGTAGCCGGACTCATCTCTTGGTTCTCTATTCTGTTCCAGATATCTACTTCTCTGTTTTTGTGCCAATACCATGCTGTTTTGATCACTATCGATTTGTAGTAAAGTCTGAGGTCTGGTAGTGTGATTCCTCCTGTTTTGTTTTTATTTCTGAGTAATGTCTTGGCTATTCGAGGTTTTTTCTGATTCCATATAAAATGAAGTAATGTTTTTTCAAGATCTTTAAAATATGACAGTGGAGCTTTAAGAGGGAGTGGGTTGAAATTATATATTGCTTTGGGTAGTATGGACATTTTGATAATGTTGATTCTTCCTAGCCATGAGCATGGTATGTTTTTCCATTTGTTAATATTTTCAGCTATTTCTTTTCTTAGAGTTTCATAGTTCTCTTTATAGAGATCTTTCACGTCTTTTGTTAGGTAAATTCCCAAATATTTCATCTTCTTTGGCACTACTGTGAATGGGACAGAGTCCTTAACTGCTTTTTCAACTTGACTGTTGTTGGTGTATATAAAGGCTACCAATTTATGGATGTTGATTTTGTAACCTGAGACGCTGCTGTATTCCTTGATCACTTCTAGGAGTTTTGTAGTGGAGTCCCTAGTGTTTTCCAGATACACAATCATATCATCTGCCAAGAGCGAAAGTTTGATCTCTTCTGACTCTATATGGATACCCTTGATCGCCTTTTCTTCCCTAATTGCGGTGGCTAAAACTTCCATTACAATGTTGAAAAGCAATGGAGACAATGGGCAGCCTTGTCTGGTTCCTGATCTGAGTGGAAATGATTCCAATTTAACTCCATTCAATATGATATTGGCTGTGGGTTTGCTGTAGATGGCCTCTATCAGTTTAAGAAAAGTCCCTTCTAGACCAATTTTCTTGAGTGTTCTGATCATGAAGGGATGCTGGATATTATCAAAAGCTTTTTCTGCATCAATTGAAAGAATCATATGGTCTTTGTTTTTTAATTTGTTTATGTGCTGGATTACATTTATAGATTTACGTATATTGAACCAGCCTTGAGACCCTGGGATAAAACAACTTGGTCATGATGTATAATTTGTTTGATGTGTTGCTGGATTCTGTTTGTTAGGATCTTGTTGAATATTTTTGCATCTATATTCATTAGTGATATTGGTCTATAATTTTCTTTTCTTGTTGGGTCTTTTCCTGGTTTGGGGATCAGGGTGATGTTTGCTTCATAGAACGTGTTGGGTAGTCTTCCTTCTTTTTCTACATTTTGGAACAGGTTGAGTAATATAGGTACTAATTCCTCTTTAAAGGTTTGGTAGATTCTGACGTGAAACCGTCTGGTCCCGGGCTTTTCTTTTTGGGAGGTTTTGTAAAGTTGATGCTATTTCTGAACTTGATATGGGTCTGTTCAACATTTCCACTTGATTCTGGCTAAGTCCTGTAAGGTGGCGTGCTTCCAAGTATCGGTCAATTTCCTTCAGATTTTCATATTTATGAGAATAAAGTTTCTTGTAATATTCATTAAGGGTTTTTTGGATTTCTGATGAGTCTGTTGTTATTTCGTCTTTGTTGTTTCTGATTGATGAGATTAGAGATTTTACTCTTTTTTTCCTGATTAGGTTGGCCAAAGGTTTATGTATTTTATTGACCTTTTCAAAAAACCAACTTTTTGATTCATTGATCTGTTGTATTATTCTTTTGTTTTCAATTTCATTTAATTCTGCTCTAATTTTGGTTATTTCTTTTCTTCTACTGGGTTTGGGGTTGGAATGTTCTTCCTTTTCCAGTTGCTTGAGATGTCCCATTAAGTTGTTAACTTCCTCTCTTTCCGTTCTCTTGAGGAAGGCTTGCAGTGCTATAAATTTCCCTCTTAGAACTGCCTTTGCGGTGTCCCAGAGGTTCTGATAGTTTGTGTCTTCATTGTCGTTTTGTTCCAAAAAATTGGCGATTTCTTTCTTAATCTCATCTCTGACCCAGCTATCGTTCAGCATAAGGTTATTTAACTTCCATGTTTTTGTATGAGTATGCAGATTCCTGTTGTTACTCAATTCAAGTTTTATTCCATGATGGTCCGAGAAGATGCAGGGAATAATTTCTATTCCTTTAAATTTACTGAGGTTAGACTTGTGACCTAAAATGTGGTCAATTTTGGAGTAAGTTCCGTGGGCTGGTGAGAAGTATGTGTATTCAGTTTTGTTGGGATGAAATGTTCTGTAGATGTCTGCTAAATCTAAATATTGGATGGTTAGGTTTAAATCTAAGATTTCTTTGCTCAGCTTCTTGCTGGAGGATCGATCCAACACTGCCAAAGGAGTGTTGAAATCTCCGACGATTGTGGAGCTGGAGGAAATCAAGTTACTCATGTCTGTTAGAGTTTCTCTTATAAATTGAGGTGCATTCTGGTTGGGTGCATAGATATTAATACTTGAGATCTCATCATATTGAGTATTACCCTTAACAAATATGAAGTGACCATTCTTATCCTTCCTTACTTTTGATGGTTTAAAGCCTACTGTATCTGCAAATAAAATTGCAACACCTGTTTTTTTCTGATTACCATTTGCCTGAAATATGGATGACCATCCTTTCACCCTGAGTCTGTATTTGTCTTTTAAGTTGAGATGTGACTCTTGTATGCAACAAATATCTGGCTTGAATTTTTGTATCCAGTCAGCTAACCTATGCCTCTTTAGAGGACAGTTTAAGCTATTCACATTGATGGAGATTGATAAGTCTGGTGGAATTTTGGGTATCGAGTTTTTCAAAGGTCCAGTGGACATTTTTAATCCTTTCGCCAGTGTGGAAGTTGGAGTTTGATCCGAAGTTTCTGAGTGAGTTTACTTTTGTGATATAGGATTGGGTTGGTCATTGTGGAGGATAGTTCTGAGAATATCCTGAAGAGCTGGTTTACTTATGGCAAATTTTTTCAACATATGAATGTCATTGAAGTATTTAATTTCTCCATCATAGATGAAACTCAGTTTAGCTGGATACAAGATCCTGGGTTGAAAGTTATTTTGCTTTAGGAGATTAAAAGTTGATGACCACCCTCTTCTGGCTTGAAAAGTTTCAGCAGAGAGATCTGCAGTTATTCTAATATTCTTACCTTTGTACGTAATAGTTTTCTTTCGCCGGACTGCTTTAAGAATCTTCTCTTTCATGTTAACTTTAGTGAAGCTAATTATGATATGTCTGGGGGATGTCTTATTGGGGTTGAATCGTGCTGGGGTTCTGAAGCTGTCTGCTATCTGAATTTCAGATTCTCTAGGCATGTCTGGAAAATTTTCTTTCATAATTTCATGTAGAAGGGCCTCTGTGCCCTTGGAGGCCACGTCATCGTTCTCAGAAATCCCTATAATTCTTATATTGCTTTTTTTCGAATTATCTGAGAGCTTTCTGAGTGTGATCCGTTTTTGCTCTCCATTTCTCTTCCTCTTTGAGAGATTGGGAGGGTTCGAAGACTTTATCTTCAATGTCAGAAATCCTTTCTTCTGCTTGCTCCATTCTGTTGCTGAGGGATTCTACTGTATTTTTCATATCTTTGAGGGCTGTAAATTCTTGCTTCAGTGTGTCTAAGTCTTTGGTGGTTTTGTCTTTAAATTCGTTAAATTCTTGAGACAACTTTTGAATTTCTCCTCGAATTCCTAATTCCATTTTATTAATCTTGTCTGCAATCCAAATTCTGAATTCGATTTCTGACATCTCAGCCAGTTGTTTATGAATGGGATCTTCAATCACATCTGCCGTATCTTTTCTTGGGGGGGGTTGATCTATTCTGGTTATTCATGTTACCAGAGTTTTTCCGCTGATTCTGCCCCATGGTTATTTTACTCCCTTTGGTTTTTCCCCTGGGGCTTTATCGAGGGGCCATACAGTGTTGTGGCCTGAGAAACTGGGGCCCTGTCTGGTGTTGTGGAGCAAAGTGGTTCTGTCTTGTTTTCAGCTGGTTTCTGTTCGATCCTATTGCAACTTCTACTCTGGCTTGAAGTCTCACCTGTGTGGAAAAATCAGCAATTAAGTCACCCCGCCTGCCCACCTCTGGCCCCAGTTGGAAAAGGAGAATCAAACCTTCCTACAACCGCACACCCAGGGCACCGCCTGAAAAGTCCTCAGTCTTTTAGCCCAGTTCAAAAGGTCCAAATCAACTGTCTCTATCGGCACCTGTCTCGGGTGGGAGAGTTCAAGAGGTCTCTGGGAACTGGATCACAGGGGCCTGGTGACTCCTCTGACACGGCTCACCCCAGTGCAGCGTGGAGTCAGGAGGAGCCACTCAGCAAACAGAGCAGTCTGGGAAGGTTGACGTCTCCTTCCCCACTTTTCCCCTCCATCAGACCCAGTCACTGGTATCTCTGCAGATGGCTAACCCAGTTGCCTGCAGTGAACAGACACTCCAGGGGTTTGCACCTGCCTGAATCGCAAGGACGTCTGCCAGGCCCCCGCAGACTGCCGCTATCTAGCAGGAGGAGATGGGGCCTGACATCTTTGAGTGCTTGATGCAGGTGATGGCAAGGAGGTGTTCACTCAGGCTTAGCCCCGTCCCTGATGGATGCTGCTAACAGAACAGAACAGAACAGACAACTTGCGGGGTTCTGTCTCTGTTCCTGCCGAAATCACCTACAGAAGACGGGCTGTTCTGAGTTCAAACGTCTTTGCTGCTGGAGGTTTGTGTCCTCTTTGCTATTGGAGGTTTGCGTCCGATCACCTCTCTGGGTCTGCCCCGCCCTGGAAGCTTCCCGGGTTTGTGAGCAGTGTCAGGAAATCCCCCGCTCACCGGTGGCCTCCTCTGGTTGCCCAGGGAGACAGGGGGTGTGGCCTCATAATATCCAGAAGTGAGCATTCTTCCATTAAAGAAAAAATGGCTGTTGATCTACCTCCAGGGAACTGCTGCTCTGGTGTGGGCACTCAGCCGACCCTTTTCTCCTCTGTCTCGCACCCCAGTGTCAGCACTGAGCGGCCACAGTTTATGCTGGGTCCACACCCCTCAAGAGATCCCCCGAGAATCCGAACTCTTGGGGGATAGGCCCCCAGACCCCGATTGGGAGTGGGGGGGAAGCTAGAGTTTCATTCAGTTTTATGTCTGGCTGTATTGATGCACGGGGAGGGCTGCTGCACCGCACCACAGGGAAGTGCCACCGAGGCGTGACTCCCCCTCAGCCCGGTGCCCTCTCCTCACTCGCGTGCCTCAGAGTCAATGCTGACCAGTCGCAACTCAGGGACTGTCCACTCCCCTTGAGAAATCACTCAAGGATCCGAACTCCAGGGGGACAGGCCTCCAGACCTCAGTGGGCGGGATGGGGTTGTTGGGGATTCAGGGTTGCCGGCAAAGGATTTTTAAAGTTTTATTCAGTTTTATGCCTGGCAGGAGAACGCCATGGCACCCCAGTAGGGGAGGTAGGTCCACTTTTTAGAAGGTCTCTCCCGTGGAGTGTAGTGGGAGGGCCTTTAATATCTGCCTGCTTGTTTAATTGTGGGGCTCTTGAGCAGGTCTCATGGGGGAGGGGGACTCCCGTCCACTTGGTGGTGGATTTTGTACCTTTTGTTTGCGTCCTTGTGATCACAGCTTGCCTCAGCAGTGTCGATGTGCGTTCTTCAACCTTCTCTCTTGATGAGGCTCAAGTCCACCAGGATACTTACTAAATTCCTGTCCCTTAACTCTCCTTCTGGACGGGAGCCTCTGTTGAAAGCTAGGTTCAGTCCACCATCTTGTCTCCCTCCGACCACTACTTTTAATACAAGAGACTTTTCAATTTTAAATATTAGCTGATGATTATCTCCCAAACAGAGTAGGGAAATATTCATGGTTGATTTTGTTTACTAAATATTCAAGTCTGGTATTAAAAGCATAAGTAACATCTCAATTATGACTTGTTCCTACTTCACTCTGCCCAAAAAATATTTTGTTTACCAAATATTCAAGTCTGGTATTAAAAGCATAAGTAACATCTCAATTATGACTTGTTCCTACTTCACTCTGACAATCCATTGGAATCCCCTGTGATTGTTTTAGTTTTGTTTTCTCAAAGCTAATGCAAAGCAATTTTATCATGTCAGTAAGCATAACAGAGCTCTCACAGGGTCATCTAATTAATGACCATTACGAGATTCAGAGAGGCTATGTGTGACATTAAACAATTCCTTTGCATAGCTGTGCTAGAGCTACATGGGAAACAGTAACGCAAAATAAAAAGTATACCTTTTGTGAATATGGTACCTTATGGTTTACAAGGAACTTTCACATTCATCATTGCATTTGTCCTGAAGACAACTCATAGATTGAGCAGTCAGTTGTGACACACAGTATTGAAGGTACGTGACACAGATTAATTCTGAATGTTGCTGAGTTACATATTTCAATTGTTTGTACTATGATGGTATGAGGTGGCAAAGGGCTCTTAAATACTGCATGAACTTAGCCAACTGCTCAACACCCCCGTTATGATGGAACTTGTCACTTATTTGCTATCAATATGCATTATTCTCATTAAGCACCTGAAAGTTAACTGTTAAATGAATGGGGTAGAAGGAGAGGCTGGAAAAATCAGCAGGAAGGAATTCCAAAGGGATATGGAAAAACTTTTTGTGTGATAATGCTTATGTTCATCATACTCATTGTGATGGTGGTGGTTTCACAGATATGTCAAAACTTATCAAATTGCTTTTCAATTAAATATTTTAAAATACATGCATTAAAATTTTACTGTTATAATTTATTAAAATTTGAAATGTAAATGATATAATAGAATTTTATTTCCAAATGTGAGGATGACACATCTTCCCCCAATGTTACGATCCTGGTATTACTATCCTTTGTCACAGATTGGGAGCTAAGGTTCCAAGAGGTTAAGTGATTTGCCTAAAGATGGATGCTAAATAATGAGGTGAGGGCTTGAACCTGATGATGATTCCTATGCTCCTAAACTACTGATTTTTATGCAACACCAGACTAAGTATTGAACATGACTCTGACAATCCAAAAATTCTGTTAGGAAGAGCTAAGCTGATTTAGGAGTATCCCTAGGACAAATGGATGAGTAATCAAATGTTGATTTTCTAGGGATACAAAAATCATTCCACCCATACATCTCTTCCCTCATTGATCTTCTCTTACCTGAGTGACCTCAGCACAGACAGGTGTCTTTCCAAACCCTCTGTCACACTGCCTCATCTTGATCAACACACTGTGCCCTGCAAAAAGCCTTCCATGTGTGATGTCTTTATCTTCACTTAATTAATCTGCAAAACTCATCCAGACCATAAGTCTATATGATGAAGACAGATTCATGTGTTCTCCCAAATATATTTATACATTTTAAAGTGCTCATGGACAGTATATGCACTAACTCAAGCAAGTGGATTTTTTTTCTTAATGGTGGAAATTTTAGCCACTTGATAAATAATTTTGAAAGATTCATAAAAAAAAAAAGAAAGATTCAGGTTTTTTTCCCTATTACCAAATGATGACCACCTATTCCATTTATGGATAAGGAATGACTAATAATAGGAACGTCAATCTCTTTCTAATCCTGGAGAAGAGTTCCCTACACCAAATTAAACCTAACTCAATCAAATAGATGATCCTCCTGCCCTTATCTAAGAGCAGATAAAACTAAATAAATAGTACTTGGTCTCTAGTGGGAACTCAACAAATACAAGTTGAATTGAAATGTGGATTCTTGGCAAAAATATAATAGGAAACTATGCCTTCCTTTTATCTCTTCTCTAATTTTAGCCCTTGGTAAATCCTAGTATTGTAAAGAATGCTTAAAAATAGAAATTCCTACTGGTTTACATCCTATTCCATTGAGCCTTCGGAAGACAAGTGTGATGGTCAGTTCAAATCTGAGGTCACCAGCACATTCCCTAGGAGCAGATATTCTCTGCTGTTGATTGGTGGTCTCTATGCTTTTGATTGAAAACAAGTAGAGAAGAGAGATGGAGTCCCAAAACTATGAGTTGGCTTCATACTTCAGTTCTGGAGGAGAGAAAAGCAGAGTGTTTTCTGAGTAAAGGGTAGAAACTGTCCCTGAAGATTGTGAGCCAGGCTGGCAGACCTGAGTGAAGACAAGAACTATCCTCCCCAGATCTTGGTTTAAACACAAGATTATAAGGGCAAGAGTGAAAATACCAATGAATCATTGCCCATAGGATACATGTGTATTCATTTTAAGGGAAGAGTTTAAGAAACCGAAAAGACTAAAGTATCAAGTTTACCTAAAATTCCTGTCCTTGTCACTCTGTCATCATCATTTTCACTCTGGTTCTCTTTTTAATCTAAAAGACTAAAGTATACACACACACACACACACACACACACAGCCCTTTACATAATACCACTCTGCTTATATGATTTTACTACTTCCAAAAAGTAAAAAGGACTTGAAAATGATTCCTCTTTTCTCTGAAGAGAATTCAAGTGGGTTTTTCTTATAACATCTAGTCCCTTGATATTGCTTTATGTCTTATATGCATAGTCAAGCCATCTGGGAATCATAATAGGTTCCAGTTTATCAAGTTTACCTCCAAGATAGGTAAACATCCCATCCTTGTCACTCTGTCATCATCATTTTCACTCTGGCTCTCCTTTTAATTATGTTTCTCCCTTCTTTAGAGGCTCAAGCGATCTCGAACTTGGAAGTAAAAGTTTAAGACAACACATCTGCAGGTGAAATATGTGGGCGTGTTTTCATTTCCCACTGTGATTAGTCAGAGAGTTGTTCATCTATTTCTATAATCTACTAGGCCACAGGCAGGATGCTAGTTCCACAGAGTTACAACTTTCCAGGTCTCCAAATTCTCCTCTAGTCTTGTGATATTTTCTATTTCTCTCTTTCTGCACTGCCTTCCTCCTCTCTTCCCTTCCTCCCTGGGCTAATAAAGCTTTTACTAGAAGTGTAATAAACTGCCCATTTTAATCATTGATACCCAGCTCTGGCTCAGCTTTTGAAAAACTAATTCCTTCTTTTTCCTTTGCCAACAGACCCCCCTGGCCAGCATTTGACATTTTTCAAACAAGTGGCTGGCAATTTTTATCCATTTCAAAAAAATAATAAAAAGGAATACTTATTTATTGTCCTTAGAGGGTTCTGGCTTTGCTGCCTACGGAATCTTGTCGCTATCTAGAATCCATTTACTCTCCCATTTTCTTGGAAGATTATTTCTACCTTACTCTTGTCTGTTGAAATGTACAACTCCCCCAAAATCCTCACTCTCAGATGATAGCATTACTTCCCATTTCATTCAGAAAAGTCACCTTCCACAGACTTCCACACATCTCCCACTTCCTTCCCCACCACCATTGTTGGATCAATGTCCCATGTTTCTATCTAAAACTGTTTTGTACACCTGGGCACTGGATCCCAAACTCTCTATCTGCTCCAGAACTTCCCTCCTGAATTCTTTCTTTCCTACGGCACTTGTTTTCTCATTCTTTACTGGACCATTCCTATCAGCTTACTAACAAGTAAGACCTTCTCTCCTCTTAGAAAAGAAAACTTGAAATCTTATCTTGACTCTACTTCCCCCATAAACTAACACCTAACTTCTTTGCCCCTGCTGGTAGGAATTCTCCTTGAAAGGGTTCTCTATACTCCCATTTCTCTTTTTCATTACCTTTTCAACTTATTCCAATCAGCATTCACCACTCCATTGAAACTGTTCTTCTCAAAGTCACCAGTGACCTCCACATTGCTAAATCCAGTAGTCAATTCTCAGTCCTCTTATTACTTTATTGATGAGTAGAATTTCATCCAGTTCAGTCTTTCCTTCTGAATATACTCTCTCCACTTGGCTTCCAAGTCACCATACTCTGGGTTTTTCTTCTATATCACCAGTGACTTCCCCATGTCCTTTGCCAGGTTTACCTTTTCTATATGGGACTTCAGTGTTTGATCCTCTATCTACTTTTACTACCTTGATAATCTCACTGAGTCTTTTTGCTTTAGACACCACCTACAATCCGATGGCTCTCAAATGTATGTATATTTTAAACCAGAACTCCTTTGCTGGGTGGCACCTGTAGCTCAGTGGGTAGGGCACCGGCCACATACAAGTCTGGCCTAGACCTGCTAAACAGTGATGACAACTTCAACAAAAAAATAGCCATATGTTAACTAATGTGATGAAAATGTGTCAAACAATCTATGAACCAAGTGTATGGTGCTCCACGATCATAGTAATGTACACAGCTATGGTTTAATAAAAATAAATAAATAAATAAATAAATAAAATAGCCATGTGTTATGCTGGGTGCCTATAGTCCCAGCTACTTGGGAAGCTGAGGCAAGAGAATCACTTAAGCCCAAAAGTTTGAGATTACTGTGAGCTGTGACACCATAGCACTTACTGAAGGTGACATAGTGAAACTCTTTCAAAAAAAAAACGGAAATAGAACTCCCTTGCAAACACCAAACTCATAAATCCTCAGCATGTCCACTTGCATGTCTACACTCAAATGAAATACAATGTGACCAAAACTGGACTTAGTCTTTCTCTATCCCAAGGAAGCCACCTAAACCTTGCCTCATCTATGTCAATGGTAACTCCATCCTACCGACAGCCCATGGAGACATGCTTGGATGCATACTTTCACTCATTCCATACATTCAATCTGCGAGCAAATCCTTTGCCTCTAGCTTTAAATGAGTCCAGAATTAGCCACTTCTCACTAATCACCTAAGTACAAATAACCTGAGCATTGCAATAGGTTGCTAACAGGACATCCTGTCCCAATATTTGCCTCCTAAAATTCTTCCTGCAATCTGTATTAGTCTATTATATGTTGCTATAACAGAATGCCTGATGCCGGGTAATTCACAAAGAAAAGAGGTTTATTTTGCTAATGATTCAGGTGGCTAGAAGTTTCAAGATTGGGCAGCTGCATCTGGTAAGGACCTGCCTCATGCTGTTTCCACTCATGGAGTATGCAAAGAGATCACATGGTGAGAAAAGAAGTGAGGATGCCAGACCCTTTATAACACCCCACTCTTGCAGGAATTGATCAATTCCCATGAGAACAAGAACTCATTCACCTTCCACTTATGATCCACACACCTCCCAACACCTCCACATTGGGGGTCCAATTTCAACAGTGTTGGCAGGGACAAACCACCTCTAAACCACTGCACGATCCAACATCCAGTGTATTAGAAGGTAAGTCATGTCATGTCACTTCATCATAAACTCTTATGATGATTCCCATTTCACTGAAGTAAAAGCCATCAATCATCCTTGGCGAAGCCTATAAACTATTACCTGGTCTAAGATCTCTGACCTCATTTCCTACCTCTCCCTCTCTGTCATTGTACTCCAGGCACCATAACCTCCTTGTTCCTCAAACATGCTGGACTCAAAGACCTTTGCTCTAGCTATTCTATCTGCCCAAATGCTCTTCCTCCATATCCTTCTTAGCTAATGCCCACTCCTCCATTATGTTTTTACACAAATCTCACCTCTCACAGAGGCCAACCCTAATCATACTAGGTCAAACTTCAACCCATATTTCCAATCCACCACCATACTCAATCCCTTACTCTACTTTCTTCTCCATAGCCCTATCACCTTCTAACTAGCTTTATATTTTATTTATTATGCTTGTTAATTATCATTTGCCTCCTTCAGCTAGAATGTAAGCTCTTTGAGAGAAGAAAAATTTTTTTTCACTGATGAATTCTAAGTGGCTAGAAAGTGCCTGATATATGGCAGACAATCAATAGATGTTTGGTGAATGAATGAATATAGCTAAATTCACTTGGTAACATGTAAATAAATCTTGCTAATGTATTATCATATGGGTCATATGATCTTGTAACATTACCCCTACCAGCCAACCAGTGATGTACACTGTCCCAAATATAGCTAATCATCAGGAAGTCCAGTGACTTATGAGGTTATCTGGCAGAAAATCCTACCTACTAGACTAGTAGTTTGTATTGGAGGATGTCTAACACAGCCAATCCAGTTGCCTATGGATTGTAACAAATAACAAATCTTATAGACCAATGAGAAATATGCTGAAAAAAGAAAGTTAGTAAAGTCTTAGGTAAATAGAAACCATGAGGGAATAAGTTAATAATAGATTAAGACAACAGCAAATAGAATTCAAACCCCAAGAACAGTAGGCTGAGATTTCTATCTTGTACTGAAATAACTGTGATGTCCTGAATGAGGTTCCAGTTCTCAACAAAATCTGACATTGACATTGCTAGGACTCTTAGCTTATTTCTCTATCTTTAGGAAAAATATGCACTAGTTGAGACAACCTGTGTCTTTGTTTCTTCTCACCTCAAACTGTTAATCAATACATAAAGGTATCAAATCTTTGTCAACCTCCTTATCCCTGCCTAGCTCTGTGTAACATGCTGAAGCAACTCTCAGTTTGACACTAAGAGACAGGACAATGGGAAAGTGGAGAAAATGAGCACTAGAACCAGCCTGATTTGGTTCAAATCTCAGCTCTGCCACTATTCATTTGTATGAGTTTAATGAGTTACTTAATCCCTATAACATTTTCTTTCTTTATTTATTTAAATGGAAATTTATTAGTATGTATTTTTAAATGTGTTGCAAGGATTAAAATTAGAGATTGCATGTTTAGAGCAATGATTAGAATGTATTTGGTGCTCACTTAGTGTTAGTTACTATTAAGAAAATGTGAGAATTGCATTCGTAATTTAAAATTTTTAGTAGTCATATTTTATCTTTTTATTTTTTGAAGCAGAGTGTTACTTTGGCTCTGAGTAGAGTGCCATGGCATCATAGTTCACAGCAACTGCAAACTCTTAGGCTTCAAGAGATCCTCTTGCCTCAGCCTCCTGAGTAGCTGGGACTACAGGTGCCTGCAATAGCACCCAGCTAGTTTTTCTACTTTTAGTAGAGATGGGGTCTCCCTCTTGCTCAGGCTGGTCTCGAATTCCTGAGCTCAAGCAATCCATGTGCCTCAGCCTTCCAGAATCCTGGGATTACAGGCATGAGCCACTGTGCCAGCCCAATAGTCATATTTTATTATATTTTATTTTATTTCATTTTTATTGTTTGGGATTCATCGAGGGTATAAAGAATTAGGTTACACTGATTACATTGATTAGGTAAAGTCCCTCTTGTAATTGTGCCCCCCCCAAGAGGTGTGCCATACACCAGAAGTCAATATGGAATCGGTTGAGTTAACTTTAATAATATATTTTATTTGCTTCAATATCCAAAATACCATTTCAACAAATAATCGATATAAAAGTCATTAACAAACTATTTTATATTCTTGTTTTTGCACTGTCTTCAAACTCCTGTTTTGCACTGTCTTCAAACCCCTTCAAACTTACACTATGGTACATCTCAATTCAAAGTAGACAGATTATTAAGTACTCAGGTAACTTGTGGCTAAAGCAGAGGAAAACCTTTTTTGTCTTTTGATAACCTAGATTCTAGATTATAATGGCTCCTTACCTGCTATTTTCATTAAAACTAAGGTAGGTGTCCCAACATTCAACCCAGCACCAATGTCAGAATCAGAAAATTAATGGGGAACTTAAGTTTATAAAGTCCTTCACCTAATCTCCTCAAGTGGACTAGGTTAATCTATCCTTTTCCTAAGACATCATCCATCTCATCTTTCAGAAGTCACATTGATGCTGGCATTCTGCCATCATCCATTCTTCCCAAGTATTTCTTTCCTTTCATTTGATTCATGGTCTAAGTCATATATCGATTTGATCTTCAGTCTCTTTCTCTCACTTTTCTCATCATCATCATTTTCTGGAGATGAGATATGGAATCAGATGACAGCTGGTGTGGAGACACATCAGGAAGAGGAGTGACAGAAATGATTGTCTAAGATACAAAGACAGGAGCTAAGTGAAATACCTACCAGTAGTGAGAGAATTGTGAGCTAATGTGTTGGGTGGTGCAGGGTGACAGCAGGCATGTGAAATCCATCATTTTCTCTCCCTTTTCACTCCTTTATCAGATCCTTATCCATCTTCCCTGGACTACAGCAGTAGCCTCCTGGGCAGAATATTAGAGACATCAAGACTAAAATTATCTCTAGTTTAGCTCACTATCCCCAGAGATTAGAATAGTATGAACACATAGTAAGCACTCTTTAAATAACTGGAAAGAGAAAGGAAGGAAGAGAAGTTTCCTCTTTGGTTTTCTTTTAATCCACTTTCCATTCCCTTTATGTTAATACTCAAACTCAAAACTACTGTCATAAAGGCCACGGTTGGAGAGGCCACTTCAGCCAAGGAGTTCAAAACCAGCCTGGACAATGTAGCAAGACCTCATTTCTACAAAAAATTAAAAATTAGAGTGAGAACAAGATGGCGGCCATGTAACAGCTTCCCTGCAACTGGGCACCGTGAGTCTGGGGAGATAAGATTCCAGGCATCTCTGGCCAGTGGGAAATGCCATAATCATCCCTTTGAGGACACAGGGAGTCAACAAGAGACTTCTGGACCCCAAGAAGAGGACAAAAGCAGTGGAAAACTGGCAAGTGGTTACGTGTGTTCCATTGGTCTAATCCCGCTGGCAGCTCTAAGTACAGCAGGAGTGAGACTACAAACTGGAAAGGCCTTACCTGTAAACTGTTTTGGTGTTCTTGGACTTGACACTCAGTTCAACTGCCTTGGGGAGAGCTTGGGCAGCAGTGCAGAGAACTTTGGGCGTGGTCTAGGGCCCCAGACTGAGCCACTGAGCTGAACAAAGCTAATAGTGTTCGGCTGTGGGCCATTGTGAGAGAACTGCCCTGGCAAGCTCTGCACTCAGGGTTGCAGAGCGAGGATCGGGTGGGAGCTAGTAATCTAGTGACTGAGCAGCCTAAAGGTGGGGACTAAGCCACCTTAAAGCCTTAGCACTCAGGGGCAGTGTGAGACATTTTGGTACACTGGGTAAGTGGACAGCCAATTCAGCAGTGATCTCAGTGACAAGCACTTTCCTGGGAAAGCTTCTGCTTAGCCAAGTATAGAAGTTTAAAGTGCCATTTAAGAGGGCTGAAGAGGGATTTAGGATCTCCACCCTGTAGGGTTTGAGAAATCAATGGAGGCCTCCAATCGTATCAGCATTGTGTTTAACATCTCATACCCCAGAAGACCACCTGTTGCCCAGACAATATTCAACAAGATACATATACTGCTTGGTTTTTTTTTTTTTTTTGGGGGGGGGGTGTTTGTTTTTTGTTTTAGTTGTTGTTGTTTTGGGGTGTTTTTTAATTTCAACCTTTCAAGAGGTGGAGCAAGATGGTGGCCAAGTAACAGCTTCCCTGCAACTGGGCAAGGTGAGTCTGGGGAGACAAGACTCCAGGCATCTCTGACTGGTGGGATCTTCCTATAATCCTCCCTTTGAGGATACAGGAGTCAGCAAGGGACTTCTGGACCCAAAGAGGAGGATTAAAACAGTGGAAAACTGGCAAATGGTTGCATGTGTTTGATCAACCTAATCCTGCTGGCAACCATAAGTACAAGCAGCAGTGAGACTGCAAACCGGAAAGGCCTTACCTGTGAACTGTTTCATTGTTTTTGGACTTGGCACCCAGTTGAACTGCCTTGGGGAGAGATGGAGCAGGAGTGCGGAGAACTTTGGGCATTGTCTAGGGCCCCAGACTGAGCCACGGACCCGGATGGAGCTAATAATGTTCAGCTGTGGGCCGAAGGGAGCCATTGTGAGAGAACTGCCCTGGCAAGCTCCACCCTCAGGGTTGCAGAGCAAGGATCGGGCAAGAGCTAGAAACCTAGTGACTGAGCAGCCTAAAGGCGGGAACTGAGTTGCCTTATAGCCTTAACCCTCAGGAGCAGAGTGAGTCTGGTTTTGGCACACTGGAGCCTCGGGCTGTTGCCCAGGGTAGAATGCTGTGGCATCACAGCTCATAGCAACCTCAAACTCCTGGGCTTGGCATTGCCCAGACCTCCATAAGAGCTGTGCCATGACTCCCGACCTGTGATCTGTGCCCACTGGGCCTCCACATGCCCTGAGCAGGAACTGCAGGAGCCAAGCAACCCTGTGTCCTCCTTCTTGTACACTACGTGCCTCCACACTGGCCCTGTTGTCTGGCCAGAGACTCTGGTAGCTGCGTGCCCGCTGGAGGCCTCCCTGCCTCTGTGCAGAGCCCTTCTCCCAGCAAGAGATAGCTGGAGCCTTGGGCTCTCTGTGACAAAGTCACTGGGCGGCAGACACTCCCAGAACCGTGTGCACAACCTGCTGCCCTGTTGCTGAATCCAGGTGTGTCACACTCTGGAGCTATTTCCACAACCAGAACTCCTTAGATAGGGCAGCCACAGAGGAACTACCCAGGGTCACTCCCTACAAAGATCCAGCAACAATAGAGGGATCAAATTTTGGAGAGACACTTCCCCAACTCTGAAGATGGACAAAGGCAATGGTGAAAAAAAATCATGAGGCGAAATCAACAGAAAAACTCTGGCAATATGGATTGGGGTCAAATTTTGGAGAGACACTTTGCCAACTCTGAAGATGGACAAAGGCAATGGTGAAAAAAAATCATGAGACGAAATCAACAGAAAAACTCTGGCAATATGGATCAGAGTAGATCAACTCCCCCAAGGATCAATGGGGCAGACACAGCACAAGATCCCATGCACAAACAAATAGCTGAGATGTCAGAAATCAAATTCAGAATCTGGATAGCAAATAAGATCGAATTAGAATTTCAAGCAGTAACACAAAAGATATCTCAAGAATTTAATGAATTCAAAGACCAAATGACCAAAGATTTTGACACATTGAGACAAGGAGTTGCAGCCCTCAAAGATCTGAGAAACACAGTAGAATCCCTCAGGAACAGAATGGAGCAAGAAGAAGAAAGGATTTCTGACACTGAAGACAAAGCTTTTGAATGTTCCCAAGCTCTCAAAGAGGAAGAGAAATGGAGGGCAAAAACAAATCACTCTCTCAGAGAGCTCTGGGATAATTCAAAGAAAAACAATATTCATCTTATAGTGATCCCCAAAACCAATAAAGTGGCTTCACAAGGCACAGAGTCTCTTCTACATGAGATTATGAAGGAGAACTTTCCAGATATGCCAAGAGATTCTGAAATTCAGATAGCAGACAGTTTCAGAACTTCAGCACGACTCAATCAAAATAAGCCATCCCCCAGACACATCATAATCAATTTCACTAAAGTTAATATGAAGGAGAAAATTCTAAAGCTGCCAGACGAAAGAAAACCATTACCTACAAGGGGAAGAATATTAGAATAACTGCAGATCTCTATGGTGAAACCTTTCAAGCTAGAAAGGGATGGTCATCAACTTTTAATCTCCTAAAATAAAATAACTTTCAGCCAAGGATCCGGTACCTAGCTAAACTGAGTTTCATTAATAATGGAGAAATTAAATACTTTAATGACATTCTCATTTTGAAGAAATTTGCCATAACTAAACCAGCTCTCCAGGATATTCTCAGACCTATCCTCCATAAAGATCAGCATAATCCTCCACCACAAAAGTAAACCAACCCAGAAAATTTTGATCAAATTCCAACTTCCAGAGTCGCAAAAAGATTAAAAATGTCCACTGGACTCACTAACAGTTATCAATATTCTCAATTAATGTGAATGGTTTAAATTGTCCTCTAAAGAGGCACAGGTTGGCTAACTGGACATAAAAACTCAAGCCAGATATCTGCTGCATACAAGACTCTCATCTTACATTACAAGACCAATATAGACTCGAGGTGAAGGGATGGTCATCTATACTCCAGGCAAATGGAAAGCAGAAAAAAGCAAGCATTGCAATCCCATTCACAGATGCAATAGGCCTTAAACCAACCAAAATAAGGAAGGATAAGTACAGACACTTCATATTTGTTAAAGGTAATACTCAATACGATGGGATTTCAATTGTTAATATTTATGCACCCAACAAGAACACACCTCATTTTATAATAGAAACTCTAACAGACATGAGCAACTTGATTTCCTCCAGTTCCATAGTAGTTGGAGATTTTAATATCCCTTTAGCAGTGCTGGATAGATCCTCCACAATGACGCTGAGCAAAGAAATCTTAGATTTAAACTTAACCATTCAACATCTGGACGTAACAGACATCTACAGTACATTTCATCCCAACAAAACAGAATACACATTCTTCTCATCAGCCCATGGAACATACTCCAAAATCAACCACATCCTAGGCCACAAATCTAACCTCAGCAAATTTAAAAAAATAGAAATTATTCCTTCTTCTTTTTTTTTTTTTTGTAGAGACAGAGTTTCATTTTGTCACCCTTGGTAGAGTGCCAAATTGTCACAGTTCACAGCAACCTCCAACTCCTGGGCTTAGGCAATTCTCTTGCCTCAGCCTCCCAAGTAGCTGGGACTACAGGTGCCCGCCACAGAGGCCGGCTATTTTTTTGTTTCAGTTTGGCCGGAACTGGGTTCGAACCAGCCACCCTCAATATATGGGGCCAGCACCCTACACACTGAGCCACAGGCACTGCCCTGAAAAAATAGAAATTATTCCTTGCATCTTCTCAGACCATCATGGAATAAAAGTTGAACTCAATAACAACAAGAACCTGCATACTCATACATGGAAGCTAAACAACCTTATGCTGAAGGATAAATGGGTTATAGACGAGATTAAGAAAAAAATCACCAAATTTTTGGAGCAAAACAACAATCAAGACATGAATTACCAGAACCTCTGGGATACTGCAAAGGCAGTCCTAAAAGGGAAATTTATAGCACTGCAAGTCTTCTTCAAGTAAATGGAAAGAGAGGAAACTAATAACTTAATGGGACATCTCAAGCAACTGAAGAAGAAAGAACACTCCAACTCCAAACCTAGCAGAAGAAAAGAAATAACCAAAATCAGAGCAGAATTAAATGAAATTGAAAACAAAAGAACTATACAACAGATCAATAAATCCAAAAGGTGGTTTTTTTGAAAAAAAAAGATCAATAAAATAGATAAGCCTTTGACCAAACTAACCAAGAAAAAAAGACTAAAATCTCTAATTTCATCAATCAGAAATGATAACAATAAACTAACAACAGACCACTCAGAAATTCAAAAAATCCTTAACGAATACTACAAGAAACTCTACTCTGAGAAATATGGAAATCTGAAAGAAATCAACCAATACCTGGAAGTACGACACCTGCCAAGACTTAGCCAGAAGGAAGTGGAAATGTTGTACAGGCCTATGGCAAGTTCTGAAATAGCATCAACTATACAAAATCGCCCTAAAAAGAAAAGCCCAGGACCAGATGGCTTTACGTCAGAATTCTGCCAAACCTTTAAAGAAAAACTAGTACCTATACTACTAACCCTCTTCCAAAATATAGAAAGGAATATTACCCAACACATTCTACGAAGCAAACATCACCTTGATCCCCAAACCAGGGAAAGACCCAACAAGAAAAGAAAATTATAAACCAATATCACCAATGAATATTGATACTAAAATACTCAATAAGACCCTAACAAGCAGAATCCAACAACACATCAAAAAAATTATACACCACGACAAGTGGGATTTATCCCAGAGTCTCAAGGCTGGTTCAATATATGTAAATCTATAAATGTAATTCAGCACATAAAAAAACTAAAAAATAAGGACCATATGATTCTTTCAATTAATACAGAAAAAGCTTTTGATACCATCCAGCATCCCTTCATGATCAGAACACTTAAGAAAATTGGTATAGAAGGGACATTTCTTAAACTGATAGAGGTCATCTACAGCAAACCCACAGCCAATATCATATTGAATGGAGTTAAATTGAAATCATTTCAACTCGAATCAGGAACCAGCCAAGGCTGCGCATTGTCTCCACTGCTCTTTAACATTGTAATGGAAGTTTTAGCCACCCCAATTGGGAAAGAAAAGGCAATCAAGGGTATCCACATAGGGTCAGAAGAGATCAAACATTCGCTCTTGGCAGATGATATGATTGTATATCTGGAAAACACTAGGGATTCTCCTACAAAATCCTTAGAAGTGATCAAGGAATACAGCAATGTCTCAGGCTACAAAATCAACACCCATAAATCTGTAGCCTTTATATATATCAACAATAACCAAGCTGAAAAAATAGTCAAGGAGTCTATTCCTTTCACTGTAGTGCCAAAGAAGGAGAAATATTTGGGCATATACCTAACAAAGGACTTGAAAGATCTCTACAGAGAGAACTATGAAACTTTAAGAAAACAAATAGCTGAAGATGTTAACAAATGGAAAAACATACCATGCTCATGGCTAGGAAGAATCAACATTGTTAAAATGTCTATACTACCCAAAGCAATCTATAATTTTAATGCAATTCCTATTACAGCTCCATTGTCATATTTTAAAGATCTTGAAAAAATAAAACTTCGTTTTATATAGAATCACAAAACACCTCGAATAGCCAACACATTACTCAGCAATAAAAACACAGCAGGAGGAATCACGCTACCAGACCTGAGACTGTACTATAAATTGATAGTGATAACAACAGCATAGTATTAGCACAAAAACAGAGAAGTAGATTTCTGAAACAGAATAGAGAACCAAGAGATGAATCCAGCTACTTACCATTATTTGATCTTTGACAAGCCAATTAAAAACATTCAGTGGGGGAGGGAGGGCAGAGACAAGATGGCTGACTGAAGCCAGCTTTCCACAGAGGCTCCCGTCCAAAAGGAGAGTTAAAGGATAGAAATTTAGTAAGTAACCTGGTGGATTTGAGCTGCACCAAGAGACAAGGTTGAAGAAGGCACATCAACCCTGCTGAGGCGAGCTGCAACCCCAAGGATACAAACAAAATCCATCACCAAGCAAAAAGGAGTCCCCTTCCCCATGAGAATGGCTCGGAGTGCCCCACAAACAAATGAGCAGAGTTCAAAAGTCCTCCATGGGAGAGACCCTCAAAAACTGGAAAACCTCCCCTACTAGGGTGCCACGGTGTTCTCTTGCCAGGCATAAAACTGTATAAAACTGTATATATTCTCTACCTGCAACTCTGAGCTCCTAGCACTCACCTCTGTTCTCACTCTGAGGTCTGGAGGCCTGTCCCCCAGGGGTTCAGATTCTTGGGTGATTTCTCGAGGGGTGTGGACAGTGCCTAAAGTGCAGCTGTTCAGTGCTGACTCTGGAGCATGGGAGCAAGAAGAGGACGGTCGGCTGAGAGGGAACCAACAGTTCCCTCTCAACACTGCTGAGAGCAGCAGTGCCCTGAGGCACAGAGCAGCAGCTGTCTTTTAGCAATAATAGGGCTCACTCCCAGATATTCTGAACCCACACCTCCTGTCTACCTGGCAACCAGAGGAGGCTGGGCATCTACTCAAGTGGCAACAACCATGGAACAGATCTAGGACAGAAACGCAGGCCCCATGAGTAAAGGGTTTGCCTGAGGTGGTACCGACCTGGGTGGAGTGCAGCGAATAGAAACGCACTCGCAGACCCGGGATATTCCCAGGGTGGGGCTGACCCAGAGGACTGCTTTACTGAGCCTAAGACACACCTGGTCCTCAGGGATCATCAGCCTATAGACAAAGGAAGGCAACAAGCTAAAACTGACATGTAACTGAATACAAACCTGCAGGAGCAAAGACAGGGCCTGAGTTGCAGGCTCTGGAAACTCAAAACAGCTTCTCTTCTGCAGGAGAATTTAACAGGAGCAGAAACAAATTACCATAAAGTTGTTCTCTTCTGTTCTGTCAGTAACTTCAATCAGGGGTGGGGCTGGAACTGAATGAACACCCCCCAGCCTCCATCAAGTGACCGAGGTTGTCAGGCCTCACCTCCTCCTGCTAGATAGAGGCAGAGTGCAGTGGCCTGGCTGAGCAGAAGTAGATTTCCTTATGATTCAGGCAGGTGCAAACCCCTGGAGTATCTGTTCACTACAGGCAAATGGGTCAGCCAACTGTGGGGCTATCAGTGACTGGATGTGAAAGAGGTGCAAGGTGGGGAAGGAGGCATCAACTTTCCCAAACTGATATATTTCCTGGGTGGCTCCTCCTGACTCAACTCAGCACTGGAGCAAGGCATATTAGAGTAGTCCCTAGACCCCTGTGATCCAGTTGCCAGAGAACTTTTAAACTCTCCCACCTGAGACAGGAGCTGACTGAGAAAATTGATTTGGACCTTTTGAACTGAGCCAATTACCTGAGGCTTTAAACAAACAAAAGAGACTCTGTCTCTACAAAAAAAAAAAAAAAAAATTGGAGGAGAAATTCAAAAGTTGTCTCAAGAATTTAATGAATTTAAAGACAAAACCACAAAAGATTTTGACACACTGAAGGAAGAACTTGCAGCCCTCAAAGATCTAAAAAATACAGTAGAATCCGTCAGTAATAGAGTGGAGCAAGCAAAAGAAAGGATTTCTGACATGAAAGACAAAGCTTTTGAACACTCCCAAACTCTCAAAGAGGAAGAGAAATGGAGAACAAAAATGGATCATTTTTCAGAGAGCTCTAGGATAATTCAAAGAAGGCTAATATCTGCCTCATTGGAATCCCTGAAACTGGTGAAGTGGCCTCACTAGGCACAAAGGCCCTTCTTCATGAAATTATGAAAGAGAATTTTCCAGACATGCCAAGAGATTCTGAAATTCAGATAGAAGACAGTTTCAGAAACCCAGCACGACTCAATCCCAATAAGACATCCCCCAGGCATATCATAATTAACTTCACTAAAGTTAATATGAGCAGAAAATTATCAAAGCAGCCAGATGTAAGAAAGCTATTACCTACAAAGGGAAGAATATTAGAATGACTGCAGATCTAACTCCTGAAACTTTTCAAGCCAGAAGAAGGTGGTCATCGACTTTTAATCTCCTAAAGCAAAATAACTTTCAACCCCAGATCCTGTACCCAGCTAAACTGAGTTTCATTTATGATGGAGAAATTAAATACTTTAATGACATTCATATGTTGAAGAAATTTGCCATAACCAAACAAGCTCTTCAGGATATTCTCAGACCTATCCTCCATAATGACCAGCCCAATCCTCTACCACAAAAGTAAACTCACTCAGAAACTTTTGATCAAACTTCAACTTCCACTGGTGAAAGGATTAAAAATATTCATGGGACTTTTGAAAAACTCGAACCCCAAATTTTACCAGACTTATCAATATTCTCCATTAATGTGAACGGCTTAAACTGTCCTCTAAAGAGGCACAGGTTAGCCGACTGGCCAACTGGATACAAAACATCAGGCCAGATATTTGTTGCATACCAGAGTCACATCCTACCTTAAAAGAGAAATATAGACTTAGGGTGACAGAATAGTTGTCCATATTTCAGGCAAATGGTAATCAGAAAGAAGCAGGTGTTGCAATTTTATTTGCAGATACAATAGGCTTTAAACAAACAAAAGCAAGGAAGGATAAGAATGGTCACTTCATATTTGTTAAGGGTAATACTCAATATGATGAGATTTCAGTTATTAATATCTATGCACCCAACCAGAATGCACCTAAATTTATGAGACAAACTCTAACAGACATGAGCAACTTGATTTCCTCCAGCTCCATAATAGTCAGAGATTTCAACACTCCTTTGGCAGGGTTAGATCGATCCTCCAATAAGAAGCTGAGCAAAGAAATTTTAGATTTGAATCTAACAATCCAACATTTGGATCTAGCAGATATCTACAGAACATTTCATCCCAAAAATACTGAATATACATACTTCTCATCAACCCTCAGAACATACTCCAAAATCAATCACATCTTAGGTCACAAGTCTAACCTCAGTAAATTTAAAGGAATAGAAATTATTCCTTGCATCTTCTCAGACCACCATGGAATAAAAGTTGAGCTCAGTAACAAAATTAATCTTCATACTCATACAAAAACCTGGAAGTCAAATAATCTTATGCTGAATGATAGTGGGGTCAGAAATAAGATTAAGAAGGAAATTGCCAAAATTTGGAACAAAATGACAATGAAGACACGAATTATCAGAACCTCTGGGATACCGCAAAGGCAGTCCTAAGAGGGAAATTTGTACCACGGTAAGCCTTCCTCAAGAGAACAAACAGAGAAGATGTTAACAACTTAATGAGACATCTCAAGAAACTGGAAAAGGAAGAACATTCCAAACGCAAAAACAGTAGAAGAAAAGAAATAACCAAAATTAGAGCAGAATTAAATGAAATTGAAAACAAAAGAATTATACACCAGATCAATAAATCAAAAAGTTGGTTTTTTGAAAAGGTCAATAAAATAGATAAACCTTTGGCTAAACTAACCAGGAAAAAAAGAGTAAAATCTCTAATCTCATCAATCAGAAACGACAAAGACGAAATAACAACAACTCCCTAAAATTCAAAAAATTCTTAGAGATTATTACAAGAACCTTTATTCTCAGAAATATGAAAATCTGAAAGAAATTGACCAATACTTGGAAGCACATTAACTTCCAAGACTTAGCCAGAATCAAATGGAAATGTTGAACAAGCCTATATCAAGTTCTGAAATAGCATCAACCATACAAAACCTCCCTAAAAAGAAAAGCCCAGGACCACATGGCTTCACATCAGAATTCTACCAAACCTTAAAAGAGGAATTAGTACCTATATTAATTACCTGTTCCAAAATGTAGGAAAAAAAGGAAGACTACCCAACATGTTCTATGAAGCAAACATCACCCTGATCCCCAAACCAGGAAAAGACCCAACAAGAAAAGAAAATTATAGACCAATATTACCAATAAATATAGATGCAAAAATATTCAACAAGATATTAACAAACAGAATCCAGCAACACATCAAATATATATCATAACCAAGTTGGTTTTATCCCAGGGTCTCAAGGCTGGTTCAATATCCACAAATCTATAAGTATAATTCAGCACATAAACAAATTAAAAAACAAAGATCATATGATTCTCTCAATTGATGCAGAAAAAGCTTTTGATAATATATAGCATCACTTAATGATCAGAACACTTAAGAAAATTGGTATAGAAGGGACATTTCTTAAACTGATAGAGGCCACCTACAGCAAACCCACAGCCAATATCGTATTGAATGGAGTTAAATTGAAATCATTTCCACTCAGATCAGGAACCAGACAAGGTTCCCTATTGTATCCACTGCTCTTTAACATTGCAATGGAAGTTTTAGCCATTGCAATTAGGGAAGAAAAGGTGATCAAGGGTATCCACATAGGATCAGAAGAGATCAAACTTTCACTCTTTGCAGATGATATGATTGTATATCTGGAAAATACCAGGGATTCTACTACAAAATTCCTAGAAGGGATCAAAGAATACAGTAGCATCTCAGGTTACAAAATAAGCATTCATAAATTGGTAGCCTTTATGTATACCAACAATAGTCAAGCTGAAAAAACAGTTAAGGACTCTATTCCATTCACAGTAGTGCCAAAGAAGATGAAATATTTGGGAGTTTATCTAACAAAGGACGTGAAAGATCTCTATAAAGAGAACTAAGAAAAGAAATAGCTGAAAATGTTAACAAATGGAAAAACATACCATGCTCATGGCTGGGAAGAATCAATATTATTAAAATGTCCATACTACCCAAAGAAATATACAATTTTAATACAATCCCTATTAAAGCTCCACTGTCATACTTTAAACATCTTGAAAAAACAATACTTTGTTTAATATGGAATCAGTAAAAACCTCAAATAGCCAAGACATTACTCAGAAATAAAACAAAGCACTAGGAATCACGCTACAAGACCTCAGACTATACTACAAATTGATAGTGATCAAAACAGCATGGTACTGGCACAAAAAAACAAAGAAGTACATGTCTGGAACAGAATAGAGAACCAAGAGATGAATCCAGCTACTTATCATTATTTGATCTTTGACAAGTCAATTAAAAACATTCAGTGGGGAAAACATTCCCTATTTAACAAATGGTGCTGGGTGAACTGGTTGGCACCCTGTAGAAGACTGAAACAGGACCCACACATTTCACCATTAACTAAGATAGACTCTCACTGGATTAAAGATATAAACATAAGACTTGAAACTATAAAAATACTCGGAAGAGGGCAGCGCATGTGGCTCAGTGAGTAGGGCGCCAGCCACATAGGCGAGGGTGGTGGATTTGGACCCAGCCCCGGCCAAACTGCAACAGAAAAACAGCCGGGCGTTGTGGCGCACGCCTGTAGTCACAGCTGCTTGGGAGGCTGAGGCAAGAGAATCGCGTAAGCCCAAGAGTTAGAGGTTGCTGTCAGCTGTGTGATGCCACAGCACTCTACCGAGGGCAGTACAGTGAGACTCTGTCTCTACAAAAAAACAAACAAACAAACAAACAAATACTGGAAGAGAGTGCAGGAAAAACTCTTGAAGAAATCGGTCTGGGTGAGTATTTTATGAGGAGGATCCCCCGGGCAATTGAAGCAGCTTCAAAAATACACTACTGGGACCTGATCAAACTAAAAAGGTTCTGCACAGCCAAGAACATAGTAAGTAAAGCAAGCAAACAGCCCTCAGAATGGGAGAAGATATTTGCAGGTTATGTCTCCGACAAAGGTTTAATAACCAGAATCCATAGAGAACTCAAATCTATAAGCAAGAAAAGAACAAGAGATCACATCACAGGCTGGGTAAGGGAATTGAAGAGAAACTTCTCTGAAGAAGACAGATGCGTGGCCTTCAGACATATGAAAAAATGCTCATCATCTTTAGAGAAATGCAAATTAAAACTACTTTGAGATATCATCTAACTCCAGCCTAAATCACAAAATCTCAAGACCAGAGATGTTGGCATGGATGTGGAGAAAAGGGAACACTTCTACATTGGTGGTGGGAATGCAAATTAATACATTACTTTTGGAAAGATGTTTGGAGCACACTTAGAGGTCTAAAAATAGACCTGCCATTAAATCCTATAATTCCTCTACTAGGCATATACGCAGAAGACCAAAAATCACATCATAACAAAGATATTTGTACCAGAATGTTTACTGCAGCCCTATTCATAATTGGTAAGCCATGGAAAAAGCCCAAGTGCCCATCGATCCACGAATGGATTAATAAATTGTGGTGTATGTACACCATGGAATATTATGCAGCCTTAAAGAAAGATGGAGACTTTACCTCTTTCATGTTTACTTGGATGGAGCTGGAACATATTCTTCTTAGTAAAGTATCTCAGAAATGGAAGAAAAAGTATCCAATGTATTCAGCCCTACTATGAAACTAATTTATGGCTTTCACATGAAAGCTATAACCCAGTTACAACCCAAGAATAGGGGGAAGGAGGAAAGGGAGTGGAGGGAGAGTGGAGGTGGGTGGAGGGAGGGTGATTGGTGGGATTACACCAGCGGTGCATCTTACAAGGGTATATGTGAAACTTAGTAAATGTAGAATGGAAATGTCTTAACACAATAACTAAGAAAATGCCAGGAAAGCTATGTTAACCAGTGTGATGAAAATGTGTCAAACGGTGCCCCATGATGACATTAATGTACACAGGTATTATTTAATAAAAAATAAATAAATAAAATTAAAATAAACATTCAGTGAGGAAAACATTCCCTATTTAACAAATGGTGCTGGGTAAATTGGCTGGCAACCTGTAGAAGATTAAAACTGGATCCACACCTTTCACCATGAACTAAGATAGACTCTCACTGGATAAAAGATTTAAACTTAAGATATGAAATTATAAAAATACTTCAAGAATGTGCAGGAAAAACTCTTGAAGGAATCGGACTGGGTGAATATTTTATGAGGAGGACTCCCCAGGCAATTGAAGCAGGATCAAAAATACACTATTGGGACCTGATCAAACTAAACAGCTTCTGCACAACGAAGAACATAGGAAGTAAAGCAAGCAGACAGCCCTCAAAATGGGAGAAAATATTTGCAGGTTATACCTCTGATAAAGGTCTAATAACCAGAATCCATAGAGAACTCAAACCTATTAGCAAGAAAAGAACACATAATCCCAACTCAGGGTGGGCAAGGGACTTGAAGAGAAACTTCTCTAAAGGAGACAGATGCACGATCTACAAACACATGAAAAAAAGCTCATCATCTTTAATCATCAGAGAAATGCAAATCAAAACCACTTTGAGATATCACCTAACCCCAGTAAGAGTAGCCCACATAACAAAATCCCAAAATCAGAGATGTTGGCATGGATGTGGAGAAAAGGGCACACTGCTACACTGCTGGTGGGAATGCACACTAATACATGCCTTCTGGAAGGATGTTTGGAGAATAATTAGAGACGTAAAAATAGACCTGACATTCTATTGTATAATTCCTTTACTAGGTTTATACCCAGAAGACCAAAAATCACAATATAACAAAGACATCTGTACCAGAATGTTTATTGCAGCCCAATTCATAATTGGTAAGTCATGGAAGAAGCCCAAGTGCCCATCGACCCACGAATGGACTAACAAATTGTGGTACATGTATACCATGGAATATTATGCAGCCTTAAAGAAAGATGGAGACTTTACCTCTTTCATGTTTACATGGATGGAGCTGGAACATATTCTTCATAACAAAGTATCTCAGGAATGGAAGAAAAAGTATCCAATGTACTCAGCCCTACTATGAAGCTAAATTATAGCTTTCACATGAAGACTATAACCCAACTACTACCCAACCCAACTATAGCACAAGACTATAGGGAAAGGGCCAAGGAAGGGGAAGGGAGTAGGGAGGTTAGGGTGGAGGGAGGGTAATGGGTGGGGCCACATCTACGGTGCATCTTAGAATGGGTACAGGTGAAACTCTCTAAAGGCAGAATACAAATGTCTACATGCAATAACTAAGAAAATGCCATGAAGGCTACGTTGAACAGTTTGATGAGAATATTTCAGATTGTAACCAGCACATTGTACCCCTTGATTGCACTAATGTACACAGCTATGAGTTAACAATTAAAGAAAAAATGACTTAGGTGCTTAAAAAAAAATAAAATAAAAATTTTCACCTGAAAAAAAAATAATAATTTCAACCTCTCCCTACAGATTTTTCCTTTTTTTTCTTTTATTTCTCCATTTTTCTAGTTGAAATACAATTTCCCATTCCTGCCTTTTTCAATAATTACAACTCATTTTTGCTAGTGTTTCTACTGCTATTATTTGGTTTTTCACCCAATTTTTTCCTGTAAAGTTTTCCGTTTGTTTGTTTTGGTCTGATTCATAGCATTTTTGTCTTTCCTCACTACTTGGTAGGGTGGGGTACTGTGTCCAATCAGGTTACCAAAGAGCTGCTGATCTCAAGGTAACCACCCAACCGGGCACCTACAGAGGTTGGTTTTTTTTTTTAAGGTTGTGTCAAAGAACACTACTGTACACCTATATTGCTCTGTCTCCCTCTCTCAGTGCCTCTCTTCTTTTTGTCAAAATTCCTTTTTTCACACCCCTCTTCTCTATTTTCCTTTCGTTCTCTCTATCTTTCTTTTTCTTTCTTTATCCCTTTTTGATCTTCAACCTTCTCATCCTTCTGGTCCTGTGCCGAAATGACTCATCGAAACCCTAGTCCACAGGCAAGGGAACGTAAAAAGCAAGAGGAAGTAAAAGGAAAATTAGAGCAAGGAAACAGATAAAAGAAATCACACATGAGGAAGAATCAGCAGAAAAATCCCGGCAACATGAAAAACCAGTCCAGAGCAACCCCTCCAAGGGACCATGAGGTAGCTACTGCAGAGGATTCCACCTATAAAGAAATGTTAAGAATGACAGAAAGTGAATTTGGAATACACATGATGAAAATAATGAAGCAAATGGCGGAAACAATGAAGGAAATGGCTAATAAAGTGGAAAATAACCAAAAGGAAATCCAAAAACAGAATCAAATCAGAGATGAATGATGTGAAGAATAGAGCAAGGATAAAGCAGAGCTGAAGGGACTGAAGCAGTCCATTAGAGAACTTAAAGATGCAATAGAAAGTATCAGCAACAAGTTAGACTATGCAGATGAAAGAATTTCAGAGGTAGAGGACAAACTTCTTGAGATAACTCAGATAGTTAAAGAGGCAGAAAAGAAGAGAGTGAAAGCAGAATGTTCACTGACAGAATTATGGGACTTTATGAAGCGTTCCAACATACGAGTTATAGGAATCCAAGAAGGGGAAGAAGAATGCCCCAGAGAAATAGAAGCCATGCTAGAGAATGTTATAAATGAAAATTTCCCAAATATCACCGAGGTTTCTGACACACTCCTTTCAGAGGGATGTTGGACCCCAGGCTGCCTCAATTCTAACTGAGCTTCTCCAAGACACATTGTGATGAACCTGTCCAAAGTCAAGTCAAAAAGAAAAGATTCTTCAAGTTGCCAGGAGTAAGCACTAGTTGACCTACAGGGGCAAATCCATCAGAGTGATAGCACACTTCTCTAATGAAACTTTCCAAGCAAGAAGACAGTGGTCATCTACCATTAGACTACTTAAACAGAACAATTTCCAGCCCAGAACTCTATATCCTGCTAAGCGAACTTTTAAAATTGATGGAGAAATCAAATCATTTATGGATATACAAACATTGAGGAAACTCACCACAACAAGACCAGTTCCACAGGAAATACTTCAACCTGTTCTACACACTGACTATGACAGTGGATCATAAGCAAAGTAAGAACTCAGGAATTAAAGAACAGAACCTAACTTCCACACTAATGCAAAAGATAAGACTAAGGAATGGACTTTCACAAAATAAGATGAATAGAATCCTACCACACTTATCAATTATCTCAATAAATGCTAATGGCTTGAATTCCCCACTGTAAGAGACATAGATTGTCTGACTGGATTAAAAAACACAAGCCATCCATTTGCTGTCTGCAGGAAATACACCTGGCTTCAAAACACAAATTATAGCCGGGCGTTGTGGCGGGCACCTGTAGTGCCAGCTGCTCGGGAGGCTGAAGCAAGAGAATCGTGTAAGCCCAAGAGTTAGAGGTTGCTGTGAGCCGTGTGACACCACGGCACTCTACCCAAGGGCGGTACAGTGAGACTCTGTCTCTACAAAAACAAACAAACAAACAAAAAAAACACAAATTAAAACTCCAAGTCAAGGGTTGGAAGACAATTTTTCAGGCAAACGGAATTCAGAAGAAAAGAGGAGTTGCAATCTTATTTTCAGATACATGTGGATTTAAAGCAACTAAAGTCAAAAAAGACAAAGATGGTCACTGTATATTGGTCAAGGGAAAAATACAATAAGAACACGTTTCAATTCTAAATATTTAAGCATCCAATTTAAATGCTCCCAGATTCTTAAAACACACCTTACTCAGTCTGAGCAATATGATAACTGATAATAGCATAATGATAGCGGACTTTAACACTCCTCTTACAGAGGAGATCAGCTGGACAGATCTTCTAAATAGACATTAAACAGAGATATCAAAGATTTAAATGAGACCCTAAAACAACTGTGCTTGATAGACGCATATAGAGCACTCCATCCCAAAGATAAAGAACATACATTTTTCTCATCACCTCATGGAATATTCTCCAAAATTGATCATATCCTGGGACACAAAACAAATATCAACAGAATCAAAAGAATTGAAATTTTCCCTTATATCTTCTCAAACCATAAGGCACTAAAGGTGGAACTCAACTCTAAGAAAAATGTTCAACCACACACAAAGGCATGGAAATTAAACAACCTTCTGTTGAAGGACAGATGGGTGCAGGAGAAATGAAACAGGAAATCATTAACTTCCTTGAGCATAACAACAATGAAGACACAAGTTACCAAAACCTGTGGGATGCTTCAAAAGCAGTTTTGAGAGGAAAATTTTGGCTTTAGATGCCTACATTCGAAAAACAGAAATAAAGCACATCTACAAACTCATAAGCCATTTATGAAAATGGAAAAAGAAGAACAATCTAAGCCTAAACCAACTAGAAAAAAAGAAATATTCAAAATCAAATCTGAGATTAATGAAATTCAAAATGAAAGAATCATTCAGAAAATTAATGAAACAAGAACTTGGTTTTAAAAAATAAATAAAATAGACAAATCATTGGCCAGACTAACTAGAAATAGAAAAGTAAAATCTCTGTAACCTCAATCAGAAATAACAAAGGGGAAATAACAACTGATCCCACAGAGATACAAGAGATCATCTCTGAATACTACCAGAAACTCTATGCCCAGACATTTGACAATGTGAAGGAAAGGTATCAATATCTGCAATCACATCCTCTCCCTAGACTTAGCCAGGAAGAAATAGAGCTCCTGAACAGACCAATTTCAAGCACTGAGATTAAAGAAACAATAAAAAAAGCTTCCAACCAAAAAGTGCCCTGGTCCAGATGGCTTCACACCAGAATTTTACCAAACCTTCAAGGAAGAGCTTATTACTGTACTTCAGAAATTATTCCAAAAAATTGAGGAGGAAGGAATCTTCCTCAACATGTTCTATGAAGCAAACATCACCCTGATACCAAAACCAGGAAAAGACCCAAACAAAAAGGAGAATTTCAGACCAATCTCACTCATGAATATAGATGCAAAAATTCTCAACAAAATCCTGGCCAACAGATTACAGATTATCATCAAAAAAGTCATGCATCATGATCAAGTAGGTTTCATTCCTGGGATGCAAGGCTGGTTTAACATACACAAGTCCATAAACATTATCCACCATATTAACAGAGGCAAAAATAAAGATCATATAATTCTCTCAATAGATGCAAAAGGAGCATTCAATAAAATCCAGCATTCTTTTCTAATTAGAACACTGAAGAGTATAGATATACGTGACACATTTCTGAAACTGATTGAAGCTATCTATGACAAACCCACAGCCAATATTTTATTGAAAGGAGTAAAACTGAAAGCTTTTCCTCTTAGAACTAGAACAAGACAAGGTTGTCATCTGTCACCTTTACTATTCAACATAGTACTGGAAGTTCTAGCCAATACAATTAGGCAAGACAAGGAAATAAAGGGAATCCAAATGGGAGCAGAGGTCAAACCCTCCCTCTTTGCTGACGACATGATCTTATACTTAGAGAATCCCAAAGACTCAACCACAAGACTCCTGGAAGTCATCAAAAAATACAGTAATGTCTCAGGATACAAAATCAATGCCCACAAGTCAGTAGCCTTTGTATATGCCAATAACAGTCGAGATGAAAAGCTAATTAAGGACACAACTCCCTTCACCATAGTTTCAAAGAAAATGAAATACCTAGGAATATACCTAACGAAGTTGAAGGACCTCTATAAAGAAAATTATGAAATCCTCAGAAAGGAAATAGCAGAGGATATTATCAAATGGAAGAACATACCATGCTCATGGATGGGAAGAATCAACATTGTTAAAATGTCTATACTTCCCAAAGCAATCTACCTATTCAATGCCATTCCTATCAAAATACCAACATCGTACTTTCAAGATTTGGAAACAATGATTCTGCATTTTGTATGGAACCAGAAAAAAACCCGTATACCTAAGGCAGTTCTTAGTAATAAAAATATCGCTGGGGGCATCACCATACCAGATTTTAGGCTGTACTACAAAGCCATAGTGGTCAAGACAGCATGGTACTGGCACAAAAATAGAGACATAGACACTTGGAATCAAATAGAAAACGAAGAAATGAAACTAACATCTTACAACCACCTAATCTTTATAAACCAAACAAGAATATACCTTGGGGGAAAGACTCCCTATTCATAAATGGTGTTGGGAGAACTGGATATTCACATGTAAAAGACTGACACTGGGCCCGCACCTTTCCCCCCCTCACAAAAATTGATTCACAATGGATAAAGGACTTAAATTTAAGGCATGAAATAATAAAAATCCTCAAAGAGGGGAAGAGACAAGATGGCTGACTGAAGCCAGCTTTCCACAGAGGCTCCCATCCAGAAGGAGAGTTAAAGGATAAAAATTCAGCAAGTAACCTGGTGGATTTGAGCTACACTAAGAGAGAAGGTTGTAGAACGCACATCAACCCCGCTGAGGCGAGCTGCAACCACAAGGATACAAACAAAAGGTACAAAATCCATCACCAAGCGGACAGGAGTCCCCTCCCCCATGGGAACAGCTCAGAGTGCCCCACAAACAACCGGTCAGAGTTCAAAGGTCCTCCCACTACACTCTATGGGAGAGACCCTCTAAAAACTGGACCTACCTCCCCTACTAGGGTGCCACGGCATCCTCCTGCCAGGCATAAAACTGTATAAACTGTATATAGTCTCTACCTGGAATTCTGAGCTCCCAGCGTTCCCCTTCACTCACACTGGGGTCTGGAGGCCAGTCCTGGTCGATCAGCAGAGACGGGACTGCAACGGAGTGGCAGATCCCTGAGGCACAGTGCGACAGTGTCTTTTGGTGACAGTGTGGCCAGGCATAAAATTGTGTAAGGCTCTGTGTGTTCTCTGCCCGCAACCCCAGGCTCCCAGCGCTCCCTGCACTCCCCTCTGCTGTCGCTCCAAGGTCTGGAGGCCTGTCCCCCAGGGGTCCAGACTCTTGTGCGATTGTTCGAGGGGTGTAGACAGTGCTGGGCTGCAGCCTGTCGGTGCAGACTCTGGGGTACGGGAGCGGAGAGGGGACGGTTGGCCAGAGGGGAGCTACACCGGAGTGGCCGTCACCTGAGCCATAAAGCAGTGGCCCTCTTTTGCTAGCAATACGGCTCACTACCGAATATTCTGAAGCCACACCCCCTGTCCCCCTGGGCAACCAAAGACTCTGAGTTTTCCTGAGGAAACTCCAGCTTGCAAACCAGGGAAACTCCCAGGGTGCGGCTGACCCAGAGGTCCGCTGTACTAAACCTAAGACGAATCTGGCCCTCAGGGGATCGTCAGCCTATGGACAATACAGGAGCAAAGATAAGCTGATTTGGAGCTCAATTCAGCTTCTCTTCTGCAGGAGAACTGCAGAGTTGTTCTGTTCTGTTCTGTCAGTAACACTAATCAGGGGCGAGACTGGACCTGAGTGAAAACCCCTCAACCTTCATCAAGTGCCTGAGGTTGTCAGGCCTCACCTCCTCCTGCTGGAGAGAGGCAGAGCGCAGCAGCCTGGCAGACTTCCTTGTGATTCAGGCAGGTACAAACTCTTGGAGTACCGATTCACTACAGGCAACTGGGTCAGCCAACTGCAGGGCTATCGGTGACTGGGTGTGACAGTAGTGCAAGGTGGGGAAGGAGGCAGCAACCTTCCCAGACTGATTTATTGGCTGGGTGGCTTCTCCTGATTCTATGCAGCACTGGAGCAGGCCACACCAGAGTAGTCACCAGACCCCTGTGATCCAGTTCCCAGAGACCTCTTAAACTCTCTCACCTGAGACAGGTGCAGACTGAGACAATTGATTTGGACCTTTTTGAACTGAACCAATTGCCTGAGGACAAATCAGGTGGTGCCTTGGGTGCACGGTGAAGGTTTGATTTTTCTATACCAATTGTTTGCCGGTGGGGGGCGGGGAGACTTAATTGCTGATATTTCTCCACAGCTAAGACTTCAATCCAAAGTATCTGTTTCACTAGGGTGGAACAGAAACCAGCTGAAAAAAAGACAGAACCACTTAGCCCCACCACACCAGACGGACCCAGTTTCTCAGGCCACAACACTGTACGGGCCCTTAACAAAGCCCCAGGGGAAAAAATCAGAGGGAGTAAAACAACCATGGGGTGGAATCAGTGGAAAAACTCTGGTAACATGAATAACCAGAATAGGTCAACCCCCCCAAGGAAAGATATGGCAGATGGAATTGAAGATCCCATTCATAAACAACTGGCTGAGATGTCAGAAATCGAATTCAGAATTTGGATTGCAGACAAGATTAACAAAGTGGAATTAGGAATTCGAGGAGAAATTCAAAAGCTGTCTCAAGAATTTAATGAATTTAAAGACAAAACCACCAAAGACTTAGACACATTGAAGCAAGAATTTGCAGCCCTCAAAGATATGAAAAATACAGTAGAATCCCTCCCTTGCAACAGAATGGAGCAAGCAGAAGAAAGGATTTCTGACATCGAAGATAAAACCTTTGAACGCTCCCAAACTCTCAAAGAGGAAGAGAAATGGAGAGCAAAAACGGATCACCCTCTCCGAGAGCTCTGGGATAATTCGAAGAAGGTGAATATCCGAATCATAGGGGTTCCAGTAACAGATGAAGTGGCCTCGCTGGGCACAGAGGCCCTTCTCATGAAATTGTGAAAGAGAATTTTCCAGACATGCCTAGAGATTCTGAAATTCAGATATCAGACAGCTTCAGAACCCCAGCACGATTCAACCCCAATAAGACATCCCCAAGGCATATCATAATTAACTTCACTAAAGTCAATATGAAGGAAAAAATCCTCAAAGCTGCCAGGAGAAAGAAAACCATTACCTTCAAAGGGAAGAATATTAGAATGACTGCAGATCTCTCTGCTGAAACTTTTCAAGCCAGAAGAGGGTGGTCACCAACTTTTAATCTCCTAAAGCAAAATAACTTTCAACCCCAGATCTTGTATCCAGCTAAACTGAGTTTCATTTATGATGGAGAAATTAAATACTTTAATGACATTCATATGTTGAAGAAATTTGCCATAAACAAACCAGCTCTTCAGGATATTCTCAGACCTATCCTCCATAATGACCAACCCAATCCTATACCACAAAAGTAAATTCACTCAGAAACTTTGGATCAAACTCCAATTTCCACACTGGCGAAAGGATTAAAAATGCCCACTGGACTTTTGAAAAACTCAATACTCAAAACTTCACCACACTTATCAATATTCTCCATTAATGTGAACGGCTTAAACTGTCCTCTAAAGAGGCTTAGGTTAGCTGATTGGATACAAAAACTCAGGCCAGAAATTTGTTGCGTACAAGAGTCACATCTTAACTTAAAAGACAAATACAAACTCAGGGTGAAAGGATGGTCATCTATATTTTAGGAAAATGGTAATCAGAAAAAAGCAGGTGTTGCAATTTTATTTGCAGATACTATAGACTTTAAACCAACAAAAGTAAGGAAGGACAAGAATGGTCACTTCATATTTGTTAAGGGTAATACTCAATACGATGAGATCTCAAGTATTAATATCTATGCACCCAACCAGAATGCACCTCAATTTATAAGAGAAACTCTAACAGACATGAGCAACTTGATTTCCTCCAGTTCCATAATCGTCGGAGATTTCAACACTCCTCTGGCAGTGTTGGATCGATCCTCCAATAAGAGGCTGAGCAAAGAAATCTTAGATTTAAATGTAACCATCCAACATTTGGATTTAGCAGACATTTACAGAACATTTCATCCCAACAAAACTGAATACACATACTTCTCATCAGCCCATGGAACTTACTCCAAAATCGATCACATCTTAGGTCACAAGTCTAACCTTAGTAAATTTAAAGGAATAGAAATTATTCCATGCATCTTCTCAGACCACCATGGAATAAAACTTGAGCTGAGTAACAACAGGAATCTGCATACTCATACAAAAACATGGAAGTTGAATAACCTTATGCTGAATGATAGCTGGGTCAGAGATGAGATTAAGAAAGAAATCGCCAATTTTTTGGAACAAAACAACAATGAAAACACGAACCATCAGAACCTCTGGGACACCGCAAGGGCAGTTCTAAGAGGGAAATTTATTGCACTACAAGCCTTCCTCAAGAGAATGGAAAGAGAGGAAGTTGACAACTTAATGGGACATCTCAAGCAACTGGAAAAGGAAGAACATTCCAACCCCAAACCCAGTAGAAGAAAAGAAATAACCAAAATTAGAGCAGAACTAAATGAAATTGAAAACAAAAGAATAATACAACAGATCAATAAATCAAACAGCTGGTTTTTCGAAAAGGTCAATAAAATAGATAAACCTTTGGCCAACCTAATCAGGAAAAAAGAGTAAAATCTCTAATCTCATCAATCAGAAACAACAAAGATGAAATAACAACAGACTCCTCAGAAATCAAAAAAAAACCTTAATGAATATTATAAGAAACTTTATTCTCAGAAATATGAAAATCTAAAGGAAATTGACCAATAGTTGGAAGCACGTCACCTTCCAAGACTTAGCCAGAATCAAGTGGAAATGTTGAACAGGCCCATATCAAGTTCGGAAATAGCATCAACCACACAAAACCTCCCTAAAAAAAAAGCCCGGGACCAGATGGTTTCACACCTGAATTCTACCAAACCTTTAAAGAGGAATTAGTACCTATATTACTCAACCTGTTCCAAAATGTAGAAAAAGAAGGAAGACTACCCAACATGTTCTATGAAGCAAACATCACCCTGACCCCAAACCAGGAAAAGACCCAACAAGAAAAGAAAATTATAGACCAATATCACTAATGAATATAGATGCAAAAATATTCAACAAAATCCTAACAAACAGAATCCAGCAACACATCAAACAAATTATACATCATGACCAAGTCGGTTTTATCCCAGGGTCTCAAGGCTGGTTCAATATATGTAAATCTATAAATGTAATCCAGCACATAAACAAATTAAAAAACAAAGACCATATGATTCTCTCAATCGATGCAGAAAAAGCTTTTGATAATATCCAGCATCTCTTCATGATCAGAACACTTAAGAAAATCGGTATAGAAGGGACATTTCTTAAACTGATAGAGGCCATCTACAGCAAACCCACAGCCAATATCATATTGAATGGAGTTAAATTGGAATCATTTCCACTCAAATCAGGAACCAGACAAGGCTGCCCATTGTCTCCATTGCTTTTTAACATTGTAATGGAAGTTTTAGCCACGGCAATTAGGGAAGAAAAGGCGATTGAGGGTATCCATATAGAGTCAGAAGAGATCAAACTTTCACTCTTCGCAGATGATATGATAGTATATCTGGAAAACACTAGGGACTCTACTACAAAACTTTTAGAAGTGATCAAGGAATACAGCAGCGTCTCAGGTTACAAAATCAACATTCATAAATCAGTAGCCTTTATATATACCAACAACAGTCAAGTTGAAAAAACAGTTAAGGACTCTATCCCATTCAGAGTCAAAGAAGATGAAATATTTGGGAATTTATCTAACAAAGGACGTGAAAGATCTCTATAAAGAGAACTATGAAACTCTAAGAAAAGAAATAGCTGAAAATATTAACAAATGGAAAAACATACCATGCTCATGGCTGGGAAGAATCAATATTGTTAAAATGTCCATACTACCCAAAGCAATATATAATTTCAATGCAATCCCTATTAAAGCTCCACTGTCATCCTTTAAAGATCTTGAAAAAACAATACTTCGTTTTATATGGAATCAGAAAAAACCTTGAATAGCCAAGACATTACTCAGAAATAAAAACAAAGCAGGAGGAATTACGCTACCAGACCTCACACTATACTACAAATCAATAGTGATCAAAACAGCATGGTATTGGCACAAAAACAGAGAAGTAGATGTCTGGAACAGAATAGAGAACCAAGAGATGCATCCAGCTACTTACTGTTATTTAATCTTTGACAAGCCAATTAAAAACATTCAGTGGGGAAAAGATTCCCTATTTAACAAATGGTGCTGGGTGAACTGGCTGGCAACCTGTAGAAGACTGAAAGTGGACCCACACCTTTCACCATTAACTAAGATACACTCTCACTGGATCAAAGATTTGAACTTAGGACATGAAACTATAAAAATACTAGAAGAGAGTGCAGGGAAAACCCTTGAAGAAATCGGGATGGGCAAGTATTTTATGAGGAGGACCCCCTGGGCAATTGAAGCAGCTTCAAAAATACACTACTGGGACTTGATCAAACTAAAAAGCTTCTGCACAGCCAAGAACACAGTAAGTAAAGCAAGCAAACAGCCCTCAGAATGGGAGAAGATACTTGCAGGTTATGTCTCTGACAAAGGTTTAATAACCAGAATCCACAGAGAACTCAAATGCATTAGCAAGAATAGAACAACGGATCCCATTGCAGGCTGGGCAAGGGATTTGTAGAGAAACTTCTCTGAAGAAGATAGGCGCGCGGCCTTCAGACATATGAAAAAATGCTCATCATCTTTAATCATCAGAGAAATGCAAATCAAAACTACTTTGAGATACCATCTAACTCCAGTGAGACTAGCCTATATCACAAAATCCCAAGACCAGAGATGTTGGCGTGGATGTGGAGAAAAGGGAACACTTTTGCACTGCTGGTGGGAATGCAAATTAATACATTCCTTTTGAAAAGAGATATGGAGAACACTTAGAGATCTAAAAATAGATCTGCCATTCAATCCTGTAATCCCTCTACTGGGCATATACCCAGAAGACCAAAAAGCACATCATAACAAAGATATTTGTACCAGATTGTTTATTGCAGCTCAATTCATAATTTCTAAGTTATGGAAGAAGCCCAAGTGCCCATCAATCCATGAATGGATTAATAAATTGTGGTACATGTACACCATGGAATATTATGCAGCCTTAAAGAAAGATGGAGACTTTACCTCTTTCATGTTTACATGGATGGAGCTGGAACATATTCTTCTTAGTAAAGTATCTCAAGAATGGAAGAAAAAGTACCCAATGTACTCAGACCTACTATGAAACTAATTTAGGGTTTGCACATGAAAGCTATAACCCAGTTACAACCTAAGAATAGGGGGAAGGGGGAAAGGGAGGGGAGGGAGGGGGGAGGTGGATAGAGGGAAGGGGATTGGTGGGATTACACCAGCGGTGCATCTTACAAGGGTATATGTGAAACTTGGTAAACGGTCTGTAAAGCTAGTGAATGATGCCCCATGATCATATCAATGTACACAGCTATGATTAAATAAAAAAAAAGATCCTCAAAGAAAGCATAGGAAAAACACTGGAAGATATTGGCCTGGGAAAAGACTTCATGAAGAAGACTGCCATGGTAATTGCAACAACAAAATAAACAAATAGGACTTCATTAAACTGAAAAGCTTCTGTACAGCTAAGGAGACAACAACCAAAGCAAATAGACAACCTACACAATGGTAAAGGATATTTGTATATTTTGAATCAGATAAAAGCTTGATAACTAGGATCGATAGAGAACTCAAATTAATCCACATGAAAAAAGCCAACAATCCCATATATCAATGGGCAAGAGACATGAATAGAACCTTCTCTAAAGAAGACAGACGAATGGCTAACAAACATATGAAAAAATGTTCATCATCCCTATCTATTAGAGAAATGCAAATCAAATCCACCCTGCGATACCATCTAACCCCAGCAAGAATGACCCATGTTATAAAATCACAAAACTGCAGATGCTGGCATGGATGTGGAGAGAAGGGAATACTTTTACACTGCTGGTGGGACTGCAAACTAGTACAACCATTTTGGAAGGAAGTATGGAGAAACCTCAAAGCACTCAAACTAGACCTCCCATTTGATCCTGCAATCCCATTACTGGGCATGTATCCAGAAGGAAAAGAAATCCTTTTATTATAAGGACACTTGTACTAGACTATTTATTGGAGCTCAATTTACAATTGCCAAAATGCGGAAACAGCCTAAATGCCAACCAACCCAGGAATGGATTAACAAGCTGTGGTATATGTACACCATGGAATACTATGCAGCCATTAAAAAAATGGAAACTACACATCCTTTGTATTAACATGGATGGAAGTGGAAGACATTATTCTTAGTAAAGCATCACAAGAATGGAGAAGCATGAATCTTATGTACTCAATTTTGATATAAGGGCAATTAATGAAAATTAAGGTCATGGTGGAGTAGGGGAAGGGGAGAGCAGAGAGAGAAAGAAGGAGGGAGGGGTGGGGAAAGGAAGAGCAGAGAGAGGGAAGGAGGGAGGGGGTGGGGCCTTGATGTGTACCACACCTTTTGGGGGCAAGACACGATTGCAAGAGGGACTTTGCCTAACAAATGCAATCAGCGTAACCTGGCTTATTGTCCTCTCAGTGAATCCCCAACAATGAAGAAAAAAAAAGAAAAAATTAAAAATTAGCCTGACAAGGTGATACATGCCTTTATTCTCAGATACTAAGTAGTATGAGATAAGGGGATAACTTGAGCCCAGGAGTTCAAGGTTGCAATGAGCTGTGATTGTGCCACTGCACTCCAGCCTAGATGAAAGAGCAAGACTCTGTCTCTAAAATGTAAAAGTTGGGAGGAAAAGCAGAAAGAGGGATGGAGGGAAGGGGGTGGGGCCTTGGTGTGTGTCACACCTTTTGGGGGCAAGACATGATTGCAAGAGGGACTTTACCTAACAATTGCAATCAGTGTAACCTGGCTTATTGTACCCTCAATGAATCCCCAACAATAAAAAAAAAAAGAAAAAAATAAATAAATAAAATGTAAAAGTTAAAAAGAAAAGTAGGAAAGACCATGCTTGATATTGTCCTTGCTTACATCTTCTACCTTATTTTGACTCATTCTCCTCCTACTCATGACATGTTAACCAAACTGCCTCTTTTTAGTTCCTTGAACAAGCTGAGATTATTGCTGCCTTAGAGCCTTTGCTCTCTGTTTGGAATATAACTGTATACTTGTCTTGAAACTGCATCTTCAATATTACTGGTTAAGACAGACCTTCTTTGGTCTCCACCCCATTTTTCCACAGCTAGCTGTCTATGTCTACTGTAGAATGCTGTCATTTTATAGTCAGGCTTTTATGGATTTGTTTACCTACTTAATTCACCTGTGGGCCTCCATTCCCCACACCCAATAGTGAACTCCATGAAAGCAGGTGGCAGGTCTATTTCATTCATCTCTGTAAACCCAGTGCCCAGAATAGTACCTGGGACACACTAGATGCTCAATCCATAGAGCTGACTATAGGAAAGTATTCCTTGACAC
This sequence comes from Nycticebus coucang, assembly GCF_027406575.1. Lineage (NCBI taxonomy): Eukaryota > Metazoa > Chordata > Mammalia > Primates > Lorisidae > Nycticebus > Nycticebus coucang. The sequence goes on along the minus strand of NC_069803.1, from coordinate 9,112,926 downwards.
ACAAATTGCTTCTGTGCACTAACTTACCTCATCATTTTCTTTAATTTTCAACTTGAAACATTCTGAAAATGTGGAACATATGTACAGAGGTAATGCCAGGAGGGATGTCCTATTTGCCTGGGAAGAGCACCACTTTTGGAGTGCCTCCAGCAAGAAGAAGGATTCAACAAGTCTTGGTCTAACTCTGGTTTGATGTTTTACTAGCTGTGGGGAAAATTTCCGGTGGTGTGGCTCAATCTCCAGAATGGAGCACCTTGAAGACCAAACAGACATTGTTCTGAGAGAATCTGAGAAACCACTGTATCCTGGAATAAGGCATCATATGGGTCTTCTAACAGAGAAATAATGAAAGTAAAAATTAGTACTACCCTTTGGTTCAGTCACCAAATGTTTTATCTCTTAGGGACATAACAATAACAACAGTAATAGTAGCAATTTTTTAATGAGAATTTAGCATGTGCCAGTCATTCTGCTAAATGCTTTACATGCATCATCTCATTTAATGCTCATAATAATCCTATAAAGTCCGGATTATATTTATATCCATTTTATAGGCAAAGAAAAATGATGCACAGATTGGTTTGATAACTTGCACAGAAAACGTTCAACTGTTAAGTTGCAAGGCTAATATTTGAATGCAAGTCTGATGATTCCAGTTCTGTTGGCTCTGTGCCTTCAGTCTAGCATCCTGGAGTCGGTAATGGAAGATGGAAGACGGCAGCTTGAACACAGAGGGTGACAAATTCTCCTTCCGACACAGGACTCTTGCTGCTCTCAAGAGCGGGAATGTATCTACCTGGATGGTGCACAGAGATTGTTGTGAGCATGGTAATGATGTGATGACCACTCCCCAGAATAGGACAGGTTTTCTACCAGAGAGCAACAGAATTTGGAGCTGCAGGAACATGGGAGGCTGGGAAAGTACAGTTGAAAGTCCCCAGAGCAGGACAGGTTTTCCACCAGAGAGCAGCAGGATTGGGAGCTGCAGGAACCATCATTTCTCCCCATAACACCCATGATGAAATGGCTATACTTCTCCTCTTCTGAACTGGAAGAACTGAAGCTTGCCTTCTTTGCTGTCACAACATAAAGGTGAACCATTTCTATATTGTATTGTTACATATTTTGAGAAATGGATTCTTTTTGACAATAACAAGCATTCAGCACAATGGTTGGATAAAGATGAAGTGCAGAAACACAGTTCAAAACCAAACATTCATCAACAAAAACTAATGGTGTCTATTTGCTGGCCCAGCATTACTATTATCTACTATAGCTTCATTAAACCTGGTTAATTGACTAGAGAAGATGTCTACTGCAACCAGTTAGATGACATGATGAGATGCTTGTGATTAAGCAGCTGAGAATGGTCAATAGAGATAGGCCAATCCTCTTACAAGACCACACTGGACGATGAGTCGCACAAACAATGCTGCTCAAACTATAGAAGCTGGACTTGGAAACTCTCTGTCATCCACCATATTCAACAGATCTTGCACCAACTGACTACCACTTCTTCCAGGCTTTGGACCACTTCTTGCAAGAAAAAATATTCAATTCTCAATAAGCTGTGAAAAGCACTTTTTGCGATTTCATCACCACTTGCTCTCTAAGCTTTTTCGCAGCTGGCATAAATAAGCTACCATTAGGATGGCAAAACAGTGTTGATAGTTTAGGTGCATACTATGATGAATTATATTGCTTCTTGTTTGAGATGTAATAAACTAAACTTTTTTTTTGAGACATTCTCACTGTGTCACCCTAGGTAGAGTGCTGTGGCATCACAGCTCACAGCAACCTCAAACTCTTGGGCTTAAGCAATTCTCTTGCCTCAGCCTCCTGAGTAGCTAGGACGACAGGCGGCCGCCAGAACACCCAGCTATTTTTTGGTTGCAGTTGTCATTGTTGTTTAGCAGGCCTGGGCCAGGCTCTAACCCATCAGCCTCAGTGTTTGTGGCCAGCATCCTACTCACCGAGCTATGGGCGCTGAGCCCAAACTTCTGATCTGAAATCAGACATTTCAGATTTAGGATTTAGTAAGAGGAGTGAAATGTTTTAATCAGTTCAGTCTCTGTCACTCTTCTCCTACAACACCCAAACTTCCCAATAATAGAAAAAAATCACCTACCATTAAAAAACTTAGAGTATATTTTCCTATTTTAAAAACACATTTTAATCCAAGGGTCCAGGAAACTGAACATGACAGTTATGCAATTTAATGTGACAATGAGAGAATTGAGGGTTACATTCTGAGTATCCCTGTGAGACAATTTGGTATAATTTGCCCCAACATGACCACTTTTGTGGGAGAGGGCTTTATGCTAGTATGTTGTCTTAAAACTCATTGTCTAGGTAGAATGAAATTTTGTACTGCATCTCCAGTACCCATTATACTAGAGTAGTTAGAGTCCATAGCCTCCCAGGTAAATGGGCAGAATTTATGATTCAGCCTACCCTGTATAGTATAGCTTCTGTAACTTATGAAGCCACAAAAGAAAACAAAAAATGATGTCAGCCCATTAACATTACTCTGTTCAGAGCCATATTTCTAAAAAATGTTTTAGAGTTAGTAGAAACTAGACATGTCTAGGTCCATCTGTTTTAAATCTAATGTTTTTCATCAGAAATATCAATCATCCTACAATTCAGGAATCAGCATTTGTTAAAATTGGTCCAAAGGGTAGAGTATGGCAAAAACAATTCAATTCCTAAAATTCAGGAATAAGCATTTATTAAAATTGGTCCAAAGGGTAGAGTATGGCAAAAACATTGCTAAGGGACCTCAAATGTATGTGGTACAATCATAAAGCCTGTTGCAAACATAAACATTGTCTCATTTAATCAACATTTCTCAATTGGAAACCTGAGGCTGAGGAAGGTGTTCTAAGAAGAAAACTTGGAATCTCCTAGCTTTAAAATTCATGCTCTTTTCAACCACTGAAATGTCAAGGTTTCCCAGCAAGGAATTTTGTTTTTTCATTCCTGCCTTTCCTAGGAAGATCCTCCAATGTCCTTTCACAAGTAGGAGAAGTAAACTCACCTTCCCAAAGAGGAGACTCTCCAGAGTCTAAACAAGAAGAGATGCTGAAAGCAGTCAACATCTGACTGGAGAGTTCTACTTTTTTTTTTTTTTTACCACATCTGACTTCCAACTCTCTTCAAACTTGTGACACAGAAACCCTTAAAGAAGAGTGAACTCTTCTCATGGAGGAAGAGTGGTGACCTTTGAAATCAAAGATAACACCAGTGGCCTATTGTCAATGAGATCCATATGTTGTTGAGCTTTTTCTTTTCTTTTTTTTTTCAATAATAGTGAAGATTTTTCAAGTGCTCCTATGGTGAACCATACACCTCTTCTCCTCTGGTCAGAAAGGAGAAGTGGATGATCACAGAAATCTTTTTCTGTATCACAATGATATTTGCTATCACTTACATAAACCCTATTAGTGGTCATTTTTATACCACGCACTTTTTAAAATTTTCAGATTAATATAAGGGTACAAATGTTAGGTTACATTGTTTTCATTTCTAAAGTTCAAGTTGTAGTTGAGCCCTTCACCCAAGGGGCATGCTGAACATTCTCACACTGTGTACACTAGGTGAGATTCCATCAATCGCCTGCCCTCTTCCTCCTCCCCTCTTCCTCCTCTCCCCTCCCCTTGCTAGAATATCCTTGTGTTTTTTCTTTCATGTATACCACACACTTTTAAAAAGTTATTATCTTTAATTCTCAAAACAGTACCATGAGGTAGATACTATTATCTTGCTTTTATAGTTGATGAAACTGAGACTCAGAGAATTTATACACCATGCCCCAAACCATATGGCTACTAGGTAGTAGAATTGGGATTCAAGTCTATTATCTTCCTTCACTAAACAAGCCACTAAATGATTTGTAGGGACACTAAGAACTTTTAGTAGTACTTTGCGTCTGTCAAGTCAAATACCCTGCAAAGATTTACAGTTCCATTCAACATGAGTTTGAACATTTTAATTTTACCATAATTATGCACATAGAAACAATCTGCTGTGTCTTGGGTCATCAAACTTCTGGGGAAAGGCTTCAAAATGAACTAGGCTAGAAAGCAGTAGACTCTGAACAGAGCTTTCAACAAGCATGGTGACAGTTGCTATGGAAACCTTGTTTAGGCAAGAGCAACAAATGGCACCTCCTGGTAACAGAGACTTCCTAATCAGGGTAAGAGAGAGTTCCTAATCAGGGTAATAGATCATGTCTGCCCTCCTGACCATTTGAAAAGCTTCTATTCAAGATTTACACACCCACTTCCATCTCATCCCCAACTCAGGCTCCATTCTGGGTCTTGAATACAATCATAGTAACCCACTGATATGTAACTCAACAAGAAACATGTACAAAAATACATGTACAAAAATAGGGTGCAGGTAAAACAGGGATGCTTAAGTTAAGGCCACCAGGCATTGCTTCTGTACTGTTGTCTCTGCTGACCACACCACGCTATCTCATTTTTGCCACTCTCTTGCTCAGTCAACCAAAGGCCTTTGTCTCTTTCTTCTCCAAAGGGTGCTACCAGATAAGGGATCAGATGTTGGGCCTTTGGAGGGCTGAGAGCCCATAGATCTGGAAACCCACAAGTCAGAGTTCCTTACAGAACTTCTCTCTCTCTCTCTCTCTCTCTTTTTTTCTGTTTTTAGAAGACCAATTCAGTAGTTCCCACAAAGCTAGGTCATTCCATTCAAAATGGTTATTCCTTCTCAGTTTTAGCCACTCACTTTGAATCTTATTGACTTGAACACCCTCATCTTGGAACTCAAACCTTCAAAGCACCTCCAGGGTTCAATTCTCTCTCTCTCTTTTTTTTTCTTTCATTATTGTTGCAGAATCATTGAGGGTACAATGAGCCAAGTTATACTGCTTGCATTTTCTGGGGGAAGTGCCTCTATTAATAGTGTCCCACACCCAAGAGGTGTGTCACACACAGTGGCCCCACAACCCCCTCCCTTCTTCCCTCTCTCTTCTCCCCCACTCCCCCTCTCCACATCATGTACTAGCATCAATTGTCCTCATATCAGAATTGAGTACATTGGATTCTTGCTTCTCCATTCTTGTGATGCTTTACTAAGAAGAATGTATTTCAACTCCATCCAAATTAATACAAAAGATTCTGTACAGCTAAGGAGACAACAACCAAAGCAAATAGACAACCGTCAGAATAGGAAAGATATTTGCATATTATGAATCGGACAAAAGCTTAAAACTAGAATCTACAGAGAACTCACATCAAGCAACAACAAAAAAAGGCCAAAACTCCCCTATATCAATGGGCAAGTGAGATGAGTAGAACCTTCTCTAAAGAAGACAGACGAATGGCTAACAAGGTTCAATTCTTAAACCTCATGTCTTCACCACCTCTTGCTTCATGCCCTAGGTAATCTCATCCAAGCCTATGAATTCAATACCACCTCTACATTCATGAACATCAAATTTACACCTCTGGTCCAAATGTATACTTGATGTCTCCAACTCTCCAATTCCTTTCTCCATATAAGTGTCTGTTGTCATCTACAATTTAACATGTTTGAAATCAAATTTTTCATTACTCCCAACCTCATCTGCTCTCACTTGCTCTTCCCTCAGTATTTGCAGCTCTGATTAGCAAGTCTATTCTTCCAATTGCTTGGGCCAAAATCTTAGGCCAAAATCATTTTTAACTCTTCTCTTTCTCTCACAAAGATGCCAACAAATCTTGCCATATCTACTTGAAAAAACATATCCTGAATCAAAATGCTGAATCTACTTCTACCACCATCATCTTTATCCAAACTACCATCATGCTGTACCTGGACAGTTGTGATAACTTCCCAGCAGGTCTCTCGGATTCCACACTCTCCTTATAGTCTGTTATCCAGAGAGCATCGAGAGGGCTCATGGATGAGTGTCCAGTGCTGTCACTCCTCTGCTCAAAACTCTCCAATGGTTTCCCTTCTCATTCAGAATGATCCATCTGGTCTGGCCATGGCTACCTATCTAACTTTTCAGTGTAAAACCTTTACTTTGATGCTTTTTGCATACATTAAGTCACTCCCTTTAAGCATTTATTAACTGTCTGCCCCCCTTCCAGGAGTGCACTGCACCCCTGGATACCCAAAATTCATATCCTTCTCACATAAAAAATACATTTATTCCCTCCAAATAGCCTCCAAAACCCAACTCATTTTAGTATCAACTTTAAGGTCTAAGTCCACAGTCTCATCAAAATACAAGATACAAATTAGATACAAGTGTTTCTCAAGGTACAATTCATCCTGGGCAAATTGCTCTCTAGCTGTGAACTTGTTAATTCCAGCAAGTTATGTGCTTTGAAAATACAATGATGGGACAGACATAAGATAGAAATTCCCATCCAAAAGGGAAAAATAGAAAAAACTATAAAGGTAACAAGTGCCAAGTAAGTTTAAAATCAGCAAAGCAAACAATACTAAATCTTAAAGCTTAAGAATGATCTTCTTTGACTTGATCTCACACTTTCTGGACACACAAGGATAAGAGAGGCTCTGGGCAACCCCTTACCATGGCTTCTCTGGGAACAGAGCTCACTGAAGCTCTCACTAGCTCTCTAGTGAGCTTCCATAGTGGAAGCTATAGTGGATGGCATGCCTGCAGCAATCGCAGGCTAGAATCATATGCTGATTGCCCTACCAGCCTAGGGTAGCAATGTTGGTCCTACCCATATGGCCCCACAAGACATTACAAGAGTTGGGGTTCTCTGCAGTGACATAGCCTTTGTGACAGCCCTTTGTGACCAAGGCTTCAGGTAGCTCCATCTCAAAATCTAGGTAGAGGCACCATGTTCCCCTGGCTTGTGCACTTAGCATGCTGAAGGAGTTGGCATCCTGTAGACACCACTAGAATCTACCACCCATGCCCTCCAGAGGGCTGCCATCATGGCCCATTCTTCACCTGGGCCCACTAAACTCACACCTGCAGAGGGCCAAGGAGCCTCCCTGAATGTGAAGGAATGGAGGCTTGTAATTATTCTGCCCCCAAATCCTTACAGTCTTGACCTGTGATAAGAGGGACAGACCCCATGATCTCCAAACTACCTTTGGAGTCATTCTTCCATTGTCTTGATAAATAACACCTGGCTCCTCTTGATATGGCCAATATATGATAATATCCTTATCAAATTGTTGCTGGGACACACCCTCATTCTCTCCAAACAAATAAACAGACAAAAAAAACTTTCTTATTTTTTTCAAGATGGATAGACTGAGCATTTTCCCTACTTGTTAAGTTCCATTTCCCTTTTGATTAACAATTCCATCTTTAAGTCATTTCGTCTTCTTTAATTTTACCATAAGCAGTTAAGAAGAGCCAAACCACACTTTCACCACTTTACTTAGCAATTTACTCAGCCAAATATCTAATTTTATTATTCACAAGTTCTATCTTCCATAAAATACGAAAGCACAAACAAAATGCAGCCAAGTTCATTGCCACTTTGTAGCAAGGATGGCCTTTCCTCTACACACTCTTCATTTCCATCTGAGACCTCATCAGAATGGCCAGTCCTGTCCATATTCCTACCGACATTCTGCTCAGGATTATTGAGACATTTTCTAAGAAAAGTGAGGCTTTTGATTCAGTTCTCCTCTTTTCCTTTGGGGTTCTAACTAGAATCATCCTTAATTGTTCATGACAACATAGATTTTACTAGCATATATCTCAAAACTCTTCCAGCTCTACCCATTACCCAGTCCCAAGGCCCTGTCCACATTTTAGGTTTTTGTTAAAGCAAAACCCTACTCCTGGTACTAATTTCCTGTCTTCATCCTCTATGGCTGCTCAAACAAAATACAATAGTTTGGTAGCTTATAAAAAATAACAAAAAAAATAATTCTCATCATTCCAAAGTCTGGGAAGTCCAAGATCAAGGCTACAGCAGATTCAGTCTCTGCTGAGAGACCATACCCTGGGTCATAGATGTGCCTTCTTTCTGTGTCCTCACATGGCAGAAGAGGTAAGGGAGTCCTATCAGACTTCCTTATAAGGGCACTAATCCCATTCAAGGGGACTCTGCCCTCATGACCTACTCACTTCCCCAAATCCCCACAGGTTTGAACATATGAATTTAAGGTAAAGACAAATATTCAAACCATGGAAAATATATACACATATAACCCTTGGTTAGATTTAACAAGAAGGCATGGAGCTGTGCTACCTCCTAGGAGATGCTGACAGAACATAGACCTTATGTGGCAGTGGGCACTGGGTGCACAGATGCACTTTCTAAGGCAGATTTAATATATTAGCTGCAACATTAGTTCTTAAGAAAAAATATCACTTTAAATGCTGTGCAGTGGGAGAAGGGGTCAAGAAAAAAATGCCTCTGAGTATCATAGGGAAAGAAACCAAAATGTTGCACCACCAATATACTTCCTTAACACAGTTTGAGATGGCTGCTCAGAGGGACTATAGATGGAAATATTCCTACAAAGTCCTGTTTTGTGAAAGTAATTTGCAGCTCTAGAGAATATGCATTGATGTGACCAAGTTTTCTCCAAGGCCCTCCCATAAATGGATTTAGGAGAGATTAAGTGAAATCCTGACAACTTTAAAGGTCAGAAAGAAACACTTGCTATCAATTCTCTGTGAGGACTGCTACTTGTCAGATTCATATATAAAACAAGACCACTTTTGCTAGCCTGGCCTCCTCTTCTCTCTCACCCATCACCTGTCTTGCCACTGTAACCTGATTTACCAGCATCACTTGTTTTTAACCCTGCTCTGAACCCCCATTCATCCTGTACCCTCAAGATAGTATAAAAGCAGGGTGGCGCCTGTGGCTCAGTGAGTAGGGTGCTGGTCCCATATGCCGAGGGTGGTGGGTTCAAACCCAGCCCTGGCCAAACTGCAACAAAAAAGTAGCCGGGTGTTGTGGTGGGAGCCTGTAGTCCCAGCTGCTTGGGAGGTTGATGCAAGAGAATCGCATAAGCCCAAGAGTTAGAGGTTGCTGTGAGCCGTGTGACGTCATGGCCCTTTAAAAACAAAAAAAAGATAGTATAAAAGCAACAACCATCTGATCATGTTTTTCAGATCTTATTTTATAAGAATTACATGCACATTAATAAATTTGATGATATTTCTCCTTTTAATCTGTCTTTTGTGAGTAAATTTTTCAGTGAAGAAGGAGATGTTTTCATTTGGTCCCCTTTAAACTTGAGGCAGTAAAAATACAAGACTTACAGAAATCCAGATGTGTGGGTATATTTTTGAGCCTTGAGAAGCCTACCTGAAGATGGAAAGGCCCATCCACTTTACCAGAAGGCAACAAACAAATGCTGGGACACAGCAACACTAGATAGGTTGTGGACAGAGGGGCTCAAGCACCAGAACTGAGACATAGAATGAGTGTTATGTCTCAGAAGTGAAACAAAGGCCCAGTTTGTGAACTAGGAGCACAAAGTTATTAGAAACCTAGGAGCCACTTGGAAATTCATCTCATAATGCGAGCATAACTGTCAAAAAAAACTACCTATTTTAAGGTCAGACTTTCCTAGAGACCAACATAGGGCTGTTTGGGGTCCTGTGGCCACACTATAGGAAAGGAGGACTGCAGAGGCTGAAAGCCAGGCCATGCCACATACTCCAAAATCTCATAGTTACAGAATTAAGCAACTTAAATCTTTAAACAATTTTACTGGATAAAAATTATGTATAGAAACTGAGTATTGAGGATACATCAATAACATATCAAGGTCAATTTGGGCAGATGTGGCAGGGAAGACTAGAGTCTAAGAAGGAAAAAAATTATCTTTATTCAGGACAGTAAAAATACCAGCTTTGTGTGCCATGTTGAACACTACTGTTGAATGCAGCCAAGTAATTATATATCCTAAATCTAGCTTATGCTTTCCATACAAATATAGCAATGCTTTAAAAAATGTAAAGAAGTTAAGCCTCTGTTTATCATGCCCTCCCTAAAAAGTATTTTTACTTCTTAAATAACCATAAGTGGATAAATTCAAAAGGTAAATTTCCCAGTGAAATAAAGATTAACTCTTATTATTTTGGCATAATTGCTTTGAAAAAGGTTGTTGTTGTTTTTTTATTTTTTTCTTTCCCTACCTTCTCCCTTCAGCCAAATAGTCAGCTTTCTTTTCATTGCCTCCAGAGAAGGATGTGACAGACAGGAAGAAAGAATAGCCAGGAAGGCTGTGTTCCCTGTGTTTCTAAAATGCAAGACCTTAGGGGAGTTTAAAGGATAAAGGTATCAATACCCACTCCCCTCCTAGATAAGAAAAAGATTTCTCTGAGGCTTCAGAGGAGACACAGAGGAGGAGGAGATAAAGAAGGAGAAAGAAAAAGAGTGAGGGAGAAGAGAGAAGTGGCAGAAGCCAGGAGTGTTCCTGGGAGAGAAGCCTGCATATCCTCTCAAACAAAGCCTGCATATCCTCCCAAAAAAGAGAAAATGGCTTCTTGGTGCTGGGTCTAGGGTGTAATAAAGCCAAACAGACTGGCAAAGACTCCAGGTATCCAGCAAAGCCCAGAAGCAGCCAAGAGAGCTGCCAGACTGAAGGACCATGGAGACAAAAGATGTCTCAGTAGCCACATGCACAGACTGGCTGAGGACCAGATGAGCTCCTGGCACTCATGGCTCAGTACTACATGAGGTGCACTGACTCTTGATTTTAAAAAACCCTGTACGTAATGGGTACAAGAAACACTATTTGGGTGATAGGCACATTTAGAACTTTGATACAAGTGGTACAAAAGCATTGTATGTGACCAAAACATTTGTGCCCCTATAATATTCTAAAGTAATAGAGCAGGAGAAATTCCTCCAAAGTCACCAAGGTTAAATTTCTACTATCCCGTATTTTTGCACTTACCCAAGATGAAATAATAAGGACCAAATTTACCTTCCTATCTAAAATAAGAACAATAAAAACAAAACAGGAAAATTATATAAAACAATGATTCTCTAAACACACTCAACATCAAGTAACAAGAGACAATGATCTCTGAAAAATGGTAACAAAAGAGATGAGCCCCATAATTGTCCTAGCTTACCACCTTGAGATCAGGCTCCAGGATACAGTTCATAGAGGGGGAACCCAGGCAAAGCCCACCTGATTCCCTTGAATTGACACAAACCTGAGAACCTGGAGAGACCAAGGAAGCTAGAATTTGTCAACCCAGAATTTTATATCCAGCAAAAATATCCTTTAAAAATTAAGATCAAATAAAGACTTATGGTGGATTTCTCCCTGGTTGGAAATCCCACTCCACCTGCACCCAGGTGTAATAAAGCCATTTTAATTGCATAAACTGGGCCTCTGTTTTCCTTTCTTCTTGAACCTTGGAATAATCTTTCATCTTCAGCTCTGTAACCTTTCATTTGGTGCCAAATCCAGGATGGAGAGAAGCCCCTTGAGAGGCCAAAGCATACCCCCAACGGACCCAGCTAAATGGACCCTTCTTCTGACAAGATGAAAGAAATGGGAAACATCTTGGACCCTGCCTAAACTTTATCCATCTAATTGTGAGGGTTTTTTTTTTTGTCTAGAACTCATTTCTAAACTTTTTAAAACTCTTCTTCCGATCCTCTACTCTTAACTTCCTCTTTCCCTCTCCCTACATCTCCGGGTCTCTTACTTCCTTCTCTTCCATTTTTCTTCCATCTGGTTTCACACATGGAGACTTCTCCCTGATTCCAGCCCCAGACTTTGCTCTTTCTTCTCCTCTATTTTTTTTCCTGGCTGGTTTCACACGTGGAAGCCAGGCTGTCTTGCCCACCCACTGTGTTGTGTTTGGGAGCATTCTCTTATATGACTGGGCTCTAACTGGTTCCCCAGCCTCACCCCTCTAGTGCCCTACTGTGGGCCTAGACCCCTCCAACTGGTGAAGGTCATGTGCAGAGGCCAGGCCCTCTTTTGATTAAGTCATACTTGGAGAGTCCAGGTAATCTCCTAATGCCAGCTTCAATGAGACAGGCTCATTGTTAGTCCATTGCCCTACTGTAGGCTATACCATATTAGGTAATTTTGTGAGTCAAGCTCACCTGTTCAGTGCTCTGCCTGAGGCCTGGATCACCATTTTCTCAGGCCAATCTGACTTTCTTCTTCCTCCTCCTACATTCTCCTTTTAATTTCATTTCTTTTCCTACCTCCAGTTTTTGATATGGACACCATTCAGTCATAGATTTTACCTTGATCACTCTAAGCTGCCTTTTTACCTCCAGAGTAACACATTCCCCCTTCTTCGCCTCTAAACTGCCTCCAAAGTTCTATCCTGACCTCAAACCAAAATGTCTAATTTTTTTTCTGTAATACTTCATGGCCTACATACAAGCTTGACAGTGGCTTGCTGTAGCCTCAACATGACACCTTCAATCTCTCAATTCTCACTAATCTCAATAATTACTATCAAAAATCAGGAAAATGGTCAGAGATCCCTTATATCCATGCATTTCTCATACTCCAAAACATTCCTTCCCTGTGTTCATCCTGTGAACTCTCTCAGATTTTCCTGGCTCAGGTAACACCAGCTTTTCCTGATACCCTTCCAGAGTCCTTACTGCTCCTCTCCACCCCCATCCTACATTCCCTCTGTTCTCTTGATCAGAACATCTGGGAAGTTTCTCTGTGTGGAATACCTCTCTTCTGTCTGTAGCCTCCAATCAGTCACCTCCCATTCTTAAGCCCTCCAATCCCCATGTTCATATCCTTCCCTTAAATAAAACCCCATCGCCCCTCTCTCCATCTTCCCCCACTTACCCTATACTGCATGTGGTAGGAAAAAAAAAGTGGAATTTCCCCCAGGGCCCTCAGACCTCCCAGCAAGATCTCATTGATCTGGCTTTCAAGGTGTGGCAGTGCCTCTCAGAGCTCCAGTATTGGTTTCCACTATTAAGCAAAACCCAGCTACTTCTTAATACTCCATGAGGCATTCCAAAAAAACCAAATCTTCCTCAGATCATGCTTTAAGTGCAGCAAACCACGCTGCCCAAATCTAAACCCCCCAAACTCTGTCCAGCCCACAGAGTTCTGGCTGCCCGGGTCCTTCTGAAGATCTAATGGACTGTCAGAATGTGCTGAAGCTCCCTCCTGAGCCTAGCTGCAAAAGATGGATGACCCCCAGAAAATAAGAATGTCTCCTGGATGCCATCTTGGAAAACTGAACTCTAGGTATTTTGGCTTATAGATGGTAAGCCAATCTTTTCTCTTTTCTAACAAACACAGGAGCATCCACACTGCCACCTTGTAAAAATCCCCTAAAAATGAGCAGAGATATCAGAAATGGGTATTTGATGTCCTCTCAGGATTGCTGCAGCCCTGGCAACTCCAACTGGTTCCTGCTTCTCACAGTCCATCTTCTTCTTTGGTTATTGTATGATAAGTCACTAATTATATTTTTTTCTCATTCTCAGTTTCAAACCAGTAACCCTCTGCCTCATGTCTCAATTTATTAACCAGTCACCCCAAAACAACTCCTCATATCCTCGCCTTATTGTAAACCAACCAGTTCAGACTGAAGAAGCCAAAGAGTTCCTGTAAAGGCCACTCCCTTACCCCATTCCCTTACCGCTCCCAACTCTTTACAGGCAGCCCATGCAACCCCTCCCATTACAGGAAGTAGTCAAAGAGATATCACTCCCATCATCCCACCTCCTTATAATAGACAAAAAAGATTAGAATGTAGGATCAAACCCACCCAAATAGGGTGAACCTGCCTAAAAGACTCAACCCCTGCCCTCTCCCACCAGATGTCCCACCTAAGAAAAGTGAATGGGTCAATCCTTTACCCTACCCCACTGATGTCCCACCTGGGAAAGGTAAATGGGCCAACTGCCACCCTTACAACAGATGTCCAACCCAGAAAAGCAAACATCCTGACCCCCACCTTCCTGACCTTTAAAAACCCCATTCATCATTAACCATGTGTGGATTTCTCCCCAGTTAGAAATGCTACCCCACCTGCACCCAGGTGGAATGAAGCCATTTTAATTGCAATAAATAAATAAATAAATAAATAAATAAATAAATAAAGACTTATTCAGACTTATACAAGCTGAGAGGAAAATGTGCCACCAAAGGAAAAGGATACCCAGTGGAAATATGGATCTATAAAAAGCACAAAACTCACAAGAAATGGTAACTACATGGGTAAATATGTAAGTCTTCCTTATTATTTAATCTCCTTGCAATAGGAGATGTAAATGAACTAGTCTAACATAAATAGCAATAATATCTTTTGGTATTTATTGCGTATGTACAAGTAAAATGTGTGACAATAACCTAAAGGCTGGGAAGAGGAGAAAAGTAATATTCTTACAGTGTATGTGTAGTGTTAGTATGATTTCACATGATCAAAAGCTGTGATAAGATAAAGATGTAACTATAAAATTTAAAGAAACCACTACAAAACAAAACAATTATAGCTAATAAGCTAACAAAGGGACTAAAATGGAATTCCAAAAATTAGTCTAAAAGAAAGTAGCAAAAGAGAGCACTTGACTCTACTAGGAGAACCAAGGTCTGTTCTCAGCTCTGTCTCTGGCTAATGGTAGGAATCCAGTCAGATTTTCTCTCTGCATCCCAGTTTCCTTCTCTGTAAAGTGATGCATCTGAACTAAAGTCTTGTCCAGTCACTAGATAGATGATCTCCAACCCTTGGCCCTCCTCAACCTTACTGCTTTCTCCCTCCCTTAGGGGCCAATGGTTGCCATTATATAGCATGCTGGTGGCTCTGTCAGTATTCTCTCTGGATATGGTACACAGAATTGATACTCTCCCTATTCTAGATGAGCTCTGACTGATTTAGAATTAAATGGAACCATCACTTCTGACATTCTTTAATCTTCATACTTTTTTTTTTTTCAGATGGCACAAGCATAATTGTTCCCACTGTTGTGTAACCATATTGCACTGTTGACTCATATGGAACCTGGACTCAGATTGCTAAGAAATTTGTCTCGCAATTCTTTAACCTCAGGCTCTTTCCACTCTGTGGTGTCTCCTTCCTCTTGATTTCATTAGCTGTAGGAAAAATTAAATGAGTTTAGGATAGTGGCAACAGCAGTCAGGACATACAGCATGTAATGACCTCTAAGTACCCTTTGCATTCCCGATAACTCTGCCCACTTTATGCTAGAGATTTGATTAACACTGTCCCAATCTGCAAAACTTTAAAGTGCTGAGTTAACATCTGCCTATTTTTTCCCCTCTAATGTTTAAAAAGAAATCAATTGATGGCAGCTCATGTTTCTGTCCTTTGCTTCCCTTGCCAGAGGTGAATCCCACTGTTTCCAAGAGACAACAGGCTGTGTGCCTGCTCAGCGGACTCTCCCTCTCAGGATGAGATCACAAAGAAAACCCACATTGTTTTCTCACTGCACTGCTCCCTTTGTAACAATTAAGCCATGTGGTTTGGAAGCTAATATTCCCTTCTGTCCAATCCCAAGGTGTTCTTTTATATTCTTTACCTTCCAAAGTCAATAGGAACCAATCACCAGGAAGGCAGTAAGAGACAGTATATTATAGCTGTTGAGACTTAAATCCACCAATTACTAGCTGTGAAATCTTGGGCAAGTCACTCAACCACACAGACTCTGTTTTCCCTCTGTGATAATGGAGTTAATAGCTGCTACTTTCAAGGCACATTGTAAGCTGTGAGTGAGCTCACACGCTTAAAGCACTTAGGACAGGAACTAGTCATAGTGAACACTGTGTAAATGTTAAATCTCACTTGAGGTTAAAATTAAATACATAAATTCATAGCTTACTCCCAATTGTTTGGAGGCAGATTATCAGCTCTGCATTTTCCCCAGGAGAAACGGTATAATACAGCAGGTTCTGAAGTCAGAGAGATAAGGAAGAATACCTGAATTCAGTTGCATGACCTTGGAAATATTATTTACACTAGGTAAGCCTCAGCCTTCTCATCTACCAAATGGTAGTAATAACACCTCCCTCCCAGAGCCATTGTGAGGACCCAGCAAGTTAAGTGCTCATAGGGACCCTATCAAAAATGCATCTTGAATGTATGGCTTTGGATGTAGAGATTGCAATGTGCATCTTGGAAGAAGATTGTTCCTTGAAGGTGAGAACTTCATCATCCTAAAATTCCACAAAGACTTTAGCTGTTGACTTGACTGTTCTTTTTTTTTTTCTTTGTAATTTCAAAATATGGTCATATTATGGGGGTCATAAATGTTGGTTAAGTGGATTGCTTTTGTAATGCTTGGGTCAGAGCTATAAGTGGGCCCATCACCCAGACAGTGTTTGTTGTATCTGTTAGGTAGGTTTTTACCAATCCTCCTTCCTCCTCTCCTTGCTTGATTTCCACTAAGTCTTATATACCTCTGTGCATATGTGTGCTCCTTGGTTCCAATTTAATAGTAAGGCTATGCAGTAATTATTTTTCCATTCTTTAGATAATTCACTTAGGATGATGCTCTCCAGTTTCACCAAATTGTTATAAGAGACATTAATTCATTCTTTTTAATGGCTGAGTAGTGCTCCATGATATGCATATACTACATTTTGTTAATTCACTCATGAATTGATGGGCACTTGGGTTGATTCCACAACTTTGCAATTGTGAATTGTGCTGCAATAAACATTCGAGTGCAAGTATCTTTTTGATAAAACTACTTCTTTTCTTTTGGGTAAATACCCAGTGGTGGGATTTTGATTGCTGGATGAAATGGTAGGTCTATTTTCAGTTCTTTCAGAAATCTCCACCATAGAGGTTGGATCCCACCAACAGTGTATAAGCATTCCTTTTTCTCTGCATCCTCGCTGGCATCTATTGACTTGTCTTTTCCAACAAGGGGCCATTTCTCTTACTTGGACATTCCAGCTTTCTCTGTAACCTAGGCAGGTAGGCAATGTGTCCTCAGTGCTCTATGCTTCCATTCTTTCCTTTCCACACCATGTAATCTTCTCTCAGGTTGACTCCCTTTGCCAACAGCACATCCATTATTCAAAACTCCCTCTTAATTTTACGTGACATTAAGTAAAACTTTCCCAATGAATGCAAGCTGATCAGTCATCCTTGCTGGTTTGTTAATAGTAAAGGCTTTCCATGAACAAGACCAATGGAAAATTAGCAAGAGACTGGATGTTACGAAGCACTGGGAGAAGATTAAAGGGCAGGAAGCATGGTGTTCCATGGGCAACTCAATCAATCATCAAGGTATATTGTCAAGTGGCCTATGTGATCTATGGGTGCAGAAATCTCTGGTCACCTTCAAGAAAAATAGCACTATGTAAGTACATCATATCTCTGACTGCATCAAATTTTCTCCTCCAGATGACTTGATGGTAATAGGCTGGAGCTCCACTTATGAAGTGGAGCTAGAAGTACCTTCAAGATCACTTCTTCCCCATGACTCATTGTGTTCATGAATAAACTTACAATTGAGGTGACTTGTCCATGAGTACAAAGTAAGGAATGACATTCAGGCGCCAACTTCGGTTCTATTATTCCATCCGCTGTATCACACCACCTCCTATTTCTATTGAATCTTAGGTATTTGAGCAATAATATCTCGATATAACCAAAACTTCTTTCTTGTTTCATGATTTCAGCCCTTTATTGTATGCTTAAAGGACATATATAGAGAGCATCTCCATGTGTAAACCAAGGGCAGCATGCTTCCAGCATCTAATGCAGAAGTAAGTCTGGCCCAAGAAATGTTTTCACTATACCATCCCTGAACCACTCAAAATAAATTTGTACCCTTGTTCATCTAATTTCCCAAGTAAACATCACCAGTCACCTTGAAGTAGGTCATTTCCTGCAGATAAACAGCCCTAGAAAAAGCTATAAGCAGTTTTTATTACCTGATTAGTCTTTAACAATGCCTTATATCCAAATTCTTAATTGCTCAAACAAATGGTTTCCATGGATGATTAAGCATCCGAGGTAATCTGCATCACCTTCTAATGGCAGAAGTCATTATTTGTGACATTCCCACTACACTCCTCCCTCAGTTCGGGGAATGCTGAGTGAGACGTCCAGAGGACAGTGACGGTCAGGAGGAGGTACTCTGAAGGTGGGGGCTGGAAAGCAGGTGTAGCTGTGAAGGACAAGCATGCAAGGGAGAAAGTTTGGTGGAAACACACTTCAGTGTCATCAGTGAGAATTTAGGTTACGTCTCGGTTGTAATTTAAACAAACATCTCTGTTGACAAGCTTTAAGTACCTGGACAGTTAAACAGGACTTAAGGGGCACTCAGCTCTTGAAGAGATAGTCTCACAGTTGTCACGTTATGCCCACCTCACATCCTCATGGTGACTGTTGCCATAGTTACCCCAGGAGCAGCCATTCTACTCTCTGTGACTCTAGCCCCAGGTCACAATTGATTGCTCCAATCAGAATCCCTTTGTACAATTTTTGGGCTTAAGGTAAGAATTTAAAGTCAGTATCATTTCGGTGCTTGAAACACATGCTTTCAAGCTCACTGCATGACTGTGTTGCCTGCCTTGTCTTTAGGAGATGTGGAGACTGCCAACTTGAAGAGAAAAGTGAGAGATAAACTGACTGGAACAGAAGAAAGATGAAGACAGCTCTCCCTGGAGTCCATCTGTAATCCTGACCTGAGATTCCCTGAGCCTCACAAGACTCCCAAATAGCATTCATATAATAGGATCCTAAATAATAGGACTCTCTTCTCTCATTAATACTAGTTAAAAGCTTGTCACTGAAAAAACTATTCTGGCAAATATGCTTTCTTCCTCCCTTTGATAATGCCTTCATGATGGATCATTGAAACCCAACCTATTTCCTTTTAAGTCATAGGTATGTTTCCTTCATGTTTATGTTATAGTTAGAGATGAGGTGCTTGGGATTTTTGGACAGGGAAGTGCTTAGGCTGATTTTATTTCATGCTGCTTTGTATTTATCGAGGACTTTTCCTCCTAAGGTTTAAAGATACTGTTTCACTCAAACTTTTTAAAAGGAAGGGTTGGGGGCGGCGCCTGTGGCTCAGCGAGTAGGGCGCCGGCCCCACATGCCGAGGGTGGCGGGTTCAAACCCAGCCCCGGTCAAACTGCAACAACAAAAAATAGCCGGGCGTTGTGGCGGGCGCCTGTAGTCCCAGCTACTAGGGAGGCTGAGGCAAGAGAATCGCGGAAGCCCAGGAGTTAGAGGTTGCTGTGAGCCGTGTGACGCCACGGCACTCTACCCGAGGGCGGTACAGTGAGACTCTGTCTCTACAAAAAAAAAAAAAAGGAAGGGTTGGGTAATTTTTGCTCTTGGGCATGACTAAGGGCTCAGGCCAGGAATAAATATTTATATATAACCTACAATATCTGATAGAGTCCCTTGCACAAAAAGGAAGGGAAAGTGGGGAGAGGTATATGTGTGTGTATATATATATTTCAAGCATTGGTTCTGACCTCCTTCCTCTCAACATTGATTAAAGAGCTTCCAGATTTACAGCCTGCACCTGACACACACATAGTCTATAAGAGTTGCAGAAGGTACAGCTGCACCTGGACTTGAGTTAGTGCCCAGCACTTGGCACTGAGTTCCCACGTGACCCACGGAACAGTTACTGAGAGTCTCCTATGTGCTGGACCCTGGAATAGGATGTGCCAGCTCCTCCTCCTCAGAGCTTTGTGTTTTCCATCTACTACCTAAAAATACATCATCGGGAAATTCTTAGAGTACCAAATAACACAGATTATGCCATATATTTGCCATACATATGAGATCACTAAACTCTTATTGCTGACTGACTGAGGCATTGATTGCTGATACATATGAAAGAGAGGCAGCTGATAGACATTTTTTGTTCTTCATGTCTCAGAATGAATTAAGGGGAAAAGTGTGCAACCCAACATTGAAGTAGAACCAACTAAAATCATGGTTGGTGCTGTGATAATTTTCAAAGATTTCCAACTAGCCTAAAAGAGTCTATTTTCCTCAGTACTCAGAATGTGACATTTTCCTCAAATTTGGGGGCACTGACACAAGTCTAAATTCTTCTGGTAGATTAGGTTGTATAATGGATTCTTCCAAATTAAACATTAATTGCAATGGTTTTTCTTGTATTTAGGCACAATAGGCTCCCCCCAAACTTACTACTTTAAATCAATAATTATGTTGGAGGCCAATGAGGGAGAATTACTTGAGGCCGAGTGTTCAAGATCAGCTTTAGCAAGAGTGAGACCCTGTCTCTACAAAAAAAAATGCAAACTTCGCCACTGAAATTAAAAAAAAAAATGCAAACTTATCTAGGTGAGGTGGTTGGTGCATGTTTATAGTGCCAGTTACTTGGGAGGCTGAAGTAGGAGGATCTCTTAAGCCCAAGAGTTTGAGGTTGCTGTGTATGATTATGTCACTGCACTCTAGCCTAGGCAACAGAGCCAGACTCAGCCTATTAAAAAAAAAAAATCAAAAGTAAATACCTACCTTTTATGGTTCTGGGGCTAATTCATCCAAAGTATGTGGTCCTCAGTCAGGATTCCCTCAGGTCAGATGGGACTGTAGCTATCTGAAACTTGACCAAGCTGAACAATCAATTCACTTACAGCTAGCAGTTGATGCTAAGACTTGAAGCTCAAGTGGGACTCTGAGCCAGAGGTCTATGCATGGGCTCCATGAGGCAGGGCTTCCTATAGCTAGACTCAAGGCAGCTCAATTTCAAGAGGTAGCAAGAACCAAGACTCAGCAGGGGTCCTCAAACTTTTTAAACAGGGGGCAAGTTCACTGTCCCTCCACCGTTGGAGGGCCGGACTATAGTTTTTTTTTTTTTTTTAGAGACAGAGTCTCACTTTATGGCCCTTGGTAGAGTGCCGTGGCCTCACACAGCTCACAGCAACCTCCAATTCCTGGGCTTAAGGATTCTCTTGCCTCAGCCTCCCGAGTAGCTGGGACCACAGGTGACCGCCACAACGCCTGGCTATTTTTTGGTTGCAATTTGGCCGGGGCCGGGTTTGAACCCGCCACCCTCAGTATATGGGGCCAGCGCCTTACTGACTGAGCCACAGGCACCGCCCAGGACTATAGTTTAAAAAAAAAAAACAAAAACTATGAGCAAATTCTTATGCACACTGCACATATCTTATTTTGAAGTAAAAAAACAAAACGGGAACATACAATCACCTCGCAGCATGTGGCCCACAGGCCCTCCCTGGCCAAGAGGCTCAGACCAAATCTACAAGGCTTCTAGCCTCAGAAATGATCACTTCTGATAAATTTTCTTGGCCCAAGAGTAAGACAGGACCAGCCTGAAAGTGTAAACATCATGAGGCCACAGTGACACTCAGGCCAAGTTTATTGAAAGGAAAGGGTTATAGCTTTCATGTGAAGGTCCTATAACCCAGTTACAACCTAAGAATAAGGAGAAGGGGGAACGGGAGGGGACGGGGGGGGGGGGGGTCGGTGGAGGGAGGGGGATTAATGGGATTACACCTGCGGTGCATCTTACAAGGGTATATGCGAATCTTAGTAAATGTGGAATGTAAAGGTCTTAGCAAAATAACTAAGAAAATGCCAGGAAAGCTACATTAACTAGTGTGATGAAAATATGTCAAACGGTCTATGAACCAAGTGTATGGTGCCCCATGATCATACTAATGTACACAGCTATGATTTAATAAAAAATAAAAAATAAAGGAAGGAAAGGGTGACCTGCCTAGGTAGTGCAAATGTGGTGTCGGCGCCCAGAGGCAGTTAGAGACCCCTTTTATATGGGGCTGTCCAGGGTGAACAAATTCCACAGCTTGCCTGAGAAGCTAGGGTCTTTTGGCACTAGCCAGATCCTTTGTGTCTTTGTCTTAGGAGGAGAGGGGGAGGATGGGGAGGCAGAAGGATTGAGGTTTGTGTGTGGGTGCGTTAGGCCCCAACACAGCTGGGATTCAAGGGGAGAGGGCTTCAGAAGGGAATGCTGAAAGGCTTGGCCGGTAGGAAAGCCATCTTTAGAGACTACTTATCACAGTCTACCATCCGGCTGCCAATTAAATGATTCATAAGCTTCCCACATGCAAAATACACTGGCTCTTCCTAAGACATCCTAGCCGCATCTCTTTACGGCATCAGGCTCAGATTTTAAAGTCCAGGATGATATCATCTAAGCCAGGTCTAGGTCTGGCGGAGGAGTTTCAGGTGTAGTTCCGCCAGTGCCCTCTCTCAGGTGGTGCCCATTCTCTTCTAGTTACAGACTGCTTCATAATAAACCACTCAAAGTGTAGTGGCTTATGAGAAACAGTTTATTTTGTGAGTCAAGAATTCAGAGAAGATACAACTGGGTGGTTTGTTATATGGACTCAGCTGGAGCAGTTCGTGGATCACTTCAAAGATGGCTTCTTCACACACATCTGAGCCTGGGTGTTTCTCTCTCTCTCTCTCTCTCTCCCTCTCCCACCCTCCCCTCCTCCCTGTCCCCTCCTACACCCCTCTTCCCTCTCTCTCTCTTCCTTCTGCCCCATCATAGCAGCTAAATCTCTAATATATCTTCACATAACTGCAGCTTCTCACAGCAGGGTGGTCTTGGAATAGGTGGACTTCTTACTTGCTCACTGGCTTTCCCCAAAGATGCTCTTAAAACTCCCAGAATATCATTTCTGCCATATCATATTGTCAAGCCAAGTCACTAAAGCCCGCCCAGATTCAAAGAGAAGGAAATAAATTCCACTTCTCACCATGCTCATGGGAGAGCGAAGAAATGGATGGTGGCATCTTGGAGACAAGCTCCCGAGTACTCCTTGCTGCCTACCAAGGGCTGGGGAGAAAAGAATTCTTCCATTCTTCTGCCAAGTCTCAGTCTAAAAATATCACTTCCTCAAGGCAGCTTTCCTTGATTCCTCTGGAACACTTAAAAGTAATAAGCTCATATGGTGTCACAATTGCTACTACATTTCACCAAGGTTACTTATTCAACTGTGTTTATTAACTAGTTGCTGCTGTGAGCATCTCCCTTGCCCAACTGCTGCATCCCTGATGCCCAGCACATTACAGCACACTCAGTGCATATTTAGTGAGATAAAATGGATACGGGATGTGTCTACAGCCAACCTTGCTGGATCCATTCTTTAACTTCAAGAGTCAGGGCTGACTTCACCTCCCTCCTTTGTTCCCCACCACCACCACCCCCGACTTTCTCCTAAACACACAAGAGTGACTGTTTTCATGTGAAGAACACCAGATGATTTTTCCTGCCGCAGCCCTTGTGGGCTTGAGGAGAGATTATTATGTGCAAGACGGAGAAGGGGAGGAGCCCAAGCTGCTCCTGAAAGTGAATCTACCGTGGTGCACAGCCAGGAACTTAATAGGGAGCATGATCTTCAATTTGCTGAGTGTAGCTTTACATGGAGCCCTGAGCTGAGCTGTGACATGCCATTTCTCAGAGGATTTCAGCCTCTACTGTTACTCCAGGAAAGGATTGATGACTCTGATAAGGGATTTGAACACAGTCCTCTTATAGAACAAAAGAGCCAGGATTGTCAGGCTAATTGAGATTGCAGGAGTGTGTGTGTGCATGCCATACATAATAATGCATACATATTGTGTGTGTGTATGTGTATATATATATATATATATATATATATATATAGCACAAAAGGGTAGAATGAGGATAAAGCAAAAGCCAAAAGGACAGAGGCAACAAGCAATCTAATCCACTTAATGGGTCAAGGAGCTCAGAGCTGAGCCGCAAATGCATCATTTGATAACGGTAATGAAAACGACAGCAATCTATATCTACAAATAGCATTAAGGCAGATTTGCTTTAGAGGCCAAACTCAGTTGATGTGAAATTTATGAGACCGGCTGTCTCTCTGAGACACTTGTGAAGGAGGTGCATTCGGTTCCTCCTTTTTTCCTTTGGAGTTCACTGCAAATTAGGTTTTGTTTCCAGGTGGGTTTTCCCAATATGTGGGGCTTTGGCTTCTGTTTTTGTTTTTTTAAATGATGATTAGGCTTTTCACCACCCACCTTTACCTTAGTGATGAGGATGACAATTTTATAAGTGGGCATGGTCTATTTAATGGCCCTTTGGGGCATTTCATTTCCCTGTCCAATCTCTGTGGCTGTCCTGGCTTGCAAGGAAGCAGGCACACACACGAACACACACAGTTTAATGTATGGCTTGAGGTGGAATTTGCAGTCAGGCATGTGTCTGAATCATGACTTAGCAGCGAACACACACAGTTTAATGTATGGCTTGAGGTGGAATTTGCAGTCAGGCATGTGTCTGAATCATGACTTAGCAGCTGGTCCTAGAAAATATCTGAACTATGTGTCTTGATTATTTGGATGGTGTGCTTTGTGTCTGCAAATCCCATTACAATATTTTGGGAAAAATGCAGTTGGAAAGGTGTTTCTTTTTCAATCAAAGTTCTCATACATCCTTTCCAGTAATGACAGTACACTGCACTGCAAGCACACAGCATGCACTGAACTTTTTTCTTATCATGCCTCAGTCAATATCAGGTAGCACTCATAAGGGGTGATGAAGTCTGCATTCACCACAGCAAGGTTCCTACAATTATGTGCCAATTGACTTTCCCTTCATTTTGTATCTGCAAAAAAAGGGGACCCTGATACTTTCCAGGGCAGAGCATGTGTGAGTCAGAGGCCTTGGCATCAGCAATGAGCTTGTCCTGCTGCGTTGGGAGGTTTCACTCTAGATTTACTCCCAATTCAAGGCTAAATTACAGCAGACCAAATCAGAAGTTTGGGGAGGGATTTGGGAAAATAAATTCTTAAAAAAGTCACCCTAGAATTTAGATTTTTGCCAATTTTGTGAAAAATTTTGTATTAAGTGATGTCGTTTTATTAACTTTATAAATCTAATGTAGGCATATGCAGCTTTGTGAAGGAAATAGGGAAATATGAATTTGATGTAAGATGCAACTGCACACATAAGCTTTCACCCCTCCATAATGCTTTATAATGTGTTTACAGGTTCCCTTTGCTTAGGTCAGAGTAGGTAACTACTGCAACAAATAGACCAAAAATACAACTATATAAGGATTCAAGGAGAACAGCCATATATTTGGGGCTCACCTAACAACCTGGGGCAATTTAATACAGTTTTTATTTTGTTTCTTAAAATGAGCATATATGTTTTGGCACCCTCTGTACATAGACTTCTATTGCCTTATCTCTGTTTTCATAATATAGTTTTCTAAGCACGTGTCTCCCTGCAGGCACTGGAAATTCTTTAAAGCCATGTATCTTATTCATTTTCCATCTCCATTTCTCAGCACAGTGTTGAACATTTGGGGAGTGTGCAATGAATGCCTGATAGATTATTTTCTAATCCTCAAGAAAGTTAAGGTCCTAGGATCATGAGATGCCAACCTCCTCATTTTTCAGAAGACAATACTCAGGTCCAGAAAAATGAGGTCACTCGTCCAAGGGCACCCAGCTAGTTGAGATTCCATTTCCCAAAAAAATTCATACACTTAATGGTACAGCAGAAACCTAAGTGAGCCAAGCACAGTTGATGACTTGCCTTTGGAGAGAAGAAAGTGGGTAATGGAAAACACTGCACAAATTCCAAAAGTTAATTTTTGCACATGAGGCACATTTTTCATTCCCTGATCTGGTAGATTTGCCAGTGTGTGCTGTGACTAATTCTTATTGGCCCAGCCTAGACTTCCTGTTTTCAGGGCAGCATGACAGATTTCTTGGTATAATATGGCTTTAATGCATTTTGGGCTGATCCTGGAAATCAGAGGCTCTGTCATGTCTCACTGCAACATTAACTCCACCTTTTTTTTTTTTTTGCCTTCCCTCCTTCTATTAATAAGCAGAGGCCACTCAATAGGGCAATCTTAACCACCTGCCCAAAGGTGACAGCCAGTAGTTTAAATAACTCTTCTCATTTAGTCTTTTATTCTTTTCTGGGAAAAGCAGTGATTTTGTTCTCTTATCTCCTGAGTGGATCCAAAGCTGATAAACTCATTTGAAACAGCTTACGTGTTTCTTGGTGAAACAGAATTTTCCAGGGCAGATGTCCCAAGAAGGGGTGTCTCCTATAATGCTATGAACTCACAGTGACACAGGTCAATTAAGATTTCCTCTTGGCCCCACGTGTGTCCACATTTAACTTCATTTATTAGTGCATGGAGTGGTTAGAATCACCCAGGAATTTTTTTCTTCTGCGTTGTCTGCAAGCACAGAAAAGCAAGTCACTTATTCTGAATTCCCAGAATGGGGAGGAAGACACACATCTACAGCTGCACCCAAGGTTTTCCATATGTGGGCGGTTCCATGAGGTACTCTGGGAATGCACAATGGGGCGTGCTCATGGGCATAAAGTCTTTGGAGGGAACAGTTCATGAGTTAACAGCCTCTCCTCAGGGGCACCTGTCCATATTGTTCACCTTCACACAGAGCAAAAGGTCTAATCTAAAATCTACCCCCAGACCAAAGCCATCCTTGGCAGAGAAATAGAAGCCACAGACCTTAATTTTTTGGTAAGCCTTAAGCCCAACCGTGAACCAATTATCAGGGCCAGGGAGACATAGGCTGGCTATTCTATATCATGTACCTATACTCAAATCTGTGAAGAAGGGGAGCCCAAAATGGCAGGGGGGGACCCACAGAGACGTGAGGAAAAGGGAGAGGTTATTCTCCCGAGGGAGGGAGGCTGGCAGACATCTGTCGGTCAATAAATAAACTCTGTGCAGTTTTGAATTTATATTTTAAAATTCATTCTTTAACATGTCACCTAGGATCATTTTGATATTTTATGTGACATTTAGGCATTTTATATAAGGCCTAGTGAATCAATTGGACATAATATATAAAGACACTTTTCCAAAGGCTGTTCGACTGTTTGTAGGATATCCCATAACTGCCCTCACTGGCTGCCTTCTGTGCTTATCCAACATGTCAAATTTCTGCCTCAGGTGTCTTTCCCCATCAATCCTTTTCTTTCTTCATCTCTAGGAGTCACATAAAAAAAATTTTGGAATCAACAAGTATGTGTGTTATTATGAAAGTGTGAGATACAAAAAAAATCAAGAGAAGTAAAATCTACATGGATGGAAACATATGAAGCCCTTCCAGCAACACTGATAAGCCAAGCAAGGTGAACTCTGCCCGGGTGAATCAGAAAGGACGCCACTGGCTGTGTTTCTTGGAAGTGAAATGATGG
The DNA here is from genome assembly GCF_027406575.1 of Nycticebus coucang. Lineage (NCBI taxonomy): Eukaryota > Metazoa > Chordata > Mammalia > Primates > Lorisidae > Nycticebus > Nycticebus coucang. The sequence goes on along the minus strand of NC_069803.1, from coordinate 9,085,822 downwards.
GCCATCCCACAGTCTGTCTCAAAACTTTCATATGACCCATGTATTTCAGAATGGAACAGATGGGGAAATCATATTGCTATTGATCAGTCATACTTATCTATGGGGAAATTTGAAATATAGCAGAACTTTTAGAGAGTCCAAGAGTAACTGATCGCTTTCAAGTGCATTTTCAGAAAGCAAAGCAATTGCAGAATTTTCTAAGACAAAATCTATTCTCAAAAATCTATTAGAGACTTATCTTTATGTAGGATCTGGAAAGCTGAGAATTGCCTCTCACTAAATGCTTCTCTTTATCCTTCGGATGACCGTGGACCCACAGCCATTCCTTCTATGACACAACGTCTCAATGCTGCAAAGGGGAAGCCAGGCTGGTTTTCCTATTCATGACTTGATGTGACTTGGAGTCCCAGACGCCACAAGCAATGCCACAGAGAAGGGAAAGGCAGCTCCCCTTATTTTCATTTTACTCTTGAGTAGGCAGCCAAGAGTTAAGAGAGTCCGTAATGAGGTGTTCTTGCAAGGTCTAATGTATTTCTAGGCTGCTGTCATAATAACAGTAGGGCTTTGGTATTTCTTATAAATGGGTCTTTCCTCTTCAAAAAACATTTCAGTTGCTTTCCATCCAAAGATCCACTTAAGCAAAAGCTTAACCTAAGGGATAATGAAAGAATAAGAATCCTTTTTACCTTGTAATTCTCCTCAGCCAGAAAATACTTAACACTAAAAAGAAGAGATGAGAAGACAGACACTGGTGTTTAGCAATGGGAGGAGACAGGATAACGCTTCAGTAAGGCAAGGTGGAAAAAGGGAAAGGGAACTACTATTCTCTAAATATTTCCTTTATTTAAGCACTCTCCTAGATGTTGACAACCATGACTATGGAAAGATTTCTGTTCCTCAAAGAAATCACAAGCTAGATGGGTTGCAGTGGCTCACACCTGTACTAACATTTCTGGAGGCTGAGGTAAGTGGATTGCTTGAGTTCAGGAGTTCAAGACCAGTCTGAGCAAGAGTGAGACCCCCACCCACTACTAAAAATAGAAAAACTAGCAGGGTGTTGTGGGCACCTGTAGTCCCAGCTACTTTGGAGGCTGAGGCAAGAGGATCACTTGAGCCCAAGAGTTTGTTTGAGGTTGTTGTGAGCTCTGATACCACAGCACTCTACCCAGGGTGACAGAGTGAGGCTGTCTCAAAAGAAAAAAGAAAAAAATGAAAAAGAAAGAAATTACAAGCAAGTAGGGAATAAAACATGTACAGAAAAGTTAACTAGAAAAGTGTCTCGCACACAGAGGACGCCTATTAAATGCTTTCTGGCCCAATGATTTACCTAAAATAAAATTCAAATTCTCACATTGCATTGTACCTGGATCAAATTCTGGCTGTACCACTAGCAAGCTGTGTGGTGTCACACAGGCACTTAACATCCCTGTGTGACTGTGACTGGTGACAGTGGTTATTACTGCTGCTGTTGCCTGGCTTGCCCTACATCTCCTACCTGCTGCCTCTCCCTCTACTCCTTAAAAAATATACATTCCAGTCATATTAAGCCAGGGGCCGCTTCCTGGATATTTCCTATTTCTGAGTCTGTGGTTTTCCTTCTATCTGGTCCATCTAGAGTGGACTTCCCAACCTGATTGTGAACCCTTCAGGGAAAGGCAGTGAGGTTTTCCACCTTTAGAATTCCAGCTGCAAAGATATTTCCTGGAACAGCATAGACACTTAACAAATATTTCTTCAATTCAATTAACTATGTGTAATGTTGAATGGTATGCTACCAAGGTGGGGAAAGAGTGAGGAATTCTTCACACAGAATTAATCATAGACGTTTCCCATAAGAGCAGATGCTTTAACTTGTGAGCTTTTGAGGTAAAATTTATCATGAGATGGAAACTTGATATATACAAGTTTAGTTGGCTTAAAAAAAATAGGAGCTTGTCCTAAATACAAGACATCGCATAGAATGGGTGCTGTCTAAGTGGGAGCTGAATGGAGAGGAAATGTAAACACATGTTTGTTCTCTAAGCAGCAAACTTTTTTTATGCTAAGAAAAAGCACAACTTGGATTGTTTGGCTTCATTTTACTTTGCCCCTACACCAATAATATTATTTTTATAAACTTATGAATAAGGAAGGAAGGAGCCTTAGCCATTTCTCAGACTTTAAGAGACTGATAAGCCAAAAAATAACAAACAACTCTCACTACTATTCCATCCTTCCCTTTGTCCTAGTCTCCTGCCAGCCTGCTATTCCATACACAGTGGTGTGGAACCCTTTCCCCCATTCCTTCTATAGCCTGTGCACCACCCTTCTACTTACCCTCCAAGCTGGCATAGAAACCAACCTTAACAACCTGATGTCCAGGCAGAAGAGAACTTTTACCAGAGTCATGTCTTTGTAAAATGCCTACAAGACAGATCAGCAATGTTCTATTTATCAGTGAATAATAAAATGCTCCTCTGACAGATAGGACAAGACCTAAAACAAGGCAAATCCCTGACCTCCCATTATGTCTGCCTCTGGGGTGACCCAGGGTTAGCCCAGAAGACCTAAAGAAAATGAGCAAGAGGCCCTGGAAGGAGTACTAGGTAGTACAGAAACCCGTGGCAAGAGGCACTGGGCATGTCTGAGGAGAACAGGGACAGAGTGGAAGTTGGGGGGATGAGAGGGACAAAAGAGGGCAGAAGCTGAGAGATCAAGGGCTGGGGTACAGCAGGGCACCAGGCCAGGCTGGGAAGTGAAGGCCATGAGACAATCTTTAGATGAACAAGACAAACACACTCCCTTGCTTTACAGAGAACTGTCAGCAGAGAGGAGAGCTGTCTAGAAGAGAGGACTCACAAACCTGATGAGCCCCATGAAATGAAAGTGCTAGGAGAGGAGAGCCCTACAATGAAGGACTTGAATGTGTCTAAGAGCTTTAGGGATCCCAGCTTCTTTAAAAGAAGAACCTATCTGGCCATAGAGGAGTTGGGACAGGAAATAGAGTATTCCCAGGAGAGAATATGGATCAGTCAAAGGCCCAGGGCCAGAGAGTGGAGTGCATTTCAGGCAAAGAGCTCAGGGGAGTTAAGTGCTGAGTCTATGGATAGGGCAGCTTGGAAGTGAGATAAAGCAAGATGGGCTGGATCTGAGAAGCCCTTGGTAATCATGGTATAGACTTTGTTCCATGTCCTAAGAGCAAGGGGAAGCCACATTAAGCAATGAAGTGACATAACCAGACTGGGTTTTAAGCAGGCCACATCAGCAGACAATTTAGTATAGCTGAGCTGAAATGCAGAGTTTGGAAGGGAAGTGGCAAGAGATAGTGCTAAGGAAGTTGACTGTGGCCTGGCCATGGAGGAAGAGATCTAGAAAGGTTCTTCTCACCTAACTTTGTTTTTAAAGGAAAAAGAAAAAGGATAGGCAATCCAGCTTGTGCTGAGGAAATTATCAGACCTCTCTCTTGCAAAGAGTCCCTTCTTTCCCCCCTAACTTTATTCTCTTGACCAATGAATCTGAAAGTTATTCTTCCATCTTACTCTTAGCATCACACTCACTGCCAGCACTGGGTCACTTGCACTAGCACTTCTCACACTTACTGCAATGGGGGTGACAATCCCCTGTAGACTTTATTTAAATGCAAATTCTTATTCAGCACACCGTCTGGGACAGAGCCTGAGATCCTGCATGTCTAACCTGCTTCCTGGTAGTGCTTGTGATACTGGTCCATGAACCACACTCTGAATAGCAAGGCCTACACAGGTCTAGACCTAGACAGGTGTTGTTGGCTTTCTGAAGATAGACATAACAGCAGAGCTAAAAATACAAAACAGGCAAACAGAAGCAGCCTCCGTTGCTTTGCTTTGCTTTCAGAGAACATGGATGTGGCATGTCTTTCCAAAAAGTGACTTTGGGAACTGTTCAGTGTGTAAGTGAACTGGAAGCAATTCAACCCCGGCAATGCTGCTCCTCCACGAAGCACATGATTGTAGGCTTGGACTGTGACCCTGCCCCACAGTGACATCTGCTGGTGAATTGGTGGATTACATTTTAAGTATAGCGTCAAGGGAGCAAATTTTTCACCCTTACAACTCCTTCGCTTGATGTGTATCCTTTAGTTATATCAGGAACCTTCCTTCTTAAATGACTTGATATACATTAGGTTTGAGCAGCGGTATGCTGATATATGTTTAACAACCAGCTGTCCAGGAAATAAAACACCTGAGAGTGTGTGTGTGTGTGTGTGTGTGTGTGTGTGTGTGTGTGTGTGTGTGTGTGTTTATCTTATACATTTTACTGATATAGAGGATTGTAGCACAGGGCTCACAAATAATAAAATGTGCATCACATTTTGTTGTAAATTCTGTATAGAAATTGCCATTAAATGCCATAGCTTATTGTTACCAAACTTTGTGAATTGCTTGCTCACCTATAATTGCAATTGAATCATGTTTTGACAAAAGCTGACTATGAATAAATGCCTGATTACTATGCAGGTTGTTGAAGAAGCCACACAGGTCCTTGATGATATGAATAGAGTTCTGACATGAATATTGGTTGATATTTTTATTTACATTTGTAAATAAGACAACAGTGAAACTGCTGAGACATGTTAGAACCCGACTCATTTGCCAGTGACGTGAGCATAACTTCTCTGCAGGACAGGGTAACACAGTTGATCCTTGCGCAACATGGGGGTCATGGGCACCTACCCTCAGCACAATTGAACATCTGCTCTGAACTGTCAACTCCTCAAAATCTTGACTACTAATAACCTGTTGTTGACTAGAAGCCTCACCAATAACCCAGACAATTAATGGACATTGCATATATTATATACATTTTATGCTATATTCTTACAACAAAGAAAGCTTGAGAAAAGAAAATGTTATTAAGAAAATCACAAGGGGTAGGTCCAGGTGCAGTGACTCACACCTGTAATCCTAGCATTATGGGAGGCCAAGGTGAGTGGATTGCTTGAGCTCAGGAGTTTGAGACCAGCCTGAGAAAGAGCAAGACACCATCTCTAAAAATAGCCAGGCATTGTGGTGGGAACCTGTAGTCTCAGCTACTCAGGAGGCTGAGACAAGGGGATCACTTGAACCCAAGAGTTTGAGGGTGCTGTGAGTGAAGATGCCATGGCACTCTATCCCAGGGTAACTAAATGAGACTCTGTCTCAAAAAAAAAGAAGAAAGAAAGAAAGAAAGAAAGAAGAAATCATAAGGAAGAGAAAATACAGTAGAACCTCCATAAATTGACCACCCAAGGGACTGAGATAACTGGTCAACACATGGCAGTGGTCAACATAAGTTCAGCTAGGCCTACTGTGCTGATATGTAGAGGTGGTGCACGTCCAGTCTGTGAAAATTAAGCCAACTTAAGGAGGTGGTCAGTGTGAGGAAGTGGTCAGCTATGGAGGGTCTACTGTATATTTACTACTCATTAAGTAGCAGTGGGTCATCAGAAATGTCATCATCCTCATCATCTTCACACCAAGTAGGCTGAGGAGGAGGAAGAGAAGGGGTTGGCCATGCTGTCTTGAGGTTGGAGAGATGGAGCACGTGGAGGGGGTGAGCCAGGAGAGGTGGGCACACTTGCTAGTAACTTTTTTTTTTCTTGCTATTAACTTTTATTGAAAAACACTCCTCATATAAGTGGACCTCCCCAGTTCAAACCCATGTCATTCAAGGGTCAACTGTAGCTCTGAATACCAAAAGATTAGTTCTTCATTTTCTAGCTATTCATAATGTATCAGCAACAGGCATGACAAAATTTTAAGTGTAATCTACAATATCTGCATTTCTCTATCTTTTTTTTAAAGTCTAGATTATCAACAAAACAATAAACCCAGCTCTGATTTGTGGCATTTCTCAACTCCTATATTGTAACTATGCCTACCACGACCTGTTTCAAGCTATCAAGTACAGCCACTGAGGGTGGAATCAGGAAAATGCATAGTAAGTAGCACACCCTTCTATGATATTTCCCCCATACCTATACAGTAGACAAAAATAACTTCACAGTAAAGGTGATAGGAAATTATATTAAGATACTTAGTAAGTGATGAATTTGAGTATTTTAACCCTTATTTTAATATAATTTTTTGATTGCAAATTTATAGGGATTTATTGTAAGTTGAGGACTAGAGTTTAGTCCTAAAAAAAAAAGTCAACAAAATGTGGCAGAAATCATCATGGAATCACAGTGGACAACAGAGGACTATTTCTTATGTGGAGAACAGTATGAGGAAAGTACTGAAAATGGGCTCTCCTACCAAAGAGTAGAGGTTAGCAGGGACATCAAGGGGATAAGATATGGGGGATGAGACAATGACAAGATTGCCAAAAGGGGACAGGCAGGAAGGTAGAACAGACTCCTGGCCTTCAGATAATCTCTTCAGAACTGCCCATGCCTCTCATCAGGCTCCTGTTTGACAAGAGAGTAACCAGAATGTGAGAAAGTGTCAGGAAAGATGTTCCATCCTGGGAGCATGTTCACCAGCACTGAAGTGAGAGAAAAAGGGAGACATTAACCCCTGCACCCCAGTGCTGACCTAGATCTCTTCCAAAGCAAGACAGGATGGTGAAGCCTGTGCCCTTGGTTGGTCTGAGTGACAGGTCTTAATCTATTTACTCCCCATCTAAAGGGAAGAGTGGCTGTGTTTGTTTAATTAGGATTTAGTTGTTTTAAAACCAGAAAATCTATAGGTCAATAGACCAGGAAGGGCGTTTTAGAAATCATATAATCTAGTTCTCACATTTCACAATAACTATGAAAATTAACTGAGATTTCTGTATCCAGAAACATGGAGAAGCATTTTTCAATATTTCTTCTGAAAAGTACAACTTTTTACCCTTTGTATTGTATATAAAATAAATGTAAGGGCCATCTTTCACTGGCTGTCAGTGGCATTCTTGAGCTGAACCTTCAATGTTCTGAGGAGAGTATCCAGGCTTCTGAGTTCCTAGTAGTGATTATAGGTCCCACGGGCAATGCGGCTGCAGAAGGAGGGAACGGTGGTGGACCTGCTGTACTGGAGCTTCCAAGTTTAATGGAGAAGCTGCCATTCTTCACTCAATGGTTTCTGACAAACTGAAAGAAAGGAGCTGCAGTTAAGACTTCACAAGAGTCACTGATACACCAGGATTGGACAAGAACCAGTTGAATACAAGACTGAGCCACCTAACCCCACCACACCAAGCCGGTTTTCCCAGCCTCAGACTGTAATTCTGTACAGGTCCTTTCCAAAGCTAAAGGGGGAAAAGCTGCAGTCATCAGTCCCAGATCCTTAACAAAGGGCTGGTTAACCACAACCCCAGGAAACCCCAATCCAATCTCACCTTACCAGACCACCTAGCCAACAGTGAGAAACAAACATGAGGTGGAATAAGTGGAAAAACTCTGGCAACATGAACAATCAGAGTAGATCGACTTCCCCAAGAAACGACAAAGCAGACACAGCACAAGATCCTATTCACAAACAAATGGCTGAGATGTCAGAAATCGATATGTCAGAATTTGGATAGCAAATAGGATCAACAAAATGGAGGAAATGATGAAATTAGAATTTAAAGCAGAAATTCAAAAGATGTCTCAAGAATTTAACAAATTTAAAGACAAAATGATCAAAAATTTTGACACATTAAAGCAAGAATTTGCAACCCTCAAAGATCTAAAAAATACAGTAGAATACCTCAGTAACAGAATGGAACAGGCAGAAGAGAGGATCTCCAATATTGAAGACAAAGCTTTTGAATGCTCCCAAACACTGAAAGAGGAAAAAAAGTGGAGAACAAAAACAGATCATTCTCTCAGAGAGCTCTGGGATAATTTGAAGAGGTCTAATATTTGCCTTATAAGAATACCTGAAAGAGACGAGGTTGCTGTGAAGGATACAGATGATTTGCTTCATGAAATCATTAAAGAAAATTTTCCAGACATGCCAGAGATTCTGAAATTCAGATAGCAGATAGTTTCAGAACACCATCATGACTCAACCCAAATAAAAATTCTCATAGACACATTATAATTAATTACGCTAAAGTTAATATGAAGGAGAAAATTCTGAAAGCTGTAAGATGTAAGAAAACCATTACAGCAGAGAATGATGGCAGACAGGATGGACGTGTAGCCCACCTCTCCCAAGCCATCAAGTGAGAGGAAAAGGGGGTATGGACCTTCCCTGTGTGTGGATTATTGGAGTGGACAGACAGCTGGAGATGCTCAGTGAACTGGCGGATTGCTATATATGAGGGGTAATTTAAAACCACAGACTCTGTAGAGATTCTTCCCTGCTCAGCCGTGCTGGCCCGCAGACCTCTCCCCTACGGAGGTCAGCAGCTTGGAAATGCTGACAAAAAACAATTGACAAATATTTATTCCTGAACTGAGGGAGGCATCCGAAAGGAGAGCCACTCAAAACCATGGGGAGCTGGGCAACCTGTTGGACAATTGAAGGGAAGGGATCCTGCCCAGGAAACAGACATTTTGAACTACCCAAAAGGGCGGGCACCTTTCCCCCAGGTGTTGGAGGGGGCTGACGGTTCAGGCTGCACAGCGAACTGGCAGGTGCCGATCCAAAAGGGAAATTCTGAATTATAAAACTCAGAATAAGGTCCCCGAACGCTCCAACCACAGGAAATGGCTACAGCTGCTGAAGGTGGTTACCATGGTAACAATATAAACTGTAAATTAGGTATGAGCCTCAGAACTACTCACAGCACCACCTGGTGTCCAGAAAGTATATTGCAGTATGAATATATTCCTATGAAAGTTGATCCCTACAGCAGACATATAGATGTATATAGGTACATTTCTACACACAAGAATATTTTTGTAGTTGGTGCCTTCTTTTTGTTTTGTTTTGTTTTGGTTTGGTTTTGCTTTTGGTTGTTTTTTTTTTTTTTTGTTCTGTTTTTTCCTCACCATTTTCTTGGAGGAGCTTTTGATAATTTTTTATTATTACTTTTTATATAGATATATTTTTTGTTTCTATGTTTTCTAATTTTAATTTCTTCTTTCTTCTCTTTTAACATTTCTACTAACACCACTTTTTTCTCTCTTTTTTTCTTTCTTTCAATTATTTTACAATTATCACTATTTTTATTGCAGTTGTTTTTATATTGCTATTGTCATGGGTGTTGCCTGTTTGTCTATGTGTTTCCATCTGTTTCTGTATCTATGGGCCCGTGTGTCTGGTAACCTTTGTATCTGTTTATTTGTTCATTTGGTCTCAATGAGCTTGGTGTTATGACCTGGAACTCCCAGCACTCCCCTCCACTCTCACTCCGTGATCTGGAGACCTGAGTGCAGATTCTTGAGAGGTGTAGATAGGACCTGGACTGCAGCTAGCCAGTGCTGATTCTGTAGGACAGGAGTGAGAAGACGATGGTTCGCTAAGAGGGAATCACACTGGAGCAGTGGTGCCCCGAGGTGCAGAACAACAGCTGTCTTCAGCGATAACAAGGCCCACCCACAGATATCCCATAGCCTCTCTTCCTGTCTCCCTGGGCAACCAGATGAGGCCGAGCATCTTCTCAGATGGCAACCACCACAGAACAGACCTGAGACTGAAACACAGGCCCCATGAGTAAAGGGTTTGCATGAAGCAGTACTGACATGGGTGGAACACGGGGACTAGAAAACACACCCATAGAGCTGGGGAAACTCCCAGGGTGGGGCTGATCCAGAGAACTGCTTTACTGAGTGTAAGATGCACCTGGCCCTCACGGGATCACCAGCCTATAGAAAAAGGAGGCCAAGAGGGTACAGCTGACAACTAATCATGCTGCGAATACAAACCTGCAGGAGTAAAGACAGGACACAGGTTCTGGGAACTCAAATAAGCCTCTCCTCTGCAGAGGAATCTAGCAGGGTCAGAAACAAACTCCCACAGGGTTGTTTCATTCACCCAGTAACATAAACTAAGGGGGACTGGAACTAAGTGGGACTGGAACAGAGTGAACAACTCCAGCATCCATCAAGTGCCCGAGGTTGACAGGCCACGTCACTCCCTGCTGGATAAAGACAGAGAACACCGGCCTAGAAGATCAGACACAGACTACCCTGTGACTTAGGCAGGTGCAAACCTCTGGAGTATCTGCTTACTGCAGACAACTGACTGGGTCAAAGCCCTGTGGGGCTAGCAGTGACTGGGTGTGACAGACCTGCAAGGTGGGGAAGGAGGCATCAACCTTCCCAGACTGAACTATTTACTGGGTGGCTCCTCCTGATTCCATGCAGCACTGGAGCAAGCCCTATAAGAGCAGTCACCAGACCCCTGTGACCCAGTTCCCAGGGACCTCTTGAAGTCTACCACCCAAGACAGCTGCTGACTGAGACAATTGATTTGGACATTTTTAACTGAGTCACTCACCTGGGAACTATCCAGGTGGTGCCCTGGGTATGTGGTTGTAGGAAGGTTTGATTTTCCTTTTCCATTTGTTGCCTGTGGTGGGTGGGGTGACTTAATTGCTGGTATTCCTCCACAGCTGAGACTTCAACCCAGAATAACTGTTTCACTATGGTTAAATAGAAACCAGCTGAAAACAAGGAAGAACAACTTACCCCCTCTACACCAAACAGGGCCACAGTTTCTCAGGCCACAGCACTGTACGGGTCCTCGAAAAAGCACCAGGGGAGAAATCAAAGGGAGTAAAACAATCATGTGGTGGAATCAGCGGAAAAACTCTGGTAACATGAATAACCAGAATAGATCAACCCCCCCAAGGAAAGATATGGCAGGTATAATTGAAGATCCCATTCACAAACAACTGGCTGAGATGTCAGAAATCGAATTCAGAATTTGGATGGCAAACAAGATTAACAAAATGGAACTAGGAATTCGAGGAGAAATTCAAAAGCTGTCTCAAGAATTTAACGAATTTAAAGACAAAACCACCCAGGACTTAGACACACTGAAACAAGAATTTGCAGCCCTCAAAGATATGAAAAATACAGTAGAATCCCTTAGCAACAGAATGGACCAAGCAGAAGAAAGGATTTCTGACATTGAAGATAAAGCCTTTGAACACTCCCAAACTCTCAGAGGAAGAGAAATGGAGAGCAAAAACGGATCATTCTCTCACAGAGCTCTGGCATAACTCAAAGAAGGCAAATATCCGACTCATAGGAATTCCTGAAACAGATGAAGTGACCTCACAGGGCACAGAGGCCCTTCTGCATAAAATTATGAAAGACAATTTTCCAGACATGTCTAGGGAACCTGAAATTCAGATAGCAGATAGCTTCAGAACCCCAGCATGAATCAACCCAAATAATACATCCCCCAGGCATATCATAATTAACTTCACTAAAGTTCATATGAAGGAGAAAATTCTCAAAGCGGCCAGGCGAAAGACAACTATTACCTTCAAAGGGAAGAACATTAGAATGACTGCAGATCTCTCTGCTTAAACTTTTCAAGCAAGAAGAGGGTGGTCATCGATGTTTAATCTCCTAAAGCAAAATAACTTTCAACCCCGGATCTTGTATCCAGTTAAACTGAGTTTCATTTATGATGGAGAAATTAAATACTTTAATGACATTCATATGCTGAAGAAATTTGCCATAACCAAACCAGCTCTTCAGGATATTCTCAGACCTATCCTCCATAATGACCAACCCAATCTTCTACTACAAAAGTAAACTCACTCAGAAACTTCTGATCAAACTCCAACTTCCACAATGGTGAAAGGATTAAAAATGTCCAATGGACTTTCAAAAAACTTGATACACAAAACACTGTCGGGTTTATCATTACTCTCAATTAATCTGAATGGCTTGAATTGCCCTCTAAAGAGACACAGGTTGGCTGACTGAGTACAAAAACTCAGGCCAGACATCTGTTGCATTCAAGAATCTCACCTTACCTTAAAAGATAAACATAGACTCAGGGTTAAGGGATGGTCATCTATAATTTAGGTAAATGGAAATCAGAAAAAAAGCAGGTGTTGCAATTTTATTCGCAGATACAATAGGCTTTAAACTAATCAAAGTGAAAAAAGACAATAATGGTCAGTTCTTATTTGTTAAGGGCAACACTCAACATGACGAAATTTCAATTATCAAATTCTATGCACCCAACCAGAATGCACCTCTATTTATAAGAGAAACTCTAACTGACATGAGCAACATGATTTCCCCCAGCACCATAATTGCTGGAGACTTTAATACTCCACTGGCAGTGTTGGATAGATACTCAAAAAGAAGCTAAGCAAAGAAATTTTAGAATTAAACTTAACCATTCAACATTTGCATCTAATAGACATCTATAGAACATTTCATCCTAACAAAACCGAATACACATTCTTTTCATCAGCCCAAGGATCATCCTCCAAAATTGATCACATCTTAGGTCACAAGTCTAACCTCAGCAAATTTAAGGGAATAGAAATCATTCCTTATATTTTCTCGGACCACCACAGAATAAAACTTGAACTCAGTAACAACAGGAATCTCCACACGCATACAACAACATGGAAACTAAATAACCTCATGCTGAATGATAGCTGGGTCATAGATGAGATTAAAAAGGAAATTACCAAATTTTTTCAACAAAACAATAATGAAGAAACAAAGTATTAGAACCTCTGGGATACAGGAAAGGAAAATTTATAGCGTTGCAAGCCTTCCTCAAGAGAACAGAAAGAGAGAAAGCCAATAACTTAATTGGTCATCTCAACCAACTGGAAAAGGAAGAACTTTCCGACCCTAAACCCAACAGAAGAAAAGAAATAACTAAAATTACGGTAGAACTTAATGAAATTGAAAATAAAAGAATCATACACAGATCAACCAAAGAGTTGGTTTTTTGAAAAGGTAAATAAAACAGATAAACCATTGGCAAACCTAACCAGAAGTAGAAGAGTAAATCTCTAATTTCAACAATCAGAAATGATAAAGGCCAAATAACAACAGACTCCTCAGAAATTCAGCAAATCCTTAATGAATACTGCATAAAACTCTACTCTCAGAAGTATGAAAATCTGAAGGAAATAGAACGATACTTGGAAACATGTCACCCTCTCAGACTTAGTCAGAAATAAGTGGAAATGTTGAACAAGCCCATAACAAGCTCTGAAATAGAATCAACTGTAAGAAATCTCCCCCAAAATAAAGGCCTGGGACCAGATGGCTTCACATCAGAATTCTACCAAACCTTTCAAGAGGACTAGTACCTATATTACTTAATCTTTTCCAAAACATAGAAAAAGAAGGAATACTCCCCAACTCATTCTATGAAGAAAATATCACCCTGATACCCAAACCAGGAAAAGACACAAGAAAAGAAAATTATAGACCAATATCTCCAATGAATACAGATGCAAAAATATTCAATAAGATCCTAGCAAACAGAATCCAACAGCACATCAAACAAATTATACACCACGACCAGGTGGGTTTCATCCCAGGGTCCCAAGGATGGTTCAATATACGTAAATCGATAAATATAATACATCACATAAACAAATTAAAAAAAAAAACATATGATTCTCTCAATTGATGCAGAAAAAGATTTTGACAATATCCAGCATTCTTTCTTGATCAGAACACTTAACAAAATAGGTATAGAAGGAACATTTCTTAAACTGATAGAGGCCATCTACAGCAAACCAACAGGCAATATCATAGTGAATGGAGTAAAATTGAAATCATTTCCACTCAGATCAGGAATCAGGCAAGGATGACCACTGTCTCCATTGCTCTTTAACATTGTAATAGAAGTCTTAGCCACTGCAATCAGGTGAGAGAAGACAATCAAGGGGATCCAAATAGGACTAGAGGAGATCAAATTGTCACTCTTTGCAGACTATATGATTAAATATCTGGAAACTCCCCAGGAATCAACTACAAAACTCCTAGAAGTCATCAAGGAATATAGTAACATCTCAGGATACAAAATTAACATTCATCAATCTGTAGCCTTTATATACACCAACAACAGTCAAGAGGGGAACAAAAATCAAATATTCTATTCCCTATACAATAGTGCCAAAGAAGATGAAATATCTGGGAATGTATCTAACTAAGGACGTGAAAAATCTCTATAAAGAGAACTATGAAATTCTGAGAAAAGAAATAGCTGAAGATGTTAACAAATGGAAAAATATACCATGCTCATGGCTTGGAAGAATCAACATTGTTAAAATGTCTGTACTACCTAACGCAATGTACAGATTTAACGTGATCCCTATTAAAGCACTTCTCTCATATTTTAAAGACCTGAAAAAATTAGTACTTCCTTTTATATAGAAACAGAAAAAAAAACTCGAATAGCCAAGACATTACTCAGAAATAAAAACAAATTGGGAAGAATCACGCTACCAGACTTCAGACTATATTATAAATCGATAGTGATCAAAAGATCATGGTACTGGCACAAAAATAGAAAGGTACATGTATGGAACAGAATTGAAGACCAAGAGGTGAACCCAGACACTTATCGTCATTTGATTTTTGATAAGCCTATTAAAAATATAAATTGGGAGAAAGATTCCCTATTCAATAAATGGTGCTGGATGAATTGGCTGGCAACTTGTAGAAGACTGAAACTGGACCCACACCTTTCTCCTCTAACAAAAAATTGACTTTCACTGATTAAAGGACTTAAACTTAAGACATGAAACTATAAATATTCTTAGAGAGAGTGCAGGGAAATGCTTGAGAAAATTGGCCTGGGGGAATACTGCATGAGGAAGAAACCCCGGGCAATTGAAGCAACATCAAAAATACACTACTGGGATCCGATCAAATTAAAAAGCTTCTACACTGCCAAGAACACACTAAGTAAATCAAATAGACAGCCCTCAGAATGGGAGAGGATTTTTGCAAGTTATACTACCGACAAAGGTCTAATAACGAGAATCCACAGAAAACTCAAACTTATAACTAAGCAAAAAACAAGTAATCCCATTTCATTGTGGGCAAGAGACATGAATGGAAGCTTCTCTGAAGAAGACAGGCGTATGGCCTACAGACACATGAAAAAATGCTCATCATCTTTAATCATCAGAGAAATTCAAACCAAAACTACTCTGACATACCATCTAACTCCAGTAAGAGTAGCCCACATCACAAAATCCCAAAACAACAGATGTTGGCATGGTTGTGGAGAAAAGAGAACACTTCTGCACTGCTGGTGGGAATGCAAGCTAGTACGTTCCTTTTGGAAGGAAGTTTGGAGAACACTCAGGGATCTAAATGTAGACCTGCCATTTGATCCTGCAATTCCTCTTCTAGGTGTATAACCGAAGTACCAAAAATCATTTGGCAATAAAGATATTTGCGCCAGATTGTTCATTACAGCTTAGTTCATAATTGCTAAGTCATGGAAAAAGCCCAAGTGCCCATCGACCCATGAATGGATTAATAAATTGTGGTATATGTATACCATGGAATATTATGTAGCAGTAAAAAAAATGGAGACTTTACCTCCTTTATGTTTACATGGATGGAGCTGGAAAATATTCTTCTTAGTAAAGTATCTCAGGAATGGAAAAAAGTATCCAATGTACTCAGTACTACTGTGAAACCAATTTATAATAACTCACACTTGCATATGGAAAATGAAACACACACCCCAAGTCTCCCTGGGCAACCAGAGGAGGCTGGCAACCACCACGAACAGATCTGGGATGGAAACACAGGCTGCCTGAGACTTTGACCCAGAGTAACTGTATCACGAGGGTCGAAAAGTAATCAGCTGAAAACAAGACAGAACGACTTAGCCCCACCACATCAAACAGGGCCCCAGTTTCTCAGTCCAAAGCACTGTACAGGTCCTTGACAAACCTCCAGGGGAAAAATCAAAGGGTGTAAAACAATCATAGAGCAGAATCAGTGGAAAAACTCTGGTAACATGAATAATCAGAATAGAGCAACCCCCCCCCCCCGCCAAGGAAAGATACGGCAGATGTAACTGAAAATCCCATTCATAAACAACAGGACGAGATGCCAGAAATTGAATTCAGAATTTGGATTGCAAACAAGACTAATAAAGTGGAGGAAAATTTGGAATTAGAAATTCAAGCAGCAATTCAAAAGTCGGAATTAGGAATTCGAGGAGAAATTCAAAAGTTGTCTCAAGAATTTAACGAATTTAAAGACAAAACCACCAAAGATTTAGACACACTGAAGCGAGAATTTGCAGCCTTCAAATATCTGAAAAATACAGTAGAATCCCTCAGTAACAGAGTGGAGCAAGCAGAAGAAAGGATTTCTGACATTGAAGACAAAGCCTTTGAATGCTCCAAACCTCTCAAACAGGAAGAGAAATGGAGAGCAAAAACGGATCATTCTCTCAGAGAAATCTGTGATAATTTGAAGAAGGCTAATATCCGCCTCATTGGAATCCCTGAATCCAACGAATTGGCCTTGCTAGGCACAGAGGCCCTTCTCCATAAAATTATGAAAGAGAATTTTCCACACATGCCTAGAGATTCTGAAATTCAGATAGAAGACAGTTTCAGAACCCCAGAACAACTCAATCCCAATAAGACATCCCCAGGGATATCATAATTAACTTAACTAAAGTTGATATGAAGGAGAAAATTATCAAAGCAGCCAGATGTAAGAAAGCCATTACCTACAAACGGAAGAATATTAGAATGACTGCAGATCTCTCTGCTGAAACTTCTCAAGCCAGAAGAGGGTGGTCATTGACTTTTAATCTCCTAAAGCAAAATAACTTTCAACCCCAGATCCTGTATCCAGCTAAACTGAGTTTCATTTATGATGGAGAAATTAAATACTTTAATGACATTAACATGTTGAAGAAATTTGCCATAACCAAACCAGCTCTTCAGGATATTCTCAGACCTATCTTCCATAAGGACCAACCCAATCCTCTACCACAAAAGTAAACTCACTCAGAAACTTTTGATCAAACTCCAACTTCCACTGGCGAAAAAATTAAAAATGTCCACTGTACTTTCAAAAAACATGATACCCAACATTTTACCAGACTTATCAATATTCTCCATTAATGTGAACGGCTTAAACTGTCCTCTAAAGAGGCATAGGTTAGCTGACTGGATTCAAAAATTCAGGCCGGATATTTGCTGAATACAAGAGTCACATCTAACTTTAAAAGACAAATATAGACTCAGGGTGAAAGGATGGTCATCCATATTTCAGGCAAATGGTAATCAGAAAAAAGCAGGTGTTGCGATTTTATTTGCAGATACAATAGGTTTTAAACCAAAAAAAGTAAGGAAGGATAAGAATGGTCACTTCATATTTGTTACAGGTAATACTCAATATGACAAGATTTCAATTATTAATATCTATGTACCCAACCAGAATGTACCTCAATTTATAAGAGAAACTCTAACAGATATGAGCAACTTGATTTCCTCCAGCACCATAATAGTCGGAGATTTCAACACTCCTTTGACACTGTTGGATCTATCCTCCAGTAAGAAGCTGAGCAAAGAAATTTTAGATTTAAACCTAACCATCCACATTTGGATTTAGCAGACATCTACAGAACATTTCATCCAACCAAAACTGAATACACATACTTCTCATCAGCCCACAGAACTGACTCCAAAATCGATCACATCTTAGGTCACAAGTCTAACCTCAGTAAATTTAAAGGAATAGAAATTATTCCTTGCATCTTCTCGGACCACCATGGAATAAAAGTTGAACTCAGTAACAACAGGAATCTGCATACTCATACAGAAACACGAAACTTAAATAGCCTTATGCTGAATGATAGCTGGCTCAGAGATGAGATTAAGAAGGAAATTACCAAATTTTTGGAACAAAATGACAATGAAGGCACGAATTATCAGAACCTCTGGGATACTGCAAAGGCAGTTCTAAGAGGGAAATTTAGAAGGCAAGCCTTCCTCAAGAGAACGAAAAGAGAGGAAGTTAACAACTTAATGGGACACCTCAAGCAATTGGAAAAGGAAGAACATTCCAACTCCAAACAAAGTAGAAGGAAAGAAATGACCAAAATTAGAGCAAAATTAAATGAAATAGAAAATAAAAGAATTATACAACAGATCAATAAATCAATAAGTTGGTTTCTTGAAAAGGTCAATAAAATAGATAGACCTTTGACCAACCTAATCAGGAAAAAAAGAGTAAAATCTCTAATCTCATCAATCACAAACAACAAAGACGAAATAACAACAGACTTCTCAGAAATTCAAAAAATCCTTAATGAATATTATAAGAAACTTTATTCTCAGAAATATGAAAATCTGAAGGAACTTGACCAATACTTGGAAGCACTTCGCCTTCCAAGAGTTAGCCAGAATCAAGTGGAAATGTTGAACAGGCCCATATCAAGTTCTGAAATAGCATCAACCATACAAAACCTCCCTAAAAAGAAAAGCCTGGGACCAGATGGTTTCACATCAGAATTTTACCAAATCTTTAAAGAGGAATTATTACCTATATTACTCAACCTGTTCCAAAAGGTAGAAAAAGAAGGAAGACTACCCACCACGTTCTATGAAGCAAACATCACCCTGATCCCCAAACCAGGAAAAGACCCAACAAAGAAAAGAAAATTACAGACCAATATCACTAATGAATATTGATGCAAAAATATGTAACAAGATCCTAACAAACAGAATCAAGCAACACATCAAACAAATTATACATCATGACCAAGTCGGTTTTATCCCAGGGTCTCAAGGCTTGTTCAATATCTGTAAATTTATAAGTATAATTCAGCACATAAACAAATTAAAAAACAAAGATCATATGATTCTCTCAATTGATGCAGAGAAAGCTTTTGATAATATACAGCAGCCCTTCATGATCAGAACATTTAAGAAAATTGGTATAGAAGGGACATTTCTTAAACTGATAGAGGCCATCTACAGTAAACCCACAGCCAATATCATATTGAATGGAGTTAAATAGAAATCATTTCCACTCAGATCAGGAACCAGACAAGGCTGCCCATTGTCTCCATTGCTCTTTAACATTGTAATGGAAGTTTTAGCCACCACAATTAGGGAAGAAAAGGTGATCAAGGGTATCCATATATGGTCACAAGAGATCAAGCTTTCATTCTTCACAGATGATATGATTGTATATCTGGGAAACACCAGGGATTCTACTACAAAACTCTTAGAAGTGATCAAGGAATACAGCAGCGTTTCAGGTTACAAAATCAACATTTATAAATTGGTAGCCTGTATATATACCAACAATAGCCAAGTTGAAAAAACAGTTAAGGACTCCATTCCATTCACAGTAGTGCCAAAGAAGATGAAATATTTGGGAGTTTATCTAACAAAGGATGTGAAAGAACTCTATAAAGAGAACTATGAAACTCTAAGAAAAGAGATAGCTGCTAGGAGAGCAAGATGGCGGCCGAGTAACAGTTTCCTTGCATCTGGGCACCGTGAATCCAGAGAGATAGGTCTCCAGGCATCTCTGATTGGTGGGTTCTGCCTATCATCACCCCTGCGAGGATACAGAAAATCAGCGAGAGACTTCTGGACCCCAAGAGCAGGACTAAAACAGTGGAAAACCGGCAAGTGGTCGTGTGTGTTCAATCGGTCTAAACCCGCCCGCAACTTCACAAGAACTTAAAGAGCAAGAGGAAGTGAAAGGAAAATTAGGGTAAGGAAACAGATAAAAGAAGTCACTCATGAGGAAGAATCAGCAGAAAACTCCAGGCAACATGAAAAACAGGAAATCATTAACTTCCTTGAGCATAACAACAATGAAGACACAAGCTACCAAAACCTGTGGGATACTGCAAAAGCAGTTTTCAGAGGAAAATTCATTGCTTTAGATGCCTACATTCAAAAAACAGAAAGAGAGAGCATCAACAAACTCACAAGCAATCTCATGGAATTGGAAAAAGGAGAACAATCGAAGCCTAAACGCAGTAGAAGAAAAGAAATATCCAAAATCAAATCAGAGATCAATGAAATTGAAAAAGAAAAAAAATCATTCAGAAAATTAATTAAACAAGGAGTTGGTTTTTTGAAAAAAAAAATTAATAAAATAGATAAATCATTGGCCAGACTAACGAGCAATAGAAAAGTAAAATCTCTAGTAACCTCAATCAGAAATGATAAAGGGGAAATAACAACTGATCCCACAGAGATACAAGAGATCATCTCTGAATACTACCAGAAACTCTATGCCCAGAAATTTGACAATATGAAGGAAATGGATCAATATTTGGAATCACACCCTCTCCCTAGACTTAGCAAGGAAGAAATAGAGCACCTGAACAGACCAATTTCAAGCACTGAGATCAAAGAAACAATAAAAAAGCTTCCAACCAAAAAATGCCCTGGTTCAGATGGACTCACACCAGAATTCTATCAAACCTTCAAGGAAGAGCTGATTCCTGTACTGCAGAAATTATTCCAAAAAATTGAGGAAGAAGGAATCTTCCCCAACACATTCTATGAAGCAAACATCACCCTGATACCAAAACCAAGAAAAGACCCAAACAAAAAGGAGAATTTCAGACCAATCTCACTCATGAATATAGATGCAAAAATACTCAACAAAATCCTAGCCAATAGATTACAGCTTATCTTCAAAAAAGTCCTTCATCATGATCAAGTAGGCTTCATCCCAGGGATGCAAGGCTGGTTTAACATATGCAAGTCCATAAACATTATCCACCATGTTAACAGAGGCAAAAATAAAGATCATATAATCCTCTCAATATATGAAGAAAAAGCATTTGATAAAATCCAGCATCCTTTTCTAATTAGAACACTGAAGAGCATAGGCATAAGTGGCACATTTCTAAAACTGACTGAAGGTATCTATGACAAACCCACAGCTAATATTTTACTAATGGAGTAAAACTGAAAGCTTTTCCCCTTAGAACTGGAACCAGACAAGGTTGTCCTCTGTCACCTTTACTATTCAAAATAGTGCTGGAAGTTCTAGCCAATACAATCACGCAAGTCAAGGAAATAAAGGGAATCCAAATGGGAGCAGAGGAGGTCAAACTCTCCCTCTTTGCTGACGACATGATCTTATACTTAGAGAACCCCAAAGACTCAACCACAAGACTCCTAGAAGTCATCCAAAAATACAGTAATGTTTCAGGATATAAAATCAATGTCCACAAGTCAGTAGCCTTTTTATACAGCAATAACAGTTAAGATGAGAAGCTAATTAATGACACAACTCCCTTCACCATAGTTTCAAAGAAAATGAAATCCCTAAGAATATACCTAACGAAGGAGGTGAAGGACCTCTATAAAGAAAATTATGAAATCCTCAGAAAGGAAATAGCAGAGGATATTATCAAATGGAAGAACATACCATGCTCATGGATGGGAAGAATCAACATTGTTAAAATGTCTATACTTCCCAAAGCAATTTACCTATTCAATGCCATTCCTATCAAAATACAAACATCGTACTTTCAAGATTTGAAGAAAATGATTCTGCATTTTGTGTGGAACCGGAAAAACCCCATATAGCTAAGGCAGTTCTTAGTAAGAAAAATGAATCTGGGGGCATCAGCATACCAGATTTTAGTCTGTACTACAAAGCCATAGTGGTCAAGACAGCTAGATACTGGCACAAAAACAGAGACATAGACACTTGGAATCGAATTGAAAACCAAGAAATGAAACTAACATCTTACAACCACCTAATCTTTGATAAACCAAACAAGAACATACCTTGGGGGAAAGACTCCCTATTCAATAAATGGTGTTGGGAGAACTGGATGTCTACATGTAAAAGACTGAAACTGGACCCACACCTTTCCCCACTCACAAAAATTGATTCAAGATGGATAAAGGACTTAAATTTAAGGCATGAAACAATAAAAATCCTCTAAGAAAGCATAGGAAAAACACTGGAAGATATTGGCCTGGGGAAAGACTTCATGAAGAAGACTGCCATGGCAATTGCAACAACAACAAAAATAAACAAATGGGACTTCATTAAACTGAAAAGCTTCTGTACAGCTAAGGAGACAATAACCAAAGCAAAGAGACAACCTACACAATGGGAAAGGATATCTGCATATTTTCAATCAGACAAAAGCTTGACAACTAGGATCTATACAGAACTCAAATTAATCCACATGAAAAAAGCCAACAATCCCGTAAATCAATGGGTAAGAGACATGAATAGAACCTTCTCTAAAAATGACAGACGAATGGCTAACAAACACATGAAGAAATGTTCATCATCTCTATATATTAGAGAAATGCAAATCAAAACAACCCTGAGATATCATCTTACCCCAAAGAGAATGGCCCACATCACAAAATCTCAAAACTGCAGATGCTGGCGTGGATGTGGAGAGAAGGGAACACTTTTACACTGCTGGTGGGACTGCAAACTAGTACAACCTTTCTGGAAGGTAGTATGGAGAACCCTCAAGGAACTCAAGCTACACCTCCCATTTGGTCCTGCAATCCCATTACTGGGCATCTACCCAGGAGGAAAGAAATCCTTTTATCATAAGGACAATTGTACTAGACTGTTTATTGCAGCTCAATTTACAATCGCCAAAATGTGGAAACAGCCTAAATGTCCTAAATCCTGCAATCCAAGCCAGGAATGGATTAACAAACTGTGGTATATGTATACCATGGGATACTATTCAGCTATTAAAAAAATGGAGACTTTACATCCTTTGTATTAACCTGGATGGAAGTGGAAGACATTATTCTTAGTAAAGCATCAGAAGAATGGAGAAGCATGAATCCTATGTATTCAATTTTGATATGAGGACAATTAATGACAATTAAGGTTATGCGGGGTGGGGAGGAAAATCAGAAAGAGGGATGTTGGGAGTGGGGTGCAGCCTTGGTGTGTGCCACACTTTGTGGGGGCAAGACATGTTTGCAGAGGGACTTTGCCTAACAATTGCAATCAATGTAACCTGGCTTATTGTACCCTCAATGAATCCCCAACAATAAAAAAAAAGAGAGAGATAGCTGAGAATGTTAACAAATGGAAAAACATACCATGCTCATGGCTGGGAAGAATCAACATTGTTAAAAAGTCCATACTACCCAAGCTACATATAATTTTAATGTAATCCCTATTAAAGTTCCACTGTCATACTTTAAAGACCTTGAAAAAACAATACTTCATTTCATATGGAATCAGAAAAAAACCTCAAATAGCCAAGACATTACTCAGAAATAAAAACAAAGCAGAAGGAATCACGCTACCTGACTTCATACTATACTATAAATCTAAGTGATCAAAACAGCATGGTACTGGAACAAAAACAGAGAAGTAGATGTCTGGAACAGAATAGAGAATCAAGAGATAAATGCAGCTACTTACCGTTATTTAATCTTTGACAAGCCAATTAAAAACATTCAGTGGGGAAAAGATTCCCTATTAACAAATGGTGCTGAGTGAACTGGCTGGCAACCTGTAGAAGACTGAAACTGGACCCACACCTTTCACCATTAACTAAGATAGACTCTCACTGGATCAAAGATTTGAACTTAGGACATGAAACTATAAAAATAGTAGAAGAGAGTGCAGGGAAAACCCTTGAAGAAATCGGGATGGGCGAGTATTTTATGAGGAGGACCCCCCGGGCAATTGAAGCAGCTTCAAAATACACTACTGGGACCTGATCAAACTAAAAAGCTTCTGCACAGCCAAGAACACAGTAAGTAAAGCAAGCAAACAGCCCTCAGAATGGGAGAAGATACTTGCAGGTTATGTCTCTGACAAAGGTTTAATAACCAGAATCCACAGAGAACTCAAATGCATTAGCAAGAATAGAACAAGGGATCCCATTGCAGGCTGGGCAAGGGATTTGAAGAGAAACTTCTCTGAAGAAGATAGGCGTGTGGCCTTCAGACATATGAAAAAATGCTCATCATCTTTAATCATCAGAGAAATGCAAACCAAAACTACTTTGAGATACCATCTAACTCCAGTGAGACTAGCCTATATCACAAAATCCCAAGACCAGAGATGTTGGCGTGGATGTGGAGAAAAGGGAACACTTCTGCACTGCTGGTGGGAATGCAAATTAATACATTTCTTTTGGAAAGATGTTTGGAGAACACTTAGATATCTAAAATAGATTGGCCATTCAATGCTATAATTCCTCTACTAGGCATATACCCATATACCCAGAAGACCAAAAATCACATCATAACAAAGATATTTGTACCAGAATGTTTATTGCAGCCCTATTTATAATTGCTAAGTCATGGAAAAAGCCCAGGTGCCCATCGATCCACGAATGGATTAATAAATTGTGGTATATGTACCCCCTGGAATATTATGCAGCCTTAAGGAAGGATGGAGACTTTACCTCTTTCACGTTTACATGGATGGAGCTGGGACATATTCTTCTTAGTAAAGTATCTCAAGAATGGAAGAAAAAGTACCCAATGTACTCAGCCCTACTATGAAAGTAATTTATGGCTTTCACATGAAAGCTATAACCCAGTTACAACCTAAGAATAGGGGGAAGGGGGAAAGGGAGGGGAGGGAGGGGGGTTTGGCAGAGGGAGGGAGATTGGTGGGATTACACCTGTGGTGCATCTTACAGGCGTATATGTGAAACTTAATAAATGTGGAATGTAAATGTCTTAGCACAATAACTAAGAAAATGCCAGGAAAGCTATGTTAACCAGTGCGATCAAAATGTGTCAAACGGTCTCTGAAACCAGGGTATGGTGCCCCATGATCACATTAATGTACACAGCTATGATTTAATAAAAAAAAAAAGAAAGAAAAATGAAACACAACTTTAGTCTATGATGAAGGAGGGAAGGGGGTGGGCACGGGATGGGGAGGGGGTGGAACGGATAGTAGGGGCACCACAACTTTGGCTCACATTGCAAGTAGAAGTTGGTTCTATCATGTGTAGAACACAAATGTCCTAATGCTATAATTGGGCAAATGAGATGAAAGCTATGCTGATTAGTATGATGTAAGCCCTCTAATTTGTACAAATAACACACTGAAATGGGCACAAATGTATTTATGATCTATGTACAAAAGACTTAATAAATAAATAAAAATAAATAAATAAAATAAATGTGAGAAGACTATGAAAGGTGGAGAGAAGGCAGACTGACTCAGGAACACATGATTGATTCAAAGAAAGCAATAATGGAGAGCTCTCTGGATTTGCTTTTAACCTAATATACACTAGACTTAGTGCTCAAGAAGCAGGCAGCTAGCAAAGACCAAATGATCAAGAAAGGGACAGCCTAGCAAGATGGAAATCCCTTATATAATAACCCTGCCACTGTAGTCAACAACTTCTGGACCAAAAATGAGAAATAAAAAAGGAGATATTTTTACTATAATAATTTTACAGAAATGAAAAGGAGTATAAAAGAGCACTATGAATAATGCATGCCAACAAATTGGATAACCTAAATAAAACAGATGAATTGCTAGAAATATACAACTTACCAACGTTAAATTAGGAAGAAATAGAAAATCTGATTAGATCTTTGTGTTGGTTTACTAGGTCTGCCATTAAAAAATGCCACAGACTAGGATGCTTAAGTGGAAAGTTATGCTCCCAATGTTCTAGAGACTAGAAGTCCAAGATCATGGTGTTGGCAGATTTGGCTACTTCTGAGGCATCTCTCCTTTTCCTCTCTCTTAATTTCCAATGTAACTTCACTGTATTTTCTTATTAATGCGTGCACTTACATATTAATATCTCGTGTCTCTTCTTATGTCTTAATCTATTCTTATAAATATACTAATTGTAATCAACTAAGTCAACCCCCCTAAGTCTCATCTTAATTAATTACTGGTTTAAAAGCCCTGTCTCCAAATACAGTCACATTCTGGGGGTGGTGAAGGTTAGGGCTTCAATATATGAAGCAACCATAGCAACCTATACGCTATAGTAAGAATACTGCGTCAGTAATCAAAAATCTCCCAATGACCTTCTAAATGACTTAACTGATGAACTCTACCAAACACTTTTTAAAAATTAACACCAACCCTTCTCAAACCCTTTCAAAATATTGAAGAGGAAAGAACACTTTCCAACTCAGTCTATTAGGCCAGATTTAACCTGATACCAAAGCCAACAAAGACACTGCAGAAAAGAAAACCATGGACCAATATCTCTGATGAATATTGATGCAAAATCCTCAACAAAACACTAGTATAAAGAGTTCAGTGGTGCATTAAAAGGATTATACACCACAAATGTGGGAGATTTCTTCCTGGAATTAAAGGATGATTCAACATATGAAAATCCAATCAGGGTAATACACTACATTAACAAAATGATAGGATAAAATGATTTAATATATGATTATCTCAACATGTGAAGGAGAAAACACTTAGCAATATTCAATACCCTTTCATGATTAAAAACAATTAACAGGTTCGGCACCTGTGGCTCAAGTGGCTAAGGTGCCGGCCACATACACCTGAGCTGCTGGGTTTGAATCCAGCCTGGGCCTGCCAAACAATGATGATGGCTGCAACAAAAAAATACATGGGCATTGTGACAGGCACCTTTAGTCCCAGCTACTTGGGAGGTGGAGGCAGAATTACTTGAGGCCAGAACTTGGAGGTTGCTGTGAGCTGTGATGCCATGGCACTCTACCCAGGGTGACAGCTCGAGGCTGTGTCTCAAAAAAAATAAAATAAAATAAAATAATTAACAAACTAGGAATAGGAGGAAACCACGTGAATATCACATAGGCCTTATAGGAAAACCCACCATATTCAGAGTTTTTCCCCTAAGATCAGGGACATGACAAAGATGCCCACTTTCACCATTTCTATTCAATATAGTAATGAAGCTCTGTGTTTTAGAGCAATTAGGCAAGAAAAAGAAATACAAGGCTTTGTACTTAGAAAGAAGTAAAATTATCTCTGTTTAAAGATAACATAATCTTACATGTAAAATTCCTAAAGATTTCATTTACAAAACTATTATGAGTATTCAATAAATTCAACAAACTCACAATCAAGATGCAAAAATCAGTTGCATTTCTATACACTAACAATGGGCAATACAGAAAGAAAATTACTTAAATAGCATAAAAGAATATGATATTTGCGAATAAACATAAGCAAAAGGCTGAAAGACTTGTACAATAGAAATTACAAAACATAGCTAAATAAAATTAAAGAAGACATACACAAATGGAAACACATCCATATTCACAGATTGGATAACTTAATACTCTTACTGTACCCAAAGTGAGTACAGATTTTATCCAATCCTTATAAAATTTCAATGACATTTTTTGTAGAAATAAAAAAAATCTAACCTAAAATTTATGTGGAATCTCAAAAGACCTTGAATAGCTAGCACAATCTTGCAAAAGAAGAGCAAAGATAGAATTTTTTACATTTCCTGACATCAAAATTTACTACAAAGCAACAGTAACTAAAAGAGTGTGGCACTGGCATAAAGACAAACATGTAGACCAATGGAATAGAAATTCCAGACAGAAACCCTTTCATATGATTTTGTTTTTTAATGAGACAGAGTCTCACTATGTCACCCTTGGTAGAGTGCTATGGCATCATAGCTCACAGCAACCTCAAACTCTTGGGTTCAATTGATTCTCTTGCCTCAGCCTCCCTAGTAGCTGGAACTATAGCCACCCACCACAATTCCTGGCTATGTTTTTTTGTTTGTTTGTTTAGCAGACCCAGGCTGGGTTCAAACCCACCAGCCCCAGAGAATGTGGCCAGCACCCTAACCACTGAGCTACAGCTGCCCAGCCTGTCAAATGATTTTTGATAAGGGCTCCAAGACCATTCAATGGGGAAAGTCCAGTCTTTTCAACAAATGGTGTTGGGGAAATTATATAATCCATATGCAAAAGAATGATGTGTATGCCATATACAAAAATAGTTTAGAGATCTAAACATAAGGCTAAAACTATATACATCTCAGAAGAAAGCATAGTGGAAGATCTTCACTACATTGAATTTGATAATGACTTCTTGAATATGATGCCAAAAGCACAGGCAACAAAAGAAAGAAATACATAAATTAAACTTCATCCAATTAAAGACTTTAGTGCATCAAAAGGCACTATCAACATAGTAAAAAGGCAACCCAGGCCAAGGTAGAAAATATATGCAAATCATATATCTGAAAAGGAATTAATATCTCAAATATATATAGAACTCCTACAACTCAACAACAAAAAGCAAACAACCCAATTTAAAAATCCTACAATCTGAAACTAAACAAAGAAATATTAGACTTAAACCTGACCCTAGAACAAATGGACTTTACAGACCTCTACAGAACATTTCATCCTAATAAAACTGAATATACGTTCTTCTCATCAGCCCACAGGTCATCCTTTAAAATAGATCATATCCTAGGACACAAATCTAACCTCAGAAAATTTAAAAGAATAGAAATTATTCTTTGTATCTTTTTGGACCACCATGGAATAAAAGTTGAACTCAACAGTAACAGAAATCTTCATACTCAACAAAGTCATGGAAACTAAATAATCTTAGCCTGAATGATAGCTGGATTAAAGACAAGATTAAGAAGGAAATCACCAAATTTTTGGAATAAAATGATAATGAACACACTAATTATCAAAACCTGTGGGATACTGCAAAGGCAGTCCTAAGAGGGAAATTCATAGCATTGGAAGCCTTCATCAAGAAAACAAAGAGAGGAAGCCAACAACTTAATGGATCATCTCAACAACTGGAAAATGAAGAACATTCCAATCCCCAACCAAGCAGAAGAAAAGAAATAACCAAAATTAGGGCAGAATTAAATGAAATTAAAAACAAAAGAATCATTCAGAAGATCAATGAAACAAAAAGTTGGTTTTTTGAAAAGATTAATAAAATTGATAAACCTTTGGCCAACCTAACCAGAAACAGAAAAGTAAAATCTCTAATATCATCTATCAGAAATGACAAAGGAGAAATAATAACAGACACCTCAGAAATTCAAAAAATCAAAAAAAAAAGAAATTCAAAAAATCCTCAATGATTACTACAAAAATATCTATTCTCAGAAATATGAAAATCTGAAGGAAATGGACCAATACTTGGAAGCTTTCCACCTTCCTAGACTCAACCAGAAAGAATTAGAAATCTTCAACAGACCTATATCAATCAATGAAATAGCATCAACAATACAAAATCTCCCAACAAAGAAAAGTTCGGGACCAGATGGCTTCTCATCCAAATTCTATTAAACCTTTCAAGAGGAACTAGTGCCCATATTATACAATCTTTTCCAAAGCATAGAAAAAGAAGGAATACTTCCCAACATTCTATGAACAAATATCACCCTGATACCCAAAGCAGGAAAGGATCCAACAAAGAAAGAAAATTATAGACCTGTATCATTAATGAATATCGATGCAAAAATATTCAATAAGATCTTAGCAAACAGAATTCAACAACTCATCAAAAAATTATACACCATGATCAAGCTGGTTTTACTCCAGGGTTACAAGGTTGGTTCAACATATGTAAATCTATAAATATAATAAATCAAAAATCAATAAAATAAAAAATGACCATATGTTTCTCTCAATTGACTCAGAAAAAGCCTTTGATAATATCCAGCATCATTTCATGATCAGAAGACTTAAGAAAATAGGCATAGAAGAGACATTTCTTAAACTCATGGAGGCCATCTACAGCAAACCCACAGCCAGTATCATATTGAACCGTGTAAAATTGAAAACATTTCCACTCAGATCAGGAATGAGGCAAGGATGCTCACTGTCTCCACTGCTATTCAACATAGTAATGGAAGTCTTAGCCACAGCAATCAGGAAAGAGAAGATGATCAAAGGTATCTAAATAGGGTCAGAGGAGATCAAACTTTCACTCTTTGCTGATGATATGATCCTATACTTAGAAAATGCCAGAGACTCAATTTCAAAACTCTTAGAAGTGATCAAGGAATACAACAGCATCTCAGGATATAAAATCAATACTTACAAGTCAGTAGCTTTTATATATGCCAATAATAGTCAAGCTGAAAATATAGTTAAGGACTTTATTCCTTTTACAGTAGTGCCAAAGAAGATGAAATATCTGGAATTTACCTAACAAAGGATGTGAAAGATCTCTATAAAGAGAACTATGAAACTCTGAGAAAAGAAATAGCTGAAGATGTTAACAAATGGAAAAATTAACATACTTATGACTTGGAAGAATCAACATTGATAAAATGTCCATACTAGCCAAAGCAATCTACAGATTTAATGCAATCCCTATTAAAGCACTATTGTCATACTTTAAAGAACTTGAAAAAATAGTACTTCATTTTATATGGAATCAGAAAAAAACCTTTAATAGCAAATACATAACTCAGAACTAAGAACAAATCAGGAGGTATCATGTTATCAGACTTCAGGCTATACTATGAATCTATAGTGATCTAAACAGCATGGTACCGGCACAAAAACAGGGAGGTAGATTTATGGAACAGAATAGAGAGCCAAGAGATGAACCCAGCTACTTATCATTTGATTTCCCACAAGCCTATCAAAAATATTCAGTGGGGAAAAGAGTCCCTATTTAACAAATGGTGCTCAGTGAACTGGCTGGCGACCTGCAGAAGACTAAAACTGGACCCCCACCTTTCACCATTAATTAAGATAGACTCTCACTGGGTAAAAGATTAAACTTAAGATATGAAACTTTAAAAATACTAGAAGAGAGTGCAGGGAAAACACTAGAAGAAATTGGCCTGGGAGAATATTTTATGAGGAGGACCACCCGGGCAATTGAAGCAACACCAAAAATACTCTACTGGGATCTGATTAAACTAAAATGCTTTTCCATAGCCAAGAGCACAGTAAGTAAAGCAAACAGACAATCTTCAGAATGGGTGAAAATTTTTGCAGGTTATACTTCTGACAAAGGTCTGATAACTAGAATCTACAGAGAACTCAAACTAATCAATAAGAAAAGAACAAATAACCCCATTTTTATGTGGGCAAGAGACTTGAACAGAAACTTCTCTGCTGAAGACAGGCACATGGCCTACAAACACATGAAAAAATGCTCATCAACCTTAATCATCAGAGAAATGCAAATCAAAACTACTTTGAGATATCATCTAACTCCAGTAAGATTAGCCCACATCATAAAGTCCCAAAACTACAGATGTTGGCATGGATGCAGAGAAAAGGGAACACTTCTACACTGCTGGTGGGAATGCAAGCTAATATGACCTTTTGGGAAAGAAGTTTGGAGAACACTCAAGGAACTAAAAGTAACCTACTGTTCGATCCTGCAATTCCTCTACTAGATATATACCCAGATGATCACAAATTATTTTACAATAAAGACATTTGCACCAGAATGTTTACTGCAGCCCAATTCATAATTACCAAGACATGGAAACAGCCCAAGTGCCCATCAACCCATGCATGGATTAACAAATGTGGTATATGTACGCCATGGAATACTATGCAGCCATTAAAAAGATGGAGATTTACATCTTTTATGTTTACCTGGATGGAGCTAGAACATATTCTTCTTAATAAAGTATCCCAAGAATGGAAAAAAATATATCCAATGTACTCAAAACTACTGTGAAATCAATATATAATCACCTACACATTCATATGAATGGCAAAACCTAACTATAGTCCAGAAAGTAGAAGGGAAGAGGAGAGAGGGAATAAGGGATAGGGGATGAGGGAGGGTATTCAGGGGTGCCTCACCTAATGTGCATGATGTAATGGTACATTTCAAAACTGTTAAGAAATGAGTATAATTATGAAAAAAAAATCCTACAATCCCATTACTTGGTATCTACCCAGAAAAAAAAAATAATTTTACTACAAGGACTTCTGCACTAAAATGTTCATTGCAGCTCAATCTATAATTTCAAGATGTGGAAGCAACCCAAGTGACCATCACCTCATGAATGGATTAACAAACTGTGGTATATGTATACCATGGAGTACTATTCAGCCATAAGAAAAGATGGAGAATTTACAGCTTTTGTGTTTACCTGGAAGGAGTTGAAACACATTCTTCTTAGTAAAGTATCACAAGAATGGAAAAGCAAGTATCCCATGTATTTAATACTAACGTGAAACCAATATAGAAACAACTACATGCCCACACGAAAAAAAAATACAAGTATATTTTAGTGAGGGGCAGAAGGGAAGAGGGAAGGAGGAAACGGCAAGAGGGAGGGTGATTGGCAAGTTCTCACCTAATGTGCACAAAGTTGTGGTGTATAGCATACCCCTGGGTCAAGGCTCAACTACTACTTGGACTTGACCTTGGAAGCAAAAACAATGTAGTCTAAACATTTGCACCCTCATAGCAGTCTGAAATTAAAAAAGAAAAATGGACAGAGACTTGAATAGACATTCTTCAAGGATATACAGACAGCCAAGAGCACATGAAAAGATGTTCAACATTACTAATTATTAGGGAAATGCAAAAACCAAAATTACAATGAGATACCACTTAGCACTCATTAAAATGTCCATTATTAAAAACACACACAGAGAAAACAAATGTTAGTGAGAAAGTGGAGAGATTGAGGCTCTTATTTTTTGCTGATGGGATGTACAATGGTGCGGCCACCGCATAAAGTTCCCACATTACAAACATCCAACTGATGTATGACTTTCTTTTATGAATGGACGCTATGACAGGTAATAGGTGAATGTACCTGTTCCAACTTCCATTCCACAGTTCATCAAAAAATTAAATACAGAATTATCACATATGATCCAGCAATTCACCTCTGAGTATGTAGCCAAAAGAAATGAACACAGGGAGTTGAACACTCATTTTTACACAAATGTAAAAAAAAAAAAAAAAAACTTTATAGCCAAAAATACGAGTGACCCAAGTATTCATCTACAGATGGATGAATAAAGTGTGACAGATACATCCAACAGAATATACCCAGCCTCCAAAAGAAATGAAATTCTGATATATAGTACAACATGCATGAACCGTGAACTGTCAGGCTCAGTGAAATAAAGCCAGGCACAAAGGCAAATACTGTCTGATTCTGCTTACCTGAGGTTCCCAGGGAAGAAGCCAAATCTGACTTCTCTGTATTATCAAGTCCACCTTTGAGTTCAGAGGTTATCGACTAGACAATGAAAGTCAATGGGTTTTCTCTTCCTATGAAAGCATTATACCTGCACACTTATTTCTCACAAACTCTTTCTTGATGCCTGAGATGATTATTCTATAAGAGAAAATTTTCAACTCCAAAATGTAGGGCAGAAACTCATTCATATTCATCACCTTGAAAGTGGAGCTAACGTTTTCTATGGATACCTGGCCTCTTTTTAAGAAGAGCATATATTGTCTATATGGCAGGAAGTGGTAGTGTAGAGAAACATAAATAGGGTGCGAGCATCCCCAAGCCCTCCCTTCTTGCTGCTTGCTGTTGCCTGTGCAAATCATCGTCCATCATGCTGGGAACGTACAGAAGGCTTCAGATTTTCTTTCTTTTTTTTTTTAAGATTTTAAAACTTTAATATGAATAAAAACCAAAAGCACACAGTAAAGTCTGGGCGTATCAGCAACATGAAACAGTCTACTGAAATATCTCTAGTTGCCTGTTTAACAAAATAGACTTACTACTATGTTTATAATGCAGTTATTCTTCACAATACCTTTAACCTTGGGATTCCTACTATAGATGTAAGAACCGTATCTTTAAACATTATGTGCACAGGGCCTTCCCTGTTACAAAGCTCTTCTCAGGTTGCCTATAATGAGTGGTTTACATGGCATTTCCTAATTAGGATGCAAATACTGAGAATGAAGGGAACAGATCTTACTCCTGTTTGTGTTTATATTTCTTGCTCCTTGCATATGTTTTGGAATTGAATAAGTATTTAATTAATCAATTTATCAATCATCAGTGAGAAGGCTTCAGATTTTCAAAATTAAAAAGGTTCCATTTCTCTCTGTTACCTTCTTTGCCTTGTTAATGCAAGCAGTCCCTGAGTTACAAATACTTGACTTATGTATAATCCATACTTACAAACGGAGGCTACTTCTGTATG
Source organism: Nycticebus coucang (assembly GCF_027406575.1). Classification (NCBI taxonomy): domain Eukaryota; kingdom Metazoa; phylum Chordata; class Mammalia; order Primates; family Lorisidae; genus Nycticebus; species Nycticebus coucang. Next base: position 9,051,892 of record NC_069803.1, on the reverse strand, counting down.
TCCCCATGTTACAAACATCCGATTGACGTATAACTCACACTTATGAATGAAAACTATGACAGTTAATAGATAAATGTACCTGTTCCAACTTTCATACAAATTCAACTTAAGAACAAACATACAGAACCTATGTAGTTCATAACCCGGGGCTTGCCTGTATTAAGGAGATCACTAAGAAGGAATTAAAGGAGTCAAATTGAAATTTCCAGGGGGAATCACACTCCTGTTTCTTCTCCTGTGTACATAAAATAAACCTTGTATGTCTTTTTCTCCTATTAAAAAAAATTACCAGGTTGTGATATGCTTATATTTTCAAAAGAGGAAAAGAATGCAGCACCTAAATCCTTTATCCCTGAGAACAAACTGTGCTGAGAGTCGGCATTCATTACTGGCTACTTTGGTTCTGGGTGCCCTGAGACCTTACTGTCTGAAGCCTCATTGTCACCTCACTGAGAAACTGCATATCGAAGGTTAATGAATTTATAGAGATTTGAGGATCTGGCTGGTGGGAGCAGACCTGACACTTGATCTTTTGAGTGAAACTCATGATGCGTGGTATAACCTCTGAAACCTTTCCATGGCCTCTGCTCCTGCCAGCCTCCTGCCTTCTTGGCAGGCACCAAAAGCTTCAAATTACAGCAGCTAATTGGATGAAAATGGAAATGTATCCTAATGGCATGAGAGATTAATGCCCCGAGCTTTTCCCTTCACTTGCAGAAGCAAAACAAAAACATAGATGAAGGTTGTGATGCAGAAAAGTAAATTAGCCTGCTTCAGAGCCACAGAACACATGTTCCAGCTAAAATCTAAGATGTTTCAGAGACGGCAGACACATATCAGAAGGCCAGAGAACAATCTGAGACAGCAGAGTTATCCAAAAGACAGCCTGCCAGATCCGTTGCTCAGTAAAAGTGGCGTGATTTACCTCTGTGCTTGGGTAAGGTACTTTGGACCAAAAGATAATTTCATTTATAGCCCAGTTTTATGACATGTACAGCTGAGATACCCTATATCAGTCTTAGGAATAAATAGAGCTGAATAATAGGAGAAATCAAAATAAAGATTTAATGTGAAATTGTCTCATGCAATTGAGACCCATGATATAGCCAACAGGGAGTGTTTTTCATGAGCATTCTGTTGCTCTTATGAACTGAAATAGTTTGCATTAAAAACACATTTGCAGTTGATTTGGGAGAGAAGATTCTTGTGATATTAACCTATTTTTCCTAAAGAGATACAATTAAGAAAGAATTCATCTTTTTATTAAATTGTCCTGAAAAAAGAGAGCAATGTTACTATGGAACAATCGAGACCCTGAAGTTCAAAGGAGCTTGAGAATGAGATAAATTGAATTGACACCATTTAAAAGACAGGTCTGACATCAAGGCCCTGGGTGGTTTTCTCCTGACAAGTGATCACCATGTGTGGTATATTTTAATATGGTTTTGTACTTCATTTTCAAGGGATGAAATTTGTGAGTGCCTTAAGGAGGTGCCATCATGATGGCTGGGGGAACAGTGGGGTGTGAAACCAGAGGAGTAGTAAGGCAGTTACAGAAATTGGATTTATTACCTTTTTAGTTAATAGTCCATCAGTGCAGGGAAAGGAAAAAAAGAAAATAATGTGAGAGGCACTCAGATTGCACATTTGTGAGCTAAATTTCCTTAGAACATCCCTGATTGCTTTTGGATAAATTTCTAGATCAATTGATACCCATCATTACCTGAGGGCTGGTTCACACTGTCAGCCAACAAACTTGTCTCTATTAAGCACCAGTTAAAAGTGGAGCTTTATGGAGAGGATGTGGACAGAAGGGAACACTTGCGCTGCTGTGATTGCTGGGATTGCAAACTAATACCACCTCTATGGAAAGAAGTATGGGGAATTCTCTTTCTTTTTTTTTTTTTTTTTTTTTTTTTTTCAGTTTTTGGCCGGGACCAGTTTTGGAAACAGGTTGGAACCCGCCACCTCTGGCATATGGGGCCGGCGCCCTACTCCTTGAGTCACAGGCGCCAGGAATTCTCAAAGAACTGAAAGTCAACCCTCTATTTGATCTGAACAAAAATCATTTTACCCCCAGGACATTTGCATCAGAAAGTTTATTGAAGCTCAATTCACAACTGTGAAGGCATGGAAGAGCCCATCACCCTATGACTGGATTAACCACGGAGCAGTATTCAGCCATAAGAAAACATGGAGACTGTACAGCTTTTGTGTTTACCTGGATGGAGTTGAAACACATTCTTAGTAAAGTAACTCAAGAATGAGAAAAAAAGCACCCAATGTACTCAATGCTAATATGAAAGCAACATATAAACAACTACATGCCTACATAGAAGAAAGTTCAGAGGACCGGGGAGGAGGGAGGGCGATTGGTGGGATCTCAGCTAATGTGCACAATGTGAGGGTGCTCAGCATGCCCTCTGGGTGAAGGACTCAACTGCAACTTGAGTTGATTTACCTTAGAAATGAAAATAATGAAACCTAAACATTTGTACCCTCCTATTAATTTGAAAATTTCTTTTAAAGAGTGGAGCTTTGAATTATACACTTCATAAATTACCAATGTGAAACAGACATACATGTGAAAAATAAACCAAGTCTGTAACTAAACATTGCTGCTTCTCCTTTTGTCTTGTTTGCTAAAGGACCACTAAATACATATTTTGGAATGATTCTGTTTCTTTTAAGAGCATATTGCAGAATACCATGAACTCTACTCTAAATCTGGACTCTGCCACTTATTTGCTGTGTGAATTTGGACGTTTCTTAATACGCTGCATCTGTTTTCCCATCTGCAAAGATCAGAATAATAAGTTCTCCACCTTACAGTGTTGTATGGAGACTCAAATCATAACACAGCCATGTGTAAGAATGTTTGGAACATAGATTGAGCCATAAAGAATGCAAAGACAGATATGAATGAATCCCTAGGAAAAAATAATGTAGTATGTGAGACATCATTTGAGATTATTCTAAGGAATCTTATGAATGTATATAAAATAATTATAGAAAATAGAGGCAGCCTACATGAACATTATAGAATAGTTATTCAAAGCAAGCCAAGCATCATCATGAGGTAGTTTGATCAGAGAAAATTTCTCTAAGAAATTTGAGCCCCTGAAGGAAGTATAATTTCTCCATAAAACCAAAAATCATAATACACTATTGGCATTTGTAAGGCATATGTCTCCCCAATGGATTTTTAAAAATGCTTTACCCTACTCTCTGACACTTAGCAATGTAACTTATTCTTCAGAAAACGTATCAAGATGCAACTGATATCCAGAAGGTCCTTCCCCTGAGCCTGTCACCATCCACACAGAAACAAGAGGACCTCTCCAGCCTCTTCCAACCCCCGAGCAAAACAACCAGCTTCACCTTGATCTGTGCCCTCAACACTTGGAACTAACACTTAGCTTCCTTTTTCAAAAGTGCTCCTAAAAAAAACATACATTGTGCGGTTGTATCTTTATCTGATGAGTTTTTTCTTCCCTATTAATGCAAAGTAGGTTCTGTAAATACTGTTTGTACCTACATGTCATGTCCACCACCAGCAATAAGATCTGGCAAATTCTCTGAATTAATTATCTGTGCTTGGGTTTAATTTCTGCTTTAAAATATCATACATTGAGTAAGAGGCTTATCAGCAAGTGAAAATATTGCTTATGCTTGTTGCTAATTTTAAAGTAGAAAATGTTTTAAATTCAGACATCTTTGTACAATAGATATTCGAGCACATTTTTATTCACTCATGAGAAGATTTTTAATTAAAGCAGAACATGCTACTTAGCATAAACCATTAACTTTGATAATAGAAGTGCAGACAGAATTCAAATTCATAAATTCATTCATTGATTAATTCTGCCAGGCACAGTGCTAGACAGTGGGGTTGTGTAAAAAAAAAACCTCATTTGACCTTTAGAGAACTCAGTCTGCAGGAGAGAAATAGATTCTAAAACTTACGATGTTTTATATTATTTTAATATAAGCAGTTTTTTAAAACTTACAATGTAATAAGTCCTTTTACAGATTTGGTGGGTTTGATTTTTCCCATCTCTCCTTTTTCCTTCTGATACCAGGTGCATAAGAGAAGATAACAGGAGATGGATGGTATTACAACAAGACCATCTACAGAACATGCCTGTAGTGTTGCAGAAAGAATGCCACATAGTCCAGAACACTGGGGACAAGGGAGATACTGTCTCAGAACGAGTAAAAGAAACTGGAGAAAGAGAAGCTAATAAAATGCAGTAGAACTCTCAAAGAGCCAGAATATAGAATTTCCATGGGAAAGGACAGATGTGGGTACACTAAGGAAGTGATTACTGAGTGGGATGGATTAACATGGGAAGAGGAAGCAAGGAAGAAATATAGGGTGGTTCTCAGATGTGCAATTTTGATGATTAGACAGGTTTATATGGAGAAAGCCTCTGACTTCCATTTTGTTAAGGTCAAGGGGCCAGTATTCACTAAATGCACTTGACTCCAAAAGTCAAGGAGTGTTACGTGCATTTTTCCTTGCTCCTTGTAGGTGTGTGGATGGGCACCAGTTAAGTATGAACACACAAGCTCAGCCAGCTAATCTTAAAACCAGTGGGGCATGAGTTGCACTATTTCCACCTCGTCCACATTGGAGTGACAACCTGGCAACCACACGGGAGAAATACAACTGTGTGATGGAAGAAAAGAAGTATAATAATAGCCTTTGAGAGGATTGGAGCAGACTTCACTGAAAAAATAATTCGAGGTGACAAATATGAATTATCTAGCTGATATTCCAAGCAGAGGAAATAAAACAGGGTTTACCAAGGTGTAGAATTATGAAGAAAGTGTGGTGTGTTAAGGCAACAAGTAGTCCGTTTGGTATGGCCAGAGCATAGGTGCATAGCAATGGGGAGAAGTCAGATATGGGCCTGGAAATTCCATCAGAATGTCTTCATCTGAAAGGTGCTGAGTGTCTTCTAAAAGACATTACGCTAGGGAGCGTTTGATTTACAAGAGAAAGGCCCTAAGGTGAGCAGAATATAAAGTCTACGCCATATGAAAGTGTTGGCAAAAGGCTATACACAGGTCATCTGAGAGCTGGAAGGAGGTGGCCACGGTCTTCGGAAAGATCTGTGGATTCTAATGTGTGCAGCATGCATCCAGGGCCCCTCATTGAGACAAACAGTTCAGTGTTGAGAGTACGTGTGCTCTTCTGGCCTCGAGTGCCAGACAGCAGTAGGAGCTGGCCCCTTTGTCACCAGCTGCTCTTCCCTTTCGTTTTTAACAAGGAACTTTTGTTGACTGCTCCCTGCATGCTGCCTGTGGACCACTCTGTAAATGTGAGGTCCATCTGGGCCCAGGGGGTTGTTGAGCCCTGTCACAAATGACCATATGGCCACATCCTCTTCCAAGGCGCTGTCTTCTCATATGCTTCCCCCACCCCAGGCAGGGATGCCTGACACCCCACACAACAAGGACAAGTAGAAGTGAAAACTACAACCAGCTCCTGAACTTGGCAGGACTAGACCCTGCTCTTGATGAGAGCCTGAACTCAGATGTAGCAGAAGGAAAGGACAGATGTGGGTACACTAAGGAAGTGATTACTGAGTGGGATGGATTAACATGGGAAGAGGAAGCAAGGAAGAAATATAGGGTGGTTCTCAGATGTGCAATTTTGATGATTAGACAGGTTTATGGAGAAAGCCTCTGACTTCCATTTTGTTAAGGTCAAGGGGCCGGTATGCACTAAATCAAGTTTCCCAGTGCATTGTTGAACATACATATTTGGATCAAGATTAGAAGCATAGCTTAGAGGAGAAAAAATGTTTGGTGTCAGAAAGCAGATTGCCTCGGGCCAGGAAAGGGGAGAACTGACTATAAAAGGAAACCAAGGGACTTAGTGGGGTGAATAAATGTTTTAAATCTTGATTGTGGTGGTAGATAGATATACATCTATATACATTTGAAAGAACTCACTGAATCTGAAATGGGTGCATTGTATTTTATGTATTTATAATGAAGTAAAGTTTATTTTTTAAATGTTTTAAGGCTGAGCAGGTTGCTCATGTAATCCTAGCACATTGGGAGTCTGAGGCAGGAGGATTTCTTGAGGCCAGTTCAAGACCAGCCTAAGCAAGAGCAAGACCCCATTTCTACAAAAATAGGAAAATGTAGCCAGGTGTGGTGGTGCACATCTATAGTCCCAACTACTTGGGAGGCGGAGGCAGGAGGCTCTCTTGAGCCCAGGAGTTTTAGGTTGCAGTGAGCTATGATGATGCCACTGTGCTCTAGATCAAGACACAGAGTGAGAGTGTGTCTCCAAAAAACCAAAACAAAACAAAAAAACAAACAAACAAGCTATGCCCCATGAAGCCTGAGAAAGAAGGGGCCACTTTTTTTGTCACACGAACATCTATAAAGCAGGGCTTTATTTTCCCAGATTGGTGACACATCTCTGCACTTTGCACGGATAATTTCTGACTAATCAAATAAATGAGCATGTTCCCATGCCAGTGAAAAGTAAGAAAGAGAAAGTGTGGAGAAAGTATTTAACAGCTGATCAAGCCAAGTATCACATTGCAATTTTTATTTTAATTTCTGAAAAAAAAATGAACTCACATAAGTGTATTTCCACTTATTATGAGAAAAAGAGACTAAGAGTTGACTTCATGAGTGAATATCTAACAGATGGACCCTGCAACATCCAGGGGGTAGGACACAGAGACAAATCAGTTGTCATGGTTTCTCTGAGATGCAGTAAAGAAAGGGACATGAATGGGCAGTGAAATCCCTCCCTGGGAAAAGCCACGCGTCGCTTCTTTCTGAGTTAGATGATTGCCAAGTTCACTTTGAATGCTGGGAGTTGGTGGGAGATGAGAGAGTAGAGATACTGCCCCTCCACCCCTGGCTGTTATCAAATTAGATTGCCCTGGGACCACACTGCCCTCCTCTATAGCAGACATCAAACAATTAATGACTACCTCAGATTAATCAATTATCCCTGCGGGCTGCACCCTGCGGAAAGACAGGATATGTGTCAACAATCACAGAAGCTGTGCACAGCCTGAGACCCAGTTTTCTGTTTAATTGGAAAGCAGTAAGCACACTTGAAGAGAATAGCATTTCAAAAGACGTATAAATCGGGCGGCGCCTGTGGCTCAAAGGGGTAGAGTGCCGGTCCCATATGCCGAAGGTGGCGGGTTCAAACACAGCCCCGGCCAAAAGAAAAAAAAAAGACGTATAAATCCTGGTGGACACAATCAGGTTTCCCAGTCCCTGGTGTCACTGTCCAGTCAATTTCCAAATTCATCTAAACCCAACTCCACCATCTCCTGATTAATATGTGAAAATAGTACAATAGTACAATAGCTTGATATATATGTCAGCATTGTCAAATGTTTCCTCATAATTTGTCTGTGGGGGCGTTAGGCAAGGAGGGGATGGAGGGTGAGGGGGGTCCCTTCACACACCTTTCTTTGAGAGTAAAATTGAAGCCCAGTCCTGAACACTGTGCCTATGTGATGTCAAACAGGCAAATGTTGGAAACCTTTGGTTTGGCTGAACTTGCCTGTTTTGTCTGGAGATTCTGATCAAGTTGACACAGACTGAACGTCTGTTCCAAGGTCATCCAGAGGCTGCCAGCACTGAGATCACTGCTGAAACCCCTAACTTCTACAGCTGTCCTCCTCTTTGCTACCGCCCAAACAGATTCCTTCTTGTCCACACAAGATTGGGGGTTGTTTTCTCCTTGTTTTCCATGCCCTGCATGAATGACCTTCTATGGTGCCACTTCAGCGGAGGCCTGTGAGGATGTGAGGAATGTGGCTGTGTTGCCAAAATACCAGTTCTAGGGTCACTGGTGGTTAAGATCATGGCCCTTGGCCCAGCAGCAGACAGAGGGAGGAAGGGTGGCTTCACCTTGGCTCAGGTTCATGTCCTCAGACGCCAAGAAGTCACAGAGCCATTTTTAGGTTGTAGAAATTTACCTCTCTCATGAGTCTATCCCCAAAGCCCAATGCTTGCAACATCTTATTTCCTGTTCTGGGATTTCCTGAAACTGAAGCTGAGACTTTGGACCTTGTAAAGAAATGCATAGAAAGGCGCTTTTTCTGGAACTACGCTGCATGCCTCAGCTTTGACATACAAATCTGCTTCGTTGGATTAACACTATTGTTATATTTTCTCAGAAAGTGCATCCTTTTACTCTTTTTCTTCATTATCCATACCCCTCGGCCCCCTGTTATTGTGACCCCTCTTTAACTTTTTGAAAATTTGAAAGCCTCTTATTATAATATTAATAAAGTTTATTTAGGGCATTTTTTTTCAAAAGATGGAGTAGAATATGAATATTGGAGAGCCATGGGCTCTTTAGAGAAACAGAAACAGTAGGATATATACAAAATTTATTATGGAAATTGGCTCATGTGATTATGGAGGACAGGAAGTCCCAGCACCTGCTATTTGCAAGCTAGAGAATAAGGATAGCAAGTGGTATAATTTCCTCCAAGTCCAAAGGCCTAAGAACCATTGAACCTGAGGGTGTAAGCCCTGGTCTGAGTCCAAAGAGAAGGACAGGAGGTGGAAGGGGAGTAATTCCCAGTCTGAATCCAAAGGCTCAAGAACCAGAAGCATCAATATATGAGAGTAGGAAAAAGTGGATGTCCCAGTCCAAGAAAAGAGAGAATTTGCACTTCCTTGGGCTTTTTGTTCAGGCCCCTGGTGGATCAGATGATGCTGTCCACACAGATGAGGGCAATATTCTTTACACAGTCTACTGATTTAAATGCTTATCTCTTCTGGAAACACTTTTATAGATCCATCCAGATATAACTTTTTACCAGCTGTCTGGTCATCCCTTAGCCCAGTCAAGTTAACACATAAAATTAAGATATATCCTTCCTGGCATTTTCTTAGTTATTGTGTTAAGACAATTATAATCTACATTTACTAAGGCTATGTTAACCAGCTTGATGAAAATGTGTCAAACTGTTTATAAAACCAATGTATGGTGCCCAATGATCACATTAATGTACACAGCTATGATTTAATGTTAATAAAAAAAATTAAGGATATATGAAAAATAAATACATTATATGATTCTCAAGTGAATCTTGGATTAGAAAGAAAAAAGAAATTGCTATAATAATTCATCATTGGAGTGATTGGGAAACAATAAACATGGGCTGTGTTTTAAATATGTTGTAGTGATATTCAATTTTTTGAGTGTAATAACGGTATTTTGATAACATAGAAGAATGCTACTATGGTCTGAATGTCTGTGTCCCCCTCCCAAATTCATACTGAAATCCTAACCCCCAAGATGATGGTATTAGGGGTGGCCTTTAGAAGGTGATTATATCATGAGGATGAAACTCTCTTGAATGGGATTAGTGCCCTTATAAGACAGACCCCAGAGAGACCCTCACTCCTTCCACCATGTGAGATTACAGCTAAAACAAGGCAACTTATGAACCAGGAAGCAGTCCCTCACCAGACACCAAAGCTGCTGCCCCCTCAATCTTGGGTTTCCCAGCCTCCAGAACTGTGAGAAATAAGTTTCTGTTGTGTATAAGCCATCCAGTTGGTGGTATTTTATTATAGCATCCTGACAAACAAACACCCTTCATAGAAGAGGGAGGACTGAAGGTGTCTGCAACTTACACTCAGATAGCAAAAAAAATTAAAAGAAAAATTAAAAGAGATAAAGTAAATGTGGCAAAGTAGTATCAATTGGTAAATCAAACTGAAGAATATTTAGGTGTTAATTATAGTGGTCTTACATTTTTCTGTAGTTCTAACTTTTTCAAAATTAGACATTGTGGGAAAACGGGTCCGTAAAGTGAGGAGGAAGGATCCCCAGGTCTCAATAATTTTCCCTCCTAGAGTCCACAGTACTCCTGTTTTCAAATTTCCACTTCTTTCTATAGTTGGGATTTGACTTTCTGTATTTAAGGTGACTGATGCCAGCACCGTCCATTCCAAGCACAAAAAACTACTCCTATCCTGCAGAACTAAGGAGGCCCCTGAGCCCTACACCACCCCATGTAAAGGAATTGCTCAAGAGGTTCTTGCTGGGGCACCTCCTCCCAGATCATTTCTTCCCAGGAGAATTTGGGTCTCCTCTACCCCTAGGAGCTATTGGCAAATCTTAAATAATAACCTCCCTCGCAATTAAAAAATAAAGTTCAAAACTTCACCCAATCATGGTTAAATGATGTGTTTTTTTGTTTTGTATGATAAAAGAAAGAAAAAACAAAAACTACCTCAAACGATACTTGTGACAATTAAGTACCATTATACATGATAGAATCTAGCACAGTGCCCAGCACAAGGGAGATAACCTTTATAACTATTAATAATCTTTCTCTTATCTGAGCCCACCCTCCTCAGAGACTGAAGCTGAACTCTGCAGTGCTGAAACACCCTGTTCTCCCCTACACTCCCTAGACCTCACACAGCCCAAGGTATGCCTATTGTTCTGGCTTAATCAATAGTGACCCCTTCACCTTTAAATTGTCCCAATGAGGATGAGAAATTAGAAGGTCACCCTAACTATTATCACAGTCTCTCTAGAAAAGGTATCCTATTAAAGAGCACAGAGACCTGCTTCCTCTTTCTGAATAAAGGCTGCCAAGATGTCTTTCCAAAAGCAGTCTGAGAGCTGCAAAAATAAACAAACAAATGGGGAGGGGGTGTCATAGCGGACATGTTTTATTTTTACCTCAAGAAATGGATGCAAGTGTTCCCTCCCCTGAAGGCCAACCTGCGCACTTGAGGTGGGATGTTAGCCCACCAAAGCAGGGAGTAGAAAACATCTAATTAAACTTTCATACTTAAAGATGTGCATCTAAGGGACCCAAATTCTCACAGACTAGCAGGTTATTTTAATGGTGAAATGAGTCTTCTTATTAATGGTGTGAGAATTATATACATGATGACTCTATGCTGTTCTTGAGACAAAACTCTTCACCTTTTTTGAGGCACCGAGGCTAAAGAAATATTGACTCAGCCCAGCCTCTCTACTTAAGGTGAACAGATGTCAATTGGCCATAACAGAACTGCTTGCACCTGTGGGCTCACTGTAGTCCCTTCCAATCCTCAAGTCAGAGTTCTTATTCTTGCTGGAAATCATCCAATGTAGACAGTAGAAATGCTGTATTTAATCCTCCTCTCCTGGGGAACAGGATTAAATACTGGAGTAACAAATGAAAAGAACAGAGAAAGGATTTGCTTCCAGACTTGCCAAAGATGAATTTTAGTACCTTTAACACAACTTTTTTTTGGTTTTTTTGAGACAGAGTCTCATTATGTAGCCCTTGGTAGAGTGCGTGGTGTCACAGCTCACAGCAATCTCAAACTCTTGGGCTTAAGAGATTCTCTTGCCTCAGTCTCCCAAGTAGCTGAGACTACAGGTGCCCACCACAGCGCCTGGTTATTTTCTTGTTGTAGTTGTCATTGTTGTTTAGCAGGCTCGGGCCAGGCTGGAAACCACCAGCCTAAGTGCATGTGGCTGGTGCCTTAACCACTGTGCTATGAGCACCGAGCCACTTTAACACATCTTGTTAATTATATAGCCCATTGAGTATACTCTACAAATGGAGTCTCACATTTTATGTTTCAAATAGTAACTGGGATTCAAAAGATAAATTCTATCTCATGGGACTCCTACAAAATTAATAAAAACACATCCTTAGAGTGGTTTACATTTTGCTGAAGCATTTCAATCCTCCTCCTTTATTAGAATTAGAATGTAAGCTTTATGGTGGCCAAGGGTTTGTCAGTTCCATTCACTCGACATTCTGAGTGACCCCAAATAATAATAATTTTCTTGATACAATTTTAAAATGATTTTCAAGTTCCTCACTACATTTTTTTCTTGTTTCCCAACTGAAAAGCCAAAAGGCTTCCTTCATGGAAAGTTCTGATTATCTTTTATCACATCTCAATTTTCAAATAATAATTTTCACATTTACTTATGAAACCCTTCGACTAAAAAAAAAATTATTTAACTTTTAAAAATTGCTCTTTCCGGCTCGGCGCCTGTGGCTCAAGTGGCTAAGGCGCCAGCCACATACACCTGAGTGGGTGGCGGGTTCCAATTCAGCCCGGGCCTTCCAAACAACAATGATGGCTGCAACCAAAAAATAGCCAGATGTTGTGGCAGGCGCCTATAGTCCCAGCTTCCTGGGAGTCAGAGGCAGGAGAATTGCTTGAGCCCAGGAGTTGGAGGTTGCTGTAAGCTTTGATGCCACAGCACTCTACCCAGGGTGGCAGTTTGAGGCTCTGTCTCAAAAAAAAAAAAAAAAAAAATTTGCTCTTTCCAAGCCCAGGGCAGTGGCTAACGCCTGTAATCTTAGCACTCTGGGAGGCCAAGGAGTTCAAGACTAGCCTGAGTAAAAGCAAAACCCAGTCTCTACTTAAAATAGAAAAACTGAGGCAAGAGTATTGCTTGAGCTCAAGAGTTGGAGGTTGCTGTGAGACATGATGCCACAGCACTCTACTCAGGGCAATAGCTTGAGACTTTGTCTAAATAAAGAAATAAGTAAATTTAAAAAATTTCTCTCTCCAGTACATAACACTATCTCTTATTTTTAAAATTATAAAAACATAGGCTCAGCGCCTGTAGCTCAGGGGCTAGGGTGCCAACCACAGACACCGAAACTGGAGGGTTCGGAATCCAGCCCAGGCCTGTGAAACAACAATGACAACTACAACCAAAAAACAGCTGGGCATTGTGGAGGGTGCTGTAGTCCCTGCCACTTAGGAGGCTGAGCCAAGAGAATCACTTAAGCCCAAGAGTGTGAGGTTGCTGTGAGCTGTGCCAAAGCACTCTATTGAGGGTGACATAGTGAGACTCTGTCTCAAAAATAAAATATAAAATAAAATAAAAATAAAGATAAACTAAAAACCCCCTTCCATGTCATCATCTCTGTTCTTGTTTGATGTCAAAAGTACCATTTGTTAATATAACCACCTGTCTCATCAGGAAAGTCCTTAAGTGGGAAGTTGTCATGTTCAATGTGGTGGATATTAGCTTTTGAAAATTTTAGTTTTCCCTCCCCCACTTCTTTTGGGAATTAAAACCTGCATCCCTATTGCAGACCAGTAGTTAGGAAGGGTGGGGGAGTGTCCTGTGTTCTTTGTACTACAGGAGATGGCTCAAGGGAAATGATGAGGGTGGAAGTCACAAGATTTTCTTAGCCAAAAATGGGATAAATCAGAACCATCGACTATAGTTCAATAGCAACATCTTGAAGCTGAAAACCTCCCCCTTTAAAAGATCTGTATTTCTGCTCAGAGGTAGGACATAGAGGTACTTTAAGAGTCTGTTAACCTCCTCATTTGCTGGCAAATTAATGCACTTCTGTCTCCTCCAAAAACAAACAAACAAACAAAAAAACAAAAAATGATTTTTCACTTGAAAGCTAATATCTTATCGTTGGCAACAAATTCTATCAGTTTCTTAAAGTGACATGCAATTTTCATGAACATATTTGATAAAAACAAAGACTGAATAAGCATAGTGTTCCAGGATTATTTTTGAACAAAAATGGTATTCCATGGAAACAGAAGCTAGTTTGACTGAAAGTTCAACCACATAAGTACTTTCGCTTGAAACTCCTATGATACAGGGTGGCCATAAAGTTAAATTGCACACAAACATTATGGCCACCCTGTACGTTGTTGTGTAGCAGAAATGCCTTTGATATACCCTCAATTGTGTCACACAGAATATTAAAAAATATTTACAGAAAGGTTGAGATTTAACAAAAGTAACCTTATTCACTGCTTCATTCAGGACTTTATGTAAAACTGCCTCCCCCCCCACCCCCGTGAATAGGTGTATCAGATGAGTTCACTCTGTACAGATAAGACCAACTTAGGTTCATTCCAAAAACTCTTAAGATGATGCCCTGCCTCAAAACATAAATATCACCCCTAACGACACAGATGGTCTTCAATTGTTTTAAATTAATCAGTGTTTTTTAATTACAGAGTTCGTGATAGTAAAATTTCAGATATTCACAATAGCCTGTTTGGTTGGGGTGGTTGTATAGTCTTCTCCGGAGTGCTAAGTTGGTTATGGCTTACATGGGAAATAAAATAAGAAATAAATTTCTGGCCAAATGTTCAAAATGCCCTTGTAGGTAGCAATCAATGTCCAGTTCTGACTCATTTCAGAGGCTCCAAAAATGAGTGCTCTTGTCGCTGGGGAGGAAAATACAAAAAAGCCAGGGTAGATCTCAGGGAGGAAGCCCCAGGGAGACACAGGGGGTCTCTGTTGACTGTGACTGGTCATATCTTCATAGGCATATGGCCACACCTCTGAGTGACCACTGGTGTGATTGTCAAGCCCAATGATTTGAGATGACAATCCTTAAGCATCGCTTCTGCCCTACCCCACGCCTCTGCTCCTGACAAATCTCCTTGATGAGCCGGCCACTGAAGAGTTGCTAATTTAATGGGTTAAATCCCAGAATATTGATGTGGCCACATGCTGGTCACAAATAGGTCAATACAACTTAGAAGCAAGCTCTGTGCATTGTACTCCATATTCTCGTATCCCCCTCATACGGACAGCAAGAGAGGGTTTATCTCCTGGGAGGACGGCTGCTCAGGGTCCTCTTATCTTTCTTCTTTGATTGATCTTCTTCAGTGTCAGTACTCACCAACCCCATCTTTTTTCTCTCCTCTTTCTTGGCATAGGGATGTTGAACAGGCTAGTCCCAAGATTCGAAACTGGGAAATGCAAAGATAGTTAAAGATCCTACCCTACTCAGGTTTCAAGATTGAAATGCAGGTTGAAATCCAGCTTTTACCAGGAACGAGTGAACTGGGTTTAGTTGGTTTGCACAGCTACTATAAAGAGGTTGTTTGAGTCTCATTATATTATTGGGAGCTTTGTGCAAAACTCTATTTGAAATGCCAAAGGAGAGGAGAAACCAGAGAATAATTCAAGCATTACTCAGTCCTTGGTTTTAACATTATTATAATATCACAAAGCCTTATCTAGAACCCTTCACTCCTTTCTCTCCCAGGTCTAATTCACATCAGCAGTGATACCTAGTACAAGGTCTACTTTACAACACAATAAATAAGGAGCAAATAACTAAGGGAAATAAAGGTGTCACCCCTGGTGCTAGCATCAATCATTCTCTTTCACTGGACAAATCTCAAAGTCTGCAGAAACAAAGCAAAACAAAACAAAAATGTAATGGCTACTGACAGTTACAACCACTACAGCCAGCATTTAGTGAACTAAGTATGAACATTAGCTTATTTAATCATCACAATAACCTCACAGGGAGGTTGTATATTATGATATTCATTCTATTTTTATTTTTGAGACAGAGTCTCACTTTGTCACCTGGGTAAAGTGGCATGGTATCATAGCTCACAGTAACCTCAAACTCTTGGGATCAAGTGATCCTCTTGCTTCAACCTCCCAAGTAGTTGGGACTACAGGTGGCTGCCACCACAATGCCTGGCTATTTTTAGAGACTTACTCACTCTTGTTCAGGCTGTGTCTCAAACTCCTGAGCTCAGGCAATCCTCCTGCCTCAGCCTTCTAGGGTTACAGGCGTGAGCCAGTGTGCCAGGCCTATAATATCCATTTTAAAGACAAATAAACTGAAGCTTACAAAGACCAAATAATTTGACCAAGATAAACAAGACAGTGTATTGCAGAGTGATGAATAAAACTAGGTCTTTCTCATAATCCTCTATCCCCTCTGAGTTTTTCAAGCATTTTTATTTCTATAATCAGAAGAAAATAAGATGTGTGTTGACATTAGAATCAGGCAGTAAGGAATATTAACCACGACCAACAATGAAAATTAAGATGAAAGAAATATCCTACAGAAAGGTGAGAAAGTTTGTTGTAAAATATTCAGGATTGCAAAGTTACTTAAACACACACTAACCACCACTATCCTTGGTCTGTTAACGTCTTTACAATATTCTTGGAAGATTTTGAGGAAAACACATGTCTCTTATGCAGGGTTGTACTCATCTTGCCTTTAGGACATCATGCACTGAAGATTAATTCTATACTCTATGTTTGTATCCCTCCCCCCCCAAAAAAATTCCTATGTTGAAATTCTAATCACCAATTTGACACCATTAGGAGGTGGGGCTTCAGCAAGTAAGACCCCTCATGAATGGGATTATTGCCCTTATAAAAAAGACAACTTCAGAGGCTGCACCTGTGGCTCAGCAGAACAGGCAAGGGGCTGGTCCATACATGGAGGTTGGTAGGTTGGAACCCAGCCCTGGCCAAATTGCAACAACAACAACAACAAAATAGCCAGGCATTCTGGCAGGCACCTGTGGTCCCAGCTACTCGGGTGGCTGAGGCAAGAGAATCGCCCAAGCCCAGAAGTTGGAGGTTGCTGTGAGCTGAGATGCCATGGCACTCTACCAAGGGCAATAAAATGAGACTCTGTCTCAAAAAAAAAAAAAAAAAAAAAGACAACTTCAGAGCGTTCCCTCACCCCTTCTGCCACGCAAGATCACTGCAAGAAGATAGTCATTTATGAGCCAGAAATTGGGCTCTGATCACACCTGAATCTGCCACACTTTGATCTTGGACTTTCTAGCCTCCAGGACTGTGAGAAGTGTTGTTATTTATAAGCCCCCTAGTCTATGGTGTTCCGTTATAGTCAGATGGACAAAGATAGAAACCGGTAACAGGAGGGGAGGTTACTTAAAAATGTGGAAGTGGCTTTGGAATGGAGTAATGGGTAAAGACTGGAGGAGTTTTGAGGTACATACCAGAAAAAATCTATATTGTGTGAACAGGTAATGGCAATTCTGGTGAAAGCCTAGAGAGAAAAGCAGAGAGCCATAGAAAAAGTTTGGTTGATTCAGAGAATACCTCAGTACTCCTGAGAAGAACGTTGGTAGAAATACCGGTGGTAAAGGTCGGTATGATAAGGTCTCAGATGGCAATGAGAAACGTATTATTGAAAAACGGAGAACAGGTTGTCCTTGTTATAAAATGGCAAAGACCTTGGCTGAATTGTGTTCATGCTCTAGGGATTTGTGGATGAAAACCTTGTGAGCAATGAAACTGAATATTTAGCTGAAGCTACTTCTAAGCAAAGTATTGAAGGTACAGCTTGGCTCCTCCTGACTGCTTATAATAAAATGTGAGAAAAGAGAGAAATGATTTAAAGATGGAATTGTTAAGCAAAAAAGAACACAAAAGATTTGGAAAATTCTCAGGCTATCCATATTGCAAAAAAATGAGAACACTTAAGGGTGTGGCCAAGTGACTTTTTGATAAGAATAGTAGTATGAAGCAGGCCTCTCAACAGAAGCCAGAAGTTATTCTCTAAGACAATAGCAGAATGACCCTTAAATTGATCCAGAGATCATCAGACCTGCTGCTCCAATTACAGATCCAGAGTACAAGGGCAGGGGTGGGAGGGACCACAGGCAACTGTGGGACCTCAGCCCTGCTGCATGGTCCAGGCTCCACTCTCTAGCCTTCAGCATCACACTCCCCAACCTCTGCAGGTGCCCCTCCAGGATGCCCTAGAGCATACAGGTCACAGTGGCCACTCCTCCAGAGGACACAGGCAACAATCTTTTGAGGAAACCTTGCAATCCAGTCTCTGCCAGAATACAGAAGGACTGGGGAACACAGCTGCCTCCACTGAGGTTTCAAAAGGCAGAGGCAGCCAGAGCCAGGGGTGCATAACCCCAGCCAGGGAGAACCATGCACAGGGGAGGGTATGTAGTAGGGAAGTCACTGGGGGGCTGAGCCGTCCGGGTGACACTGACACCCCAGGGGTCCTGGAAGGAACAATATCAAGTCAAAGGGACCATTCCCCAGCCTTAAGGTCTAATGGAATTTTCATCATCAGGTTTTAAACTTACCTGGTACTTCTTCTTTCCCATTTCTTCCTTTTAGTGTGGGAATGTCCATATCATGCCTGTCCCACAATTACTATATTTTTAAAGGCACATTAACCTGTTTGGCTTCATTAAAATTTGCCTAAGGATGAACATATCTTGAGCTTCATCCATATCTGGTTCAGGTAATGTGTAGATGAGACCTTGAATTTTTAGATTTTAGAGTTGACAATGAAATAAGAGTTTCAAAAAAAGACTTCTGAGGCTGTTTGGATGTAATGAATATATTTTGCATGTTGAGAAAGACATGTATTGGGGGAGATTAGGAGCAAAATGCTATAGACTAAATGTTCATATTCCCCAAAATTCATATGTTGAAACCTCAACCTCCAAAGTGATGGGAGATGAACAGGTGATAAGGGTGGAGCTCTCATAAATAATATTAGTGTATGTGCAAGAGACCCCGGAGAGTTTCCTCACCCATTCTGCCACATGAGGACACAGAAAGGAGACGACCATATAAGAAACAGAAAGTAGGAGGCCCTGGACATGGAATCTGCTGGTGCCTTGATCTGGGACTTCCCGAGCTCCAGAACCGTGAGAATAAATCTGTTGTGTAAAAGCCACCCGGTCGATGGTATTCTTTTATAATAGCCTGAACAGACCGGAGCCACCAAATTCTCCTAATGAATTGTCTTCTCTAGCAGGAATAATTATCTGACCAATGCCTATGTTAAATGCACAGTGTTAAGTATGTATAGCAGACAATGTGTGACTGAAGGGATGCGGCTCATTTTCGCTTGTGTCTTTTATTTCTGAGTAGTATACAGAACACTCTACACATTCACTCCACTAATAGTCATAACTATGACCCCAACCGATGTTCTAGTTACTAGAATCTAGTCTTTAACAGCAATAAATAAGCCAGCACTCAAGTTCTGAAATATTATATCCTTTATACTGCATGACCAAAGGTCAAAGTTTAATCTATTTTTTGGTGAAGAGGTAATGACTATTGACTATCGTTTATAATCATTTTCTCCAACATTTCTGAAAAAGTCTGTCTGCCTTGTCATATGTTTTGACAATTAGTACTTAAGAACACTCCCAGTAAAATGTACTAAGCAAACTACGTTGCCTTTTACAGACTCCTCCACAGCCATGATTCGTCCCTCATGACCTCCCTGTGAGGTAGGTCACTTTCTTAATCATATTTCACAAACAAAGACAGTGATGTAAAGAGAAAGGTGTTATGTAAAAAGAAAGGTGTTGAGTAATGCGACCAACACAGATGAAACAGCCCAGGGAGCCTTACGTGGAATTCAAATACCGTCGCTCCCAGTTTGCAGGTAAAAATCCTACTACGGTGAGGGCAGACTTCTCCCTCAATACCAGCAGCTATCAGAGACGAGGTCATCAACTTCTTAATAAAAGCCTTCTTCCAGAAACAGTAAATGGTTACCACAAAGTCTCAAATCTGTGGATATGCAAAGAGTCCCAAAGAACCCGTAATTTCTTTTGTTTGAAATTCACCCCATTTTCAATCTCATGGAATTCCCTCTTCTCTTTCTCTCCTACAGAATGTTTATACTGCATTAAATTATCAGTGCTTCCACTAAATTTTTTTCAGGGATACGTGATTTAGAAGAGTTTAGAGATTTATGAACTCTTGATGAAGAATTAGCAAGGGGTAAGAATGAATGAAATGTTGAAGCACCTAGGCAGCCTAGAGGACTGAATATTTGCTTAAGGCATGTATGGAAGAGGACAGAAAAGTACCACAGAACATGATGCCAGAGGCATAAATCATCCTGAGAGATGCCTGAGGGCTTTCTTCTAAGGGTTCAAAAAAAAACATTTAATACACAATTTAAGATCTGGCCTTTCACAATCCCCTTCTCCAGCCCTAACCTCTTTGACAACCTCAAACAGATTGGCAAAGATAAATTTGCCTCCAACCCCACTACTACCCATTAAGTACTCTTTCTCCAAGGAGTGTAGAGAATAATAGTGTTTCTAAAATAGTTTGTTACTGTCTTAGTAAAAACAGCTACAAAATTAAACTTCTGAATGTTGATAAACAATTAAAGAATGTTACACAGGGAAAAACATTTTTCAAAGACCATCCCAATCATTTCCTTAAATGCAAAAATTAAGGTCCAGGGAAGTTAAGAGATTTTTCCAATATACAATAAAACCTCCATAGTGACCACCTCCCTACATTGACCACCTCAAGTTGACCTAGTTTTCACAGACTGGACATGTGCCACTGCCCAGCCAGGCACTGGTCTGCAATAAGAACAGAGGGGCTGGTGCTGAGGGAGCACGACTAGGTTCCCCTTATGCTGTGTCACGGACGTGAACGTCAGAGATCCCTGCTGCCCTCTGCGGGCAGGACTTTCCATGATAAAGAATACGAAAACAATGATAGCTGGGGGGCAACAGGCTTTACTACCACCTAGAAGCCTTCCCACTTTCACATGGAAAGAAAATGTGATCCAATGTTTTACCCACTCGTTTTGTGTGTGTGTGTGTGTGTAGAGCTCCAGTAGAGGCCGCAGACAAGACGGCTGAACTTTCTCTGTGGCAGGATCAGAAATGACAAAAAATGCTCACAAATGCAATGCCAGTGGCCACCCACCAGGACAGGCTGCATGCACATGGTCAGCACCCACACTGTGGGAGCCCCTGAGACATTCCACCTCCACTCTGACATGGATCAAAACACACAGGCTGTCCAGCCCGGATCACACACTTCTTGTCATTATTCTGTTCAGCAGCATAAGGGACAACTGGTAACATCTCACCAATCAAAACACACGAGGAGGAGACATGGCTTTATAAGACATTCCACTTTGAACGGAAAATGGGAGGCCACAGGGCAAGGTTTGAATAAGGAACTCTAGAAGGATGGCTCAGGGTGTGGAGAAGAAGGTAGACATGTTGTTTCAACTTAACGAGGAGATGGCAGATAAACTTGAAACAACTTTTATTACTCATTCACGTCCCTAGAAACCAACAGATGGGATCTCTCATTGCCAAGTTCTAATGCATTTCATGTTCGTGCTCAGCATCAGGACACTGGGCTTGCAAAGTCCAATATGCTGTTGAGAGTGAAGTGAGGACCAGGGAACCTCAGCCAGATCCTCAGCCTCCCGTGCGAGGAAAGTGCTCTCTCTAAACCAGGTGAAGTTCCCCACAAGGCAGCAAGTACGTGAGTCCAGACATGCAAACAGAAGATGACCAGAGTCTGTAAGAAATATTTCCTTTTTTAGTATAAAAAATAGAGAAGTGACCCCTAAGGATAATTCATTATCTGTTCTTTGATAGGGCTCACTGTGAGTACTGCAGAAATCAATTCTTATCCTAATGGATAGTCAAGAGAATAGGGGTTACATCTGAATATTAAGGCAACCCAAAAAATAAACCTCAAGAAGGCTCTAGTCTATGTCACTATGATACTTTCTTGAAATTAGTCCTTAAATACTAGGGCCCAAAACTCTTGAGCAGAGAAATTTTGATTCCTATCCACCAGCCCCCTTAGTGCCTGGGCTTCTTTCTTGGATTGTTCAAAGCTTGGTATCCACATCTCCCGCAAAGAGCCACCACGTGGAGCCCGGGGTGGTGAGAAAGTGAACACTGTCGGCTCTGGGCAGCTCAGATGGGTGGCCTCCGCCTTCCATCTTTTGGGTGTTAAGCCCTGCATTAAGAGAAAGGAGAAATGAAATTCAAGCATATGACAAGGAAACACAACTCCCACATTCCCATCTCACGGTCTTAGAACACAATACATACCATAAAGCAAGTGTCCTTACTCCATAGAGTTGAAGGGGAAAGAGAGTATTTCACATTTATTGAGAATATTCCATTCTCTAGACACTCTGCCAGGCACTTTACCCAATCTGCCTCACTTAATTCTTATAGCAAGGCTCGGCACCTGTAGCTCAGTAGCTAGGGCACCAGCCACATACACCAGAGCTGGTGGGTTCGAATTCAGCATGAGCCTGCCAAACAGCAATGACAGCAATAACAAAAAAAGTAGCTGGGTGTTGTGGTGGGTGCCTGTAATCCCAGCTACTTGGGAGGCTGAGGCAAGAGAATCGCTTAAGCCCAAGAGTTTGAGGTTGCTGTGAACTGTGACACACTACGGCACTCTACAAGGGCAACATAGTGAGACTGTCTCCAAAAAAAAGGAATTCTTATAGCAAGTATATTAAATAGGCACTACTATCCCACTTCACAGAGGTAGAAACTTAAGGAACAAAAATAGTTACATAATTTGCCCCAAATAGTATACCTAAGACTAAGCCCCATTTTCTGGTTTTCTTTATGTTCTGAAGATTTCCTTTCCCTTCTGCTATTTGATTTGTTTATTCCTTTTCCCTTTTATCCCTTTACCACCAGCCCCCTGCCATACACAAACATTTTAATGTATTTAATACAGTCCTCGTATTTACCTGTAAGTGTATTTAAACACTTTTTATAAAATGTGTCCTCATTTTCTGGGCATCTGTTTTTAATTAACTTATCCATTATTATTTCATGCATCTCATTCTGTTTGTTAGTTTTTCACCAAGCATTATTCTTGTATCTATGTTGTCACTAGTTACAACTAAGCCCTTTGTTTTTAAAGTATTTCCACCATACTCAACTGTGCCTAATACTAAGATGTTTTCACCAAAAAACAGTAACACCGAACATTTACATGGTACCATCCAGCTTCAAAATGCTGCTGGGATCTTGGTCCATGTTTAGCCTGGTGTGTCTCCATGGTGCTCTCGGTGTGTTCCCACAGTCCCCTAACTAGTTGCCCTGACTCCACCTGCGATCCACTGCAGACACACTCAGCCACTCTTCTCATTCCAAGATAAAGTCCAAGACCTTAAAATGGCCTATAAGTTCAGGGAACATTATGATTAAGTCAGCCTGGTGGCCTGCATTGGCTGCTGGAACAGACAAAGGATGTTGGTGACATACAGTGAAATATGACTACTGCCTGCAATTTAGTCAGTGGCAGTGTAGTGATAGGAATGTCTTAGTGTTGACAAATGTACTGTGGTTATGTAAAAGTGTCAGCAGACGCCAGGTGACGAGCACATGGAACTCTGAGCTATCTCTGAAACTCTTCTGAAAACAAAATTATTTCACAATTAAAAGTTTCTTTAAAAGGCAATGCAAAAACCTTCAACATTTTGAGGAAACTGGATGTCTATTTTACTACTAACAGCTTAGACTCAGTGAAATTTTTGCTTACGTGTTAGAGTAGAATGAAGGCATTTTCATACATTCTCCCATGCACATCTTCTAGGATAGCTATGATCAGCCAAAAACAAGAAAATAAACTAAAAAAATAGAGGGTAAAGCATATAGAAATTAGGTATCAGCACAATAAAAAAAGAAGAAAAAAAATTCCAAAATGCTAAGGAAAGTGGATCTCAGGCTGCTGTTCCACTTGAAGGTCGAGGACAACTCGCCACACGGGGTCAGTCAGAAGATTCTGGGAGAGATGCCTTTTACCTCATGAAGCAAACTGGATTCCTAGAACATCTGAATGTCTTCAGAGGACATTTAAACAATTAACAAAGATTGAATTAGTGACAAGTGCACAGAAGAACAATCAAATAAGAAGATAATTATTAACTAGAAAGAAACAAAAGGCTTTACAGGTACAGCTGAAACATAGCATACTACACAGTTCAACAGTCACACAGTCATAGTCACATAAACACTGAATACCCAAAAAATAGTGCATAAACATGTTATTTAGAAACATCAATTAAATACCAAAACAAGTAATCACCTAAATATCATGGTGATATTGGGAAGGAGGGAAAAGAGAAAAGAAGTGAAAGATTCTGTTTTTGTTAACTAACTTTGTAAAACTATTTGATTTTTTTTAAACTATGTACATGTATACAATTTTCTAAAAATGGAAAAAATTAATGGGAAGTTAATGACATACACTTGGGTGTATAATGATAAGAATCTTCATCCATCCCAAATCTAGAAAGCAGAGTAGAGAAACCAATTTGGAAACCCAGAAATGTGGATGCTGCCTATAGTTGGACCTACATATTCTCTTTTCCTTGAAACACCCACAGGCAACACATGAGAAGACGCCAGGGGTGTGGGGGCCAAAGAAGAGGTGACTTTGAGCAGAAAGTCCATCTCCAAGCACCTGGAGGGACTTGTGTTCATTCACTTGTTTGGGAGGGAGTGAAAGACACAGCTTCCCAAACCCTCCCTTCTGGCATATATGATCATGGAGCTTGGCTTCTAAGGCCCTGGAAGATGAGCAGGGAATCTTTAGCAAGTCCTGAAGACTAGAATGCAAATTCCCAGTTAGACTCTGGGAAGTCTAACTAACCAATACAAAGTTCAAAAGACTACAAGTAGGCTCAAAATAGGGCTACTTTAGTCAGAGTTAACAGCTGAGTAGAGACCATATTTGTAGCAAGATCAGAACACAGTCATGTGAAGAGGACCCAGAGTGATTACCACAAAACAACTTTTGAGAAGCCACTGCCCACTTTTATTGGCTGGTAGGTAACAAATGCCAGACTGTATTCCCCTGATCTGAAGAATCAGAAGGAGGTTCTTAACAATTAGCTACAAAAGGGGAAGTTTACGTTCACCATAAAGAAATGTATACATACTGTATATTGTACACATATGTGTGTGTGCATACAAAAGATAAAAATAGGCTACCTTAAAAATCATGAAATGATCAGCAGTAGTGTCTGAGACACTTTGTTCATGACACTTGAATCACCTGTCAGCTGGTAGTCATGCTGACCACATAACTTTCCATAACATTCCAACCCTGACCTTGCCTAACAGTTTATATGAGAAAATCAGTACCAATGCTCTATTTCCTTGCCTGCCCAGTCAGGGGATGAGTCCGCTCGACAGCATAGGATAAAGTTCCATCTGAAGCTGACATCACAAAGAAAAGAATCTTATAAAAGGAACTCTTTCACTCTAAGAATTCTGTGAAATATTTCACAGTGTGACCTGAAGGAAGCGTGTCTGATGAAATAGTTATGAAACTTTTAGAAGTAACTAGGTTTTAGCATCTCTTTCCAGCTAAGGTCTTGGGCAGAAAAACCAGCTGCTTCTTAAGTATCATTTAAAAAGGTTTTGTACCCAAAGAGAAGAACATGGCTCCCATTCCAATGATGAGAAAAAATCTGACAATCCTCAGCGAACTGAACCCCAAAAGTAACAAGCCCCTCCAAGGAGAGAGGGATATATGATCTGTTTCACCTTCAACAGATCACAAGTGGAAGAAGTAACCACCACGTAGACAGGTAATAAGAAATCAGTTAAGGGGCGGCGCCTGTGGCTCAGAGAGTAGGGCATTGGCTCCATATATCAAGGGTAGCGGGTTCAAACCTAGCCCCGGACAAACTGCAACAAAAAAATAGCCGGGTGTTGTGGTGGGCGCCTGTAGTCCCAGCTACTCAGGAGGCTGAGGCAAGAGAATTGCCTAAGAGCTGGAGGTTGCTGTGAGCTGTGATGCCACAGCACTCTAATGGGGGTTAACAAAGTAAGACTCTGTCTCTACAAAATAAATAAATAAGAAATCAGTTAAAATTTAGTTTTTTTGAGAGAAGGTCTTGGTCTGTAACTTGGGCTAGAGTGCAATTGTGTAACTGTAACTCATTGTAACCTCAAACTCCTCAGCCCATGCAATCCTCCCACCTCAGCCTCCTGAATAAAATTTTACTTCTTAAAGGTGAAGTAGAAACTACCACATCAGTTTGTAATAACCATAAGGCCAAGGTACAAAAGGAGAGTGTAAACTCACTCACAAGCTCTTTTCCATGGACTTCCACCAAATGCCCTGAAGGAAAACTGGGGGCAGGACACCAAAGAGCCCCTCTGTTTGGCACAGTACAGGGGGATTATCAGCTTCTGTTGGAGACATTCAAGAAAGCCTCTCCAACCTCTCCAGACCCTTCCCTCGTAAAGAGAAAAAAAAAAAAAATTCTTAAGCAAACCCTTTTGTCCCAGGTCCCAGGGAAAAAACTATTACTTCTGGGGTGGGAGGAGAACAAAAATTCACCTGTCTCATGGTTGGAAGCAGGCTGGGAACTACTTTGAGTCTGAAATCCTATAACACCAGAGAACACCCACCACTGGGAAGGGACCTAACTCTCCTCCACTCCAACCAACCACAGATACAGGCAGAGTTTGGCTACCATGGGAAAGAGAGGCAGGAACACTGAAAAAGCTTCACTCCAAAACTCAGGAATCCAGAGTCTGCCTTGGCTGGAGGCTACTAAGATAACAAAGAACCCTCCCCAAAAGGAAGAAGAGCATTTTAAGAGATACCATCTGTGCCATAGCAATGCGGGAATTATTAAAAGCTCATGGTGGATGAGAAATACTGAGGAAAAACCTCAGGCCCCGAAAGCCTGTGGAAACTAAAGGTAAAAATAGCAACTACAAAACCCAAACCCAGCTCAGCTCCTCACTAGACTGACTCAACCCCACATACATTAACAGCATGACAGAAAAAGAAGCACTGCCATTGACACGTGTTATTTTTCCTCTGCTACTCCCCACCCCCACTGTTTAAAAAACATCTCAAGGGGGAGGAGAGCAAGATGGCGGCCGAGTAACAGCTTCCTTGCATCTGGGCACCGTGAGTCTGAGGAGATAGGACTCCAGGCATCTCTGGCTGGTGGGATCTGCCTATCATCACCCCTGTGAGGATACAGGGAGAAAGCAAGAGACTTCTGGACCCCAAGAGGAGGACTAAAACAGTGGAAAACTGGCAAGTGGTCGCATGTGTTCAATCGGTCTAAACCCGCCCGCAACTGTAAGTTCAGTAGCAGCAAGACTGCAAACCAGAAAGGCCTTACCTGTGAACTGTTTTGGTGTCTTTGGACTTGGCACTCAGTTGAACTGCCTTGGGGAGAGCCTGAGCGGGAGTGCGGAGAACTTTGGCCGTTGTCTAGGGCCCCAGTCTGAGCCGCTGAGCCAGATGGAGCTAATAGTGTTTGGCTGAGGGCCACAGGGAGCCATTGTGAGTGATCTGGCCCAGCAAGCTCCGCCCCCAGGGTCGCAGACCTAGAATTGGATGGGAGCCGTAACCTAGCGACTGAGTAGCTTAAGGGTGGGGTCTGAGCCGCCTTGCATCTAACCCTCAGGGGCAGAGTGAGACCGGTTTTGGCACACTGGGTAAGTGGATAGCCACTTCAGCAGTGATTCCAGCGACAAGCACTTTCCTGGGAAAGCTTCTGCTCAGCAAGTTTACAAGTTCAAAGTGCCTTTTAAGTGGGCTGAAGAGAGATTTAGGGTGTCTACCTGCTGGGGTTTGAGAAATCAGCAGCCTCCAGTCGTACCAGAACTGTGATTAACATCCGATACCCCAGAGGACCACGTGTTACCCAGACAATATTCAATAACATATACATACAACTTTGTTCTGGTTGTGGTTTTGTTTCTTTTTTTTTTTGGTTTGGTTTTTTTTTGTTTATTTTGATATTGTTGCTGTTGTTTTGTTTTTTAACCTTTTCCGTACAGATCTTTTTTCTTTCTCAATTTTTCTACTTTAATTATAATTTCCCATTGCTGTCTTTTTCAATAAACAGAACTTCATTCATGCTAGTGTTTCTACTGCTATTATTTGGTTTTTCACCCAATTTTATCCCATAAAGTTTTCTGTTTCTTGTTTTGGTTTGATTTATAGCATTTTTGTCTTTCCTCTCTACTTGGTGGAGGTGGGGTACTGTGTCTGATCAGGTTAGCAAAGAGCTGCTGACCTCAAGGGAACCACCCAACTAGGCACCCCCAGAAGGTGGGTTTTTTTTAAGGTTGTGTCAAAGTGCACTACTGTACACCTATATTGCTCTGTCTGCTTCTTTCTGTGCCTCTTTTATTTTTGTCAATATTCCTTTTACCCACCCAGACTCCTTTCTCTATTTTTGTTTTTTTTTGTAGACACAGAGTTTCACTTTATAGCCCTCGGTAGAGTGCTATGGCATCACACAGTTCACAGCAACCTCTAACTCCTGGGCTTAAACGATTCTCTTGACTCAGTCTCCTGAGTAGCTGGGACTACATGTGCCCACCACAACATCCGGCTATTTTTTGTTGTTGTTGTTGTTGTTGTTGTTGCAGTTCGGCCAGGGCCGGGTCTGAACCCGTCACCTTCGGTATATGGGGCCGGCGCCCTACCAACTGAGCCCCAGGCGCTGCCCTCTATTTTTTTTTTTTTAATTTTCACTCAGCCATCCTTTCTTTCATCCCTTTCTTGCTCTTCAACCTTCTCACCCTTCTGGTACTGTACCAAAAGGACTCATCGAACCCTTAGTCCACAGGCATAAGAACTTAAAGAGCAAGAGGAAGTGAAAGGAAAATTAGGGCAAGGAAACAGATAAAAGAAATCACTCATGAGGAAGAATCAGCAGAAAACTCCAGGCAACATGAAAAACCAGTCCAGAACAGCCCTGCCAAGGGACCATGAGGTAGCTACTGCAGAGGATTCCACCTATAAAGAAACGTTAGGAATGACAGAAAGGGTTTAGAATACACATAATGAAAACAATGAAACAAATGATGGAAACAATGAAGGAAACTGCTAATAAAGTGGAAAATAACCAAAAGGAAATCCAAAAACAGAATCAAATCAGAGATGAACGATATGAAGAATATAAAAAGGATATAGCAGATCTGAAGGAACTGAAACAGTCAATTAGGGAACTTAAAGATGCAATGGAAAGTATCAGCAACAGGTTAGACCATGCAGAAGAAACTATTTCAGAGGTAGAAGACAAAGTTCTTGAGATAACTCAGATAGTAAAAGAGGCAGAAAAGAAGAGAGAGAAAGCAGAACGTTCACTGTCAGAATTATGGGACTTTATGAAGCGTTCCAATATACGAGTTAGAGGAATCCCAGAAGGGGAAGAAGAATGCCCCAGAGGAATGGAAGCCATACTAGAGAATATTATAAAAGAAAATTTAACAAATATCACAAAAATTCTGACGCACTGCTTTCAGAGGGCTATCGAACCCCAGGTCACCTCAAATGTAACCAAGCTTCTCCAAGACACATTGTGATGAACTTTTCCAAAGTCAAGACAAAAGAAAAGATTCTGCAAGCTGCCAAGAGTAAGCGCCAGTTGACCTACAGGGGAAAATCCATCAGAGTGACTGCAGACTTCTCTAATGAAACTTTCAAAGCAAGAAGACAATGGTCATCTACCTTTAAGCTACTTAAACAGAACAATTTCCAGCCCAGAATTCTGTACCCTGCTAAGCTAAGCTTCAAAATTGATGGAGAAATCAAATCATTTACAGATATACTAACATTGAGGAAATTCGCCACAACAAGACCAGCTCTGCAGGAAATACTTCAACCTGTTCTGCACACTGACCACCACAATGGATCAGCAGCAAAGTAAGAACTCAGAAATTAAAGGACAGAACCTAACCTCCACACTGATGCAAAAGATAAAACTAAGCAATGGACTCTCACAAAATAAGATGAATAGAATACTACCACACTTATCAATTATCTCAGTAAATGTTAATGGCTTGAATTCCCCACTGAAGAGACATAGATTGGCTGACTGGATTAAAAAACACAAGCCATCTATTTGCGGACTGCAAGAAACACACCTGGCTTCAAAAGACAAATTAAAACTCCGAGTCAAGGGTTGGAAGACAATTTTTCAGGCAAATAGAATTCAGAAGAAAAGAGGAGTTGCAATCTTATTTTCAGATACATGTGGATTTGAAGCAACTAGTGTCAAAAAAGACAAAGATGGTCAATTTATATTGGTCAAGGGAAATATACAACAAGAAGACATTTCAATTCTAAATATTTATGCACCCAATTTAAATGCGCCCAGATTCTTGAAACAGACATCACTCAGTCTGAGCAATATGATATCTGATAATACCATAATAACAGGGGACTTTAACACTCCTCTTACAGAGCTGGACAGATCCTCTAAACAGAAATTAAACAAAGATATAAGAGATTTAAATGAGACCCTAGAACAACTGTGCTTGATAGAGGCATATAGAACACTCCATCCCAAAGATAAAGAATATACATTCTTCTCATCACCCCATGGAACATTCTCCAAAATTGATCATATCCTGGGACACAAAACAAATATCAACAGAATCAAAAGAATTGAAATTTTACCTTGTATCTTCTCAGACCATAAGG
The DNA here is from genome assembly GCF_027406575.1 of Nycticebus coucang. Taxonomy (NCBI): domain Eukaryota; kingdom Metazoa; phylum Chordata; class Mammalia; order Primates; family Lorisidae; genus Nycticebus; species Nycticebus coucang. The sequence goes on along the minus strand of NC_069803.1, from coordinate 9,021,855 downwards.
CACTAAAGGTGGAACTCAACTCTAACAAAAACGCTCAACCCCACACAAAGGCATGGAAATTAAACAATCTTCTGTTGAATAACATATGGGTGCAGGAAGAAATGAAACGGGAAATCATTAACTTCTTTAAGCATAACAACAATGAAGACACAAGCTACCAAAACTTGTGGGATACTGCAAAAGCAGTTTTGAGAGGAAAATTCATCGCTTTAGATGCCTACATTCGAAAAACAGAAAGAGAGCACATCAACAATCTCACAAGCCATCTTATGGAATTGGAAAAAGAAGAATAATCTAAGCCTAAACTCAGTAGAAGAAAAGAAATTTCCAAAATCAAATCAGAGATCAATGAAATTAAAAACAAAAGAATCATTCAGAAAATTAATGAAACAAGGAGTTGGTTTTTTGAAAAAAAAAAAAAAATTAATAAAATAGATAAACCATTGGCCAGACTAACAAGGAATAGAAAAGTAAAATCTCTAGTAACCTCAATCAGAAATGATAAAGGGGAAATAACAACTGATCCCACAGAGATACAAGAGATCATCTCTGAATACTACCAGAAACTCTACGCCCAGAAATTTGACAATGTGAAGGAAATGGATCAATATTTGGAATCAAACCCTCTCCCTAGACTTAGCCAGGAAGAAATAGAGCTCCTAAACAGACCAATTTCAAGCACTGAGATCAAAGAAACAATAAAAAAGCTTCCAACCAAAAAATGCCCTGGTCCAGATGGCTTCACTCCAGAATTCAATCAAACCTTCAAGGAAGAGCTTATTCCTGTACTGCAGAAATTATTCCAAAAAATTGAGGAAGAAAGATTCTTCCCCAACACATTCTGTGAAGCAAACATCACCCTGATACCAAAACCAGGAAAAGACCCAAACAAAAAGGAGAATTTCAGACCAATCTCACTCATGAATATAGACACAAAAATTCTCAACAAAATCCTAGCCAATAGATTACAGCTTATCATCAAAAAAGTCATTCATCATGATCAAGTAGGCTTCATCCCAGGGATGCAAGGCTGGTTTAACATACGCAAGTCCATAAACATTATCCACCATGTTAACAGAGGCAAAAATAGAGATCATCTGATCCTCTCAATAGATGCAGAAAAAGCATTTGATAAAATCCAGCATCCTTTTCTAATTAGAACACTGAAGAGTATAGGCATAAGTGGCACATTTCTAAAACTGACTGAAGCTATCTATGACAAACCCACAGTTAATATTTTACTGAATGGAGTAAAACTGAAAGCTTTTCCTCTTAGAACTGGAACCAGACAAGGTTGTTGTCTGTCACCTTTACTATTCAACATAGTGCTGGAAGTTCTAGCCAATACAATTAGGAAAGACAAGGAAATAAAGGGAATCCAAATGGAAGCAGAGGAGGTCAAACTCTCCCTCTTTGCTGACGACATGATCTTATACTTAGAGAACCCCAAAAACTCAACCACAAGACTCCTAGAAGTCATCAAAAAATACAGTAATGTTTCAGGATATAAAATCAATGTCCACAAGTCAGTAGCCTTTGTATACACAAATAACAGTCAAGATGAGAAGCTAATTAAGTACACAACTCCCTTCAACATAGTTTCAAAGAAAATTGGGGCAGCGCCTGTGGCTCAGTGAGCAGGGCGCCGGCCCCATATGCCGAGGGTGGCGGGTTCAAACCCAGCCCCGTCCAAACTGCAACAACAAAAAAAAATAGCTGGGCGTTGTGGCGGGCGCCTGTAGTCCCAGCTACTCGGGAGGCTGAGACAGGAGAATCGCCTAAGCCCAGGAGTTGGAAGTTGCTGTGAGCTGTGTGAGGCCACGGCACTCTACTGAGGGCAATAAAGTGAGACCCTGTCTCTACAAGAAAAAAAAAAAAAAAAAAGAAAGAAAATTAAATACCTAGGAATGTACCTAACGAAGGAGGTGAAGGACCTCTATAAAGAAAATTATGAAATCCTCAGAAAGGAAATAGCAGAGGATATTATCAAATGGAAGAACATACCATGCTAATGGATGGGAAGAATCAACATTGTTAAAATGTCTATACTTCCAAAGCAATCTCCGTATTCAATGCCATTCCTATCAAAATACCAACATTGTACTTTCAAGATTTGGAGAAAATGATTCTGCGTTTTATATGGAACCGGAAAAAACCCTGCATAGCTAAGGCAGTTCTTAGTAATAAAAATAAAGCTGGGGGCATCAGCATACCAGATTTTAGTCTGTACTACAAAGCCATAGTGGTCAAGACAGCTAGGTAGTGGCACAAAAACAGAGACATAGACACTTGGAATCTAATTGAAAACCAAGAAATGAAACTAACATCTTACAACCACCTAATCTTCGATAAACCAAACAAGAACATACCTTGGGGGAAAGACTCCCTTTTCAATAAATGGTGTTGGGAGAACTGGATGCCTCCATGTAAAAGACTGAAAGTGGATCCACACCTTTCTACACTCACAAAAATTGATTCAAGATGGATAAAGGACTTAAATTTAAGGCATGAAACAAGAAAAATCCTCAAAGAAAGCATAGGGAAAACATTGGAAGATATTGGCCTGGGGAAAGACTCCATGAAGAAGACTGCCATGGCAATTGCAACAACAACAAAAATAAACAAATGGGACTTCATTAAACTCAAAAGCTTCTGTACAGCTAAGGAGACAATAACCAAAGCAAAGAGACAACCTACACAATGGGAAAGGATATTTGCATATTTTCAATCAGACAAAAGCTTGATAACTAGAATCTATAGAGAACTCAGATTAATCCACATGAAAAAAGCCAACAATCCCATGTATCAATGGGCAAGAGACATGAATAGAACCTTCTCTAAAGATGACAGACGAATGGCTAACAAACACATGAAGAAATGTTCATCATCTCTATATATTAGAGAAATGCAAATCAAAACAACCCTGAGATTTCATCTAACCCCAGTGAGAATGGCCCACATCACAAAGTCTCAAAACTGCAGATGCTGGCGTGGACGTGGAGAGAAGGGAATACTTTTACACTGCTGGTGGGACTGCAAACTAGTACAACCTTTCTGGAAGGAAGCATGGAGAAACCTCAAAGTACTCAAGCTATACCTCCCATTTGATCCTGCAATATCATTACTGGGCATCTACCCAGAAGGAAAAAACCCTTTTATCATAACGAGACTTGTACTAGACTGTTTATTGCAGCTCAATTTACAATCGCCAAAATGTGGAAACAATCTAAATGCCCACCAACCCAGGAATGGATTATAACAAGCTGTGGTATATGTACACCATGGAATACTATTCGGCTATTAAAAAAAATGGAGACTTTACATCCTTTGTATTAACCTGGATGGAAGTGGAAGACATTATTCTTAGTAAAGCATCACAAGAATGGAGAAGCATGAATCCTATGTACTCAATTTTGATATGAGGACAATTAATGACAATTAAGGTTATGGGGGGGGAGGAAAAGCCAAAAGAGGGATGGAGGGAGGGGGGTGGGGCCTTGGTGTGTGTCACACTTTATGGGGGCAAGACATGATTGCAAGAGGGACTTTGCCTAACAATTACAATCAATGTAACCTGGCTTATTGTACCCTCAATGAATCCCCAACGATAAAAAAAAACAAAAATAAATAAAAAACATCTTAATAGACTTAGGGGGTATGGGATAAATTTTGTGACCTGTATGTACACATATTGTACAGCGCTGACCTCAGAGCCTTTAGAGTACCTATCACCTGAATAGTGCACACTGTACCCCACAGGTAAGTTTTCATCCCTCACTTCCTTTCACTCTCCCCCCTTTTGAATCTATGCTCACGTGAATATTATTGACCTCAGTCTCCATACTTTTTTACATGATGTCCAGCAATCAACCAAAAATCATAAAACACATTAATAAAAAAATAAACACATTGTCAAGAAATAAAGAAATAAACTGAACTAAACTCAGAAATGACTCCGATGTTGAGGAACTTTAAAATGATTATCATTAATATGTTAGAGAAGATAGTGGAAAAGGTAGATGACATCATGAACAGAAGGGGGATTTCTGCAGAAAGGTGTGATATAAAACAGGAGTCAAAATGGAAAAGCCAGGCTTCCGCACTGAAGAAATGTTGAATTAGGGGATCCCTAACCTACTTTCAACTCTGATGTTCTATGGTTCTAAGAACACCACGTAGGTAAGTGAAGAATTATAAAAATAAGGAAATAGATGGCTTATATGTAGAGATGGCACCTAATAATCTCCCAGCTGGTATTGTTCCCACATATCTTTAATTTAAAATATTAAGAGCAATGGAAAATGACTATAGGCAACTCCAGTTAAAAAGCAAATTCTACTAACCTTAAGGCAAATTATCTGTTTTGTTCAGTTTTAAAACAAATGAGAAACTGCCAAGTTTTAGGGTCATGTTATACTAAATCCTTGTTTTTTCCCTAGAAACTCTCCCCACATTTTTTTTTTTAGACAGAGTCTCACTATGTTGCTCTCGGTAGAGTGCTGTGGCATCACAGCTCACAGCAACCTCAAACTCTTAGCAATTCTCTTGGCTTAGCCTCCCAAGTAGCTAGGACTACAGGCACCCGCTACAACGCCCAGCTGTTTTTGTTGTTGTAGTTGCCATCATTGTTAGCAGGCCTGGGCCAGGTTCAAACACGCCAGCCCTGGTGTATGTGGCCGGAGCCCTAAACACTGAGCTTTGGGCACCACGCCTCCACTTTCATAACTTATTAATCATTCTGCTTTTAAAAAACCATCCAAGCTATATCATGTTTGATCATTAGGGGGAAAATATCGACCCAAGGTATGCCTATTAAATGACTTCTTACTGACATCTGTGACACAGAAAGGTCTTACACTTAGTAGATATTAGATAAAAGTTGGTTGAAAAAATGAAAATGTAACACAGCTCATTCTCTCTTGGAAAGTGTCCATTTGATGACTTAAGGTTATTATTCCTGGTAGTAATTTAGTACTAAAGGATGTATTACTCCAGCAAGCTTTAAAATGAGAGTGTGCTTAAAAGCATCTGTTGTTACTGGAGTCCAGGCTCTCAGCTGGTGGTTCAGGGCATCACTGGACAGCTGTGGTCAGGGCATCACTGGAACAGCCTTGGTCAGGGCATCACTGGACAGCCATGGTCAAGGCATCACTGGACAGCCGTGGTCAGGGCATCACTGGACATCCCTGGTCAGGGCATCACTGGAACAGCTGTGGTCAGGGCATCACTGGACAGCTGTCGTCATGGCTTCACTGGACAGCTGTGGTCAGGGCATCACTGGACAGCTGTGGTCCTGACACTGCAGCAGCAGTAATAACAACTGGGCTTCTGCGATTAGGATGGCCTGTGAAGATCCTCGTAGAATCTTCACCAGAAGTATTCTCATCTCCCATTTTAGAGAATCAGTCTTTCACAATGCACATCAAAGTTTATTTCACTGATTATTTAATAATATCTAAATTGTAAGCCCCATGACCAGGGACCATGTCCTTTATTGCTTACCATTATCTACCACAATAAATGGCAGAAACAGAGTATACCTGAAATACATTTGCTTTCCAATAAATTTGTTTAGTAAATAAAATGAGTGTAAACTACCAGATAAAAAAGGCTGAGTAGATACAGCACTTTTAACTTCCTTCCCTCCAGAAAGCTCACAAAATGACAGCAAGGAGTTTTATATATGCCTAAATGCACAGATTCACAAGGAAAAACAAAATGATAGCAAACGTGGCAACAAAAGTTTGGAAATTGAAAAGTTAATAGACAGGGACAAATGACTCAGTTGACATGAGAAAGCTGAGTTCTAACAAAGAGTGAGAAAGCAGAAAAGCAATTCAGTGTACGTGGCAGAGAGCCCGAGATACAAGGGATGTGGTACAGAGAATCTCTGGAAGTGCGTGGAAAGACAGGGCTAGGAATGGAAGAGTTACCTGCCATTTTGGTAAAAAGCAACTGAAGACCCAGATCACTCAGCACAAGCAAAAGACGATGTTCTCCCACCTCAGCAGAAGTTGAGGGATATCCTCCAAAGAAACTTGTGGGTTCTTGGACAGGGGAGAGGAGGCATGTATGAAGGTCAGGGCCCTGAATTTAGCAGACACCACTATGTACCTGAACCTCTCAGCCTCACCCACCTCTTGTTCTAGTTGTGAAGGGCTCTGATTGACTGCACGCCTCCCCTCCTTCCGTACAACTGTCACTTCCTGCCCTCCAGTGTAATTTGGAACTCTTCTCAGCACCCATATCACACATGTGCAACCCAAAAGTCAGGCAAAATTAAGCCCGGTGGGAAAATTTTTGACCAAACGGATATTGGAGCTTGTGGATAAATTCTCTGCCCTTTCTTAGTCAGAGGAATGATCTTGGGATGTAGTATATGCTTTTCAAGGATAGGGCCCCAAGGATCAACAGTCAGTCCCACTTAAAAGGGGAGAGTGATGATATTTAGCTCAGTGACGTCCTCACATTTTCCGCTTCCCTTCACTGCTTCACTCACCTGCTCATCCGTCCTCTCTAGGACTGTACGCCCCACAACATCACAGCACATGTGCCTCTCCTTCCATTGGTTTTCTGTGGAACCCTGGTTAACATAGGTGATATCAGGAGTAGCCCTAAAAAGTATTATTCACCTGCTAGCAATAAAAGTCCCACTGCTGGTGGTAAAGCACCAGTAAAACTAATATCACCTGCTTTTTTTTTTTTTTTTTTTTGAGCCAGAGCCTCAAGCTATTGCCCTGATATAGAGTGCTGTGGCATCACAGCTCACAGCAGCCTCCAACTCCTGGGCTTAAGCAACTGTCTTGCCTCAGGTTCCCGAGTAGCTAGGACTACAGGCGCCCACCACAATGCCCAGCTGTTTTTGGTTGCAGTTGTCATTGTTGTTTGGCAGGCTCAGGCTGGATTTGAACCTGCCAGCCCTGGTGTATGTGGCTGGCGCCTTAGACGTTTGAGCTATAGGCACCACCATATCACCTATTTTATCACCAGCAAAGCACTCAGCATGTAAGCAAACAAGTTGAGCCTCTGCTCTAACAGGAAAGATCTTAAATACCCAAAGAAAGACCCACAGAACTATACTGTCCAAAACTGCAAAGCATGTGCTTCAGGAGGAGGCTGGACTAGCATGGGAGGAGTAGGAGGCTAAATAGGAAAGTATGGACTTTCAGGGATTCACTCATGATATGAAATTCAACAGTCTGGCAAGAGCACCTGCAGCTGATCCCATGATTTGTTGAATGACTGCTTGAAATCTGAACATGGTTAACGGTCTGTTGTAAGTGAGATGAAGACCCTAGAGCTTCTTTGGTGTAATGTTGATGAAGGTGGTCAGAAAGCTTAGGGAGTTGGGAAAATTAGAATGTTCATAATACTCAGATTTTCAAAGACTATCCGCTGAGTTGGCAAACTTAGATTAACTCAGATGACCTGAGGCTCTAAATTTCACCATAGTCCTCTGGTTAGAGTGGCCTCATGTGGTGGCCAGGGGATAAATAAGGTTCTTGCATATTCCCGGCAGTTTCAATCGGTCCACCAGCTTCACTGGTCTTGTCCTCACTCTGGCTCACTAAGCTTGTATTTCCCAGTAAAATAACTGTACATAAGCCCTCTGCTCCGGAGAAGTTTTGGGGGCAATCTAGGCTAATCCGTGACTTAAAACATGTGGCATTACCTGCAGCTTTCAATGCCAAATGCTGGCAGACTCTGCTTTGTCCTGCTGCTCAGCAAACAGAACATTTGCAACCAAACCAGCACCTCCCTTGAAGGGGATTAGAGACCAAAATGATAAATGGGTCAATTCACAAAGAGGACACAGCAAGACTAAATACGTAAGTACATAGTAAGAGAGCCTGGAAATATGTGAAGCTAATATCAACAAAACGGAAAGAAGAAATAGGCAAACCCACGACGATAGAGTCAATACCCTCTCAGTGAATAACAGAAAAAAACAGAAGATCACAGAGAATACAGATTTGAGCAATAACCCAAACAGGCTCAAATTGACATTTATAAAACATTCTCCCCAACAACCGCAGAATACACATTCTTTCCATGTGCACAAAAAAACATTTATTAATACTAAGGTAGATCATATTCTGAGCCATAAAATAAGTCTCAAATTTAAAATGATTCCAGTCACATAAGGCATGTTCTCATAACACAGTGGAATTAAATTAAAAATCAGTATCAGAGCCAAGAACAGCAGTACACAGAAGACTGTCTGAGGCTGGGAGTTCAAGGGTGAAGTGCACCATGATGCGACTGTGCACAGCTACTGTACTCCATCCTGGGAAGCACAGTGAAATCCATCTCAAAAAGAAATAAATTTGGGGCAGTGCCTGTGGTTCAAGGAGAGGGGCGACGGCCCTATATACTGGGGGTGGCACTTTCAAACCCAACCCCGGCCAAAAGAACTGAAAAAAAAAATTAGAATTTTAAGAATTTAAAAATTAATATCAGAAAGATTTTTGGAAAATCTCCGAAGATGCAAACTCTAAAAAACACGATAAAAAGCAATGTATGGGTCAAAGAAGAAATCCACAATAGAAATTTAAAAATTATTTTGAACTTAATTAAAATAAACACAAGCTAAATTTGTGGAAAGTAGTTAAGGCATTGATCAGAGGGAAATTTATAACATTAAACATGCATGTTAGGAAAATAGAAAGATTTAAAATCAATGACCCAAGTACCATCTTAAGAAATTTGGATTTTTATATACCATTTGAAATATTTTCATCAAACTGGTTAATATAGCCTTCACCACATTTTCTTTTTCTTTTTTTTTTTTTATTGTTGGGGATTCATTGAGGGTACAATAAGCCAGGTTACACTGATTGCAATTGTTAGGTAAAGTCCCTCTTGCAATCATGTCTTGCCCCCATAAAGTGTAACACACACCAAGGCCCCACCCCCCTCCCTCCTTCCCTCTTTCTGTTCCCCCCCCCATAACCATAATTGTCATTAATTGTCCTCATATCAAAATTGAGTACATACGATTCATGCTTCTCCATTCTTGTGATGCTTTACTAAGAATAATGTCTTCCATGTCCATCCAGGTTAATACGAAGGATGTAAAGTCTCCATTTTTTTTAATGGCTGAATAGTCTTCCATGGTATACATATACCACAGCTTGTTAATTCATTCCTGGGTTGGTGGGCATTTAGGCTGTTTCCACATTTTGGCAATTGTAAATTGAGCTGCAATAAACAGTCTAGTACAAGTGTCCTTATGATAAAAGGATTTCTTTCCTTCTGGGTAGATGCCCAGTAATGGGATTGCAGGATCAAATGGGAGGTCTAGCTTGAGTGCTTTGAGGTTTCTCCATACTTCCTTCCAGAAAGGTTGTACTAGTTTGCAGTCCCACCAGCAGTGTAAAAGTGTTCCCTTCTCTCCACATCCACGCCAGCATCTGCAGTTTTGAGATTTTGTGATGTGGGCCATTCTCACTGGGGTTAGATGATATCTCAGGGTTGTTTTGATTTGCATTTCTCTAATATATAGAGATGATGAACATTTTTTCATGTGTTTGTTAGCCATTCATCTGTCGTCTTTAGAGAAAGTTCTATTCATGTCTCTTGCCCATTGATATAAGGGATTGTTGGCTTTTTTCATGTGGATTAATTTGAGTTCTCTATAGATCCTATTTATCAAGCTTTTGTCTGATTGAAAATATGCAAATATCCTTTCCCATTGTGTAGGTTGTCTCTTTGCTTTGGTTATTGTCTCCTTAGCTGTACAGAAGCTTTTCAGTTTAATGAAGTCCCATTTGTTTATTTTTGTTGTTGTTGCAATTGCCATGGCAGTCTTCTTCATGGAGTCTTTCCCCAGGCCAATATCTTCCAGTGTTTTTCCTATGCTTTCTTGGAGGATTTTTATTGTTTCATGCCTTAAATTTAAGTCCTTTATCCATCTTGAGTCAATTATTGTGAGTGGGGAAAGGTGTGGGTCCAGTTTCAGTCTTTTACATGTAGACATCCAGTTCTCCCAACACCATTTATTGAATAGGGAGTCTTTCCCCCAAGGTATGTTCTTGTTTGGTTTATCAAAGATTAGGTGGTTGTAAAATGTTAGTTTCATTTCTTGGTTTTCAATTCGATTCCAAGTGTCTATGTCTCTGTTTTTGTGCCAGTACCATGCTGTCTTGAGCACTATGGCTTTGTAGTACAGACTAAAATCTGGTATGCTGATGCCCCCAGCTTTATTTTTGTTACGAAGAACTGCCTTAGCTATACGGGGTTTTTTTCCGGTTCCATACAAAACACAGAATCATTTTTTCCAAATCTTGAAAGTACAATGTTGGTATTTTGATAGGAATGGCATTGAATACGTAGATTGCTTTGGGAAGTATAGACATTTTAACAATGTTGATTCTTCCCGTCCATGAGCATGGTATGTTCTTCCATTTGTTAATATCCTCTGCTATTTCCTTTCTGAGGATTTCATAGTTTTCTTTACAGAGGTCCTTCACCTCCTTCGTTAGGTATATTCCTAGGTATCTCACTTTCTTTGAAACTATGGTGAAGGGAGTTGTGTCCTTAATTAGCTTCTCATCTTGACTGTTATTGGTGTACACAAAGGCTACTGACTTGTGGACATTGATTTTATATCCTGAAACATTACTGTATTTTTTGATGACTTCTGGGAGTCTTGTGGTTGAGTCTTTTGGGTTCTCTAAGTATAAGATCATGTCATCAGCAAAGAGGGAGAGTTTGACCTCCTCTGCTCCCATTTGGATTCCCTTTATTTCCTTGTCTTTCCTAATTGTATTGGCTAGAACTTCCAGCACTACATTGAATAGTAAAGGTGACAGAGGACAACCTTGTCTGGTTCCAGTTCTAAGAGGAAAAGCTTTCAGTTTTACTCCATTCAGTAAAATATTGGCTGTGGGTTTGTCATAGATAGCTTCAATCAGTTTTAGAAATGTGCCACCTATGCCTATACTCTTCAGTGTTCTAATTAGAAAAGGATGCTGGATTTTATCAAATGCTTTTTCTGCATCTATTGAGAGGATCATGCGATCTTTATTTTTGCCTCTGTTAATATGGTGGATAACGTTTATGGACTTGCGTATGTTAAACCAGTCTTGCATCCCTGTGATGAAACCACATTTTCTTAGTTATTGTGTTAAGACATTTATACTCTACACTTAGTAAATTTAACATGCACATTGTAGTCCATGATTGCATTAGTATACACAGCTATGATTTAATTTAAAAAAGATAAATGAAAGCATATCTTTGAGATGAAAGATATATTATATGTATCAAAACCATCATTATGTAGCCATAAATATGTATAATTATTATACATCAATGAAAAATACATAATTAAAAAAAAAAGAAAGAAATTTGGAAAAGAAGACCAAATTAAGCCCAACGTATGAAGAATAAAAACAATAAAAACAGGAGCAGATATCATTAAAATACCGGGTGTCCATAAAGTTCATGTGCAATTTACTATGTGAAACTGTTTTAAATGCTCTCGAACTTTATGTCCTCCCTGTGTATAACAGCAAAAACAACCAAAAAATGCAACTAAAAGCTAATTACGTGAACAGATCAATAAAATGAAAAAAAAATCTCTATTCATATTGAACATGAAAAAAGAGAAAACAAAATAATATCAGAAACAAGAGAGGTGGCATACAGATACTATAGACATTAAAAAAAAGGAATATTAATAATTGTGTATACCACTTTGACAACTTGCTTTAAATTTTAAAAATTCCTTGAAAGACATAATCTACCAAAGCTCACTCAAAAAGAAACAGGTAACATCAATGGCCTTTGTTAAAATAATTTAATTTAGAGATAAAAACTTTCCCATAAAGGAAAATCTAGATAGTGATGGCTTCACTGGAAAATTCAACAAAATATTTAAGAAAGAAAAACACCAATTCTGTGCAAGTTTTTTTAGAAAACACAACAGGAAGGAGCTTTTCCCAACTTATTCTATTAGGCCATCATTCCCATATATGAAAACTAGATGAAGGTACTAGATGAAAAGTATAGACCAGTGTATCTCATGATTATAAACACAAAAAATACTTTACAAAAAATTTAGATTTTAGCAACTCAAATACAACAATAAATAAGAAGGATAGTACATTATGACCAAGTGAGGTTCACCCCAGGAAAGCAAGGTCAATTTAACCTTCAAACACCATCATCATAACTTATCATTTAACAAACCAAAAAGGAAAAATCATACAATCATCTAAATAGATATAGAAAATCATTTGACAAAATTTAATATCCACTCATGATAAAAATTCTGATTAAACTAAAAAGAGAAGCAAACTTCCTCAACTTGACAACAAGCATTAAATAAAATCCTACAGCTAACATCATATCTAGCAATGAAAGACTGAATGCTTTCTTCCTATGACTGAGAACAAGATGTATGAGCCCAATAATACCACTCAAAAATTGTTGTGTAGGATTTAGTCATTGCTTAGGGAAGGAAAGAAGGAAGACTTAAAAGACAAACAGATTGGACGTAGGGGAAATCAGTTGTCTTTCTTTGTAGACAACATGATCATCTGTATAGAAAAATCCCAATAAATCTACAAAAAAGAGACCTGAACTAATCAATGAGTTAAACAAAGTCAATATAAAAAAATCAGGTTTTCCTATATACTAGCTATAATCAGAAAATAAAAATTGGTTTAAATACCATTTACTATAGTATCAAAATATATAAACTACGTGGGGATAAATTTGACCAGAAAGACACAAAATATGTACACCAGAAACTACAGAATGCTGTTTAGAGAAATTAAAGACAAGCAAATGGTCAGATACATTACATTGGGCAATGCCATTATCAGTTCTCTTCAAATTGATACATAGAGTCAACACAATCTCAATGAAAACTCCCACCAAACACCTGCAGAAATCAACAAAATGAATCTAAAATGTATATGGAAAAGTAAAAGAGCTAAAATGGTGAAAATAATTTTTGAAAAGAACAGAGTTGGGAGACCAACACTACAGACTTTTTAAGTCTTTTTTTAAAAGAGTTTTTATATAGCTACAAAACTGAAGAAAGTGTGGAATTAGCATAAATATAAACATATTGATAAGTCTAGAAACTGACCCAGGCATAAAGGCCAATGATTGATAAATGAAAAAGAATCCAAGGTAATTCAATCAGGAAAGAATAATGTTTCCAATGAATTATGGTGACACAATCGAGTATCCAAATAAACTGACCTCAGTTAACTTAGCCCACACTGCATTATAAAAATAAACTCTAAGTGGACCACAGACCTAAATGTAAGTGTTAAAACTATAAAGTTTCTAGAAGAAAGCAGAAACAAATCTTAGAGACTCTTGGTTAGACAAAGATTTCTTTTATCTTTCTTTCTTTCTTTTTTTTTTTTTGAGAGTCTCACTATGTCACCCTCTGTAGAGTGCTGTAGCATCACAGCTCACAGCAACCTCCAACTCTTGGGCTTAAGCTATTCTCTTGCCTCAGCCTCCCAAGTACCTGGGACTACAGGCGACTGCCACAACACCTGGTTATTTTTTTTTTTAAGACAAAGATTTCTTAAACAGGACACAAAAGTATGAACTATAAAACACTGATAGGCTGGACTTCATCAAAATTAAAAACTTTATACTTCAAAAGACACTGTTAAGAAAATGAAAAGACAACCCACAGACTGAAGGAAAATATTTTTTAATGATATAATTGACAAATGACTTATGTTTAAAACATATGAAGAACACTTTCAAAGCAATAATATATTTCTTTTTTGAGACAGAGTCTCAAGCTGTCGCTCTGGGTAGAGTGCTGGGGTGTCACAGCTCACAGCAACCTCAAACTCTTGGATTTAAGCAATCCTCTTGCCTCAACCTCCCAAGTAGCTGGGACTACAGGCATCCGCCACAACACCCAGCTACTTTTTGGTTATAGTTGTCATTGCTGTTTGGCAGGCCTGGGCTGGATTTGAACCCGCTAGCTCTGGTGTATGTGGCTGGCGCCTTAGTCTCTTGAGCTACAGGCGCCGAGCCTCAATGCAATAATATTAATAAGACAACCAAATTTTAAAAAATCAGTAAAAGATTTGAAGAGACACTTCACCAATGACAATCTTAATGGCAAATAAGCAATTGAAGATGTTCAACATCATTTATCATTAGTGAAGTACAAGTTATTAAACCACAGTGAGATGCCACTGTATACCCCTAGAATGTCAGATATTAAAAGACCAAGTATATCAGGTGTTAATGACTGAAACTCTCACAGTGCTGGTGAAAAGGGTAGCTGGAACAACTGTGGAAAATAGTTTGATAGTTTCACAAAATGTTAAATACACATTAATATGTCCATACAAAGACTTGTTTTTTTAATTATTATTTATTAAGTCTTTTGTACATAGATCATAAATACATTTGTGCCCATTTCAGTGTATTGATTATTTGTGCAAATTGGAGTGCTTACATCATCCTAATCAGCATAGCTTTCATCTCATTTACCCAATTATAGCATTAGGACATTTGTGTTCTACACATGATAGAACCAACTTGTACTTGCAATGTGCTCCATAGTTGTGGTCCCCCTACTATCCCTCCTCCTCCCCTTCCCTCCTTCATCATAGCCTAAAGTTGTGTTTCATTTTTCATATGCAAGTGTGAGTTATTATAAATTGGTTTCACAGTAGTACTGAGTACATTGGATACTTTTTTCCCCATTCCTGATATACTCTACTGAGAAGAATATTTTACAGCTCCATCCATGTAAACATAAAGGAGCTAAAGTCTCCATTTTTTTTACTGCTGCATAGTATTCCACGGTATACATAAACCACAATTTATTAATCCATTCATGGGTCAATGGGCACTTGGGCTGCTTCCATGACTTGGCAATTACGAATTGAGCTGCAGTGAACAATCTGGTGCAAATATCTTTATTGCCAAATGATTTTTGGTCCTTTGGATATATACCTAGAAGAGAAATTGCAGGATCAAATGGCAGGTCTACATTTAGATCCCTGAGTTTTCTCCAAACTTCCTTCCAAAAGGAGCGTACTAGCTTGCATTCCCACCAGCAGTGCAGAAGTACACTTGTACATTCGCACTTGGTATGACTGTTCATAGCTTTTATTTATAATAGCCAAAAACTGGGAACAACTCAAATTTCCATTAACAGGGAAGTAGACTAGCAAATTCTGGAACATGCTTACTTCAGAAATGGCTTACTGATAAATAATCGTGAATATCAACATTATCATAGCATTGCATGTTATGTGATTTCATTTATATAAAACTCCGGGAAACTGCCTGGCTTCTTTATTAAAAGTGACAAGAAGCAGGTGGGTAGTTGCTTGAGGAGAAGAGTGGAGGGTGATGGGTTAGAAAGGGTCATGAAGATGTTCTGGGAGGATGGGCAGAAATGTCTGTCATCTTGACTGTAAGTGACGGCTTCACGGGCATCTGCATATATCATTGTCAATTGTACGCCTATAATGTGTGTTTATTGTATATAATTATACCTCAATAAAGCTAATTTTTTAAAAAGTTGATCCCAATTCCATGAAGCTATATTTCTGATGATTACATGTGATCTCTATTATAGCCTCTTTGAAGATGGATCATTTATTAATAACTTATCTTTAAGTGAATAAAATTTACTCATGAGGTAGCTTCTTCAATACTGAAACTTTTCCCTACATAGGGAAAGGCAAAAAAAAAAAAAAAAAATAGAGAATAAGCTTATTTAGATTCACTGTGGGTGGCTCCCATCGTCTCCCCACCTCCTTTGTACAATATGCACCCCTTGTGTCCTAGTCCATCCTGGCTGCTGAAACAGAATATCATAGACTGGGTAGCATGAACAACAAACATTTATTTCTCACACCTGGGGAGTCTGAGATCAAAGCACCAGCAGGTTTACTGTCTGGTGAGCTCCTATTTCCTGATTCATGGATAGGCATCTTCTTGCAGCCTCATGTAGCTGAAAGAGGCAAGAGAGCTCTCTGGAGTCTCTTTAATAAAGGTACTAATCCCATTAGTGAAGGCTCCACCCTCATGACCTAATCAACTCCCAAAGGCCTCACCTCCAAGTACCATCACATTGGGAGTGAGGGTTTCAACACATGAATTGTGGGGTGGGTGGGGGTGGGGCCACAAACATTCAGTGTACAGCCCCTTGCATGTGGGTGTTACTTCTCACTTCCTTCTAGCCAATAGAAAGGCAAAGGTGACAGAGGAGATGTGATTATGCAGATAAGACCTCCACCCTGGCCTTCCTGGAGTCTTTGGCCTCCTTGCTGGCTTTGAGGAAGTGAGGAGCCCTGTGGGGGAAGCCCATAAGGGTGGCCTCTTCAGGCTGAGGGAAGCCTTCAGCCTCTTGTCAGCAAGAAACTAAAGCCCTTGGTCCTACAACCTTGAAAATAAGCCAAAAAACATGTAAGTTTAGAAGCAAACCTTTCCCTGGTTGAGCCTCCAGATGAGAATATATCCTTGACTGACACCTTGATGCAGCCTTACAGAGGACCCCAGTAAGCCAGGACAAGAATCCTGACCTACAGAAACTGTGAGGTAACAAATGTAATTTGTTTTAAGCCATTAAGACTGTAGTGATCTTGTTACACAGCAATCGATTGTTAATACACTAGGTCTGCATACCGATGCAAGGGAGAGGAGGGCAGAGCAGAGAAGTCGAAAATGTTTGATATTCTAACAGTATTGTTTCCATCCAATCACAACAATTTAAGTGATTATCAACTGAAAGACAAAAATAGAGTTAGAGGAAATCGGAATATTCCTTTTGCCTTTTCTTTGGCTAAACAAGAAAAAACAGAAGCAACTTATATTTAAGCAGCTTACCTTAAGTTTTGCTGTAACTAATATGGTAAAATAAATGCACATAAAAACTGGTCTAATACCTTTTAATTTGTTTTCACAGTATGTTTTGTTCTATTGTCAATAATGAGCACATTAGCATTTTGGAATTGTAACTACTTCATTGAGATGCAAGCCTATGAGTCCAAAGAGGAGAACATTCAATAATGCCACCTTTAGGCATTCTGACATGCCACAATCAGTTAGCTGTGTCTGCCAGAAAAGTAGGAATGACCTCCTATATCTTTTGAAAAGCTGTTTGCCAATGTCACACATATACCCTTCCCCCGACCATTCGAACAGGCCTTAGTGAGGCCCAGGGGTAGGAAGGGTTTGAATAGTTCTTTCAGTTTTCTGTGAACACAATCTCTAAGCCTTGAAATGATCTTGAAAGCTAGCCCAGGCAAATCATCACCCTCAGAAATTCCATTTTTTTCTTTAATATGTTTTGAAAATGAACTATTGGTATAGAATGGACAATTAATGTGGACTCTAAAAATACAAAAAGAAGATGTTTCAATTCTAAATATTTATGTCCCCAATTTAAATGCTCCCAGATTCTTTTTTTTTATTGTTGGGGATTCATTGAGGGTACAATAAGCCAGCTTACACTGATGGCAATTGTTCGGTAAAGTCCCTCTTGCAATCATGTCTTGCCCCCATAAAGTGTGACACACACCAAGACCCCACACCCCTCCCTCCATCCCTCTTTCTGCTTCCCCCCCATAACCTTAATTGTCATTAATTGTCCTCATATCAAAATTGAGTACAAAGGATTCATGCTTCTCCATTCTTGTGATGCTTTACTAAGAATAATACCTTCCACTTCCATCCAGGTTAATAACGAAGGCTCCCAGATTCCTGAAACAGACCTTCTCAGTCTGAGCAATATGATATCTGATAATACCATAATAACAGGGGACTTTAACACTCCTCTTACAGAGCTGGACAGATCCTCTAAACAGAAATTAAACAAGGATATAAGAGATTTAAATGAGACCCTAGAACAATTGTGCTTGATAGAGGCATAT
Source organism: Nycticebus coucang (assembly GCF_027406575.1). Lineage (NCBI taxonomy): Eukaryota > Metazoa > Chordata > Mammalia > Primates > Lorisidae > Nycticebus > Nycticebus coucang. Next base: position 9,003,970 of record NC_069803.1, on the reverse strand, counting down.
AGAACACTCCATCCCAAAGATAAAGAATATACATTCTTCTCATCACCCCATGGAACATTCTCCAAAATTGATCATATCCTGGGACACAAAACAAATATCAACAGAATCAAAAGAATTGAAATTTTACCTTGTATCTTCTCAGACCACAAGGCACTAAAGGTAGAACTCAACTCTAACAAAAACGCTCGACCCCACATAAAGGCATGGAAATTAAACTATCTTCTGTTGAATAACAGATGCGTGCAGGAAGAAATAAAACAGGAAATCGTAAACTTCCTTGAGCATAACAACAATGAAGACACAAGCTACCAAAACCTGTGGGATACTGCAAAAGCAGTTTTGAGAGGAAAATTCATCGCTTTAGATGCCTACATTCGAAAAACAGAAAGACAGCACATCAACAATCTCACAAGCCATCTTATAGAATTGGAAAAAGAAGAACAATCTAAGCCTAAACTCAGTAGAAGAAAAGAAATCTCCAAAATCAAATCAGAGATCAATGAAATTAAAAACAAAAGAATCATTCAGAAAATTAATGAAACAAGGAGGTGGTTTTTTGAAAAAAAAAAAAATTAATAAAATAGATAAACTATTGGCCAGACCAACGAGGAATAGAAAAGTAAAATCTTTAGTAACCTCAATCAGAAATGATGAAGGGGAAATAACAACTGATCCCACAGAGATACAAGAGATCATCTCTGAATACTACCAGAAACTCTATGCCCAGAAATTTGACAATGTGAAGGAAATGGATCAATATTTGGAATCACACCCTCTCCCTAGACTTAGCAAGGAAGAAATAGAGCTCCTGAACACACCAATTTCAAGCACTGAGATCAAAGAAACAATAAAAAAGCTTCCAACCAAAAAATGCCCTGGTCCAGATGGCTTCACACCAGAATTCTATCAAACCTTCAAGGAAGAGCTTATTCCTGTACAGCAGAAATTATTCCAAAAAATTGAGGAAGAAGGAATCTTCCCCAACACATTCTATGAAGCAAACATCACCCTGATAACAAAACCAGGAAAAGACCCAAACAAAAAGGAGAATTTCAGACCAATCTCACTCGTGAATACAGATGCAAAAATTCTCAACAAAATCCTAGCCAATAGATTACAGTTTACCATCAAAAAAGTCACTCATCATGATCAAGTAGGCTTCATCCCAGGGATGCAAGGCTGGTTTAACATACGCAAGTCCATAAACGTTATCCACTATATTAACAGAGGCAAAAATAAAGATCACATGATCCTCTCAATAGATGCAGAAAAAGCATTTCATAAAATGCAGCATCCTTTTCTAATTAGAACACTGAAGAGTATAGGCATAAGTGGCACATTTCTAAAACTGACTGAAGCTATCTATGACAAACCCACAGCTAATATTTTACTGAATGGAGTAAAACTGAAAGCTTTTCCCCTTAGAACTGGAACCAGACAAGGTTGGCGTCTGTCACCTTTACTATTCAACATAGTGCTGGAAGTTCTAGCCAATACAATTAGGCATGACAAGGATATAAAGGGAATCCACATGGGAACAGAGGAGGTCAAACTCTCCCTCTTTGCTGACGACATGATCTTATACTTAGAGAACCCCAAAGACTCAACCACAAGACTCTTCAAAAAATACAGTAATGTTTCAGGATATAAAATCAATGTCCACAAGTCAGTAGCCTTTGTATACACCAATAACAGTCAAGATGAGAAGCTGATTAAGGACACAACTCTCTTCACCATAGTTTCAAAGAAAATGAAATACCTAGGAATATACCTAACGAAGGAGGTGAAGAACCTCTATAAAGAAAATTATGAAATCCTCAGAAAGGAAATAGCAGACGATATTAACAAATGGAAGAACATACCATGCTCATGGATGGGAAGAGTCAAACTTGTTAAAATGTCTATACTTCCCAAAGCAATCTACCTATCCAATGCCATTCCTATCAAAATACCAACATCATACTTTCAAGATTTGGAGAAAATGATTCTTCGTTTTGTATGGAACCGGAAAAAACCCCGTATAGCTAAGGCAGTTCTTAGTAATAAATATAAAGCTGGGGGCATCAGCATACCAGATTTTAGTCTGTACTACAAAGCCATAGTGCTCAAGACAGCATGGTACTGGCACAAAAATAGAGACATAGACCCTTGGAATCGAATTGAAAACCAAGAAATGAAACTAACATCTTACAACCACCTAATCTTCGATAAACCAAACAAGAACATACCTTGGGGGAAAGACTCCCTATTCAATAAATGGTTTTGGGAGAACTGGATGTCTACATGTAAAAGACTGAAACTGGACTCACACCTTTCTCCACTCACAAAAATTGATTCAAGATGGATAAAGGACTTAAATTTAAGGCATGAAACAAGAAAAATCCTCCAAGAAAGCATAGGAAAAACATTGGAACATATTGGCCTGGGGAAAGACTTCATGAAGAAGACTGCCATGGCAATTGCAACAACAACAAAAATAAACAAATGGGACTTCATTAAACTAAAAAGCTTCTATACAGCTAAGGAGACAATAACCAAAGCAAAGAGACAACCTACACAATGGGAAAGGATATTTGCATATTTTCAATCAGACAAAAGCTTGATAACTAGGATCTATAGAGAACTCAAATTAATACACGTGAAAAAAGCCAACAATCCCATATATCAATGGGCAAGAGACATGAATAGAACCTTCTCTAAAGATGACACACGAATGGCTAACAAACACATGAAAAAATATTCATCATCTCTATATATTAGAGAAATGCAAATCAAAACAACCCTGAGATATCATCTAACCATGGTGAGAATGGCCCACATCACAAAGTCTCAAAATTGCAGATGCTGGTATGGATGTGGAGAGAAGGGAACACTTTTACACTGCTGGTGGGACTGCAAACTAGTACAACCTTTCTGGAAGGAAGTATGGAGAAACCTCAAAGCACTCAACCTAGACCTCCCATTTGATCCTGCAATCACATTACTGGGCATCTACCCAGAAGGAAAGAAATCCTTTTATCATAAGGACACTAGTACTAGATTGTTTATTGCTGCTCAATTTACAATCGACAAAATGTGGAAACAGCCTAAATGCCCACCAACCCAGGAATGGATTAACAAGCTGTGGTATATGTGTACCATGGAATACTATTCAGCTATTAAAAAAAATGAAGACTTTACATCCTTTGTATTAACTTGGATGGAAGTGGAAGACATTATTCTTAGTAAAGCATCACAAGAATGGAGAAGCATGAATCCTATGTACTCAATTTTGATATGAGAACAATTAATGACAATTAAGGTTATGGGGTGGGGGAGGAAAAACAGAAAGAGGGATGGAGGGAGGGGGGTGGGGCCTTGGTGTGTGTCACACTTTATGGGGACAAGACATGATTGCAAGAGGGACTTTACCTAACAATTGCAATCAGTGTAACCTGGCCTATTATACCCTCAATGAATCCCCAACAATAAAAAAATAAAAAAATGTGGACTCTACTCTCTCCCATGTTTTCACAGGAGTATGCATGTGCACATGTGTGTATGTGTGTTTGCACGTATGTGTAGTATATTTTATTTTTGCTATAAGGTGGCCCTAAAATGTAGATCATAAAGGAAATCATCAGAAATCCAGGTGCATTGTGAGAAGAATGATGTAACTAACATTTAGGATTCCTGTTGCTAATCAAGACAGTCGGTATCAAATAAATGATTTTATGAGCTAAAATATTACATAAAACCACATAAAAGAGTTAAAATTTTCATAACTGTTTACATTAGAAAAATACTGTTTGAATATTTTAAATTTGTATAAACATATACACATTTAGTATAGGAAAGCTATAGAAAAATAGCTTTAGAATATTACTATTTAGAATTAGAAAAATAGTGTTTGAATATTTTAAATTTGTATAAACATATACACATTTAGTATAGGAAAGCCCCAAATAGTGTATATATATGTATATATATATATATATATGTACAATACTTAAAAATAATGTCACACACTGTATAGGTTTATGCTTGACCTGAATTAATATGAGAACCAAAATAAACATTTAAATATTTAACAAAAGTTGTTTGCCTTCAGGGAATTTAGATAAAACATTATGTGCCTCTGGGAGGTAGGTGCAGGGGAGGAGGGGTGACAGGTAGCAGGTAAGTGGTACTTGTGGACCTCTTCACTTTTTAAAAATTTATGTATACCATGGAATACTATGCAGCCTTAAAAAAGATGAAGCCTTTACCTCTTTTATGTTTACATGGAGAGATCTGGAACATATTCTCCTGAGCAAAGTATCGCAAGAATGGAAGAAAAAGTATCTAATGTACTTCCATGAAACCTACTTATATTTACTTACACTTTCTTATGCAAGATAGAACACAACTATAGCCCAGGATGAAGGAGAGAAATGGAGTTTGATAGAGGGAGGGTAAAAGGTGGGACCACACCTATGAAGCATATGGGGGGTACAAGGGTACAAGTCAAATCTGTTAAGTGTAGAACATAGATGTTTTGGCACAATAATCAAGTAAATGAGGTGAAAGCTATGTTGATTGGTTTGATCTAACCATGTCAGATTGTATTAAAAAAAAAATCAGCACATTGTATCCCATATACGAATGAATGTATTCATGACCTATGTGTATTTCACTTAATAAAAACAAACAGAAAAAAAATTTTCAAGAGAAATTGAAACGCATCTTTTTCTTTCCACAAAGTTCCCTTTAACAAACTCAGTTATACATAAAGTGGGATCATTCCCATTATAAATAAAGTAAGCAAACAAACATTAAGGGCAATTAGACATGTGAAGACATTGGCATGGACTTCATAAAAATTTAGAAAAAGTGTTTTAAGAATTATCCCCATCATTATTTGAATAATCTGTATACATTAATATATTCTATATAATAATTTACATATTTATATCTATGTATGTGTGCAAGAAGGAAAAAGAGCAAGAATCAGAGAGAGGGAAGGAGAGAGAAGGGGGTTAGTTGTACACGTGAAATGAAAATGAGTTTCAGAACGATGTCTATGGGGCCTCAGCACAAAAGTCACAGAGGAAGCCACCATACTCCTCCGCCACACTGTTAACAGTGGGATTAAAGGACTGACCATGAAGATGATATGCAAAGCTCTTAATTGTTTTATGTTTGGGCCTTCTCCCCTCTTTCTACAGCATCCTTGGCCTCCTTCAGAAGAAATCACAAAGAACTGAAGGCTTTCAGGAATAAGGACGTGGCTTATAAACTTCAGTCCCAAAGATAGCAATGAAATATTTAATCATCTGGCGGGGTCCAGCCTCTCTGATAGGAATAAAGAACAGACGGAGCCAGCAACCACAGAAGGAAGGAGGGCAAAGACCATTGAGGTGGCCGGCCTACTGTCTCTTTGCCAGACCTTGATGTGCTTACCTTTTCCTGAAGCCGGATATTATCCCACACCTTGGTGCACACCATACACTCAAATGCCTCGATGTAATTGTCCTGGTTGATGTCTTGCACGCCCCACTTCCGTTCCCTTAGAGCTGTCAGAAGCCTCTGGTTAGAGATCTCACCCTTCAGCTTCCATTCTACGTAGGCCTCATACAATCTGTCATCATAATCCAGTTGTCTGATGTAACTTGCCAGCTCTCTGGGGTGAGAAAATTCAGATACGAGAATAGCACTTTTGTTACTTGGAAGCCAGTCCGCAATGCTGGGGGATCCGTAATACACAGGGACCACCCCCAGCTTCAGTGGCCTCCAGAACTTCTCGGTAATATAGTCGTCACACACGGCATTCTCAAAAGCAAGGATAAACTTGTACTGTGCGATGATCCTGTAAAAGCCATCAGCATCCATGGAGACTGGACCTTTCAGCTGCTGAGGGAGGTCTTTGTTGTGTAAACACTCACCATAGGAGTCAACCTCGATGTAAGTCATCAGCTCCCGGACATAGCTGTCCCTGTCTGAGGGTGGGTCACAGTCCGACTGTACGTACACCAGAGGAGCAAGTCTTTTCCTAAGGTTATTTTTGGACTGCAGAGGAACCAGGTAGCGGCGTGACTTCAGGACTTCTATGTCCTCCAAGTACTGGGTAGTTAGTGGCAAGTGGGAGTGTCTGCTGAACGTGGCAGTGTAGTTGAACAAGGTGATGACCGGCTTATGAAAGAGCTTGTAATTGTTTTTCGGGGACTCTTCATGAAAAAGGGCCCAGTCATGATGGGCTTTTCTAGGTAGAGGTAAGCTATCTATGTTAAAGTCAGTACCTAGGGAAAGAAAGTAAAATATTAATTAGCATGTCGATGTAGTCTCACTTTGAGTCTATCTTACCAATCTTGTAAGATTAGAGCACAGAGGAGCTCAAGGCATAAATGAGAAGCGTGTCATAACGTCACTGCCAAGTGGCTGGCAAGCTGTCATGAGCTTCCACCCTGGGAACTGCTTAGGGGGAGGATCGCTTAGAAGAACCATCTTTCTCATGTTATAAAACAGGAAATAGGAGTAGTGTCTGACCAAGTTCTAAAGGAGAATTTATTTCACTGCATCCTGCAATTGGCCTTTCTCCTTGGAGATGTTCTCTGTGAGAGGACAGGAGAAAAATAATAGATAAAGGTAGGTAGTTCTTAAATAACAGCAAGAGAGAAAGGAAGCCAAAAAAAGAGAAAGAAACCAAGTTGGTGAATTGATTAATTGCAAAAAAGTGAAATCATGTAAAAGTAGCCAGAAGAAATACCCAGGGCAGATTTTTTTTTTAATCCAAAATGATTGATTTCAACAAAGTGCAGTTAATCAATCTTAGTCAAAATGGCAGACAAGAGGTTTTAAAGGCGAGAGAGCTGATAATAGCACCATGTTACAAACCACTGCAGGATAGACAGGAATAACAAGGACATCAAGAAACAAAAGGCACAACAGGCTTATAATTATGAGTGATTCTAGCTTCCCTGGGACTAATTGGAAAGCCTTTGAAACACGATAACATGCAGACAGAAGTGATGGATGCGGGGAGCCATTGTTTCCTGACTGCGCTGGTGGAGATCCAATCAGGAAGAGCTTGTTCTATAACTGAGAAAGAAGAATGAAGCCAATCTCGCAATAGGCAGTGAAGAATTTCTGAAGTGTTCCTGACACTGACGGTTTTTTGGACCCTGATTTTAGTTTTTAAAAATAAATGTAAGGAAATGGAAAAAAAAATCAATCTTCTAGCATCCACTGGGAAGTGGGGGTAGAAATAAAAATACCAAGTGAATACTTAACAGCAGAATAAAACATGGCTCAAATAAACATAAACTCTTTGATACAACAGTGCATCAGTGAGAAATCAATTAATCAAGAAACCTTTTAAACAAAGATCAGATAACATAATGTCAGAGGACATGTGCTCAGTACAGAAACTGCTGAAGAGAGTACTTCTGCCTTGATAATAGGCTTTTATTCTCAATCATCAGGACCACTTGCTAACGTGAAAAAAAAATGGGTATATACTCGTTTACTTGGCATTTGCTACATTTGATCTTTAGTATCAAAAAGAATACCCACTTACGCACCTTAAATTTAAGGGCACATGAAGCTGGATGAGTGGCAAAGATTAAATCATTAACCCAGGCAAACAGCAGGATATGAAAGAGACTTTGCAAAGAAAAGCAATTTGTTACATTGAGATGCAGTAGCTGCTGCTCATAAAAACCATAAGCTGGTCAAGTGGCCAATGATGGGAACTGGGAGCTATAAAATTGAGTTAGAACGTAAAGTTGCAACCTGAGGCATAAGAGAGAATCGAGGCATTTATCTGGGAGAGAAAGTGTTAGAGTCCAATTCATAGGAATCAGAGACTAATTCAAATTTTAAGATTCAAGACTAAAGAAGATACAACTAAAACAAAGGTAGGCCTCGAATCCGTGGGAAAGGGGTGAGTGCAGGCACAAAGGTTGTAAATAAGTGACTCACTTAGAAGTCGCCGTCTGCCAGGTGGCATGTGTTTGATTTTTAACCTGGCTTACGATGGGCAAACCAAGGCAAAGCTCTCACATGCAGAGCAGGGGAGCAGAGCACAAAGTCATGTCTGATGCTTCTACAACAGAGAGCGCCCGAGTGCCATCCCCGCTTGTCTACATCACAAAGTGTAGAAAGAAATACAAATGGCCATGCCCGGACTTGTTCGTGGCCACGACAAAGGTCCTCTCAGGTTGTGCTGTAATAGGAATGGGACTTGAAAACCCACACCAGTTATAATGAGCCTGGGACTCATGCTACCTTGGAGACGCGGGAGTACAGGTTCATTCTCCCTCTCCATTCAAGTTGCTGTCAGAATCTTGATGTAGGAAGGAGAGGGAGAAGGGGCTGAGGCCCCTTGCACAGGCAATCTGTAGTAGCCAGAGAAGCCTGCAGAGTCTAAGCAAATAGTTTCCATATTCCTGTGTGAAGAAGCAGCACACTTTTTTTTTTTGCAGTTTTTGGCTGGGGCTGGGTTTGAACCTGCCACCTCTGGCATATGGGGCCGGTGCCCTACTCCTCTGAGCTACAGGCACAGCCCGAGGCAGCACTGGAGAGGTACTGGCCCCACCCCCAACCAAAGCAAGTGACCTGGCCTCATGTGCTCCCCAAGGAACGTTGCCCTAAGATGGAAAAACTTCTTTCTTTGTGGACATGCCCGGGCTAGTAAGAACAATCAGCTAAATGTTCACAGAAAGGAAAGTTACCGGAGGGCTTCGCACGGTTGCAGCTGGGGGCTGGGCACCTGTGAAGGTTATGGGAAGAAGTACTCTGTTCTATTCTCTTTTTAGCAAACTGTCCTTTCTTATGTTTTAAGGAACTAATCAATTGGAACAGACAGCTAGAAAGCAGTTGTGGTTAAGCCTTGAGCAAAGTGTTGAGCAAAGGGTTCTCAATTTAGAACTAACCATGTATGCGTCTAGCAGCATGTGTGCTGAACAAAGAATTTCTTAGCAGTCTTTACGATTTCACCATTATATGTTCCTTTTTCTATTTCTATACCTTTTTTCTCTTTTGACTAGTGCTGTGTATAAAAACACCCAATAAATGTGGGTAGTCACGAAGGGCCTGAGCAAGCTTTGGTCTCGCTTTCATGATTTTCATTCTGTGTACAGTGCTTGTCTCTGTGTCTCTGAGCATCTAGTTCTGAGAACAACACAGCACACTTTTTAAAAAATGAAAAAGTGAAGTCCTCCTGCATCCATCTGAATTGTTTAGCTTAGGAGTAGGACCTCTTTAAGAGTTAACGGGATTTAATGTTCCAGAAATATTTCCCATATTTAGTAAGAAAGCATTTGCTAGTAACTTCACCGAGGTAGATACACAGAACATAACCACAGGCATGCTCCCACACGTGTCTGCACTATCACATTAATATAGCTTTTCTATTAGATTCTTTCAAACTAAAAGCTTTCTCCGGGGAAGATTCGAAATAGGTCATTCTCTCCTAAGTCTAGAGCTTCAGGTGGTAAACATTCAAGAACACTGACTTAAATCATTTCACTGGGGACTTCAGGGCCTAGAATATGAGTGCCAATATCGAGCAGCTTCTAAAAGGTATTGGATGTGTCTCAGAAAAGCAATGGAGTTATTTAGCTCTCCCCAACTCTAGTACCAAGCCTACTACAAGTGTTGGAACTGGGGTCTTTAAAGAAATGAAAATAAATTAATATCTTTTAAATTCATAAAATGTGATGAACTGGCAAGTGGATGGTTCACTAGATTCCTATGGTCATCTTCACTGCCTCTTATATTTTAAAACTTCAGGCTCATGGCTCGGCACCCCATAGCACAGTGGAGTACCACTGCACCAGCCACATGCACCAGCCACAAGCACCAAGGCTGCTGGGTTCCAACCCGGCCTGGGGCCACCTAAACAACAATGATAATTGCAACAAAAAAATAGCTTGGCATTGTGGCAGGCGCCTGTAGACCCAGATACTTGGGAGGCAGAGGCAGGAGAATCGCTTAAGCCCAAGAGTTTGAGGTTGCCCACTCTACCGAGGGCCACATAGTAAGACTGTCTCCAAATAAATAAATAAATTAATTAAAACTTCAGGCTCAAACTTTCATTCCTCTGGTTATGTGTTGCTTTACACAACAATAGCCGACAAATAGATCTTAAGCAGTCATATACCCTGTAAAGGGGATGGCAACTTAGAATACAAATGGAATAAAATGAATGTTGGCAAAGGATGACAGATTGTGAGTGATGGAACTAGATTTGCAGCAGCAGGGAAGCCGAAGAGTGACACACTCCATGGGGTGTATCTATGTGTCCTCTCCTTTCAAAGAAGCACATCCTCTTCTTTCATTATTTCCACACACACAGAAGGCAACATGTATTATTAACCCGCTTTACTAACAAAGTGTGGCTCAATTATCTCGAGCTGAAAACCCCAGGTAGAGAACAGACATGTTTGACTTACTGACAGTGAAGTACCAGAAGATCTCAGGCCCAGCCGCTGTGCTGGTCCTGCTGAATGAATGACTCCCTGCGCTCGCTTGCAAGCACACCCAGGGAGATGCTAACCAGCCTTGACACGCTAATGATGTGGAAACCCCAGGCTGCCTGGAAGATGGCATGGCTTAATTTGGAAAACAAAAGTGCTCCTGCGAAATGCTCTCCAAAGGTATCCCTCTTTTAAAAATGAGAACCTCCACTACAAAATCGTGCATCCTGTAAAATGTGATCCCCCCAAAACATACTCCAGCAGAATAAAACTTTCAAGGAAAGACAATTTAAACCAGTGATTTTCAACCAGTATGTGCCATGGCACACTGGTGTGCCATGGGAGGATCTTAGGTGTACCTCAAAAAGACCATTAACTAAATAATTTTCAAAAAAAGTTCAAAACACGGTAAGTATACTCTTTTCTTTTTTTACTTTTTTTTTTTTTGATCAACATAATTTAAATGTGTTGTAGAAGTATAACTACAGGTTCAAGAGTACCACGAGATTTTGGAAAAAGGCTGAAAAACACCGATTTAGACCAAAGCCCTGTCACATAAAACTATGTCCTCTAAAATATGGTCCTACCAAAAATAAGACTTCAACAGAATTAAAACTTTTAAGCAAAACAGTTTAGCAAAGGGCTGCCTCCTATGTTATCAACTAGCATTTGCAGAGTTCACTGCTATTTTTGAAGACTTCTCACATGAATTTTCTCAACTTATCCACCAACTCCATCAGGTCATTTATTTTCTCCAAGGTTCTCAGGGTAAAATGAAAAATTCAAAGAATGGTCCTAGTAACTGGGAAAGGCTCCTATTACCTTACAGTGAATTTGAACAACTCTGCAGACATTCTGGCTCTGGCCAATTCAGGGGGACTGTGGCAGACCACTGGACTCGGTGCTCTCATACTAACTTCTGGACCCAGGCCCCTCCCTCTTCTCCAGTCATCTCTCTTCAAGAGTCCTTTTAATCCTCTCTGTATCACACAGCCCTCTCTCAGTTGTACATGATCAATTAGGTGTGTCTATTCTACTCCTGGGTATGGCAATTTCTCAAGCCCCTTATTAAGCCTGTGCTGTAGGCCAGTCAATAGCTTGCAATTCCCTTTCTAATGTGCAGGGCCCAAAGCAAGAGTACAAATGTAGTCTTGTGTACCATACATCTACCTATTGAAAAGCTATACATCGATCTAACAAGCTATTAAGTGTTTTATCTTTCCATTTTCCCACCTTGGTATATATACCTTCATGATTAAAATACACACACACACACACACACACACACACGGGAGAGGCAATAGTGGACACAAAATAAGTGTGGATAACAAATACCAAAAACATTTTCTGCCAAAGATCATGTGATTTGTTTTTTTTTTTTTTTTTGAAACAAGAGTCTCACTCTGTCACTGTGGGTAGCTCACAGCAACCTCAAACTCTTGGGCTCAAGCGATCTTCCTGCCTCAGCCTCCCAAGTAGCTGGGACTATAGGCGCCTGCCACAACACCCAGCTATCTTTAGTAGAGGTGAGGTGTCACTCTTGCTCAGGCTAGTCTTAAACTCCTACAATCCACCTGCCTCAGCCTCCCAGAGTGCTAGGATTATAGGCATAAGCCACCATGTTTGGGCAAAAATAATTATTTTGGGGGGGGGGGCTCGATGTTAGGTGAGAAGAGGTACATGTGCTGGATATGTTTATGTGTCCTCTCCTTCTGTGGAAGCACGTCATCTTTTTTCATTGTTCCCCCCCACACTGGTGAAAACAGAAGGCAACATGTATTATTAACCCCACTTTACCCCACGTTACACCTAACTCCTCAAACCTTCCCTTCCATTCACCTGGCCCCACCACAGCTGAAACACACAATTTTCTCTACAATTGTGGGGTGAGCGTGGAGGTTCACTCATGTCCTATCCAGGATATCTTGCCCCCAACCCTGCTTCCAACAATATTCAGACTGACTCCAGAACACATCACTTAGAGACATAGTCATGGAGATGCCAGCAATCCCTTGGGCTTTCACTCTTGGGCTGGACCAACACTGTATGCCATCAGGTCAAGTTGCATTTTAAAGCTTATATTTTTCCTGGAATGACTTGAAATACACTGGGTCCAAATTCATACAAGGAACAAACCATGAAGTACATGGAAGAATTTGCTCTTTTTGTTGTTGTTGTTCTTGTTGTTGTTGAGACAGAGTCTCACTTTGTCGCCCTCAGTAGAGTGCTGTGGAATCATATCTCACAGCAACCTCAAGCTCTTGGGCTCAAGCAATTCCCTTGCCTCAGCCTCCCAAGTAGCTGAGACTACAGGCACCTGCCACAATGCCCAGCTATTTTTAGAGATGGGGTCTCACTCTTGCTCAGGCTGACCTCAAACCCGTGAACTCAGGCAATACACCCACCTCAGCCTCCAAGAGTGCTGAGATTTATAGGCGTGAGGCACCGTGCCCGGCCTTAAGAATTCTTAAGAATTCTTCTTAAGAATTTGCTCTTAAGATAAAAAGAAAGTTTCCACCTAAATGGACCAATGGGCCAGTGCTTCGTATAAACTCATCACTAAAGCAAAGAATTAAAAGCAGAGACCTTCGTTTTTTTTTTTAGAGACAGAGTCTCACTTTATTGCCCTCAGTAGAGTGCCGTGGCGTCACAGCTCACATCAACCTCCAACTCCTGGGCTTAGTTGATTCTCTCGCCTCAGCCTCCTGAGTAGCTGGGACTAGCGGCACCTACCACAACACCCACCTATTTTTTGTTGCAGTTTGGCCAGGGCTGGGTTTGAACTCGCCACCCTCGGTATATGGGGCCGGCACCCTACCCACTGAGCCACAGGCACTGCCCAAGCAGACCTTCTTTATGAAGGAGATTATTTTCTTGTGAATACACCAGTGTCTCCAAACATACCTGGAGAGGTACTGGCCCACCAACCAAAGCAAGTGACATGGCCTCATGTGCTCCCCGAAGAACGCTGCCCTAAGATGGAAAAACTTCTTTCTTTGTGGACATGCCTGGGCTAGTAAGAACAATCAGTTAAATGTTCACAGAAAGGAAAGTTACCGGAGGGCTTCGCACAGTTGCAGCTGGGGGCTGGGCACCGGCGGAGGTTACGGAAATAAGTGTTCTGCTCTATTCTCCTTTTAACAAACTATCTTTTCTTAAGTTCTAGGGAACTAATCAATCAGAACAAGACATCTAAACGCCATTGTGGTTAAGTCTTCAGCAAAGTGTTGAGCAAAGGGTTCTCGATTTAGAACTAGTTGTGTGTGTGTCTAGCAGCATGTGTGCTGAACAAAGAATTTCTTAGCAGTCTTTATGATTTCACCATTATATGTTCCTTTTTCTATTTCTATACCTTTTTTTTTCTTTTGACTAGTGCTGTGTATAAAAACACCCAATAAATGTGGGTAGCCACCAAGGGCCTGAGTGAGCCTTGGTCTCCTCATAATAATCATTCTGTGTGCAGTGCTTTTCTCTGAGTCTCTGAGCATCTAGTTCTGAGGACAACAACATCTGGCGCAGCGAGCAGGGTCTTTGGCTGGACCAAGCCTGGTCAGTTTGTCCCCGGAACTTCAGTTCACTGACCTTAAGGTAAGAATCACTGGGAAAACAGAATCCAAAGGTTACTACTGGGCTGTAAGTACCCAGGACTTTCAACATTTACATTTGAAGGGGACATTGAAAATGGGAAGTACAAGTTCTAAAGAGGAAAAGTATATTCATTCGTTAAAATCTTTGTTAGATTCTTTGGGAGTTTATGTTAAAAATCAAACTTTCCCCATCTTTTTTCAACTGTTCGTGAATGTTGTTATTGGTTTTCTCCTGAGTCTCGCAATGAGTTAAATCTCTCCACATGGGAGGACATGGGGGAGGAAATGAAAAGATTTCACCAGCAAGGCAACATTATTAGTACAGAAGTTTGGACAGCATATAATCTGGTCAAAATTGCTTTGCAGACCTTTGTTAATACCGAAAACCCACAAACACAAGTTGATAGTGATGTTTCTGATGTTCTTAAACCTGAGTGTGAGCCAACAGGACCTGATTTGTCTAAATTGTCTAATAAGGAGGACAAAATAGAAATTAACAGTGGGGATGACATTCCACCTCCTGAGGGAGAGGTGGGAGAGGGCGATTTGCCTCTTTCTACCTCACGGCAGTCTTTACATGAAAAAAATGTCTAATTTAAGGGATTTCATTAGAGAATGTAAAGAGTTAATTGAAGGAGCTAGACATAAACCTTCTGTGCCTCTGGCGCCATCTACTGACATGCTTTTACCAGCACTGCCTCCTCTTTCTCTTCCACTACCTACTCCTGTGCCTGAAGGGCCAAAATCTTCTCACGAAGGACCTAAATCTTTGCGGTCTCTACCCCCATCTCTGGATACATCTAAACAGCTTTATCCTGTCTCTAACCAATTTCTGTCTGCTCCTCCTTATGTATATTAGAGTGTGGAGACTTCCTGAATGATGCATAGAGTTAATTTTCCTAGCCCACGAGATTAAAAAATTCTCCATGAGCCAGATGTATTTTGTGCCAGTTCCTCTTTTGACCAAGACATAGGAATCATTATGCCGGTGACTCTAGCGGCCGCCAGAAGAGCAGGGGAAGCTGCACAAACTGGTCCTGCCCCGGCTGGCCAGGTCCACTATGCTGAGGAAGATCTCAAATTTCTTAAAACTTTGAAAGATGCTGTTATAGCATATGGACCTAATGCACCATACACTCAAGGGCTGCTTAGATCATATTGTGGAGATTGGTTTCTGACACCAATAGACTGGAGAAGATTGGCCGAAATGGTTCTTTCTCTGGCCCAATATTTGCAGTTTGTTTCATGGTAGAATAAAGAGGCTAAGTCAAGGCATGACAGTAATCCAGATCTTTCTTATGATCAGATGACAGGTAACAGAGAGTACAGAAGGCATGATAGACAGGTGGATTTATCTGATGAGACACTGATTATAATTAGGGACATTTGTCTCCAGGCCTGGGCATAGTTAGATGAGCCTGGGGAAGGAAAATTCTTTACCGAGGTCATTCAGGGTCCCAATGAGCCTTATGTTGAGTTTCTTGCAAAGCTCCGTGCTGCCATCAAACGTGCAATTCTAGGACCAGAGATGCAGGACATGTTACTTTTAACCCTTGTCTATGAAAATGCTAATGAGGATTGTCAAAGAATTTTAGCCAGTATCAGGAATGAGGAAAACGCTTCTATAGATAAATTCGTGAGACCATGTAAGAATGTTGGCTCTAGTTCCTTCAGGCAGCCTTAATTGGTGATCAGATTGGTGCTCATATGGCAGCATCCTTGAGAAATAATAATCCTAAATGCTATCATTGTGGAAAAATTGGGCATGTTAAAAAGGACTGCCATAGGGGGAAAGAAGAGAAAAACACAGATCCCCCACTACCACCAGGAATTTGTAGAAGGTGTAGAAAGGGAAGACATTGGACAAATGAATGCAGGTCTATCAAAGATAAAGATGGTAATGTCTTGCCTCCTGTGGTGTCAAAAAACTTCCTAACAGGCCACTCCCGGGCCCAGGAGAAAAATGCGGCAGCCTAGGCACAGACCTTCCGGGTCTCAGCCAAGAAAGCAACACCCAGCAATTAAAAAATGCTCCTGAACAAAATATTCCACCACTACACCATAGCTTTGTTCCATCTTCTCCATCCAGCAAGCCTCAAACCAAAACTTTGGTTTCTGTTTTATTTCATGCCACTCATAACAGTGCTGCTTTAGACTTGCCACAGTAGAGAATTTATTTTTAAAGCCACGAGATGTACCTTATACCTTGGCAACTGGGGTGTATGGTCCCATCCCAAAAGACTCTGTTGGCTTAGTTATAGGTAGAAGCAGATCTACCAAAAAAGGGCTAATTGTTCATTTGGGAGTTATTGATCCTGACTATGATGGTGACATTTTCATCATGGCTTCTGTTAGCCCATTGATTTAACTGTTGGACAAGAATTGCTCAATTATTACTTTTGCCTTATTATAAAGGAAAAGTCGCTCCCATACAAAGGGAAGGAGGCTTTGGCAGCACTGGGGCACATGGTTTTTGGCATGCTTTCCTTAATGATTCTTGTCCACTATGCCAGGTTACTTTTCAGGATGGGACAAAACTTGAAGGTCTAGTGGATACCGGAGCAGACGTATCTATAGTTGCCTCATTTGCCTGGCCTGAGGGATGGGCTAAATGGAGTGTCCAGGCCACTTTTGTTGGTCTTGGTATCATGTCCAATATAGAACAAAGTTCTAATATATTAAACTGTCAAGGGCCTGTTGGCCAACCAACAACAATACAACCATATGTTGCCCCTATTGCTATCACTTTATGGAGAAGAAATATTCTTAAACAATGGGGAGCTATGCTCACTATACCTACCATTTCTTCAACTGCTAAAAATATGATGCTTGGCATGGGGTATGACCCATCCCAGCCTTCCTCAGTTAAAAAACCTGAAGTAACCAGGACAAGTAAAGATAGGACAGGACTTGGTTATCCAGTTTTTCCAGAAAATTTTCCATAGGGGCCACTGCTGAGCACCTTGCTTTATCTTTAACATGGAAATCTGATGTTCCCATCTGGGTGGAGCAGTGGTCCCTTCCCAAAGAAAAATTAGAGGCACTTCATGAATTAGTCAATGAACAATTGGCATTAAATCATATAAAGGTGTCAGTGAGTGAATGAAATTCCCCAGTTTTTTGTGTTAAAGAAAAAATCTGGAGAATGGAGAATGTTAATGGATTCGAGAAAAATAAATGCAATTATCCAACCAATGGGCCCCCTTCAACCAGGAATTCCCTCTTTAATTCCTAGAAATTTTCATATTGTTTAATAGATTTAGAGAATTGCTTTTTTGACATACCTTGACTCAAAAAGATCCCAACCAGCTCACTTTTACAGTCCCCTCTATAAATAATAATGCCCCCAATAAAAGATTTCAATGGAAGGTTTTGCCACAAGGAATGCTAAACATCCCCACCTTGTGCCAAATGTTTGTACAGTAACCATTGCAAAAATTAACTCTACAATTTCTAGATGGCATTTATTATCATTATATGGATGATATTTTGCTTGCCTATCCAAATGAGTTTGTTTTAAATAATATTGTTCAGTGTGCTTGCATTTTATTTGAAGAATATGGTCTTCATATTTCCAATGAGAAAATTCAAAAATCAGAGCCATGGAGTTATCTAGGATATAAAATGACAGCTGAAAAGATAATTCCACAAAAAATACAAATTAAAAGAGATACTTTAAAAACTCTTAACGGTTTTCAGAAATTGCTTGGAGACATTAATTGGATCTGTCCTTCCTTAGGAATTCCTATGTATTCCTTAACTCATTTATTTTCATTATTAGAGGGAGACTCTGACCTCACCAGCCCTAGAACTATTACCCCTGAAGCTGAAAAGGAGTTACAATGGTTAGAGCAATATGTACATAGTGCCCAATTGGATAGAATTATTGAAAATAGAAATTTCATTTTATATATTTTTCCATCTGAACATTCCCCTACTGGGTTATTGGCTCAACAGACTGCATTTATTGAATGGTGTTTCCTACCACATAAGGCCACTAAAAAACTACAGCCTTATGTTCAAAAGATTGCTAGCATTATTATAAAGGGTCAACACAGATTCAGACAACTTATAGGTCAAGACCCTGAAAACATTGTGGTTCCTTTAACTAATAAACAAATCTCTGATATGTTTATCCTATCTCAGGATTAGCAAATTGCTCTAGCCAATTACTTAGGGGAAATTGATAATCATTACCCTCAGGATAAAAGAATCCAATTTCTAAAGAAAACATCGTGGATTCTTCCTAGGGTAGTTTTCCCCTACTCCTATTACGGGAGCTCAAAATTGTTTTACTGATGCTAACCAAGAAGGCAGAGCTGGATATATCTGTGGAACTATTAATAAAGTCCTACAATCCCCATATAAGTCTGTCCAAAAAGCTGAATTGTTTGCAATCATTTTATTATTAGAAGATTTTCCTGATACATTATTAAATATAATGACAGATCCCTGCTATTCTGTATACAGCATAGAACATATCAAAACCACTACTCTTTTTGATAATAGGGCTGATTTATATTCTTTATTTCTTAAGTTACAGAATTTAATTAGAAATAGAACGTCCCAAATTTATATAACCCATATTAGAACTCACACCAATCTCCCTGGTCCTCTAACTATGGGAAATAATGCAATTGATACTTTGATTGGCACAGACCAAAAGGCACAAGAGGAGCATCTTTTCATCATAAAAATGCCTCATCACTTAAACATAAATACTCCATAACATGGAGAGAAGCAAAAGGCATTATTAGAGCATGTCCTACATGTCAAGTCATAACAGCCCCACATTTACCAATGGGAGTAAATCCCAGAGGAAATAAACAAAATGAATTATGGCAAATGGATGTCACTCAGTATGCAGAATTTGGTAAAAATAAATTTATTTATCATTCTGTTGACACTTATTCTCATTTCTCTTGGGCCACAGCTTTAACATCTGAAAAGGTTGATGCCGTAATTACTCATTTATTAGAAGCTTTTGCTGTTATGGGGGTACCCCAGGCTATTAAAACTGATAATGGATCAGGTTATATTTCCACAAAGGGTCAACAACTTTTTAAAACATACAATGTTAAGCATATTAAAAGAATACCTTATAATAGTACTGGCCAAGCCATAATTGAGAAATAAAATAGAACATTAAAAGAAATGCTTTTTAAACAGAAAAGGGGAATAAGGTATAATACTACACCCAGAAATAGAATACATTCAGCTCCTTTTACTTTAAATTTTTTTTTTTTAAGGTGAGATTTTACTCAACACGAGAAAAGAGGAAACAAGAAAAAAGGTGTCACAGGCAAGTCAATGACTTGGTGGCAGTGTTTCCTCCAGAACTAGAATGGTAGTAACTAGACCAAATTTTTCAGGACTAAATTTTTTAAATTAAGATACAGAAGGTAACACCAGCTTCACAGCAATGGATTAAGGAAGTTACAACTCTATTAAATCAGCCTATATATTATAAGGATATTGTTAAAGGAGAATGGGTTCCTGCAGTAGTTGTTCGATAGGGAAGAGGGTATGCTTATCTCTCCTCAGGAAATAATGAATTCTGGCTAACAGACAAACTCATCAAACTCAGAAACGATGCCCAGCTCATGTTGCTGAGCACAAATGCCTCGAACCAAGAACCTAACAGCCAGGATGTCATCATCCACCCTGCAGGAACAACACAATCATTTGGCTCCTCCTGCACACCTGGTTCCTCAACATCGGAGAATCCAAAGGAACTGCAGTCCAACAGACCAAGTGACATGGAGAGGGCTCTCGTAACTATGCCAGGAGGCACGGTTCATAGTGAGGATGAGCAATCACCCTCTGAACACTAGGACCTTGTTTCTTGCCATACTTGCATTATTAAGCACACAGGTAAGTGCCCAGAATTTTACTTATTGGAGTTATGTCTTGGTATGAACCATCTGTCTCCATATATGTTAATGAAAGTTCCTGGATCCCCAGCCCTTATGATGATAGAGGTCCATTTAAACCTGAAGAAGAGGGTACTATTATATTCAATTATTCTACTGGAGTTACTGGACCTCCTATCTGCATAGGCTTAGAGCCCCCTTATGTGGAATTTGGGCCTCAGCAGTGGATCAGTTTAAGCAATGGAACTTCTGATTATTACTTATTGACTACTATGACATTTACTAAACCTATTTTAACTACTCATAAACTTTTGCCTCATTTACCTCATTGTGAACCCCATACTTTCTTTGGATATTAATGAGTGGATATACTGGACTAAATGTCAAGTGATTACTTATATCTTTTAAGACAAAGTTTGGCATTATAATAGATTGGAGACCTCTAGCATATGTGTCTGAAAAATCTGGATTAGAATTGAGTATTTTGGTACATGAAAGAAACCTTACAGATATTCTTTATTCCTCCATGAAAGAATTAATGTGGCATGGATGATGACGGACAGGACGGACGTGTAGCCCACCTCTCCCAAGCCACCAGGTGAGAGGAAAGGTGGTCTGGACCTTCCCTGTGTGTGGATTATTGGAGTGGACAGACAGCTGGAGACACCCAGCGAACTGGCGGTTTGCTATATATGAGGGGTAATTTAAAAATTACAGACTCTGTTGTAGAGATTCATCCCTGTTCGGCCATGCCGGCCAGCAGGCCCCTCCCCCACGGAGGTCAGCAGCTTGTAAATGCTGACAAAATCCAATTGACAAGTAATTAATCCTGAACTGAGGGAGGCATCCGAAAGGAGAGCCACTCAAAACCACAGGGAGCTGGGCAAACTGTTGGACAATTGAAGGGAAGGGATCCTGCCTGGGAAACAGACATTTTGAACTACCCAAAAGGGCGGGCACCTTTCCCCCAGGTGTTGGAGGGGGCTGGTGGTTCAGGCTGCGCAGCGAACTGGCGGACGCCCATCCAAAACTCTGAACCATAAAACTCAGAATAAATCCCACGAGCGCTCCAACCACGGGAACGGCTTGAAGCCTAGGACCCGGCTTTGGCTTCTGGGGCTGCGGAGCAACTGAAGCTGCAGACCGGCTTTGGCTGCTGAAGCCCCGGGAAACAGCTACAGGAGATACCGCGCGAACTCAGCACCACTCCCCTTATGGCCGATTGCAGTCGCCAGTTTGCAGGGGAACCTGGGAGCAGAGTGGAGGGACTTAGGAAGCGTGGAAACCTGCACTGAGTGGGAGGGTCGGTGGCAAGTGCTATCCAGAGGAGAAGAGCCAAGATTGCACAATTCTTAGGTGACAGACTTTTACAGAAACTCCAAAATGGCGATCGGCCATGGAAGGTGGTTACCATGGTAACGATATAAACTGTAAACGAGGTATAAGTCTCAAAACCACTCACAGCGCCACCTGGTGTCCAGAAAGTATATTGCAGTATGAATATATTCCTACGAAAGTTGATCCCTATAGCAGACATATAGACATTTATAGGTATATTTCTACCACAAGAATATTTTTGCAGTTGGTGCCTTTTTTTTTTCGTTTTGTTTTGGTTTGGTTTGGTTTGGTTTTCGTGGGGTTTTTTTGTTTTTTTTTTTTTTTGCTGTTGTTTACTTTTTGTCTGATTTTTCCTCACCATTTTCTTAGAGTACACTTCGGTAATTTTTTATTATTACATTTTATATAGATATATTTTTTATTTTTCTGTCTTCTAATTTTAATTTCTTCTTTCTTCTCACTTAACATTCCTTTTAAGACCACTTTTTCTCTTTTTTCCTTTCTTTCAATTATTTTACGATTATCACTATTTTTATTGCAGTTGTTCTTATATTGCTGTTGTCGTGGCTATTGCTTGTATGTTTATGTGTTTCCGTCTATCTCTGTATCTATGGGCCCATGTGCCTGGTAACCTTTGTATCTGTTTATTTGTTCATTTGGTCTCAATGAGCTTGGTGTTACGACCTGTAACCCTGAGCTCCTAACACCGCCCTCCACTCTCACTCCGTGATCTGGAGACCTGCCCCCTCAGGAGTCCAGATTCTTGGCTGAACTCTCAAGAGGTATAGACAGGATCTGGACTGCAGCTGGCCAGTGCTGACTCTGTAGCAAAGGAGCGAGAAGACAACGGTCGGCTGA
Organism: Nycticebus coucang; assembly: GCF_027406575.1. Lineage (NCBI taxonomy): Eukaryota > Metazoa > Chordata > Mammalia > Primates > Lorisidae > Nycticebus > Nycticebus coucang. The sequence goes on along the minus strand of NC_069803.1, from coordinate 8,981,878 downwards.
GAGGGAATTACACTGGAGCGGTGGTGCCCCGAGGTGCAGAGCAACAGCCATCTTCAGCAATAACAAGGCCCACCCCCAGATATCCCATAGCCTCTCCTCCTGTCTTCCTGGGCAACCAGATGAGGCCGAGCATCTTCTCAGATGGCAACCACCATGGAACAGACCTGGGACTGAAACACAGGCCCCGTGAGTAAAGGGTTTTCCTGAGACGGTACCGACCTGGGTGGAACACGGGGACTAGAAAACACACCTGCAGAGCCGGGAAACTCCTGGCTGGGGCTGATCCAGAGGACCGCTCTACTGAGCCTAAGACACACCTGGCCCTTAGGGGATCATCAGCCTATACACAAAGGAGGCCAAGAGGCTACAGCCAACAACTGATCGTGCTGCGAATACAAACCCGCAGGACTAAAGACAGGGCCTGAGACACAGGTTCGGGGAATTCAAATCAGCCTCTCCTCTGCAGAGGAATCTGGCAAGGTCAGAAACAAACTCCCACAGGGTTGCTCCCTTCACCCAGTAACATAAACTAAGGGTGGGGCTGGAACTGAGTGAACACCTCCAGCCTCCATCAATTGCCCAAGGTTGACAGGCCACACCACTCCCTACTGGATAAAGACAGAGAATACCGGCCTAGTCAAGCAGACACAGACTACCCTGTGACTTAGGCAGGTGCAACGCCCTGGAGTATCTGCTTACTGCAGACAACTGACTGGGTCACAGCCCTGTGGGGCTAGCAGAGACTGGGTGTGACAGAGCTGCAAGGTGGGGAAGGAGGCATCATGCTTCCCAGACTGATCTATTTACTGGTGGCTCTTCCTGACTCCATGCAGCACTGGAGCAAGCCATTTTAGAGCAGTCACCAGACCCCTGTGACCCACTTCCCAGGGACCTCTTGAACTCTCCCACCTGAGGCAGCTGCTGACTGAGACAATTGACTTGGAGCTTTGAACTGACTCACTCACCTGGGGACTATCCAGGTGGTGCCCTGGGTGTGTGGTTGTAGGAAGGTTTCATTTTCCTTTTCCACTTGTTGCCTGTGGTGGGTGGGGTGACTTAATTGCTGGTATTTCTCCACAGCTGAGACTTCAACCCAGAGTAACAGTTTCACTAGGGTCACATAGAAACCAGCTGAACACAAGTCAGAACCACTTAGCCCCTCGACACCAATCAGGACCCCAGTTTCTCAGGCCACAGCACTGTACAGGTCCTCGACAAAACACCAGAGGAAAATCAAAGGGAGTAAAACAATCATGGGGCAGAATCAGCGGAAAAACTCTGGTAACATGAATAACCAGAATAGATCAACCCCCCCAAAGGAAAGATACGGCAGATGTAATTGAAGATCCCATTCACAAACTGGCTGAGATGTCAGAAATCGAATTCAGAATTTGGATGGCAAACAAGATTAACAAAATGGAATTAGGAATTCGTGGAGAAATTCAAAAGCTGTCTCAAGAATTTAATGAATTTAAAGACAAAACGACGAAAGACTTAGACACACTGAAACAAGAATTTGCAGCCCTCAAAGATATGAAAAATACAGTGGAATCCCTTAGCAACAGAATGGACCAAGCAGAAGAAAGGATCTCCAACATCGAAGATAAAGCCTTTGAACGCTCCCAAACTCTCAAAGAGGAAGAGAAATGGAGAACAAAAATGGATCACTCACTCAGAGAGCTCTGGGATAACTCGAAGAAGGCAAATATCCATCTCATAGGAATTCCTGAAACAGATGAAGTGGCCTCACTGGGCGCAGAGGCCCTTCTGCATGAAATTATGAAAGAGAATTTTCCAGACATGCCTAGAGAACCTGAAATTCAGATAGCAGATAGCTTCAGAACCCAAGCATGACTCAACCCCAATAAGACATCCCCCAGGCATATCATAATTAACTTCACTAAAGTTAATATGAAGGAGAAAATTCTCAAAGCTGCCAGGAGAAAGAAATCTATTACCTTCAAAGGGAAGAACATTAGAATGACTGCAGATCTCTCTGCTGAAACTTTTCAAGCCAGAAGAGGATGGTCATCAACGTTTAATCTCCTCAAGCGAAATAACTTTCAACCCCGATCTTGTACCCAGCTAAACTGAGTTTCATTTACGACGGAGAAATTAAATACTTTAATGACATACATATGCTAAAGAAATTTGCCATAACTAAACCAGCTCTTCAGGATATTCTCAGACCTATCCTCCATAATAACCAACCCAATCCTTTACTACAAAAGTAAACTCACTCAGAAACTTCTGATCAAACTCTAACTTCCACAATGGCAAAAGGAATAAAAATGCCCACTGGATTTTCAAAAAACTCAATACACCAAATTTCACCAAACTTATCAATGCTCTCCATTAATGTGAATGGCTTAAACTGCCCTCTAAAGAGACATAGGTTAGCTGACTGGATACAAAAACTCAGGCCAGACATTTGTTGCATACAAGAGTCACATCTTAACTTAAAAGACAAATACAGACTCAGGGTGAAAGGATGGTTATCCATATTTCGGGCAAATGGTATCCAGAAAAAAGCAGGAGTTGCAATTTTATTTGCGGACACAATAGGCTTTAAACCAACAAAAGTAAGGAAGGACAAAAATGGTCACTTCATATTTGTTAAGGGTAAGACTCAATATGATGAGATTTCAATTATTAGTATCTATGTACCCAACCAGAATGCACCTCAATTTATAAGAGAAACTCTAACAGACATGAGCAACTTGATTTCCTCCAACTCTATAATAGTCGGCAGTGCTGGATCGATCCTCCAACAAAAAGCTGAGTAAAGAAATTCTAGATTTAAATATAACCATACAGCATTTAGATTTAGCTGACATCTACAGAACATTTCATACCAACAAAACTGAATACACATACTTCTAATCAGCCCACGGAACTTACTCCAGAATCGATCACACCTTAGGTCACAAGTCTAACCTCAGCAAATTTAAAGGAATAGAAATTATTCCATGCATCTTCTCGGACCATCATGGAATAAAACTTGAGATGAGTAACAACACGAATATGCATACACATACAAAAACATGGAAGTTAAATAACCTTATGCTGAATGATAGCTGGGTCAGAGATGAGATCAAGAAGGAAATTGCCAAATTTCTGGAACAAAACGACAATGAAGACACGAACTATCAGAACCTCTGGGACACAGCAAAGGCAGTTCTAAGAGGGAAATTTATAGCACTGCAAGCCTTCCTCAGGAGAACGGAAAAAGAGGAAGTAAGCAACTTAATGGGACATCTCAAGAGATTGGAAATAGAAGAACAATCCAACCCCAAATACAGTAAAAGAAAAGAAATAACCAAAATCAGAGCAGAACTAAATGAAATTGAAAACAAAAGAATAATACAACAGATCAATAAATCAAAAAGCTGGTTTTTTGAAAAGGTCAACAAAATAGATAAACCTTTGGCCACACTAAACAGGAAAAAAAGAGTAAAATCTCTAATCTCATCAATCAGAAATAACAAAGACGAAATAACAACAGACTCCTCAGAAATCCAAAAAATCCTTAATGAATATTACAAGAAACTATACTCTCAGAAATACGAAAATCTGAAGGAAATAGACCGTTACTTGGAAACACGTCACCTTCCAAGACTTAATAAAAAACAAGTGGGAATGTAGAACAGGCCCATATCAACTTCAGAAATATCATCAACCATACAAAATCTCCCCAAAAAGAAAAGCCCGGGACCAGATGGTTTCACGTCAGAATTCTACCAAACCTTTAAAGAGGAATTAGTACCTATACTACTCAACCTGTTCCAAAAGGTAGAAAAAGAAGGAAGACTACCCAACACGTTCTATGAAGCAAACATCACCCTGATCCACAAACCAGGAAAAGACCCAACAAGAAAAGAAAATTATAGACCAATATCAGTAATGAATATAGATGCAAAAATATTCAACAAGATTCTAACAAACAGAATCCAGCAACATATCAAACAAATCATACATCATAACCAAGTCGGTTTTATCCCAGGGTCTCAAGGCTGGTTCAATATACATAAATCTATAAATGTAATACAGCACATAAACAAATTAAAAAACAAAGACCATATGATTCTCTCAATCGATGCAGAAAAAGCTTTTGATAACATCCAACATCCATTCATGATTAGAACACTTAAGAAAATTGGTATAGAAGGGACATTTCTTAAACTGATAGAAGCCATCTACAGCAAACCCACAGCCAATATCATATTGAATGGAGTTAAATTGGAATCATTTCCACTTAGATCTGGAACCAGACAAGGCTGCCCATTGCCTCCATTGCTCCTTAACATTGTAATGGAAGTTTTAGCCACAGCAATTAGGGAAGAAAAGGCGATCAAGGGTATCCACATAGGGTCAGAAGAGATCAAACTTTAGCTCTTCGCAGATGATATGATTGTATATCTGGAAAATACTAGGGACTCTACTACAAAAATCTTAGAAGTGATTAAGGAATACAGCAGTGTCTCAGGTTACAAAATCAACATTCATAAATCAGTAGCCTTTATATATACCAACAATAGTCAAGTTGAAAAAACAATTAAGGACTCTATCCCATTCACAGTAGTACCAAAGAAGATGAAATACTTGGGAGTTTATCTAACAAAGGACATGAAAGATCTATATAAAGAGAACTATGAAACTCTAAGAAAACAGATAGCTGAGAATGTTAACAAATGGAAAAATATACCATGCTCATGGTTGGGAAGAATCAACTTTGTTAAAATGTCCATACTACCCAAAGCAATATATAATTTCAATGCAATCCCCATTAAAGCTCCACTGTCATACTTTAAAGATCTTGAAAAAATAATTCTTTGTTTTATATGGAATCAGAAAAAACCTCGAATAGCCAAGACATTACTCAAAAATAAAAACAAAGTAGGAGGAATCACGCTACCAGACCTCAGACTATACTACAAATCGATAGTGATCAAAACAGCATGGTACTGGCACAAAAACAGAGAAGTAGATGTCTGGAACAGAATAGGGAACCAAGAGATGAATCCAGCTACTTACCGTTATTTGATCTTTGACAAGCCAATTAAAAACTTCCAGTGGGGAAAAGATTCCCTATTTAACAAATGGTGCTGGGTGAACTGGCTGGCAACCTGTAGAAGACTGAAACTGGACCCACACCTCTCACCATTAACTAAGATAGACTCTCAGTGGATTAAAGATTTAAACCTAAGACATGAAACTATAAAAATACTAGAAGAGAGTGTAGGGAAAACCCTTCAAGAAATTGGGTTGGACGAGTTTTTTATGAGAAGGACCCCCCAGGCAATTGAAGCTGCTTCAAAAATACACTATTGGGACTTGATCAAACTAAAAAGCTTCTGCACAGCCAAGAACACAGTAAGTAAAGCAAGCAAACAGCCCTCAGAATGGGAGAAGATATTTGCAGGTTTTGTCTCCGACAAAGGTTTAACAACTAGAATCCACAGAGAACTCAAACGCATTAGCAAGAAAAGAACAAGGGATCCCATTGCAGGCTGGGCAAGGGACTTGAAGAGAAACTTCTCTGAAGAAGACAGGTGCATGGCCTTCAGACATATGAAAAAATGCTCATCATCTTTAATCATCAGAGAAATGCAAATCAAAACTAATTTGAGATATCATCTAACTCCAGTGAGACTAGCCTGTATCACAAAATCCCAAGACCAGAGATGTTGGCGTGGACATGGAGAAAAAGGAACACTTTTGCACTGCTGGTGGGAATGCAAATTAATACATTCCTTTTGGAAAGAGATATGGAGAACACTTAGAGATCTAAAAATAGATCTGCCATTCAATCCTGTAATCCCCCTACTGGGCATATACCCAGAAGACCAAAAATCACACCATAACAAAGATACTTGTATCAGAATATTTATTGCGGCCCTATTCATAATTGCTAAGTCATGGAAAAAGCCCAAGTGCCCATCGATCCACGAATGGATCAATAAATTGTGGTATATGTACACCATGGAATATTATGCAGTCTTAAGAAAGATGGAGACTTTACCTCTTTCATGTTTACATGGATGGAGCTAGAACATATCCTTCTTAGTAAAGTGTCTCAACAATGGAAGAAAAAGTACCCAATGTACTCACCCTTATTATGAAACTAATGTAAGACCTTCATATGAAAGCTATATCCCAGTTATAACCTAAGAATAGGGAGAAAGGGGAAAGGGAGGGGAGGGAGGGGGAAGGAGGGAAAAGGAGGGGAATTAATGGGATTACACCTGCGGTGCATCTTACAAGGGTATATGTGAATCCTAGTAAATGTGGAATGTAAAGTCTTAGAAAAATAACTAAGAAAATGCTACAAAAGCTATGTTAACTAATGTGATGAAAATGTGTCAAACGATCTATGAACCAAGTGTATGGTGCCCCACAATCATACTAATGTACACAGCTATGGTTTAATTAAAATAAAAAAAAAAAAGAATTAATGTGGCATGAAAGTGGATTTTCGCCACCTTCTCCTGGGATTGTTGGATATCCTCCACAGCCAGATTTATGGAAGATAGGCATGGCTCTTTTTGGGCTACATGCATGAAAAGGAGCTTATACACATAAAGATACTGTAGAATGGGTGATGCCCAACAATGTGTTCCATTTTAAATGGAGGAAGCACGTTTTACACGAGCATGAGTTAAGCTACCATTTGTATGGCTGGTTGGAGAGATCAATTGGAATGAGAAAACTGGTGAAATAAGCTGTCCAGAAAGGCGTCGGTTATTTACTTGTTTTAATATATCTATGAGAATTGATTCTTCCCGAGGTAGGAACTTTTTACTCTGGGCCAGGATGGGAATTTGGCTTCCGGTGAAGATGATGAGCCCGTGGGAGGAGTCCCCCGCCATTTCCATCCTATCTCACCTTGCCCAGAAACTAATGAAGAGGATGAAGAGATTTATCAGCCTTCTGATAGCAGCCATTCTTGGGATTATAGCTGTCACAGCCTCTGCAGCAGAAGCTGAAATAGCTTTGACTGAGACTATTAAAACTGAAAAATTTGTTTCTAATTGACATGAACTAGGATTCACATTCATGCCAATTAGAAACAAATTTTTCAGTTTTAATAGTCTCGGTCAAAGCTATTTCAGCTTCTGCTGCAGAGGCTGTGACAGCTGAGAAACTTTGGATCTCTCAGAGCAAATTGATATGGAGATATATAATGAATTAGCAGATTTAGAACAAACAGTGATTTTATTAGATGACAAATTATATAGTTTAGAGAAACAATTGAAGTTAAAATGTGCTTGGAATGGGAGTGAGAGCAAGATGGCAGCTGAGTAACAGCTTCCCTGCAACTAGGCACCATGAGTCCGGGAAGATAAAACTCCAGGCATCTCTGACTGGTGGGATCTGCCTATAATCATCCCTTTGAGGTTACAGGGAGACAGCAAGAGACTTCTGGACCCAAAGAGAAGGACAAAAACAGTGGAAAACTGGCAAGTGGTTGCATGTGTTCGATTGGTCTAATCCCGCCGGCAGCTGTAATACACCAGCAGTGAGACTGCAAACCAAAAGGCCTTACCTGTGAAATGTTTTGGTGTTTTTGGACTTGGCACTCACTTGAACTGCCTTGGGGAGAGTTTGAGCAGGAGTGCAGAGAACTTTGGGTGTTCTCTATGGACCAGACTGCACCGCTGAGCCAGATGGAGCAAATAGTGTTCAGCTCTGGTCTGCAGAGAGCCACCATGAGATATCTGCCCCGGGCAAGCTCAGCCCTCAGGGTCCCAAAGCAAGGATCGGGCAGGAGCTAGTAACCTAGTGACTGAGCAGCCTAAAGGCAGGGACTGAGCCACCTTAACCCTCAGAGGCAAAGTGAGACCAGTTTTGGCACACTGTGTAAGTGGATAGCCAATTCAGCAGTGATCCTAGTAACAAGCACTTTCCTGGGAAAGCTTCTGCTTAGCCAAGTTTAGAAATTTAAAGTGCATTTTAAGAGGGCTAAAGAGAGATTTAGGGTCTCCATCCTGTGGGGTTTGAGAAATCACCGGAGGCCTCCAGTTGTATCAGCATTGTGATTAACATCTGATACCCCAGAAGACCACCTGTTACCCAGACAATATTCAACAACATATATATACTGCTTGGTTATTGGTTGTTGTTTTTTTTGTTGTTGTTACTTTGATTTTTTTTGTTTGTCATTGTTGTTGCTTTGTTTTTTCATTTCAACCTTTTCTGTACAGATTTTCCTCTTTTCTTTTTTTCTCTTTCCTTTCATTCTCCATTTTTATAGTTTAAATACAATTTCCCAGGAGGGAGACAAGATGGCAGACTGAAGCCAGCTTTCAACAGAGGCCCCCGTCAACAAGGAGAGTTAAGGGACAGGAATTTAGTAAGTATCCTGGTGGACTTGAGCCTCACCAAGAGAGAATGTTGAAGAACGCACATCAACACCACTGAGGCAAGTTGTGATCACAAGGACGCAAACAAAAGGTACAAAATCCACCACCAAGCGGACGGGAGTCTCCCCCTCCCCGATGGGACCGGCTCAAGAGCCCCACAATTGAATAAGCGGGCAGAAATTAAAGGCCCTCCCACTACACTCCACGGGAGAGACCTTCTAAAAACTGGACCTACCTCCCCTACTGGGGTGCCGTGGCGTTCTCCTGCCAGGCATAAAACTGAATAAAACTTTGGGAATCCTTCGCCAGCAACCCTCCCGACGCTCCCTTCCCACCCACTGAGGTCTGAAGGCCTGTCCCCCAGGAGTTCGGATCCTTGGGTGATTTCTCAAGGGGAGTGGACAGTCCCCGAGTTGCGACTGGTCAGCATTGACTCTGAGGCGCGTGAGTGAGGAGAGGGCACCAGGCTGAGGGGAGTCACGCCTCGCGGCACTTCCCTGCAGTGCAGTGCAGGAACCCTCCCCGGGCAACATTATGGGGCACAAGACTGAATAAGACTCTAGCTTCCCCGCTGAGAGCTGAGAGCCCCTACTCTCACTCGGGGTCTGAGGGCCTATGCCCCAGGAGTTCGGATCCTTGGGTGATTTCTCGAGGGGAGTGCACAGTGCCTGAGCTGCGTAAGGTCAGCGCTGACTCTGGGACACGTGAGCGAGGAGAGGGCACTTTGCTGAGGGGAAATCAAGCCTTGGCAGCACTTCCCTGCAGTGCAGTGCAGGAGCCCTCCCCGGGCCGTAGTGTTGTGTAAAACTGAATGAAACTCTAGCTTCCCCCCCCACTCCCAATCGGGGTCTGGGGGCCTATCCCCCAAGAGTTCTGATTCTTGGGGGATCGCTTGAGGGGTGTGGACCCAGCACAAACTGCAACCGCTCAGTGCTGACTCTGGGGCGTGAGACAGAGGAGAAAAGGGTCGCCTGAGTGCCCACAACAGAACAGCAGTTCCCTGGAGGTAGATCAACAGCTGTTTTTTCTTTAACAGAAGAATGCTCACTTCTGGATATTCTGAGGCAACACCCCCTGTCTCCCTGGGCAACCAGAGGAGGCCACCGGTGAGCGGGGGAATTCCTGACACTGCTCACAAACCCGGGAAGCATTCAGGGCGGGGCCGACCCAGAGAGGTGAAACCTCCAGCAGCAAAGACGTTAGAACTCAGAACAGCCAGTCTTCTGTAGGCGATTTCGGCAGGAACAGAGACAGAACCCCGCAAAGTTGTCTGTTCTGTTCTGTTCTGTTAGCAGCATCCATCAGGGATGGGGCTAAGCCTGAGTGAACACCTCCTTCCAATCACCTGCATCAAACACTCAAAGATGTCAGGCCCCATCTGCTCCTGCTAGATAGCGGCAGTCTGCGGGGGCCTGGCAGACTTCCTTGCGATTCAGGCAGGTGCAAACACCTGGAGTGTCTGTTCACTGCAGGCAACTGGGTTAGCCATCTGCAGAGATACCAGTGACTGGGTCCGACTGAGGGGCAAACTGGGGAAGGAGACGTCAACCTTCCTAGACTGTTCTGTTTGCTGGGTGGCTCCTCCTGACTCACGCTGCACTAGGGTGAGAAGTGTCAGAGGAGTCACCAGGCCCCTGTGATCCAGTTCCCAGAGACCTCTTGAACTCTCCCACCCGAGACAAGTGCCGATTGAGACAGTTGATTTGGACCTTTTGAACTGGGCAAATAGACTGAAGACTTTTCAGGAGGTGCCCTGGGTGTGCGGTTGTAGGAAGGTTTGATTCTCCTTTTCCAACTGGGGCCAGAGGTGGGCAGGCGGGGTGACTTAATTGCTGATTTTTCCACACAGCTGAGACTTCAAGCCAGAGTAGAAGTTGCAATAGGATCGAACAGAAACCAGCTGAAAACAAAACAGAAACACTTTGCTCCACCACACCAGACAGGGCCCCAGTTTTGTCAGGCCACAACACTGTACGAGCCCTCGATAAAACCCCAGGGGAAAAACCAAAGGGAGTAAAATAACCATGGGGCAGAATCAGTGGAAAAATTCTGGTAACATGAATAACCAGAATAGATCAAAACCCCACAAGAAAAAATACGGCAGATGTGATCGAAGATCCCATTAATAAACAACTGGCTGAGATGTCAGAAATCGAATTCAGAATTTGGATTGCAGACAAGATTAATAAAATGGAATTAGGAATCCGAGGAGAAATTCAAAAATCGTCTCAAGAATTTAACGAATTTAAAGGCAAAACCACCAAAGACTTAGACACACTGAAGCAAGAACATACAGCCTTCAAAGATATGAAAAAAACAGTAGAATCCCTCAGTAACAGAATGGAGCAAGCAGAAGAAAGGATTTCTGACATTGAAGATAAAGTCTTCGAACGCTCCCAATCTCTCAAAGAGGAAGAGAAATGGAGAGCAAAAACGGATCACTCACTCAGAGAACTCTCAGATAATTCGAAAAAAAGCAACATAAGGATTATAGGGATTTCGAGAACGATGAAGTGGCCTCCAAGGCACAGAGGCCCTTCTGCATGAATTATGAAAGAAAATTTTCCAGACATGCCTAGAGAATCTGAAATTCAGATAGCAGACAGCTTCAGAACCCCAGCACGATTCAACCCCAATAAGTCATCCCCCAGACATATCATAATTAGCTTCACTAAAGTTAACCTGAAAGAGAAGATCCTGAAAGCAGCCCGGCGAAAGAAAACTATAACGTACAAAGGTAAGAATATTACAATAACTGCAGATCTCTCTCCTGAAACTTTTCAAGCCAGAAGTGGCTGGTCATCAACTTTTAATCTCCTAAAGCAAAAAAACTTTCAACCCAGGATCTTGTATCCAGCTAAACTGAGTTTCATCTATGATGGAGAAATTAAATACTTCAATGACATTCATATGTTGAAAAAATTTGCCATAAGAAAACCAGCACTTCAGGATGTTCTCAGACCTATCCTCCACAATGACCAACCCAATCCTATACCACAAAAGTAAACTCACTCAGAAACTTCGGATCAAACTCCAACTTCCACACTGGCAAAAGGATTAAAAATGTCCACTGGACCTTTGAAAAACTCGATACCCAAAATTCCACCAGACTTATCAATACTCTCCATCAATGTGAATGGCTTAAACTGTCCTCTAAAGAGGCATAGGTTAGCCGACTGGATACAAAAACTCAAGCCAGATATTTGTTGCATACAAGAGTCACATCTCAACTTAAAAGACAAATACAGACTCAGGGTGAAAGGATGGTCATCCATATTTCAGGCAAATGGTAATCAGAAAAAAGCAGGTGTTGCAATTTTATTTGCAGATACAGTAGGCTTTAAACCATCAAAAGTAAGGAAGGACAAGAATGGACACTTCATATTTGTTAAGGGTAATACTCAATATGATGAGATCTTAATTATTAATATCTATGCACCCAACCAGAATGCACCTCAATTTATAAGAGAAACTCTAACAGACATGAGTAACTTGATTTCCTCCAGCTCCATAATCGTCGGAGATTTCAACACTCCCTTGGTAGTGTTGGATCGATCCTCCAGAAAGAAGCTGAGCAAAGAAATCTTAGATTTAAACCTAACCATCCAACATTTAGATTTAGCAGACATCTACAGAACATTTCATCCCAACAAAACTGAATACACATACTTCTCATCAGCCCACGGAACTTACTCCAAAATTGACCACATTTTAGGTCACAAGTCTAACCTCAGTAAATTTAAAGGAATATAAATTCTTCCATGCATCTTCTCAGACCATCATGGAATAAAACTTGAATTGAGTAACAACAGGAATCTGCATACCCATACAAAAACATGGAAGTTAAATAAACTTATGCTGAATGATAGCTGGGTCAGAGATGAGATTAAGAAAGAAATCGCCAATTTTTTGGAACAAAACGACAATGAAGACACGAACTATCAGAACCTCTGGGACACTACAAAGGCAGTTCTAAGGGGGAAATTTATAGCACTGCAAGCCTTCCTCAAGAGAACGGAAAGAGAGGAAGTTAATAACTTAATGGGACATCTCACGCAACTGGAAAAGGAAGAACATTCCAACCCCAAACCCAGTAGAAGAAAAGAAATAACCAAAATTAGAGCAGAATTAAATGAAATTCAAAACAAAAGAATAATACAACATCAATAAATCAAAAAGCTGGTTTTTTGAAAAGGTCAATAAAATAGATAAACCTCTGGCCAACCTAATCAGGAAAAAAGAGTAAAATCTCTAATATCATCAATCAGAAACAACAAAGACGAAATAACCACAGACTCATCAGAAATCCAAAAAAATCCTTAATGAATATAACAAGAAACTTTATTCTCAGAAATATGAAAATCTGAAGGAAATAGACCGATACTTGGAAGCACGCCATCTTCCAAGACTTAACCAGAATCATATAGAAATGTTGAACAGACCCATATCAAGTTCAGAAATAGCATCAACTATACAAAACCTCTCTAAAAAGAAAAGCCCGGGACCAGATGGTTTCACGTCAGAATTCTACCAAACCTTTAAAGAGGAATTAGTACCTATATTACTCAATGTGTTCCAAAATGTAGAAAAAGAAGGAAGACTACCCAACACGTTCTATGAAGCAAACATCACCCTGATCCCCAAACCAGGAAAACACCCAACAAGAAAAGAAAATTATAGACCAATATCACTAATGAATATAGATGCAAAAATATTCAACAAGATCCTAACAAACAGAATCCAGCAACACATCAAACAAATTATACATCATGACCAAGTGGGTTTTATCCCAGGGTCTCAAGGCTGCTTCAATATACGTAAATCTATAAATGTAATTCAGCACATAAACAAATTAAAAAAGAAAGACCATATGATTCTCTCAATTGATGCAGAAAAAGCTTTTGATAATATCCAGCATCCCTTCATGATCAGAACACTCAAGAAAATTGGTCTAGAAGGGACTTTTCTTAAACTGATAGAGGCTATCTACAGCAAACCCACAGCCAATATCATATTGAATGGAGTTAAATTGGAATCATTTCCACTCAGATCAGGAACCAGACAAGGCTGCCCATTGTCTCCATTGCTTTTCAACATTGTAATGGAAGTTTTGTAATTGCCATTGTAATTGCCACTGCAATTAGGGAAGAAAAGGCGATCAAGGGTATCCATATAGGGTCAGAAGAGATCAAACTTTCACTCTTCGCAGATGATATGATTGTGTATCTGGAAAACACTAGGGACTCTACTACAAAACTCCTAGAAGTGATCAAGGAATACAGCAGCGACTCAGGTTACAAAATCAACATTCATAAATCAGTAGCCTTTATATACACCAACAACAGTCAAATTGAAAAAGCAGTTAAGGACTCTATCCCATTCACAGTAGTGCCAAAGAAGATGAAATATTTGGGAATTTACCTAACAAAAGACGTGAAAGATCTCTATAAAGAGAACTATGAAACTCTAAGAAAAGAAATAGCTGAAAATGTTAACAAATGGAAAAACATACCATGCTCATGGCTGGGAACAATCAACATTATCAAAATGTCCATACTACCCAAAGCAATATATAATTTCAACGCACTCCCTATTAAAGCTCCACTGTCATATTTTAAAGATTTTGAAAAAACTTTACTTCGTTTTATATGGAATCAGAAAAAACCTCGAATAGCCAAGAAATTACTCAAAAATAAAAACAAAACAGGAGGAATCACACTACCAGACCTCAGACTTTACTACAAATCGATAGTGATCAAAACAGCATGGTATTGGCACAAAAACAGAGAAGTAGATATCTGAAACAAAATAGAGAACCAAGAGATGAATCCAGCTACTTACCGCTATTTGATTTTTGACAAGCCAATTAAAAACATTCAGTGGGGAAAAGATTCCCTATTTAACAAATGGTGCTGGGTGAACTGGCTGGCAACCTGCAGAACACTGAAATTGGACACACACCTTTCACCATTAACTAAGATAGACTCTCATTGGATTAAAGATTTAAACTTAAGACATGAAACTATAAAAATACTAGAGGAGAATGCAGAGAAAACCCTTGAAGAAATTGGTCTGGGTGAGTATTTCATGAGGAGAACCCCCCGGGCAATTGAAGCAGCTTCAAAAATATACTACTGGGACTTGATCAAACTAAAAAGCTTCTGCACAGCTAAGAACACAGCAAGCAGAGCAAGCAGACAGCCCTCAGAATGGGAGAAGATATTTGCAGGGTATACCTCTGACAAAGGTTTAATAACCAGAATCCACAGAGAACTCAAACGCATCAGCAAGAAAAAAACAAGGGATCCCATCGCAGGCTGGGCAAGGGATTTGAACAGAAACTTCTCTGAAGAAGACAGGCGCACGGCCTTCAGACATATGAAAAAATGCTCATCATCTTTAATCATCAGAGAAATGCAAATCAAAACTACTTTGAGATATCATCTAACTCCAATGAGACTAGCCTATATCACAAAATCTCAAGACCAGAGATGTTGGCGTGGATGCGGAGAAAAGGGAACACTTCTGCACTGCTGGTGGGAATGCATATTAATACATTCCTTTTGGAAAGATATATGGAGAACACTCAGAGATCTAAAAATAGATCTGCCATTCAATCCTGTAATTCCTCTGCTGGGCATATACCCAGAAGACCAAAAATCACAACATAACAACGATATTTGTACCAGAATGTTTATTGCAGCCCAATTCATAATAGCTAAGTCATGGAGAAAGCCCAAGTGCCCCTCGATCCACGAATGGATTAACAAATTGTGGTATATGTATACCATGGAATACTATGCAGCCTTAAAGAAAGATGGAGACTTTACCTCTTTCATGTTTAGATGGATGGAGCTGGAACATATTCTTCTTAGTAAAGTATCTCAAGAATGGAAGAAAAAGTACCCAATGTACACAGCCCTACTATGAAACTAATTTGGGACTCTCACATGAAAGCTATAACCCAGCTACAACTTAACAATAGGGGGAAGTGGGAAAGAGGGGGGTGAATAGAGGCAGGGGGATCGGTGGGATCACACCTGTGTGCATATTACAGGGGTATTTGCGAAACTTGGAAAATGTAGAATGTAAATGTTTTGGCACAGTAACTGAGATAATGCCGGAAAGGCTATGTTAACCACTGTGATAAAAATGTGTCAAATGGTTTATGAAGCGAGTGTATGATGCCCCATGATCATATCAATGTATACAGTTATGATTTAATAAAAAAAAAAATAAATACAATTTCCCATTGCTCCCTTTTTCAATAATTACAAATTCATTTTTGCTACTGTTTCTACCCCTATTATTTGGTTTTTCACCCAATTTCATCCTGTAAAGGTTTCTGTTTGTTTCTTTTGGTTTGACTTATAGCATTTTTGTCTTTCCTCTCAACTTGGTGGAGGTGGGTTACTGGGTCCAATCAGGTTAGCAAAGAGGTGCTGACCTAAAGGGAACCACCAAACTGGACACCCGCAGAGGTTGGAGTTTTTTTAAGGTTGTGCCAAAGTACCTCACTGTACACCTATATTACTCTGTCTTCCTCTTTCTGTGCCTCTCTTCTTTTTGTTAATATTCCCTTTACCTACCCCCCTCTCCTTTCTCTATCTTCTTTTTTTTCTTTCTTTTATCCCTTCTTGCTCTTCAAACTCCTCATCCTTCTGGTCCTATACCAAAAGGACTCATCAAAACCTTAGTCCACAGGCACAAGAACTTAAGGAGCAATAGGAAGTGAAAGGAAAATTAGGGCAAGGAAACAGATAAAAGAAATCACTAATGAGGAAGAATCAGCAGAAAACTCCTGGCAACATGAAGAACCAGTCCAGAGCAACCTCTCCAAGAGACCATGAGGTAGGTACTGCAGAGGATTCCACCTATAAAGAAATGTTAGGAATGACAGAAAGGGAATTTAGAATACACATGATGAAAATAATGAAGGAAATGATGGAAACAATGAAGCAAATGGCTAATAAAGTGGAAAATAACCAAAAGGAAATCCAAAAACAGAATCAAATAAGAGATGAACGATATGAAGAATATAGAAAGGATATAGGAGAATTGAAGGAACTGAAGCATTCAATTAGGGAACTTAAAGATAAAATAGAAAGTATCAGGAACAGGTTAGACCATGCAGAAGAAAGAATTTCAGAGGTAGAAGACAAAGTTCTTGAGACAATTCAGTTAAAGAGGCAGAAAAGAAGAGAGAGAAAGCAGAACATTCAGTGTCAGAATTATGGGACTTTATGAAGCGTTCCAACATACAAGTTATAGAAATCCCAGAAGGGGAAGAAGCATGCCCAAGAGAAATGGAAGCCATACTAGAGACTATTATGAAGGAAAATTTCCCAAATACCACCAAAGATTCTGACACACTGCTTTCAGAGGGATATTGGACCCCAGGTCACCTCAACTCTAACCGAGCTTCTCCAAGATACTTTGTGATGAACCTGTCCAAAGTCACGACCAAAGAAAAGATTCTACAAGCTGACAGGAGTAAACGCCAGTGGTCCTGCAGGGGCAAATCCATCAGAGTGACTACAGACTTCTCTAATGAAACTTTCCAAGCAAGAAGATAATGGTCATTTACCTTTAATCTACCTAAATAGAAAAATTTCCAGCCCACAATTCTATACCCAGCTAAGCTAAGAATTAAAATTGATGAAGAAATCAAATCATTTATGGATATACAAACATTGAGGAAATTTGCCACAACAAGAACAGCTCTACAGGAAATACTTCAACCTGTTCTACACACTGACGATCACAATGGATCAGCAGCAAAGTAAGAACTCAGATATTAAAGGACAGAACCTGAACTCCACACTGATGCAAAAGACAAAACTAAGCAATGGACTCTCACAAAATAAGACAAATAGAATACTACCACACTTATCAATTATCTCAATAAATGTTAATGACTTGAATTCCCCACTGAAGAGACATAGATTGGCTGGCTGGATTAAAAAACACAAGCCATCCATCTGCTGTCTGCAAGAAACACACCTGGCTTCAAAAGACAAATTAAAACTCTGAGTCAAGTGTTGGAAGACAATTTTCAGGAAAATGGAATTCAGAAGAAAAGAGGAGTTGCGATCTTACTTTCAGATACATGTGGATTTTAAGCAACTAAAGTCAAAAAAGACAAAGATGGTCACTTTATATTGGTCAAGGGAAAAATACAACAAGACATTTCAAATATAAATATTTATGCACCGAATTTAAATGCTCCCAGATTCTTAAAACAGACCTTACTCAGTCTGAGCAATATGATATCTAATAATACCATAATAACAGGGGACTTTAACACTCCTCTTACAGAGCTGGACAGATCCTCTAAACAGAAATTAAACAAAGATATAAGACATTTAAATGATACCCTAGAACAACTGTGCTCGATAGACGCATATAGAACACTCAATCCCAAAGATAAAGAATATACATTCTTCTCATCATCCCATGGAACATTCTCCAAAACTGATCATATCCTGAGACACAAAACAAATATCAACAGAATAAAAAGAATTGAAATTATACTTTGTATCTTCTCAGACCATAAGGCACTAAAGGTGGAACTCAACTCTAACAAAAATGTTTGACACCACATAAAAGCATGGAAATTAACCTTCTGTTGAATAACAGATGGGTGCAGAAACAAATAAAACAGGAAATCATTAAATTCCTTGAGCATAACAACAATGAAGACACAAGCTACCACAACATGTGGGATACTGCAAAAGCAGTTTTGAGAGAAAAATTCATCGCTTTAGATGCCTACATTCGAAAAACAGAAATAGAGTACATCAACAAACTCACAAGCCATCTTATGGAAGTGGAAAAAGAAGAACAATCTAAGCGTAAACCCAGTAGAAAAAAAGAAGTATCCAAAATCAAATCAGACATCAATGAAATTAAAACTAAAAAATCATTCAGAAAATTAATGAAACAAGGAGTTGGTTTTTTGAAAAAATTAATAAAATAGATAAACCATTGGCCAGACTAATGAGAACCAGAAAAGTAAAATCTCTAGTAACCTCAATCAGAAATGATAAAGGGGAAATAACAACTGATCCCACAGAGATACAAGAGATCATCTCTGAATACTACCAGAAACTCTATGCCCAGAAATTTGACAATGTGAAGGAAATGGATCAATATTTGGAATCACACCCTCTCCCTAGACTTAGCCAGGAAGAAATAGAGCTCCTGAACAGACCAATTTCAAGCACTGAGATTAAAGAAACAATAAAAAATCTTCCAACCAGAAAATGTCCTGGTCCAGATGGCTTCACACCAGAATTCTATCAAACATTCAAAGAAGAGCTTATTCCTGTACTGCAGAATTATTCCAAAAAATTGAGGAGGAAGAAATCTTCCCCAACACGCTCTATGAAGCAAACATCACCCTGATACCAAAACCAGGAAAAGTCCCAACCAAAAAGGAGAATTTCAGACAAATTTCACTCATGAATATAGATGTAAAAATTGTCAACAAAATCCTAGCCAATAGATTACAGCTTATGATCAAAAAAGTCATTCATCATGATCAAGTAGGTTTCATCCGAAGGATGCAAGGCTGGTTTAACATACGCAAGTCCATAAACGTTATCCACCGCATTAACAGAGGCAAAAATAAAGATCATATGATCCTCTCAATAGATGCAGAAAAAGCATTTGATAAAATCCAGCATCCTTTTCTAATTAGAACACTAAAAGTATAGGCATAGGTGGCACGTTTCTAAAACTGATTGAAGCTATCTATGAGAAACCCACAGCTAATATTTTACTGAATGGAGTAAAACTGAAAGCTTTTCCTCTTATAACTGGAAGCAGACAAGGTTGTCTTCTGTCACCTTTACTATTCAACATAGTGCTGGAATTTCTATAATTAGGCAAGACAAGGAAATAAAGGGAATCCAAATGGGAGCAGAGGAGGTCAAACTCTCCCTCTTTGCTGACGATATGATCTTATACTTAGAGAATCCCAACACTCAACCACAAGACTCCTAGAAGTCATCAAAAAATACAGTAATGTTTCAGGATATAAAATCAATGTCCACAAGTCAGTAGCCTTTGTACACACCAATAACAGTCAAGATAAGAAGCTAATTAAGGACAAAACTCCCTTCACCATACTTTCAAAGAAAATGAAATACCTAGAAATATACCTAACGAAGGAGCTGAAAGACCTCTTTAAAAAAAATTATGAAATCCTCAGAAAGGAAATAGCAGAGGATATTAACAAATGGAAGAACATACTATGCTCATAGATGGGAAGAATCAACATTGTTAAGATGTCTATACTTCCCAAAGCAATCTACCTATTCAATGCCATTCCTATCAAAATACCAACATCGTACTTTCAAGATTTGGGAAAAATGATTCTGCGTTTTGTATGGAACCAGAAAAAACCCCGTATGGCTAAGGCAGTTCTCTGTAACAAAAATAAAGCTGGGGGCATCAGCATACCAGATTTTAGTCTGTACTACAAAGCCATAGTGCTCAAGACAGCATGGTACTGGCACAAAAACAGAGACATAGACACTTGGAATCAAATAGAAAACCAGGAAATGAAACTAACATCTTAAAACACCTAATCTTTGATAAGCCAAACAAGAACATAACTTGGGGGAAAGACTCCCAATTGAATGAATGGTGTTGGGAGAACTGGATATCCACATGTAAAAGACTGAAACTGGACCCACACTTTTCTCCACTCACAAAAATTTATTCAGGATGG
Source organism: Nycticebus coucang (assembly GCF_027406575.1). NCBI lineage: Eukaryota > Metazoa > Chordata > Mammalia > Primates > Lorisidae > Nycticebus > Nycticebus coucang. The sequence goes on along the minus strand of NC_069803.1, from coordinate 8,961,778 downwards.
ATAAAGGACTTAAATTTAAGGCATGAAACAATAAAAATCCTCCAAGAAAGCATAGGAAAAACACTGGAAGATATTGGCCTGGGAAAAGACTTTATGAAGAAGACTGCCATGGCAATTGCAACAACAACAAAAATAAACAAATGGGACTTCATTAAACTGAAAAGCTTCTGTACAGCTAAGGAGACAACAACCAAAGCAGAGACAACCTTTCCCTACAGTGGGAAAGGATATTTGCATATTTTCAATCAGACAAAAGCTGGATAACTAGGATATATAGTGAACTCAAATTAATCCACATGAAAAAAGCCAACAATCCCATGTATCAATGGGAAAGAGACATGAATAGAACCTTCTCTATAGAAGACAGACGAATGGCTAAAAAACATATGAAAAACATGTTCATCATCCATATTTATTAAAGAAATGAAAATCAAAACCACCCTGAGATACCATCTAACCCCAGCGAGAATGGCCCACATCACAAAATCTCAAAACTGCAGATGCTGGCGTGGATGTGGAGAGAAGGGAACACTTTTACACTGATGATGGGACTGCAAACTAGTACAACCCTTTTGGAAGGAAGTATGGAGAAACCTCAAAGCACTCAATGTAGACCTCCCACTTGATTCTGCAATCCCATTACTGGGCATCTACCCAGAAAAGGAAAAATCCTTTTATCATAAGGACATTTGTACTAGACTGTCTCTTGCAGCTCAATTTACAATCGCCAAAATATGGAAACAGCCTAAATGCCCACCAACTCAGGAATGGATTAACAAGATGCGGTATATGTACACCATGGAATACTATTCAGCCATTAAAAAAAAATGGAGACTTTACATCCTTCATATTAACCTGGATGGAAGTGGAAGACATTATTTTTAGTAAAGCATCACAAGAATGAAGAAGCATGAATCCTATGTCTCAATTTTGATATGAAGACAATTAATGACAATTAAGGTCATGGTGGGGGTCGGGGAAGGGGAGAGCAGAGAGAGAAAGAAGGAGGGAGGGATGGGGAAAAGAAGAGCAGAGAGAGGGAAGGAGGGAGGGGGTGGTGCCTTGGTGTGTGCCACACCTTCTGGGGCAAGACAGGATTGCAAGAGGGACTTTACCTAAAAAATGCAGTGTAACCTGGCTTATTGTACCCTCAATGAATCCCCAACAATAAAAAAAATAAATGTGATTGGAATGTATCTTCTTATTGTATTACCCCTGTGTTTTATAATGAAACTTTGTTTCCATGGAGTTAGGTTAGAAAAAATTTGTTAAATCATGAAAATTTGACTGCTGATATAATTGAGTTACAACACCAAGTATACTCAACCTTTCAGCAAGAATTAGAACAACTTAATGGAGATGAAATTCTGAAAGGAATCTCAGAAAGAATACCTCAATTGAATCCTATTGATAAGATTCATACTTTGTTTGGAACTTCTGCTGGCTCTCTGTTCTTGTTTTGTTTGATTGGGTTTATTCTTTATATGATAATTAAAAATTTGATACACATTAAAAGAACTAGTGATAGCAATGCTGCTGTATTTTTGGCTATGACAGCAGTGCAAGCCAACAAATAAAAAGGGGGATATGGACAGGTACTGGCCCCCCAATCAAAACAAGTGACATGGCCTCATGTGCTCCCCGAGGAACATTGCCCTAAGATGGAAAAACTTCTTTCTTTGTGGACATGCCTGGGCTAGTAAGAACAATCAGTTAAATGTTCACAGAAAGGAAAGTTACCGGAGGGCTTTGCACAGTTGTAGCTGGGGGCTGGGCACCTGTGGAGATTATGGGAAGAAGTGCTCTGCTCTATTCTCCTTTTAGCAAACTATCTTTTCTTAAGTTTTAGGGAACTAGTCAATCAGAACAAGACAGCTAGAAGCCATTGTGGTTAAGCCTTCAGCAAAGCGTTGAGCAAAGGGTTCTCAATTTACAACTATGTATGTGTCTAGCAGTGTGCGTCCTGAACAAAGAATTTCTTAGCAGTCTTTATGATTTCACCATTATATGCTCCTTTTTCTATTTCTATACCTTTTTATTTTCTTTTGACTAGTGCTATGTGTAAAAACATCCAATAAATGTGGGTAGTCACCAAGGGCCTGAGTGAGCCTTGGTCTCCTCATAATAATCATTGTGTGTGCAGTGCTTATCTCTGAGTCTCTGAGCATCTAGTTCTGAGGACAACAACACACACCTTCCTTTGGGATTTCAAGCACAAGCTCAGTATTATGATGGTTGTCTTTTGCCCAAGATTATATTTGATAGAATTCTCTGCCAAACGTGGGTTCACAAAAAACACAGAGGAAGTAACTTTAGTTCTTAATTTCTAAGAAGAGGCTGGATTAGTCACTGTCTTGGCAATTGCTCAGCTCCATTCCCACCCTTGGGTTCTATGCTCTACACTGCACAAGGCTGGCACTGTGTAAATTTCATTTCTTCAAATCCCTGGACAACTTTGCCATTAGGTCCTGCCAATGGGAGCACTGTGAGAAGAATGCAAGGAAGGAGTGGGCATGGGGGAACCTCTTCCCAAAGGCTTATGGTGATGACAGCAGGGACATCCATAGCAGTGGTGATGATGGCCTGCAAGTGCCAACTGGTGGGTTCCTGCTCACCTCCCCTAGGCAAAGCAAATTCTCCCAGCCTAGAGGTAGACGTGGTTTCCTACAGTTACTCATTTGGCCTAAAGTTTTCTTCCCTTCTTTTGCTCTGCCAGCCCTTCAGCCCCTTTGTAACTAATTCCAGAAATAAATTCCTACTGTTTGACACACCTAGAATAATTTCTGTTTTCTCATCAGAATATGATGAATATGGAGGCCCATTCAAAAGCTTAGAACTTCCATCTGATTACAGTTGATTATTCCAGGTTATGTTGCAAGCTGTCTCTCACTCTCTTGGTCCTTCATTTTTCTAAAAATACTATGTTTCTTCATGATTCTACTTCCTTGTCACCATCATCCTACACTTCCACTTTATTTCCCCTTGGAGAATCACCTGTTATTCTTTCTATTTTAGTCCATTTGGTGACACAGTGGAAACAAAAAATGCAAGCCTTCTATTTAAGAAGGAAAAATATAAAATCAGAAAAGGAGACTTTTTAAAGAAAGGAACCATCAAATTACTTGAAATCAAAAACAACATCCCTCATGCAGATACTGGGCTATACATTTCTTCTCCAAGCTGCAAATTACAACATACAGAATATGGAGACCCAGGTAACTACAGAGACTAACCAGGTGGAGGTAAAGGTCTTCAGTTTAAAACTGTGATTTACCATAGTCTAAGTTTTATTAGAAATTACAAATACTCTGCACTGAAATTCTTTTTTTTTTTTTTTTTTTTTTTTTTCAGTTTTTGGCCAGGTCTGGGTTTGAACCCGCCACCTCCAGCATATGGGGCCAGTGCCCTAACCCTTTGAGCCACAGGCACCACCCTGAAATTCTTGACACTTAATATAAACAGAGATAATGAAGGCTTTCTTGTTTTTAAAAGATTTTACTATGAGGGGTGGGGGTGCAACACAAGATGGCAAACCAGAAGGATTGTTCAGCTGAGCTCTCCTAGAATGACTGGGGGAAAAGATAGAACCAGCCATACCTGGCACAAGAATCTTACCCAGAGTCATAGTTCAGGGAGCACAGTGAGGAGGTGGTAAGCTGGATACAGTGTATGATCTGGAGTGGTGGAAATCTGATGAATTAGTCAACTGATTGCAACTGGCTGGGATCGGCTGGCTCCCCACGGAGGTTCCGGATGGGAGGAAGCCTTTCTGGAGTTTTCAGTTGTTGGGGGAAGCTGAATGATGAGTGGAAAACTTAGAAGACTAGGTGGACTCGAACAGTATACAACAACCAGATTCAAATGCCATTTGAAGGGGATTTGCCAAAGATTTGATAGCTAGTGAAGGTCTTGGCAGCCAGGGGGCTGCCATTTTGGAAAGGTCAGGAAAAGGTCTCAGCAGGGGCCTAAAACACAGTGTCTTAATTCCACCTGCCGGGATCAGAACTCCACTCTTGGGACAGGCTGAGGGACTCCTGTGCCCCACAGGAACTGCAGTTAGGCAGCTCTGTGAAACCTGCCCCTGAAGGATTCTGGAGAGCTTTAATGTACCAACCCAAAATGGTCTGAGTGAGGAAACAATCAGGTGATCACTGAAAACAACTATGTCTGGGATAAAAACCATAGAGGTTGCTGTCTGCGCTGTCTTCTAAAAATCCACTTGGTGTCACAGCGACCTCTTGCAACACATTCTTATCAACAGCAAGGACTTCTATTTATTTAGCCATGAGGAAGAGTTTGGCCTTGCTCAGGCTGAGGCCACTTCAAGACCTAAGCCCCGAGACAAGGTAATTTGAAGCAAAGGAGACAGTGATAAGGATAAAGGCAGACAGGAGGTGAACAAGAAGAAAGAACACATGAGGAAGAACCAAAAGAAAAACTTGGGCAACATGAAAAGCCAAAACAGAGGACAGGCTGAGGGACTCCTGTGCCCCACAGGGATCATGAGGCAGCTACTGCAGAAGACTCCACCTATAAAGAATGAATTGACTTAGGCCAGGCATGGTGGCTCATGCCTGTAATACTAGCACTCTGGGAGGCTGAGGTGGGTGGCTTGCCTGAGCTCATGGGTTTGAGACCAGCCTGAGCAAGAGCAAGACCCTATCTCTAAAAATAGCTGGGCATTGTGGTGGGTACATGTAGTCCCAGATATTTGGGAGGCTGAAGCAAGAGGATCACTTGAGCCCAAGAGTTTGAGGTTCCTGTGAGCTATGACACCATGGCACTCTAACGAGGGTGGCAAAGTGAGACTCTGTCTCAAAAAAACAAAACAACAACAAAAAAGAATTAATGGATTTGACAGAAGATTTAAAATATGGATAATAAAGACAATAAAAGGAATGGATGAGTAAATAGAAAGACAGAACCAAATGTTGGACAAGAGATATGTAGAATATAGAAAGGATATGGCAGAACATAAGGAAATGAAGGAGACAACCATGAAATGTAAAGATGCAGTAGAAAGCATCAAGAATAGGTTAGACCACAGACAAGAAAGAACCTCAGAACTAGAGGATAAAGTGTACAAATTAACCCAGGTAGTTAAAGAGGCAGAAAAGAAGAGAGGGAAAGCAAAACAGGAAAATAGAGACTATGTGACTTCATGAAGCCTTCAAACATATGAATAATAGGATTCCTGAAGGGGAAGAAGATTGTTCCCAAGGAATGGAAGCCCTACTAGAGACTATCATAAATGAAAACTTACTACGTTTTACAACCCTCAACACCCTCCTTTCAGATGAATATCAAACCACAGGTCATCTCACCTCAAACAGAACCCCTCCAGGACACATTGTAATGAACCTATCAAAGATGAAAGAAAAAATTCTGCAAGCAGTCAAGAGTAAGTGCCTAAGAGGGAGATACATTAGGATGACAGCAGACTTTTCAACTGAAACCTTCCAAGCCAGAAGAGCATGGTCATCCATCTTCAACATTCTTAAACAAAATTATTTTCAGCCCAGAACTCTTTTAAACTAAGCTTCAAAATTAATGGAGAATCCGGTCTGTTACTGACATGCAAATATTGAGGAAATTTGCCACAACAAGACCAACTCTACAGGAAATACTTAGACCTATTCTCAATACTGACCATCACAATGGATCACAGCAAAGTAAACACCCAGAAGCTAAAGGTCATAACTTACACAAAGGATAAAACTACATAACAAGTCTTTCACAAAATAAGATGAATAGAACTCCACTAAACATCAATTCTCTCAATACATGTCAATGAACTAAATTCATCACAGAAGAGGCACAGGCTGGCTGACTGGATAAAAAAGCACAAGCCAGCCATATGCTGTCCTCAGGAGACATAACTAGCCTTGAAGGACAAATCAAGACTCAGGGAAGGGAAGGAAAACAGTACTTCAAGCAAAAGGAAATCAGAAGAAAGGAGGGGTTGTGATCTTATTTTAAGATACAGGAGGACTTAAAGCAACTAAACTTAAGAAAGACAAAGATAGACACTTTATACAGATCTAAGGAGCAATAAAACAGGAAGACATATCAATTTTAAATATTTTTGCACCTAACTTAAATGCTCCCAGATTTATGAAACAGACCTTGATGAGTCTGAGCAATATGATATCCCATAACACCTTAATAGTTGGGAACATTAATAACCCTATGACAGAACTGGCAGATCCTTTAAACAAAAACTAAACAAAGATACAAAAGAATTACATATGACACTAGAATAAATGGGATTAATGGTCATACACAGAACACACCATCCCAACAAGAATATACATTTTCCTCATCAGCACATGGTAAGTATTCCAAAATAGATCACATCCTAGGATATAAAACAAACCTCACAGAATCAAAACATAGAAATTACACCTTGTATCTTCTCAGACCACAAGGCAATAAAGGTGGAAATACAACAAAAATGTTCATCCCCCCACAAAGACTTAGAAATTAAAAACCTTATGCTGAATTATAGTTGGGTTCAGGAAGAGATAAAAGAGAAAATTATTAAATTCCTCAAACATAACAACAATGAAGATAAGTTACCAAAACCTGTGTGATACAGGAAAAGCAGTCTTAAGAGGGAAATTTATTGCATTAGATGCCTACATTCAAAAAACAGAAAGAGTGCACATCAACAAACTGATTAGCCATCATATGGAATTGGAAAAGAAGAACTATCAAATCCCAAACACAGCAGAAGAAAAGAAATAACAAAATTAAATCAGAGATGAATGAAATTGAAAACAAAAGAATTATTCGGAAAATTAACAAAACAAAAAGTTGGTTTTTAGAAAAAATAAATAAAATAGATAAACCATTGGCCAGATTGTGATGAAACAGAAAAGTAAAATCAATAATAACTTCAATCAGAAATGATAAAGGGGAAATAACAACAGATGCCAAATAGATACAAGAGATCATCTCTGACTACTACAAGAAATTCTATGCCCAGAAATTTGATACTGTGAAGGAAATGGATCAATACCTAAAATCACCCTCTCCCTAGACTTAATCAAAAAGAAATAGATGTCTTAAGCAGACTGATTTCAAGAACTGAGTTTGAAGAAACAATAAAATATCTCCCAACCAAAAAATGCCCTGGTCCAGATGGCTTCCCACCAGAATTCCATTAAACCTTCAAAGAAGAGTTTATACCTATGCTGCAGAAATTATGCCAAAAAATTGACAAGGAAGAAATCTTTCACAACACATTCTATGAAGCAAACATCAACCTTATACCAAAACCAACTAAAAAGAAGAACTACAGACCAATTTCACTAACAAATGTAGACGCAAAAATTCTCAATAAAATCCTAGCCAATAGATTACAGCTACTAAATTAAAAAAAATCGTTCATTGGGAGGGGTGGAGGCAATATGGCTGAATGAAGCTAGCTTTCCACAGAGGCTCCCATCCAGAAGGAGAGTTAAAGGACAGAATTTTAGAAAGTAACCTGGTGGATTAGAGCTCAGCCAAGAGAGAAGGTTGAAGAATGCACATCAACTGGGCTGAGGCGAGCTGCGATTCCAAATATACAAACAAAAGGTACAAAATCCATTGCCAACTGGACGGGAATGCCCTCTCCTATGAGAACAGCTCGCAGTACTCCATACAAACAAGTGGGCAGAGTTTAAAAGCCCTCCCATTTTATCCCACGGGAGAGACCCTCTAAAAGCTGGACTACTTCCCCTACTAAGGTGCCATGGCATTCTCCTGCCAGGCATAAAACTATATAAACCTATATATATTCTCTACCTGCAATTCTAAAACCCCAGCGCTCCCCTCCACTCTCACTCCCGGGTCTGGAGGCCTGTCCCCCAAGAGTCCAGATTCTTGGGTATTTTCTCGAGAAGTGTGGACAGGGAATGGACTGCTGCTGGTCAGTGCTGATTCTGCAGCATGGAAGTAAGGAGAGGACAGTCAGCTGAGAGGGAACCATACAGGAGCAGCAGTGCCCCAAGACACAGAGCAGCAGCCACAACAGCAACAATAGGGCTCACCCCTGGATATTCCAGAGTCACATGCCCTGTCTCTCTGGGCAACCAGAGGAGGCTGGGCATCTTCTCTAGTGGCAGCCACTGACGGAACAGATTTGGGACAGAAACGCAGGCCCAGGGAGTAAAGGGTTTGCCTGAGGCAGTACCGGCCTAGGCAGAGTGCAGGGACTAGAATACACACATGCGCAGAGACCGCAGACTCTCAGGGTGAAGGTGACCCAGAGGACTGCATTCCTGAGCCTAAGACACACCAGGCCCTCAGGGGATCATAACTGAGACAAAGGAAAGCAGTCAAAGGCTGGAAATGACAGTTAACCGTGCCACACCAATACAAACTGCAACCAAGACTGGGCAGCAGCACAGACCAGGCCTGAGTCACATTTTCAGTGAACACAAACAGCATCTGATCTCCAGGGGAATATATTTGGGACAGAAACAAATTCTGTAAAGTTGCTCTGTTCTGTCAGCAACATCAGTCAGGGGTGGAGCTGAAACTGAGTGATCCAACCCAGCCTCAATTAAGCACCCAAGGTTGTCAGGCCTCACCTCCCCCTGCTGGATAGTGGCAGAGAGCAGCAGCCTGGCTGAGGAGACATAGATCTCCCACAGATTCAGGCAGGCACAAACCCCTGAAGTATCTGCTCATTTGAGGGAACTGGGTCACAGCCCTGCAGAATTATCAGTGACTGAGTGTGACAGAGGTGCAAGGTAAGGAAGGAGGCATCAAACTTCCTAGAATAATCGACTTGCTGGGTGGGTCTTCCTGACTTTAGGGAGCACGAGAGGGAGTCATACATGAGTTGCCAGCAGACCCCTGCAATCTAGTTGCTGGAGACCTTTTAAACTCTCCCACCTGAGACTGTTGCTGACAGAGACAATTGATTTGGACCTCTTTAACTGAGCCAATCACCCAAGGACTATCCAAGTGGTACCGTAGGAGTGTGGTTGTAAAAAGGTTTGATTTTCCTTTTACAATTGTTGCCTGTGGAGGGCAGAGTGACTTAATTGCTGGTATTTCTCCACTGCTGAGACTTCAACCAAAAGTAAGTGATTCACTAGCGTAGGACAGAGACCAGCTGAAAACAAGACAGAGCCACTTAGCCACACCACACCAAGCAGGTCCCCAGTTTCTCAGGCTACAGCAATGTATGGGTCCTAAGCAAAGACCCGGGGGAAAAGGTATAGACTCCAGTCCTAGCCTTTGGGCATAAGGCTGGTTAAGCATTATTCCAGGAGCCCCCAACCTAACTTCTCTTTATCGGCTCATCTAGTCAAATGGTATAAAATAATCCTGGGGCAGAATCAGCAAAAAAACTCCAGTAACATGAATACACAGAGTAGATCAACCACCCCAAGGAAAGATGTAGCGGACACAACTGAAGATTCCATTCATAAACAGATGGCCAAGATGTCAGAAATTGAATTCAAAATTTGGATTGCAAACAAGATTAATACCCTGTTTCCCCAAAAATAAGACAGTGTCTTATTTTAAGGTGTGCTCCAAAAGATGCGCTAGGTCTTATTTTCAGGGGAAATTTTATCTTTCCCGTAAGTAGGTCTTATTTTCGGAGGATGTCTTATTTTTACGGTAAACAGGGTAGTATAGAGGAAAAGTTGGAATTAGAAATTCCAGGAGCATTTCAAAAGTTGTCTCAAAAATTCAACGAATTTAAAGACAAAATCACCAAAGATTTTGATACATTGAGACAAGAATTCTCAGCCCTCAAAGATATGAAAAATACAGTAGAATCCCTCAGTAACAGAATGGAGCAAGCAGAAGAATTTCTGACATTGAAGACAAAGCTTTTGAATGCTCCCAAACTCTCAAGGAGGAAGAGAAATGGAGAGCAAATAATTCGAAGAAATAATTCCATAATGCGAAGAAAACTAATATTTGCCTTATAAGAATCTCTGAAGGTGACAAAATGGCTTAGCAAGCTGCAGAGGCTCCTCTTCACGAAATTATGAAAGAGAATTTTCATATCTTTGAGGGCAAGAGATTCTGAAATTCAGATAGCAGTTTCAGAACCCCAGTATGACTCAACCCAATAAGACATCGCCCAGGCACATCATAATTAACTTCACAAAAGTTAATATGAAGGAGAAAATTCTGAAAGCAGCAAGATGTAACAACACCATAACCTACAAAGGGAAGAATATTAGAATGACTGCATATCTCTCTGCTAAAACCTTTAAAGCTAGAAGAGGGTGGTAATTGACTTTTAATCACTTAAAACAAATTAACTTTCAACCTAGGATCCTGTATCCAGCTAAATTTAGTTTTATTTATGATGGAGAAATTAAATACCGTAATGACATTCCCATGTTGAAGAAATCTCCCATAACTAAAGCAGCTCTCCAGGATATTCTCAGACCTATCCTCCATAATGACCAACGCAATCCGCTACCACAAAGGTAAACTCACTCAGAAACCTTTGATCAAACTCCAACTTCCACAGTGGCAAAAGGATTAAAAATGTCCACTGGACTTTCAAAAAACTAAATACCCAAAAATCTACCAGGATCATCAATATTCTCCATTAATGTGAATTGCATAAATTAACCTATAAAGAGGCAAAGGTTGGCTGACTGGATACAAAAACTCAGGCCAGACATCTGCTGCATACAAGAATCTCATCTTAACTTAAAAGATAAATATAGACTCAGGGTAAAGGGATGGTCGTCTATTTTTCAGGCAAATGGAAATCAGAAAAAAGCAGGTGTTGCAATTCTATCAGCAGATACAATAGGCTTTAAAGCAACAAAAGAGAGGAAGGATAAGAATGGTCAATTCATGTTTGTTAACGGTAATACTCAATATGAGATTTCAATTACAAATATTTATACACCCAACCAGAATGAGCCTTAATTTACAAGAGAAACTCTAACAGACATGAGCAAATTGATTTCCTCCAGCTCCATAATAGTCGGAGATTTTAATACTCCTTTGGCAGTGTTGAATAGATCCTTCAATAAGAAGATGAGCAAATAAATGTTAGATTTAACCCTAATCATCCAACATTTGCATTTAACAGACATCTACAGAACATTTCATACCAACCAAACTGAATACACATACTTCTCATCAGCCCATGGAACATACTCCAAAATAGATCACATATTAAGTCACAAGTGTAACCTTAGTAAATTTAAAAAAACAGAAATTATTCCTTGCATCTTCTCTGACCACCCTGGAATAAAAGTTGAACTCTGTAACAACAGGAATCTGCATACTCATAAAAAAAATGGAAGTTAAATAACCTTATGCTGAATGATAGCTGGATCATAGATGAGATTAAGAAGGAAATTGCTAAATTTTTGGAACAAAACGACAATGAAGACACAAATTATCAGAACCTCTGGGATACTGCAAAGGCAGTCCTAAGAGAAAAATTTATAGCACCACAAGCCTTCCTCAAGAAAATGGAAAGAGAGGAAGTTAACAATTTAATGGGACATCTCAAGAAACTGGAAAAGAAAGAACATTCCAACCCCAAACTCAGTAGAAAAAAATAACCAAAATTACAGCAGAATTAAATGAAATTAAAAACAAAATGATTATACAATAGATCAATAAATCAAAAAGCTGGTTTTGTGAAAAGTTCAATAAATTAGATAAATCCTTGCCTTACGTAACCAGGAAGAAAAGAGTAAAATCTCTAATTCCATCTATCAGAAATGACAAAGATAAAATAATAACAGACTCCTGAGAAATTCAAAAAATCCTTAATGAATATTGCAAGAAACTTTATTTTCAGAAATAGGAAAATATGAAGGAAATTGATCAATACTTGGAAGCACATCACCTTCCAAGACTTAGCCAGAATAAAGTGGAAATGTTGAACAGGCCTATATAGTGTTCTCAAACAGCATCAACCATACAAAATCTCCCTAAAAAGAAAAGCCCGGGACTAGACATCTTCACGTCCCAATTCTACCAAACCTGGGAAGAGGAACTAGTACCTATATTACTCAACCTGTTCCAAAATATAGAAAACGAAGGAATACTACCCAACACGTTCTATGATGCAAACATCACCTTGATCCCCAAACCAGGAAAACACCCAACAAGAAAAAAAAATTATAGACCAATAACACTAATGAATATTGATGAAAAATATTTAAAAAGATCCTAACAAACAGAATCTAGCAACACATCAAACAAATTATACATCATGACCAAGTCGGTTTTCTCCCAGGGTCTCAAGGCTGGTTCAATATCTGTAAATTGATAAGTATAATTCAGCACATAAATAAATTAAAAAACAAAGACCATATGATTCTCTCAATCAATGCAGAAAAAGCTTTTGACAATATTCAGCACCCCTTCATGAGCAGAACACTTAAGAAAATCGGTATAGAAGGGACATTTCTTAAACTGATAGAGGCCATCTACAGCAAACCCACAGCCAACATCATATTGAATGGAGTTAAATTGGAATCATTTCCAGTCAGATTAGGAACCAGACAAGGCTGCCCATTATCTCCATTGCTCTTTCACATTGTAATGGAAGTTTTAGCCACCACAATTAGGGAAGAAAAGGCGATCAAGGGTATCCATATAGGGTCAGAAGAGATCGCTCATCACAGATGATATGATTGTATATCTGGAAAACACTAGGGATTCCACTACAAAATTCTTAGAAGTCATCAAGGAATATAGCAGCGTCTCAGGTTACAAAATCAACATTCATAAATCAGTAGCCTTTATATATATCAACAATAGTCAAGTTGAAAAAACACTTAAGGACTCTATCCCATTCACAGCAGTGCCAAAGAAGATGAAATATTTGGGAGTTTATCTAACAAAGGAAGTGAAAGATCTCTATAAAGAGAACTATGAAACACTAAGAAAAGAAATAGCTGTAAATGTTAAAAAATGGAAAAACATACCATGCTCATGGCTGGGAAAAATCAACATTGTGAAAATGTCCATACTACCCAAAGCAATATACAATTTTAATGCAATCCCTGTTAAAACTCCACTGTCATACTTTAAAGATCTTGATAAAATAATACTTCGTTATACATTGAATTAGAAAAAACTTTGAATAGCCAAAAACATTACTCAGAAATAAAAACAAAGCAGGAGGAATCATGGTACCGGACGTTAGACTATACTATAAATCGATAGTGATCAAAATAGCATGGTACTGGCATAAAAACAGAGAGGTGGATGTATGGAACAGAATAGAGAACCAAGAGATGAACCCAGTTAATTACCATTATTTGATCTTTGACAAGCCAATTAAAAACATTCAGTGGGGAAAAGACACCTATTTAACAAATAGTGCTGGGTGAACTGACTGGCGACCTGTAGAAGACAGAAACTGGACCCACACCTTTCACCATCAACTAAGATAGACTCTCACTGGATTAAGAATTTAAACTTAAGACATGAAACTATAAAAATAGTAGAAGAAAATGCAGGAAAAACTCTTGAAGAAATCAGCCTGGGTGAATATTTTATGAGGAAGATCCCCCGGGCAATTGAAGCAGCATAAAAAATACAGCACTGGGACCTGATCAAACTAAAAAGCTTCTGCACAGACAAAAACACAGTAAGTAAAGCAAGCAAACAGCCCTCAGAATGTGAAAAGATATTTGCAGGTTATCTCTCCGACAAAGGTTTAATAATCCACAGAGAACTCAAATGTATTATTAAGAAATAAAACAGGTGATCCCAAATCAGGGAGGGCAAGGAACTTGAAGAGAAACTTCTCTGAAGAAGACAGGTGCACAGCCTACAGACATATGATAAAAAGCTCATCATACTTAATCATCAGAGAAATGCAAATCAAAACTACTTTGAGATATCATCTAACTCCAGTAAGATTAGCCCATATCACAAAATCCCAAGATCAAAGATGTTGGCCTAGATGTGGAGAAAAGGGAACACTTCTACACTGCTAGTGGGAATGCAAACTAATATGTTCCTTTTGGACAGATGTTTGGAGAACACTTAGAGATCAAGAAATAGACCTGCCATTCGATCCTACAATTCTTCTACTAGGTAAATACCTAGAAGACCAAATATCACATTATACCAAAAGATATTTATACCAGAATGTTTATTGCAGCCCAATTCATAATTGCTAAGTCATGGAAGAAACCCAAGTGCCCATTCACCAAACAATGGATTAATAAATTGAGGTATATGTACACCATGAAATATTATGCAGCCTTAAAGAAAGATGAAGACTTTATCCCTTTCATGTTTAAATGGGTGGAGCTAGAACATATTCTTCTTAGCAAAGTATCTCAAGAATGGAAGAAAAAGTATCCAATGTACTCAGCCCTACTATGAACTAATTTCTAGATTTCATATGAAAGTTATAACCCAGTTATAACCTAAGAATATGGGGAAGGGGGAGAGGGAGGGGAAGGAAGTGTGGGCGGATGGGCAGAGGGAAGGTAATTGGTGGGACCACACCTACGGTGCATCTTACAAGTGAAACTTAGTAAATGTAGAATATAAATGTCTTAACACAATAATTAAGAAAATGCTAGGAAGGCTATGTTAACCATTGTGATGAAAATATGTCAAATTGTGGGAAGGAGAGAAAGATGGCGGCCGAGTAACAGCTTCCTTGCATATGGGCACCGTGAGTCTGGGGAGACAAGACTCCAGGCATCTCTGGCTAGTGAGATCTGCCTATAATCATCCCTTTGAGGATACAGGGAGTCAGCGAGAGACTTCTGGACCCGAAGAGGAGGACTGAAACAGTGGAAAACTGTCCACAGGCACAGTAATTTAAAGAGCAAGAGGAAGTGAAAGGAAAATTAGGGCAAGGGATCAGATAAAAGAAATCACTCATGAGGAAAATCACTCAGCAGAAAACTCCAGGCAACACGAACAACCAGTCCAGAACAACCCCATGAGGTAGCTACTGCAGAGGATTCCACCTATAAAGAAATGTTAGGAATGACAGAAAGGGTTTAGAATACACATGATGAAAACAATGAAAGAAATGATGGAAACAATTTCTGGATATACAAACATTGAGGATATTTGCCACAACAACAGCAGGTCTACAGAAAATACTTCAACCTGTTCTACACACTGACCATCATAATGGATCAGCAGCAAAGTAAAAACTCAGAAATTAAAGGACAAAACCTAACCTCCACACTGATGAAAAAGATAAAACTAAGCTATGGACTCTCACAAAATAAAATGAATAGAATACTACCACACTTATCAATTATCTCAATAAATGTTAATGGCTTGAATTCCCCACTGAAGAGACATAGATTGGCTGACTGCATTAAAAAACACAAGCCACTTATTGTACCCTCAATGAATCCCCAACAATTAAAAAAAAAAAAACACAAGCCATCCATTTGCTGTCTGCAAGAAACACATCTGGCTTCAAAAGACAAATTAAGCTCCTAGTCAAGGGTTGGAAGACAATTTTTCAGGCAAATGGAATTCAGTAGAAAAGAGGAGTTGTGATCTTATTTTCAGATACCTGTGAATTTAAAGCAACTAAAGTCAAAAAAGACAAAGATGGTCACTTTATATTTGTCAAGGAAAAAATACAACAAGAAGACGTTTCAATTCTAAATATTTATGCACCCAATTTAAATGCTCCCAGATTCTTGAAACAGACCTTACTCAGCATGAGCAAATTGATATCAGATAATACCATAATAACAGGGGACTTTAATACTCCTCTTACAGAACTGGACAGATCCTCTACACAGAAACTAAACAAAGATAAAGGAGATTTAAATGAGACCCTAGAACAACTGTGCTTGATAGACGCCTATAGAACACTCCATCCAAAAGATAAAGAATACACATTCTTCTTACCACCCCATGGAACATTCTCTAAAATTGATCATATCCTGGGACACAAAACAAATATCAGCAGAATCAAAAGAATTGAAATTTTACCTTGCATCTTCTCAGACCATAAGGCACTAAGGATGGCACTCAACTCTAAAAAAAACGTTCGACCCCACACACAGACATAAAAATTAAACAATCTTCTGCTTAATAACAGATGGTGCAGGAAGAAATAAAACAGGAAATTGTTAACTTCCTTGAGCATAACAACAATGAAGACACAAGCTACCAAAACCTGTGAAATACTGCCAAAGCAGTTTTTAGAAGAAAATGTATCGCTTTAGATGCCTACATTCGAAAAACAGAAAGAGAGCACATCAACAAACTCACAAGCCATCTTATGGAATTGAAAAAAGAAGAACAATCTAAGCCTAATGTCAGTAAAAGAAATCTCCAAAATCAAATCAGAGATCAATGAAATTGAAAACAAAAGAATCATTCAGAAAATTAATGAAACAAGGAGTTGGTTTTTTGAAAAAAAAAATTAATAAAATAGATAAACCATTGGCCAGACTAACTAGAAATAGAAAAGTAAAATCTCTAGTAACCTCAATCAGAAATGATAAAGGGGAAATAACAACTGACCCCACAGAGATACAAGAGATCATCTCTGAATACTACCAGAAACTCTATGCCCAGAAATTTGACAATGTGAAGTACATGAATCAATATTTGGAATCACACCCTCTCCCTAGACTTAGCTAGGAAGAAATAGAGCTCCTGAACAGACCAATTTCAAGCTCTGAGATTAAAGAAACAATAAAAAAGCTTCCAACCAAAAAGTGCCCTGGTCCAGATGGCTTCACACCAGAATTCTATCAAACCTTCAAGGAAGAGCTTATTCCTGTACTGCAGAAATTATTCTAAAAAAATTGAAGAAGAAGGAATCTTCCCCAACATGTTCTATGAAGCAAACATCACCCTGATACCAAAACCAAGAAAACACCCAACCAAAAAGGAGAATTTTAGACCAATCTCACTCATGAATATAGATGCAAAAATTGTCAACAAAATCCTAGCAATAGATTACACTTTATCATCAAAAAAGTCATACATCATGATCAAGTAAGTTTCATCCGAGGGATGCAAGGCGGGTTTAACATATGCAAGTCCATAAACATGATCCATCATATTAACAGAGGCAAAAATAAAGATCATATGATCCTCACAATAGATGCAGAAAAAGCATTTCATAAAATCCAGCATCCTTTTCTGATTAGAACACTGAAGAGTATAGGCATAAGTGGCGCATTTCTGAAACTGATTGAAGCTACCTATGACAAACCCACAGCCAATATTTTACTGAATGGAGTAAAACTGAAAGCTTTTCCTCTTAGAACTAGAAGCGGACAAGATCGTCCTCTGTCACTTTTACTATTCAACATGGTGCTGGAAGTTCTAGCCAATACAATTAGGCAAGACAAGGAAATAAAGGGAATCCAAATGGGAGCAGAGGAGGTCAAACTCTCCCTCTTTGCTGATGACATGATCTTATACTTAGAGAATCCCAGAGACTCAACCACAAGACTCCTAGAAGTCATCAAAAAATACAGTAATTTTTCAGGATATAAAATCAATGTCCACAAGTCAGTAGCCTTTGTATACACCAATAACAGTGAGGATAAGAAGCTAATTAAGGACACAACTCCCTTCACCATAGTTTCAAACAAAATGAAATACCTAGGAATATACCTAATGAAGGAGGTGAAAGATCTCTATAAAGAAAATTATGAAACCCTCAGAAAGGAAATAGCAGAGGATTTTAACAAATGGAAGAACACACCATGCTCATAGATGGGCAGAATCAACATTGTTAAAATGTCTATACTTCCCAAAGCAATCTACCTATTCAATGCCATTCCTATCAAAATACCAACATCATACTTTCAAGATTTGGAAAAAATGATTCTGCGTTTTGTAAGGAACCATTAAAAACCCCATATAGCTAAGGTTGTTCTTAGTAATAAAAATAAAGCTGGGGGCATGAGCCTATCGGATTTAAGGCTGTACTACAAAGCCATTGTGGTCAGACAGCATGGTACTGGCACAAAAATAGAGACATAGACACTTGGAATCAAATAGAAAACCAAGAAATGAAACTAACATCTTACAACCACCTAATCTTCGATAAACCAAACAAGAACATACCTTGGGGGAAAGACTCCCTATTCAATAAATGGTGTTGGGAGAACTGGATAGTCACATGTAAAGGACTGAAACTAGACCCACACCTTTCCCCACTCACAAAAATTGATTCAAGATGGATAAAGGACTTAAATTTAAGGCATAAAACAAGAAAAATCCTCAAAGAAAGCATAGGAGAAACACTGGAAGATATTGGCCTGGGGAAAGACTTCATGAAGAAGACTGCCATGGCAATTGCATCAACAAAAATAAACAAATGGGACTTCATTAAACTGAAAAGCTTCTGTACAGCCAAGGAGACAACAACCAAAGCAAAGAGACAACCTACACAATGGGAAAGGATATTTGCATATTTTGAATCAGACAAAAACTTGATAACTACCCTGTTTCCCTGAAAATAAGACAATGCCTTATTATAAGGTGTGCTCCCAAAGATGCGCTAGGTCTTATTTTCAGGGGACGTCTTATCTTTCCTGTAAGTAGGTCTTATTTTCAGAGGATGTCTTATTTTCGGGAAAACAGGGTAGGATCTATAGAGAACTCAAATTAATCCACATGAAAAAAGCCAAAAATCTCATATATCAATGGGCAAGAGACATGAATAGAACCTTCTCTAAAGATGACAGACGAATGGCTAACAAACATATGAAAAAAATGTTCATCATCCCTATGTATTAGAGAAATGCAAATTAAAACAACCCTGAGATATCATCTAACCCCAGTGAGAATGGCCCACATCACAAAATCTCAAAACTGCAGATGCTGGTGTGGATGTGGAGAGAAGGGAACACTTTTACACTGCTGGTGGGACTGCAAACTAGTACAACCTTTCTGGAAGGAAGTATTCCAAAACACTCAAGCTAGACCTCCCATTTGATCCTGCAATCCCATTACTGGGCATCTACCCAGAAGGAAAGAAATCCTTTTATCATAAGGACACTTGTACTAGACTGTTTATTGCAGCTCAATTTACAATCGCCAAAATGTGGAAACAGCCTAAATGCCCACCAACCCAGGAATGGATTAACAAGCTGTGGTATATGTATACCATGGAATACTATTCAGCTATTAAAAAAAATGGAGACTTTACATCCTTCGTAATAACCTGGATGGAAGTGGAAGACAGTATTCCTAGTAAAGCATCAGAAGAATGGAGAAGCATGAATCCTATGCACTCAATTTTGATATGAGGACAATTAATGACAATTAAGGTCATGGGGGGGGAGGAAAAGCAGACAGAGGGAAGGAGGGAGAGGGGTGGGGCCTTGGTGTGTGCCACACCTTCTGGGGGCAAGACATGATTGCAAGAGGGACTTTACCTAACAATTGCAATCAGTGTAACCTGGCTTATTGTACCCTCAATGAATCTCCAACAATAAAAAAAAAAAAAAATAGATTGTCTTAAAAAAAAAAAAAGAAAGAAAATATGTCAAATTGTATATAAAACCAATGTATGGTACCCCATGATTGCATTAATGTACACATCTATGATTTAATTAAAAAAAAATCATTCATCATGATCAAGTAAACTAAAAAGCTTCTATACAGCTAAGGAGACAATAACCAAAGCAAAGAGACAACCTACACAATGGGAAAGGATATTTGCATATTTTCAATCAGACAAAAGCTTGATAACTAGGATCTATAGAGAACTCAAATTAATACACGTGAAAAAAGCCAACAATCCCATATATCAATGGGCAAGAGACATGAATAGAACCTTCTCTAAAGATGACACACGAATGGCTAACAAACACATGAAAAAATATTCATCATCTCTATATATTAGAGAAATGCAAATCAAAACAACCCTGAGATATCATCTAACCATGGTGAGAATGGCCCACATCACAAAGTCTCAAAATTGCAGATGCTGGTATGGATGTGGAGAGAAGGGAACACTTTTACACTGCTGGTGGGACTGCAAACTAGTACAACCTTTCTGGAAGGAAGTATGGAGAAACCTCAAAGCACTCAACCTAGACCTCCCATTTGATCCTGCAATCACATTACTGGGCATCTACCCAGAAGGAAAGAAATCCTTTTATCATAAGGACACTAGTACTAGATTGTTTATTGCTGCTCAATTTACAATCGACAAAATGTGGAAACAGCCTAAATGCCCACCAACCCAGGAATGGATTAACAAGCTGTGGTATATGTATACCATGGAATGCTATTCAGCTATTAAAAAAAATGGAGACTTTACATCCTTCGTAATAACCTGGATGGAAGTGGAAGACAGTATTCCTAGTAAAGCATCAGAAGAATGGAGAAGCATGAATCCTATGCACTCAATTTTGATATGAGGACAATTAATGACAATTAAGGTCATGGGGGGGGAGGAAAAGCAGACAGAGGGAAGGAGGGAGAGGGGTGGGGCCTTGGTGTGTGCCACACCTTCTGGGGGCAAGACATGATTGCAAGAGGGACTTTACCTAACAATTGCAATCAGTGTAACCTGGCTTATTGTACCCTCAATGAATCTCCAACAATAAAAAAAAAAAAAAAATAGATTGTCTTAAAAAAAAAAAAAAGAAAGAAAATATGTCAAATTGTATATAAAACCAATGTATGGTACCCCATGATTGCATTAATGTACACATCTATGATTTAATTAAAAAAAAATCATTCATCATGATCAAGTAGTTTTCATCCCAGAAATGCAAGGCTGGTTAGCATACAGAAGTCCATAAACGTAATTCACCATGTTAATGGAAGCAAAAACAAAGACCATATGATCCTTTCAATAGATACTGAAGAAGCATTCAATTAAATTCAGCATCCTTTTCTAATTAGCACACTTAAGAATATAGGCACATATTCTTAAGAACACTTAAGAATACAGGCACATTTCTTAATCTGATCGAAGCCATCTACAACAAACCCACAGCTAATATTATACTGAATGGAGTAAAACTGAAAGCTTTTCCACTTAGACCTAGAACCAGACAAGGGTGTCCTCTATTGCCACTACTGTTCAACATAGTGCTGTAAGTTCTAGCCAATACAATCAGGGAAGAGAAGGAAATAAAGGGTATCCAAATGGGTGCAGAGGAGGTCAAACTCCTGTTTTGCTGATGATATGATCTTATACTCAGAGAACCCCAAAGACTCAACCACAAGACTCCTGAAATTGATAAAAAAAATATATAGCAATGTCTCAGGATATAAAATCAGTGTCCACAAATCAGTAGCCTTTGTAACAGCCAAGATGGGAAGCTAATCAACGATACAATTCCCTTAACAGCAGCTTAAAAAAAAATGAAATACCAAGGAACATACCTAACAAAAGAGGTGAAGGACCTGTACAAAGAAAATTACAAAACCCTAAGGAAAAAATATCAGAAAATATTAACAAATGGAAGAACATAACCATGCTCATGGCTAGGAAGAATCAACATTGTTAAAATGTCTATACTTCCCAAAGCAATCTACAGATTCAATGAAATCCCTATTAAAATACCATCACCATACTTTCAAGATTTGGAAAAAATAATTCTTCATTTTGTATTGAACCAGAAGAAACCCCCTATAGCCAAGGCAATTCTTAGTAATAAAAACAAAGCCAAGGGTATCACCCTACCAGACTTTTGGCTATAAAAGGCCATAATGATCAAAACAGTATGATATTAGCACAAAAATAGAGACATTGACATTTGGAAGTGAAAAGAAAACCATGAGCTGAAACTAACATGTTACGGCCATGTCATCTTTGATAAGCCAAACAAGAACATACACTGGGGAAAAAAATCTCTATTCAATAAATGGTGTTGGGAGAACTGGATAATCACATGTGAAACTGGACCCGCATCTCTCACCACTTACAAAAATTGATTCAAGATGGATAAAAGATTTAAATCTAAGGCATGAAACAATAAAAATCCTGGAAGAAAATGTGGGAAAACACTTGATAATATCAGCCTGAGGAAAGATTTTACGAAGAAGACTTCCATGGTAATTGTAACAACAACAAAAATAAACGAATAGGACTTAATTAAACTGAAAAACTTTTGTACAGTTAAGGAAACAACAACCAAAGCAAACAGACATCCTTCAGAATAGGAAAAGATATTTGCATGTTATGAATTGGACAAAAGCTTGATAATGAGGATCTACAGAGAACTCAAATTATCCAACAAAAAAAGACCCAATAATCCCATATATCATTGGGCAAGAGAGAATAGAACCTTCCCTAAAGAAGACAGACAAATAGCTAACAAACATATCAAAAAATGCTCATTGTCCCTAATCATCAGAGAAATTCAAATCAAAAGTCTCCTGAGCTATCTCCTAACCCCTGTGACAATGACCCTCATCACAAAGTCTCAAAGCTGCAGATACTGGCATGGATGTGGAGTGAAGAGAACATTTTTTACCTAACTGGTGGGACTGCAAACTAATCCAACTTTCTGGAAGGAAGTATGAAGAATCCTCAAAGAACTCAAATTAGACCTCCCATTTGATCCTGCAATCCCATTACTGGGCATCTACCCAGGAGAAAAAAAATCCTTTCATCATAAGGATTTACAGTGTTCAAATTGTGGAAACAGCCTAAATGCCCAACAATCCAGGAAGGGATTAACAAATTGTGGTATATGTATAACAGGGAATACTATTCAGCCACTAAAAAAGATGGCGACTTTATGTCTTTTGTGTTAACCTGGATGGAGTTGAAACATATTCTTCTTAGTAAATCATCACAAGAATGGAGAGGCAAGAATCCAATATACTCAATTCTAATATGAAGCCAGAAGATGACCAAATACAAGGGGGGTGGGAGGGGTGCAGGGGTAGGGATATGAACAAAGAGGGAGAGAGGAGGAGGGAGGAGGATGGGGTGTCACGGTGTATGACACACCTCTTGGGTGCGGTACACAATTACAAGAGGAATTTTATCTAACAAATGCAATCAGTGTAACCTAAGTCTTTGTACCCTGAATGAATCCCAAACAATAAAAATAAATAAATACACAAATAAATAAACAAAGTGGGCTGGGTGCAGGGGCTCATACCTGTAATCCCAGCACTCTAGATTGCCTGAGGTCACAGGTTCAAGACCAGCCTGAACCAGAGCGGGACCCTACCTCCAAAAACAGCTGGGCATTGCGGTGGGCGCCTGTAGTCCCAGCTATTTGAGAGGCTGAGGCAAGAGAATTGCCTGAGCCCAAGAGTTAGAGGTTGCTGGGAGCTATGACGCCACAGCACTCTTTACCAAGGGCAACAAAGTGAGACTTTGTCTCAAAAAAATAAATAAAATTAAATACACAAAGTAAGAATAACAGAGAAACAAAACAACAACAAAAAGAATTAGGAGCCCTTCAAAAATAAAAATAATGATAAAAGATTTTACTACGGAGCCATTTCCCCATCTGAAGTGAAAACTGTGGACAAAAGATGTTAAAGCTTATGAAACAATTGGCAAAATATGACTGGTGTTGGAGACAGCAGGAGTTGATAAATTACACCTATTGTTAATCGCCTCAGCTGTGAGTAAACTCACAGTGACCTCACCTAGTTTTTTTCTTATTTCCTCCCTTGGATTAAATAATTTGTTTCATGAAGCTGAACTAGTATTTTAAATAACCTATTAAAAGTGTTACCTCCCTGTTAGACAACACTATTAACTCAGAAAAGCACAGTCATATGATTTAATAAAAATAAATAAATAAAAGAGACTGTTTCAAAAAAAAAAAGGTTTTATTTGGAAAGCATTAAGCTCAGAACTCTGGGGCTTCAAAGATGAACAACATAAGCCCCAAGGAATTATCATGATTATAAATGTGAATGTTAAACCATCAACTGGAATTCAATCTTGACTGACAAAAATGCAAATGGCCCTGGCAGAAGGAAGAAAGGAGTACTGATTTCTGACTGGTCGACGAGCTAGAGGCTGAGTCACTGACAAGGACATGGAAAATTCAACAGTTAAAAAAAATAAGACCCAATTACCCAATTATTAACTCAGGGCAAATAAGAAAAGTAATCAGTGTACTCTCTGGCTCATCCGTGGGAACATCACTTGCATAGTCACGATAATGTAAAGACTGAACGCTAATCTATCAGACATGATAGTGTAAGCCGAGGGAGTTCAGGAAGGGTGAGCAGGTCTGAGTTGAAAGGAGAGGGTGAAAGTGCGAATCTTCATCTTCCAAGATAAGGAGTCCAAAGATAAAACTGAAAAGTCATGAAATACTAACATTAGCAAATTAGTGAAAGATCTGGTGACAACCAAAAGAGTTAGAAAAGACGTCTTGAGAGGGGTAACCTCAGAAGACAGCCATTTGGAGTCAAGTTGTCAACTTGGAGTACACATAGCTTTTATAAAATAAGTAACAAATAATGTAAATGCAAGATTATACAGGAAAAGTAAAACTCCTTCCTCATACCGCAGCCACCCAAGCCACTTCCCTGTGTCAAGTTTCTTGTATGTTTTGCATTTTTTAAAAAATGGGTAGATGGATGGAAGGAATAAGGGAGGAAGGAAGGGAGGAAGGGAAGGAGGAGGAGAAAATTGGAAAGACAGAGGGATGGAGGAAAATTCAGCCTGTGAAACTGAAACATCACGCTTTCTTAGACCTGGAATTTTTATTTACTGAAAGATCTCTTTTAAATTTACTTACAGATTTTTATTATTTATCACTCTTCTGAATACTTAGAAAAATATAAGTTAAATTCTATTTCTTTTTTTTTTTAATTTTTTTATTAAATCATAACTGTATACAATGATATGATTATGGGGCATCATACACTCACTTCATAAACCATTGGCGCACGGCCTTCAGACATATGAAAAAATGCTCATCATCTTTAATCATCAGAGAAATGCAAATCAAAACTACTTTGAGATATCATCTAACTCCAATGAGACTAGCCTATATCACAAAATCTCAAGACCAGAAATATAAGTTAAATTGGTTAAGGTATCAAAATTTCTTCAGGGTCTGACTCTTCCAAATCACTTTTTGAATGTTTGGTGTCTGTTTCTGCATATAATATTTTTCCCTGTTCGCAATAAAGCCTTGATTAAAAGAGCTCCATCATCATCTCTGAGATTTTCTCCAAGCCACCGATGCCCATCTCCAAATTTTAACAGTGATGCTTTCTTGATGTTACCAGAAGTTGTCAAAGAAAGTTTTCAGAGACCAGCTAGACTCATACTCTTTCTTCACATGGTCATGAAATGGTTCGTTGATGAAGGCATCACGGGGCTGCAGGTGCCCCACAGATCTCAGTGGAGGAACGACTTGGTTCTCATTCACACATGATTCACACTGCAGCAAAGTCTGGTGGGAGGCCACCAACTGGAAAATGCATGTTGCTTTCAGAGAGGTTAAAATTTGAGGGAAAAATCATTTTAGAATTTTTTAAAATCACATAAATGAAAGTATTCACACTGTTAGGAACAGGGCATTATTTGTGTAGCTACCATGGAGATAGTTCCACATAAGCACATTGAAAGCTACTCAATTATTTCTTGTTTGAGACTCTGCCCTGGGTAGAGTGCCATGGCATCACAGTGCACAGCAACTCCAAACTCTTGGGCTTAAGCAGTCCTCCTGCCTCAGCTTCCAGAGTAGCTGAGACTACAGTTGCCCATCACAACCCCCAGCTAGTTTTTCTATTTTTAGTAGAGACAGGATCTCGCTCTTGCTCAGGCTGGTCTCAAATTCCTAGAGCTCAAGCAATCCACTGGCCTCAGGCTCCCAGAGTGCTAGGATTACAGGTGTGAGCCACCATGACGGGCCCTCTATTCTTTTGAATGATCACGTGGTATGACCCCATTGTGTATAAACAGTCACTTCAATATTGTATAAAATAATACATTGCAAGAATGGAGAAGCATGAATCCTATGTGCTCAATTTTGATATGAGGACAATTAATGAAAATTATGGTTATGGGGGGGGAAACAGAAAGAGGGAAGGAGGGAGGTGGGTGGGGCCTTGGTGTGTGTTACACTTTATGGGGGCAAGACATGATTGCAAGAGGGACTTTACCTAACAATTGCAATCAGTGTAACCTGGCTTATTGTACCCTCAATGAATCCCCCAACAATAAAAAAAATAATAAAATAAAATAAAATAATACATTGTCCCAATTTTTCCACTTTGTGGGGAAAGATCTAATTATAAAAAGCGGGTCAAGAAACAGCCATTTTCCTAAAGTTAGGTGCATTGCACCTGAATGTAGTTGATACTGATCTCTTCAATAGCAACCAAAATTTCAGTGCACACTGTCCACGTGTCTGCCTTAGAGCCTTGGTTGAAGGGACATTTTACAGACATCAGTACTGAATACAGCCTTTGCTCTCCAAGCTAATTAAATCAAAGGTTTATCTTCTGAAACTAATGATCAAGACACCGAGTGCTTTTTTTCAAATCAAGTCCATGAACAGATAGAGAAGGAAACTGCCCCTACACTATTTGGCCTTTGAGGCACATTTGACCTCAATTGAAAGCTGTGACCTGCAGAAGTACACTCTCCTTATTCTCAAAACTTGCAGTGTTCCACCCCATTTAATAATCTGAGTCTCTCTCTACCCAAGAGAGAAACAGTGCAGAACAAAGCACTGCCCTCCAAAGTTAATCATGGCTAAGACACTCCCAGCTTTTCTAATTGTACATGTCTCATTCCTGAAACAGCAACAAACTTGGTCAAGGATTTCTAGGCCACATTAAGAATCTCTAGTAACATAATGCATAAATTGTATTTATAGGCTAATGTCCAATATTAAACAAAGACCCAATTCTCCTATGGCAGTTAAAAAAGAATGAGACAATAAAAGGATAAGCAAGGAACACAAATATTTTCCAACAAATTGCAGCCAGAGCAATCAGGCAAAAGACAGAAATAAAGGGTATCCAAAATGGGAAAGAGGAAGTGAAGCTATCCTTATTTGTTGATGATATGATCTTGTATTTAGAAAACCCTAACAACTATACCAAAAGACTCCTAGAATTGCTAAATAAATTCTACAAAGTCTCAGGTTACAGAGTCAATGTACACAAATCAGTAACATTTCTTTTTTTTTTTTTTTTTTTTTGTAGAGACAGAGTCTCACTTTATCATCCTTGGTAGAGTGCCGTGGCATCACACAGCTCACAGCAACCTCCGACTCCTAGGCTTAGGTGATTCTCTTGCCTCAGCCTCCCAAGTAGCTGGGATTACAGGCGCCCGCCACAACGCCCGGCTATTTTTTTGTTGCAGTTTGGCCGGGGCCGGGTTTGAACCCACCACCCTCGGCATGTAGGGCCGGCGCCCTACCCGCTGAGCCACAGGCGCCGCCCCAGTAACATTTCTATAGACTACTTACAATCAAGCTGAAAGTCAAATCAAAGACTCAGCACCATTCACAATAGCTACAAAGAAAATAAAATACTTAGGAACATGCTCACCCAAGGAGGTGAGAGATCTCTGCAAGGAGAACTAGGGAAAGCTGATGAAAGAAATGTGGATGACACAGACAAATGGAAAAACATCTTAACACTCCTGGGTAGGTAGAATCAACATTGTAAAATGTCCATATTGCCCAAAATGATTTACAGATTCACCATAATCCCCACCAAAATATCAACAGTCCCATTTCACAGACCTAGGAAAAATAATTCTATGCTTCATTTGGAACCAAAAAAGAGCCTGAATAGCCAAGGCAATCTTAAGCAAAAAGAACAAATCTGGAGGCATCACATCACCTGACTTCAAATTACAGTACAAGGCTATAGGAAGCAAAACAGCATGGCACTGGTATAAAAGT
Source organism: Nycticebus coucang (assembly GCF_027406575.1). Lineage (NCBI taxonomy): Eukaryota > Metazoa > Chordata > Mammalia > Primates > Lorisidae > Nycticebus > Nycticebus coucang. The sequence continues at coordinate 8,933,993 of NC_069803.1, read as the reverse complement.
AGAGACATGGACCAATGGACCAGAACAGAGAGCCCAGATAGAAAACCATCTATCTAAATCAGACAACCACACACACTGGGGAAAGGAAGCCCTGTTCAGTGAATGGTATTGGGAAAACTGAACTGCCACGTGCAGAAGAATGAAACAGGACTGCTATCTCCCAACATGTACAAAAATGAATTCAAGATGGGTAAAGACTTAAATGAAAAGCATGAAGCCATACGAGAGTAGGGACGCTATAGGGAAACACTTTCATTTAAATTTTTTCATCAAATCTCTGGTAATACGTGCAAAATACAGATAACTTTATTGAGCTCAAATACATAAAAGAAGGAGGTCAAGAAAGAAGAAGGAAGAAAAGGAGGGAAGGTGCACCACCCACATCCCCAGGAAGAGCAACCTTCACAGTGGCCTTTTTTTTCTGTATGGTTTGTGGGGGAATGGGGGGTCTGCATACGGAAGAGAGAGTGTGTGTGCATGTGCGGGTGTGTTGAGAGTGTGTGTGTGCATGTGGGGGTGTGTTATGAGAGCCTGTGTGCATGTGCAGGTGTGTTGTGTGTGTGCATGTGAGGGTGTGTTGTGTGTGTGTGCGTGTGAGGGTGTGTTGTGAGTGTGTGTGCATGTATAGGTGTGTTACGAGAGTGCATGTGGGACTGAGAACATACTGATTTCAACTCACCAGTGGAGTCACCACTTGAGAATAAGGATTTATGATGAGATTAGCTCATTTTATATTATAAATACTTATATCTAAAGCAAGATGAAATATGTGCCCAAACACCTGCTGTGTGTGGAGCCTTCAGGGTTTTCTAGAAACAAAATCATATCAGCAGCAAAGAGAGATAGTTTGAACCTCCTCTTTCTCAATTTAGATACCCTTTCTTTTCCTTGTCTTGACTGTTTGCTCTGAGACTATGGCTCAAAGAAAGGACAGAGGTGCTTCAAGGGGAGACAAAATCTCCGCATCTACTCTAATCCTAGCAAGGGAGCCCTGACAGGCCAAGATTTGCTTCACAGCTCAGTGTCTGCCCATGCTCCAAGGCTACAGCCCAGTTCCGCAGCTGAAACAGCAGGCAGCCAACAGGTCAGCAGGTGTGCAGGGCCAAAGCACATGCCAGGGGTGAGAAAATGCGGTTCTCAGGGAGGGTCTTGGTATGCAAAGTCCGGGGGTTGTTGGATTTGTTGATATGATGAGGGCACAGAGCTCTTGGCTGCTGCAGCCATCGTACGATGGTGTGGAAAGGCCTCCCTGACAGGTGGCAAAATGACAGAGTAGAAGGATGTCTTCATTGACATCGAACTGCTGGACAAAACAGGCCTGGCTTCTCCAGACTTCTGGCTAATTTAATAAATAAGGGCCTTCATTGCTAAGCTACTTTTGGTCAAGTTTTTAATACCTGCAGCCTAATGGCATTTGAACAAAGGTGGCATTAGTCTTCATGTTGGCATTTAAGAAGCAATGTTGTAGCTGTGACTACAGGCGCCCACCACAACACCTGGCTATTTTTTTGTTGCAGTTGTCATTTTTGTTTAGCAGGCCCAGTTCAAACCCGCTAGCCTCAGTGTACATGGCTGACACCCTAACCACTTATAGGCACCAAACCTGCTTTTTTTCCAAACAGGCTAAATTGCTCCTGCCACTTGGTGTGTGCCACACCTTTTGAGGGCAAGACACAATTGCAAGAGAGACTTTACCTAACAAATGCAAAAATGTTCCTGCCAGTGGGACTCGAGGAAGTGAATACTTCTGCAGGAAGAGGCTTCCAAATTGCCCACCTCCTCAGGTTAGTTGTTCCCTGTTCAGTTGTCTTACAGCGTATTGTGTGGATCTGAACTACAGCATCTATCACGCTTACTTGCAATTACATGTGCACCTGCCTAGCTCCCCACCAGGCAGGGAGCCCTTCCAGAACCCACAGACCCTATCATAGTACTTACAATCGAGTAGGTACTTAAAGATATTCAGAGAATGAATAGTCTTATGTTAGTTCTTATTTTGTAAAAGTCAGCCCTTAGCTCATTCTGGCAATGTGAGAAAAAGAGTAAGCAACAAGTTAAAGGAGAAATTATGTGCTAACAGGAAATAATTGATGGAGAGATAGAGCTCAAATGTGGAGCCTCTGGAAATTTTAAAAAGTCATAAGGCTGGTCAGGTGACTCATGCCTTCTTCCAGGACCTTGAGAGGCTGAACTGGGAGAATTGCTTGAGGCCAGGAGTTCAAGGCCAGCCTGGGGTATTAATAGTGAGACCCCATCTCTACAAAAAAAAAAACCTTAAAAATTAGTCAAGCTCGGTGGCACACGCCTGCAGTCCCAGCTACTCAGGAGGCTGAGGCAGGAGGATCACCTGAGCCCAGGAGTGTGAGGTTGCTGTCAGCTATGATTACACCACTGTACTCCAGCCAGGATGACAGAGTAATACCATGTCTCAAAAAGGAAAAAAAGAAAATCTTAAAATTAAATCAAAGCATTGAAATACAGGACAGCCCTCCACAGAAAGTGTCATCTGAAATATAAGTTCCATCACAAGCAAATAGGAATCTCAGTTCACCTTACTAGCTGTTAGACTTCCTGACTTGTATCTCCAGCAGGTTTCTGGCAACATAAAAGGCAATCCTCATGGCACCTGTGGCTCAGTGGGTAGGGCGCTGGCTCCATATACCGAGGGTGGTAGGTTCGAACCTGGCCCCAGCCAAACTGCAACAAAAAATAGCCAGGCATGTAGTCCCAGCTAGTTGGAAGGCTGAGGCAAGAGAATCACCTAAGCCCAGGAGTTGGAGGTTGCTGTGAGCTGTGACGCCATAGCACTCTACCGAGGGCGATAGGGTGAGACTCTGTCTCTAAAAAAAAGGCAGTCCTTTATAGTTGACCACCTCCCTACATTGACCACCTCCTTAATTTTCACAGACCAGACTTGCACCATATGCACGTGTCCGTACAGAAGTCCTAGTTCCTTATGTGACGACTCCCATATGTTGACCAGTTCGCAGTAGTCCCTTGGGTGGTCAACTTACACAGGTTCTACTGTATTAAGTTAGGAAGAAAGAACAGAAACTAATTGATGAGAAAATCATTATATTGTCTTACGAAGTTTTTCCTGACTCATTTATTCTTACAAGTATAGCAGGCTTATTTTAATCACTTATGATAACATTTCGTGGTAGACTAGTAGGTGACACTATTACCTCATAAAAAGATAATGAAGTCTTAGCAATACTTCAGCACTCAGTTATTAATTCTTTGCCAAAAAAAAGTTTTTCATGGAATCAATAATTTAAGAATTAGTGAGTTAGAATGGAAAATGAGATATTAAGGAAATAGTAACGAAAAAATAAATAAATAAAAACAAAAGGAAATAGTAACGAACTCAACTGTTAACCTGAGCTTCGATATGGAAGATCATTTAGACAGAGTTAATTTCTTGATTCCATGCCAGCTGCATTTTCATTAGTGTTTATTATATAGGAACATCATAGCAGTCAGTCCTGTGGAGGAACACTAACATGCATTCTAATTCTGAGCTCATATGAAACCTGCAAATTATAACTGGCAAATAAATCAATAACCCAAGTGTCCTCGGCTTTTCTGAGTTTAATACAAATCAAATATATAATATATGTAAATAATAAGTAAAATGTTGTTAAAATCAGGGCAAATTCCCAGTTTACTTCTTGAGCTTGCAAAGTTTATCTATTTTTTTCCTTTTTCTTTTCAGTAATATATTTTTTATTAAAGATGACAAAAAAGTGCTTAATGTCACCAGGAACTTGGGTCTTTGCTTAAGAAAAATCAGGTTTGTGACTGAAAGGAAACAGTATCTTAGAACCTTTCATTGTTATGGCTTAAATTTCATTTTAAAAAAACTTTCCATAGCTAAGTTAGCATTTTCACAAATACTAGCATAGTCACCAAATGAAATATTAACATCAAAACAGCAAGATTAATGAAGAACTTCAATATTTTATTATTTTGCTGCAAAGCCATTGCTCACTATACAAAAATGGCACCAGTATATTGCAAAATTAAGATAATATCATTCTTCATTTGATACTGTACAACCATGAAAAATGTCTCCACTCCCAGTTATTTCCAATAGAAAGATCATTAAGTTTTTCAACTCAAATCCTGGTATGATTGTAAGCAAGTTATATATAATATTACATAAGGCTTATGATAACAATGTTATCCCTGCATTACGTATTTTTTTTTTATTTCGGGTTAATGTGCGGGTATAAACAACTAAGTTACAATGTTTCCCTTTATTAGGTGTAGTCCTTCTCATAATTGTGTCCCACACCGAAGAGATGGCATTACATAATTTTTTTTTTGTAGAGACAGAGTCTCACTTTGTGGTCCTCGGTAGAGTGCTGTGGCCTCACACAGCTCACAGCAACCTCCAACTCCTGGGCTTAAGCGATTCTCTTGCCTCAGCCTCCCGAGTAGCTGGGACTACAGGCACCCGCCACAACGCCCGGCTATTTTTTGTTATAGTTTGGCCGGGGCCAGGTTCGAACCCGCCACCCTCGGTATAGTTTTTCCCATGAATAATTTCATGATTTCTGAATACTAGAGGCTAGTCTAAGAAATAATAGGGTATTATGAGAAAGATGCATATTTTGTTTATCTACAACCACTGGAAAGTTAAGGACTATTTCCTACTGGCAGTGTTCAGAGTAGTTGCTATTTTAAGTCATGTACCCACCACTAATTTAGACGACTCTGCTGCACTAAGTTATTTCACACTAGTTTATTTAGGGCTCCATTTCGACTCCTCAATAGATTTTACCAGTTTCTCACGTGAGTCTTCACTCACTAGCTCATACGGTTCTAAAGATGACTCAGTGTCATCTTGATCAGCCAACCATCTTCATAACAAGATTATTGACAAGTCCTGGATTTTCTGCCAGAGCTTCATTAATTTCAGTTACTTCTGATAAAGAAGAATGGAGTTCCCTACCAGCTTTCACACTTTCCAAAGCACCAAACTCATCCTGCTTATTTAATTCTGTCTCAACTTGAAGCAGACGCCAGTAAACAACATCTCCCAAAGCTTCCTATGCACAATAGCTGATTCCCACTGTCCCAACACCATTTTCTGTTGTTACCCATTCAAGTTTCTCTGTGATTTTACGCACTGAGAGCAGGCGCTGTGCCCAAATCCATGTCTGGACGGAGCCAGCTCCCAGCCCCCAGGGCCACAGTCCCCATGCCCCACCCTGACCCCTGCCACTTCACACCCCATTTGCAGGAGCACTTATGGTCCCTGCACTGCACCTTGGCCACCTGGACTGCAGGGACAGGGCAGGGCCCAGGCAGGGGGTAGGGCCCCTTTTATTTTGTGTCTAATTTTTCCACATTAAAAATATTCAAACTTGGAAGGGAAATTGCTACAGGCTTTTCAGATATCAATTTAGCAATGTATATCAAAATTTAAATTTATCCATCAATACAGCAATGCAGGTATCCAGAGAAATAAAAGTACATATAAGCTGAGACATCCAAGTATGTTTGTAGTAACGTAACCTAAAAACACAACTGATGGGGAATAAATAAATTTAGTTACATCCACGTTCCAGAATCAACATAACTTTAAAAATAAGTAAATTGAGATATTCTACCAAAAAACAATCTTTAAAACAATTAAATAAATGATATATTCTACCAAAAAACAATCTTTAAAACGTGTTTAAGTAGAAAACACAGTATATATCTAGGATATGTTTCAGTTAAAAAAAAAGACAAACTACAGATTGGGGCCAAGTGCAGTGGCTCATGCCTATAATCCCAGCACTCTGGCAGGCCAAGGTGTGTGGACAGACTGAGCTCACAAGTTCAAGACCAACCTGAGTCAGAATGAGATCCCATCTCTAAAAATAGCCAGGTGTTGTGGCGGGCACCTGTACTCCCAGCTACTTGGGATGCTGAGACAAGAGAATCGCTTGAGCCCAAGACTTTGAGGGTGCTGTGAGCTGTGACGCCATAGTACTCTACCAAGGGCAACAAAGTGAGACTCTGTCTCAATTAAAAAAAAAAAAAAAAAAAAACAGGCTGAGTTCAATTTTACACAAAGATTCTGGAAAAACAGTTATTAATCTGATTAGCATGGGACTTGAAGAGAAAATTTCATTTGTTTGTCTGGTAGTCTTCTTTATTGCTCAGATTTTTGCCACAGTGATACAGTCATGCATTATTCGTATAATTAAAAAATTAACAGCATAGGGCAGTGCCTATGGCTCAGTGAGTAGGGCACCAGCCCCATATACCGAGGGTGGTGGGTTCAAACCTGGCCCCGGCCAAACTACAACAAAAAAAGGGCCGGGCATTGTGGCGGGCATCTGTAGTCCCAGCTACTTGGGAGGCTGAGGTAAGAGAATCACCTAGGCCCAGGAGTTGGAGGTTGCTGTGAGCTGTGATGCCACAGCACTCTACTGAGGGTCATAAGGTGAGATTCTGTCTGTACAAAAAAAAAAAAAATTACAGCATAAAAAAGCCTCACAAATGGGGCGGCGCCTGTGGCTCAAAGGAGTAGGGCACCAGCCCCATATGCCGGAGGCGACGGGTTCAAACCCAGCCCCGGCCAAAACCTGCAAAAAAAAAAAAGCCTCACAAATGTATAAGACATAAAGGCTCACAGGTACACTTCAAAACCACTCCATCATCCCAGTAGTATTTAGGAAACCTTCCCCTTGGAATCCTATCTGCTAATGAGAGTATCTTATTTCAGAATTTATGGGGAAAATTATGTGGCTAAGCCACTTAATGCCAGGTATTTCATCCACCCCAAAAGGAAAGTTGGATTATATTTTACCAGAACATAAACAGATGAATGTGTTCTCCTAACACGCAGCTCATGAGCTGTCTCAGATGTTAATGGGAGATTTGCACACATCGTCTGAGAAGCCCTGTTAGAACAATGCCTTGTAGTTCAGCTAAAAAGTTGGCTGGATTTTAAAAATTAAACTGACATCAAAATAATCAAGCTGGAGCCCATCAAATCAAGCAGCTTGAAATAACAATTCTCATTAATTTCATTTGCTCATCTTAGTGTTTTCAAATACATACTTCATAATCTCAATTACATTTTAAAATATTAAATGTTGGCAATGTTCAAGCTCTTAAAGTAGCTTTCTGATAGGTAGAAAAGTCATAAAACATAATACATCCTTAATAAAACAGGAAGCCAAACCATAAAGAATGTTTAAAAAAATTTTTTTAACTCAGTTGAAATCAGGTAAATGATGAGAAACCTGCAGTGGGATTGGGCTTCCAGAGAGATTCTCCCAGAGGCTGGTCCCTTGCAGATGAAAGTCTCAACAGAAAGAAATGTAAAATGTTTATTTCACTCGTCCTTCCCCTGTTGGATAGAACCTCCTACACCCGGGGCCCTACGTTCTTTACAGTGCTGCCTAGAGGAGGCTGCCTGAACAACCAGTCCCAGTCTCAGTTGGCCAGGGACTTAGCTAGTTTGAGGACCTCCCTGGGTCCTGGGCACCTCAAGACAGTTAATCACTTCTGGGCCATATTCTTATCAAAGAAAAAAAATGTTCAGGCCCTTCATCTGTCTCCTCCATATGGGCAGAAAAGTCAGGCAATTATGTTTAGCTGAGCCTTACTCCTTACAAGTTTACAAAACAGGCTGACAATCGGATTTTAGTCTCTTGGTTGGAAAATAGAGGAATCTTAAAAACACAGCGTCCAAAAGGTGCCAGACAAAAAGGAGTACCCACTGCACAACTCAATTATAAGAAGTCTTTAAATTGGCAAAACTAACCTGTAGTAACAGAAATAAAATCAGTGGTGTGGTGTTTTTTTTTGTTGTTTGTTTTTGTTTTTGTTTTTTGGTGGCAGGGGAAGGGACAAACTTACAGAGGGGCCTGGGGGAACATTCTGAAGTGAGAGGAATGCTCTTATATCTTGATTTGGGTGGTGATTACTAAAACATCTGTCAGAACTTCTCAACTGCAGACATAAAACATGTGTGTTAATTTTACGTAAACTTCCCGTTAAAAAGGTTGATTTTAAAAAGAAGAGTGAGGTCCTCCACTAAAAAAAGACTGAGGAAAGATGAAGCAGTATCTTTTAGGGATGCCATTGGCAGGATTTCTAAGTTAGACAGGGCTTAAGGCAAAGAGCTGGGACCCTACGGGGATAGCGCAATACTCCACTCCCTTATCTAAAATAAGTTCAAAATTCTCTCAGATTTGTACCGTCCCTTATCACAGGAAATTGTATAGATTCTTTCTCTGGAAATAACTAAAGAAAAACATAATATTCCCCCATTTCATGTTGTTTTGTTGTTGTTATAACTATGAACTCATCAAAGACTAGAAGAACAGGGGCATAGAGAAAGGGAGATGGTAGGGGATTTTGGTGCCCTAAATAACAACAGAGCAGCCCAACATAAATATAAACAGTTCCTAGCAGAGAGAGAATCCCAGCTGTGGAACCCACCCTAATAAAAAACGTGAGAAGTAGCTTTGGGTCAGGAGGTAGTCTCTGCTCTGCTCGTGATACTTTACGCCAAGAAAGCTTCCAGGAATTGGCTAGATGCCAGGAAAAAGAGGCACAGACTTCCAACACAGGAAGATGCGAGCCAGGAAGGGTAACAGAAGACACCAACAAACGCCCTTCAAAGCACCACGCGATCGTCCCACAGAGAAACAGTCCTCAAGTGTTTGCTTTTTAGCTTGTCCTGATCGATAACCACTTTTAGTTCCCTGCCTTTTCTGTGATTCTAACCCTACCTAGAGAGTTGGTAGGCACTGCACATAGTTGGAATCGGAGGCTGGAAGAGATGGAATCTGCCTTGGCCCAGCAGCCCCGACATGGGGTGAAGCACCCACAAGGGAGAAGACACTGCCGCCTGGTGACGAGGGCGGGAGAGGAAAGCAGCCTAGTCATTAAACAGCCCACAGGGAGCCTTCTATGAACCTGCACTGAAATTTTTTCAAATGAAAAGCCAGAAGTCTCCCGTTCGATACATATTTGGCAATAGACAAGACTCCTGAGCCTTTGGGTGTATGCATGCGTGTATGTTTCCATGTGCCAAATGTCTGCTGGTTCCTATTAGCCAGTAAAGCAACTCTTTGCATCATACCAACAGAGCCAAGCATCTTCCCTGAATTATAACCCGGCTGGGAAATGGAAAGTTATTAGTTTGACTCTTCCACCTCATGGTATGTAATGAAGACTAGTACAGAATTGAGATCCGGCCCAGTAAAACATCAGGGCCAATTCCATCCTCTGCGGCCTGAAAGTGGAGCTGGCACGCAGGGGCCCCGTGCAGCTCCATTGGCCCCGGCCAGATCCTTCAAGGCAAGCTGCCTGTTCCCAAAGGCCACCCCTAATGGCCATTCACTCAGGCTTCCTACCACCTCACCACATCCCCTCGAATAATGAGCAGTGGGAAGCCACTGGGTGTTATGGTCTGGGCCATTCAGATGCCAAACCTTGAAAATAAATCCTCCTCCAGGAACTTGGAGCTAGTCCTCAGAAAAATAACAGCACCACAGAGATATCACTGAGCTTGCATGAAAGGAATTAAAGGATTAGAATTGGTGAGTGACGTTATGAGAAAAACAGCACATTCATTGATCCAAGGTACATAAGAAAATTAAGACAGCATAACACAAAAGCAGGATGAAGAGGTGAGACGGAAACGCAGAAGTTGCTGTCATCTACAGCATAGCTGGAACTAGACCAAAATGAACCATGGGTCGTATTTTTTTCTTTTTTTTTTTTTCAGCCAGGCCTGGGTTTGAACCCACCACCTCTGGCATATGGGACCAGAGCCCTACCCCTTTGAGCCACAGACGCCGCTCATGTATTTTTATTTTCTTTTAGTCTATTCCCTAGCAGATATGCTGAAGAGAATGTGCTGTTTTCAACTTTACTGAATGGCTCTATTTCAAAATGAAGATGCACATAGCACCATTAATTACACATAATAGGGAAATAGATCATTAGATTTTACAAAATCTTCACTTTGGATTTATTTATTTTTTACATAATTAAATATGTATATTTAAATATATGCTACATATGTAAATATGCATATTCACTTTAGATTTAAATCAATTTGTCAGGCCAGGAGTGGTGGTTCACACCTATAATCCTAGCACTCTGGGAGGCTGAGGTGGGTGGACTCCATGAGCTCAGAAGCTTGAGACTAGCCTGAGCAAGAGCAAGATCCTGTCTCTACTCAAAATAGAAAAACTAGCCAGGCATTGTGGTGGGAGCGTGTAGTCCCAGCTCCTTGGGAGGCTGAGGCAAGAGGATTGCTTGAGCCAATGAGTTTTAGGTTGATATGAACTATGATGAGGCCGTAGCACTTTACCCAGTGTGACAGCATGAGACTCTGTCTCAAAAAAAAAAAAAAATCAAATTAAGAGAGAATGTTCTAGAACACTGTCATAGGACCAGCCCTAAAGAAAAGCCCCTGTCAGTGTCAATGGCCAGCATCACAGCGCTCTGAAGCTCAAGACCTCATTCTGCTTGCCCAGGCAATCACCATTCATGGTTCAAAACGGGCATTTGACAATTCCCAAGTTTCCATTCACAGGTTGGACACCGAGAGAATCACATCTCCTCATACATGTCATACAGGCCACACAAAGCATTCAACAGGGTTGTCATAAATAACAATGCATTGTATTTAAAGCTCACCCTTATTGGTAGACATTTTCATCTTCTTTAGTCTAAAGAACTAGGATGGAAAATCCTCAATGTTAGTAAAACTCATAGCCTTTGAAATCAACATTACCAACTCAGGTGTTTCAGTAAGGCCTCAAAACGTCTTCAAACACATTACGCTCAGGGCTAAGGAAACGAGAAGTGAAGCACGCAAACTGATAGTAAGTCAACGGTGAAAACATGAAAAGGCCTCAAAAACTGACCCTCAGCAATGACAATATAGCTAGAATTGCAGTTTGATCCATTTAATCTCTCTGCAACTGCAAAGCCATGCAACAAGGCAAGAATCTGAAATCATGGCCGCGTCACTCACAGGGCCTCAGCCTCGCTGTGGCGACACATCACAGAAGCCCCTTTGCCCTGGGCTGTCATTTTTGCTCTGGTCTGAGTAGATCCAGTGGTATGAGGCCTGTCAAGCTATCCACCAGGAATGACTCATCATTCAAATGAAGAACTTGCTTCATATCTTCATCCCATCTCAGGTGTGCCATCTTAAGGGACCCTGACCAACAAGGCATGGCAATAATGGGGCCATGCAAAAGAAAATGGAAAAGTACCAAAAAAAACTTTTTTTCATTTCCTAGGTATATAAGACTGTGATGGTTTAATTTAATTTTTCATTTATTCGTTTATATTTATTTTTGTAAAAAAGAGTACTGGCACTTTGCTATGGACTGAATGTTTGTGTCCCCTGAAAATACATACACTGAAGGACTTAGTTGCATCCAGTACAATAGAGGAGAGGGTGAGATCCTCCACTGTATATAAGAGGATCAAAGGAAAGCAGGGGAATTAAAGTTCCAGGACCTACCCTATCAGCTTCCAGAATGTTGACAGCCAGGTTTATGTGAGTCAAACACTTCCCTTCAGAAACTAAACATCTGAGAGAAATGACCCATATTAACTGGGCTAATATTTAACTGTCCCCCAGTGGGAAAGAAGATTCAACCAGCCTCCCCCAGAAGCCACATGTCTGTCTACAGGCTTCACTCCCATAACACTCCCAATCCACTTGTTTAATGCCTTACTCTAAAATACAAACAACCAAAGGTCACAAGACAATGTAAGATAAACTCTCAACACAACACAAACTAGGGAGAGTTCAACAAAAATGGAAATTCCAAAAAATGCTAGATTTTTTAAAATATTTATTATAATTTATCTCATCAATAATTTATTGCATCCACAAAACAACACACACACACAAAAAAAAAAAAAACAGTAAAAGAAACAAATGAAATTAAAAACAGCCTAACAAAAATTTTAAGTTACAATAGGTAAAATGAAAAATAAAGTGGAAGGTGGCGCCTGTGGCTCAGTGGGTAGGGCGCCAGCCCTATATACCGAGGGTGGTGGGTTTGAACCCAGCCCCAAACTGCAACAAAAAATAGCCGGGCATTGTGGTGGGCGCCTGTAGTCTCAGCTACTCAGGAGGCTGAGACAAGAGAATCACCTAAGCCCAGGAGTTGGAGGTTGCTGAACGTTGTGATATCATGGCACTCGACTGAGGGTGAAACTCCATTTCAAAAAAAAAAAAAAAAAACAAGAAAGAAAAATGAAATGTAAATCTCCTGGAAAGAAGACTAAAATGGCAAAATTTGGAAAAGATTAGTAAAATTAAAATGCAGAAAATTAATCATGAGATCCAATATCTAAGTAGTAAGAAGACATAATTAACAGCACAGTATCAGATACATTTTTGGAGCTGAAGGACAGCCCCTGGACTAAAAGGGTTTACCTAGTATGTGTGCCACGAGAGAAAATGCTCAAGTCGAGTGAGCATTTCAGAAAGCTGGTAAGTTAGTTAGAAGGGAATGTAGAGTAAAACTCTGCCAGATAAAAAGAGTAATAAGCTGAAATAAAGACTAACCAATTCCAGATACCAGTATTCTTTATATAGCATATATGGTACCTGGTATGGTTATGTTACCAGAATTTCTTTCTTCAGTAGGTCCTTGGTCTCAGGAATTCGAGGAATGAACCCATGGACCACAGATCAGTGCTAAGATGAGATTTATTAGACAGAAATGAATATAGGAGTAAAAAGCACCAGACCTTCTGGCAGAGGGAAAGATCCAAGTGGGAAGTCTCCATGTAGGTCCTTGGTCTAGGGTTATAAGGTCTTGAGAATTACTTTTGGCCAGAACTTGGTGTTAGTGAGTATATTGACAAATGAATGAATGCAGTCCCTCCAGCTCTAAAGGGCAAAAGGTCAGGGTGTTCTCTTCATAAAATTGCCCGGGCCTAGAAAACCTGGGATCCCCAGTCCAGTCTTGAATGGGGGAACCCTGTATAAGTTCGAATGTAGGTGTCCCCACAGAATTTATGTTTTGGATTGTCAGTATTAAGAGGTAGAGTCTTAGAAAACTGACTAAGTCATGAGGGCTCTTCTCTCATGAATGGAATTAGTGACCTTACAAAAAAGCTCCAGTGAGCTCCCTTGCCCCTCTACCACGTGAGGACACAGCAACAAGCTGCCATTTTTTGAAGCAGACCCTTATTAGACACTGTATCTGCTGGCACACAGATCACAGATTTCCTGGACTCTACAGCTGTGAACTATACATTTCTGTTATTTATAAATTACCCAGGTTTTTTTTTTTTTTTTTTACAGCAGCAAGAACTGACTGAGATGGTACGTTTTCTTCAAAGACATAAAACTGTATAGTTACCAACCAAAATCAATATCCAGTGTCCCTTACTTAAGTTGGCCCTTGTAACTTCTAGCCATAAAGTTCACTTAGAGAAGAAAGGGAATCAGAGTGACATCAGACTTTTAGAGGACAACTAGAGCAAAGCCTTCAAAATTCTGAGGGAGGGGCGGGGTGCAGTGACTCATGCCTGAAATCCCAGCACTCTGGAAGGCTGAGACAGGTGGATTGCTTGACCTCAGGAGTTCAAGACCAGCCTGTGCAAAAGCAAGAACCTGTTTCTACTAAAAATAGAAAAGAGCCAGGTGTTGTGATTGGTGCCTGTAGTCCCAGCTACTTACTTAGGAGACTGAGGCAAGAGAATCGCTTGAGTCCAAGAGTTAGAGGTTGCTGTCAGCTGCAACATGGCACTCTACCAAGGGCCACAAAATGAGACTCTGTCTCAAACAAACAAACAAACAAAAAGCCACTGAGGATATCACAGATGCCTCTGATGCTTGCTTGTAGGCAAGGAAATCACACAGAAACTACACTACTGTACACACCAGAACCAAACCACAGTGCTCTATCCAACACCGTAGAGACAACTTCAGGAAAACTCCTTCCCTACACCAGCGAATTAAAAATATTACAAGAAGCAATTGTTACACCAGGTGAACTGATACCAGCTATGAGGACACAAGAAACAAAAAGGCAAGGAGGTATGACACCTCCAAAGGGACACAAAAAATACTCCAGCAATGGTATCCAAGGAAGTATGAAATGCCAGTAAAAGATTTAAAAACTAATGATACTAAAAAGCTCAGGGGGTCCAAGAGGACACAGATAAATAATACAAAGAAATACACAAAATAATTTAGGATATGAATAAGAAATACAGTGAATAGGCTGGGCAGCCCATAGCTCAGCGGTTAGGGTGCCAGCCACATGCTCCAGGGTGGGTAGGTTTGAATCCAGCCTGGGCCTGCTAAACAAACAAAATAATAGCCAGGCATTGTGGAGGGCACCTGTAATCCCAGCTACTTGGGAAGCTGAGGTAAGAGAATCACTTGAGTACAAGAGTTTGAGATTGCTGTGAGCTAAGATGCCATGGCACTCTGCCAAAGCTGACCAAGTGAGACTCTGTCTCAAAAAAAAAAAACCACAATGAATAAGAAAAAAAAAACTTTGAAGAAGAAACAAACCCTTCCCCAGACAGGTAAAAGCTGAGGGAATTCACCACCATGAGATCAGCCCAGAAATGCTCAGGGGAGCCCTACATCTGGTTGTGGGAGGAGGACATCTATCATCATAAAACACACAGAAGAATAAAACCCACTGGTGGAGCAGACACACAAATAAGGAGGAGAAAGGACTCCAGTGTTACAATTACAGAAATCCATCAAACCAAGTGATAAAGGAACAAAGGATATACAGAAATCAATTTAAAATGATAGAAATATAACAATTTTAAATCTGAGTTTTTAAAAACATGATAGGAATAAGCTGTCACATATCAATAATAACCTTGAAAGTAGACAGATTAAAGTTTCCACTGAAAGACATAGACTGGATGAAAGACGAAAAAACATGACCCAAGTATATGCAGCCTATAAAAAATTCATTTCACCTATAAATAAATACAGACTGAAAGTAAAGGTATGGAAAAAGATATTCCATGCAAAAAGAAACCAAAAATGACAAAGGGTGGCTATATTTACACCAGATAAAACAGACAAGTCAAAAACTGTAAAAGGACAAAGAAGCTCATTATGTAACCATCCTAAATACGTATGCACCCAATTCTAGGGCACCCAGATGTGTAAAGCAAATATTATTCAATCTAACGGGAGAGAGAGACTCGAATACAGTAATAGTGAGGACTTCAACACCCACTTGCAACATTAGATGGACCATCTACACAGAAAATTAACAAAGAAATGGATTTAAACTGCACCTTAGGCCAAACAGACCTAATAGACATTTACAGAACATTTTATCCAACACTTGCAGGATGCACATTCTTCTCATGAACACATGAACACACACAACATTCTCCAGAATAGACCATATGTTAGGCCACAGAATAAGTCTTAATAAATTTTAAAAACTGAAATCATATTAAGTATCTCCTCAGATCACAACAGAATAAAACTAGAGATCAATAAAAGGAGGAACTCAGAAAAGACATAAACATGGAGAAATTAAACAACATGTTCCTGAATAACCTGAGTCAAGAAAGAAATGAAGGAGGAAATCAAAAACTGTCTTGAAATAACTGAAAATCAAACCGATGAGACACAGTAAAGCAGTGCTAAGAGAGAAATTTATAGCAATAAACACCTACATCAAAAAAGTAGAAAGATTACAAATAAACACTCTTAGTGATACATGTCAAGGAACCAGAAAAGCAAGTACAAATCCAAAGCCAAAATTAGTAGAAGGAAAAAAATATAAAAGGTCAGAGCAAAACTAAAGAGACTTTGCAGGGAGAATGAGGACTGATGACCCATTCTTGGCAAAGGATAGCACCCCCAGTGAAAGAGGAAAACTAAAAAGAAAGCTGAGTGAGTCAGAACAAAGAAAAGTCAGCTAGGTTACATTTAAGCTAGCCATTGCTACCAAGGTTCCTGCTTTTTCTGAAATTCTAGCCTGTTGGGAATACAGCTTACAAACACCTTGCTGGGTCTGTGAGCACTCTGTGTAAAATAATGGCCATAAAAGAGACTGTGGCAAGTCCTAGAGAAAGATACATCTTCTAGTGCATTTCCTGCCTATTAAACAGGCAAAGCAGATACGCATTGTGGAGATTTGCATTTGCCTGGGGCAGAGATCAAGGGAGTAGCTCGAAACCTGAGATATGGACAGAAGAGCTTATATCCCTCATTGCAGAGGAAGATCCTCTGTAGTGGTGATGGGAGGAAAATTCCTCCCTCCCACTGATTCCTCAGAGGAGATTAATGCTGGTGGCATTTTACTCCACAGGGAACTAGCAGAGTTTAACACCTCACTGGAAATCTGTGTGTGTGATCTCATGCAGGAGGCTCTCCCAATACAAGGCTCAGATTTCAGATTTATCAAGGCCACCCTAAGGTTATTAATAATAACAATAGAAGCTGATATGCTCACTCAGAAACTGCTGGTACTGCTGGTATCTTTGTTCCCTCCCTCATCTTACCCTCTAGGCAAATAAGACGTCAATAAAAGCAGAATGGAGCAAACACTGGGCCATTGCCGGAATCCCACAAATGGGCAATGGACCTGAGCTCCCACCTTTAATTCTACTCCATGTCTCAAGTCTCTTTCTTTACCATCGTTTCTAACTCTATATTTCTTCAGTCAGTTGCTGCCAGTTTCCACAGGTCTTAGCAGACCCTGCACCAGGGGGTGGGACCCTGACAGACTTAAAAAAAAAAAAAAAAAAAAACAAAGATCAACAAAGCCAAAAGTTGGTTTTCTGAAAAGATAAGCAAAACCAATAAACTGCTATCTAGACTACCCAAGGAAAAAAAGAGGCAAGACCCAAATAAGTAACATTGGAAATATAAAGGAAACATTATAGCTGATACCATGGAAATATAAAAAAATCATCAGAGACTATTAAGAACAAAGACATGCTAACAAACTTGAAAACCTAGAGAAAAATGATAAATTCCTAGATACATAAAACCTACTAAGACTGACTCAAGAAGAAATAAAAAACCTTAACAGACCAATAATGAATAATGAAACTGAGTCAAGACTAAGAAGTCTCCCAACAAAGAAAAGCTCAGGACTAGGTGGCTTGTGGTCAATACCAAACTTACAAAGAACTGACACAAATTTTTCTCAAACTACTACCCAAAATTGAAGAGGAAGGAATTCTCCTTGATTCCTTCTATGAGGTCAGCATTACCCTTGCACCAGAGCCACAAAGAAGTAAAACAACAGCAAACTAGAGCTTATTATCTCTGATGAACAGAAATATAAAAATCCTCAACAAAATACAAAGCAAACCAAATCCGACAGCACACCAAAAAGATGATACACCATGATAAAGTGGGATTTATCCCAAGGATGCAAAGATGTCTCAACATATGCACATCAATGAATCTGACACATCACATCAACAGAATGCAGGAAAAAACTATATGATTACCTCAATAAATGCCAGAAAAGCATTTCATAAAATTCAACACCGCTTCATAATAAAAAATCTCAACAAACTAGGCACAGAAAGAACATACTTCAATATTAGTTGAAGTATATATGACATATGACATATATATACATGAAGTATATATGGCCATATATGACAAACCCACAGCTAACAGCATACTGAACGGCAAAAGCTGAAATATTTTCCTATACTAACCAGAACAAAAAAGGATGCCCACTCCAATTACTCCTATTCAACACAGTGCTGGAAGTCCTAGCCAGAGTAATTGAGCAAGAGAAGAAATAAAAAGAATACAAATTGTAAATCAGGAAGTCAAACTGTCCCACTTTGTGAATGACATGATCTACAAAAACCTAAAGACTTCAGTAAAGCACTTGTAGATCTGATAAGTAAGTTCAGTAAAATTGCAGGATACCAAACCAAAATACAAAAATCAGTAGTGTTTCCATAAACTAATAATGAAGTAGCCAAAAAAGAAATTGAGAAGGCAAATGGCTGGGCAGCACCTGTGGCTCAAAGGAGTGGGGCCCCGGCCCCTGCCAAAAACTGCAAATAAAAAAGAAGGCAAATGGTTGCAATAGATATAAAAAACAAAATACTTACGGATAAATTTACCAAGGATGGGAAGGACTTCTACGAGGAAAATTACAAAACACTAATGGAAAATATTTAAGGGGACACAAGCAAAAATCTGTTCATGGAGCAAAAGAACTAATGTAATTAAAATACTATACTCGCGGGTTAACACCTGTGGCTCAAAGGAGTAGGGCGCTGGCCCCATATGCCGGAGGTGGTGGGTTCAAATCCAGCACCAGCCAAAAACTGCAAAAAAAAAAAAAAAATGACCACACTCCCTGAAGCAATCCCTACCAAAATGCCAATGCCATTTTTCATACAATTTTTTAAAAAATCCTAATATTTACATTAGGAACCAAAAAAGAGGGTGAATAGTAAGCAATCTTTTTTTTTTTGGAAGTTTTTTTTATTATTATTATTAAATCATAACTGTATACATTGATATGATGATGGGGCATCATACACTCGCTTCATAGACCATTTGACACATTTTCATCACAGTGGTTAACATAGCCTTTCCGGCGTTATCTCAGTTACTGTGCCAAAACATTTACATTCTACATTTACCAAGTTTCGCAAATACCCCCGTAATATACACCACAGGTATGATCCCACCGATCCCCCTCCCTCTACCCACCCGCCCTTTCCCACTTCCGCCTATTGTTAAGTTGTAGCTGGGTTATAGCTTTCATGGGAGAGTCCCAAATTAAGTAGGGCTGTGTACATTGGGTACTTTTTCTTCCATTCTAGGGATACTTTACTAAGAAGAATATGTTCCAGCTCCATCCATGTAAACATGAAAGAGGTAAAGTCTCCATCTTTCTTTAAGGCTGCATAGTATTCCATGGTATACGTATACCACAATTTATTAATCCATTCGTGGATCGATGGGCACTTGGGCTTTTTCCATGACTTAGCTATTATGAATTGGGCTGCAATAAACATTCTGGTACAAATATCTTTGTTATGTTGTGATTTTTGGTCTTCTGGGTATATGCCCAGCAGAGGAATTACAGGATTGAATGGCAGATCTATTTTTAGATCTCTGAGTGTTCTCCATATATCTTTCCAAAAGGAATGTATTAATATGCATTCCCACCAGCAGTGCAGAAGTGTTCCCTTTTCTCCGCATCCACGCCAACATCTCTGGTCTTGAGATTTTGTGATATAGGCTAGTCTCATTGGAGTTAGATGATATCTCAAAGTAGTTTTGATTTGCATTTCTCTGATGATTAAAGATGATGAGCATTTTTTCATATGTCTGAAGGCCGTGCGCCTGTCTTCTTCAGAGAAGTTTCTCTTCAAATCCCTTGCCCAGCCTGCGATGGGATCCCTTGTTTTTTTCTTGCTGATGCGTTTGAGTTCTCTGTGGATTCTGGTTATTAAACCTTTGTCAGAGTTATACCCTGCAAATATCTTCTCCCATTCTGAGGGCTGTCTGCTTGCTCTGCTTACTGTGTTCTTAGCTGTGCAGAAGCTTTTTAGTTTGATCAAGTCCCAGTAGTGTATTTTTGAAGCTGCTTCAATTGCCCGGGGGGTTCTCCTCATGAAATACTCACCCAGACCAATTTCTTCAAGGGTTTTCCCTGCATTCTCCTCTAGTATTTTTATAGTTTCATGTCTTAAGTTTAAATCTTTAATCCAATGAGAGTCTATCTTAGTTAATGGTGAAAGGTGTGTGTCCAATTTCAGTCTTCTGCAGGTTGCCAGCCAGTTCACCCAGCACCATTTGTTAAATAGGGAATCTTTTCCCCACTGAATGTTTTAAATTGGCTTGTCAAAAATCAAATAGCGGTAAGTAGCTGGATTCATCTCTTGGTTCTCTATTCTGTTCCAGATATCTACTTCTCTGTTTTTGTGCCAATACCATGCTGTTTTGATCACTATCGATTTGTAGTAAAGTCTGAGGTCTGGTAGTGTGATTAATCCTGTTTTGTTTTTATTTCTGAGTAATGTCTTGGCTATTCGAGGTTTTTTCTGATTCCATATAAAACGAAGTAATGTTTTTTCAAGATCTTTAAAATATGACAGTGGAGCTTTAATAGGGAGTGCGTTGAAATTATATATTGCTTTGGGTAGTATGGACATTTTGATAATGTTGATTCTTCCCAGCCATGAGCATGGTATGTTTTTCCATTTGTTAACATTTTCAGCTATTTCTTTTCTTAGAGTTTCATAGTTCTCTTTATAGAGATCTTTCACGTCTTTTGTTAGGTAAATTCCCAAATATTTCATCTTCTTTGGCACTACTGTGAATGGGATAGAGTCCTTAACTGCTTTTTCAATTTGACTGTTGTTGGTGTATATAAAGGCTACTGATTTATGAATGTTGATTTTGTAACCTGAAACGCTGCTATATTCCTTGATCACTTCTAGGAGTTTTGTAGTAGAGTCCCTAGTGTTTTCCAGATACACAATCATATAATCTGCAAAGAGCGAGAGTTTGATCTCTTCTGACCCTATATGGAGATACCCTTGATCGCCTTTTCTTCCCTAATTGCGGTGGCTAAAACGTCCATTACAATGTTGAAAAGCAATGGAGACAATGGGCAGCCTTGTCTGATTCCTGATCGGAGTGCAAATGATTCCAATTTAACTCCATTCAATATGATATTGGCTGTGGGTTTGCTGTAGATAGCCTCTATCAGTTTAAGAAAAGTCCCTTCTAGACCAATTTTCTTGAGTGTTCTGATCATGAAGGGATGCAGGATATTATCAAAATCTTTTCCTGCATCAATTGAGAGAATCATATGGTCTTTGTTTTTTAATTTGTTTATGTGCTGAATTACATTTATAGATTTACGTATATTGAACCAGCCTTGAGACCCTGGGATAAAACCAACTTGGTCATGATGTATAATTTGTTTGATGTGTTGCTGGATTCTGTTTGTTAGGATTTTGTTGAATATTTTTGCATCTATATTCATTAGTGATATTGGTCTATAATTTTCTTTTCTTGTTGGGTCTATTCCTGGTTTGGGGATCAGGGTGATGTTTGCTTCATAGAACGTGTTGGGTAGTCTTCCTTCTTTTTCTACATTTTGGAACAGGTTGAGTAATATAGGTACTAATTCCTCTTTAAAGGTTTGGTAGAATTCTGACGTGAAACCATCTGGTCCCGGGCTTTTCTTTTTAGGGAGGTTTTGTATAGTTGATGCTATTTCTGAACTTGATATGGGTCTGCTCAACATTTCCACTTGATTCTGGTTAAGTCTTGGAAGGTGGCGTGCTTCCAAGTATCGGACTATTTCCTTCAGATTTTCATATTTCTGAGAATAAAGTTTCTTGTAATATTCATTAAGGATTTTTTGGATTTCTGATGAGTCTGTGGTTATTTCGTCTTTGTTGTTTCTGATTGATGATATTAGAGATTTTACTCTTTTTCCTGATTAGGTTGGCCAGAGGTTTATCTATTTTATTGACCTTTTCAAAAAACCAGCTTTTTGATTTATTGATCTGTTGTATTATTCTTTTGTTTTCAATTTCATTTAATTCTGCTCTAATTTTGGTTATTTCTTTTCTTCTACTGAGTTTGGGGTTGGAATGTTCTTCCTTTTCCAGTTGCGTGAGATGTCCCATTAAGTTGTTAACTTCCTCTCTTTCCGTTCTCTTGAGGAAGGCTTGCAGTGCTATAAATTTCCCTCTTAGAACTGCCTTTGCAGTGTCCCAGAGGTTCTGATAGTTTGTGTCTTCATTCTCGTTTTGTTCCAAAAAATTGGCCATTTCTTTCTTAATCTCATCTCTGACCCAGCTATCATTCAGCATAAGGTTATTTAACTTCCATGTTTTTGTATGGGTATGCAGATTCCTGTTGTTACTCAATTCAAGTTTTATTCCATGATGGTCTGAGAAGATGCATGGAATAATTTCTATTCCTTTAAATTTACTGAGGTTAGACTTGTGACCTAAAATGTGGTCAATTTTGGAGTAAGTTCCATGGGCTGATGAGAAGTATGTGTATTCAGTTTTGTTGGGATGAAATGTTCTGTAGATGTCTGCTATCTCTAAATATTGGATGGTTAGATTTAAATCTAAGATTTCTTTGCTCAGCTTCTTTCTGGAGGATCGATCCAATACTGCCAAGGGAGTGTTGAAATCTCCGACGATTATGGAGCTGGAGGAAATCAAGTTACTCATGTCTGTTAGAGTTTCTCTTATAAATTGAGGTGCATTCTGGTTGGGTGCATAGATATTAATAATTAAGATCTCATCATATTGAGTATTACCCTTAACAAATATGAAGTGACCATTCTTGTCCTTCCTTACTTTTGATGGTTTAAAGCCTACTGTATCTGCAAATAAAATTGCAACACCTGCTTTTTTCTGATTACCATTTGCCTGAAATATGGATGACCATCCTTTCACCCTGAGTCTGTATTTGTCTTTTAAGTTGAGATGTGACTCTTGTATGCAACAAATATTTGGCTTGAGTTTTTGCATCCAGTCAGCTAACCTATGCCTCCTTAGAGGACAGTTTAAGCCATTCACATTGATGGAGAGTATTGATAAGTCTGGTGGAATTTTGGGTATCGAGTTTTTCTAAGGTCCAGTGGACATTTTTAATCCTTTCGCCAGTGTGGAAGTTGGAGTTTGATCCGAAGTTTCTGAGTGAGTTTACTTTTGTGGTATAGGATTGGGTTGGTCATTGTGGAGGATAGGTCTGACAACATCCTGAAGAGCTGGTTTACTTATGGCAAATTTTTTCAACATATGAATGTCATTGAAGTATTTAATTTCTCCATCATAGATGAAACTCAGTTTAGCTGGATACAAGATCCTGGGTTGAAAGTTTTTTTGCTTTAGGAGATTAAAAGTTGATGACCAGCCTCTTCTGGCTTGAAAAGTTTCAGCAGAGAGATCTGCAGTTATTCTAATATTCTTACCTTTGTACGTTATAGTTTTCTTTCGCCGGGCTGCTTTGAGAATCTTCTCTTTCATGTTAACTTTAGTGAAGCTAATTATGATATGTCTGGGGGATGACTTATTGGGGTTGAATCGTGCTGGGGTTCTGAAGCTGTCTGCTATCTGAATTTCAGATTCTCTAGGCATGTCTGGAAAATTTTCTTTCATAATTTCATGCAGAAGGGCCTCTGTGCCCTCGGAGGCCACTTCATCGTTCTCAGAAATTCCTATAATCCTTATGTTGCTTTTTTTTTAATTATCTGAGAGTTCTCTGAGTGAGTGATCCGTTTTTGCTCTCCATTTCTCTTCCTCTTTGAGAGATTGGGAGCGTTCGAAGACTTTATCTTCAATGTCAGAAATCCTTTCTTCTGCTTCCTCCATTCTGTTACTGAGGGATTCTACTGTATTTTTCATATCTTTGAGGGCTGTAAGTTCTTGCTTCAGTGTGTCTAAGTTTTTGGTGGTTTTGTCTTTAAATACGTTAAATTCTTGAGACAATTTTTGAATTTCTCCTCGAATTCCTAATTCCATTTTATTAATCTTGTCTGCAATCCAAATTCTGAATTCGATTTCTGACATCTCAGCCAGTTGTTTATGAATGGGATCTTCAATCACATCTGCCGTATCTTTTCTTGGGGGGGTTGATCTATTCTGGTTATTCATGTTACCACAGTTTTTCCGCTGATTCCGCCCCATGGTTATTTTACTCCCTTTCGTTTTTCCCCTGGGGTTTTATCGAGGGCCCGTACAGTGTTGTGGCCTGAGAAACTGGGGCCCTGTCTGGTGTGGTGGAGCAAAGTGGTTCTGTCTTGCTTTCAGCTGGTTTCTGTTCGATCCTATTGCAACTTCTACTCTGGCTTGAAGTCTCAGCTGTGTGGAAAAATCAGCAATTAAGTCACCCCGCCTGCCCACCTCTGACCCCAGTTGGAAAAGAAGAATCAAACCTTCCTACAATCGCACACCCAGGGCACCGCCTGAAAAGTCTTCAGTCTATTAGCCCAGTTCAAAAGGTCCGAATCAACTGTCTCAATCATCACTTGTCTCGGGTGGGAGAGTTCAAGAGGTCTCTGGGAACTGGATCACAGGGGCCTGGTGACTCCTCTGACACGGCTCACCCCAGTGCAGCGTGGAGTCAGGAGGAGCCACCCAGCAAACAGGGCAGTCTAGGAAGGTTGACGTCTCCTTCCACACTTTGCCCCTCCGTCGGACCCAGTCACTGATATCTCTGCAGATGGCTAACCCAGTTGCCTGCAGTGAACAGACACTCCAGGGGTTTGCACCTGCCTGAATCGCAAGGAGATGGGGCCTGACATCTTTGAGTGTTTGATGCAGGTGATGGGAAGGAGGTGTTCACTCAGGCTTAGCCCCGTCCCTGATGGATGCTGCTAACAGAACAGAACAGAACAGACAATTTTGCGGGGTTCTGTCTCTGTTCCTGTTGAAATCGCCTACAGAAGACGGGCTGTTTTGAGTTCAAACGTCTTTGCTGCTGGAGATTTGCGTGTGAACACCTCTCTGGGTTGGCCTCGCCCTGGAAGCTTCCCGGGTTTGTGAGCGGTGTCAGGAAATCCCCCGCTCACCGGTGGCCTCCTCTGGTTGCCCTGGGAGACAGAGGGTGTGGCCTCAGTATATCCAGAAGTGAGCGTTCTGCCGTTAAAGAAAAAACGGCTGTTGATCTACCTCCAGGGAACTGCTGCTCTGGTGTGGGCACTCTGGCGACCCTTTTCTCCTCTGTCCCGTGCCCCAGAGTCAGCACTGAGTGGCCGCAGTTTGTGCTGGGTCCACACCCCTCAAGAGATCCCCCATGAATCAGAACTCTTGGGGGATGGGCCCCCAGACCCCGATTGGGAGTGGGGGAGGGGAAGCTAGAGTTTCATTCAGTTTTACGCAACAGTACGGCCCGGGGAGGGCTCCTGCACTGCACCACAAGGAAGTGCCGCCAAGGCTTGATTTCCCCTCAGCAGCGTGCCCTCTCCTCGCTCACGTGTCCCAGAGTCAGAGCTGACCTGACGCACCTCAGGCACTGTGCACTCCCCTCGAGAAATCACCCAAGGATCTGAACTCCTGGGGGATAGGCCTTCAGACCCCGAGTGAGAGTAGGGGCTCTCAGCTCTCAGCGGGGAAGCTAGAGTCTTATTCAGTCTTGTGCCCCGTAATGTTGCCCGGGGAGGGTTGGTGCACTGCACCGCAGGGAAGTGCCGTGAGGCGTGACTGCCCCTCAGCCCGGTGCCCTCTCCTCACTCGCACGCCTCAGAGTCAATGCTGACCAGTCGCAACTCGGGGACTGTCCACTCCTCTTGAGAAATCACCCATGGATCCGAACTCCTGGGGGACAGGCCTCCAGACCTCAGTGGGCGGGAGGGGAGCGCCAGAAGGGTTGCCGGCGAAGGATTCCCAAAGTTTTATTCAGTTTTATGCCTGGCAGGAGAACACCACGACACCCCAGTAGGGGAGGTAGGTCCAGTTTTTAGAAGGTCTCTCCCGTGGAGTGTAGCGGGAGGGCCTTTAATTTCTGCCCGCTTGTTTAATTGTGGGCTCTTGAGCCAGTCTCCTGGGGGAGGGGGACTCCCGTCCGCTTGGTAGTGGATTTTGTACCTTTTGTTTGCGTCCTTGTGATCACAACTTGCCTCAGCGGTGTTGATGTACGTTCTTCAACCTTCTCTCTTGGTGAGGCTCAAGTCCACCAGGATACTTACTAAATTCCTGTCCCTTAACTCTCCTTCTGGATGGGAGCCTCTGTTGAAGCTGGCTTCAGTCCGCCATCTTGTCTCCCTCCCCCGCAATCGTTTTTTTTTAATTTATTTATTTTTATTGTTAAGTCATAGCTGTGTACATGAGTGCAATCAAGGGGTACAATGTGCGGGTTTCATATACAATCAGAAATATTCTCATCAAACTGTTCAACATACCCTTCATGGCATTTTCTTAGTTACTGTATGTAGCCATTTGTATTCTGCATTTAGTAAGTTTCGCCTGTACCCATTCTAAGATGCACCCTAGATGTGGCCCCACCCATACCCCTCCCCCATCAAAACCTCCCTCCTCCCTCCCCCTTCCTTGGCCCTTTCCCCATAGTCTTGTGCTATAGTTGGGTCATAGCCTTCATGTGAAAGCTATAATTTAGCTTCATAGTAGAGTTGAGTACATTGGATACTTTTTCTTCCACTCCTGAGATACTTTGCTCAGAAGAATATGTTCCAGCTCCATTCATGTAAACATGAAAGAGGTAAAGTCTCCATCTTTCTTTAAGGCTGCATAATATTCCATGGTATACATGTACCACAATTTGCTAGTCCATTCGTGGGTCGATGGGCACTTGGGCTTCTTCCTTGACTTAGCGATTATGAATTGGGCTGCAATAAACATTCAGGTACAGATGTCTTTGTTATATCATGACTTTTGGTCTTCTGGGTATAAACCTAGTAAAGGAATTATACAATAGAATGTCAGGTCTACTTTTACGTCTCTAATTATTCTCCAAACATCCTTCCAGAAGGCATGTATTAGTGTGCATTTTCACCAGCAGCGTAGAGTGTGTCCTTTTTCCACATCCACGCCAACATCTCTGCTTTTGGGATTTTGTTATGTGTGCTACTCTTAAAGGGGTTAGGTGATATATCAAAGTAGTTTTGATTTGCATTTCTCTGATGATTAAGGATGATGAGCTTTTTTTCATGTGTTTATAGATTGTGCATCTGTCTTCTTTAGAGAAGTTTCTCTTCAAGTCCCTTTCCCACCCTGAGATAGGATCACGTGTTCTTTTCTTGCTAATACGTTTGAGTTCTCTGTGGATTCTGGTTATTAGACCTTTATCAGAGGTATAACCTGCAAATATTTTCTCCCATTCTGAGGGCTGTCTGCTTGCTTTACTTACTATGTCCTTAGCTGTGCAGAAGCTTTTTAGTTTGATCAGGTCCCAGTAGTGTATTTTTGACACTGCTTCAATTGCCTGGGGAGTCCTCCTCATAATATTCACCCAGGCGAATTCCTTCAAGAGTTTTCCCTGCACTTTCTTCAAGTATTTTTATAGTTTCATGTCTTAAGTTTAAATCTTTTATCCAGTGAGAGTCTATCTTAGTTAATGGTGAAAGGTCTTGGTCCAGTTTCAATCTTCTACAGGTTGCCAGCCAGTTTACCCAGCACCATTTGTTAAATAGGGAATATTTTCCCCATTGAATGTTTTTAATTGGCTTGTCAAAGATCAAATAACGGTAAGTAGCTGGATTCATCTCTTGGTTCTCTATTGTGTTCCAGACATCTACTTCTTTGCTTTTGTGCCAGTACCATGCTGTTTTGATCACTATTGATTTATAGTACAGTCTCAGGTCGGTAGCGTGATTCCTCCTGCTTTGTTTTTATTGCTGAGTAATGTTTTGGCTATTCGAGGTTTTTTCTGATTCCATATAAAACGAAGTATTATTTTTTCAAGATCTTTAAAATATGACAATGGAGCTTTAATAGGAATTGCATTAAAATTGTATATTGCTGTAGGTAGTATGGACATTTTAACAATGTTCATTCTTCCCAGCCATGAGCATGGTATGTTTTTCCATCTGTTAACATCTTCAGCTATTTCTTTTCTTAAGGTTTCATAGTTCTCTTTGTAGAGATCTTTCACATCCTTTGTTAGGTATACTCCCAAATATTTCATCTTCTTTGGCACTACTGTGAAAGGAATAGAGTCCATGACTGTTTTTTCGGCTTGGTTATTGTTGGTATATATAAACGCTATAGATTTATGGGTGTTGATTTTGTAGCCTGAGACATTGCTGTATTCCTTGATCACTTCTAAAAGTTTTGTAGTAAAATCCCTAGTGTTTTCCAGATATACGATCATATCATCTGCGAAGAGGGAAAATTTGATCTCTTCTGACCCTATATGGATACCCTTGATCGCCTTTTCTTCCCTGATTGCAATGGCTAAAACTTCCATTACAATTTTAAAGAGCAATGGAGACAATGGGCAACCTTGCCTGGTTCCTGATCTAAGTGGAAATGATTTCAATTTAACTCCATTCAATACGATATTGGCTGTGAGTTTGCTGTAGATGGCCTCTATTAGTTTAAGAAATGTCCTTTTTATACCAATTTTCTTAAGCGTTCTGATCATGAAGGGATGCTGGATGTTATCAAAAGCTTTTTCTGCATCATTTGAAAGAATCATATGGTCTTTATTTTTTAGTTTGTTTATGTGTTGAATTACATTTATAGATTTACATATATTGAACCAGCCTTGAGACCCTGGGATAAATCCCACTTGGTCATGGTGTATAATTTTTTTCATGTCTTGTCGGATTCTGTTTGTTAGGATCTTATTGAGTATTTTAGAATCAATATTCATTAGTAATATTGGTCTATAATTTTCCTTTCTTGTTGGGTCTTTCCCTGGTTTGGGGATGAAGGTGATGGTTGCTTCGTAGAATGTGTTGGGTAGTATTACTTCTTTTTCTATATTTTGGAAAAGGTTTAGTAGTATAGGTACTAGTTCTTCTTTAAAGGTTTGGTAGAATTCTGACGTAAAGCCATCTGGTCCTGGGCTTTTCTTTTTAGGGCGATTTGTATAGTTGATGCTATTTCAGAACTTGATATAGGCCTGTTCAACATTTCCACTTCGTTCTGGCTAAGTTTGGTAGGTGGCGTACTTCCAGGTATTAGTCGATTTCTTTCAGATTTTCATATTTCTGAGAGTAGAGTTTCTTGTAGTATTCATTAAGGATTTTTTGAATTTCTGAGGGGTCTGTTGTTATTTCATCTTTACCATTTCTGATTGATGAAATTAGAGATTTTACTCTTTTTTTCCTGGTTAGGTTGGCCAAAGGTTTATCTATTTTATTGATCTTTTCAAAAAACCAACTTTTGGATTTATTGATCTGTTGTACAATTCTTCTGTTTTCAATTTCATTTAGTTCTGCTCTGATTTTGATTATTTCTTTTCTTCTTCTGGGTTTGGAGTTGTAGTGTCCTTCCTTCTCCAGTTGCTTGAGATGTCCCATTAAGTTATTGACTTCCTCTCTTTCCATTTTCTTTTTTTTTATTATTATTATTTTGGGTTTTTAAATTTTATTTATTTTTTTATTGTTAAATCATAGCTGTGTACATTAGTGCAATCAAGGGGTACAATGTGCAGGTTTCATACACAACCTGAAATATTCTCATCAAACTGTTTGACATAGCCTTCATGGCATTTTCTTAGTTACTGTATGTAGCCATTTGTATTCTGCATTTAGTAAGTTTCGCCTGTACCCATTCTGAGAAGCACCGTAGATGTGGCCCCACCCTTTACCCTCCCTCCACCAAAACCTCCCGCCTCCCTTCCCCTTCTTTGGCCCTTTCCCCGTAGTCTTGTGCTATAGTTGGGTCATAGCCTTCATGTGAAAGCTATAATTTAGCTTCATAGCAGAGTTGAGTACAAAGGATACCTTTTCTTCCATTCCTGAGATACTTTGCTGAGAAGAATATGTTCCAGCTCCATCCATGTAAACATGAAAGAGGTAAAATCTCCATCTTTCTTTAAGGCTGCATAATATTCCATGGTATACATGTACCACAATTTGCTATCCATTCGTGGGTTGATGGACACTTGGGCTTCTTCCATGGCTTAGCGATTATGAATTGGGCTGCAATAAACATTCTGGTACAGATGTCTTTGTTATATTGTGACTTTTGGTCTTCTGGGTATAAACCTAGTAAAGGAATTATTGGATCAAATGGTAAGTCTATTTTTAGGTCTCTAAACATCCCTCCAGAAGGAAAGAATTAGTGTGCATTCCCACCACCAGTCTAGAAGTGTGCCCTTTTCTCCACATCCACGCCAACATCTCTGGTTTTGGGATTTTGTTATGTGGGCTACTCTTAAAGGGGTTAGGTGGTATCTCAAAGTAGTTTTGATTTGCATTTCTCTGATGATTAAGGATGATGAGCTTTTTTTCATATGTTTGTAGATTGTGCATCTGTCTTCTTTAGAGAAGTTTCTCTTCAAGTCCCTTTCCCACCCTGAGATAGGATCACGTGTTCTTTTCTTGCTAATACGTTTGAGTTCTCTGTGGATTCTGGTTATTAGACCTTTATTGGAGGTATAACCTGCAAATATTTTCTCCCATTCTGAGGGCTGTATGCTTGTTTACTTACTATGTTCTTGGCTGTGCAGAAGCTTCTTAGTTTGATCAGGTCCCAGTAGTGTATTTTTGACACTGCTTCAATTGCCTGGGGAGTCCTCCTCATAATATTTCACCCAGGCTGATTCCTTCAAGAGTTTTCCCTGCACTTTCTTCAAGTATTTTTATAGTTTCATGTCTTAAGTTTAAATCTTTTATCCAGTGAGAGTCTATCTTAGTTAATGGTGAAAGGTCTTGGTCCAGTTTCAATCTTCTACAGGTTGCCAGCCAGTTTACCCAGCACCATTTGTTAAATAGGGAATTTTTTCCCCACTGAATGTTTTTAATTGGCTTGTCAAAGATCAAATAACGGTAAGTAGCTGGATTCATCTCTTGGTTCTCTATTGTGTTCCAGACATCTACTTCTCTGCTTTTGTGACAGTACCAGGCTGTTTTGATCACTATCGATTTATAGTACAGTCTCTGGTCTGGAAGCGTGATTCCTCCTGCTTTGTTTTCATTGCTGAGTAA
The DNA here is from genome assembly GCF_027406575.1 of Nycticebus coucang. Classification (NCBI taxonomy): domain Eukaryota; kingdom Metazoa; phylum Chordata; class Mammalia; order Primates; family Lorisidae; genus Nycticebus; species Nycticebus coucang. The sequence goes on along the minus strand of NC_069803.1, from coordinate 8,903,409 downwards.
TGTTTTGGCTATTCGAGGTTTTTTTCTGATTCCATATAAAACGAAGTATTATTTTTTCAAGATCTTTAAAATATGACAATGGAGCTTTAATAGGAATTGCATTAAAATTGTATATTGCTTTAGGTAGTATGGACATTTTAACAATGTTCATTCTTCCCAGCCATGAGCATGGTATGTTTTTCCATCTGTTAACACCTTCAGCTATTTCTTTTCTTAAGGTTTCATAGTTCTCTTTGTATAGATATTTTACATCCCTTGTTAGGTATACTCCCAAATAATTCATCTTCTTTAGCACTACTGTGAAAGGAATAGAGTCCTTTTTTCGGCTTGTTTATTGTTGGTATATATCAAGGCCCCAGATTTATGGGTGTTGATTTTGTAGCCTGAGACATTGCTGTATTCCTTGATCACTTCTAAAAGTTTTGTAGTAGAATTCCTAGTGTTTTCCAGATATACGATCATATCATCTGCTTTCAGAATATTATCCTTCATATTAACATTAGTGAAATTGATTATATGTGTCTGGGGGACATCTTATTCAGGTTGAGTCATGCTGGAGTTCTGAAACTGTCTGCTATCTGAATTTCAGAATCTCTTGGCATGTCTGGAAAGTTCTCCTTCATAATCTCATGGAGAAGAGACTCTGTGCCTTGTGAAGCCACTTTGTCGCTTTCGGGGATCCCTATAAGACGAATATTGTTTTTCTTCTAATTAACCCAGAGCTGTCTGACAGAGTGATCTGTTTTTGCCCTCCATTTCTTATCCTCTTTGAGAGTTTGGGAGCATTCAAAAACTTTGTCTTCAATGTCAGAAATCTTTTCTTCTGCTTTCTCCATTCTGTTACTGAGGGATTCTACTGTGTTTCTCAGATCTTTGAGGGCTGCAACTTCTTGCCTTAATGTGTCAAAATCTTTGGTCATTTGGTCTTTGAATTTATTGAATTCTTGAGATACCTTTTGGGTTACTGCTTGGAGTTCTAATTCAATCTTATTTGCTATCCAGATTCTGAATTTGATTTCTGACATCTCAGCTATTTGTGCATGGGATCTTGTGCTGTGTCTGCCCCATTGATCCTTGGGGGAGTTGATCTACTCTGATTATTCATATTGCCAGAGTTTTTCTGTTGATTTCACCTCATGATTGTTTTTCACCGTTGCCTCTGGCCATTCTCAGAGTTGGGGAGGTGTGTCTCCAAGATTAGATCCCAGCGGGATCACTCTATTGTTGCTTGATCTTTGTAGGGAGTAACCCTGTGTAGTTCCTCTGGGGCTGCTCCAGCTAGGGAGTTCTGGTTGTGGAAACAGCTCCAGTGTGTGACAAACCCGGATCCAGCAATAGGGCAGGAGGTGGTGCGCACCGTTCTGGGAGTGTCTGGCACCCAGTGACTTTGGCACAGAGAGCCCAAGGCTCCAGCAGTCTCTGGCCAGGAGAAGGGCTCTGCGTAGAGGCAGGGAGGGCTCCAGAGGGCACGTGGCTACCAGTATTCCTGGCCAGATGAGCGGGCCAGTGTGGAGGCTGGGAGGACACAGGAGGGAGGACGCAGAATTGCACGGGTCCTGCAGTTCCTGCTCAGGGCATGCAGAGGCCCGGTTGGTGCAGGGTCGTGGCACAGATCTTATGTAGGTCCAGGCAGCGCCAAGCCCAGGAATTTGAGGTTGCTATGAGCTATGACACCACGGCACTCTACCCAGGGCAACAGCCCGAGCCTCTAGTGTGCCAAAACCGTCTCACTCTGCCAAGGGTTAAGGCTGTAAGGCAGCTCAGTCCCCACCTTTAGGCTACTCAGTTGATATGTTACTAGGTCCCACCTGATCCTTGCTCTGGGACCCTGAGGGCGGAGCTTGCTGGGGCAGTTCTCTCACACAATGGCTCCCTGCAGCCCAGTTCAGTGGCTCTATCTGGGGCCCCAGACAATGCCCAAAGTTCTCTGCACTCCTGCTCAAGCTCTCCCCAAAGCAGTTCAACTGAGTGCCAAGTCCAAAAACACTGAAACCGTTCATAGGTAAGGCCTTTCCAATTTGCAGTCTCACTGCTGCTTGTACTTACAGTTGCTGGCATGATTAGGTCAATCGAACACACACAACCACTTGCCAGTTTCCCACTGCTTTTGTCCTCCTCTTGGGGTCCAGAAGTCCCTTGCTGATTCCCTGTATCCTCAAGGAGATGATTATAGGCAGATCCCACCAGCCAGAGATGTCTGGAGTCTTATCTCCCCAGACTCACCGTGCCCAGTTGCAGGGAAGCTGTTACTCAGCCGCCAGTAAAAGTAATCTTAAACAAAAATAATAAAGGTGGAAGTATCATATCTGACTTCAAATTATATTACAAGAGTATAGTAAGTAAAATAGCATGGTATTGGTATAAAAACAGACACAAAGTTACAGAATAGGGAGCCCAGAAGCAAATCCACAAATTTACAGCTCACTGATTTAAACCAGGGTAGCAAAAACATACACTGGGAAAGGATACCCTTGTCAATAATAAATGGTGCTGGGGAAGGGTGGAGACAAGATGGCTGACTGCAACCAGCTTTCCACAGAGGCTCCCATCCAGAAGGAGAGTTAAAGGACAGAAATTTAGCAAGTAAACTGGAGAATTAGAGATGCACCAAGAGAGAAGGTTGAAGGATGCACATCAACCCTGCTGAGGTGAGCTGCAACCCCAAGGATACAAATAAAAGGTACAAAATCCATCACCAAGCAGACGAGAGTCCCCTCCCCCATGAGAATGGCTCGGAGTACCCAATAAACAAATGAGCAAACCTTTAAAGAGGAACTAGTACCTGTATTACTCAACCTTTTCCAAAATATAGAAAAAAAAGGAATACTACCCAACACGTTCTATGAAGCAAACATCACCTTGATCCCCAAACCGGAAAAAGACACAACAAGAAAAGAAAATTACAGACCAATATCACTAATGAATATTGATGCAAAAATATTCAACAAGATCCTAACAAACAGAATCCAGCAACACATCAAACAAATTATACATCATGACCAAGTGGGTTTTATCCCAGAGTCTCAAGACTCGTTCAATATACGTAAATCTATAAATATAATTCAGCACATAAACAAATTAAAAAACAAAGACCATATGATTCTCTCAATTGATGCAGAAAAGCTTTTGATAATATCCAGCATCCCTTTATGATCAGAACACTTAAGAAAATTGGTATAGAAGGGCCATTTCTTAAACTGATAGAGGTTATCTACAGCAAACCCACAGCCAATATCGTGTTGAATGGAGTTAAATTGAAATCATTTCCACTCAGATCAGGAACCAGACAAGGTTGCCCATTGTCTCCACTGCTCTATAACATTGTAATGGCAGTTTTAGCCGTCACAGTTAGGGAAGAAAGGGCGATCAAGAGTATCCATATAGGGTCAGAAGAGATCAAACTTTCACTCTTCTCAGATGATATGATTGTATATCTAGAAAACACCAGGGATTCTACTACAAAACTCTTAGAAGTGATCAAGGAATACAGCAGCGTATCACATTACAAAATCAACATCCGTAGATTGGTAGCCTTTATGTATACCAATAATAGTCAAGCTGAAAAAACAGTCAAGGACTCTATCCCATTCACAGTAGTGCCAAAGAAGATGAAATATTTGGGAGTTTATCTAACAAAGGACGTGAAAGAGCTCTATAAAGAGAACTATGAAACTCTAAGAAAAGAAATACCTGAAAATGTTAACAAATGGAAAAACATACCATGCTCATGGCTGGGAAGAATCAACATTGTTCAAATGTCCATACTACCCAAAGCAATATACAATTTTAATGCAATCCCTATTAAAGCTCCACTGTTATACTTTAAAGATATTGAAAACATAATACTTTGTTTTATATGGAATCAGAAAAAACTTCGAATAGCCAAGACGTTACTCAGAAATAAAAACAAAGCAGGAGGAATCATGCTACCAGACCTCAGACTATACTATAAATCAATAGTGATCAAAACAGCATGGTACTAGCACAAAAACAGAGGTAGATGTATGGAACGGAGTAGAGAACCAAGAGATGAACCCAGCTACTTACCGTTATTTGATCTTTGACAAGCCAATTAAAAACATTCAGTGGGGAAAAGATTCCCTATTTAACAAATGGTGCTGGGTGAACTTGCTGGCGACCCTTAGCAGATTGAAACTTGACCCACACCTTTCACCATTAACTAAGATAGACTCTCACTGGATTAAAGATTTAAACTTAAAACATGAAACTATAAAAATACTAGAGGAAAGTGCAGGGAAAACTCTTGAAGAAATCGGTCTGGGTGAATATTTTATGAGGAGGAACCCCTGGGCAATTGAAGCAGCTTCAAAAATATACTACTGGGACCTGATCAAACTAAAAAGCTTCTGCACAGCCAAGAACACAGTAAGTAAAGCAAGCAGATAGCCCTCAGAATGGGAGAAGATATTTGCAGGTTATGTCTCCGACAAAGGTTTAACAACTAGAATCCAAAGAGAACTCAAACATATTAGCAAGAAAAGAACAAATGATCCCATCTCAGGCTGGGCAAGGGACTTGAAGAGAAACTTCCCTAAAGAAGACAGGCGCACGGCATACAGACATATGAAAAAATGCTTGTCATCCTTAATCATCAGAGAAATGTGAATCAAAACTACTTTGAGATATCATCTAACTCCAGTAAAATTAGCCCATATCACAAAATCCCAAGATCAGAGATGTTGGCGTGGATGTGGAGAAAAGGGAACATTTCTACACTGCTGGTGGGAATGCAAATTAATACATTCCTTCTGGAAGGATGTTTGGAGAACACTTAGAGATCTAAAAATAGATTTGCCATTCAATCCTATAATTCCTCTACTAGCTATATACCCAGAAGACCAAAAATCAAAAAAATATCTTACAAAAAAAGATATTTGTACCAGAATGTTTATTGCAGCCCAATTCATAATTGTTAAGTCATGGAAAAAGCCCAAGTGCCCATTGATCCACGAATGGATTAATAAATTGTGATATATGTACACCATGGAATATTATGCAGCCTTAAAGAAAGATGGAGACTTTACCTCTTTCATGTTTACATGGATGGAGCTGGAACATATTCTTCTTAGTATAGTATCTCAAGAATGGAAGAAAAAGTATCCAATGTACTCAGCCCTACTATGAAACTAATTTATGGCTTTCATATAATCCAGTTATAACCTAAGAATATGAGGAATGGGGAGAGAGAGGGGAAGGGGAAGGATGGGCGGAGGGAGGGAGATAGGTGGGATTACACCTGTGGTGCATCTTACAAGGGTACATGTGAAACTTAGTAAATGTAGAATATAATTGTCTTAACACAATAACTAAGAAAATGCCAGGAAGGCTATGTTAACCAGTGTGATGAAAATGTATCAAACTGTTTATAAAACCAGTGTATGGTGCCCCATGAGCAAATTAATGTACACAGCCATGATTTAATATTAATAAAAATAAATTACAAAAAAAGAATGGAAGAAAAAGTATCCAATGTACTCAGCCCTAGTATGAAATTAATTTATAGTTTTCTAATGAAAGTTATAACCCAATTATAACCTAAGAATATGGGGAAAGGGAGGGGAGGGGAGAGGGGAGGATAGGCGGAGGGAGGTTAATTGATGGGACCACACCTACGGTGCATCTTACAAGGGTATATGTGAAACTTAGTAAATGTAGAATATAAATGTCTTAACACAATAACTAAGAAAATGCCAGGAAGGCTATGTTAACCAGTGTGATGAAAATATGTCAAATGGTCTATAAAACCAGTGTGGTGCCCCATGACTGCATTAATGTACACAACTATGATTTAATAATTTAAAAAATTAATTAAAAAATAAATGGTGCTGGGAAAATTGGATATCCATATGCAGAAGAATGAAATTGGACCCCTATCTCTCCCTATATACAAAAATCAACTCAAGATGCAATAATGACTTAAATGTAAAACTCAGAACTATAAAACTTCAAGAACAAAACAGAGTAAACATTTCAGGATGTTGTTCTAGGCAAAGACTTTATAGCTAAGACCTCAAAAGCAAAGGGATTATATTAAAGTAAGAAGCTTCTGCACAGCAAAGGAAACTATCAACTAAGTGAAGAGATAACCTGTTGAATAAGAGCAAATATTTTTAAACTATTCACCTGACACCTGACAAGGGACAAATATCCAGAATAAAAAAGGAACAACTCAACAGAAAAAAAAAAACTCATTAAAAAGTGATCAATGAATATGAATAGATATTTCCCAAAAGAAGACATATAAATGAAAAAAAAAACACATACACACACATACTTACAAATTGTTAACAAGTATATGGGAACAAATGCTGGGCCCAGTGCAGTGGCTCACACCTATTGCCCCAATTTTCTGAGAGGCCAAGATGGGAGGCATGAACCACTGCACTTAGCCTAATTATTAACTTTAACCAAAATATTAAAAAAAGGAAACATAGGCTCAGCACCCATAGCTCAGTGGCTAGGGTGCTGGCCACATACACCGGGGCTAGTGGGTTCAAACCAGCCCCAGGCCTGCTAAACAACGATAACTGCAACAAAAAAATAGCTGGGCACTGTGACGGGTGCCTGTAGTCCCTGTTACCTGGGAGACTGAGGCAAAAGAACTGCTTAAGCCCAAGAGTTTAAGTTGCTGTGAGCTAGTACACCACAGCAATCTACCAAGGTTGACATAGTGAGACTCTATCTCAAAAAGACTTTAAAAGGGAAACGCAATCAATGGTTGTATGTTGAGCAATATTTTCATAGTGATAAAAATATAAATGATGCTGGTGAAATGATATGTTTAGAATTTGTTTAAAATAATTGGGTGGGGGAGAGATATGGAGATAACCAAACACAAAAGAGAAAACTGTTGGTTGTCGAAACTGAGTGAAGAGTAGGTATCATTCTACCTGTTCTTGCTTATGTAGGAAAACTGCCTTGATGCTAAGTTAAAATTACAACAATTTATTGTAAATAATAATTTCTGATGTAATAAAATGTTACTATAATCAATAAACAGAAATGTGTCTGGGAAAACTCCTTAAAAATCAACCAAATATCCAGATCCATCTATGTTGTCAACAGTAAATAGATAAATCAACCAAATAATCACTTCCTTTTAGTTCCTTGAGACCATACTTCTTTCCAAAAAGGCTGTATTAGTTTGCAATCCTGCCAGCAGTGCAGAAGTGTTCACTTCTCTCCACAAGTTGACCTACCATTTGATCTCACAATTCCATTACTAGGTACCTACCCAGATGAATAAAAATCATTTTACAACAAAGACATTTGCACCAGAATGTTTATTGCAGCCCAATACATAATTGCCAAGTCACAGAAGCAGCCTAAATGCCAATCAACCCATGAATGGATTAATAAATGTTGGTATATGTATACCATGGAATACTATGCAGCCATAAAAGAGACTTTACATCTTTCATGTTTACCTGGATGGAGTTGGAACATATTCTTCTTAGTAAAGTATCTCAAGATTGGAAAAAAATATCCAATGTACTCAATACTATTATGAAACCAATATATAGTCACACATTAATACAAATGATAAAACACAAATATAGCCCAGCAAGAGGAGGGGAGAAAGAGGAAAGGGGAGGGGAGGGAGAGGGCAAGTGGAGGGAGGAGGGGGGATTTGGTGGGATCTCGCCTAATGTGCACAATGCAACAGTACATTTCAAAACAACTAAGAGTAAATTATAAATGTCTTACCATAAAAAATAAGGGAGGTGATGGTTATGTTAATCAGTTTGATTTAAGCATTCCACACTGTATATCAAATTATCACACTGCACCCCATAAATGAATGGAGTTGTGATTTAATGAAAAATTAAATTTAAAAATTTTTTCAAAAAAAAATCCTGTGCCTCAAGGAGTACTGTATACACATCATATTAAAATATAAACATAAAATCCAAAGAAACTATAGGAAAGGCAGGTGTGGATAAGAGGGAATAAAAATTGCTTTTTTTATGAACAAACTTTTAACATTATTTAATTTTTTAAATTATTATCAAAGTATTAATTTGATAAAAATTAAATTAAAAAAATTCTTCATCCTCATCAGATTATTTATTTATTTATTTTTATTGTTGGGGATTCATTGAGGGTACAAAAAGCCAGGTTACGCTGATTGCAATTGTTAGGTAAAGTCCCTCTTGCAATCATGTCTTCTCATCAGATTATTTTTATAAGGTACATAATTTCAATATCTTTTTCCCTTCATTCATTTAATGAAATGAAGAGAACTCAGGAGTGACCTTTGAAGGTAAGGAAAGCGTATCTGGAAATGCTAAGATTCAGCCGCCTGCTTCCTTGCAAGGTTTTTCTGTATGCACTGCCCTCTAGTGTCAACCCATGGGAAAGCATCTGGAATTTTGTAAACCAGAAATTTATCTAAATCTTCAAATGCCATCTTCTCTCTTATTCTTGGATCTTCCATCCTCCCCCCTGTGGTCAGTATCCTATTACTAGGACCCAGAATGCAGCTGAGACTATTAATTTATAATATGGCTTCATCATGAACTCAACATGCTTTGATGCGAGGGCCTTGGAACCTGGTCATGATTAATGGAACAGCAAGTTCTGAGTTGTAAAGTATTGTTTATTCATTCGGGGCTGAGAGGGGAAGAACCCATTAGTCTGTCCTCAGCTCCTTGAGAGTACAGTGTATGCCTCCAGAATCAAATACAGAGCTGGAAAGAAGTTTGACAGGTGATACATACTCAAATAACATTAAGTGAGTTTGGCACTGATTGATTTCAAAATGCATTTGTTATTTGCAGGCAATCTGAATTATTATTTTAAGTTACTTCTTTTAGGTTTAAGCACTTATTAATGATAAGTGCTCACTGTCCTATATGTAGGAAAGTAGTCACTATTATCATTAATAAGTGCTTAAACCTAATTGTCGAACAAATACAGACAAGGCACACAGATGGTATAATCTAATCATTCCTGGAGAGGAAAACAGGGAAACTAACTGGTAAAGGCCCACCTTGATCCTTCCAGCCCTTTCTGAAAGGAAAAAGAGAACAAACAAAGCAAAAAAAAAAAAAAAAAAAAAAAAAAAACCTGCTTTTCCCCCACACTCTTTTCTTTGCAATGAGAAGAATGTAATTTCTTCCTGGGCATTTACTGTTTGATAAAATCACATACTTCTCCCTGACAAAACTTTGAGACATGTCTAATTCCAAGATTTTCTTCCTCTGCCATTAGATAACAGGAGAGTGCCCTGTGCTTCCCCCAACTTCAGTTTGCAGCTTCCAGAGTTGTTGCTCCTCTACAGAGGGGCCCCAGGTCGGAGTCCTTCCCTCCCACACTTGCGCTGTTAATCAGGAAGATTAGCTCTGCCTAAGGACAGGCTTGGACTGGGGTGTTCAAGTCATGCTATCCATGACAAGGGGGCATTTGTTTCTACTGAGAAGTGCTCTCACAGGGGATTTCATACGAATGTTCCTTCTCTCATAATTTTGTTCAAGTTCCAAAATTCATTAAGGAGCTTTAAGGTGATTCTAATTCTGGCTGGTGATCTGTGAGCAGAGATCTTCTTCTCTACATTTGCATTCACTTAACACTTTGACCAAAAGAAAAACTCCCAATAATTTTGTATCCCTGGATACAAAATCAAGATGACAATTTTTGCCAATTCTTGCAATTTTTGACCCTCACAAACATGCCACATAGAACTTGGACATTTCAATTTCTGAGTCTTTGGTTGGCAATCAGATTACAAATGTAGTATTTTGTATTTATGGTACATCTAATTTTTCACAGGGTAGCAAGTCTATGAAAAAGGATAATAGTTTCTAGTATAAATTTTGAATCTACCCAATATATGGCACATAATTGAAAAGGGTAGATCTCTCTTTAGACACAGCAGGTGATAAACAGCTATTACCTAAATCTTTAAGAAGTCGCCGGAATATATGAGAAGGTACATGGGTTTTTGTGCCAAAGGAATTAGGGCTAAAAAATCAGTTTAGTCAACAGGATGATTTGGAGGGTACTATCATAACTTTCTGAGCCACAGCACCCTCAACTTTTGAATGGGGAAAATATTGACCTTATCAGACTACCTTGTGCTTGTAACCCACAGGCTAGGAAGAAAATGTTAGTTTCCACCCACTCCACCTCCTTTCTCCCTGTGTCCCACAGCCCAACTGTGTTAGCCTTACATTTATATCCCGGGCAAGGGGTAGAACCACCACCACCTGCCATGCCCTAACCTTCCAAAACGAGGCTGCTGCCAGCAAGCAGCAGCTAGTCTCTCCCTGACACCACCTCTGTCTGCATCGTTATGGATTTCAGGCATTCCAGGCAGGATGCTTTCCAATCTCCAAAAGGCCTAATGAGAAACAGGAGGCTCAGCCACAAACTGCCGCACCACTCACAGGGTGAGATATCTTTCCAGCCTCCTCTACCTCCAGCTAGAAGCTCCTCACTGCTACACCATTTGACTTCTGGATAATCTGTTCTCTTCCTTCTCAGTTTCCACTTGGACATTCCTCCCTCCACTTCTCCATTCCTGATTTAACAGCCTGACAAACTGGATTTGCTACCCTAAAAAGACAGACCAGAGGCCTCAACTCTGGCAGCTCTCTGCTGCTCTCTCTTGTTGCCAAATAGAACAGGTCACTGCTCCTACTGCAGAAATCTCTTTTCAGGTTTCAGGAACAGTCTGCATTTATTTAAGTGGGTGCCAGACACTGTGCTAAGGCTATGTTAACCACTGTGATGAAAATGTGTCAAATGGTTTATGAAGCGAGTGTATGATGCCCCATGATCATATCAATGTATACAGTTATGATTTAATAAAAAAAAAAAAAAAAAAAAACTGGAAAACGCTCCGGCTATCATGGAGCTTACATGAAGTGGAAAAGGCAGGCATTAACCAAATAATCATAGAAACGTCACCGTAAATGCAGAACTCAAACATGCTGTTAAATGCTATGACAGCCTACGGCAAGGAATCTGACCTTGTCAGAGCGGTCAGAGAAGGCTTCCTGGAGGTAGGGGTGCGGCTGAGATTGAAGGACGAGTGACGTGAACCAAATGAACAGGGAGAAGGAATATTCCAGAGTGGGAGCTGCTAGTGTTACAAGGTCTATGGTGGAAGGGAGCAGGTTACGAGTGCTGATGGAAAAACCTAAACTCTATAAAATAGAGAGGTTTATTCGGAGCCGAATGTGTGTGACCATAGCCCGAGGAGCATAGTCTCAAGATGTCCTGAGAAAATGTGCCTGAGGCAGCCAGGTTACAGTTTGGTCTTATACATTTTAGGGAGACAGGAATCGTAGATAAACTCATAAAGAAATACATAGATGGTGTGCATTGGTTTGACACAAAAAGGTGAGATATCTCAAAGGGGGAGGTCTTATTACAGGTTATGGGTGGGTCCAAAGATTCTTTGATTTGCAATTGGTTAAAGAAATAAAGGTTTGCAGCTGGGCATGGTGGCTCACACCTGTAATCCTAGCACTGTGGGAGGCTGAGGCAGGTACATTGCTTGAGCTCAGGAGTTAGAGACCAGCCTGAACAAGAGTGAGACCCTGTCTCTACTCAAAATAGAAAAATTACTGGGGCATTGTGGCGGCATCTGTAGTTTCAGCTTCTTAGCTAGGCTGATGCCATGCCACTGACGCCTGTGAGACTCTGTGGGAAGAGGGAGAGAGAGAGAAAGAAAGATTTGCCTAAAGGCTTGGAATGTTATTAAAAAGCCTGTTAATCAGAGACACAAAATTCTAACTCAAGTGATCTGTTAATCAAATTGATACTGTGGAAGTTATTAAAAGAGTAGGAAAATGTGAACTAGTAAAAAACAGGGACTATCTCTATTCCATATGGTGCTATCCTAGAAGTGTTGACCATGAGCTACAAGGCTCACAGTGGTCTTGTCTAAATAACTTGCGAAACCTTAGGGGGAAAGGCATAGCAAAGACGCAAAGAAGATGCAAGAAAAGGGAACTGTTGAGTAAACAGGCTGCAAAATCTGCTAACACAGTACTCAAATGCTACAGAGAACGTGAAGTGTATTTTCTGTGTAACAAATCCAGTTTTTCTCATGTGTCCCCACCCACTAGGCATAAAAAAAACAAAAATACGGGGCAGCACCTGTGGCTCAGTGAGTAGGGCGCCGGCCCCATATACTGAGGGTGGTGGGTTCAAACCCGGCCCCGGCCAAACAGCAACAAAAAAATAGTCGGGCGTTGTGGCGGGCGCCTGTAGTCCCAGCTGCTCGGGAGGCTGAGGCAAGAGAATCGCGTAAGCCCAAGAGTTAGAGGTTGCTATGAGCTGTGATGCCAGGGCACTCTACTGAAGGTGACAAAGTGAAACTCTGTCTCTAAAAATATATATATTAAATCCAATCTAACATAAAACTTTAAAACTGAGTAAAACTGTCTGCATTTCAGATTTCCCAGATCCCTCCACCCTCCCTTGCCATCCACCTCATCCCTCCTGGATCCATGCTTTTGTTAAGCATTAGCTAAGTAAAAGAATAATATTCAAAGCCAAAACCACTGGTTGTGACACTTTCAGACATCACCAGATGTTGTATTAGTCTAAAAACCAAGCGGTCCCCACATGGCTAAAAGAATAGCTTAAAAGCATAATTCCTTTGAAGGATCATGGAAACTCACATTTACTGTTACAGTTTTCCAATTCAACACAAAACATTCTTGGAAACTTCATTAGAAGCAAATTCTTTTTTTTTTTTTTTTGAGACAAAGTCTCAGCATGTCACACTAGGTCAGCGGTTCCCAACCTGTGGGTCACAAACCCCTTTGTAACAATGAAAATACATCCTACATATCAGATATTTACATCACAATTCATAACAGTAGCAAAATTACAGTTATGAAGTAGCAATTAAAATAATTTTATGGTGGGGGTCACCACAACATGAGGAACTGTATTAAAGGGTCGCAGCATTAGGAGGCATTAGGAAGTTTGAGAAACACTGCCCCAGATAGAGTGCTGTGGCGGCACAGTTCACAGCAACCTCCAACTCTTGGGCTTAAGCGATTCTCTTGCCTCAGCTTCCCAAGTAGCTGGGACTACAGGTGCCTGCCACAATGCCCAGCTATTTTTTTTTTTTAAGTAACTTTTCTGACACCTCCTACTTAAAACCCAAAAGGGTCAGAAGGATCGTGAGGCCCCGCTTTCATGGTCTGTATTCGTACTGAAAATCAAGATCAAGCGAGCTTTTGCCCTTCTCCTCTATAGGAGGTTTCTGTCCTCCCTGAGTTCACCTTAGGACACCTGTGTTAACCTTTAACAGGTGTGCCACCCAGTCAAACTCTCCACCTGGCACTGTCCCTGGAGTGGGTCGCGCCCTCCATCCCCACCCAACCCCCGCCTCACCAGGTCAGTAAAAAAATGATAAGAGTAGTGGCCCAGCTATTTTTTTGCTGCAATTGTCATTGCTGTTTAGCTGGCCCAGGCTGGGTTTGAACTCGCCAGCCTGGGTATATGTGGCCTGTGCCCTACGCACTGAGCTACCGGCATTACCAGAAAGCAAATTCTTGAAGAGGATTCTATTTTCCCACAGGCATAATGCTGTAATCGGATATCTTGTTACCAATCAAGGCTAGCACAAAATAAATTGCAGGCATATATGTGCAACAGTGGAAGAGAAAACCAAAGATACATCTATAAATTCCCATGATAAAACTTAGAGATTTTATATTAAGTCATAAAATACTAGCCACTGGAAGCCACTGGACAGATCACCTAGAAACTGTCCCTAACACCTCCGCACACCGTTAGCACCTGGGAAGCTCCATGAGGAAAAAAACAAATTCCCAAAGCAAGCAGACAGCCCTCAGAATGGGAGAAGATATTTGCAGGTTATGTCTCCGACAAAGGTTTAATAACCAGAATCCACAGAGAACTCAAAAGTATAAGCAAGAGAAGGACAAGTGATCCCATTGCAGGCTGAGCAAGGGACTTGAAGAGAAACTTCTCTGAAGAAGACAGGTGCACGGCCTACAGACATATGAAAAAAATGCTCATCATCTTTCAGAGAAATGCAAATCAAAACTACCTTGAGATACCATCTAACTCCAGTAAGATTAGCCCATATCGCAAAATCCCAAGACCAGAGATGTTGGCATGGATGTGGAGAAAAGGGAACACTTATGCACTGCTGGTGGGAATGCAAATTAATACATTCCTTTTGGAAAGATGTTTGGAGAACACTTAGAGATCTAAAAATAGACCTGCCATTCAATCCTATAATTCCTCTACTAGCTATATACCCAGAAGACCAAAAATCACATTACAACAAAGATATTTGCACCAGAATGTTTATTGCAGCCCAATTCACAATTGCTAAGTCATGGAAAAAGCCCAAGTGCCCATCAATCCACAAATGGATTAATAAACTGTGGTATATGTACACCATGGAATATTATGCAGCCTTAAATAAAGATGGAGACTTTACCTTGTTCATGTTTACATGGATGGAGCTGGAACATATTCTTCTTAGTAAAGTATCTCAAGAATGAAGAAAAAGTAGCCAACGTACTCAGCCCTACTATGAAACTAATTTTTGGCTTTCATATGAAAGCTATAACCCAGTTACAACCTAAGAATATGGGGAAGGGGGAGAGGGAGGGGAGGGAGGGTGATAGGTGGGATTACACCTGCGGTGCATCTTACAAGGGTACATGGGAAACTTAGCAAATGTAGAATATAACTGTCTTAACACAATAACTAAGAAAATGCCAAGGGTGGCGCCTGTGGCTCAGTGAGTAGGGCGCCGGCCCCATATACCAAGGGTGGCGGGTTCAAACCCAGCCCCGGCTGAACTGCAACCAAAAAATAGCCGGGCGTTGTGGCGGGCGCCTGTAGTCCCAGCTGCTCAGGAGGCTGAGGCAGGAGAATCGCGGAAGCCCAAGAGCTGGAGGTTGCTGTGAGTCCTGTGACATCATGGCACTCTACCCAGGGCGGTACAGTGAGACTCTGTCTCTACCAATAAAAAAAAAAAGTTGGGGGTGGCGCCTGTGGCTCAGTCGGTATGGCGCCGGCCCCATATACCGAGGGTGGCGGGTTCAAACCTGGCCCCGGCCAAACTGCAACCAAAAAATAGCCGGGCGTTGTGGCGGGCGCCTGTAGTCCCAGCTACTCGGGAGGCTGAGGCAAGAGAATTGCCTAAGCCCAGGAGTTGGAGGTTGCTGTGAACTGTGACGCCATGGCACTCTACCAAGGGTGACAGTGAGACTCTGTCTCTAAAAAAAAAGATAATTCTACAGTTAAAAAAAAAAAAGATAAGAAGCATGCTGCTGTCTCCCCACCCCACCCCACCCCCCCCGCCACAGAGTCTCAATGTTTTGTAAAAGAAAAACATGTAATTTATCATAAAAATAAAGAGCTAAATATTTGCTACAAATAAAAAAAGGCAAAAAATAAAAAAAAATTTAAAAAAGAAAAAAAAGAAAATGCCAGGAAGGCCATATTAACCAGTGTGATGAAAATGCATCAAACTGTTTATAAAACCAATGTATGGTATCCCATGATCACATTAATGTACACAGCTATGATTTAAAATTAATAAAAAAAAAAAAGTAAAATTTTCATGTGGGGGGGGGCGGGGAATAGATTCCCGGACCTCATTCCCAGAGAGGCTGATTTGGCATAGGTGGGAAACGAAAGCTCCCTCTCTCTTAATCGTTGCAGGTGATTAGGGTGGACATTTGGCCTGGGAACTCCAGGAAATCACTCAGGTTACGTGACGAGTATTAGAGTCAGACTGACCACAAACCTGGACCGTGATCTGCAGATCGGTGCTCTTTTTACCTCACAGCACCTGCTGGGCAGAATTTCCAAACCTGCTGCCCACACAAAAGCCTCAGGATGTTAAAAATTGTGCTGCTAGAATACATGAGAAGTATAACTGGGGGCGGGACACAATTACAAGAGGGCCTCTACCCAACAAACGCAATCAGGGTAACCTAATTCTTTGTACCCTCAATGAATCTCAAACTATTAAAACAAAAGTTCAACCTATGATAAAGTTATACCCAGATTGTAACATGTTAGCTATCATAAACACAAATTAAAATTTTTTAACTAATTCCATTTACATTTTTTAAAATATAAAATGATTTTCAGAAAGATAAATAGAATAAGGGAGGTCTCTAAATAAGCCCTGTAAAGGAAATTGGCATGGCTCCTTTAAATTTTGCTAAATTTCCTAGTAGCTTTAAAAGCATTTCAAAATGATTCATTGAACTGTGCTTCATAGACACATATAGAACACTCCATACCAAAAATAAAGAATATACGTTCCTCTCATCACCCCATGGAACATTCTCCAAAATCGATCATATCCTGGGACACAAAACAAATATCAATAGAATAAAAAGAATTGAAATTTTACCTTGTATCTTCTCAGACCATAAGGCACTAAAGGTAGAACTCAACTCCAATAAAAATGTTCGACCCCACACAAAGGCATGGAAATTAAACAACCTTCTGTTGAATAACAGATGGGTGCAGGAAGAAATAAAACAGAAAATCATTAACTTCCTTGAGCATAACAACAATGAAGACACAAGCTACCAAAACCTGTGAAATACTGCAAAAAGCAGTTTTGAGAGAAAAATTTATCACTTTAGATGCCTAGATTTGAAAAACAGAGAGTCCATCAACAAATTCACAAGCCATCTTATGGAATTGGAAAAAGAAGAATAATCTAAGCCTACACCCAGTAGAAGAAAAGAAATATCCAAAATTAAATCACAGATCAATGAAATTGAAAACAAAAGAATCATTAGAAAACTAATGAAACAAGAAGTTGGTTTTTTGAAAAAATAAATAAAATAGATAAACCATTGGCCAGACTAACTAGAAATAGAAAAGTAAAATCTCTAGTAACCTCAATCAGAAATGATAAAGGGGAAATAACAACTGATCCCACAGAGATACAAGAGATCATCTCTGAATACTACCAGAAACTCTATGCCCAGAAATTTGACAATGTGAAGGAAATGGATCAATATTTGGAATCACACCCTCTCCCTAGACTTAGCCAGGAAGAAATAGAGCTCCTGAACAGATTAAAGAAACAATAAAAAAGCTTCCAACCAAAAAATGCCCTGGTCCAGATGGCTTCACACCAGAATTCTATCAAACCTTCAAGGAAGAGCTTATTCCTGTACTGCAGAAATTATTTCAAAAAATTGAGAAGGAAGGAATCTTTCCCAACACATTCTATGAAGCAAACATCACCCTGATACCAAAACCAGGAAAAGACCTAACTAAAAGGAGAATTTCAGACCAATTTCACTCATGAATATAGATGCAAAAATTCTCAAAAAAAATCCTAGCCAATAGATTACAGCTTATCATCAAAAAAGTTATACATCATGATCAAGTAGGTTTCATCCCAGGGGTGCAAGGCTGGTTTAACATACGCAAGTCCATAAACGTTATCCACAGTATTAACAGAGGCAAAAATAAAGATCATATGATCCTCGCAATAGATGCAGAAAAAGCATTGGATAAAATCCAGCATCCTTTTCTAATTAGAACACTGAAGAGTATAGACATAGGTGGCACATTTCTAAAACTGATTGAAGCTATCTATGACAAACCCACAGCCAATATTTTACTAAATGGAGTAAACTTGAAAGCTTTTGCTCTTAGAACTGGACCAGACAAGGTTGTCCTCTGTCACCTTTACTATTCAGCATAGTGCTGGAAGGTCTAGCCAATACAATTAGGCCAGACAAGGAAATAAAGGGAATCCAAATGAGAGCAGAGGAGGTCAAACTCTCCCTTTTTGCTGATGACATGATCTTATACCCTGTTTCCCCGAAAATAAGACCTGCTTACAGGAAAGATAAGACGTCCCCTGAAAATAAGACCTAGCGCGTCTTTGGGAGCACATTTCAAAATAAGACACTGTCTTATTTTCAGGGAAACAGGGTACTTAGAGAATCCCAAAGACTCAGCCACAAGACTCCTGGAAGTCATCAAAAAATACAGTAATGTCTCAGGATATAAAATCAATGTCCACAAGTCAATAGCCTTTGTATACGCCAATAACAGTCAAGATATGAAGCTAATTAAGGACACAACTCCCTTCACCATAGTTTTAAAAAAAATGAAATAGCTAGGAATATACCTAATATACCTAGAAGGAGGTGAAGGACTTCTATAAAGAAAATTATGAAATCCTCAGAAAGGAAATAGCAGAGGATATTAACAAATGGAAGAACATACCATGCTCCTGGATGGGAAGAATCAATATTGTTAAAAATGCTTGTAATTCCCAAAGCAATTTACCTATTCAATGCCACTCCTATTAAAATACCAACATCATACTTTCAAGATTTGGAAAAAATGATTCTGCGTTTTGTATGGAACCAGAAAAAAACCCGTATAGCTAAGGCAGTTCTTAGTAATAAAAATAAGGCTGGGGGCATCACCATACCAGATTTTAGGCTGTACTACAAAGCCATAGTGGTCAAGACAGCATGGTACTGGCACAAAAATAGAGACATAGACACTTGGAATCGAATAGAAAACCAGGAAATAAAACTAACATCTTACAACCACCTGATCTTTGATAAACCAAACAAGAACATACCTTGGGGAAAAGACTCCCTATTCAATAAATGGTGTTGGGAGAACTGGATATCCACATGTAAAAGACTGAAACTGGACCCACACCTTTCCCCACTCACAAAAATTGATTCGAGACGGATAAAGGACTTAAATTTAAGGTATGAAACAATAAAAATCCTCAAAGAAAGCATAGGAAAAACACTGGAAGATATTGGCCTGGGGAAAGACTTCATGAAGAAGACTTCCATGGCAATTGCAACAACAACAAAAATAAACAAATGGGACTTAATGAAACTGAAAAGCTTCTGTACAGCTAAGGAGACAACAACTAAAGCAAATAGACAACCTACACAATGGGAAAGGATATTTGCATATTTTCAATCAGACAAAAGCTTGATAACTAGGATCTATAGAGAACTCAAATTAATCCACATGAAAAAAGCCAACAATCCCATATATCAATGGGCAAGAGACATGAATAGAACCTTCTCTAAAGAAGACAGACGAATGGCTAACAAACCTATGAAAAAATGTTCATCATCCCTATCTATTAGAGAAATGAAAATCAAAACCACCCTGAGATACCATCTAACCCCAGCGAGAATGGCCCACATCACAAAATCTCAAAACTGTACATGCTGGTGTGGATGTGGAGAGAAGGGAACACTTTTACACTGCTGGTGGGATTGCAACCTGGTACAACCTTTCTGGAAGGAAGTATGGAGAAACCTCAAAGCACTCAAGCTAGACCTCCCATTTGATCCCACAATCCCATTACTGGGCATCTACCCAGAGGGAAAAAAATCCTTTTATCATAAGGACACTTGTACTAGACTGTTTATTGCAGCTCAATTTACAATCGCCAAAATGTGGAAACAGCCTAAATGCCCACCAACCCAGGAATGGATTAACAAGCTATGGTATATGTACACCATGGAATAGTATTCAGCCATTTAAAAAATGGAGACTTTACATCCTTCGTATTAACCTAGATGGAAGTGGAAGACATTATTCTTAGTAAAGCATCACAAGAATGGAGAAGCATGAATCCTATGTAGTCAATTTTGATATGAGGACAATTAATGACAAGGTGACGGTGTGGGTGGGGGAAGGGGAAAGCAGAGAGAGAAAGAAGGAGGGAGGGGTGGGGAAAGGAAGAGTAGAGAGAGGGAAGGAGGGAGGGGGTGGGGCCTTGGTGTGTGCCACACCTTTTGGGGGCAAGACAAGGTTGCAAGAGGGACTTTACTTAACAAATGCAATCAATGTAACCTGGCTTATTGTACCCTCAATGAATCCCCAACAATAAAAAAAAAAAAATCATTCATTGATCATTCTTTCCAAAAATATTCATGCAGCCAGAAAGGCCAGCAGGAAGGCCACTTCCTCTTCAATGACCCTGACAGTCAAAGCCTGGTGTTTAGTTCAGCTCTATGGGTTTTAAAAAAACAAAAAAAGCAAGAGATTTAGTCATCTCTTTTTCTTTCCTATTGTCACTCATGCCCACCTGTGGAAATTGTAGAGGGCCTGTGAGGGCATCAGACCTTGGCTTTCCCACCTGGTGTTGCCGCTGCTTCCAGGAAGACCACCTGGCATCAGCACAGGCCCAAGAGAGGAGGTTCCCACTCTCCCCAGGTCCCAGGCTCACTGGTGCACGTTCCTCCCTTCCATAATGGTGCCACTCCTGCTGGGAGCATTGCGGGCTGCTCCTGGCTCACAGAGGAGCTCCTGCACACCTAATAGGGCCAGACCACCTGCAGGGGGCTTCCTTGCCACTGCCCAAGATCCAGATGCCAAAAGGCTGGCTCAGCACACTGGCTAGAGCTGCACTGAATCTAGTTTTCCTGGCAGCTGCCCAAGGGACCAAACAGCATGAACCAAGGCACTGGGGCAAACTCTGACCAAAGGAAAAGCAGGAAGGAGACAGGGAGGAACTGAAAAATAAATTTTTCTTATTCTTTCTAGTTCTGAGACATGTGTTTCCTTATGGCCTTTCCAGAGATTTGTCACAATTTTGTTTCTGGTGAAAGCAGACTGTGTTGGCGGTGCCCGTAGCTCAGTGGGGAGGGTGCCAGCCACATACACCTGGCCTGGGCCTGCTAAACAACAATGACAACTGCAACCAAAAAATAGCTGGGTATTGTGGAGGGCACCTGTATTCCCAACTAAGAGTTGGAGGTTCCTGTAAGGTGTGACACTATAGCACTCTACAAAGGGCGACATAGTGAGACAGGAAGAAAGGAAGGGAAGGGAAGGAAGGGGAGAGGAGGGGAGGGGAGGGGAGGGGAGGGGACTGTCCTGTGGGCCTTCCTCCTTCCCAGCATCGATTCCCTTTCCCCTCACTCTGGCTGCCCTGAGCTGTATCCCAGTGGAGCTCAAGCTCCAAGCTCAGGGAACATTGACAAAATAAAAGGTGAGCTGAGGCATAACTTACAGAGCAAGGAGATTCCATTAAAAAGGAAAAGCAAAAGCAAAAACAGGATTGCCTGCTTCCAAAGACTCCTGCTGGGAGGGAAAAAACCATATAAGTGATTTTAGTTGTTCTTCTCCTAGACCACTTATTCTCAACCTTCCTAATGCTGCGGTCCTTTAATACAGTTCCTGTGGGTCTCACTGTCCTAGACTAACTGGTTAAATGCCAATGGTTTCATCAGTTTAAAAAAAGACTCCAAGGAATCTGTATTTATATTTTTGGATGCAAACTTTTTTGTTTGACTGTGAATTATACGACTGCCTACCAGGTGCACACTTAGATTAAAATCACTGGTTCTCACATGCAACTGAAATATGTAGTTACAGTGATTTGGACGTCAAATGTAGCTGCCCGCACTCAGCAAAGTAAAATACGGAGATGTCAGTGGCTTGCCTGGAGAAGCAAAATATTTAGAAATCAACAACTGGATGACAATTTTTTTCACTCACACAGAAGGAAATAAGTAACTATTTACTTTTGTAAAGTAAAAGTAAATCAGAGTTCTGATTTCCATGTTATCAGCTGTGCCACGTTGATAACATGAGGCTGAACAGAGTGTCTGAGAGGCTGAGAAGTTAAACGAATATGCACAGTGAATTTTTCCTGCATACAGGAAAGCAGAAACTATCAAACCGTCAGCCAGACATACATTTTACCTTCAAATGACATCTCAGATCTATCCATTTGTTTCTCCACTGCCCCCCCACCTAACCCACCTAACCCAGGGCACCATCATTTCTGCTTATTATTAGTGTGTGTGGAAGAAAAATTTTAATAATTGCTGTTGCTGCATGGCACCTGTAGCTCAGTCAGTAGGGTGCTGGCCACGTACACCAAGGCTGGTGGGTTCGAACCCTGGCCGGACCAGCTGAAAAAAAAAAAAAAAAGAACAATGACAACAGCAACAACAAAAAAACTAGCGCCTGTAGTCCCAGCTACTTGGGAGGCTGAGACAAGAGAATTGCGTAAGCCCAAGAGTTGGAGGTTGCTGTGAGCTGTGACGTCATAGCCCTCTACCGAGGGCAACATACTGAGACTCTGTCTCAAAAAAAAAAAAAAATTGTTGTTGCACAAAACATCTGTATGAAGTAGAAATTGTCCCAGTAACATTAGTAAATAATAAGCTCTAGAAAGTGGAGGTAAGTGGATGTAACATTCTGGCAGCAATTTAATGGAACAGTCCCAGATGGTGAGGCTGAGGCTAACACCTGATGAGGATGAAAGCCTTGTCTGTGGGGAATTTTGGAGGCTACCTGAAGAAATATTACACTATGCATAAACCAAATTGAATTGTTTTCACAAGTGTTGTGAACTTTCATATAGTAAAAGGTTTTTTCTACGTGCACTTCAATTTCACAGCAAGAGTGGCATAGAGCACCTAAACACAGAAGACGGCATTCATGCAAGATATCTAACTCTGATATAGTAATGCATACAATTCAAAATGATCACACTATCATTACATCTAGGGATTTCTGCAACTACAAGTTGGTGGTTACGGAAAGCACAGCCCCTGGTATTAACATCTAGAAGGCCTTCTACATGTGTTCTTTTTTTGTGTTTTTTCTTCATTTTTCTTAATCAACTCTGCTATTGTTGCTGCTTCTTAGCAAAACTGGTAAAAACAAAACTGCAATCACTGAACATAGCACTTTGACAATCAAGACGTTTAAAGCCTTCAATCTTCTGGGGTAAAGAAAGCACTGTGCGACACTTAGAACTCTGATTAACAAACAAGGTAGTCTCATATTTTCCTGGCTTGAAGACTTCTACAACTATCCTGATCAGGTCATCATAGGAGGTCTGACTTAAGTCTGTTTCAAAGCTAACATAAGAAAACTCCTGAGGCAAGAGAATCGCTTAAGCCCAGGAGTTGGAGGTTGCTGTGAGCTATGTGACGCCACGGCACTCTACCGAGGGCCATAAAGTGAGACTCTGTCTCTACAAAAAAAAAAAAAAAAAGAAAGAAAACTCTGGTCTGAAGTGATGTGAATAGTCCAATAAGTTCCATCCGATTTCATTCCATTCATTGAATACCCACAAGTATTGAACAATGTGGCATCAATGACAGAACCTGGTATCAGGTCACGAGTTCCGGTCTCACAAGTGACATCCTTTGCAGTAACACCATCTTTCATGTAGAACTGGTCCTTAACTACTGGGTCAAGCTCACTCATCAGAATTTCCAGGGTTTGATCTGGCTGACTGATTACTCGATGCTCTGGGAAATCCAGAGTATATAAGTACCAACAGTCCGAATCCATATGTCCCATACAATATGCTGCTCCATTTGGGAAAACTGCATTCAGAAACTCTTATTTCTTCCTGGAAATTCCAGTGTGGGTCCCCTTGAACAGAAGGCTTCATGAAATTCTTTTTTTTTTTTTTTCTTTTTTGAGACAGAGTATCAAGCTGCTGCCCTGGGTAGAAGGCCATGGTGTCACAGCTCACAGCAACCTCCAACTCTTGGACTTAAGCAATTCTCTTGCCTTAGCCTCCCAAGTAGCTGGGATTACAGGCACCCGCCACAACACCTGGCTATTTTTTGGCCGTCAGGCCCAGGCTGGATTCGAACCTGCCAGCTCTGGTGTATGTGGCTGGCGCCTTAGCTGTTTGAGCTACAGGCGCAGAGCCGACTTCATGAAATTTTTACGAGAATAAAAGAAGCTTTGAATTGAGTCAAACACACTGTAATCCCCAGAATGCTTCAACAGAGAAACCAATACTTTCAGCAAGAGGGTGGTGCCACATGTCTTCGAAATGAAACGTCTCTTGGAGACAAACATGCTATTCTCCCTGAGTACACAAGCTTCTTGCTTGTCAGTTTTTGTCACACTCATGATTGAACATTGCACATCCTTCAAAAGCATGTTCCACTGAGATCTCGGGACAGTGTCAAGATCCCCAGATCCTTGCATCAGTTTGCTGCCAGGAGAACCAAACCTCCAGCAGCCTCTGTGTCCCTTCAAAAAATGTGCAGCTTCTACCACGGTGAGACTAGTGAACAACCAACAACCACAGAAAAATCACCTAAATTCAACCTCTTCTCCCGCCGCTGTGGATTGCGGATTGTGCCAGCTGTGTCACTAAAGTTCAGGTTCCTTTTTTTGTTATAATTTTATATTAACTTTTTTTAAAAATGAACTAATAAAATTTTCCTGGCTTCTTTTTGTGAGTGATAGTTGAACGTGAGTCTATTGGAAATAGAGGCAGATACAATTCAGTCTCTTGTAGTCCGCTGGTTCCCCGTTAGAGAACCAGCGGACTACAAGAGGGTAGAGCAAGCGCTAACTAATGTTGCCGGCCATGCTGCGTAAGCCATTTCTGCTTATCTTAATAAAATCTCGCTACTATGTTCATGTTCCAATCTGTTCTCTATGGAAAATTCAGAGATTGGCTCCCACGGTGGCTCACGCCTCTAATCCTAGCACTCTGGGAGGCTGAGGCAGTTGGATTGCTTGAACTCATTAGTTTGAGACCAGCCTGAGCAAAAGCAAGACCCCATCTCTACTGAAAATAGAAAAACTGAGGCAAGAGGATCGCTTCAGCTCAAGTTGGAGGTTGTTGTGAGCTATGATGCCATGGCACTCTACCTAGGGTGACAGCTTGAGGCTCTGTCTCAAAAAAATAAATAAATAAATAAAACCAGATACTATTTTTTTAAAAAAGGAAATAAAATATGGGCAGCGCCTGTGGCTCAAAGGAGCAGGGTGCCAGCCCCATAGGCTGGAAGTGGCAGGTTCAAACCCAGCCCCTGGCTAAAAACTGCAAAAAAAAAAAAAAGAAAGAAAGAAAATCCAAAGGTCTTTTAAAACACAATCCCGGGGCGGTGCCTGTGGCTCAGTCGGTAGGGCGCCGGCCCCATATACCAAGGGTGGCGGTTTCAAACCCAGCCCCGGCTGAACTGTAACCCAAAAAAAAAAAAAAAAAAAATAGCTGGGCGTTGTGGTGGGCGCCTGTAGTCCCAGCTGCTCGGGAGGCTGAGGCAAGAGAATCGCTTAAGCCCAGGAGTTAGAGGTTGCTGTGAGCTGTGTGATGCCATGGCACTCTACAGAGGGCCATAAAGTGAGACTCTGCCTCTACAAAAAAAATAAATAAATAATCCCAGCACTTTGGGGAGCCATGGTGGGAGAATCACTTGCGTCCAGGAGTTCAAGACCAGCATGGTAACACAATGAGACCCCACCTCTATAAAACATAAGAAAAATTAGGCGGAGCAAGATGGCGGCCGAGTAATACCTTCCTTGCATCTGGGCACTGTGAGTCTGGGGAGATAGGACTCCAGGCATCTCTGGCTGGTGGGATCTGCCTATCATCACCCCTGTGAGGACACAGGGACTCAGCGAGAGACTTCTGGACCCCAAGAGGAGGACTACAATAGTGGAAAACCGGCAAGTGGTTGCGTGTGTTCAATCCGTCTAAACCCACCCACAACTGTAAGTTCATTAGCAGCGAGACTGCAAACCAGAAAGACCTTACCTGTGAACTGTTTTGGTGTCTTTGGACTTGGCACTCAGTTGAACTGCCTTGGGGAGAGCCTGAGCGGGCGTGCGGAGAACTTTGGCCATTGTCTAGGGCCCCAGTCTGAGCCGCTGAGCCAGATGGAGCTAATAGTGTTTGGGTGTGGGTCACAGGGAGCCATTGTGAGCCATCTGCACCGGCAAGCTCCGCCCTCAGGGTCGAGGAGCTAGAATCGGGTGGCAGCTGGTAACCCACGGACCAAGTAGCCTAAGGGCGGGGTCTGAGCCACCTTGCAGCCCTAACCCTCAGGGTCACAGTGAGACCAGTTTTGGCACACTGGGTAAGTGGATAGGCACTTCAGCAGTGATTCCAGTGACAAGCACTTTCCTGGGAAAGTTTCTGCTCAGCAAGTGAACAAGTTCAAAGTGCCTTTTAAGTGGGCTGAAGAAAGATTAAGGGTGTCTACCTGCTGGGGTTTGAGAAATCAGTAGCCTCCCGTCGTATCAGAACTATGATTAACATCTCATACCCCAGAAGACCACGTGTTGCCCAGACAATATTCAATAACATATACATACTGCTTTGTTTTTGGTTGTGTTTTTGTTTTTTGTTTTTTTTTTTTTTTGGTTTGGTTGGGGTTTTTTTGTTTATTTTGATGTTGTTGATGTTGTTCTGTTTTTTAAGTTCAACCTTTTCCATACAGATCCTTTTTCTTTCTCAATTTTTCTAGTTTAATTATAATTTCCCATAGCTGCCTTTTTCAATAATTAGAACTTCATTTTTGCTAGTGTTTCTACTGCTACTATTTGGTTTTCCACCCAATTTTATCCCATAAAGTTTCCTGTTTGCTTGTTTTGGTTTGATTTATAGCATTTTTGTCTTTCCTCTCTACTTGGTGGAGGTGGGGAACTGTGTCTGAACAGGTTAGGAAAGAGCTGCTGACCTCAAGGGAACCACCCAACTGGGCAACCCCAGAAGGTGGGGTCTTTTTAAGGTTGTGTCAAAGTACCCTACTGTACACCTATGTTGCTCTGTCTCCCTCTTTCTGTGCCTCTCTTCTTTTTGTCAATATTCCTTTTACCCACCCCATCTCCTTTCTCTATTTTTCTTTTTTTTTCTTATCACTCGGTCCTCCTTTCTTTCATCCCTTTTTTGCTCTTCAACCTTCTCACCATTCTGGTCCTGTAACCCTTAGTCCACAGGCACGAGAACTTAAAGAGCAAGAGGAAGTGAAAGGAAAATTAGGGCAAGGAAATAGATAAAAGAAATCACTCATGAGGAAGAATCAGCAGAAAACTCCAGGCAACATGAAGAACCACTCCAGAACAACCCCGCCAAGGGACCATGAGGTACCTACTGCAGAGGATTCCACCTATACAGAAATGTTAAGAATGACAGAAAGGGAATTTAGAATACACATGTTGAAAACAATGAAAGAAATGATGGAAACAATGAAGGAAACTGCTAATAAAGTGGAAAATAACCAAAAGGAAATCCAAAAACAGAATCAAATCAGAGATGAACGATATGAAGAATATAAAAAGGATATAGCAGAGCTGAAGGAACTGAAACGGTCCATTAGGGAACTTAAAGATGCAATGGAAAGTATCAGCAACAGGTTAGACCATGCAGAAGAAAGAATTTCAGAGGTAGAAGACAAAGTTCTTGAGATAACTCAGATAGTAAAAGAGGCAGAAAACGAGAGAGAAAGCAGAACGTTCACTGTCAGAATTATGGGACTTTATGAAGCATTCCAACATACGAGTTATAGGAATTCCAGAAGGGGAAGAAGAATGACCCAGAGGAATGGAAGCCATACTAGAGAATATTATAAAAGAAAATTTCCCAAATAACACCAAAGATTCTGACACACTGCTTTCAGAGGGCTATAGGACCCCAGGTCACCTCAAATCTAACCAAGCTTCTCCAAGACACATTGTGATGAACCTGTCCAAAGTCAAGACAAAAGAAAAGATTCTGCAAGCTGCCAGGAGTAAGCGCCAGTTGACCTACAGGGGCAAATCCATCAGAGTGACCGCAGACTTCTCTAATGAAACTTTCCAAGCAAGAAGACAATGGTCATCTACCTTTAATCTACTTAAACAGAACAATTTCCAGCCCAGAATTCTGTACCCTGCTAAGCTAAGCCTAAAAATTGACGAAGAAATCAAATCATTTACGGATATACAAACATTGAGGAAATTCGCCACAACAATACCAGCTCTACAGGAAATACTTCAACCTGTTCTGCACACTGACCACCACAATGGATCAGCAGCAAAGTAAGAACTCAGAAATCAAAGGACAGAACCTAACCTCCACACTGATGCAAAAGATAAAACTAAGCAATGGACTCTCACCAAATAAGATGAATAGAATACTACCACACTTATCAATTATCTCAATAAATGTTAATGGCTTGAATTCCCCACCAAAGAGACATAGATTGGTTGACTGGATTAAAAAACACAAGCCATCCATTTGCTGTCTGCAAGAAACACACCTGGCTTCAAAAGACAAATTAAAGCTCCGAGTCAAGGGTTGGAAGACAATTTTTCAGGCAAATGGAATTCAGAAGAAAAGAGGAGTTGCAATCTTATTTTCAGATACATGTGGATTTAAAGCAACTAAAGTCAAAAAAGACAAAGATGGTCACTTTATATTGCTCAAGGGAAAAATACACCAAGAAGACATTTCAATTCTAAATATTTATGCACCCAATTTAAATGCTCCCAGATTCTTGAAACAGACCTTACTCAGTCTGAGCAATATGATATCTGATAATACCATAATAACAGGGGACTTCAGCACTCCTCTTACAGAGCTGCACAGATCCTCTAAACAGAAATTAAACAAAGATAAAAGAGATTTCAATGAGACCCTAGAACAACTGTGCTTGATAGACGCATATAGAACACTCCATCCCAAAGATAAAGAATATACATTCTTCTCATCACCCCATGGAACATTCTCCAAAATTGATCATATCCTGGGACACAAAACAAATATCAACAGAATCAAAAGAATTGAAATTTTACCTTGCATCTTCTCAGACCATAAGGCACTAAAGGTGGAACTCAACTCTAACAAAAATGTTCGACCCCACCCAAAGGCATGGAAATTAAACAATCTTCTGTTGAATAACAGATGGGTGCAGGAAGAAATAAAACAGGAAAGCATTAACTTCCTTGAGCATAACAACAATGAAGACACAAGCTACCAAAACCTGTGGGATACTAAGAAAGCAGTTTTGAGAGGAAAATTCATCACTTTAGATGCCTACATTCGAAAAACAGAAAGAGAGCACATCAACAATCTCACAAGAGATCTTATGCAATTGGAAAAAGAAGAACAATCTAAGCCTAAATTCAGTAGAAGAAAAGAAATATCCAAAATCAAATCAGAGATCAATAAATTGGAAACAAAAGAATCATTCAGAAAATTAATGAAACAAGGAGTTGGTTTTTTGAAAAAATAAATAAAATAGATAAACCATTGGCCAGACTAACGAGGAATAGAAAAGTTAAAATCTCTAGTAACCTCAATCAGAAATGATAAAGGGGAAATAACAACTCATCCCACAGAGATACAAGAGATCATCTCTGAATACTACCAGAAACTCTATGCCCAGAAATTTGACAATGTGAAGGAAATGGATCAATACTTGGAATCACACCCTCTCCCTAGACTCAGCCAGGAAGAAATAGAGCTCCTGAACAGACCAATTTCAAGCACTCAGATCAAAGAAACAATAAAAAATCTTCCAACCAAAAAATGCCCTGGTCCAGATGGCTTCACACCAGAATTCTACCAAACCTTCAAGGAAGAGTTTATTCCTGTACTGAAGAAATTATTCCAAAAAATTGAGGAAGAAGGAATCTTCCCCAACACATTCTATGAAGCAAACATCACCCTGATACCAAAACCAGGAAAAGACCCAAACAAAAAGGAGAATTTCAGACCAATCTCACTCATGAATATAGATGCAAAAATTCTCAACAAAATCCTAGCCAATAGATTACAGCTTATCATCAAAAAAGTCATTCATCAAAATCCTAGCCAATAGACTACAGCTTATCATCAAAAAGTCATTCATCCCTAGGCTTCATCCCAGGGATGCAAGGCTGGTTTAACATACGCAAGTCCATAAACATTATCTACCATATTAACAGAGACAAAAATAAAGATCACATGATCCTCTCAAGAGATGCAGAAAAAGCATTTGATAAAATCCAGCATCCTTTTCTAACTAGAACACTGAAAAGTATAGGCATAGGTGGCACATTTCTAAAACTGATTGAAGCTATCTATGACAAACCCACAGCCAATATTTTACTGAATGGAGTAAAACTGAAAGCTTTTCCTCTTAGAACTGGAACCAGACAAGGTTGTCCTCTGTCACCTTTACTATTCAACGTAGTGCTGGAAGTTCTAGCCAATACAATTAGGCAAGACAAGGAAATAAAGGGAATCCAAATGGGAGCAGAGGAGGTCAAACTCTCCCTCTTTGCTGACGACATGATCTTATACTTAGGGAACCCCAAAGACTCAACCACAAGACTCCTAGAAGTCATCAAAAAGTACAGTAATGTTTCAGGATATAAAATCAATGTCCACAAGTCAGTAGCCTTTGTATACACCAATAACAGTCAAGATGAGAAGCTGATTAAGGACACAACTCCCTTCACCATAGTTTCAAAGAAAATGAGATACCTAGGAATATACCTAATGAAGGAGGTGAAGGACCTCTATAAAGAAAACTATGAAATCCTCAGAAAGGAAATAGCAGAGGATATTAACAAATGGAAGAACATACCATGCTCATGGACGGGAAGAATCAACATTGTTAAAATGTCTATACTTCCCAAAGCAATCTACCTATTCAATGCCATTCCTATCAAAATACCAACATCGTACTTTCAAGATTTGGAAAAAATGATTCTGCGTTTTGTATGGAACCGGAAAAAAACCCGTATAGCTAAGGCAGTTCTTAGTAACAAAAATAAAGCTGGGGGCATCAGCATACCAGATTTTAGTCTGTACTACAAAGCCATAGTGCTCAAGACAGCATGGTACTGGCACAAAAATAGAGACATAGACCCTTGGAATCGAATTGAAAACCAAGAAATGAAACTAACATCTTACAACCACCTAATCTTCGATAAACCAAACAAGAACATACCTTGGGGGAAAGACTCCCTATTCAATAAATGGTGTTGGGAGAACTGGATGTCTACATGTAAAAGACTGAAATTGGACCCACACCTTTCCCCACTCACAAAAATTGATTCAAGATGGATAAAGGACTTAAATTTAAGGCATGAAACAAGAAAAATCCTCCAAGAAAGCATAGGAAAAACACTGGAAGATATTGGCCTGGGGAAAGACTTCATGAAGAAGACTGCCATGGCAATTGCAACAACAACAAAAATAAACAAATGGGACTTCATTAAACTGAAAAGCTTCTATACAGCTAAGGAGACAATAACCAAAGCAAAGAGACAACCTACACAATGGGAAAGGATATTTGCATATTTTCAATCAGACAAAAGCTTGATAACTAGGATCTATAGAGAACTCAAATTAATCCACATGAAAAAAGCCAACAATCCCATATATCAATGGGCAAGTGACATGAATAGAACTTTCTCTAAAGACAACAGACGAATGGCTAACAAACACATGAAAAAATGTTCATCATCTCTATGTATTAGAGAAATGCAAATCAAAACAACCCTGAGATATCATCTAACCCCAGTGAGAATGGCCCACATCACAAAATCTCAAAAGTGCAGATGCTGGCGTGGATGTGGAGAGAAGGGAACACTTTTACACTGCTGGTGGGACTGCAAACTAGTACAACCTTTCTGGAAGGAAGTATGGAGAAACCTCAAAGCATTCAAGCTAGATCTCCCATTTGATCCTGCAATCCCATTACTGGGCATCTACCCAGAAGGAAAAAAATCCTTTTATCATAAGGACACTTGTACTAGATTGTTTATTGCAGCTCAATTTACAATCGCCAAAATGTGGAAACAGCCTAAATGCCCACCAACCAAGGAATGGATTAACCAGCTGTGGTATATGTATACCATGGAGTACTATTCAGCCATTAAAAAAAATGGGAGACTTTACATCCTTCGTATTAACCTGGATGGAAGTGGAAGACATTATTCTTAGTAAAGCACCACAAGAATGGAGAAGCATGAATCCTATGTACTCAATTTTGATATGAGGACAATTAATGACAATTAAGGTTATGTGGGCGGAAGCAGAAAGAGGGATGGAGGGAGGGGGGTGGGGCCTTGGTGTGTGTCACACTTTATGGGGGCAAGACATGATTGCAAGAGGGACTTTACCTAACAATTGCAGTCAGTGTAACCTGGCTTATTGTACCCTCAATGAATCCCTAACAATAAAAATAATAATAATAATAATAATAATAATAAAAGAAAAATTAGCTGGGCATGGTGGCATGTACCTGTAATCCTAGGTATTCAGGAAACTGAGGTGGGGGGAAATCACTTGATCCCCGGAGTTTGAGGCCCACTATATTCTAGATTGGGTGAGAGGGTGAGACAGTCTCTCTTTAAAAAAAACAAAAATACAAATCAGAACCATACAAAATAAAAATCAGGTCATGCCATCCCTGCTTAAAAATTGATATTTCCCTATGGCACCTAGAATATGTCCACACTTCTCACTCTAATAAAGCCCTAGTGTCCTGGCCCCTGTCTCTCACTCTAATTTCTGCCTCGCTCTGCTTCCTTCTATATTTACAAGACCGTCTTTCCGGCTCTTTCAAGTCTCACCCCACATGTCATGCCCTCATAGAGGCCTCCCTAATCACTCTAAGGTCAGCATGCCCATCCCTACCTAATGGCATCCTGTGCACACATCTCACAAGCTCCATGAGGGCCGAGCCTGTTTCGCTTATCACGATGACCCCAGCATCTGACACTGGGCTGCACACATAATAATGTTTCTTAGAGGCCGAGCACGTGGCTCATGCCTGTAATCCCAGCACTTGGGAGGTTGAGGCAGGTGGACTGCCTGAGCTCACAGGTTCGAGACCAGCCTGAGCCAGAGCAAGACCCCATGTCCAAAAAATATCCGGGCATTGTGATGGGCGCCTGCAGTCCTAACTACTTGGGAGGCTGAGGCAAGATTATCGCGTAAGCCCAAGAGTTTGAGGTTGCTGTGAGCTAAGACGCTATGGCACTCTACCATGGGTGACCAAGTGAGACTGTCTCAAAAAATAATAATAAATAATGTTTCTTAGATGTCAGTTGTATAACAGATAAAGAACAGATCCTGACCACAGAAAGGGATGTATGTGGAGACACTCACAAATTCTCCCACATACAAATTATTACAGCATATGATTTACTCAAGACATGGAGGTTTATGTACTATTTCACAAAAACCCAGCCCATCAAGTTAGTACAATACTTAACTCTTTCTTCTTTCTTTAAATTGTTATCTTCTTCCATGTAATAACTACTGTTTCTCAGAATCCTTGACTTGGTCTTCATTTCCACTTAGCACTGTTAATTGCCTTCCTTCGGGGGGGTTATTTTTTCACTAATAAGGAAGTTTTAAGTCATCCCAGCATATGCACCACTATTAGTATATAACACAAAATTTGTTGAGAGAGAGAGGCTGATTGGTCTTGCCAAGAAGGCAAGCAACTCTCAAGCACTCTGTCTCCCAAAGGCCAGGAGACTCCAATCTGTGCCTAGAATGATCTAGATAAGGCAGATCAAACTGTGAATGTAAAATCCATAAAAATAAAGGTTCTGCTGTCTTTATTTTGCCATTGAAGTTGGGTTTTTTGTTTTGTTTTTGAGACAGAGCCTCAAGCTGTCACCCTGGATAGAGTGCCATGGCATCACAGCTCACAGCAACCTCCAACTGCTGGGCTCAAGTGATTCTCCTGCCTCAGCCTCCCAAATATCTGGGACTACAGGCACCTGCCACAACGCCCAGACATCACTGTTGTTTGATGGGCCTGGCTAGATTTGAACCCACCAGCTCAGCTGACACCTTAGCTGCTTGAGCCACAGGCGCCGAACCTGTTTTGTTTTAATTTTTAAGGGCAATGAGTGACTCGCCAGTAAAGCCACATGGCTTTATTTTGCATGCCTGTGAGACGTGGTTGTCTGCTCTGAAGGACAGAGCTGCCGGCCATTTCAGAGGACTTCTGGGTGGCAGAGGAGCTGCCCAGACCTGAATGAGGGCCAGCATTCATTGTCCCCAGTTGATGAAACAGCAGTAATGAAATCTATCCCCTGCCTCCCAACACTAGCCAGGAGGGAAGTACCTGGCTGTGGTTACTTCTCACTTCTGTGCTTCCTTTCAGTTTTTTAAGGTTAACCTAAGAAATGCCGCCAGATTTCAGCCACTTTTGCTCTCTCCTTAATCTTTATGTATCACAGAGGAACAGAGAGGGTTTTAAAGGGGAGCAGATACATCAGAGACAAGGCAAAGAGAATTCCTAGTCCTGGCTAAACAACTCTTTAAATATGATGACACTCCAAAGCCATTGCCCTTATATCAAACTAAATCTAGCAACATTTCATTGACTTATTTTTTCAGCTGGAAATTAAAAATCAACTACATTTAATATGTAATCTTTTCATGGAAGGAAATGAGTACATCAGCTATAAGAAATACTAATGTCTTTACATAATTAACATTCTTCCCAAAAGATACCTCATAGAGCAAAACAGCATAGGAATTACAGCATTTATTAACAGGCCAGATGAAGCAGCTTACGCCTATAATCCCAGCACTTTGGGAGGTCAAAACAGGAGTATCACTTGAGTCCAGGAGCTGGAGACCAGCTAGTGAATATCAAGATCCTCATTTCTACAAAAATTAAAATTACAAAAACTTAGCTGGGTGTAGTGGAAGGAACCTGTACTCTCAGCTACCTAAGAGTCTGAGGCAGGAGGATCAGTTGAGCCCAGGAGTTTGAAGTTGCAGCGAGCTATGATGATGTCACTGAATTCTAGAAGAATCTCGTCTCAAAATAAACAAAATAAAATAAAAGGCGTTGATTATAGCAGATATATTGATATATAAATCTATTGCCTGGTCAGGACCTTCTTTTCATGTTCA
Organism: Nycticebus coucang; assembly: GCF_027406575.1. Taxonomy (NCBI): domain Eukaryota; kingdom Metazoa; phylum Chordata; class Mammalia; order Primates; family Lorisidae; genus Nycticebus; species Nycticebus coucang. The sequence continues at coordinate 8,868,764 of NC_069803.1, read as the reverse complement.
GCTGAACATTCCAATTAAGCCCATTTCTTTGCCACTTCCCAAGTAAGTCTTTAAATCTGGCATGTTGTTAACAACATGCCAGCACAGGCCTCACAATTAACTCAGCTTCTGGAGAGGAGAACAGTGGGAATGAACATGCAATGGATGAGATCAGCAGAGATCAACACCCCCGAGAATGGTTCACTTGCGAAATCTCAGGAGACACCCAGTACAGTCAGGATAACCATGGGCCTGGCATGCAGCTTGGACCTGTAATCCCAGCCCTATGGGAGGCTGAGGTGAGAGGATCTCTTGAGACCTTGAGGCCATGAGTTTGAGACATAGAGAGACCCCATCTCTACACACACACACACACAAATTAGCCAGCATGGTGGTCCTTATCTGTAATCCCAGTTACTTGGGAGGCTGAGGCAGGAGGATCCCAGGAGTGTGACACTGCAGTGAGTTGTAATTGTGCCACTACACCCCAGCCTGGGCCTCAGAGCAACACCCTTAAACAAAAAAAGATCAACTATTGTAATAGAAGGAAATCTACCCATATTGCTTTGCTATCACATCAAAGGTAACATAATCCCATTAAACCACACTTGTTTGTTTTCTGTGCTTCTCCAACACCGTAGGGGCCAGACAATGGTCACTGTCTACAGAGATACTCTGAAACTGTATTGAGATGGAGCTAGTAGGGCAGATAACAAAATTCCAAAGTAATTTTGAATTACTCGCCTCCACTTGCAGTATTTATAGTGGGGTTGATGGAGACAATTCTATGGTCATTGCATTCCCCAACAAAGCCAAGAACAGAGAAAGGGGTGAGAGAGAGTTTGTGAGACTAATGGTCTCCGTGAGGAGCACTGTTGCCCTGGTCTGACTCCCCTACTGCAAAGGGGCTCCTAGAGAACCTTCAGATAAGTTCCTTGCAATTTAGAGACCTGGAGGACCAGTGCCTACATGCCTGAGGAAATTCAAAAGGACTGTGGCCCAGGGTCTGACTCCTCCAGCCCATCTCACCAGGAATGTCAGTGGGGGCACCCAGGAAGGCTGCCGCATGCTGCAACCCACCTGCACTACCAAACCTCCTGGAAGGAAGGCGTGGCAAACACTTCCCATAGACTGACAAAGACCTCGCAGAAAGGTGCTAGATGTATTCCCGAGTGTCAGGAGCCAGAAGGCTGCCCCATAAGACCACCCAGAGCAGAGATGCAGCTTGCTCGGAAATAAAACTGAAAAAATAAGAAGTCCAGCAGGGAAACCTCAAATGCCAGGAAATGCTTCAGAATAGAAAAAGTACATTCCCAGGTGGCACCTGTGGCTCAGTGAGTAGGGTGCTGGCCCAATATATCGAGGGTGGCGGGTTCAAACCCGGCCCTGGCCAAACTGCAACAAAAAATAGCCAGGCGTTGTGGCGGGTGCCTGTGGTCCCAGGTACTTGGGAAGCTGAGGCAAGAGAATCACCTAAGCCCAGGAGTTGGAGGATGCTGTGAGCTGTGACGCCATAGCACTCTACCAAGGGTGACAAAGTGATACTCTGTCTCTAAAAAAGAGAAAGAAAGAAAGAGGGCAGCACCTGTGACTCAAAGGAGTAGGGCACCAGCCCCATATGCCAGAGGTGGCAGGTTCACACCCAGCCCTGGCCAAAAACTGCAAAAAAAAAAAAAGAAAGAAAGAAAAAGTACACTCCCACTACCTGCCAGACCCACACGAGGATGCCCGCTCTAACCATCTGCCAGGTTCAAGGACATGAAGCCACCAGCCAAGTTAAAAATGCCCTATCTCAGGCAGCACCTATGGCTCAATGGGTAGGGCATTGAGCCTACCAGCATTTCCAAAGGAGAGAGAAGCTGGCGCTGGTACTGCCATGCACGCTTATGGCCTCTGGTGTAGATCCCAACTTCCGGATCCAGACCCTTGCCATATTCCGGTGCTATACACCTCTCAGAAGCTAGGCAGAGCATGCAACTGTGCTGAGTTTGTTGATGTCACCTGTTAGTGCTTTCCATTATTCCATAGTCCCAGGCAGAATAAATGCTTTCTCTTTCTTAAACCCACAGCTAGGCATGTTTTCTTTGTTCTTGCACAGCGAACCTACTGGATTATGTGGTAAAATAGTGTGTAAAATCACTAATAAACAGAGGAAGTGTTGTAGAATCAGATGCTCAGGTTTGAGCACAAGCTCAAGGACTTAACTGCCGGTGTGACCTTGGACAAGTCACTGGCATTCCCTGCAAATCACTTACCTCTAAAATGGTCATCGTGACTCAGGGACACACAGTGTTAACAGTAGTTTTACACAACAGAGTACATGGACTCTGGTACTGGGGGGTCCCATAACAACAGTGAGCCTTCTTACTACTCCTTGTCAGGGACAGCAGAAATTGACCAGGCTTTCTTTATCCCTCGAGATCGTGAAAGTGTTTCGGCTCACTAAACTCCTTACTGATTCAAACTGCATTTGCTGTCTATGCCTATTACGGGAGCAGGTAAACATCAGTCCTCCAGGGACTGTGAAGATAAGCCAATAAATTGGCTTTTTGTTACAAGCACGAATCTCCTATTAGGTTAACGCCAGTCGGTTCATGAAAGTCTGATTCCTGATGAACTGACACTGAACACTGAAGGATGAGGCTTCTGCAGAGGACTGACCGTGGGGAGACCCTGTCTGAAGTCAGGCCCCCTCCCCGGTGTCCCTCTCCTTTTAATTATACACAACCACACAAAACACTGAGAGCCCGGAAGGGTCCTCTGAAACAAAGGAAGCCTTCACTGTGTTTGCTATCATTGGTCCTAAATGCATTTTGTTACAACTCTCTGACAGCTGGTAACCCATAGAAGGTGTATGTGAGACATTTTATCACTCAGAAGACCTTTTTAGCCAGAACACCGTTCTCACTAACACATTGGGCAGCAGCGCTGATGCCAACTCTGGCTCCTGCTGCTTCCCTCACAGCGCTCGGTGACTGAGCCTCCCCACACAGTGGTGTCCACAGCCTCTCTTCTGAAAACCCTCCTCACAGGTCCTCACCTTCAGGAAGTCATCTGAATGGTACCACCTGCAGCTGATTATTCTTTTACTTCACATCTATATTTCAGTCCAATGTCTGAAATATAATTTACTCCACGTCTATATTTCAGTCCAATGTCTGAAATATAATTTGGACTGTAATAATATATTTCACACTCTCACAATAAGAGAAAGTTTGAGTCCTTTTACACTGTGATTTAGTTTCCTCTTCATTAAAGTAGATATAAAAACTCCTCCCTATAAGTCCATTCTGGAAAGCAAACGAGATCACACTGAAGAAAGTACCTGAGGCCAGGCACACTGGCTTGAACCAGGAATCCTAACACTCTGGGAGGCTAAGCCTGGAGGATCGATTGAGCTCAGGAGTTCCAGACCAGCCTGAGCAAGAGTGAGACCCGTCTTCACTAAAAATAGAAAAATTAGCCAGGCCTTGAGGCACAATCCTGAGTCCTTGCCTCAGTCCCAAGTAGGAAGCTGAGGCAGGAGGATCACTTGAACCCAGGAGATTGAGGTTGCCGTGAGCTAAGACCTGGGCGATAAAGTGAAACTCTCAAAAAACAAAATAAATAAATAAATGGAAAAAAGTGCCTAGAAACCCCATGGAAGGGGGATCAAGGAGGCTGTACCACCCAAGGGTGGCACACCACAGGCCACCAATCCCTGGGAAAACTGAAACTCCATCCCTGTGCTGGAAAGCCAAATCACAGTTTTTCTTCAAGGTAGAACAAATCCATGTTCCTCCTACCCCTAACCTCCACACTTCTCCAAGGTGTACTGTTATCCATATTCCTGAGGAAGAGAAATACTGCAGTAGCCTACTTTTTCACTTTCTTTCCAGGAGCCTGTACTTACTAAAAATTTCTGTTTAGAGGCTCAGCGCCTGTGGCTGAAGGGGCTAAGGCGCCAGCCACATACACCTGAGCTGGCAGGTTCGAATCCAGCCAGGGCCTACCAAACAACATTGACGGCTGCACTCAATAAACAGCCAGGTGTTGTGGCAGGTGCCTGTAGTCCCAGCTACTTGGGAGGCAGAGGCAGAAGACTCGCTTGAGCCCAGGAGTTGGAGGTTGCTATGAGCTGTGATGCCACCGCACTCTACCCGGGGCAATAGCTTTTAAGGCTCTGTCTCAAAAAAATAAAATAAAATTTCTATTTAGAAACTACCAAAACCATAAGCAGGTCCCTCCTCTGCTGACTGCCTTCACTCAAAAAAATAAAATAAAATTTCTATTTAGAAACCACCAAAACCATAAGCAGGTCCCTCCTCTGCTGACTGCCCTCACTGGAGAAAGACACTCTGACCCTCCTTCACAGGGGACATCTGCCAAGAGATTGGGTGCTCCCACTTAATGGGCACCTCTTGGGTGTGGGACACAACTATAAAAAGGACTCTACCTAGCAAATGCAAATGTTGTAACCTAGTTGTTTGTACCCTCACATATACTTGAACTTAAAAACTAAAATTGTAGTTATGTTTTGAAATCACTAAAATGACTGTTTCTAAGACTAACTTCAGTAACTCCCTAGACATTTAATTCAAAAAATGACATATCACTCATGCTACTTAATTTTTATTTCAGAGAATTGTTAATAGTTAAATCCTTGCAGTTCTCAAATAGATCAAAGCAGAGGCAGACACAGTCACTGGCTGAAGTCTTTATACCTTCAGGAATGTGTTTCTATTAGGTAAATGAATTATTCCTAGAAAGAAGAAAACAAAAATAAGCTACTAAAGGTGCCAGGTATGGTGGCTCATGCCTATAATCCCAGCACTTGGGAGGCTCAGGCAGGTGGATTGCCTGAGCTCATGTTTGAGATCAGCCTGAGCCAGAGGGAGACCCCATCTCTACAAATAGCCAAGTGTTGTGGCAGGTGCCTGTAGTCCCAGCTACTTGGGAGGCTGAGGCAAGAGAATCACTTGAACCCAAGAGTTTGAGGTTGCTGTGAGCTATGACGCCATGGCACTCTACTCAGGGTGACAAGAGTAACACTCTGTCTCTAAAAAACAGCCAGGTATTGTGGCGGGTGCCTGTAGTCCCTGCTACTCCAGAGGCTGAGGCAAGATGATCACTTGAACCCAAGAGTTTGAGGTTGCTGTGAGCTGTGATGCTACAGCACTCTGCCAAGGATGACAAAGGGAGACTCTGTCTTAAAAAAAAATAATAAATTACTGGCTCGGCACCTGTGGCTCAAGTGGCTAAGGTGCCAGCCACATACACCTGAGCTGGCGGGTTCGAATCCAGCCCAGGCCTGCCAAACAACAATGATGGCTGCAACCAAAAAATAGCCAGGCATTGTGGCGGGTGCCTGTAGTCCCTGCTATTTGGGAGGCAAAGGCAAGAGAATCACATGAGCCCAGGAGTTAGTTGGAAGTTACTGTGAGCCGTGATTGCACAGCACTCTACCCAGGACAACAGCTTGAGGCTCTGTCTCAAAAAAAAAGGTTACTAAAGATAACAAACAAAATAAAAAATGTTCTTGTTTACAAAAGTTTTGAGGTCATATACTCTTTCAAGTTTCCTTTTCTTAACTAGGTCAGCTTTTAAAACCTCAATCATTTTTTTCTGTCTTTTCTTTTTCAATCCTGCTGCGCCAGAGTCCCACTGGCAGTTTTAAATGACCTACTTAATTAGAATTTGGAACTCTCAGATAAAGAAAAGCATGCTGTCTTCATTCTGTTTTGCTCAATAGACCTTATTAATGAATTCAATTTCTAATTGAGTTTGTTAAAAAAAATGCACCAGCTCGGTGCCTATATCTCAGCAGCTAGGACGCCAGCCACATACACAGGAGCTGGTGGGTTCGAGTCCAGCCCAGGGCCCATCAAACAGCAATGACAATTACAACAACAAAATAGCTGGACATTGTGTTGAGTGCCTGTAGTCCCAGCTACTTGGAATGCTGAGGCAAGAGAATCGCTTAAGCCCAAGAGTTTGAGGTTGCTGGGCTGTGACACCACGGCACGGCACTCTACCCAGGGTGACAGCTTGACACTCTGTCTCAAAAAAAAAAAAAAAAAAAGAGCACCTTCCATAATCCTAGCACTTTGGGAGGCCAAAGCAGGAGGATTGCTTGAGGCCAGGAGGTCAAGACAAGTCTGGACAACATAGTGAGACCCCATCTCTATAAAAATACAGACAAATTAGCTGTTCACATGGCAGGAAGCTACTCAGGAGCCTGTGGAAAACCGATCATTGAGCCCAGGAGTTTAAAGCTGTAATGAGCTATGGTCAAGACACAGCACTCCAGCCTGGGCAAAAGAGAGAGACCCTGTGTCAAAATAAAACAAAAAGAAATTGCTCAAAACCCAAATATCCAGGTTTAATTATGCTCAAGAGTGCCTACTGGAATATGGTCTAGAAAGACCCCCTGGTTCTTCACCTAACCCTGCTGCTAACTACTGTGTGCCTCAGCACATCTCTAACCTCCCTGAACCTCAGTCCTTTCCCCTTCACAAAAAGGAGTTTAGACTCTCAGCTCCTTCATGGCTCTAAGTCTCTGAATATTTTCTGAGCACCTACTGTGTACAAAGCAGTGAGCTGCATGTAGGGGTTGGGAGGAAGCACAAAGATGGACTGATGTTGTCCAAATATCAAAAACTTTACATTCCACTAGGGAAGAAAAGATGGCACCTACAAGACCAAATGCCATCATTACCTTATTTATCTTCTCCAGTCCTCATGATTGGCACTGTGCCTGCCATAGAGTAGCTACTCAATTAAATGACATGACAGAGCTATAGAAGGCTCTAGGGGCATTTAGAGTAGAGGGGCTTCATCTGATGGCAGGGAATCAGGAAGGTTTATAGGTACTGTATTTGAGTTGAATTTTAAAAGACTGTTCAATTTCAGTGGCTCCCCAGCATGGTCCTCTAATTCTGTGATCCCCAACCTACATCCTCCTCCCAGGCCACACAGCAGGAGATGAGCACAGTAGGAGAGCTGCAGGCAAGTCAGCAAAGCTCCCTTGGTATTCACAACCACTCCCATCACTCGCACCACCTCCTGAGCTCTGCCTCCTGCCAGATCCGCCCCCAAACCCCCAGTCAGCAGAAAAATTGTCTGCCATGAAACTATAGCCATTGGGGGCCATTGCTCTACTTTGATGGACAATCTAAAGCTAACAATTAAGGCTCTCCCATGCTCTGGGCCCCATGTCCTTCAGTCCTTCCACAGAGCCATGCTACAGCCAACCAAAATCCTTGCAGTACCTCAGATATTACTCCTCATTTTTTTCCTCCATGCCCTCATTGGTGCTATGTGTCATATTAAAACGTCCTCCAATCCCAACCTCCTCGGAGGCCTCCTTCAGATTCCCTTACATGAGAAAGGGGGGCTTCTGAAGGCTGATTGCTCCCTCCAATCTTAGGTGTTCCCTCCTGTCTTTGAAACTCCATAAGATTCATTCGCACTTCTTTTGTGGTGCAAATGTATTTAATCCTGTGTTGTGGCTGAGTGCTACCTTTTCCTTAAGGCGTTAATTTTTGACATCAGAAGATGTATTATTCATGTGGCCAAACAAATGGTATCCAGTAGATTGTTCTGACAAGAACAATACAAAAAAGGCAGTCTAGGACACAGAAACTGAATGAGCAATGGTGCTAAGTTAGAAATATGTGTGGCTAATGCCTAAAATGGCGATGATTCTATTTTGACTTTTAACCATAAGGTTAGTTGGCAGAGTCAGAGAGGTTAGATTTGGAAGACAGGCTGGAGTCAGAATACACAGAGCCATGAACACCAAGTTAATGCACACGAACTTTCTCAATTAAAGTCACCAAGGGGTTCAGGTGTCAGAGAGCACCAGGATCTGAGTATGAAAATCCAACCAGAAGCATTCTGTTTGACACATCAGGTTTCCTAAGAATTCAATTGGAAATGAGTCATCCCTGAGAGAAAAATCAGCTCTGAGCTTGCTGATAAAACTAAGTATGTGAATCTTACCTCTGTGAGTCCTGGAAAAGTCACCAAGCTAAGTACTGCTTTGTAGGCTTCTGGGAAACCAGATTTAGTATTCAAGTTCTCACTTCAGTAAAAGGATATAGACCCACATAGAAGCAGTCACTAGGAAACTTCCAAACTGGTGTAACTTCTGTTACATCTCCACAGAAAGGAGAGGGATGCAAACCTGCATACCAGCCACAAAGGATGTGTGTGTGTGAGTGCACACACACGTAGGCATATACAGGCCAGGGATCCCTGTTCTGAAATGCCTGAGACCAGGAGTTTTGGATTTTTTTGAATTTTGGAATATTTATACCATACTGATGGAGCATCCCAAATCCAAAAATCCAAAAGGTGCCAGTGAGGGCAGCGCCTGTGGCTCAGTGAGTATGGTGCCGGCCCCATATACCAAGGGTGGCAGGTTTGAACCTAGCCCCAGCCAAACTGCAACAAAAAAAATAGCTGGGCGTTGTGGTGGGCGCCTGTAGTCCCAGCTACTCGGGAGGCTGAGGCAAGAGTTGGAGGTTGCTGTGAGCTGTGATGCCACCACACTCTACTGAGTGTGATAAAGTGAGACTCTGTCTCCACAAAAAAAAAAAAAAGGTGCCAGTGAGCATTTCCTTTGAGCATCACGTGAGTATTCAGTAAGTTTAGATTTGGTAGCATTTTAGGTTTTGAATTTTCAAATTTGGGATGCTAAGCCTGTAAATGTATATATGAGGAGGGGTTTGTGTGTGTGTGTGTGCATACCTATGTGTACATTTGTGTGTCTGTGTGTGTGTGTGTATATGTATACATTCACAACTTGTTTTCCCTGGAGTAGCATTACATATACTTAAATAAATTTCTTGTAACATACTTTCAAGGTTGTACGATTAGGTTCCCAAACCCATCCTAGAAAAAGTGCTGCATACCTCAGTGCTGAATGTCACCACAATCATTTTCAAAGTGCTCCCCTTGGCCATCTGGTAAACACAGTGATATTCAGCAATCAGATATGTAGAGTTTTTTTCTAAGATGAGTTCACAAACTTAATTGTCCAACCTTGCACATTGTTATACACACACCCCAACTTCAGGATCATTATTTCCTCTAGAGTAGGAGGAACGGAAGTGAGATGGATCAGGAAAGAGCTCATATGGGGTTGCAATTATCCTTGTAATATTTTACTTCTTTTTTTTCTTTTTAGACAGTCTCACTCTGTCAGCCAGAAGAGAGTGCAGTAGCATCATAACTCACAGCAACCTCAAACTCTTGGGCTCATGTGATCCTCTTGCCTCAGCCTCCAAAGTAGCTGGGACTATAGGTACCCACCACAATGCCCAGCTATTTTTATTTTTTATTTATTTTATTTATTTATTTGTTTTACTGAGACAGAGTCTGTTGCCCTCAGTAGAATGCTGTGGGGTCACAGCTCACAGCAACCTCAAACTCTTGGGCTTAAGTGATTCTCTTGCCTCAGCCTCCCAAGTAGCTGGAACTACAGGTGCCCCCCCCACAACACCTGGCTATTTTTTTGTGTTGTTGTCATTGTTGTTTGGCAGGCCCAGCCTGGGTTTGAACCCACCAGCCTTGGTGCATGTGGCCAGCACCCTAACTGCTGCGCTATGGGCACCTAGCCTATCTAATGTTTTTTATTGTTTTTTGTAGGACCTGGATTTTTAAAGACCTAGAATTTTATCTGGATTTTTAAGTACCAAAGAGTTCCCTGAATGTGTAATGATACCAGGCACTAGTAGCCATTTCCCAGCACCTCTGACCAACTAGTGGGTTATATATCATCTGATTCCCCCGAACCCATTCTCTGCTTTACTAAAGCCGTTATTAGCAGAACGCTGAGAAGGACCTCAGCTCTATATCCCAACCTCAGTCCTGCCTCTCCAAAGCCAGCATCAGACACACAGAGGCATATACACACTCTCGCCCACCCTGCAGCTGGTTATCCTTCACTAACTTCCCAACTTAAGGGACTACCTTTGCCTCTATGTTGTCCATTGGCTCATCTGCTCCCCCTCCCACTCCTGCTCACCAGCCAGGAGCTCCATACTTGTACCTGCAGCTGACGTCCTGCCAAATCCACCTCCCTGGGTCTGGCTGCCCTCCCATCCCAGCATGACATATCATCAGCTTCAAGAAATGATGAATACAGCTTACTTTGGAAAGCAGATGCCAAACAATTTTTTTTATTTTTATTTCTGATCAATCTGACATTAAAGAAATAGAGAACAACATGTTTGGCTTATGTCCAATTAAACATGTGTTACTGAAATCAAAATCTCCTGGCTACATAATCACAAGTTGCCATTCGAAATTGATGTCAGCAGGATAAGTGATACCCAATTCTCTGAATGTCAGTTTCTACAGGCACAACAGCTGCCTGTCGACTCCAAGTGGCTTGTCCAACCACCTCTAAGTTGGTCATATTTGTTCATTTATTGTACTTGCTAAATGCTCCAGCCTTCCACCGAGTTAAGTGCAAAGGAAATCAGGTGTACATTAAAGTGTTTTCAAGGGGAGCCTCACCATCTTTCCTTGGAAGTAAGCAGTAACTCTCCTTTGCAGTGAGATAACAGCAAACAAAGGCGGAAAGGCCGTACTCACCATAGAAGAGGAAGGCTTTGGTCCTGTCGTGATGCAGGTAGGTCCGGTTGATGGTGAAGAAACAAGCATCGGCTCCACACTGGCCCAACCTTCCAGTCTCCCCCGTCAGCGGGGACCACCAGAGCATAATGGGGTAGCTAGCAATTTCCATGGTTTTTAGCCTATTCCAGGCCAGCGCTTCTTTCATAAGGAATGGATGGAGACGTTTCGGTACTTTCTCCTTTTCTGAATGTCCATCTTGGAAATGGGAATTTTTAAACTTCTTCCTTTCAAATTTTCCCAGCTCAACCACTACCTAAAAGGGAAGACAGTTATTACCAGAGTCGGACTGTTTAATTTCCTTTTGCACATCCCAAATTTGTCTCTACGATTGAGCCTCTTAGAGTTTCACGGCTGCTATAACAAATTATCACAAACAGCAAATTGAAACAATACAGATTTGTTATCACACAGTTCTGGAAGAGGGAGATCTGAAAAGGGTCTTGCTGGGCTAAAACCAAGGGCTTCACAGAGCTCTGCACCCTTCTGGAGACTCCAGAAGAGAATCTGCTTTCCAGCCTTTTCTAACTCTCACAGGCCACCCACGATTCTTGGCTCCATCTTCAAACCAACAACACTGCATTTCTCTAACTCTTCTGTCTCTGATCCTGGCCAGGAAAGGTTCTCTGCTTTTAAGAATTCATGTGACCCAGCCTGAGCAAGAGTGAGACCGGTCTCTACTAAAAATAAAAAAATTAGCTGGGTGGCTCGGTGCCCATAGCACAGTGGTTACAATGCCAGCCACCCAGCCACATGCACCAAGGCTGGTGGGTTCGAACCCGGCCCGGGCCAGCTAAACAACAACTGCAACAAAAAAATAGCCAGGCGTTATGGTGGGCACCTGTAGTCCCAGCTACTTGGGAGGCAGAAGCAAGAGAATCACTTAAGCCCAAGGGTTTGAGGTTGCTGTGAGCTGTGATGCCACAGCACTTTACCCAAGGTGACAGAGTGACACTCTGATTAAAAAAAAAAAAAATTCAGAAATCATCTGTGACACCAAAGTCAGCATTAAAGTAGAAAAACCACCAATGAAAACTAAAGTCTAATTGTTGCCACTAGATTTATCAGCATTTTTACAAGGTAATAATGTGGCCCTTCCCCAGTAGCTTGGTGGAATGGAGTTGACCTGTGGCCACAAAGTTTACCTTTTTATCTGACCTTACCTTGCAAATAGACAGCTCATCATTTAAAAGAAAGGCTTTTATAGAGTGATATATATAAGAAAGGCATATAACTTCAAAGATAATATTGGTTCCATACTTCTGATCAATGTCTACTGTATGAGATGTAAGCTCACTTCCAAACAATAGGAATTGTATTAAGGAAAAATTCTTCTGCCAATCACCAGGGAGGCTAGAAAAACATATTAAACAGAACCATGAGGATAAAATCAGCCAAATCCATGGTCTAGGAAACTCAAAAGAACTCCTGATCCAGTTTCTTCAACAAATTTATGATATGGTGGAGCAGAAGAAACTTCTACAATTAGAAACAAAAAATCAAAACATAAAACTTGAGACATACCAACTAAATGCAATGTGTGGAATTTGTTTGTTCCAGATTCAAACCAATCCATTATAAAAAGACTTTTTTGAGACACTTGAAAAAAATTAAGCCTAGCCTATACGCAGAGGGTATTAAGTATTAATTCTTTTGGATATGATCACAGTAATATAGTTCCATTAAATTCCTTTTTATCTATTTATTTATTCGAGACAGAGTCTCACTCTCTTGCCCACAGTAGAGTGCCATAGCATCGCAGCTCACAGCAACCTCAAACTCTTGGGCTTAAGTGATCGTCTTGCCTCAGCCACCCAAGTAGCTGGGATACAAGCACCCACCACCATGCCTAGCTAGTTTTTCTATTTTTAGTAGAGACAGTCTCTCCTTGCTCAGCTGATCTCCAACTCCCAAAGTCACATAATCCACCGACCTCAGCCTCCCTAAGTGCTAGAAGTACAGGCGTGAGCCACCTCTCCTGGCCTACGTAAAATTTTTTAAAGTTTCTATCTGTAAGAGAATCTTACACTAACATACATCTAGGTGAAATGCTAATTATGTCATAGATTTTTTTAAAAATACTCCAAATGTATTCTCGAATTATTTGTGTAAGTAAAAAGTAAAATCCAAAAATAAATGAAGATATATATACAACCCCAATCTGTAAGTTGATTACCCAAGGGACTGTAACAAACTGGTCAACATACAGAAGTGGTCGACAGTGCTGACGGGAAGTCAGCCTGCTGTACTGATACCCCCATGTAGTGCTTACCTAGCCTGCAAAAATGAGGCCAACTTAAGGAGGTGGTCAGTTCAGGGAGGTGGTCAACTAGGGAGGTTCTACATATGTAAGTGTGAAGGAAAACAATGTCTAAGATAAATGATTTCTCCCAGACAACTATAATATTTTAGCTTAACTGTAGGTAAGCTTAACGTTTTCATATTTAGATTATTATTACTTAAGTAAATATTATAGAATCTATTATAGGCTGAGATGTATATCAAAAAAATTTGTATGTTGAAGTCCCGACCCACCAGTACCTAAGAATGTGATAGTATGTGGAGAAAGGGTCTTTGCAGAGGTAATTAAGTTACAATGGGTGGCCCCAATCCAGTATGACTAGTATTCTTATAACAAGGAGGAATTTGCCCAGGGAGAAGAAGCCTCCTGTCAGCCGGGGGAGGGGGAGAAACAACCCTGCCAACACCCTGACTGTGACCTTTCCAGTCTCCAAAACTGTGAGAAAACAAATTGTGGCAGTTTAAGCTCCTCAGTCTGTGGTACTCTCACAGCAACCCTAACAGACTAGTCGTATCAGACCCATGACATGAATTTTTTTTTATTCATCCTTCCTTTATCCTATTCATGTGGAAAATTACTTCATCTGCCTAATCTACAAATCAGTAAAATACTGCATCGGTATTGTATTTTTTCATTTACAGTGTTTTTTAAAAATAGCATTACCACCGTACTAGTGAGAACTGGGAAAACAGATCAAACCATACTGCCACGTTGGTGACAAAACTGAAACTGAGCCAAACAAAGGTTTTGCTCCAGTCATCACACCACTTGCCTTGCTCTGGAAACTTAGAATGACATGCACATTCAAAAACATGGCAATTTATTCTGACATCAAAAGGAAGACATCTTAGCTTAGATCCAGGCATTCCTCATAACTGGAAAAAGTGCCAAAGTAAATGCCTAGTAAGATCAAAGCTCTCACATAACCTTCCACAGAAAGAGGAAAATCCAGCCCTCCCATGAATCAGGTACTATTTACCTCCTTGATAGACAAGGCATCAACTGCTTCCTTTGAGCAGAGTCTCCCTAGGGCAGCAGAAGTGGCAGAGTCACAGACCAGCCTGGCTGCCAGATTCAAACGTGCCTTTCTCAGCATTATCTCACTCAATACTCCAAAGGAAACAGCCCGGAGAACATTTAGTTTCCACCAGTCCCACACTTGAACCACTCACATCCACAAATAACCTCTATAAGCCCTTTGGATTTTGAAATGGACAGTTGGTACTTGGATGGGTGGAAAATACACCCAAGTTTATGTCTATGCTTTTACTAACACTGTTCAGTATTTATTTCAATTTGTTGTTTTTTTTGTTTTTTTTTATTGTTGGGGATTCAGTGAGGGTACAATAAGCCAGGTTACACTGATTGCAATTGTTAGGTAAAGTCCCTCCTGCAACCATGTCTTGCCCCCATAAAGTGTGACACACACCAAGACCCACCCCCCTCCCTCCGTCCCTCTTTCTGCTTCCCCCCCATAACCTTAATTGTCATTAATTAACCTCATATCAAAATTGAGTACATAGGATTCATGCTTCTCCATTCTTGTGATGCTTTACTAAGAATAATGTCTTCCATTTCCATCCAGATTAATACGAAGGATGTAAAGTCTCCATTTTTTTTAATGACTGAATAGTATTCCATGGTATACATATACCACAGCTTGTTAATCCATTCCTGGGTTGGTGGGCATTTAGGCTGTTTCCACATTTTGGCGATTGTAAATTGAGCTGCAATAAACAGTCTAGTACAAGTGTCCTTATGATAAAAGGATTTTTTTCCTTCTGGGTAGATGCCCAGTAATGGGATTGCAGGATCAAATGGGAAGTCTAGCTTAAGTGCTTTGAGGTTTCTCCATACTTCCTTCCTTCCAGAAAGTTTGCAGTCCCACCAGCATTGTGAAAGTGTTCCCTTCTCTCCACATCCACGCCAACATCTGCAGTTTTGAGATTTTGTGATGTGGGCCATTCTCACTGGGGTTAGATGATATCTCAGGGTTGTTTTGGTTTGCATTTCTCTAATATATAGAGATGATGAATATTTTTTCATGTGTTTGTTAGCCATTCGTCTGTCGTCTTTAGAGAAAGTTCTATTCATGTCTCTTGCCCATTGATATATGGGATTGGTGGCTTTTTTCATGTGGATTAATTTGAGTTCTCTATAGATCCTAGTTATCAAGCTTTTGTGTGATTGAAAATATGCAAATATCCTTTCCCATTGTGTAGGTTGTCTCTTTGCTTTGGTTATTGTCTCCTTAGCTGTATAGAAGCTTTTCAGTTTAATGAAGTCCCATTTGTTTATTTTTGTTGTTGTTGCAATTGCCATGGCAGTCTTCTTCATGAAGTCTTTCCCCAGGCCAATATCTTCCAATTTTTCCTATGCTTTCTTTGAGGATTTTTATTGTTTCATGCCTTAAATTTAAGTCCTTTATCCATCTTGAATCAATTTTTGTGAGTGGGGAAAGGTGTGGGTCCAGTTTCAGTCTTTTACATGTAGACATCCAGTTCTCCCAACTCCATTTATTGAACAGGGAGTCTTTCCCCCAAGGTATGTTCTTGTTTGGTTTATCGAAGATTAGGTGGTTGTAAGATGTTAGTTTCATTTCTTGGTTTTCAGTTAGATTCCAAGTGTCTATGTCTCTGTTTTTGTGCCAGTACCATGCTGTCTTGACCACTATGGCTTTGTAGTACAGACTAAAATCTGGTATGCTGATGCCCCCAGCTTTATTTTTATTACTAAGAACTGCCTTAGCTATTCGGGGTTTTTTTCGGTTCCATACAATCCAGCATCCTTTTCTAATTAGAACACTGAAGAGTATAGGCATAGGTGGCACATTTCTAAAACTGATTGAAGCTATCTATGACAAACCCACAGCCAATATTTTACTGAATGGAGTAAAACTCAAAGCTTTTCCTCATAGAACTGGAACCAGACAAGGTTGTCCTCTGTCACCTTTACTATTCAACATAGTGCCGGAAGTTCTAGCCAATACAATTAGGCAAGACAAGGAAATAAAGGGAATCCAAATGGAAGCAGAGGAGGTCAAACTCTCCCTCTTTGCTGATGACATGATCTTATACTTAGAGAACCCCAAAAACTCAACCACAAGACTCCTAGAAGTCATCAAAAAATACAGTAATGTTTCAGGATATAAAATCAATGTCCACACCAATAACAGTCAAGATGAGAAGCTAATTAAGGACACAACTCCCTTCACCACAGTTTCAAAGAAAATGAGATACCTAGGAATATACCTAACAAAGAGGTGAAGGACCTCTATAAAGAAAACTATGAAATCCTCAGAAAGGAAATAGCAGAGGATATTAACAAATGGAAGAACATACCATGCTCATGGACGGGAAGAATCAACATTGTTAAAATGTCTATACTTCCCAAAGCAATCTACCTATTCAATGCCATTCCTATCAAAATACCAACATCGTACTTTCAAGATTTAGAAAAAATGATTCTGCATTTTGTATTCATTTTAATTTGAAAGCAATAAACAAAGTTCCGAACACCTGACTGATGGAAACAGGGCAAGGACTAAAGAACGGACTTCAGTCCCTTCAACCCGAAGACAAATCTTGGTCATGCAGCACATGTGGAGAAACTGATCAGTGCAGATGTTGGTAATCTGCCCTTACTACAAGGTACAGACCATCTTCTTCTCAGAATACTGCCTGCTTCTTGAAAAATGCAGTCTTTCAAAAGTGATAACAATAGGGGACTCTGAGGAAGCCATCCAACTTTGACCCAATAAAGACAAAGCTTAACTTTCTGTTTCTCTAAAACAAGGGCCCTTCAAGAATCCCAAACTGACCTCCAATATCAATGACTTTGTTTCTGCCTGGCACATCCATTCACTAAACCTCAGTTTCATCTGTTAAAAAAAAAAAAAAGTACGCTCAGTGCCTGTAGCTCAACAGCCAGGGCACCGGCCACATACACTGGGGCTAGCAGGTTCAAAACCAGCTCGAGCCTGCCAAACAACAATGACAATTACAACAACAAAAAAATAGCCAAGCGTGTAGTAGGCTCCTGTAGTCCCAGCTACTTGAGAGGCTGAGGCAAGAGAATCACTTAAGCCCAAGAGTTTGCAGTTGCCGTGAGCTGTGACGGCACAGCACTGTACCAAGGGTGACATAGTAAGACTCCGTCTCAAAAAAAAAAAAAAAGTGGTTTCCCTGCCTTAAACAGTAGAAAACCTCTGATCCTTGAGGATTAAGAAAAACGTAGGGGCGATGCCTGTGGCTCAAAGGAGTAGGGCGCTAGCCCCACATACTGGAGGTGGCGCGTTCAAACCCAGCCCCAGCCAAAAACTGCCAAAAAAAAAAAAAAGTAAAATACTTAAAATACTTGGAGTTTTTGAGACAATGGGATGGGGCTGGAGGGGCAGATGGCAAAGGCCAAGTAATCAACAGTCACAACCCAAATTCTTGGTACCTGAAGTGTGACGAGCAGAAAGACAGCAGCCGTGACGCACAGGCAAGATGCCAAAACCTTCCTCCTCTGAATCCACACCATGCTGTCCTGCCCTGGGTGCCTGACGGCGGGCTAACCTGGCTACCAGGTGTTCTCTAGTCAGCTACAGCCTGAGACGACTTCACGTGGAGGAACCATCTGGGTGCCAATTTCCTGCACCCCAATTCCTGCTGGGGCCCGGTCTCCATTAAGGACTGAGATCTCAGCTTCTGAGTGGGCCTGGCTGGGCATCGAGAGCAAACAGCATGCATTCTTCTTAGGCTATCATCAGAACAGCTGGAGATTCTTCAAACAAGAAGCCATCAAAAAATTCTGTAACAAAAGAATAGGTAATCTTTTAGCCATGGTACAGAAGGTTTAATAAACTCAGTCTCGCAGGGTTATCATGGAGAAATCTGGAAGTTTTAAACTAAAAGCAACTCTTGAAATCATGTAGTCATAATACCTCACTCACAAGTAAGGCAAGTGAGACTAGAGAGGTGAAGCGACTTACTGAAGGCCACACAGCCCATTAGAGAAAAGTAATAAATCAGTAATCAGGTCCCAAATCTAAAATTCTCTTTCCACTTAATTTTCTCTGCCATCAGAAGACTGAATTCCAGTCTTTTATATGAAGCCACTTCCTTCTACCTAGGTTTCAAAGGAGTAGAAAAGTGGAATAGAAATTACAGGACGATCCATCCACTACTGTAAAAATTAGCAAGAAAATAAATAAAAGGTTCACAGTTTGGATCGCTCAGTGAGTAGAGTGGCGGCCACATACACCAAGACTGGTGGATTCAAGCCCAGCCTGGGCCAGCTAAACAACAATGATAACTTCAACCAAAAAACAGCTGGGCATTATGGCAGGCACCTGTAGTCCCAGCTACTTGGGAGGCTGAGGCAAGAGACTTGCTTAAGCTCAAGAGTTGGAGGTTGTTATGAGCTGTGACACTGCAGCACTCTACCAAGAGCAACATAGTGAGACTGCCTCAAAAAGAAAAAGGTTCGGCTTTGATCAAATTTCAAGATCAACTGGGTCTCAATGCCCCCCAAGGAAACTGACTGTACTCACAACATAAGGAATTGAGAGTACTGATTCATCTGTCAAGTCTTGAAGGGTAAGTAAAATGCAATGAAGCAGTGGGTTGTTAGGGCCACTATGATTCCTTGGAAGACTCAAAATAACATTTTCATCTAAAATGGATGGTCTTTCCAAAACATTTAGAAAATGAACTAAATGGTCCCACAGAATGCCTTTTATTCCCAAGATTCTATGAAGCCCAGTGTCTTGGAGTTTGGAATGGAACAAGGATCAACATTCCAGGGAAAGGGAAGTGTGTCTTCACAGAACTCTAACAATCTGATTCCAAGTCAGATCTTCATATGTCCAGGATACAGAATTAAAGATTAATTAGAGATATAGAAATAATATAGAACTCTGCTTAGGAACCTTGGCTGTGAAGGTATGCTCCTTTCTCATGGGGCTACCTTGATTTACTTTTAAACACAGGTTATTTTTTTCCCTCAGCAACAGAATGACTCTAATCTCAGAAATCGCCAAAAGCACACTTTTCCTCTCTCATCCATGGAATTCCGAAACCACCGAGAGAATGGGCTCTGGAGTCAGTGCAACGGCATTCAGACCTTAACTCCTCAGCTGTCTAAATCTGGCCTCTCCACAATTCAGTTTCCAAAAGTTGATAATAATGGTCCCTAATCAGAGGGTTATGAGAATTATATAAGATAGGTCAAACACTTATTTCAGAGCCTGGCACATAGTAATAAAAACAATAAATGTTTGTTACCCTGATATTTAAATACTATTATAATTCATATTATATCCTTAGTTGGACAATGAAGCATATAAAATATATTGCTGCCCCATTAATTGGAACATCAAAAGGAAAAATGCTCACTTTGCCAAAGAAAAGTGATTAGTGATTGCTAATATTTATTGAATAAGCTATTATGGTCAAGGCCTTTCCTAAGTATTTAGCATTCATGAGCTGTTCAAGCCCCCAAATAACTCCATAAACAATTACTGTCCTCATTTTTAAAGGTGAAAAAGCTAAATTTGAAGGAAATAAAGTAACTTATCCAAGACTACAACTTTGATGAGGCCTACAACCTTAATTTCATGTCCATTAATACTATAAAATTCCCACTAGGTAATGTTACCTGCCTGAACCACAAGAAAAAAAAAATTGGGTCCAGAACAGAGGAAGAGATAACATCAAGATGCCCAAGAGTGAGGAAACTGTACTCCAACATGATCCAAATGAAGCAAAGTGTGGAGCCCATAATTCTGAAACGTCAGAGAAGAACCAAGATGAGGAAGACTTCTGTTTAAATAACTACTCTCCTCGTCTAATAGAAACAATTAACAAAGTTTCCAGTATGAGCATTACTCATGATATCACGGTAAACCAAAATTTCTACATGGAAGAGAATGTTTTATCTCCAAACAGTCTGGAAGACAGGTTCATGGAGACATGGTACAATGTTTTGGGGGACCATCTAGGAGAACAACTCTTGAGTAATCCTCCCGAATTCACTTGTGCTCTTGAACTTATGACAGAAGTTAAGGAGGTTTTGCTATCACTGCTATTACCACGCCACATCCGCCTAAAAAATGAGATTAAAGAAGCTCTGGACATGGATCTCCTCAAGCAAGAAGCAGAATGTGGAGCCCTAGATGTCTCTCGTCTCTCTAGCTACATTCTTAGTTTGATGACCCTGCTATGTGCACCAGTTCGAGATGAAGCAGTAAAGAGACTACAGAGCATAACAGATCCAGCACAGTTACTGAGGGGCAGCTTCCATGTTCTGGGCCTAATGAAAATGGACATGGTGAACTATACCATCCAGAGCATTCGACCCTACCTGCAGGAATATTCCATGCAGTATGAAAGAGCTAAATTCCAGGAACTCCTTGACAAACAACCCAATCTCCTTGATTACACCAAGAAATGGCTAACCAAAGCAGCCACAGACCTCATTACACCATGTCGGAATTCTCCTGACATGCCCAGCTCCTCCAGCATGGCCTGTTCACCTCCAAACAAGGCAGCTAAGAGTTCAGATCCTCCCAATCCCATAATGGTACTATACCAGGGCTACCTGAATCTCCTCCTCTGGGATCCTGAAAATGAAGAATTCCCTGAGACTCTGCTGATGGACAGAATCCCAGCCCAGGATGTGGGGTCCCATTTGCGCCACTTGACTATATTGGCCTCAGTCTTACTGGTGACTAGAAGTTTCTCTGGCTCAATTTTATTCAACTCACCTGGATTTGTGGATAAACCGAAATGCATAACCAAGGCTGTGACTGAGGAATTTAACTCCAAGCCTGAAGAAGCTATGTTGAATGTGAGTGAACAGGTGTCTCAGGAATTCATTGTGGCCTCAAGGACCTGGGCTTTATTGCCCTAAGCAGTGAAAACACAGTATGTCTTATAGGACAACTCCAGAACATCACCAAGAAAGAAAACCGTGTCCGTAGTATCATTGATCAGCGCCTCCTTTTGTTTTTCTTTTTTTTTTTTTTTTTTTGTAGAGACAGAGTCTCACTGTACCGCCCTCGGGTAGAGTGCCGTGGCATCACACGGCTCACAGCAACCTCTAACTCTTGGGCTTACGTGATTCTCCTGCCTCAGCCTCCCGAGCAGCTGGGACTACAGGCGCCCCCCAACAACGCCTGGCTATTTTTTTGTTGCAGTTTGGCCGGGGCTGGGTTTGAACCCGCCACCCTTGGCATATGGGGCCGGCGCCCTACTCACTGAGCCACAGGCACTGCCCCAGATCAGCGCCTCCTTTTGTTTCTCAAATGCTGTTTGGTTCGTGGCATGCAGGAGTCTCTGCTACACTTCCCTTAAGGCCTTAATCACATCGAAGGAGAGTTGACAGAACTAGGCTGGAAGTTTGTTAAGCTGATGCATCATAATCAGCAGGTATTTGGCCCATACTATGCTGAGATCCTAAAAAATGTCTATGTTCTGGGCGGCACCTGTGGCTCAAGGAGTAGGGCGCCAGTCCCATATGCCAGAGGTGGCGGGTTCAAACCCATCCCAGGCCAAAAAAAAAAAAAAAAAAAAGTCGATGTTCTAGCTCAAGCACAAGAAACAGAAGTGGAACCTATCTGCTAGTGCTGGGCTCCAGCCATGGCAACAGGGACCCAGGAGAGAGGATTCAGTATGTTCCTGGGATGATATCACCTGTGGCCAGCAGCGAAGCCAGCCCTTCCTCACTACAGCCGGGATACAGGGCTGCAGGGGTCAGCATGTAAACACCAGCTGACCCAACCCCCTTCATTAATAAACTTCTGAGCTAAAAAAAAATAAAAAAATAAACTTCTGAGCTGCAAGAAAAAAAAAAATTGTGTAGAACAGCTGTCAGTCAGTTGATATATCAGAGAAAAAAGGAATAAAAATCTATAAGAACTTGAAAAGTACCTTTCCTTCTATTCAGCAGATGCCAGTTGCTATTAAGTACATAAAATATGGAGGTGGCATTTTGGGTTCCAATTCAGGTCTGTCACTTAAACATAATATATATTTGTATAAGTTACGGTATCTTTGTAAACCTCAGTTTCTTCATGGTAAACAATAAATGTTAACCATTACTACTACTTTCTCTTGCATAACTAGAATATTATCGAATTTTCATTTTATGTGCCAAAGCAATTTATCATAGCTGTAATTAATGTAAACCAGATCCAGTAGTGAAATCATATTATCACCTTAAATGAGTGTAAAATTATATTGTTTCCCAGAGGTGTTTAGAGATATCACTCTACTCAATTTTATACTTATAACCACTTTGAAAAGTAGGCAAAGTAGGTATTATTATTCCCAGTTTCCACAAATAAAGATCTTCACATGGCTTCCCAGTTTCCACAAATAAAGATCTTCACATGGCTTATGACAGAAGAATTTAAGGGCATAAATCCCATTGTATCCAAAGACTCTTAGACTGTATTCCCGAAGTCAGAAGTAGAGCAGAGTCTCAAGGACCAAGCTACGGTTAAATACTCAGGTCTAAAGAGCCAGTCACAGTAGACAGTGGTATTTTCATTTAGAGCCTGTGACAATCAACCAGGCTTGAGGGTGCTTTTACAGCAATTATAGTCAGTCTAATACTGTGTATCATATTAACTACCCAGGAGCCTATCGTCAAGTCAGCAATCCTCCAACTCATGGGACAGATGGGCTTGCACAGAGCACCCATCTTGAAGCATGAAGGCCAACGAGCTCCTACAGAACCAGACTCTAAGACAGAAGCTCCTTTCCGTTTCGTTGTCACCTGCAGGGTAAATCTCAAAGCCTGAAGAGGATGTCCTTGAATACTCCTTTCTGGGACAAAACAATGCATTTATTCAGACAACCAAGGTCAACAACATCTGAAGTGGACACTAGCCCTATTAACACAGCTGAGCTCCTGAAATGTACTACATGGGCTCCTATATACTACACTGGCTGACAAGTGCTATGACATCAAAACCAGCAATATTTTCATTCTAAACGAATTCCAAATTTGCACTCCACTTGGAATTAAGATGGACAGAAGAGAGATTGAACATATTAAAGGGAATTAGCAGCCGGAGGGTACTAGCTTCAATGTTGGCCATACAGGGGCCAGTTTAAGGAATAGACTGAGTCTCAGAATTGGAACCAAGAGATGATTTCTGCCCTGCATCTCTGAAACAATGAAAAGCCCACCACAGGTGACATGTGGAGCTTTCAGAATTTAATAGTTGGTGTGTCCCTCCTCTTCCCTTGCTCTCCCCACTGGCATGACAAAGATGGGAGGCAGAAGGCAGGGAGTTCTGAAAAGATCCCTTTGTTCATTTCTGCTCCAAGAATTGGGGCACAGTTGCTCACATCTATCCTAGCACCACTCTGGGAGGCCAAGACAGGAGGATTGCTTGAGCTCAAGAGTACCAGACCAGCCTGAACAAGAGTGAGACCCCCCCTTACTGAAAAGAAAAATAGAAAAATTAGCCCAGTGTTGTAGTGGCCCCTGTAGTCCCAGCTACTTGGGAGGCTGAGGCAAGAGGATCACCTGAGTCCAAGAGCTTGAGGTGCTATGAGCTATAAAACCATGGCACACTACCCAGGCATTAATAAAAAAAAAAGAAGAAGAAGAAAGAATTATTGAGGCTGGGTGCAGTGGCTAACGCCTATAATCCTAGCACTCTGGGAGGCCAAGGTGGTGGATTGCTTGAGCTCACCAGTTTGAGACCAGCCTGAACAAAGGCAAGACCCCATCTCTACTAAAAAATAGAAAAACTGAGGCAAGAGGATCGCATGAGTCCAAGAGTTGGATGCTGCTGTGAGCTATGATGCCATAGCACTCTACCCAGAATGATAGCTTGAGACTCTGTCTCAAAACAAAACAAAACAAAACAAAAAGGCAGAAAGAACTGTGGATTCAACTAGGTTAATAAGCAACTATCTTAACTGAGCTAAAGGTTAATACCAGGGAGCGTTTTTAGAAGAAAAGTCTCTAATTCTTATACTTACACTATTCACACTAATATGTAATTTCTCAAATAGATTTGACCCTCCCAAGGTGGGGGAAGGTATACCTGTACAAGGTATAAATCTCCAGAACATCCCTTACAAGTGGCTGTCCTTGGAAGGAAATGGCATAGTAGGTTCATCGGGTGTCTAAGGACCTCCAACATCTTTTACCTACCTTCCTCCACTACTGCGCATCAATAGTCCTCATTGATCCCTACCTGGTTACTCCAAAAACCCAGAAATTACTGTTCTAATCCGTTTGCTCTCTCCACTCAGCTACAAAGAGAATGATGCCCTAGAATGATGATTAGATACAACTTCCCAAAGACTTCAAGATAAAGAGCAAACTGTCAGGTTAGAACACAAGATGATGTGGACCCCACTCTACTTCTCTAGCACCCTTTCCTGGTCTCCGCCACCCTTACTCTGCTCCTGCTATTCCTGAAGGTAGCTTCCCGTCCTGCCCCCTCCTACCTCGCTGGAAACACGTCCACCTCTCTCACTATTCTAGCCACTCTCCAAAACATTCAAGGCTACCTGCTTACTGCTCGCAATTCCAAGACGGTGTGCAGATCCATGTGTGCTTGTTTCTGTCAGAGCAATGGAGAGAATGCAGATAGCTGGAGGATCTTAGGAAATTTCTATAGGTGCTTTACCAGGTGCACAGAAAAACAACTGTTGAACATTAAAAAGTTGGCCTATTGTGTTAATCTGCATAATTACTTAGTACCTAAGACCATCTCTTAGGCACCTGATAAATAGGGTGTGATGGTTCCAGTTTCCACTTTTTTTTTTTTAGAAGTTAATCCAGACTTTACTCTTTCCTTTTTCTTTTCATTATCAGGGCAGAGCCAAGAGGAGGTGGAAATTTGGAACAACCAGAGGTAAGGTTCTGTATATTCACCCTGGTCTCTGCAAGGGTGAGCTTCCCTGTTCTTCTCTGAGGCCCCAGGTCCATGATCTCTGAGAGTGTCACTTGCTAGATACATTCTCGCTGGGAAAACAGAGCCCTGAGGGGAGACAGGATTGAATGAGACCTGAGGTACTTCTCAGAGCCTCTGCTCTACACATCTCCAGGCAATGGGTGTGGAGAGGATGAGGATGAGAATGGTGAGGAAGGACAACCTATTAGTTTGGCTTTGGAACTTCTGTCCCCTGAATTTGCATAACCACTTTGACTTCCTAGGTGCTCAGATTCCTCTTTGACCTGAACACTGGTGTCTGGGCTTCACGTAGTGGTTTTGAGCAGCATGTGGAATAATGGACATGAAAGTACTTTCTAAATGAGGCCACATACACACGTGAACCTTGCTAATATTACTGTTGACCATTTGGCCTTTTCTGCTGATTGACCCTGTCTGTTGATCTGTCTTTAATATCCCAGGGGTCTCCCATAAAGGGACTCCTGTATGATCCTTCTGCTTCTACCTTCCTTATATATATCCTTATCTCTTGGTTTCTCACGAAGAAAAATTCACCAGAGAGGAGGAGAGGAGGAAAGGAAGCCAATTTCTTCCCTGATGAGGTGATTAATGTCTCTCCTTCTCTCCATACTTCTAAAAGTATGTTCTATGCATTCAGGGATTCAGTGCACCTGCCACAGTCATGGGAGTGAAGGCCTTGGGCAAAGACCACAGACTGAACTGTGATGTCAGGGATGGGGGCGAGGTAAGGGGGCCAGCAGGGTTTGGGTGGCCCCATCCCCACAAGGCAAGCAGGCCCCCATTTCCTTGTTCTGGTCCTGGCTGCAGCTCTGTTCCTCCTGTCTTCTGTAGCCCTTGGGGTCAGGACTGTGACACCATCACATTTGGGCAATTACTCCCAGAAAGGGTGCTTTTTGACATCTTTCTGAGGCCTCTTGTCTGGGAGAACCTAAAGCCTGCAACATTGTAAAATGTGGTCACCGCTCCCTTTCCAACCCCAATGCCATGGCACTCGGGGAGAGACATGTTAAGAAGAGGGGTGATTTCTTGCTTTCATTTATCCTGCCTTTTCCTGGGCATGATGAGCTGTCACCTCTTGCCTTTGGGGTAACGACAGGTTGAAGTTACATAACAAACCTCTTCCCAGCATATATCTTCGCCAGGAACCCTCTCCAAGAACACATTTAGGGGCCCAAATATGCAAATTTAATGGCAGGATAATGGGCCCAGGTTGCCAGGTCAGGGCAAGGCCAGTAGGGGCTCTCCAGTTTCCACTTTTGCCCAATTTTCTTTATCAATATTTGTGTTAACATGTTACTCATTCTTTTTAAATGGCCTTCACATTCTGCTCAGCATTTATTTATGTGTATGTATATATGTGTGTATTTACATTTTGAAACAGAGTCTGACTCAGTCACTGTGGGTAGAGTGCTGTGGCATCTTTGCTCATAGCAACCTCAAACTCTTGGGCTCAAGTGATCCTCCTGCCTCAGCCTCCTGCGTAGCTGGGACTACAGGCACCTGCCACAGTGTCCAGCTAGTTTTTCTAATTTTTAGTAGAGATGGGAACTAATTCTTGCCTCCATCTCCTGAGCTAAAGAGATCCTCCTATCTCAGCCTCCCAGAGCCTTAAGATTATAGCCATGGTTTGGTGGCCCAGCCAAACCAAGTATTTTTTCCCTAAATTTAACCAATTTAAATTTTTTCTTCAAAGCTGTTGTTTGTAACATACAACTTGAAAACTTTTTTCTTTTGAATAGAAGATGAGCAATAACATAGTAACTGTTGAGACCCTACTAATTCTCTGTTACACACTGCCACCTAGCAGGCAGCCTGAAAACAAAGGTTATTTCAGCAATTTCAAAACTGGAGCTGACCTTAATGATCACCTGAGCTACAGGGTTACTTCTGGCTTCTCCTTTCTCAAGGTAAGTAGAAAGTTACGTAACTGAGACTAGGGTTGTCTAATTGGTGGTTCTTAAACTTTAATGTGCAAATTCCTGGGCTGTTTATTCAATGCAGATGGCCAGATCTGGTCTGCAAAATCCCATCTGAGCCCTGCTGGACCACAGACAAGCAACACCACAGTTGTAGCACCATATCACTAGCAAACCCAAGATTGCTCTGGGACATCTCACTTAAAAGAAGGATGGATGGGGCGGCACCTGTGGCTCAGTGAGTAGGGCGCCGGCCCCATATGCTGAGGGTGGTGGGTTCAAACCCAGCCCCGACCAAACTGCAACAAAAAAATAGCCGGGCGTTGTGGGGGGCGCCTGTAGTCCCAGCTGCTCGGGAGGCTGAGGCAAGAGAATCACATAAGCCCAAGAGTTGGGGGTTGCTGTGAGCCGTGTGAGCCACAGCATTCTACCCCAGGGCTGTATAGTGACACTCTGTCTCTACAAAAAAAAAAAAAAAGGATGGATGAAGGGAGTAAAGTCCTTCGCCCAACTTGCTGTATTCAGAACAGCACCCAGCCAGAGTTACAAGCATCACACAAATGAAATTAACACATCATGACAGGCATTACACACTCTACCCAACTATTTCAGGGAAGTGACAGTGAGTACAGGGGCAATCTGTGGGAACAGTAGTTAAGAAAAGCAGTTATTTTATGTGCCATTTGCTGAATATTAAAAAGAAAAAAACACTAAAAGATCCCCAGAAAACGTCTTAAATTGTCAGCAATGTTATTATACTTCTATGTCTTACACATTTTAAAATGAGTTCTGTTCTGAGAGTACTAATCGGGTCTAAAAATACTGAAGATGAGCAGGGCCTGTGCTGAACTTACACACAGACCACACACAAAATGGCTTGCAAATTGGTAACCAAACACTGCAGTTGTTCTGGGGTCTCTCCCGGGACTTTCTCCATTAAATATGCAATGCTCTCTGTAGCTGGAAAGTCACAATTGCTACTCTTGGACACAAAATTTTCGCAACAAGTGATTCTCCGGGGAGACCCGGGGAAAAACGAAGCAATTCCCAGGACGTGGAGGCGGTGTCCGGCCCCCGGGCCTCGGGCCTCGGGCCTCGGGCCTCGGGCCTCGGGAGGAAGCGGGTCGGCGGGCTACGGAGCACCGGGGAGGCCCTTGTCCCCGGCGGCCCGTCGACTGCCGCCCTCCCGGTTGGGTCATTTCAGGAGCCACGGCGGTTTCGATCGCAGGCAGTGGCTCTGCCCAGTGTCTCCACGTCCCCCAAGCAGACTTGGACTCTTGCTTAGCACATCGCTCGGTCTTTCTCTTACACACACAGAAACCAGGTTTCCTGTGGCTGTGGCTGTGGCTCTGGAAGGCACCGACCCGGCTTCCAAAGCCATCAGAAAAGTCGCTTTCTGGATCCCGGCATGAAGTCCCTGCCCCCACCAAGCTATTTCCGACGCCAGAAGAGACGCGGCACCCGCCACTCACCTCCCCGGGGCGCAGGAGGCTCCCGCGGACCCCGCGCCGCTTCCCGCTCCGCCTGCGCTCCGCCCCCCGGGCGCGGGGACCACCCGGAGAGTGGATGTGGGAACGCAAGCCACTGGCTGGAGTGGGGAGGCGGAGCGCGTCCAGGCGGAGGTATGCTGGGTCCGGGTTTTCGCTGAAGCCCTATTTAAAAGCCCGGAGCAGTGCGGCGTACCCAAGGTCTAGTACCTTGGGAGATGCAGCCTTAAGGATTGCTTAAGGCCAGAGGCTTGAGACCAGCCTGGGCAACATAGCCAGATCCCGTCTCTGCAAAAAAATAGAAAAATTAGGTAGGTGTGGTGTCACCTGTAGTCCCAGCTACTAGGGAGGCTGAGGCAGGAGGATCGCTTGAGCCCAGGAGTTTGAAGTTGTTGTGAACTGTGATCGTATTACTGCACTGTAGCTAGTGCAACAAAGCAAGACTCTGTCTTCAAAAACTAAATAAAATTAAATTAAATTCAAAAACAAGTGGGACCTCAATTCTATGAACACAGGGCTGCCCCTCCCAAGTGAGTCGGGAAGGTTCCTGAGACCTTCTTCTTC
The DNA here is from genome assembly GCF_027406575.1 of Nycticebus coucang. NCBI lineage: Eukaryota > Metazoa > Chordata > Mammalia > Primates > Lorisidae > Nycticebus > Nycticebus coucang. The sequence goes on along the minus strand of NC_069803.1, from coordinate 8,839,964 downwards.
ACAAGTTAATGGACACTTCCTGCTAGGACTGGAGGACCTATTCAGGAAAACTGAGGCCCTTTTAAGCTATGGTAAGTCTGGGCACCTCTCATCTGTCTCCTCACGGTGCAGAATGGACAGGGTGATCAATTGGCTTGATTCTAGTGGTTGCTAATGATCTGAATGTTTGAACTCCCCCTGTGAATTTTGTGCCTTTATAATGCCTTTATAAATTCATTACTGCCTTTACAAAAAGAGGCCAGAGATAGCTTCAAGGTGTGAGGCGCCTCCACTATTGGCTGCAAATTCCCCAGACCCTGTGAATAGTGTTCTATTGTTTATAAATTGCCCAGCTAAAGTATTTTATTATAACAGCCCCCAAATGGAATAGACACTGATAAAGGAAAACTGACCAACTTCAAACTACTGCATTCTAAATCTAGATGACCCAAATAAAATTATTTTGCCCTAGTCCAGGAGATGTTAAACCTAGGGAGGTAATTCAAGACTTTGGGAAGGCTGGGACTAGTATGAGACAGGTGTTGTGCCTAGGACTCAAGATTGGAGGAGGCACTGATTTGTCCAGTCTTGCCAGTGCTGGGAGTGCTTGCAGGGCCCTCCTCGCCCCAGTCCTTAACCCTCAGAGCACCAGTGCCAAAGCATCTCTGTAAAAACAGGTTGATAATAATGGTATTCCCTTCCAGATAAAGTCAAGAAAAAGATTAATAAACTGGATATATGTATATATATATATATACATATATACATTAAAAGACATGTATACGGGGCCATAAAACACACCCCAACAGTGTATTTAATTTAAAAGTATTGACATTATGCAAAATATGCTGCCAGAACACAATGGAATTAAACTAGAAATTTGTAACTGAAAGATAACTAGGAAATTCCAAGATATGTGCAGATTAAACAATACAGCAAAACAAATCTGTATAGCACATGGCTCAAAGAAAACTCAAGTGCCTCCTCCAATCTGTGACTTGCTTTGGCCACTGAGTGGGGTCGATGTGACAAGGTACCAGTCGTAAGCCCTGGCCTTAAGTGGCCTTGCTACTCACTCCTGTTCTTGGCATCCTGTCCAGCTTCATGAGACCAATACCATAATAGTATTCTGGACAAGGAGAGATGATCACTCAGTCACCCCTGTTGTCCCAAACAATAGCCAGCCAACTCTAAAGGATGTGAGTGACACCATCTTAGACCAGTCAGCCCACAAGCCACTCTGCCAGGTGACTACAGATACATGAGTAAGCCCAGATCAGCAGACTGCCAGCCTGACTTCTAGAAACATGAGCATTAATATTGTTTACTGTTTTAAGCCACCAAGTTTCAGAGGGATGTCACACAGCAAAGCTAACCAATACAGAAATTGCTACCCACAAATGGGATGCTGCTGTAACAGCAGCTTTGGTTTGGGTGCCAGTTGGTGGGCAAAGATGAAAAAAGCAATAAGCATGCATCTATTGGACAGACTGGAGCAGTTACTGTCTGTTGCTAAGAGTTCCACTACAGATGCAAGGAAAAGTAAATATCCTCACACTTTTTGTCTGATTGTGGCAACCAAAACTTAGTGGAAGAAAGAAAACAAGAGAGAAGCATGTTAACACAGCAAAAAATATGCAGAGAGAATACTCAGAAATAACCTGTGAAGAGCCTGTTTTACTCAAAAATAAATCTAAAATTTGAGATGTTTTTCTAGGAGAAAATCGCTATAGCAAACTGGAAAAATGACGGTACATGTTATGTCATAGCAAAATATTTAGTGAAACTATCACCTATAGTATGTCAATGGAAAAGAAACCATAATCTGTAAAATAATTTAAAGAGGTTTATTCTGAGCCAAATTTGAGCACCGTGACCCAGGGCCACATCCAAGAAGCCTTGAGCATGTAGACTAACCGTGGTGGGGTTACAGTTTGATTTTATACATTTCAGGGAGAAAAGAGTCACAGTAAGCTATAAATCATTAAGTAGAAGGCATACAGTGGTTTGGCCTGAAAAGGGGGTACATCTCAAAGGGGGGTCCACAGGTTATAGTTAGCTTTAAAGTTTCTTTAGCTGACAATTGGCTAAAAGAGTTAAAGGATCAGAAGTCAGTGAAAAGGAATGCTGAGTGTATGTTAATAAGTGTATGTTAATCAGAGACAAACTACCAAATACTTGCCAGGACTCAACCAGTTTCTTGTGTGTGTTGAGACCTGCAGGTGGGTCTTTTTTTTTTTTTTTAATTAAATCATAGCTGTGTACATTAATGCGATCATGGGGCACCATACACTAGACCATTTGACACATTTTCATCACACTGGTTGACATAACCTTCCTGCATTTTCTTAGTTACTGTGTTAAGACATTTACATTCTACATTTACTAAGTTTCACACATACCCTTGTAAGATGCACTGCAGGTGTAATCCCACCCATCACCCTCCTCTGCCCACTCCCCCCTCCCTCCCCTCCCTTTCCCCCATTCCTCCTATTCTTAGGTTTTAACTGGGTTATAGCTTTCATGTGAAAGCCATAAATTAGTTTCATAGTAGGGCTGAGTACATTGGATACCTTTTCTTCCATTCTTGAGATACTTTACTAAGAAGAATATGTTCCAGCTCCAACCATGTAAACATGAAAGAGGTAAAGTCTCCATCTTTTTTTAAGGCTGCATAATATTCCATGGTGTACATGTACCACAATTTATTAATCCATTCGTGGATCGATAGGCACTTGGGCTTTTTCCATGACTTAGCAATTATGAATTGGGCTGCAATAAACATTCTGGTACAAATATCTTTGTTATGATGTGATTTTTGGTCTTCTGGGTATATGCCTAGTAGAGGAATTATAGGATTGAATGGCAGGTCTATTTTTAGATCTCTAAGTGTTCTCCAAATGTCTTTCCAAAAGGAATGTATTAATTTGCATTCCCACCAGCAGTGTAGAAGTGTTCCCTTTTCTCCACATCCACGTCAACATCTCTGGTCTTTGTGATGTGGGCTAATCTTACTGGAGTTAGATGATATCTCAAAGTAGTTTTGATTTGCATTTCTCTGATGATTAAAGATGATGAGCATTTTTTCATGTTTGTAGGCCGTGCGCCTGTCTTCTTCAGAGAAGTTTCTCTAGTCCCTTGCCCAGCCTGTGATGGGATCACTTGTTCTTTTTTTGCTTATACATTTGAGTTCTCTGTGGATTCTGGTTATTAAACCTTTGTTGGAGACATAACCTGCAAATATTTTCTACCATTCTGATGGCTATTTGCTTGCTTTACTTACTATGTTCTTGGCTGTGCAGAAGCTTTTTAGTTTGATCAGGTCCCAGTAGTGTATTTTTGAAGCTGCTTCAATTCCCCGGGGTGGGGGTGGGGGTCCTCCTCATAAAATACTCACCCAGACCGATTTCTTCAAGGGTTTTCCCTGCACTCTCTTCTAGTATTTTTATAGTTTCATGTCTTAAGTTTAAATCTTTAATCCAGTGAGAGTCTATCTTAGTTAATGGTGAAAGGTGTGGGTCTAGTTTCAGTCTTCTGCAGGTTGCCAGCCAGTTCACCCAGCACCATTTGTAAAATAGGGAACCTTTTCCCCACTGAATGTTTTTAATTGGCTTGTCAAAGATCAAATAACGGTAAGTAGCTCGATTCATCTCTTGGTTCTCTATTCTGTTCCAGACATCTATCTCTCTGTTTTTGTGCCAGTACCATGCTGTTTTGATCACTATTGATGTATAGTGTAGTCTGAGGTCTGGTAGCGTGATTCCTCCTGCTTTGTTTTTATTTCTGAGTAATGTCTTGGCTATTCAAGGTTTTTTCTGATTCCATATAAAACGAAGTATTATTTTTTCAAGATCTTTAAAGTATGACAGTGGAGCTTTAATAGGGATTGCATTAAAATTGTATATTGCTTTGGGTAGTATGGACATTTGAACAATGTTGATTCTTCCCAGCCATGAGCATGGTATGTTTTTCCATTTGTTAACATTTTCAGATATTTCTTTTCTTAGAGTTTCATAGTTCTCTTTATAGAGCTCTTTCACGTCCTTTGTTAGATAAACTCCCAAATATTTCATCTTCTTTGGCACTACTGTGAATGGGATAGAGTCCTTGACTGTTTTTTCAGCTTGACTGTTGTTGGTATATAAAGGCTACCAATTTACGAATGTTGATTTTGTAACCTGAGACGCTGCTGTATTCCTTGATCACTTCTAAGAGTTTTGTAGTAGACTCCCTGGTGTTTTCCAGATATACAATCATATCATCTGCGAAGAGCGAAAGTTTGATCTCTTCTGACCCTATATGGATACCCTTGATCGCCTTTTCTTCTCTAATTGCGGTCGCTAAAACTTCCATTACAATGTTAAAGAGCAGTGGAGAAAATGGGCAGCCTTGTCTGATTCCTGATCTGAGTGGAAATGATTTCAATTTAACTCCATTCAATACGATATTGGCTGTGGATTTGCTGTAGATGGCCTATATCAGTTTAAGAAATGTCCCTTCTATACCAATTTTCTTAAGTGTTCTGATCATGAAGTGATGCTGGATATTAGCAAAAGTTTTTTTCTGCATCAATTGAGAGAATCATATGGTCTTTGTTTTTTAATTTGTTTATGTGCTGAATTATACTTATAGATTTATGGATATTGAACCAGCCTTGAGACCCTGGGATAAAACTGACTTGGTCATGATGTATAATTTGTTTGATGTGTTGCTGGATTCTGTTTGTTAGGACTTTGTTGAATATTTTTGCATCTATATTCATTAGTGATTGGTCTATAATTTTCTTTTCTTGTTGGGTTTTTCCTGGTTTGGGGATCAGGGTGATGTTTGCTTCATAGAACGTGTTGGGTAGTCTTCCTTCTTTTTCTACATTTTGGAACAGGTTGAGTAATATAGGTACTAATTTCTCTTTAAAGGTTTCGTAGAATTCTGACATGAAGCCATCTGGTCCCGGGCTTTTCTTTTTAGGGAGGTTTTGTATGGTTGATGCTATTTCAGTACTTGATATAGGCCTGTTCAACATTTCCACTTGATTCTGGCTAAGTCTTGGATGGTGACGTGCTTCCAAATATTGATTAATTTCCTTCAGATTTTCATATTTCTGAGAATAAAGTTTCTTGTAATATTCACTAAGGATTTTTTGAATTTCTGAGGAGTCTGTTGTTACTTCCTCTTTGTCATTTCTGATTGATGAAATTAGAGATTTTAGTCTTTTTTTTCCCCTGCAGATGGGTCTTACATAGCCTGAGGCCTGTTATGAGTCACAGAGGATATCTCTCTGATGGGAGGAGGGCATGATGAGGCATGTCTGATCTGCCTTCTCATGGCTAGTAATTCAGTTTTAGGGGATCCCCTTGGGCAACAGGGCTTCTAATCAGTCAGCCATAGGGATGTGCCTGGGGGTGAGGGGGAAGGCTTAAGATTTTTAGTTCAGGCTCAGCGGCCATAGCATAGTGGTATGGCGCCAGCCCCATACACCATGGCTGGCCAGTTCGAACCTGGCCTGGGCCAGCTAAACAACAATGACAACTGTAACCAAAAATAGCTGAGTGTTGTGGCAGGCACCTGTAGTCCCAGCTATTGGGAGCCTGAGGCAAGAGAATCACTTAAGCCCAAGAGTTTGAGGTTGTTGTGAGCTGTGACGCCACAGCATTCTACCGAGGGTGGTGACATAGAAAGACTCTGTCTCAGAAAAAAAAAAGATTTTTAGTGCACAAGTACCTTGCAAGATATAAAACATACCTCATGAACTTGTATAGCTTGATAAAATGATTTCTGGGCAGAATGCTAATGTATTAGTTGGCATATTTTAGTTGCATACTATAAGCCTGCTAGAAAGAAAGAAGAAAAAAGACCACATTATATGCAGAATTTAAAGGGAGTATAGAGAGATTAAAATTGAGCGGTTTGGAAAATCAATTTAGTTCTCAGCTCCAGCCTCCCCTGCCAGTGAAAGACACTCAAGGTGGGAAGATTGTTACAAGTTGTTACCTAATAGATCTTCTCAGTTTAAGGAAAAAGCCAGTAAGAACCTCTGCCTCTACACTTTTGGTCCACGTTACCATCATCTATTGCTGCATTACTGCGATTTCCTGTTTCTTTCCTTTCACTTATGCTCCTATGTCATCCACAGGGCAGCCAGAGAGGGCTCTAATTACGCCTCTAGTTCTCACCTTGGCTGCATGTTGGCATCATTTAGGAAATTATAAAGATGGTGATGCCAGGGTCCCACATTCTGTGATTATAGTTTGGTCTTAGGTATAGTCTGGGCATTAGGGTTTTTTTTTGGTTGTTGTTGTTGTTGTTGTTTTTAAGCCTCCAGTTGACTTTCCTGCGAAGCCAAGGTTGAGTACAACTGTGCATGACCTGGCCCTGGTTTCCTTCCAGTCTCATTTCCCACCACTTGCCCCCTCATGCTCACTCTTTCCCCTTGCTATCCCTACATCACTTTGAGTATCTTCTTATCTCTGGGACCTTGCAGTTGTTCTTAAGTCTGCCATAACAGACACTCAGGTTTCCATGTGACCTATGCTTTCACTTCCTCAGAGTCCTTCCCTGATCACTCTCTCTAAAACACCAGTTCCATGGGTTGGCGCCCATACCTCAGCAGTTAGGGTGCCAGCCACATACACTGAGGCTGGTGGGTTTGAACCTGGCCCAGGCCTACTAAACAACAATAACAACTGCAACAAAACAATAGCCAGGCATTGTGGCAGGCGCCTGTAGTCCCTGCTACTTGGGAGGCTGAGGCAAGAGAATCACTTAAGCCCAAGAGTTTGAGGTTGCTGTGAGCTGTGACACCACGGCACTCTTCCAGGGCGACATACTGAGACTCTGTCTCAAAAAATAATAATAACAAAAGAGCATTTCCTCTCTCTCTAGTCACTTATATTTTTTTATGACACTAAGATATGACATTATATAATTTATTTGTTTACTAATTAAGCTTCATGAGGGCAGAGAGCTGTTTTTGTTGTGTTTTCTTCACTGCTGTATCCCCAGAGCCTAGAACTGTATCTGGCATATAGCAGGTGCTCAAAAATTACTTGATGAATTAATTGAATTAATTAAAGCCTTTTGGAAGGCGTGAAGAGGAGAGAAATCATTTACTTCTTAGTTTATAGGCTTTAGAAATCAAACTACCCTATATTCATGTATTATTTGTAATTATTTTTTTAAAAACCACTACTTGAAGAATTTCTCCATTATGCATTTCAATTTGAAAACTTCATTCTTTTTTTTTCTTTTCGATACAGGGGTCTATCTCTGTCATCCTGCCAGGCTGGAGTGCACTGGCCCCATCATAGTTCACTACAGCTTGGAACACCTAGGTATAAGGACATCAAAAGCAAAGACAATATGAGAAAAACTGTCTCAGCCAAGAGGACCCAAAGGAGACATAATGACTAAAGGCAATGTGGGATCCTGGATGAGCTCCTGGAACAGAAAAAGGACATTAGGTAAGAATTAAGGAAATGTCAATAAAGTATGGACTTTAGTTAATAATGATGTATCAATATTATTTCATTAATTTTAACAGATGTACCAAGCTAATGTAAGATATTAATAATAGGGAAACTAGTATGGGGTAGCTGGGAGTTCTGTGTGCAACCTCCACTGTTTTTCTGTAAATCTGAAACTATTATAACATAAAAGTTTATTTAAAAACAAGATTATGGGAGGTTAGGATGGAGGGAGGGTAATGTCTGGGGCCACACCTATGGTACATCTTAGAATGGGTACAGGCGAAACTTACTAAATGCAGAATACAAATGTCTACATACAATAACTAAGAAAATGGGCGGTGCCTGTGGCTCAGTCGGTAAGGCGCCGGCCCCGTATACGGAGGGTGGTGGGTTCAAACCCGGCCCCGGCCGAACTGCAACCAAAAAAATAGCCGGGTGTTGTGACAGGCGCCTGTAGTCCCAGCTACTCGGGAGGCTGAGGCAAGAGAATCGCTTAAGCCCAGGAGTTGGAGGTTGCTGTGAGCCGTGTGACGCCACAGCACTCTACCAAGGGCCATAAAGTGAGACTCTGTCTCTACAAAAAAAAAAAATAACTAAGAAAATGCCATGAAGGCTATATTGAACAGTTTGATGAGAATATTTCAGATTGTGTATGAAACCAGCACATTGTACCCCTTGATTGCACTAATGTACACAGCTATGATTTAACAATAAAAAAAGGAGAGAACAGAAAAAATAAAAAATAAAAATAAATAAATAAATAAAAAATAAAAATAAGATTATTCATGTGTGTCATCTAAGACATCTTTTGTGATATGGGAGGAAGGCATGTTATACTAAATCAAAGTGACAAAGAACCTACCATTTTCCCTCCTTCAAGTGTTTGACCAAGTGTAGTGTGTGCAGGTGGTGGCTAGGTCCTGTCTTTGATTTTGTCCACATGGTTTTTAGCTTGTTTTTCCTAGCATAAAGGATATACACGTGTATGGTAACGTGACTCTCCTCTGGTCTCTAAATCATCTCTGTACAGGGCAGAGGAGTATTGAGAACCACAGCTACTTTTTACGATGCAATTTGGACTACGCATTAAACATAACTCCACTCCTCACACACGTCCGTTCTTGAAATGAGATAACTGGTTCATAAAAATTAAATAGCCCAAGATACTCTGTAAAAAGATATTAGTTATAACTAAAGTTTGGCTCCGAAGCCAGGGCTAAATCAATGCTTTCCAGCAGAGTCGCAGTTTTCACCTGCATGCAGTAAAACTACATTATGCGTAATATATTGAATTACTTCATAAAGTGATATGCATTCCTATTAAGGGCCCATCCTTAGTCTGCGACTGTGACCTTCTCAGTCTTTTGGTATTAGAATAGCCTTTATAAAACGAAATGGATCAGTAAAAGTCCTTTTCCCCTGGCGAAGATAAGTAGCCGGTCCTCACGGCGGCTCAGGAACCGCACGCCGAGAAGAGCGCGCCAGGGACACCGGCTGCGGCTCGCAGCCCCGTAGGAGTTTTGGGACACGGCCCGGTTATGACGTGGCGGCGCGAGCGCGCTAGGCCGCCAGGGGTCGCTGTGCCCTCCCGAGAGTCTCAGAGTTTCTCGCGAAACCTGAGGCGAGGCCTTTCCGGAAGTGACTTTCCGGAAGAAGCATGTCTTCTCCTGTGCTGCAGCCGAGAGCCACGCCCTGAGCCGCAGACACCATGCAGTCGGATGATGTGAGTCTCTTTTTGTTGTTCTGGCACCCCGGCGTTCGCGCAGGGAATGTTGCCCACTTTAGAGCACTCAGAAGACGCATACTGTGCTGGCCTGTTCGTCTTGTGTGGCTCCGGACGCGGCTTTTTGAATCCGGATTTCCAACGTGGGGTTCCCCCGCGTCCACCCGGGATTTCCATCCCCCTGCCCAGCCAGTAATGGGGACAGGATACCGCCACCTCAGCCCACGGGTGTGTGTGTCCAGACTTGGGCGGCGACAGTAGGGGACACGGTGCCATGCTGTCAGCTGTCAGCCTCCGGCTGCGGGGGGCGGCTCAAGGGATTCCGTTCTCATCCGTGTGCAGCTGCGTTGGGTTTATCTTTACACTTGCTCTGACGTCTGCCTACGTTCGCTCATTTAGTTCTTTGTTGGAGAAATTCTTAACGTGTTTAAAATGTGCTGAACTTTGTGGTGGTTACTGGAAATTTGGTTGTTAATAAGCCAGACAGTACTCTTCTGGAGTACTTGGCGGGGGAGACGGACAGCAAACAAGTGAACAAACCAATAAAACAAATGCACTGTGTAATAATACTATGAAAGAAAAATCAAGAGTGATGAAGTGTAATTAGGGGAGACCAGGTCAGGGAAAGTTTCTCAGAACAGAAGACGTTTGCGCTGAGTTCTAAAAAATGTGAACTAGCTACTAAGGGACTGAAGGAAAGGCAGTCCCGGCAGTGGGATCGGTAAAGCGCAGATCAGATCTGAAGGTATAAGGAGGAATTTAAAGGACACACAATGTGTACCTGTGTAAGAGCGACAGGTAATGAAGTTGGATATGCTTGCCAGAGCAATATCATGCCGAGTCCTGTAGGAAGTGTTTCTAGGGTGTTTAATGATACAATAAACGTTTTTGAAAAGTTCTTTAGTTGCTGTGTGGAGGACATTTGGACGAGGAAGAATGACAGCAAGACTAGGGTATGGTGAAAGTAGCTTCGACTAAGGTAGTAATGGTGGAGATGAAAAGAAGTGGATGAATTTTAATTCAGTGATCAATTCAGTGAAGAAAAGGGAGAAATCAAGGGATGTTACATTTAAACACATCAGAAGTGATTTTACTTATTGAAATGGGGAAGACTAGGGAAGGAATACCCTATTCTTTTAAGAGGTGTGGAACTGATAACACCATTTAGATGTGTTAATACACATATTTATGATGCCTATTAGATATTCAAGTGGAAACGCCAAATAGGCCTAGTACATGTAGGTATTCAGGGAAGACTGGTATTCAAGGAAGAAGTCTGACCAGGAGATAAACTTGGAAGTTGTTGATTTAGAGATTATATGTAAAACTGTAAGCCTTTTCCAGTTTCATTTCCTCTTACCTGCTGTCTACTATCCCCCACCAAACAGACCCACTTAAACTTCCCACAGTGTGTTCTCTTCTGTTTTCCTTCTTCACGTTTTTCCTTTAACTGCTTTAAAGCTTTTTCCCAATTCCTCAAGGCACTTCAAAGACTGCTGTACTCTCATGTACCTCTGTGTGGCTACCTTGTAAATTTACCTTTACTGCTACCTTGTGATACTTCCTTGACAGATCTTTCCTCTTAACTAGATACATAAACTCTTTTAAAAACCATACCTTTCTTCATTTAACAAATATTTGAGTGCCTACTCTGTGTCAGGACTTGGAGATGTCAGAGCCTTATATAAATCAAGTATACAATAAATGCTGAATGAATAAAGAGCACATTAGTTAGTGGAAAATAACGATAGATAACTTTTCCTTGCTCTCAATGGGATACAATTATGGTATGTATATCCAAAAATCTCATTTTTAGTAGAGACAGGGTCTCACTCTTGCTCAGGCTGGTCTTGAACTCTTGAGTGTATATACATACACACATATAACCCTTTATGCTAATAAAAGCAAGTTAAAAACAATGCAGACAAAATCAAAGCCTGGACCATACCTACCACCTGCACACACTACACTTGGTGAATCTCTTTAAGGAAGGAAAACAGTGTATTCTCTTTTACTTTGATTTAGTATAACATACCTTCCTCCCATATTACAATAATAAGCATATTGAGTAAAAAAGGAAAGTTATAAAGTATATAATAGGATCTCATTAAAAATATACACACAGGCATAGCTAGTGAAATGTAGATGTATAGAAAAAATCAGGAAAAATATTTACAAAATACTAATGAAATTTTATCTCTGTGTAATGTGGTCATGATCATTGCTGATCTGTATTAAGTTCATATACAAGAATCTTTTGAGTGTGTGTAAAGAAAAATAAGTGGCTTGGTGCCCGTAGCTCAGCCGTTAGGATACCGGCCACATACACAGGAGCTGGCGGGTTCAAACCCAGCCCCGGCCTGCTAAACAACAATGACAACTACAACAAAAAAATAGCTGGGCATTGTTGTGGGTGCCTGTAGACCCAGCAACTTGGGAGGCTGAGAATTGCTTAGGCCCAGGAGTTTGAGGTTGCTGTGAGCTGTGATTTTGCCACAGCACTCTACCCAGGGCAACATAGTGAGACCTTGTCTCAAAAAAAAAAAAAAAAAAAGTAAACAAGTCAGGCTATTTTAAAAAAATGTTTCTTTCTCTCATTACTCATTACAGACTCTTTTCCAGTAAAGCAGGCAATGTCTGAACACCTAGGGCACTGTCTTCTTGAATACCATGGCATCCCTTGGGTCAGAGCATTTGAAATGTTTTTTTTTTTTTTTGTCTTGCAGGTTATCTGGGATACACTTGGAAACAGGCAATTTTGTTCCTTCAAAATAAGGTGAGTGTAGATTTACAATTTTGACTAATTTTCTTTCAGTTATTGCCTCAGGGCTGTAGCTCTGTGGTTAGGGTGCCTGCCACATACACTGAGGCAGGTGGGTTTGAACCTGGCCTGGGCCTGCTAAACAACATTGACTACTGCAACAACAAAAAATAGTCAGGCATTGTGGTCGGGACCTGTAATCCCAGCTACTTGGGAGGCTGAGGCAAGAGAATTGCTTAAGCCCAAGAGTTTGAGGTTGCTGTCAGCTGTGATGTCACAGCACTCTACCCAGGACAACAGCTTGAGATTCTGTCTCAAAAAAAAAAAAAAAAAAAAAAAAGGTTCTTTCAGTTCTCTCCTTGGTAATTCATCTTGTAATCTTTGTTACTTTCCTCTCATTCCAAAACCAAATTTCAAGACTTGTAGAAATGAGTATAGCCTGACTGGATTCTGCATCTTTGTTTCCTTCCTCTCATTCTAGAACCAAGACTCAAGGTTTCTGCAGAAATGAATACAACTTGACTGGACTGTGTAATCGGTCATCTTGTCCCCTGGCAAATAGTCAGTATGCCACCATCAAAGAAGAGAAAGGTAACTCCCTGGGTTTAACTTCTGTGAGAACTACCCAGCAGCCTTTAAAGGGATGGTTTTTAGTCTCTATTAGTAACACTGACGGTATTTTACTTTACCCTTCAGGACAGTGCTACTTGTACATGAAGGTTATAGAACGAGCAGCTTTTCCCAGGCGTCTCTGGGAACGGGTAAGACTTATGACTAAACAGTGACCATTGATCAAAAGTATAAAGGCCACATGCTTGACCATATCTAGATTAAGCTTTTGAAGCCATCCTTATTAAGACCTGTTGTTTACAGTTAAGATCTAATAAATCATTTACATTTACCATTCAAACTTCCATTTTCTATTTGGTAGGTGCGGCTTAGTAAAAACTATGAGAGAGCACTGGAACAAATAGATGAAAATTTAATTTACTGGCCCCGTTTCATTCGACACAAATGTAAGCAGAGATTCACCAAAATTACCCAATACCTAATTCGAATTAGGAAACTTACATTAAAGCGACAGTAAGTATTTGGATCATTTATTTATTTTTAAATCGTTCTTTCCATGGAGCATATCTTAAAGCTGAGAGATTGCGAAACCTTAATGATTTCTATTACATTCAACTTTGTAGAATCTTTTATGATTAGCTAAGAAACTTTATCTCAGACTAAAAGTGTGCCCTTTAAAACAGTAGAATATAACTTCGTTACCCTCCCTACCTGAAAATCTTCCAACTCCTGAGGGAATCTTAAGATTAGAGATTTGAAAATGACATAAAATATATGAACTTCACTCTAGAGTCACTGAAAACTTATTTAAAGAGTGATAAGAAATTCACAGAATAAACAGACTGCCTTCTCAAGGAGTGTTGGGCCCTACTGGTTTTTCATTGTGGCCTACAGAGAATACTACAGATGTTAGTTTTATATAGAAAATTCCTTTTTCTTGATTCCCTAAAGCATTAACGTCAGCACGGTAAATGCCCTCAATCTCAGAAAGGCTTAAAAAAAAAACAAAAATAGTCATATTCACATATATGTAAAAATGACTTTTATAGCATTAAATATAGCACAAAATTCTAGAAATGTTTACGTGTATCTTGCTGTGTTGAGCTGAGCCCTACAAAACCAATTCCATATGAACTTGGAATATTTGATGTGTTTTATTTCTCCTAGGAGGAAACTTGTTCCTTTGAGTAAGAAGGTGGAGCGTAGGGAGAAAAGAAGAGAGGTAACTTACTATTCTGATAGTCACACCTTCTGTATTTTCACTGGGGAGGGGTGTGTGGACAGGGCTCATGAGAGATTCAGTCACCATGGTCTGTGTAAACTGTGTAGGATGGCCCTGGGTAATGGTTCACTAATAGATAATGATACTAGTTGCTGAAGACATCAGATTTTTTGTATCTTACGATTATGACTTTTAGGGCAGGCTAAAATAAGAGCACTTTAGAGGAGGGTATATATAATGGGGAAGAGAAAGAACTTTATCTTAGAGCTCCACAACTCCTTTATCTGAAATTCTTGAGGTCAGATGTCTTATGTATTACATATTACCTTCAGCAGAGTTTGAGCATTCTAGTCAAATACACTTATATTTCTGCAGTGAAATATACAAATGTTCACAGTAGATGGATTTAGAAAAATATATTCTTTAATAGCTTCATGTCCCTTCCAGTCATTTGGCTGCTAAATTGAATTTTTGGACTTTGAAATTGCTGGTAAAGAACTGAAACTCACTAGTACTCTCAGAGGCCAACACAGGTGGGTCTCTTGAGCTCAGGGTTTAAGACTAGCCTAAGCAAGAATGAGACCCCATCTCTACTAAAAATAGAAAAATTAGCCAGGTGTTGTGGCAGGTGTCTGTAGTACCAGCTACTCAGAGGCGGCTGAGGCAGGAAGATCACTTGAAGTCAGGAGTTTGAGGTTGCTGTGTGGTAGACTGACACCACGGTACTGTAGCCAGGGCAGCAGTCTCAAAAACAAACAAACAAAACAATACTCAGCCAGGAACAGTACACACCCAACACCCTATAATCCCAGCACTTTGGGAAGCTGAGCCAGGAGGATCAGTTGAGGCCAGAATTTCTAAGCTGTGGGGAACTATGATAGCGCCACTGCATTCCAGCTTGGGCAGCATAGCAAGACTGTCTCTAAAAAGGAAAAGAAAAAAAGAAAGAATTGAAAACTCAAATTTTTATCTCGTGTTACTTGCTCCTTTGCAGTGAACTGGTTTGTTTTGTTTCTAAAGCCTCCAATACTGATGGAATCAGTATCTATGGAAAATACACTTATCTCCAACCTTTGTCGCAGAGTAGTTTGCCTGTTCCCCTCACTGGTATCATGCTGAATCCTCTTCTGCTTTAAGCTCCAGAAATCAGCTCTTACTGACAAGTTCAAATTTTCACTCATTCTTGGAATTTGCTTTGCTTACCTCCCTTTCACCAACACACATTGGCTTGATCATTTGTCACCTCCTGTTAAAAAATAGCTTTCATGAGGGCAGCACCTGTGGCTCAAAGGGGCAGGGCACTGGCCCCATATGCTGGAGGTGGTGGGTTCAAACCCAGCCCCAGCCAGAAACTGCAAAAAAAAAAAAAAAATAGCTTTCATGGCTTGGCGCCTATGGCTCAAGCAGCTAAGGTGCCAGCCACATACACCTGAGCTGGCGGGTTCGAATCCAGCCGGGCCCGCCAAACAACAATGACGGCTGCAACCAAAAAATAGCCGGGTGTTATAGCGGGCGCCTGTGGTCCCAGCTATTTGGGAGGCTGAGGCAGGAGAATCGCTTGAGCCCAGGAGTTTGAGGTTGCTGTGAGCTGTGATGCCACGGCACTCTACCCAGGGTGACAGCTTGAGGCTCTGTCTCAAAAAAAAAATAGCTTTCATGGCTTGGCGCCTGTAGCTCAAGCAGCTAAGGTGCCAGCCACATACACCAGAGCTGGCGGGTTCAAATCCAGCCCAGGCCTGCCAAACAACAACTACAACCAAAAAATAGCCAGGTGTTGTGGTGGGCGCCTGTAGTCCCAGCTACTTGGGAGGCTGAGGCAAGAGAATCGCTTGAGCCCAGGAGTTGGAGGTTGTTGTGAGCTAAGATGTCACGGCACTCTACCCAGGGCAACAGCTGGAGGCTCTGTCTCAAAAAAAACCTTCATGCCGGGCGCCGGGGCTCATGCCTGTAATCCCAGTACTGTGGGAAGCTGAGGCGGGAGAACTGCTTGAGCTCAGGAGTTTAAGACTTACCTGGGTGAGAGTGAGACCGAACTCCTAAAAAAATGAAAAGAAGAAAAACAAAAACACCCAGCCAGATGCCAGGGCAAATACCTGTAATCCCAGTGGCTTCCAGAGGCTGAGGCAGTGGGATGCTCACAGCCCGAGTCTGAGGTTGCAGTGAGCTATGATGCCATTGAACTCTGCTCAGAGCATAGGGTGGGACTCAGTCTCAACAACAAAAAAAAAAAAGCAAAGAAATTAAAAAAAAAAAAAAACAGGGTGGCGTCCCCATATACCGAGGGTGGCAGGTTTTGAACCAGGCCCCGGCCAAACTGCAACAATAAAATAGCCGGGTGTTGTGGTGGGCGTCTATAGTGCCAGCTACTCATGAGGCTGAGGCAAGAGAATCGCCTAAGCCCAGGAGTTGGAGGTTGCTGTGAGTTGTGACGACACAGCACTCTACTGAGGGCAATAAAGTGGGACTCTGTCTCAAAAAAATAAATAAAATAAAAAACAAAAAGAGAAATAAAAAAATAAAAAGCAAGGGATTGAAGAAGAAATAGCTTTCATAATCTTCTGATGCTTTTGTTCCCATTATTCACTAGAAGGTTTGTTTTTTAAACTTCTGCTAGGTTACATACTACTTGATAGCCATTGTTATCTCAGGAAAGGTTGGTAAACATTTTTCTTTTTGTGACAGATGCACAGCTCTTTAGGTTCTACAACTTTAAAAGTACATAGAAATATACCTTTGTAAAACTCCTTGTCTTTTGCAAAATATTCAATGTCATTATAAATCCACTTAAATCCATCCAAGAGGTTCTATGTGACTAATCTGAATAGAAGAGAACCCCACTTTTAAACTCTCTCTACGGAGGAGTCTTCCTCAGGATATCCTGCTCACTATATCTGACACACAACTATTTGTGGACCGAGTCAGGGTACCGATGTCAGTATATGTGAAAAATATTAGTAACATAAAAAATACACCTAAGTTTTGAGTATTTTCTTCCAACACCTTAGTGGATCACTCTTGATGTGTAACAGGACCCCACTTTAGAGAATAACCTGGAACATAACCTGTAGCCTTTTAATTGAGCCATGTGCTCCTCATCTTGCAGCATTGTGATTTATTCCACACACAATTTAAGTTAATCATTCTAACAGCGGTTGAAAACCCTCTATGGTAATTTTCACTATCAAATTAATGCAAACTCTTAAGCTAGAAAAATAGATCATGGTTAGATTTTTATGTTTCGGTTTGGGGGTCATACAGGTTGATGTTAAATATCTTCTATGAGAGATCGTTGGAAAAATATTTTTTTAACCTATTTTTCTATAACATGGAATCCAACATGGTTTTAAAAAATGTGAAAGGATGAAAATCTCTCTTCCTTTTCCTTAGCTTTTACAAAGTCTGGCTTCAGGCTAGCTAATTTTTTGAGACACTTAAATATATATATATAGACCTACATGCTTTGTATATCTATCAAATATACAGCTTTTTTAGAATTTGATTAAGAATGTTAGAAATTTTGAATTTGAAAGGTTCCCAAGAAAGTTTGGGAGGGAAAGAAGTGTATCTCTAGAGAGGCAGAAGCCAGTCCTGCAAGGGGAAAGAATGATTATATCATCTTTCTCCTTTAAAAAAAACTTAGTAGTTTCTTCCACTTTACCAGGCTGAAAAATCAGTACTAATGAATGTTTTTCTCTTGTAGGAAAAGGCATTAATAGCTGCTCAACTGGACAATGCCATTGAGAAGGAATTACTGGAGAGACTGAAAAAAGATACGGTAAGCTAGTACAGTAGAGCCTCTGTGAGCTGACCACCCAAGGGACTGTAACAAACTGACCAGTACGCAGAGGGGGTCCACATTAAGGAACGAGGCCTGCTGTACTGAGACCTACATATGGTGCATGTCTGGTCTATGAAATTTAGGTCAACTTGAGGTGGTCAATGAAGGGAGTTGGTTAACTATGGAGGTTGTAGTATAGTTTTCAGGTACAAATTTTATTTTTTTGGGGGTAGTATCATGCTTGGAAATATTGAGAAAAGATGCTAGGAAGATCTTAACTCTGATTTTATCCCTGAAATAAAATAAAGCCACGTAGGCCAGGCTTTCTCATTTTAGTTCATTGATACAAGCATATCAAATGCTTTGGTTACCCTTGACATTCCATTCACCATAAGAGACCTCTCTTGCTTTTGCCCTTATTCTCAATTCCCATTCCCAAATGCAGCAATTCTATATCTCTGTATAAAAGCCAAAGGATTTTGCTCCTCCTGTCTATTACTCTTGACTTTAAGGATCTTTAAAATGAGTTTCGATCCCTTGGTGTGTGCCACACCTTTTGGGGGCAAGACACGATTGCAAGAGGGACGTTGCCTAACAAATGCAATCAGTGTAACCTGGTGTCTTGTACCCTCAGTGAATCCCCAACAATAAAAAAAAAAAGTTTTGATTCTTTCTTAAAATTAGTGTCATTTATACAAACATGATTAAAATATACTTTTTACTTATTTCCCCTTCTCAACAAAATTACATTTGTCCCAGTGCATAAGTTTTCCAGACCACTAAATTTTAAATGATCTGGTTCCATCCTCCATAGAAATTACCTATTTGGTAGAAGCCACTGATTATTTAAATGTCAAAAATGGGATGTTTTGGACATTGCTGGCTGTCTTAAGCTTGAAAATAATAATGAAGTATTAGCCATCAAATCAAGTATTTTCATTTAATCATTGAGGAAAAAAGAATATGCTTGGTGGACAGTGGAACTTCAAGTATGTATTATCTAAATGTAGTTAAAGCCAGTCTGTGTTTATGCTTTTCAGTATGGAGACATCTACAATTTCCCCATCCATGCCTTTGACAAGGCCTTGGAACAACAGGATGCAGAAAGTGACTCTTCAGATGCTGAGGAAAGAGATGAAGATGATGATGAAGTAAGTCCTGTTTTCTCAAACAGACTTATAGAGAACTAGATGTATTTTTATGTAATTTACAGACTATTACCTTCAGTTCCCTAACCATATCTTTTTTCCATAATGACATTAATTTTTGGTTTAGCAGGGCTGGATTTCTGTTCTTCAGGCTTGCCCAGCAAATCATTTATAAATTCACAATTTCAGTCATATTTATTGACATTCTAAGATTTTTTTCCTGCAGGTAACAAATTGTAAAGGTTTTCTTTTATACAGATTTTAAACAATTAAAAGGAAGATGCTTTACCTCTAATGATTAAAATTAGGAATAAGAATAGTGTGATAGGGTGGTGCCTGTGGCTTAAAGGAATAGGGCGTCGGCCCCATATACTGGAGGTGTTTTTAATTCAGAAGTATTAAATTTAGGAACAATTAAATTTTGGTGGCCTAGTAAGTAGACTCTGGTTCTCATAATGTTATTTATATACTTATTTATCAAGGAATAAAATGAGATCACAATGTCTAAACTGAATCTTCTTTATGTATTTTGAACCTAACAGTTATATTTTATTCTAGGATATGGGAAAAAGAGAATTTGTGGAAGATGATGAGGTAGATGAGAGTGACATAAGTGATTTTGAGGTGAGATTTATGGGTTAAAAAAAAAAACTGTGTGGCTTGGCGCCTGTGGCTCAAGCGGCTAAGGCACCAGCCATATACACCTGAGCTGGCGGGTTAGAATCCAGCCCGGGCCCGCCAAAAAATAGCTGGGCATTGTGGTGGGTGCCTGTAGTCCCAGCTACTTGGGAGGCTGAGGCAAGAGAATTGCTTGAGCCCAGGAGTTGGAGGTTGCTGTGAGCTGTGATGCCATGGCACTCTGTCCAGGGTGCAAAAGCTTGAGGCTCTGTTGCAAAAAAAAAAAAAAAATTGTGCTGGCTCAGTGCCTGTGGCTCAAACAGCTAAGGTGCCAGCCACATACACCTGAGCTGGTGGGTTCGAATCCAGCCTGGCAAATAACAATGTCGGCTGCAACCAAAAAATAGCCGGGTGTTGTGGCGGGCGCCTGTGGTCCCAGCTACTTGGGAGGCTGAGACAAGAGAATTGCTTAAGCCCAGGAGTTGGAGGTTGCTGTCAGTGGTGATGCCACAGCACTCTACCCAGGCGGCAGCTTAAGGCTCTGTCTCAAAAAAAAAAAAAAAAACTGTGCTGGCTTGGTGCCTGTAGCACAGTGGTTATGGTGTCAGCCACATATGCCACAGCAGGTGGGTTCAAACCTAGCCCGGGCCAGCTAAACAATAATGGCAACTGCAAAAAAAAAAACAAAAGTACTTGGGGGTGTTGTGGCCGGTACCGGTAGTCCTAGCTACTTGGGAGGCTAAAGCAGGAGAATTGCTTGAGCCCAAGAGTTTGAGGTTGCAGTGATCTGTGACAGTATGGCACTCTACCCAGGGCGACATAGTGAGACTCTGTCTCAAAAATAAATAAATAAATTGAAGGGGCAATGAAGGGAGTTTGGAGAAATCTGGCATTTTACCTACTCTTTTACTTTTTCTCTCCCCACATTAGGATATGGATAAACTGGATGCTGGCGGTGATGAGGACCAGGATGATACATCCTCCAGTGAGGAAGAGGAAGAAAAGGCCCTTAATGTGAAACACAAAGGCAAAACACCCTTGAAGGGACCCTTACAAAGAAAACGAGCCTATGTAGAGATAGAGTATGAACAGGAGACAGAGTCCATGGCCAAGGCCAAGACCACATGATTTCTCTTCAAAACATTTATACACAGGACTGAATATTTGGAAGTTTCTTTTTATCTTGAACATGTACACACCTCTAGCTTTTGCTATCTTGTGTTATATTTAACACAATATTTGTGTTTTTAATATTTATGTCACTTCACTGAGGCAAGAAATCTGGAATGAGTGGAAGAAAGCCCTAGGTTGTGAGTATACTTTTATACCGTATGTGTTGAAATAACAGCTTGAGCCTAAGAAGCTTAACAGATGAATTCTTGAATCTGAGATGAGACTGGGGGTGTAAATATTTCTAAATTTTAAATGCTAAATTCCTCAGTGTCCTGTTTTTCCTCCCAAACTTTATTTAGAAACTGCATCTTCAGTTTTTTCTTATTCACCTTTCCCTACTCTGGTGGGGGTAAAAAGAGAAAGAAGGAAAAAGCACTTCTAACTTAAAGATGTTTAGTGTAAAAATACCTTTTTTCCTTAAATGAGAAAGAAAAATCTTTTTGCTCTTGGGAAAGTAATACAAATCTTAAGTTCCATTGAAGGGAGTGCCTTCAGAAGCCTGTTGCACTTCTCTGATACAGTTCACCACCTTGCTGTCTTCACAGCTTTGGACAACGTTGGCCAGGAGACCCTGAAACATGAAACCAGATAGGCTTTGGGGTTTCTTTAATTATTCTTTTCCCTGTCTGCTGATTCTTCTTTCTTGGTATAATACTGAGAGAGAGAGTGAATGACACCAGGGGGCAGTTCACTACATAGTTTAGGTATCTAAAAACTGTATTAATGTGCTTGCATATGTTCTGCTGATTCATGAAGAAACAGCTTAATTCCAGGCAAGGCAAATTAGGTTTGATCTAGGGTTTGATTAAAGAGCTAAGATAACACAGTTGGAATACCATACTATCTTTAAACATTTTTAGTATACGAATTTCTTTTCATGTTACCTTAAATCTTTCAATTGAGGATTTCTAAATGGGATAAGAAATGAGGCAATAGGGAGGCGCCTGTGGCTCAGTGAGTAGGGCGCCGGTCCCATATGCTGGAGGTGGCAGGTTCAAACCCAGCCCCGGCCAAAAACCACCAAAAAAAAAAAAAAAGGCAATAGTTAATTATTATAAATACATATATAAATATACATACAACTATCATATGCTATGGCTTTGAGAAGTTAACTTTTGTGGAATATGGAACCAAAGGAAGAATTTCTGTGTGGATCATGAATACTGAAAACAATCTACCAAAGAGGGTGGCACCTGTGGCTCAGTGAGTAGGCAAAACACCCTTGAAGAGACCCTTACGAAGAAAAATGAGCCTATGTAGAGATAGAGTATGAGCAGTAGACAGAGTCCGTGGCCAGGGACTCTGTTCGAACCTGGCCCCAGCCAAACTGCAACAAAAAATAGCTGGGTGTTGTGGTGGGTGCCTCTGGTCCCAGTTACTTGGGAGGCTGAGGCAGGAGGATCATCTGAGCCCAAGAGCTGGAGGTTGCTGTGAGCTGTGACGCAACAGCACTCTACCAAGGGTGACAAAGTGAGACTCTTGTCTCTTAAAAAAAAAAATAAGAAGATCTGCCGAAGAGATAGCTGCCCCCACCAAAACTGGAAACATGATATCTGAATTAGTGTACCTGTTATTATTCCTTGGGGGCTCATGACTTTTTTTTTTTTAATTCAGAAGATTAGAACAGAACTTAAATTCACAAACTTTTTGAGTTACCTCCTCTGTTACCCTGGCTAGAGCACAGCGATGTCATCATAGGTCCCTACAGCCTCAAGCTCCTGGGCTTATAAGTGATCCTCCCGCCTCAACCTCCGAAGTAGCTGGGACTACAGGCACATGCCATCATGCCCAGCCCCAAATTCTTGATCATGAGGCATTTTGCCCTGTCTCGTTCATCCTTAACCCCAGTGACATCTGCTGATCCTCTTGCCTTTTGGTTTGAACAATTCCAAGTAACTTTAAAAGACAAATAATGTATTCTTCAGATTCTACTGAAGGCTAAAGTCTCAGATGGAAACCTAAATTATGCATGTTCATTTCCAGGCTTGGTCAGGCACATGAATAATAAGTTATAATAAACTAGGAATTACCTAGGATAATGAGGGCCAACTGAAGCCTGAGTTGCAGGTTCTGCCTTACCTTCACCTGTCCTTGAGAGCAGTGGTCCAGGATAATCAGGCAGTCTGTGGCCTCCTGCAACAAGGCGCTCTTAACTGGCTCGGGTGTCAGATTTGGATCCCTCGCTGCATCACATATCAGTTTCAAGAGAGCTTTCAGTAGGACCACAAGTCTGCAGGAAACTCTGGAACCAAGAAGAACTAAAGTCAATATTAAATTTGCAAGAGACTTCAAAGGCTGGCTAGTGAAAAGCCCTCATCTCACAAAGGAAGGAGCTAAAGCCAAAGTTAAGTGATGTAAAAGACTGCAGAGCTGCAAACAAGAGACTCCTCCTCAACACTCCTGTTAGTGTACTTCGGTATACATACCCATACTCTAGCCTAAGAATAACTTCCTTTCTTCCAGAAGTTCGGTTCTACTATAAGGAAACAGCCCACTCATGGGCTGAGAAGGGGAAACCAGGATCTTCCCTTACCAAAGACATGTACTTTTGGCCAGAGGAGAGAGCCCACAAACTTTCAACTTTTATGCTGTCTTAGGCCTAGAAGTTAAAAAAAAATGGAGGCGGGCGGCGCGTGTGGCTCAAGGAGTAGGGCGCCAGTCCCATATGCCGGAGGTGGCGGGTTCAAACCCAGCCCCAGCCAAAAAAAAAAAACATAAATAAATGGAGGCTTCTGCAACTTAAGTGTCAATTTCAATTTTCTGTCATTTAATTTCAGATCCTATCAGTTAAGTCCAACCTATTTATTTCCAATTATTAACCTTTCTAAAAGTTTTTATCCCTTGGATGAAGTTCTGGAAATGGTAGTGGTGATGATTGCACAATATTGTGATTGTACTTCATGCCACTAAAATGTACACTTAGGGTGGCGCCTCTGGCTCAGTGAGTATACCGACGGTGGTGGGTTCGAACCCAGCCCTGGCCAAACTGCAACAAAAAAATAGCCAGGCATTGTGGCGAGCACCTATAGTCCCTGCTACTGGGAAGGCTGAGGCAAGAGCATTGCCTAAGCTCAGGAGTTGGAAGTTGCTATGAGTTGTGCCATCATAGCACTCTACCGAGGGTGACAAAGTGGAACTCTGTCTCAAAAAAATAAACTGTACACTGAAAAATGGTAAATTTTATGTATTTATAAAGTTTACCATTTTATATAAAAATGATAAAATTTAAATTTTATGTATAATAAAAGCTGAAAAATAAACCTGTAATGTGAAAAAATACACGATAAATATTTATTAACAGACATGATTGGGAGAAAAATGTTTTCATCCCTTCATTTAAAAATATTCAACCTGGCTCGGCGGCGGTAGCTCAGTGAGTAAGGCGCCAGCCACATACACCAAAGCTGGCAGGTTTGAGCCAGGCCTGGGCCTGCTAAACAACAATGACAACTGCAATCAAAAAATAGCCAGGCATTGTGGTAGGTACCTGTAGCCCCAGCTACTGGGGAGGCTGGGCTGAGGCAAGAGAATCGCTTAAGCCCAAGAGTTTAAGATTGCTGCGAGCTGTGACACCACAGAACTCTACGGAGGGCGATATGGTGAAACTCTTATCTCAAAAAAAAAAATTTCAAGCTGGCCAAGCAAGGTGGTTCATGCCTGTACTCCTAGCACTCTGGGAGGCCAAGGTAGATGGATCAGGAGTTTCAGACCAGTCTAAGAGTGAGACCCCATTTTTACTAAAAATAGAAAAACTAGCTGGGTGTTATATAGTCCTAGCTACTAGGGAGCCTGAGGCAAGAAGTTCACTCAAGCCCAAGACTTTGAAGATGCTATGAGCTCTGATGCCATGACACTCTACCCAGAGGGACAGAGTGAGACTAGGTCTCAGAAAAAATAAAAATATTCAGCCTTTCCCTACAGTCTACCCTCAACCATAGACAACACATTTCTTTTTTAAATCTCTTTACATTTGTTTACCATTCTCTTCTTGGAATCTTGGTCTCTGATCTTGAAAGATCTGACACAGAATTCATCTGATTAATCTTTTCATTCATCTGTTCATGTCCATTCACTCTTCAAATATTTGTGTACCTAATGACAGATACTGAGTATACTTTGGGAGAATAACAGAAGTGGTCTTCCATTCTCCTAGAGTTTACAGTTCAGCAGGGGAGAAGGTAGTAAGTATACAATGCAATCTAGTTACAAATGTGACTGCAAGAAAAACTGTCATGGGGGAAAGTTACTCTGGATTCCTTGTACATTTATAAGGAAGTGAGAGAACATGGTCCAGAATAAATATGTTGGGCCACTGGATTCTCTGGCTGAATTAAATTTTCAGTTATGCAAGAAAGCCTTTTGCTAACTCATCAGCTTGGGTTCCAATTTATTCCTGATACCTACCCTCAAGTCACAGTTGGAATGCTTTCAAAGCAAGCAAATCCTAACTTTATATTCTAATCGCTGCTCTGGAGATGGCAAATGATGTACTAGGAAGTATTCTACTCTCAATTACATTTAAGGAATATTAGGATGAACAAAGTAAGCATGTTTTTACTGTGGCACTTCTAAATGACTAACATTCTTCTATGCGTTATAAATCTAGAGAGATGTACAAAGAGCACCTGGGTGCGTATTCTTCAGAATGCCCATCTAAGCCATTCTTAAGATGTAGTTGAGTTTATTTATTTTTTTTGAGACAGAGTCTCACTTTGTCACCCTTGGTCAAGTGCCATGGCATCACAGCCTACAGCAACCTCAAACTCTTGGGCTCAAGCGACTCTCTTGCCTCAGCCTCCCATGTAGCTAGAACAACAGGCACTTGCCAAAACGCCTGGGGTCTCATTCTTGCTCAGGGTGGTCCCCAACCTGTAAGCTCAAGCAATCCACCCACCTCGGCCACCCAGAGTGCTAGGATTACAAGCATGAGCCACCACACCTGGCCCAATATAGTTGAATTTAAAAGAAGTTATTTAACAGTGGCAGAATCTGGAAATGATGCCTGGTGAAAGGGTCAAATATGAGCACCTGAAGTTACTATACATCTATTTTATCTTTCTAATGCCACATTCTCAGTTCAAACTCCTATAAGTGTGTGAAAATGGAAGGTATTCAAATATAATACTTTGAGGGGCCAGGCATGGTGGCTCACACCTGTAATCTCAGCACTTGGGAGGCTGAGGCGGGTGAATTCCCTGAGCTCACATGTTTGAGACCAGCCTGAGCCAAAGTGAGACGCCATCTCTAAAAATAGCTGGGTGTTGTGGTAGGTGCCTATAGTCCCAGCTACTTGGGAGACTAAAGTAAGAGAATCCCTTGAGCCTAGGAGTTTGAGGTTGTTGTGAGCTGACTCCACAGTATTCTACGAAGGGTGACAGAGTGAGACTATGTCTCAAAAAAAACAAAACAAATACAATATTTTGTACTGAATGTGCATCTGGGCAAGTTCTGAACAGAAAAATTGGCTAAGTTTTACTTCTTTTATCAGACCTGTCGGTTTTGGCTGCTATACCTTGGCCAGGTATATTGCATGACAAGTTTTAGGGTTTCCAATATCTTCAATCTAGCCTCCTCCTCTGGTCCATCATAAACCTCCAGATAACCAATGATGACTCGCTCTAGCCTCCTCAAGTGCCGGACAGTTAGGATCCCCAACCTAAGGACAAAAGAGAAAATGTGACGCCAAAGAACTGAAGCTGGGAGAATGGCCAGACCAGCAACCCAGTGACTCACCGCTTCACAAAAGCCGGTAGGTGTCTTGTATAGGTCCTGCGTAAGAGAAGGCGGTGCTCAGGCTCCATGTGGGTCAGGATCAGCTGCAGCACCTCATCACAGTGTGTGGTGGGCCGAGCTCCATCTCCCTTCCACTGCTGGGCCTTTTCCAGGATGGGGAATAAATCCAGCAGACACAGGAGCACAACCTCAGAGGAAGGAATGGAAGGAAACTAGCTCATAATTTTCACCACAGCACTCGTTGATTTTTCTAGGAACTTAATCTACTGTTGTTAGGGTCCATGTCACAGAATTCTAAAATAATAAGTAGTAATATCACTAGTAACATTAAGTGCTTTTTATTTTTTCAAACTCTATATTCTTTCCATCTGACAGTCTCATGTTAAAACACATACTTTCTCTTCAGAACTGTTCTTTGCTAATTGGAAAAATGGGAAGAATGGCAGGACTGGGTGGGTCTTTAACTTAGGGATCTAAGTCTACTGTCACTAAGTCTGACTTACTGATACATAATATCTGCATGTACTTTCAATAAAATTGCTCCTAATAGATTCTCAGATTGTTCAAATTTGTCTTAAATTGGATCACCTTATCTGAAATTTCAGGGTCTAGGCTCCCTTTTAAGCTCTCCTGGGATCTCTGGGGGTTTTTGGTTGTTTTTTTTGTTTGTTTTTTTTTTTTGAGACAGAGCCTCAAGGTGTTGCCCTGGGTAGAGTGCCGTGGCCTCACAGCAACCTCTAATTCCTGGGCTTAAGCGATTCTCTTGCTTCAGCCTCCCAAGTAGCTGGGACTACAGGCGCCCGCCATAACGCCTGGCTATTTTCTTGTAGTTGTTGTTGTTTGGCAGGCCCGGGCCAGGTTCGAACCTACCAGCCGGGTGTATGTGGCTGGCGCCCTAGCCACTGAGCTACAGGCACAGAGCCATTAACTTCTTTTTTTTGAGACAGAGTCTCAAGCTGTCACCCTGGGTACAGTGATGTGGCATCACAGCTCATAGCAACCTCCAGCTCCTGGGCTCAAGCAATTCTCCTGCCTCTGCCTCCCAAGTAGCTGGGACTACAGGTGCCTGCCACAATGCCCGGCTATTTTTTGTTTGTAGCCGTCATTGTTGTTTGGCGGCCCGGGCTGGATTCAAACCTGCCAGCTCAGGTGTATGTGGCTGGCGCCTTAGCCACTTGAGCCACAGGCACCAAGCCAGAGCCATTAACTTCTTTCTTACCTTTTCTAATGTTCTGACCCCTAAGAAATTGTTTCATCCTTCTTAAAAGGGATTATCATCACCTTCCCAAAGCCTCCTAAAACCACCCCCAATTCCACCCAGAACTGGTTTGTTGCCTATTGCTGCATACCCACTACATACTGCATTTTATACAAACCTTTTCTAATACGGCTATCACTCTATACTGTAGCTACATGTAGATATGTGAATACATATTTATATATTTACAGAAAATGTCTCTCCAAAGGTTATCTTAAAGCCAGAACCTGTCTGATTCATTTACTCTTAGAACCTACAATGGTTACTGCACACTCAATAAA
The DNA here is from genome assembly GCF_027406575.1 of Nycticebus coucang. Lineage (NCBI taxonomy): Eukaryota > Metazoa > Chordata > Mammalia > Primates > Lorisidae > Nycticebus > Nycticebus coucang. Next base: position 8,812,254 of record NC_069803.1, on the reverse strand, counting down.
AGACACTAAAATAATACACACACGGGCGGCGCCTGTGGCTCAAAGGGGTAGGGCGCCGGCCCATTATTCCAGAGGTTGTGGGTTCAAACCGAGCCCTGGCCAAACTGCAAAAAAATAAAATAAAATAAAATAAAATAACATACAGAGGGTTTCTAGTGAGGGTATGTGTTGACATAAAGCAGCACAGATGGGAGAACATTTAAATCAATGTTCTGCCTCCAAAGTGATACACAGCTGACCCAGATAAAGACAGAACACAGCCTCATTTGTGGAGATTCAGGAGCACAGATGCCTGCTTGGTGTTGAGATACTTTCAATTTGGCAACGGCTTTTCATTACCGTCCTCATTTTCCAAGAGAAGAAAATGTCCCTCTGCTATTCCTACTCATGTAGCTCCATCTTCTACTCAAATATACAGAACTCAGAGACACTTATGATCAAATAATACAAGTACCTGAATGAGATCATGCTCTGGGGTGTATAGGTGGTTGAAAATGGCATGGTACAGAACCTGGACTCTGTTATACTGGAGCAAATCAGCAGCTGGCTGGAATAAAAAAAATGATCCAATTAAAAGAAAAGTTTCCCAAGACTGGCAAAATGTTGATTATCTTTGACACTGGATTGTGGGTGCATGAAGATTCATTATGCCACTCTCTCTACTTCCGTGTATACATTTCTTAAAAGCCCCATAATACAAAGGTTTCTTTTTTTCAAGACAGAGTCTCACTCTCTTGCCCAGGCTAGAATGCCATGGCATGAGTCTAGCTCACACAACCTCAAACTCCTGGGTTTACATGACTCTCTTGCCTCAGCCTCCAAGTAGTAGGCAGGACTACAGGCTCCTGCCACAATGCCCAACTAATTTGTTTTTAGTAGAGATGGTTTTACTAGAGACCAGGTCTCACTCTTGCTCAAGCTGATCTTGAAGGATCCTCCTCTCTCAGCCTCCCACAATGCTAGGATTATAGGCATGAGCCTTAAAGTTTCTTTGACTAATAGTTTGCACATTTGGATATAATCCATTTTAGGTTCTGATTTTATTTAGTGTTTTTTGTTGTTGTTGTGCCTGTTGTTTTTCTTCAAAGCCAACCCTTATTCACTCAAAGTCTAGTTATCTAGTTTGATAGTTTCTTCTATAATTGTTTTTTTTATTTGTTTGTTTGTTTTTTGCAGTTTTTGGTGGGGGCTGGGTTTGAACCTGCCACCTCTGGCTTATGGGGCCGGCGCCCTACTCCTTTGAGCCACAGGCACTGCCAAGTTTCTTCTATAATTGTCCTTTCAGTTATTATATTACCTATGAGATACAATACCAGGTTGGCAGAAGAAAAAATACACATAAGAAGAAAAATTAGAGATAAGTAAACTTAATGACACCATTAATAGAAAGCAGTTAAAATACGTAAGCAAAAATGAAACACTGGGGCAGCGCCTGTGGCTCAGTAAGTAGGGCGCCAGCCTCATATACCAAGGGTGTCGGGTTTGAACTTGGCCTGGCCAAACTGCAACAAAAAAATAGCTGGGCGTTGTGGCAGGCACCTGTAGTCCCAGCTACTCGGGAGGCTGAGGCAAGAGAATCGTCTAAGCCCAAGATCTGCAGGTTGCTATGAGCTGTGATGCCAAAGCACTCTACCGAGGGTGATAAAGTGAGACTCTGTCTCTGAAAAAAAAAAAAAAAAAGAAAAATGAAACAGTGATATGATGCATGAGGAACAGCTGTGAATGAGTCAGTCTGTCCTAGCAGTGCAGATGACAGCAGAGGCTACTTACCACATTGAGCACAATGTGATGGAGGCAGAGCACACCCAGGATTTTGTTCTCAGTCTGATAATCATCTGAGATAAGCAATGAAGGGGGAAGTATCCTTTCCAGATGATGGGTCAGCCAGGGTCGAGTAACTTGTTGCAGAGTCCATGAGAAAACATGTTTGATGGCAGGGCTGCTCTTCCAGGATTCCCTAAATGGACACATCCAACCACATCAAGTAAAGTGACATTTTTTTTTCTATTTGTAACTTTTTTTTTTTTTATTGTTGGGGATTCATTGAATTTGTAACTTTTTTTAAAAAATTCAGGTTAATGTGAGGGTTGACATGTTTTTGTTTTTTTTTTTTTTGCAGTTTTTGGCCGGGGCTAGGTTTGAACCTGCCACCTCCGGCATATGGGGCTGGCGCCCTACTCCTTGGAGCCACAGGCACCGCCAAACGTGTTTTTTTTTTGTTTTTGTTTTTTTGTAGAGACAGAGTCTACTTTATCGCCTCAGTAGAGTGCCGTGGTGTCACATTGCTCATAGCAACCTCCAACTCCTGGGCTTAGGCGATTCTCCTGCCTCAGCCTCCCGGGTAGCTGGGACCACAGGCGCCCGCCACAACACCAGCTATTCTTTTGTTGTAGTTTGCCAGGGCTGGGTTTGAACCCACCACCCTTGGTATATGGGGCCGGCACCCTACCTACTGAGTCACAGGGGCCACCCAGGTGACTTGTTTTTAATCAACAGCAACAAAAAAATTAACCAGTTCAAGCTAAACAGAGTATTTTCCCACCTTTGAAAAATATTGCATCCCTTGGGCGGCGCCTGTGGCTCAGTCGGTAAGGCGCCGGCCCCATATACCGAGGGTGGCGGGTTCAAACCCACCCCGGCCAAACTGCAACCAAAAAATAGCCGGGCGTTGTGGCGGGCGCCTGTAGTCCCAGCTACTCAGGAGGCTGAGGGCAAGAGAATCGCTTAAGCCCAGGAGTTGGAAGTTGCTGTCAGCTGTGTGAGGCCATGGCACTCTACCGAGGGCCATAAAGTGAGACTCGGTCTCTACAAAAAAAAAAGAAAAATATTGCATCCCATGTAAGATAATTCTTGATTCTATACTATACATATTTAAGATTTATATTAGAACGACTTATATAAGTTGCACTAACTGTATTTAGTAATCAATCACACAGGGCTCTTGGTCTAAAGCACAGCCAATGAGAAGTAGCCAATTATCACAGCTATGTAAAGAACGTATGGTGACAGTGGTGGTTACAGGAAAGATGTGTTGGGACAAAAGAGTAAAGGAAATGTGTTAATATTACAAAAACAAATCAATAGATACCTGAACACCAGTATATAAAGTGAGTTTACAAATGATTCAACTAATTCACTAAATGGTAACAGTGGGATAGGTATATTATCTTTATATTTGAAATAACAAAGGTGAGATTTAGAGAGTCTTTCTAAAGAAACAGAAGCACAGAAAAGAAGCACCAGACTTCAAACCAAGAGCTTTCAACTCCATGTTCCTGGAGTTAAAAATGACAGCTATGGGTATTTTCCACATGACTCCAGTGCTAACAGAGTAGCAAATGGAAACTCACCAAAAGTACTTTAGCTAATAGCAATCTAAAGAATCTGGGCAGTTGGCGGGGCCTGTGGCTCAAGGAGTAGGGCGCTGATCCCATATGCCGGAGGTGGTGCGTTCAAACCCAGCCCTGGCCAAAAACCACACACACACACACACACACACACACAAAGAATCTGGGCTGCGCCTGTGGCTCAAAGGAGTAGGGTGCCGGACCTATATACCAGAGGTGGCAGTTTCAAACCTGGCCCCAGCCAAAAACCACAAAAAAAAAAAAAAAAAGAATGTTTATCTTTCCATCCCAAACATTGCTGCCTTATCTGAAACCATCCCTATCTAATAATGACTGAAGAGTTTCAAGATCCTCAAGTCTAAATTCAAACCATGAATTTAATTAAGTCCTCTTCAAATCCCCATGCATATTCCAATAGTTTGGAATTATTAACTTATTCCAGGTAAGTGGTACAGAATTTCTAATTTTCCAAGGCAGCTGTCATAAGAACTGGAAAGAGCACAGAAAAATTCAGCCTGAAGACCTCGGTTATGATCTCAAGTTTGCTACTATTTCGTTATGCCATTTATAGCAAAGAAAACCTTCTTGGACCTTAACAGATGTGCTATTACAACACCCTTATTTTACTTATTAAGAAACTCAGTTTTTTCCAGCGCCAACATTCTAAATCTAAAAGATTAGGTTGAGCCTCAGGTCAGTGGTAAACCGTAAGGAGTACTTACTTATTCAAACTGGGTTTAAGAAGTCCCATTATCATAGTAAATCTCCCTTTCTCATCTTCATTTTTTCCGTGTAGGAATTCTGCCACAGAACCGCATTCAGTAACTTGGAGCAGTAACGTGAGAACCTCCCTAGCAACTTCCCGAGATCTTAGGCTGGTCCATGGTTGGTCAAGGCTGTGTGTGACGGCAAAAATATAGATGGGTCCCGCCAAGTGACGTAGGCCTGACTTCCATGCAGGGCAGGCCAGAGAATTCTTGGAAGTTTCGATTTTTCCCAACAGCTTAAGGAACAGTAACCCAACTTCTGCTGCTTTCTCAGCCACTTGACAGTGGCTATGACCTCCACTTTCCTCCTCCTTGGGTGGGGCTGCATACATCTCCAGAGTTTTTGCCACCTGCTCCAGTATCTCCGGCATTCCGCGGAGCTCACCGTCAAATAATCTATCATACTCCGTGTGTTCTATTAGAGCACCTAGATCTTTAAGAGCTGCATCTCTTCCTCTGACCCCTCGTGCCTCCTGGCCGGTAAGACCGGGCAAAATCTTGGAGAAGGCCTGTCCTAGGGCGGAGGGAGATCGCTCTTCAGGCAAGGAAGAGCCTTCCTGCAGTGAGGTTTCCCGAGCGCCGTCCAGTTCCATTCCTCAGACCGCAGCACGAAAGGGCTGGTCTTTCTCGGAGGACCGGGAAGGAGGCAAGGACAGATCCGGTAAAGAGGCAAGGACAGATCCGGTAAAGAGGCAAGAGGAGTCACCGGAGGCTGGACTTTTCCCAAAGAACACACATAATTAAAAATAAATCAAATCAAATCAACGGCGAGACGTCTTGGAGAATGGGGCCAGTTTGATCGGGATAAGAATAAAATGAGTGAGAGGGAAGGGTTCTCGGAAAGAGAAAGGGGCCTCTCATAATAAAAGTCTCAGACTTGTAACAGGGAAGTGGAGAGACTACTACTGCCTTTTTGAAGACTTTAAAAAAAATTTAAATTCAAGAAATACACCCCTGAGCCATAACGCCAACGCGACAATTGGCGGGTACCTGCAGCCCTTTGCACAAAACGCCGCTATCTAGTAGAATCCGGATCCCACTAAAGTGTTGCCGCAAAGCACACGGTCAGCTTCCGCCAATATCGCCGCAACGCCTCGTCATTTCACGACTTATAGTCGTAAAGCTATACAAAGATCCAGGTTCTTAAAAAAAGGCGGAGAGGTGGAGCCAGGGAGAATATATTTGCATATAGAATAACCCGCTTTCTAATTTTGTTTCTGTTTTCTTTGGCTAACAAACGAGGGAACCACAGAATATCATTGTAAGTTTTTGAATGCCCAGGACTGTATACATTAAGACTGAATATACATGGACGATGTTAGTCACCCTTTCTGTAAAATTAGAGGCACAGACCTGAGGCTCCTTGACAGGAGTATTTTGCCGATCCTTTTGTAGTTCATAAGAGTGATGATTGGGTTTTCATGCGCATGCGTGAGATGTGCCTCCCACAAATCTTGTTACGACGTCGGCACATTACCCGTCTGACATGAACTTGGAGGATCTTCTTAACCTGTTATGTGTAGAGCCGCGTGGTTTTGGCTTGGAAGTATGTCCTTGTTTTTAGGTAATATCTTTAGATGGTTGAACGCTTATTTTTGTGGAAGAAATGATCCAGCTTTATGTTGGCTTTGGCTGGAATGTGGGAGCTGGGCTTATTGTGTAATTAAATGTTTACTCATTTCTGAGCGCGACGGTTCGGGAAAGAATCAAAAGTTGGTGTCCTGCAAAGGTTGTTCCAACATTGGGGTGAGTGCCACGGTCCCCAGGACAGCCGCGGGCAGTATTTGGGAGCAGTTCTGTGATACCTGTATTAGTCTCAAGGTGCATTGGCGTCTCTTCTTACCTCTGGAAAAGTACTGCGTTGGGTGGGCCCTCGGTTCCCCATGGGCTGATAACTGCGTCAGGCCATCCTTGGAAACTTGTGACTGTCATAGCTTCCACCATGACATGGAGTAGATTTGGTAAACCAAAACGTTCGTATCCCCGAAACTTTCTAAATATAAATAATAAACACAAAAATTTAAACCAATATAGTTTCACTTTCCCCTAACTTCATACAAATCACATCTTTTTTTTAAGACAGAGTCCCACTATGTCACCGTCGGTAGAATGCCGGGCATCACAGCTCACAGCAATCTCAAACTCTTGGGCTTAAGCTATTCTTTTGCCTCAGCCTCCCAAGTAGCTGGGACTACAGGCTCCTGCCACAACGCCGGTTATTTTTTGGTTGTTGTTCTTGCCATTGTTGTTTAGCAGGCCCGGGCTGGATTCGAATCCGCCATTCTTGTTGTATGTGGCTGACACCGTAACCACTGTGCTATGGGGACCGTGCCTACAAATCACATCTTAATATGAGACTATCAACACAACTTTATAATTATTTCTTTTTCAATTAGATGGGTTAAGAAAAGAATAACAAGTAACAAATGCATCTATACTATTAACAACAACAACCAGAGACATGGGTCATGTGGGAGACTGCTTGGCTACTACTTGGAGAGAGACCCTTGGGGTGAGGAGGAAGCTGGTGCTAGCGTTGGCTGAATCTTTGCAGTGGATCCGGCAAGGTGGCCTATAGGCTTCAGGATTCCTCCCACCTCCAGGCCGCCAAGAGTCCAGAGAAAGCCCTGTAAGATCTTCCCATCTAGTGTGTGTAGGGGGTATTCAGGAAGGGGTGATGAGTAGAGAATCTGCTGTCGTCCAGAGAAAGTGGTTATGGTGCAGGAGGACATACCTGTACAGTGCTTTCCTCCCACCTTGTAGAGGGCACACACTTGTGTTACACTACTTGCAGCTAGCGCATTTCCTACGTCTTCTTGTCTGCCCACCTTTTTTCTTTTTTTTGCTGTGTAACCTTGGAGAAGGTTCGGTAATCTCTCAGTGCCTTAATTTCTCTTTCTTTCCTTTCTTTCCTTACCTGTCTTTCTTTTCTTTCCCTCTCTTCCTTCTTTCCTCTTTCCTTTTTTTTCCATTCTTCCCCCCAACCCCACTTCTTTCCTTTCTTAGAGACAAGGTGTATCAATCTGTCACCCAGGCATGATCATAGCTCACTGCAGTCTGGAACTCTTGGGCTCAAATGTTGAGAGGGAGTCTCACCATGTTATCCAAGCTGGTGTTGAACTCCTGGCCTCAAGCGACCCTGAGCCACAGCCTCAACCTCCCTAACTGGGATTAAAGGTGTGAGCTACTGAGCCCAGTCTGTGCCTTTATTTTTTTATTGGAAAAAAATGTGGGTGGTAATAGTCGTTACCTCTTAGGATTGTAATGAGAAATATATGTAAACTGCTTAAAACAAGGCCTGCTCAGTGGAAAGTTCTATATAGGTGTTGGCTCTTATTGTTAAACCACAGTTGGGTTTATTGACATTTCCTCTTTCCAAGGGAATTTTGCCATTACAGCCTTTCCTTTGGGCTTACCTTCTCTGACCAATTGGTGGCACTCATGATTTTCTAAGTAATTTCAACCACTGATAACGGTTTGCTCCTAAGTGGACTCTCCTGTACAAAGGCCCTAGTGGAAACAAGATGCCAATCAATAGACAGCTATTGTGTCCTTCCTGTGTGTGAGCATTTCTTCCCTGTTCTATGTGCCCCTTGTGCTAAGATGATTCGAGCTCTTACTTGCTTGTGACGAGAGTACTTGTACTGCAGAGATCTCCCCTCCACACTCTGAATTTCCTGAAGCCAGAGACCATGTCTTTGTCTCCAGTGCCTGGCACAATTTGGTCATACAACGAATGTTGAACCCACATGTCCATCCACAGAGGACTATCTGAATAAGCCACGTACATTTACACAGGACAGTTCTGTGCAGCTGTACAGAGGAAAAAGGACCATCTTTGTCAACTGTCATGAAACTCTAGGATGTATTGTTAAACAGGGCAAAGTCCATGTATACGTTGCCCTTCTTATAAGAAAGATAGGAAAATAGAAATAATGGGGTGGCGCCTGTGGTTCAAATGGGTAGGGCGCCAGCCCCATATGCCAGAGGTGGTGGGTTCAAACCCATCCTCAGCCAAAAAAAAAAAAAAAAAAAAAACAACTAATAAAATAAAATAAAACACAAAGCCCTGGGCCCCAGCCCCAGGGACTTGTATTAAAAAAAAAAAAAAGAAAATAGAAATAATGATGTGTGCATTTGCTTACATATTAAATAAGAAGCAGGGCGGCGCCTGTGGCTCAGTCGGTAAGGCGCCAGCCCCATATACCGAGGGTGGCGGGTTCAAACCCGGCCCCGGCCAAACTGCAACCAAAAAATAGCCGGGCGTTGTGGCGGGCACCTGTAGTCCCAGCTACTTGGGAGGCTGAGGCAAGAGAATCGCTTAAGCCCAGGAGTTGGAGGTTGCTGTGAGCTGTGTGAGGCCACGGCACTCTACCGAGGGCCATAAAGTGAGACTCTGTCTCTACAAAAAAAATAAAAAAAAAAAAAAAAAATAAGAAGCAAGAGAGTATAAATTGCAAGCTAATAAAAATAGTCACATTTGCTGGGTGAGGTGGCTCACCCCTGTAATCCTAGCGCTTTGGGAGGCTGAAGTGGGTGGATAGCTTGAGCTCACGGGTTCAAAAAAAGAAAGAGGAAGGAAGGGAGGGAGGGAAGGAAAAGAAAGGTAAGGAAAGAAAGGAAAGAAAGAGAAATTAAGGCTGAGCAAAAGTGAGACCCCGTCTTTATTAAAAAATAGAAAACTGAAGCAAGAGGATCGCTTGAGCCCAAGAGTTGGAGATTACTGTGAACTATGATGCCACAGCATTCTACCCATTGTGACAGCTTGAGACTTTGTCTCAAAAAAAAAGGTCACATATAAGAAAAGAACAGGGTAGGCTCAGCATCTGTAGCTCAAGTGTCTAGAATGCCAGCCACATACACCAAAGCTGGCGGGTTTGAATCCAGCCCAGGGCCTGCCAAACAACAGTGACAACTACAACCAAAAAATAGCCAGGCATTGTGACAGGCGCCTGTAGTTCCAGCTAGGAGGCTGAGGCGAGAGAATTGTTTAAGCCCAAGAGTTGGAGGTTGCTGTGAGCTGTGACGCTATGGCACTCTACCCAGGGCAACAGCTTGAGATTCTGTCTCAAAAAAAAAAAAAAACAGAAAAGAACAGGGTGAAGGAAATAGTGCAAGCCAGACTTCTCTGTATATACTACTTTATACAGTGTTTTATAGTTGTGACACTTTGGAATCACATAAATGTTTTATATAATTATTGTTAAAAAGAAAATAACGAAGTATTTCCTAAAAGAAAAGAAATAAAATGTATACTGAGTCACTAGCATAACCACATAGAAAAATAAGAAACTGACCTTAAAACTCATTAATTTGGCTGTTTGGAGGTGTCCGCGCGGATCTGAAGCTTATGGCGGTGTTGCTGCGGCGAAGGTGGCATGTCAGACAACGAGGACAATTTTGATGGTGATGACTTTGATGATGTGGAGGAGGATGAAGGACTAGATGACTTGGAGAACGCTGAGGAGGAGGGCCAGGAGAACGTGGAGATACTGCCCTCTGGGGAGCGACCGCAGGCCAACCAGAAGCGAATCACCACACCATACATGACCAAATATGAGCCAGCCCGTATGCTGGGCACCCGAGCTCTCCAGATCGCGATGTATGCCCCTGTGATGGTAGAGCTGGAGGGGGAGACAGACCCTTTGCTTATTGCCATGAAGGAACTCCCCATCATCATTCGCCGCTACCTGCCTGATGGGAGCTATGAAGACTGCAGGATAGAAGAACTCATCATCACCGACTGAGTCGAGCTCGTCCTGCCCCTGCTCATTTTCTGTCCTCACTTCATGTGATAGCTGTAAATAATAAACTGTTCAACTTTCCAAAAAAAAAAAAAAAAACTCATTAATTTGGCTTGGCACCTTCACTCAGTGGTTACAGGGCCAGCCACATCCACCAGAGCTGGCAAGTTGGAGCCCAGCCCAGGCCTGCCAAACAACGACAACTACAAAAAAAAAAAAAAAAAAAAAAAAATAGCTGGGTGTTGTGGCAGGTGCCTGTAGTCCCAGCTACTTGGGAGGCTGAGGCAAGAGAATCACTTGAGCCCAAGTGTAGGAAGGAGGTTGCTGTGAGCTAGGCTGATACCAGGGCACATTCTAACCTGGGCAACAGAGTAAGTCTCTGTCTCAAAAAAAAAAAAAAAAAAAGGGCGGCGCCAGTGGCTCAGTCGGTAGGGTGCTGGCCCCATATACCGAGGGTGGCAGGTTCAAACCCGGCCCCAGCCAAGCTGCAACCAAAAAATAGCCGGGCGTTGTGGCCGGCGCCTGTAGTCCCAGCTACTCGGGAGGCTGAGGCAAGAGAATCGCTTAAGCCCAGGAGTTGGAGGTTGCTGTGAGCTGTGTGAGGCCACGGCACTCTACCGAGGGCCATAAAGTGAGACTCTGTCTACAAAAAAAAAAGTCAATGAACTTAGATATAAATTCTATAACATGAAATTTGAAACGACATTGTCAGTACACTTTGCATTCTACAAAATATATGTATCTTGCTTGTGGCTACTGAATGGACCAAGAAACAATGACAGTTCAATTGCTCTGAGCTTCCTTAGTGTCCAATTTCATTTTCTTAATGCCTTTTCCCACTAACAGGAACCAGCAAGCTTTTAGGAAATGATTGATTTCAGAATTGGGGCAGGAAGTGCACAGCATGTAGCATTTTGTTATGCAGAAAAGCAAGGTAATGATCAAATGTTACTTAGATTATGTAAAAAAAAACACAGAAGCTGAGATGAGAGATACCCTTTAGCTAAAGATGATGGAACAATCTGAACATGAAAAAGAATAAGGACTGCAGGGACTCAAAACACGCCAAACATGGACGAATCCGTGAGTTCTGTGCTCATGGCAATACTACAAAATCCTTAATTGTCCTCTTTTGGATCACCGAAGGAACCAACACATTATTTTGAAAATTGGGAAAAATCAAGCATTTATTCTGCTGTATGTTTTGTAAGACTAAAAATACTCCAGAACTGGCCAAACATGGTGATGTATACCTGTAATCCTAGCAGTCTGGGAGGCTGAGGCAGGAATATGGCTGGGGCGCAGGAGTTTGAGACGAGCTTGAGACCCCATCTTTACTAAAAATAGAAAAATTAGGTGGCACACATAGTTCAGTGTGTAGGGCACCAGCTACATATACTAAGGTTGGAGGGTTCATGGCAACCGCAACCAAAAAATAGCCCGGCATTGTGGTGGGCGGCTATAGTCCCAGCTACTTGGGAGACCGAAGCAAGAGAATCGCTTAAGCCCAAGAATTTGAGGTTGTTGTGAGCTGTGATGTCACGGCACTCTACCCAGGGCGACAGCTTGACACTTTTTCTCAGGAAAAAAATAAAATAAAAATAGAAAAATTAGCCAGGCATGGTAGAATAGCCCCACCAGTACCTATAGCCCCAGCTACTTGGGAGGCTGAGGCGGAAAATTATTTGAATCCAGCAGTTTCAGGTTACTGAGAGCTAGGCTGAGGCCATTGCACTCTAGCCTGGGCAAGAGTCAGACTCAGTCTCAAAAAAAAAAAAAAAATTGGCAGAACCAGAACTGGTGGAATTAGAAAGTCACTAGTCACACCTTCTAATATAGTATGGGAACAAGGACAGTCATCAATGGCAATTAATTACAATTGTCAGGTGAGAGGTTAATGGAAAACTTTGTCACTACTGATTTATCTTACATCACTACAGATGGGAGGAACAGATACCACGTGCCTCTTAAGGCAATGGAAAGGAAGGCACATACCACCTATGAAATGATGAAATATTTTTCCTGGCTTGGCACCTGTAGCTCAAGCGGCTAAGGTGCCAGCCACGTACACCAGAGCTGGTGGGTTCTAATCCAGCCCTGGCCTGCCAAACAACAATGACAACTACAACCAAAAAATAGCCTGCCGTTGTGGTGGGTGCCTGTGGTTCCAGCCACTTAGGAGTCTGAGGCAAGAGAATTACTTAAGCCCAGGAATTGGAGGTTGCTGTGAACTATGAGGCCACGGCACTCTACCGAGGGCAACAGCTTGAGGCTCTGTCTCAAAAAAAATAAATAAATACATAAATAAAAGAAATATTTTTCCACAAAAATTGGTGCTAAATGTCCTCAAACCTCCAGGTCTACTACCAAATGACAAGAAATATGGAGAAGAAAGAAACAAATTAATAGCCACCAAGACAGAAAAATCAGTCAAGCCAAGGATGTGGGAAATTTCTACAAATTACCCACTTTCTTCATAAATAACCAGGAGAAATGGAATGAAGGAGAAGTGATATAGGTTAAAAGTTGGGGTTTTTTTTTGTTTTTTTTTGAAACAGAGTCTCACTATCCATGGTGGCGCAGCTCACAGCAACTTCAAACTATCAGGCTTAAGTGATTCTCTTGCCTGAGCTTCCCAAGTAGCTGGGACTACAGGTACCCACCACAACGCCCAGCTATTTTTATTTATTTTTATTTTTATTTTTTGTAGAGACAGAGTCTCACTTTATGGCCCTCGGTAGAGTGCTGTAGCATCACAGCTCACAGCAACCTCCAACTCCTGGGCTTAAGCGATTCTCTTGCCTCAGCCTCCCGAGTAGCTGGGACTGCAGGCACCCGCCACAACACCCGGCTATTTTTTTGTTGTTGCAGTTCGGCCGGGGCCGGGTTTGAACCCGCCACCCTCAGTATATGGGGCCAGTGCTGCCCTATTTTTTTTTTTTTTTTTGAGACAGAGTCTCACTATGTCGCCCTCAGTAGAGTGCCATGGTTTCACAGCTCATAGCAACCTCAAACTCTCAGGCTTAAGCGAGTTTCTTGCCTCAGCCTCCCAGGTATCTCGGACTACAGGCGCCCTCCACAATACTCGGCTACTTCTGGTTGCAGTTGTTGTTGTTTAGCAGCCTCGGGCTAGGCTCGAACCCACCACCCTTGGTTTATGTGGCCAGCGCCCTTACTCACTGAGCTACGGGCACCAAGCCAGGACCTTTTCCATTGTTAAAAATTATTGAGTCATGTTCACTAGGTTGGCTAGAATCAAAACGCTGAAAATAAATTTTGGCGTTGATGTAAAGAAATTGCAAGAGGAATTGGAATGCTCATACATTGCTGATTAAAATGTAAGATGGTACAGCTGCTGTGGAAAATAGTTTGACAGTTTCTCGGAAAGTTAAACATAGAGTTAACCATGTGACCCAGGAATTCTACTCCTAGATATATAGATAAGAGAACTAAAAATGTGTATTTATATAAAAACTTGGCCAAGAAAGCCCACAGCAGTATTATTCATAATAGCCAGTGAAAACAACCCAAAATCATATACATACAACGCAATATCAATTGGCCAGGAGAAGGAATGGGTCTCTGTTATAGATTACAAATAAGAACCCATAAAGACATGATGTTAAGTGAAATAAGCCACAGACAAAAGGCCACATATTGTATGATCCCATGTAGATGAAATGTCCAGAAAGGGCAAATCAGTTGAGTAAGAAAGTAGATTAGTGGTTGCCAGGGGAAGGCTGGGGGAGGAGAAATTAGAGGCAGCAACAATGGGCATGGGATTTTCTTCTGGGATGGTAAGAATGCTGTGACATTAGGTAGAGTGTGGTGATTCATGCCTGTAATCCTTGTACTTTGGGATGCCCAGGTGGGAGGATCAATTGAGGCCAGGGCTTGGAAACCAGCCTGAGGACATAGTGAGATCCCATATCTGCAAAAGAGAAAAAAATTACCCAGGCATAGTGGCAGGTGCCTTTAATCCCAGGATCACTTGAGCTCAGGGGTTTGAGGTTGTAGGGAGCTATGATGATGCCACAGCACTCCAGGCTGCTCAACAGAGTGCAAGAGTGGCATTGTTTTACATTTTTGTAAACAAATTTGTAAAAAATTCCAACTATCTTTCGTACCTGGTTTAATAGGAGTTAGCCGGATCCTCACTTCTGCGGCTACATTGTGTGTGTTGGAAAATTCTGTACCCTTGAGAGACTGAGAATGAAAAAGACAAACAATATATTAACATTGTTGTAAAAATTGTTTTGACTAGCAGTCTCCCTGAACAAGTCAGGGTAACCTCCAGGACCCTGCAGACATCACCTTGTAAAGTGCTAAAGTAATAAGATATCTGGGATTTGCTTTAAAATTCTCCATGAGGGCCAAGTGAGGTGGCTCACACCTGTATTTCCAGCACTCTGAGAGGCCTAGGTGGTGGATTGCCTGAGCTCACAAGTTAAAGACCAGCCTGAGCCAGAGCAAAACCCCTGTCTCTAAAAATAGACAGGCATTGGGGAAGGAGCCTGTAGGCCTCACTACTTGGGAGGCTAAGACAACAGAATCACTTGAGCCCAAGAGTTTGAAGTTGCTGTGAGCTGTGACGCCCTGGCATTCTACTGGGGAAAATAAAGTGAGACTCTGTCTCAAAAATAAATAAATAAAAATAATAAAATTCTCCATGGGAGGCCAGGCATGGTGGCTCATGCTTGTAATCCTAGCACTCTGGGAGGTCAAGGCAAGTAGATTGCTTGAGCTCATGAGTTCGAGACCAGCCTGAGCATGAGAGAGATCTGATCTCTAAAAAAATAGCTGGGCATTGTGGCAGGTGCCTGTAATCCCGCTACTTGGGAGGCTTGAGGTAAGAGGATCAGTGGAGCCCAGCAGTTTGAGGGTGCTTTGAGCTATGATGCTCCCGTACTCTACCAAGGATGACAAAGTGAGATTCTATCTCAAAATAAGAAAAAAAAAATTCTCCATGGGAGGGGTAGTGGTGAAGGAGTGCTAAACAGATAGATGAAAACAACCATCAACATGTTGACCGTTATCGAAGATGGTTGACATATCACAGGGTCCTTTATTTTAGTCTCTTGGTCTTTTTTTTTTTTGGTTTGTTTGGGTTTTTTTGAGACAGAGTCTCAAGCTGATGCCCTGGGCAGAGTGCCGTGGTGTCACAGCTCACAGCAACCTCAAACTCTTGGGCTTAAGCAATTCTCTTGCCTCAGCCTCCCAAAGAGGTGGGACTATAACCCACCACAACACCCGGCTATTTTTTTGTTGCAGTTGTCATTGCTGTTTTAGCTGGCTGGGGCCAGGGTCCCGGTTCGATCCCACCAGCCTTGGTGTATGCGGCCAGTGCCTTACCCACTGAGCTATGGGGACCTGCCCTAGTGTCTTGTTTTTAATGGATACGTGAAATGGTCCTTTATAGAAATTGTTATTGCTTTTATTTTATCTACCACTAAGAGTCATAAATTAGTGATCTTTTTTTTTTTCTTTTTTGAGACAGAGTCTCACTTTGTTGCCCTTGGTAAAGTGCCGTGGCATGTTAGTTCACAGCAATGTCAAACTCTTGGGTTCAAGTGATTCTTTTGCCTCAGCCTCCCAAGTAGCTGTGACTATAGGTGCCTGCTACAACAGCTGGCTATTTTTAGAAATAGGGGTCTCGCTCTTGCTCAGGCTGGACTTAAACCGGTGAGCTCAGGCAATCCACCTGCCTTGGTCTCCCAAGTGCTGGGATTATAGGCGTGAGCCACTGTGCTCCCAGCCTTAATTAATTAATTTAATGTTTTTGTGACAGAGTCTCACTCTGTCACACTGGGTAGAATACCATGGAATCATAGCTCACAGTAACCTCAAATTCCTGCACTTAAGCAATCCTCTTTCCTCAACCTCCCAAGTATCTGAGACTACAGGTGCCTGCTGCAACACTCAACTAGTTTTTTTTTTTCTATTTTTTTTGGTAGAGATGGGTTCTTGCTCTTGCTTAGGCTGGTCTCCAACTCCTGAGTGCAAGCAATCCACCCGCCTTGGCCTCCCAGAGTGCTAGGATTACAGGCATGAGCCACCCTGTCCAGCCTATTGCTCTTATTTTAATCAACACTTATTTTTTTTTGAGACAGAGTCTAACTATGTCGCCCTTGGTAGAGTGCCATGGCATCACAGCTCATAGCAACCTCCACCTCTTGTGCTTAAGTGATTCTCTTGCCTTAGCCTCCCAAGTAGCTGGAACTACAGGCGCCCGTCACAATGCCTGGCTATATTTTGTTGCAGTTGCCACTGCTGTTTTTTCCAGCTGGCCGGGGCTGGGATCAAACCTGCCACCCTTGGTATATGGGGCCTAGCCCTACCCACAGAGCCACAGGTGCCACCCTTTAATCAACACTTATTTAGCTGAGCAAAAGAACTTGAGATAGTTGTTAGGAGGGAAAACCAAGTTAGGGACTGGATGGGTGATACAGCTGCTGCTTTCAACAGGTTTTTATCAATCATGGGACATAGTGATGCATAGTTGTGGGAAAGAGTTAAAAGACATTTGATAAGTAATCTATCCTATTTAACCAGCACCAGAGCTGTGCATACGCACATTTCCTCCCCATGGCAACCCTCTGAGACTAGATTCATGATCTCCATTTTGCAGATAAGGACACTGAAGCTCTGAGTTGAGTAACTGGACCGAGATCTCACAGCAGAGAGTGGCAGAGCTGCAGTGTAAGTTAGGACCATTGCCTCCAAAGCCCGTGGTTTTCACAGCTCCACCCTATCTTTCTAAACCTTTCAGTTTCCCAAGCCTGGAACATCACTTTCACTGTGTACCAAGGGGATGTGGATGGCACTTAACCGAGGCCCAGGTGGCAACCCAGGGAAGCCCACGGTCTTTATGAAAATAGCTAAAAATAAGGTCAAGTAGGTTGGTCTTTACACTATACCTATCCTCTCATTCAATCCATACAATTTATTTACTTGTTTAACTCTGGTATATGGGACCGGTGCCCTACTCCTTGAGCCACAGGCACCACCCACATTTATTTATTTTTTGAGTCTCACTCTGTCATCCTGGCTAGAGTGCCATGGCATCAGCCTAGCTCAAAGCAACCTCAGTCAAACTCTTGGGCTCAGGTGATCCTCCTGCCTCAGCCTCCCAAGTAACTGGGACTACAGGTGTGTGCCACAACCCCAGCTATTTATTTATTTGTTTATTTTTAGTAGAAACAGGGTCTCACTCTTGCTCAAGTAGGTTTAGAACTCCTGAAATCAAGCAATCTACCCACCTTGACCTCCCAGAGTGCTAGGATTATAGGCGTTAGCCACCTTGCCTGGCCAATCCACACAATTTAAATCCATGGAACAGGATTTTTTGTCAAAGGTTGCCTTTCTCTCCTTGACTCTTCCTCCAGTTTTTGGAAAGTTATCTGGCAATACCTCTGTATTTTATTTTATTTTATTTTATTATTTTTTTTTGAGATAGTCTCACTCTGTCCCCCTGGGTGGAGTGCTGTGGAATCATAACTTACAGCATCCTCAACCTCTTGGGTTAACGATGTCTTCTTGCCTCAGCCTCCCAAGCAGCTAGAACTGCAGATGCCAGCCCCAACACTCAGTTAGCTTTTCCATTTTTAATAGAGATGGGGTTTTGGGCGGTGCCTGTGGCTCAAAGGGGTAGGGTGCCGGCCCCATATGCCAGAGGTGGCGGGTTCAAACCCAGCCCCGGCCAAAAACTGCAAAAAAAAAAAAAATAGAGATGGGGTCTTGCTCTTGTTCAGGCTGGTCTCAAACTCCTGAGCTCAGGCAATCCACTGGCCTGGGCCTCTCCAAGTGCTACAATTACAGGTGTGAACCACTGCTCATGGCCATGGCAGTGTCTCTTCAAAAATTAATAACTAAATTAAATGGCAATTCTACTCCTGAAAACTATATCATATACAAATAACCATTTATGAAGGTACAGATTCAGGACCACATAGATAATTAAGTAGTTTCATTGCATCTCTATTCACAGGGCAAAATCCTGGAAACAAAGAGAAGGGTCATAAACAGCACATTCATAGAACAAATGAATCTTTTTTTTTTTTTTTTTGTAGAGACAGAGTCTCACTTTATGGCCCTCGGTAGAGTGCTGTGGCCTCACACAGCTCACAGCAACCTCCAACTCCTGGGCTTAAGCGATTCTCTTGCCTCAGCCTCCTGAGTAGCTGGGACTACAGGCGCCCGCCACAACGCCCGGCTATTTTTTGGTTGCAGTTTGGCCGGGGCTGGGTTTGAACCCGCCACCCTCGGTATATGGGGCTGGCGCCTTACCAAATGAGCCACAGGTGCCACCCAAACAAATGAATCTTAATGAACTAAATCCTTTGAAACAATGTAAAAAGCTCTATGAACAAAAGAATCTTGTAAACATAAAATATCCATTAAAGTAGTTATGTCCAGCATTAGCACCTGTATCACAGTAGTTACAGCGTCGGCCACATATGCTAAGGCTGGCGGGTTCGAACCCAGCCCTGGCCAGCTAAGCAACAATGACAACTGCAAAAAAAAAAGACAACTGCAACAGAAAAAAAGCCAGGCGTTGTGTTGGACACCTGTAGTCCCAGCTACGTGGGAGGCTGAGGCAAGAGAATTGCTTAAGCCCAAGAGTTTGAGGTTGCTGTGAGCTGTGATGTCACAGCACTCTACCTCAGATGACATAGTGAGACTCTAAAAAAAAAAAGTAGTTATGTCCATGTCTCTGTTGACAATTTGACTGTGTCTTCTTTCCCTGTGTGATAAATCTATCATGTCTCCAAGACACCTTTCTCCCTCCTAAAATTCTAGATTTCTTTAGCTTCCGTTTCATTCTGTGCCTTCTGTTTAATATTTATACAAGTATTTTTTATTAGGGTAGGGCATGATCTAAAAATGTTTCCCTCCAAAGCTATTCCTTCCACAAAGTGCATTCTGCTTGCTTATGTTTTTCTTTTCTTTTTTTTTTTTTTGAGACAGAGTCTCAGTTTGTCACCCTCGATAGAGTGCCTTGACAACACAGCTCACAGCAACCTCAAACTCTTGGACTTAAACGATTCTCACCTCAGCTTCCCAAGTAGCTGGGACTACAGGCACCCGCCACAATGCCCAGCTATTTTTATATTTTGGTTGTAGTTGTCATTGTTGTTTGGCAGGCCCGGGCTGGGTTCGAACCTACCAGCTCTGCTGTATGTGGCCAGCGCCCCAGCCACTGAGCTACAAGTGCTGAGACTCTGCCTGCTTGTTTTACCTTGGAGATCTCTTAGAATATTCCAAAAGTATTCCTTTTCTTCTTTTTTTTTTTGTAGAGACAGAGTGTCACTTTATGCCCTTCGGGTAGAGTGCCATGGCATCACACAGCTCACAGCAACTTCCAACTCCTGGGCTTAAGCGATTCTCTTGCCTCAGCCTCCCGAGTAGCTGGGACGACAGGAGCCCGCCACCATGCCCAGCTATTTTTTGGTTGCAGTTCAGCCGGGGCCGGGTTTGAACCCGCCACCCTCGGTATGTGGGGCCGGCGCCTTACCGACTGAGCCACAGGCGCCGCCCAAAAGTATTCCTTTTCTATCTTTTCCTTAGTCATTACCTTTAACGCTTTCCAAAATACTCAGATTTATTGCTAAAATGTTCCCTGCACTGCCATATTTCTCTCCAGCAACCCCTTATTTCTATTCTCAGCCAGTATCTAAAAACAAAACACACAACAATAAACCCCCACATGTTGTCCCCAATTCTCCACCCATCATTCCTTATAATTTTTTTTTGTTTTTGTAGAGTCACAGTCTTACTCTGTCGCCAGGCTGGATGGAGTACAGTGGCGTGATCATCACAGCCTCAATCTCCCGGGCTCAGGGGACACTCCAGCTTCAGCCTCTCTAGAAGCTGGGACTACAGGTACACCACACCAGGCAATTTCTAAATTTTTGTAGAGACAGGGATCTCTCTCTTTTACCCAGGCTGGTCTCGAACTCTTGGTGTCAAGTGATTCTCCTACCTCTTCCTCCAAGTAGGCACCGCTAATTTTTTTTTTTTTTTTAAGATAGGGATTTGCTATATTGCCCAGGATAACTTTTCAAAACTTTATAACTCCCTCCCTTTTTAAAAATACCATTCATAGGCCAGGCATGGTGGCTCATGCCTATAATCCTAGCACTCTAGAAGGCTGAGGCAGGTAGATTGCTTGAGCCCAAGAGTTCCAGACTAGCCTGAGCAAGAGCAAGACCCTGTCTCTAGAAAAATAGCTGGGCATTGTGGAAGATGCCTGTAGTCCCAGCTACTCAGGAGGCTGAGGCAAGAGGATCTCTTAAGCCCAGGAGTTTGAGGTTGCTGTGAGCTATGACACCATGCCACTCTACTCAGGGTGACAAAGTGAGACTCTGTCTTAAATAAATAAATAAATAAATAAAATAAAAATACCATTTATTTGTTGGAGAAACACAGTCATTTGTCCTGTAAAGATGTTTGAAGCCCTGGCTTTGTCAGATTGCTTCCTATTGATGTTATTTAATTTGTTCCTCTATCTTCCACACTTCCTGTTAAAAGAGGTAGTTAGATCCAGAGAAAAGATTTAACTTAGGATCCATTTTGTGGGTGGAGCTGTACTTCTCTCACTGTGCAGTCAGAGGCCAGTGATGTGTGACTGTCCCACTTCCATTGATGGTAAAGCAGATTGATCTGTTATGTGCTTCTGTATCAATCTTTCCCCTGGTGGCTTCGGCAGACATGGATGGTCATTGCTCAATCCTGTTACTTCATTAGAGTTACAAAATGGCAATTTTCTAATTCTATTATTTCCTTTTGCATGTTTTACCTGGAATTCTGCTTTTTTCCTTTTTTTTTTTTTTTTTTTTTGAGTCTCAGTTTATCACCCTCAGTAAAGTATCCCAGTGTCACAGCTCACGGCAACCTCCCCAACTCTGGGGCTCAAGCAGTTCTCTTGCCTCAGCCTCCTGAGTAAGTACTAGCCTGAGCAAGTACTAAGAGAAGTACTACAGGCGCCCACCACAATGCCTGGCTATTTTTCAAGACAAGGTCTTGCTGTAGCTCAGGCTGATCTTGAACCTGTAAGCTCAGGCAATCCACCCACCTTGGCCTCCCAGAATGCTAGGATTATAGGTGTGAACCACCATGCCCAGCCATTGGAACTTGGCTTTAAATAGACCTTTCCCTCAGCAGCTAGTTATGTGTTCACACTGAAATACAGTTTGTATAGGAAAAGAAGGATTAAAAAGGGTTGATTCTTTTTTTTTATTATTTATCAATTTTTATTTATTTATTTATTTATTTTATTGTTGGGGATTCATCAAGGTTACAAAGAACCAGGTTACATTGATTCCATTGGTTAGGTAATGTTCCTCTTGTGATTGGGTCCTGTCCCCAAAGGTTTGTCACACACCGTGACCCCCTCTTTATTTACCAATTTTTAGAATTGAGTAAATAATGAGTTTAGTGGCCTAGCAACTTCCATTGAATACCTGACACTTTGTTGCTATTGTTCTTTTAGTTTCGTATGCTATCAAGGAATTTTATAAATGTGGTGAGTTTTATTCCATTGTCATTATTCTTTCCATACTCAAATGTTCCCATCTTTTGCCAATCTTTTCATTTTGGCTTCTGTGTTCTTTTAACATGACCCAGTAGTCTTGGATTGTTTCCTTGCTTTTTGGAATAGCAAGATTGAATCAACAGTTTCTCCAAAGAACACTGGTTTCTTTCTTCGAGGGGAAATGCTATTTAAGAGGTATAATTTGAATAGTGAGAGGTCATTGCTCATGAATTCTTACTGATTTTCATTTTATAAACTTCAATTGACACATCTAGAAAATACCTACTCTTTAAAAGGAGAAACAAAATCATGATTTCATGTTAATATTTCCAATTCAAACTTAAATTTCTAGCTTATACTTCTTTTTTATTTATTTATTTTTTCTGAGACAGAGTCTCATTATGTCACCCTGAGTAGAGTGCCATGGTGTCACAGGTCACAGCAACCTCAAACTCTTGGGCTTACGTGATTCTCTTGCCTCAGCCTCCCAAGTGGCCCAGCTGCTGAGCTACAGGCTCTAGGCCAAGCTTATACTTCTTTATTATGAGACTTAGCCCTCCTTTCTTATACTAAAAATTTTGGTTTCTAACAACATAATTACTTATT
Source organism: Nycticebus coucang (assembly GCF_027406575.1). Classification (NCBI taxonomy): domain Eukaryota; kingdom Metazoa; phylum Chordata; class Mammalia; order Primates; family Lorisidae; genus Nycticebus; species Nycticebus coucang. Next base: position 8,790,257 of record NC_069803.1, on the reverse strand, counting down.
TCTTTATCAACATAATTTTAACAACATCGTTACTTATTTGCTTTATACACATAAAAGTATTAAAATAAAATAGTGTTATTACAAAACATAAGATTATTGGTTCGGCTCCCGTAGCACTGTGCTTATGGTGCCAGCCACATACACCGAGACTGGCGGGTTCGAAGCCAGCCCAGGCCAGCTAAGCAACAATGACAACTGCAACAGAAAAATAGCCAGGCATTGTGGCAGGTGCCTGTAGTCCCAGCAACTTGGAAGGCTGAGGCAAGAGAATCGCTTAAGCCCAAGAGTTTGAGTTTGAGTTTGCTCTGAGCTGATATGCCACGGCACACTACCGAGGGTGACATAGTGAGATATTTTCTGTCTCAAAAATAAAACAAACAAACAAAAATAAGATATTGAACATAATTCAACATTTCTTTGCTGTTCGTTTTGTCTTTACTGGATATACCTAGTAAATAATTACAATCAAATGCCATGCTTCAATTCACTTCAAATAGATGCTTTTTTTTTTCGGGCAGCAACTATGGCTCAGTGAGTAGGGCGCCGGCCCCATATACCAAGGATGGCGGGTTCTAACTCGGCCCTGGCAAACTGCAACAAAAGAATAGCCAGGCATTGTGGTGGGCCCCTGTGGTCCCTGCTACTCGGGAGGGTGAGACAAGAGAATTGCCTAAGCCCAAGATCTGGAGGTTGCTGTGAGCTGTGACGCCACTGCAAAGTAAGACTCTGTCTCTAAAAAAAAAAGGGTTTTTTTTTTGTATATGGCTGTGATGGTTCACTTCAGGTGTTAACTTGGGTGGGTTAAAGAATACCCAGATTGTTGGTAAAGAATTAGTTCTGAGTATGTGAGGGTGTTTCCTGAAGAGAATGGCGTTTGAATCAGTGGACTGAATAAGATCTGCCCTCACTCAACGTAGAAGGCAGCATTTAATTTACTGAGGGCCTGCATAGAACAAGGCGGGCAGAAGAAAGGCAAATTCACTGTCTCTTTTGGAATCGTAACACCCATCTCCTCCCATCTTTAGACTTCAGAACTTCGGATTCTCAGGCTTTCGTGCCGTGGGACTTATGTAAGTGGCCCCAGGCTCTCAGGCCTTTGGACTTAGACAGGATCACACCACCAGCTTCCCTGGTTTTCCACCTTGCAAATATTGTGAGCTTCTTAGCCTCCACGATCATGTGAGCCAGTTTTCAGAATACATCTCCTTTATCTATACCTATAACTACATTTGTTTGTTTGTTTGTTTTGAGACAGAGTCTCAAGCTATTGCCCTGAATAGAGTGCCATGCGGTCACAGTTCACAGCAACCTCAAATTCTTGGGCTCAAGCGATTCTCTTGCCTCAGCCTCCGGAGTACTGGGACCACAGGCGCCGGCCACAACGCCTGACTATTTTTTTGTTGTTGTTGTTACTACAGTTGTCATTGTTGTTTTAGCTGCCCGGGCCAGGTTTGAACCCGGCAGCCTCAGTGTATGTGGCTGGTGCCCTACCCACTGAGCTACAGGCTCCCCCTATAAGGACTTTTTTTATCTATCTTTCTATTGGTCTGTTTCTGTGGAGGATTCCAACTGGTACAATGGCTATGTGACCAACTTCATGTACACTCAGATCCACTTAGTTTTGTTTCTTTTCAATTTGTTAGAAATGGCTTCTTTCTTGCTTCTCAATCACCTTTCGACACACTCAATTCTTCCTCCTCCCCACAAATCTGACAAAACTGCTCTCATTCAAGCCATCAAGAGCCTGCTCATTGCCAAATTCAGTGGATACTTTCATATCCTTCTTATGTCTGTGGTTCCCAGCCCCTGGGCCCGCAGAGTGGTACCTGTCTGTCTACTGTTGGGAAGGGGGGGATGCACAGCTGGAGGTGAGCAGCAGGTGTCCAAGTGAAGCCTCGTCTGTATTTACAGTTACTCTCCATAGCACACACACACACACACCCCCGCCCGCCCACCTGAGCCCTGCCTCCTGTCCTGCCAGATCAGTGGAGGCATTAGATTGTCATAGGATCACGAACCTTATTGTAAACTGCACATGCCAGAGATCTAGGTTGTGTGCTCCTTGTGAGAATCTAACTCCCCCCTTCCCAGTCTCTGGAAAAATTGTCATGAAACTGGTCCCTGGCGCCAAAAAGGTTGAGGACTTCTGTCTCATGTGATCTCCCAGGAGCATCTGACTCGTGATCTTTCTCTGCTTAAGACCCTCTCTTCGTGGGTGGCACCAGTGGCTCAGAGGAGTAGGGCACCAGCCCCATATACCAGAGGTGGTGAGTTCAAACCCGGCCCTGGCCAAAAAAAAAAAGTTAAAAAGAAGACCCTCTCTTCTTTCATCTGTCTTTCTCTCCTCCTTCTCCTTTCCCAGATCATCTGCTTTCTTCTGTTTCTTTTGTTTGTTTTGTTTTGTTTTTTTTGAGACAGAGTCTCACTTTGTCCCCCGAAGTAGACAACCTTCAACTCACAGGGCTCAAGCAATTCTCTTGTCTCAGCCTCCCATATGGCTGGGACTACAGGCATCCGCCACAACACCCATTATTTATTTATATTTTTTTTTGAGACAGAGTCTCACTTTGTCACCCTTGGCAGAGTGCCGTGGCATCACAGCTCACAGAAACCTCAAACTCTTGGGCTCAAGCAATTCTCTTGCCTCAGCATCCCAAGTAGCTGGGACTACAGGCACCTGCCACAATACCCAGCTATTTTTTGTTGCAGTTTTCATTTTTGTTTAACTGGCCCTGGGCCGTGTTTGAACCAGCCACCTTTGGTGTATGTGGCTGGCGCCATAACCACTGTGCTATAGGTACCAAGCCCCGCTGTTTTTTTTTTGTTTTTTTTTTTTTGAGACAGGATCTGGCTGTTTTTCAGACTGGTCTCAAACCTGTGAGCTCAGGCAATTCACCCAGCTTGGCCTCCTGGGATTACAGGCATGATCCACTGAGCCACTGTAGTTCCTCAGAATTTGGTTGCATAGCTCCTTATGATTTTAGAAACAATAATAGCTCATAATTAGTATGACTCTGAGTCTTTCATATACATTGTCCTAAGTACTTTCTTAAACACTCTCTGAAGCGGTTACTATTCCTTCCTTTTTCCAGAGGAGAAAAATGAGACTTAGAGAGATTCAGAATGCACGGTAGGGTCTCCCAGCTAATCAGAGGCAAAACTGGCCTTGAAACCTATTCTTTGGATTCGATTGCTGCCTTGTTTATTCCACTAAACAGATTAATCTCATAATGAAGGGTCGCAGGGCAAGTACCCATGTTTTCCAAAAACACAGCCACATTTCATGCCTGCCTCTTGCCAGTGACCCTTTTGTTTTCTCAAATACTGAGCTCTTCACCATTTAATACTAATGACTTGAACAAGAGTCATTCATTCGGAACTGCTTTTTCTTCAATGCTACTTGCTTTGTGCATTTCTCTTTGTAAACTTTAAAGAAATTACTTCTTGTCCTTTTATTCTACAGGCATATCTCCCTTTAAGAAAAACTTTTATTTTATATGCAGACTTTAATGTTTCAAAACACATACGTTGAAAGCTAAAAAAGTCCTTAAATCCCATTTTAAAGAATGTTTTAGTCATGCAAAGACTCAGCATAGAATTTATTTAAATAAAGAAATCCCCCTGGGCGGCTCCTGTGCTCAATGGGTAAGGCACCAACCCCATATACCGAGGGTGTCAGGTTCAAACCCAGCCCCAGCCAAACTGCAACAAAAAAATAGCCAGCCATTGTGGCGGGTGCCTGTAGTCCCAGCTACTTGAGAGGCTGAGTCAAGAGAATCTCCTAAGCCCAGGAGTTGGAGGTTGCTATGAGCTGTGTGAGGCCACAGCACTCTACGGAGAGCGATAAAGTGAGATTCTGTCTCTACAAAAAAAAAAAAAAGAAAAAAAGAAAGAAAAAAGAAACCAACTAAGAAATCCCCCTGGCACGTTTAAAACAATTATTCAATTCAATGTGTACAACTTCCAGAACTCATCACACAAGGATGCCTGTAAGTCACTGCCTGGCAGCAAAGTCTGTTTCTCATGTTTCTGAATCTGAATGTGTAAATTCTTAATGTTACAAACCAGTGATGAATTTGTGGGATTACTGTGTTTGCCATATTGTCAGCATATTATAGGATTTTGCTCCTTGGCTGGATGATTAAGTGAAGGATATTGCATTCTAACTACAAGGAAACACAGATTTCCTCCTAGCTGGGCATTCTTCCTTTCAAAAAGGTTGTTGAAAGTGGTGCTTAAAAGATAATTCTAGCTTGCTAAATTTAGAGTGTGGAAAAAGTCCAAAACAAGACTATTCCATGGGTAATTGTGCAAGAAATGTTAATATGTGCCATAAGGGGAGGGTGGGAGGGTGTCCTCCACTCCTAATACTTCCCTCTCTCTCTCTCTCTCTCTATATATATATATATATGTGTGTGTGTGCCTTGACACACAACATATAATTTTTTAAGGTTAAAAGTTAACTGAGGTTTCTCTTCCCCTAAGTGGCCTGAGGTGATCTGTGAAAATGGTTCGCTATTCACTTGACCCAGAAAACCCCACAAAGTCATGCAAGTCAAGAGGCTCAAATCTTCGTGTTCACTTTAAGAACACACGTGAAACTGCCCAGGCCATCAAGGGTGTGCATATACGAAAAGCCACCAAGTATCTGAAGGATGTCACCTTAAAGAAACAATGTGTTGGGGCAGCGCCTGTGGCTCAGTGAGTAGGGTGCCGGCCCCATATGCCGAGGGTGGCGGGTTCAAACCCAGCCCCGGCCAAACTGCAACAAAAAAATAGCCGGGCGTTGTGGCGGGCGCCTGTAGTCCCAGCTGCTCGGGAGGCTGAGGCAAGAGAGTTGCGGAAGCCCAAGAGTTAGAGGTTGCTGTGAGCCGTGTGACGCCACGGCACTCTACCGGAGGGTGGTACAGTGAGACTCTGTCTCTACAAAAAACAAAAAGAAACAATGTGTACCATTCTGACCTTACAATGGTGGAGTTGGTAGGTGTGCCCAGGCCAAACAGTGGGGCTGGACACAGGGTCGGTGGCCCAAAAAGAGTGCTGAATTTTTGCTGTATATGCTTAAAAATGCAGAGAGTAATGCTGAACTTAAGGGTTTAGACGTAGATTCTCTGGTCATTGAGCATATCTAAGTGAACAAAGCACCCAAGATCCGTCGCCGAACTTACAGAGCTCATGGTCGCATTAACCCATACATAAGCTCCCCCTGCCACATGGAGATGATCCTTACTGAAAAGGAACAGATTGTTCCCAAACCAGAAGAAGAGGTAGCACAGAAGAAAAAGATACCCCAGAAGAAACTGAAGAAACAAAAACTTATGGCATGGGAATTGATGCAACATAAAATAAATGCAAATAACAGTAAAAGGAAAAAAAAAGTTAACTGAGGTGGTGAAGAACTCTACCACCATCACCACATTTTAAATGTAAAATGATTTCATACCTGAGTTGTTCCTAAAACCATACTGAAGTCAGAACTACTCTGCAGAATTTATCAGCGAGTTCTCTGCTTATCTTCATATTCAAGGCAAATTTATGTTCATTCTCAGTTCACTTGCAAAAAAAAAGCTAGCTGTAGGGCGACACCTGTGGCTCAGTGGGTAGGGCGCCAGCCCCATATACTGAGGGTGGTGGTTTCAAATCCGGCCTCCGGCAAACTGCAACAAAAAAATAGCCAGGTGTTGAGGTGGGCACCTGTAGTCCCAGCTACCTGGGAGGCTGAGGCAAGAGAATCGCCTAAGCCCTCAAGTTGGAGGTTGCTGTGAGCTGTGTGACTCCATGGCACTCTACCGAGGGTGATAAAGTGAAACTCTGTCTCTACAAAAAAAAAAAAAAGCTAGCTGTGTAAGTTAATACAGGGTGGCCAGAAAGTTTGTGTGCCATTTTTTTTTTATTTTTTTTGAAACAGAGTCTTACTATGTCACCTTCAGTAGAGTGCTGTGGAATCACTGCTCACAGCAACTTCAAACTCTTGGGCTTAAGTGATTCTCTTGCCTCAGCCTACCAAGTAGCCAGGCCTACAGGTGCCCACCACAACACCTGGCTCTTTTTTGTTGTTGGTGGTGTCACAGCTCACAGCAATCTCCAACTCCTGGGCTTAGGCAATTCTCTTGCCTCAGCCTCACGAGTAGCTGGGACTACAGGCACCTGCCACAATACCTGGCTATTTTTTTTTTTGTTGCAGTTTGGCGGGAGCTGGGTTCAAATCCACCACCCTCGATATATGGGGCTGGAGCCCTACCCACTGAGCCACAGGCGCTGCCCTGTTTCAATTTTTTTCAATTTATGCCCAACCTGACATCCAGGTCGATTTCTCTGACACTTAAGCAAATCTAGTTTTTCCTTTATTTGGGTTTGGATTTATCATTATTGGCCTCCCCTACACTATATCAAGGTCACCCATGGCTTCTTGTTCATGATGAGGGTATCAGCTACTTTCTTGAGAAATAATGGGCATATATGACAGCAAACAGCAACTCGGAGTTGACCCTGTGTGTGTGAGGGGGGGGTCACACCATCATATGGGTGTAAATCCTGAGTCATTTGAGTCTCCTTTCAACCATTTATGACATGGCCCATTAGGAGGGTACTGCAATGGGTTGTTACACTTAGCAATTGTAGAGAACACTCTGGATGAATGGGGAAACAAGTTAATTAAAACAAAACAAAACTAAACAAAATAAAAAAGTCTCAGTGCCCAGAGCACAGAGGTTACAGTGCCGAGCCTGGCGGGTTAGAACCTGGCCCAGGCTAGCTAAACAATGACAACTGCAATGACAAAGCCCAAGATTTGGAGGTTGCTATGAGCTGTGATGCCACAGCACTCTACCAAGGGTGACATAGTGAGACTCTGTCCCAAAAAAAGAAAAAAAAAAAGAGAAAAAGAAAAGAAGGGATAAGTTCTAATGTTTGAGAGCAAAGTAGGGTGACTATAGGTAGTAATGACATATTGTATATTTCTTTTGTTTGTCTGTTTTTTTCTTTTAATTTTTTTCAGACATAGTGTATATTTCAAACTAGCCAGAAAGGAGGATTTGAGATGTTTCCAACACACAGAAATGATAAGTACTCAGAGATGGAGAACCTAGAGAACTTGACTTGGTCATTACCCACTTTACCCATGTAATAAAACATCACATGTACCTCACTAATACTTATGATCATGTATCAGTTAAAAAAACACCTCATGGCCTGGTGCCTGTAGCACAGTGGTTACGGTGCTAGCCACATGCACTGAGGCTGGCAGGTTCAAACCCAGCCCAGGCCAGCTAAACAATGACAACTGCAACAACAAAAAATAGCCGGGCGTTGTGGCAGGTACCTGTAGTCCCAGCTTCTTGGGAGGCTGAGGCAAGAGAATTACTCAAGCCCAAGAGTTAGAGGTTGCTGTGAGCTGCGATGCTATGGCACTCTACGGAGGGCAACATAGTGAGACTGTCTCTAAAAAAAAAAAAGAAAAGAAAAAAACACCTCGTGACCCTTGATGACATTCAAACCACATGACATTTGCAGGTTTTTATCTTCTGACTACATCTGCCCAGGAGGTAACAGCACTGGCCGCTTCCTTGACTATCTTCATGGGAGGGAATATGCTTCCAAATCTATGTGGGGCAACAGGGTCGACATTGAACTTCCATGCAACCTGGGCTGTGCCTTGGCTCTGATGCTAATTATTTCCATCCTTGTGGGTGTGCCATTTGCTTTTCCCAATCCCAAACTTGGAGGGGTAACCTACAGAAAACAAAGTACATTTTGTGAAAGAGCCTGGTGGGTAAGTGCTCGTTATCTTTCACTGGCTGCTGTGTTACAGATAAGATCATTGGGGTTGAAATCCTGGTAGGTATGAAGATCACTCAGCCTCCTTCAGTTTTGAAACATACTCAGTGTGCGAATGTTCTGTAATGAAATAGTACCAAATATATTGTTGTTGCCCATAGATATTTTATGCAGAAGAAAATAATTGCATTAGCCACTGAATGGTGCTTAGATGTTTTAAAGGCTTGACAGAAAAAGAAAAAAATTCAGGATTCTTTCTGTCAGTTCCCAGGTTCCTGGCTCCATATAGGACTTACTATATTTTGCCATCTATAGTGTTTAGCCTGAATTTTTGAGGAAAAAATAAGATTGTACATTAGACATGGGCAGTACTAATTCCATATCTGTATAAATGTTTTGAATTCTTTTATTATTTTTTTGAGACAGTCTCACTTTGTTGCCCTTGGTAGAGTGCTGGGGCATCATAGTTCACAGCAACCTATGACTCTTAGGTTGCAGTGATTGTCTTGCCTCAGCCTTCCAAGAATAGCTGGGACTACAGGTACCTGCTACAGCACCCAGCTATTTTTTTAGAGATGAGGTCTTGCTCTTGCTCAGGAAAGACTCCATGTTTTGCTTTGGAAACTCATCTTATCCCCACAGTAATACAAGCTGGTGGCAGCAATCAGGGGGTGGGGGCTTTTAGAAAGAGTGTGGGGGGAAGGAAGGGGCAAGAACTGGTGCACCCGTGGGCAGAGGACCCCACACTAACATAGAATGTTGAACTCTCACTCTTGAGCCTAGAGTTTGACGTTACTGTGAGATATGAAGTCATGGCACTCTACAGAGGGCAACAAAATGAGACTCTGTCTCCAAAAAAAAAAAAAAATTCTAGAAGTTGAATGAATAAGCCAGTCCTTCATGTACATTAGTGTTAGTCTTAACCTATGTTGTACAGGCAATAATTTAAGATCTTTTTTTTTTTTTTTTTTTTGTAGAGACAGAGTCTCACTTTATGGCCCTCGGTAGAGTGCCGTGGCCTCACACAGCTCACAGCAACCTCCAACTCCTGGGCTTAAGTGATTCTCTTGCCTCAGCCTCCCGAGTAGCTGGGATTACAGGCGCCCGCCACAACGCCCGGCTATTTTTTGGTTGCAGTTTGGCCGGGGCCGGGCTTGAACCCCGCCACCCTCGGTATATGGGGCCGGCGCCCTACTGACTGAGCCACAGGCGCCGCCCAATTTAAGATCTTTTTTTAAGAATTAGGCTCCAATGGCTCGGCGCCCACAGCACAGTGGTTATGGCACTGGCCTCATACACCAAGGCTGGCAGGTTTGAACACAGCCTGGGCCAGCTAAGCAATAATAACTGTTTACAGAAAAATAGCTGGGTGTTGTGGTGGATGCCTGTAGTCCCAGCTATTTGGAAGGCTGAGGCAAGAGACTTGCTTAAGCTCAAGAGTTTGAGGTTGCTGTGCCATGGCACTCTACCCAGGGCAACATAGCAAGACTGTCTCAAAACAAACAAACAAACAAACAAAAAGAATTAGAGGCTGGGCACGGTGGCTCACACCTGTAATCCTAGCAGAGGCAGGCGGATTGCTTGAGCTCACAAGTTGAGACCAGCCTCAGCAAGTTGAAACCCCATCTCTACTAAAAATAGAAAAACTGAGGCAAGAGGATCACTTGAGCTCAAGAGCTTGAGGTTGCTGTGAGCTATGATGCCACAGCACTCTACCCAGGACACCAGAGTGATACTCTGTCTCCAAAAACAAACAAACAAACAAAAAAAGAATCAGGACCTTTTGTGTATGGGTGTTTGATTTGGGGTATAGGGAAGTAAGAAGCAGTTAAGAGAGCTTTGTTCCCTCTGTTGGCAGAAAAGGGCAAACTGGCCACAAACACAGGCAAAAGTTAGAGAAATGTGTTAAATTTAATTCTTTAAATACATAAAATTTTCCCACCCTCACCCACTCCAGGGAGGAACAGAAACCACTCTGACTCCATTCTGGGGATCCCATGTAGACAGCCTGAGATGGTGAGGACAAAGTATAAAAATACTATTTACAGAGGGGAAGAAGGTGTTTGCTGTACCCTAATCTCAGACACCCTCCTCCCCAGGCCCCTTTTGATCCTTTAAAAAAAGCCCCTGGGAATCAGTCTGAGTATAGAACAGGCCCACTCTAAAGGGGCCTGCAAGCCCCAACCTGGACTAGGAAGCTCTGAGGTTAGCTGAGAAGACGGAGTAGCTAGCACCTCAAGTCCCAGCAGGGGCAGGGCTGCCCCTCAGGACCCTGCAGCTGGCCAGTCACCAGCCGGCTTTTGTTTCCATAGGTCTCATGTAAACATTGACTTTTCCCTTGAAGATGTCCCTGGTCTTCTACTTCATACAAAGCCTCCCTTGCGTCTGGGCGAAGTACTTGGTTCCTTGATCTTTCCTCTAACCTTCCAACGGAAGGAGTGGGGGGGAGAGGGAAGGTTGTAAGTGGGGCAGAGTCCATTGTTCCTCCTGGGTCAGGGCCACGTATGCCCCACAAGGGAAAGCTTGAAAGGGGATGTTCTGCATGCTCTTGACAGGGGAGAACTCCTTTCCCCAGAGCAGGGTCAAGGCAGGTAGACAGTCTGGTACCAGGATCCAGTGGTCTCCATGAGTGATGCCACCAGTACTGAGGAGCAGGAAAGAAGGCTTCAGGAGGCAGGAAGGTGGGGCAAGTCTGATGGTGGAAGCCCAGCCCTGCACGAGGCTCCCCTTCAGCTGGGTAAGATTGTCACCACCCAGCAGTCCTGTTCCTTGGAGCTGTGTCTACAGGAGGCAAGAGGGGCATGAGGCCCTCTCCAGGTCTCAGTGTGGAGGGAACACTCACACCAGCTCATCCAGCAGGATCCCAATGCTCTGGGTGGCCTCTGTGGGGCCAGCAATGGGCTTGTTACACATGGGGCAGACACATCGCACTTCCAGCCACTTCACTAGACACCTGAGAATAGAGGAAGAGCTGTGACCTCAAAGGCAATAATACCCCAGACTTCTGCAGCTGCTTCTCAGAACAAGAACATCCCATCCCTGCCTCAACCTCCCCACCTCTCCTCTGGTTTACTTGGTGTCCAGATGGGACATGGAGTGTCCCCAGCAAGGGTTGAATGGGAAATGGCAGGGACTAGGAATTTCCAGACAATGACCCCTGATTAATTCTCCCTTTTTGGGGGGGAGGGTGAGAAAGAGTCTCCGTTTGTCACCCTCTGTGGAGCTCTGGAGTGTCACAGCTCAGAGCAACCTCAAAGTCTGAGGTTTAAGAGATCCTTTTGCCTCAGCCTCCCGAGTATCTGGGACTAAAGGTGCCTGCCACACCTTTTTTAGTACAGATGAGGTCTTGTCTTGTTCAGGCAGGTTTCGAACTCCTGAGATCAGGCAATCCACCCACCTGGGCATCCCAGACACTTACTTGCGGTGGAAAGCATGTTGGCACGGGAGCACGCCTAGCTCATCCTTCCCCTTGAAGTCTTCCAGACAAACTGCACAGGTCTGCTGTGGGGAGGAAAGGGGGTGTAAAGAGGCTGGGGAAACACCTCACTCACCTATCCTGAACACCCATGAGCTCATCCCCAACTGAGCAAATTTGGCTCTGGCCCACTCACTTTTGTCAGTCGGCCAGAGATACTTTAGCCATACTTTAGAATTCTGCATTGAGAATATGGTAGCCATTAACCACATGTAGCTATTTAAATTTAAATGAATCAAAATAAGATGAAATTAAAAATTTAGTTCCTTGGCTGGGTGTGGCGTCTCATGGGAGGCCAAGGCAGGAGGATCCCTTAAGCCCGGGCGTTCGAGACTAGTCTGAGCAACAGCGATACCCTGTCTCTACTAAAATTAGAAAAAAAACCTGAGACAAGAGGATCGCTTGAGCCCAAGAGTTGGAGGTTGCTGTGAGCTATGATGACGCCATGGCACTCTACCCAGGTAACAGCTTAAGACTGTCTCAAAAAAAAAGAAAAGAAAAAAGAAAAAATTTAGTTCCTCAGTTGCACTGGCCACATTTTGAGTCCTCAATAGCTACATGCAGATAATGCTCCCAATATCGAACAGCAGATACAGAACATTTTATCAACACACACGTTTCTGTAGGGTGGGGCTATTCTAGAAGAATGGCTCCAAATCCTTTCTAACCTAATATAGGTTAGAACACTTGTCAGATACAGGCTGTTAGGACAGGGTATCCAGAGTAAAGGGACCTTATTATTATTTTTTTTGTGAAACCAGGATATAGGGGCTGAACTTGGGGAAAGTTAGTGGCAATCTATCTGAGGCATGGAGTGGTGTGTCCATCCTCTCCTTAAAGATCACACATGTCCGGATTCCAGGGGCCATGTGTCACCACTTATATGAACCCTTCCTGTCTTCTACCAGAGCTGGTTCCAGACATAGTGAGTTCCATACATTGATTCCCTGCTGAGGGGAGTCCTTTTTATTTGGGCACAGGAGATAGAAAGGCAGGGACAAAGATTCCTGAAAGGGTCCAGGCTGAGAGCTGGAGACAGGTACCATCTTCCTTCTCTGCTGCACGCTGTCGCAGCACACTTACCCCATATAATTGTAACTTCTTGGCATCACCTTTAAGGACCACCTGGGAAGAAAGAGAGGCATGATGTCTGAAGAAACTCCCAGCAGAAGCTGGCCAGGCAGTGTCAACCAAGACCCCAGCCTTTCACGGGGTGCCTCTCTTTCTCCCGTGATGAGGAGGGCCCTGGACTGCCTGGGAGAAGCAAGCCAGATTTGGGGAACAGTGAAAGGAGATAGCGTCAGGGACGCTCAGAAGCGAGGCCCAGGGGATTCCAGGCTGGGGGTGCTTGAGCTTGGCCTTCCCTTCCCCTCCCTGGTTAGGGCAAGCAGTGGGGTAGGGGGAGGGTAGGAGGAGGTGGTCCCAGGGAAGCATGTGGCATTTACCTCCTTATATCCATATCGTTCACTCTGTGCCTGGTTTCGAAGTTTGCTGGGGGAGAGAAAAAGGGGGAGGAAGTAGGGTTTAATGCCTTTGCAGCAGCAGGGCAATTCGGTGCAGGAGAGGCTGGCTGAATGCATGGCACTCTTGCAGGTAGGGAGAGCGGTCATCCCTTAGACACCTGGGGACATGGCTGGGACCCATCCAGGCCACACAGTGATTAAGGACTAAGTCTCTTGCTCAGGCTTGACAATGTCAGAATACTCTGCCAGGCCTCATACACAGATGGAGGGTGCTGTGCCAGAGAGTCCCCCAAATAGTTCATTCCCTTTCCTTGGCCATTCCCATAATTCCTTTGGGCACCCAAACTACACATATCAAACGTGTGCTTACAAAGAGCACAGAAGTTATATAGATTATTATTATTATTATTATTTTAGATAGATTTAAAGGATATTCCCATTAAACTAGGACAGCAGGAAACTAAGCCTTGTTGTTGACCCCAGGGAATTTTCCACCCAGAGAACACAAGCATTCTGGAACCAAAGCACACTCTTCCCTTCCCGGTGCCAAACAACACAGATGATGCCTTCTTTGTTTTCTTTTTTTCATTTTAGGCTGGTGGCCTACAGGCTGCCTAATTCTCAATGGCCAAAACTTAGTGTCACTACTAATGGCAATAGCATAATTGTTATGGAATATTTGATATGTGTTGCTGAGACACTAATCTATTCATATATGTTGTCACAGAATTCATACAAATGTTAAGAGATATTTTCCCTTTTATAGATGAAGAAAATAAAGCCCAACGAATTTATGTAGTTTGCCCGAATGTCACTGAAAGAGTTGGCAGCAGAGTCAGGATATGAATGAAAGTCTGTGTGATTACAGCCCTCTTTACCACATAATGTGGCCTGTTCCACCGATTAGGTGAAACTCATCACAGTTCTGAGCAGTGGTTCCCAACCTTTTTGGCACCAAGGATTGTTTTCATAGAAGATAATTTTTCCAGAGACCTGGTAAGAGTGCGGTGGGGGTGGTTTGATCTGAGTCTGCAACAATTGATTTGTTGTGGTCTCTGTGCAAACCTCTCTGCTCATGATAATTTGTATCTACAGCATCACCACCTCAGCTCCACCTCAGATCATCAGGCATTAGATTCTCGTAGGGAGCCCGTAGCTACTCACAGTTTACAGCAGGTTCCTGCTCCTATGAGAATCTAACATGGCTGCTGATCTGACAGGAGGCAGAGCTCAGATGGTGAGGAGAATGATGGGGAGTGGCTATAAACACAGATGACGCTTCACTTGCTCGCTGCCCCCTCACCTCCTGCTTTGTGGCCCAAGCACACTGGTCTTAGCAGGTCATGGACCAGTACTGGTGTGCACCCAGGATTTGGGAACCACAAACCCTGAGAATATGGTTTTGACCATCTTGAAACACGCCTTACATTTCATTAAGTCTATGACTCTAAATGGCTCACTATGCAAATGGCTGGGACCATAATTATACACTCAATTCTGTGCTATTTTCATGGGGGAAGACTTTCTTTCCAAACCTTACAGGAAGCTTTATTTATTTATTTATTGTTGCAGTTTTGGGGCCGGGGCCGGGTTTGAACCCACGACCTCTGGTATATGGGGCTGGTGCCCTACTCCTTGAGCCACAGGTGCCGCCCTTTACAGGAAGTTTTAGATCGCCTCCTTGTGCATGGGTTTTAGGATGGAGCTCATAAGTTCAGGAATCCACAGGCCTGGCTTATTGCAAATAAGCATCAGAAACCCAGGAAATCAGAGCAGGGCTGGATACAACTCACCACCTGTTTTTATAGGGTCCACAGCTAAGAATGGTTTTTATTCTTAGATGGGTGATAACAGAAATAATGTCTTCTAGGCCAAGTGCGGTGGTTCACACCTGTAATTCTAGCACTCAGGGAGGCCAAGGCAGGAGGATCCCTTGAGCTCAGGAGTTTTGAGACCAGCCTGGGCAAAGCAAGATCCCGTCTTTACTAAAAAGAGAAAAATTAACCAGATGGTATTATAGGTGCACCAGCTACTTGGGAGGTTGGAGCAGGAGGATCACTTGAGTCCAACGGTTTGAGGTTGCCGTGAGCTAGGCTGACACCATAGCACTCTAGCCTGGGCAACAGAGCGAAACTCAGCCTAAAAACAAACAAACAAACAAACAAAAAGGCTGGGCACGGTGGCTCATGCCTATAATCCTAGCACTCTGGGAGGCTGAGGCAGGGGGATTGCCTGAGCTCACGAGTTTGAGACCAGCCCAACCAAGAGCAAGACCCCATCTCTACTAAAAATAGAAAAATTAGCTGGGTATTGTGGCAGGCACCTGTAATCCCAGCTACTTGGGAGGCTGAAACAAGAGGATTGCTTTAGCTCTAAGAGTTTGAAGTTGCTGTGCTTACCCAGGGCTACAGAATGAGAATCGTAGCAAAAAAAAAAAAAAAAAAATTAGGGCGGCACCTGTGGCTCAGCAGGTAGGGTGCCAGCCCCATATACCGAGGGTGGCGGGTTCAAACCCAGCCCCAGCCAAACCGCAACAAAAAATAGCCGGGCGTTGTGGCGGGAGCCTGTAGTCCCAACTACTCAGGAGGCTGAGGCAAGAGAATCGCCTAAGCCCAGGACTTGGAGGTTGCTGTGAGCTGTGACACTATGGCACTCTACCGAGGGTGACAAAGTGAGACTCTATCTCAAAAAAAAAAAAAAAAATTAAAAGCCAGGCGTGGTGGCTCATGCTTCTAGCATTCTGGGAGGCAGAGGCAGGTGGATTCTTGAGCTCATGAGTTCAAGACTAGCCTGAGCAAAAGCAAAACCCCATCTCTACTAATAGTAGAAAAACTGAGGCAAGAGGATCACTTGAGCCCAAGAGTTGGAGGGTGCTGTGAGCTATCACACCACAGCATTGTACCCAGGGAACAGCTTGAGACTCTGTCTCAAAAACAAACAAACAAACAAAAACCAAAATTAATAAAGAGGAAAACATAATGTTTCAAGTTTCAGCATCTGTTAAATTTTACTGGAACACACCTTACTCATAGTTTACACATCACCTGTAGTTGCTTTTGTGCTCTGACAGAAGTTGTATGATTATAATAGAGACCTCATAACACATAATGCCAAAAAATATTTACAATGATACTTTATGGGAAAAGGAGTGCTGCCCCAAGTTTGAAAGAGAGACCTTTCAATCAGAGAGCCCCAATCAGAGAGGTGGGAGATGCTCCAGGGGTGTGATGGAGGCTGAGGTCACTGTGGAAGATACAGAAGGAGAGGCAGAGACAGGCCTGAGCACGGCAGGGCAGGTGAGACGAGGCCGTCATGTTCCCAGAGCCTCAAGAACTCCAGCCTCAGTGGACTCCCAGCATGGGTCTGGGGGCAGCACATCCACTGGCCCCCCTTCTCTGTACTCTATGTTTCCTACTCATTGCAGGGTGGCTAAAGGCCTACCCAGGGCCCCCACTGGCCCTCCTTAACTGTGCAGAGAACTCCTTAAGCCAGGAAAGGCCTTTATGTAATATGTGTACATTTCTGTCCCTATTTCCAAATAAGAGAGGCAGAGAAGGATGAGTCCAAGGCTCATGTGAGCTGCTGTTATCTGACAAGCACTGGGGTGAGCTGGGGCGGGAGGGAAGTGCCCCAACCTCAGGGAGTGCCTCTGAGAGAGGAGGACTGTTGCTCTGTAAAGAGATTATGTGCACAGTAAACAAGGAAGTGGTGAAAATCCTGTGTTGGTAACTCTGGGGGGACCGAGGGACTGCCACACATCCACATCTCTGGAGGTGCTGCTCCTTTGCCTGCCACATGGCTATACTTAAGCAGCACACACCGCGTCTTCCTAGGTACCCATACTGACCCTTTGCCTTCACTCATCCCTCCCATCTGGCTGATGGTCTTAGGCAGGGATCCTCCACAACTCAGAGCATGGAAGGGCTTCTGAGCTGCCCCTTCATCCTATACACAGATTTTAGCCCAGTGAAGATTAGCTCATGATTTAAATGGGGCCAAAAAGGTTGCAAGTAAAAACAGCAAAAAGTTGGGTAGCGCCTGTGGCTCAAAAGAGTAGGGCACTGGCCCCATATGCCGGAGGTGGCAGGTTCAAACCTAGCCACGGCCAAAATCTGCAAGAAAAACAAAAAACAGCAGAAAACAAGGACACTGGGCCATCTTAGCTGGGGCCGTCATGCCAACAACTGTGGACAGGTGGACTTCTCAGCTGTTGGATAAGCAAAGCGACTAAAAATACCCCTGATTTTTTTGAAATATGAGACTATTTCTAGCCCCTGACAGTGGGCTCTCCCTTTCCTCTTCTCCCTTGCACAACCAACAATGTAGCTGAAAAGAATCGCTCCCTTCCTGACTATTTGTGCTTCCCCGGCCCCTCCATCCTGTGTGGGGCAGAGGTCAGTCTTGAGAGATGGGGGGAGAGGGATGGGGGAGGCTGGCCTTGGCCAAGCCAATGAGCTCACCAGGCTGAGACTGGCGGTCATGGGCCTATTTTGGCCGAGGAGGAAACCGAGAAGCAGGCAGAGGAAGTGGTGGCTGCTGGGCCGGCATGTCTTGCTATATATAGGCACATGCAGGCTGCCACACACCAGTGAGCTTCTGGGACCATGAAACTCCAGGGTCAACTGGCTTTGGACAGGCAGAACAGAGGGTGGGGTGACAAAGGAGCAGAAGGAACAGATTTCCGCGTTACTGCAGGGGGGACAGGTGGTGCTGAGCCACGCCATAGTGGGGGGGAGGGACAGCTTTTGGTATTATGCGGTTACTGCTCAGCTCTGTCCCTTTGGCTGCAGCAAAAGAAATCAGCAACAAATGCACAGCTCCCCAGCTTGTCCTGTGCAGGACCCAATCCCTAGCTGTAGAGGGAGGGGTGGCCAACCCAACAGCTCCTCCTCCGTCCAGGAGCCAGCAGCACAGAAGGCAAACATATGGAAGGAATCGGAAAGACTCCAGCTAATCACTGCCAGACTAGCTCACTCTGTATCTTCTCTGATGCATGACCTTGGGCATATCCTTAACTGTCCGAGCACGAATTTCCTCATTTATAAAGTGGGCTAATACCTAAAGTAAGGATTAAGTGAGCTAAATGGTTTACAGAATGCTGACCACAATGCCTGGCACACAGAAAGCCCTTGGTAAAGAGTAGCTAAAAACCTAAGGTTACACCGTTTAGTGGCTGAATTAGGAAATGAACCCTGGTTACCCACTTCCTAGCTGAAAGCAATTTTCTGTACTTTACCTTCTCTAGACCCTCTTTGCTGGTTGGTATGTATGTACCTCTGGGGGAGGGGGTGGGGCAGCAGAGAGAGGGAAGGGAATGGCTCGAGTTGGTTTTACAGACTCCTTCAGTCTCATCAAAGTAAATCTTTGGTATTTGGTATGTGTTCATCTTTAGGCTTCAGGAATCTGGTGAATTGCTTAACATGAGGGCTTGGGGCTGAGGTGCAGGGAGGGTGGTGATTAGGAAGAAAATAGGCTATAGACAAGGGGAAGGGAAGGAGGCAAGGGTAGGTACCAGAAATCTACCCTTTAACAGAAGCAAACTCCAGACCCAAGTGTGTAAGAGGGAAAATAAACCACTATCTTCAGTGGTTTTAAATGGAAATTTCCAGTCCTAGGGACCTGTTTGGTTCTGAGAAGGAAGAAGTCCAAGGTAGCAATTGGGAGTGCTGCCTGAGGCCACTTTCCCTTCTTACAGGAGCCCTGTAGCCTCAGGGAAGGTGGATAAGTACCTGCCTCCTCTCCAGTTGCCTTCCAGGGAAGCACTCACACTCAGCAGGGCAGCTCAGTATCAAGCAAAGACTCCCTTTCCTTAGTCTTAATCTTCTTAAATGATTTGATCAGACCATAGCCTAGACAACAGGCCGATGTCTACTCAGGCATCTGGTGACATGTGGGTGGCGGGGAAACTAGCTGGGGATCACAGTGGCTCTAACAACTACTTAGCCTGTCCAATTAATTGGCCAGGGATGTTCAACCCTCTCCAATGTACAAGACAGCCCATACAATGAGGAATTGTCAATACCAACAGCACACTCCATTCAGAAACACGACTACTTTGATTTCCACTCTAAATACCAGTCATGTCCTAAATTTTTTTGTAGAAAATAGTCAGCTAGTTCTGGTTTTCAGCAAGAGGAAGAGAAATAGCCCTGCCATGCTCATGTCCTTCCCTGGATCCCTAAGCAATTAAGAATAAGGGACACGTTTCTAGCTGCCTTTTTTTTTCCACTCTCAAAAATAAGAGCTTACAAAGCCGAATAAACAAGGAGCTCTCCAGACATCAGCTTGCTAATATTAGCATCTGGAGGGCTGACAACAGGATTTCCCAGGAGGGCAAAGGAACATGTCACTGGTGTAAATGATGCCCACTTGTTCCTGGCCACCCAGAGGCCTGGAACGTGAACTGTGGAGTAGAGAAAGACAGCTAAGGGACTACCAGCTTTGTTACTGTCAAACAGTAATTCTAGGCAACTTTAGAATAACTGACCAGGAAAGAGGCAGGATGGAGCCCAACATGTGTTGACCTTATATGCTCTGGGACAAGCTGATAGGCTGATATAAACAGAAACACCAGGCCTTGGAGGCCCAGAGAAGGACAGGCTTAGCCATGTCCTCAAAGCAAAGCAGCAGCTTCACCATAAGGCTAGTGACCCTGCTCCGCTTGCCCGGCCTCCTGTCTTTTGGACTTCACCAGTGATCTACTCACCTGATAAAATAGCAGCAGAAGATGAGGCTGAGCATGAAAACGAAGATGCCAGTGCCAAAAATGACCATGTAGATGTTGAGGGGAAGGTCTTGGAAACTGATGGGTGGCATTGAGCAGGACTTGTTGGTGCTAACCAGTCCTAGGCCACAGAAACACCCTGCAAAGGGAGAAGAAAAAAATTATGTTAGGGTTGAAAACTGGATCCTTGGGGCTGACGGCATTGTGTCAGCAAGGATAGAAAGAGGATTGGCAGGTTCTGGGTTCCTAAGCCTCTCCTTGAGTCTCACTCTGCCATCCTGGGCAGAGTGCTGTGACATCATAGCTCACAGCAACCTCAAACTCTTGGGCTGAAGCGATTCTCTTGCCTCAGCCTCCCAAGTAGCTGGGACTACAGGGCCTACCACAATGCTCAGGTAGTTTTATCTATTCTTAGTAGAGATGAGGTCTCTTTCTCAGGCAATCGAACTGCCTCAGGCTCCCAAAGTGCCAGGATTACAGACATTAGCCACTATGCCAGGCACACAGGTGGCTTTAGTTTTATATTCCAGGAATAACATTTCCTAGCTCTGTATTCTTGAGTAAATTATTTAGCCAATTGACAAAACTGGATACCATCCAAAGAACTTAAAATAGTATCTCCATCTAAGGGATCAAAGATTCAAATAATTCAAGATAAAAAACAGAAAACTTGATTCCATCAGATAGCAGACCACATAGAGCAACAGCAAGATGCAGGGCCTTCTGTCAGGAAATACACTATTTGGGTTTTGGCTCCACCTCTGCCTAGCCAGCTGTCTGTGAACCTTTAGGAAGTTACCCCTCTAAGCTTCACTTTGTCATACAAAAACAAGACAGAGAGAGGACTGTAAATGATGGTGTGAGAAACATGCTTTGTAAATTACAAAGTGCAATTGCAAAGGTCATTTGTCATTATTAAGCCACCTGCTCCAGACGACAAGCTGTGCCAAGACTAGAATAGAAATTGTTCACTGCAAGCCAGGCCAGCATTCCAGAAAGTGGCAATGGGGGTTGGGAAGGGAGTTGCTTCCCTTAATGGTCACCACCACCACCCCTTTTTTCTGAGACACAGTCTTACTTTGTTGCCCATGGTAGAGTGAGGGCTGTGGCATAGTAGCTCAAGCAACCTCCAACTCTTGCCTCAGCCTCCCGAGTAGCTGGGACTACAGGTGCCCACCACAACACCTGGCTATTTTTAGAGATGAGGTCTTGCTTTGGCTCAGGGTGGTCTCAAACTCATGAGCTCAGGCAATCCACTGGCCTTGGCCTCCCAGAATACTAGGATCACAGGTGTGAGCCACCCCACATGGCCCTTCCTCCCCCCCCCACCCTTTTTTTTTGAGACAGAGCCTCAAGCTGTTGCCCTGGGTAGAGTGCCGTGGCATCACAGCTCATAGCAACCTCCAACTCCTGGGCTCAAGCAATTCTTCTGCTTCCGCCTCCCAAGTAGCTGGGACTACAGGTGCCCACCACAATGCCCGGCTATTTTTTGGTTGCGGCCATTATTGTTTTTTGGTGGGCCTGGGCTGGATTCGAACCAGCCAGTTCAGGTGTATGTGGGTGGTGCCTTAGCTGCTTGAGCCTCAGGTGCTGAGCCAAGCTTCCCCTCTTTTTAATCAAAGCCTCAATGTGCAGTCCCAGTGATAGTTGCCCCCCGGGGAGCTTGTTAGAAATGCAGACACTCAGGTCCACTCAGACTAAGTTCCCTGGGCACATTAACTTTGAGAAGCACTGCCAGCTGATAATGCTCCCTTCTCACATGATTCAGGGATAAATACTGGTTGGTCTACCCATCTTGATAGGTACATCCTCATTGCCAAAATTTGGTGCTGAGCTTCAGTATGTAACCAGGTTTCAGGCAAAGAAACAAAAAGAAAGTCTGTTGGCAAATAATTTTTTTTTTTTTTTATCATATCTCCCCAAGACAACTAGAGTGGTGGTGGCCAAGTTGTGGCTGGAAAGACCAGATTATCCAATTAAAGGGAAAAAAAAAATCAAATGGCTGAGGATGGCAGAGCAGAAAGAGAAAAAGAGTCCTCGAGTAACCAGGATACCAGAATTTACCCTATGCCGGCTACATCCCAAACATACTCTCATGCTACCAACTCAAGTTTTACAATCCACCCTAAGATATTACTTCCCCAGCCACTGGAGGGGGGACGACCTCATTATTACTGATGCTGCTATAAACTATAATGATGCCATGGCACTCTACCCAGGGTGACAGAGTAAGACCGTCACAAAAACAAAACAAAACAAAAACCTCAATCATTAAATAACTCACCCCAGTCCAAGAACTAAGAAGGCCTCCAAAAGCCTCTTTGTACTCAGACCTGGGGTTCGAGGCCACTTTCCTGGCATCTTGGTTGGGAGCCCACCCCATTAATGTACTGCAGAGTTGTACCTTCTAATTACCAGGGCTACCACAACTCAGCAAAGACTGAAAGTCCGGGCTCGAAAGACTGGAAGTCCGCTTTGACATCACATATCCCATTACCTGCGTCCCTTGCACCTAACTGTTGCCCATATAATGAGCCTCAATTCGAATCTTTTAGACTGTGTCCTATTCTACTGCCATGTCCCCATTTCAAACTCATCATTTACTACTATTTCCTAATTGATGTCATCCTATTTCTAGTTCCTTCTCCTCTAATTTACCACACATGCCTGACACATCTGCCCGCTTGGTTTATCATGTATTTTCCAGACTCGAAACTGGCTTCAGTTCTTCCTAAAGATGTTTCCTTCCTTCCCCCTTGCAATTTCCCACTAACTGTTCTCTGATACCACCCCATGTGGGTGCACTGTGACAGACACAAAGAAGAATGATTGGATCATCTCCCCATGTTGGGAAGAAGGAGGTGAGGACTGAGATTAGAGCCATGCCTATAATCCTGAGAACAGAGAGGAGCGTGCCCCCTAACAAGCCTGAGTACCCCCAGTCTCAGGGCCCCTACTTGAACTTTTGCATGTTCTCTACTGTCTATCCTATCCTAGTGTCTGGTTTGTTCTCAATAATTAGTTATAGATAAATAATTCCCCATAATCCGTAAACAACCCAGTCCTCTTGGCACAAGCTCCTACTTCAATGCGAAAGAGACTGACATTTGGGAAACCTGCCTAGAATCTGCCCTCAGCTAATGGATCACCGGTCAACCAGCAAGTCTTATTCCCTGACTTAGACACTGTGGGAAAACAGAAAGCAAAACCTGTTCTATTCTCAAAGACTTTTTGATTAAGTTGAAATTAAAGAAAGAGTTACCTATTAAATTTTGCTGTGCCCAAAAAGAAGGCTGTTGTTTTTAGGCTCTGGCAGAAATAGTGTTTTTTTTTTTTTTTTTAGAGAGTGAGTCTCACTTTGCCCCCCTTGGTAGAGTGCCATGGCATCACAGCTCACAGCAACCTCCAGCTCTTGGGCTTAGGCGATTCTCTTGCCTCAGCCTCCTGAGTAGCTGGGACTATGGCGCCTGCCACAACACCTGGCTATTTTTCTGTTACAGTTTGGCTGGGGCTGGGTTTGAACCCTCCACCCTCAGTATATGGGGCCAGCATCCTACTCACTGAGCCACAGGTGCTGCCCAGAAATAAAGTAGTTTTCACCACCTCTCCCCCTCAAATATTTGCTCTCAGTTGGCCATGGAAGATCCATTTTCCACTAAGACATAGTAGACCAGCTAGAGAAGGATGACCTTCAGTCTACACTGGATAAGGGCCCAGGATTTCCCTTCCAGAAAACTGCCTTTAATGCCAGTGAGGCCCCAGCAGTATTTAATGCTACAAGAGGTCTAATACCCCTTCATATCTGCCTTACTTCTCCATGCCCCCTTTATGAGCCAGACTCTGATTTGGTATCACATTCTGGGAACTGGTAAAAGTAGTGGCAGAGGCTACTGCAGAGACTGTGTGTGCGTACCAGCAGGCCCTCTGATCAGATGATGTCCACTATCTCATCCTGTCTCATAGAGGCTTTCCTTGGGGCTCTAGGATTTTGTCAGTGAGCTTGGGACTTCATATGATAAAGACCTTAAGCCAGGAGAACTTCATAATCAAGAGGAGATAGTTCCAGGCAGGGTGGTTCATGTCTATAATCCTAGTGCTGGGGAGGCCACGGTAGGAGGATCACTTGAGGTCAGAAGTTGGAGGCCAGCCTGATCAAAAGTAAGACCTTTGTCTCTACTAAAAATAGAAAAAAACATAGCTAAGAGTGGTGGTGGACGCCTGGAGTCATAGTCATAGCACAGGAGGCTGAGGCAGGAAGATCGCTTGAACCCAGGAGTTTGAGGTTGCTGTGAGCTAGGCTGACACCATGGCACTCTAGCCTGGACTGCAGAATGAGACTGTCTCCAAAAAGAAAAAAAAAAGGGGGGGGGGAGGAGATGGTCCCTTTGCTTGTATTATTAATTAAAGAGAAATGGACAGTCTGTTGATCAAAAGCTGTGAAGTATATTTTCCCTCTAAAATTTACAAGACCTGAGGATCCCTACTCCAGGAAAAGAGGGGCTCCAGATAATTTCCAGGAGTTGGGGAGGGGTTGCTTCCTCATGGGAGTGAAAGGACAGATTCCTGCAGTCACTTTAAGAAGTGAAGATAAGACAGGTGCCTGTGGCTCAATGAGTAGGGCCCCAGCCCCATATAAGGTGGCGGCCCACGGCAGTGGTCAAACTGCAACAAAAAAAATAGCCGTGTGTTCTAGCTGGTGCCTGTAGTCCCAGCTACTCCCGATGCTGAGGCAAGAGAATCGCCTAAGCCCAGGAGTTGGAGTTTGCTGTGAGTTGCGATGACACTGCACTCGACTGGGTGATAAAGTGAGACTGTCTCAAAAAAAAAAAAAGAAGTGAAGATAAGGCCTGGCACGTTGGCTCACACATGTAATCCTAGCACTCTGGGAGGCCAAGGTGGGTGGATTGTCTGAGCTCAGGAGTTCGAGACCAGCCTGAGCAAAAATAGTGAGACCCCATCTCTAAAATTAGCTGGGCATTGTGGCTGGCGCCTGTAGTCCCGGCTTCTTGAGAGGCAGAGGCAAAGGGATCACTTGAGTCCAAGAGTTTGAGGTTGCTGTGAGCTGTCACAGCACTCTACGCACAGAGACAAAGTGAGACTCTTTGTCTCAAAAAAAAACAGAAGAAGAAGAAGTGAGGATAAAGTAGCAAGTCTACAAATTCATAGGAAAGGAGGTGGTCCAGCACAAAAGCCAGTATCGCTGAATAATGACCTCATTTTTCTCCCTAAGTCTCTGTTCCATTGTCTGCCTGACCTAAGAACGCCTTGACATCAGAAGGTCTCATCTTATCTGGCAGGCTGGGAGAAGAATGACGTCAGAGAAGGGCTGGCCAAGAAAGACCAGGGGATCTGGGAACTGCTTCTCCTTCCCAGCCAACAGGAATCTTTCCCAGATGCTGGGATGCACCGGCCTTCCTCAACCCCCACCCATCCCCCTCTCCCGCGAAACCACCTATCACACAAGCTGGGTTCATTTTCAGGAAATGAGATCTGACCAGTAAAAGGGGAAAGGGGGATGGGGCACACTCAGACACATGCTGCCCAAACTCTGCCCTAAAACAAAAGCCTCTTGAAATAATTAATCCAAGATCTGGCAGGAGCCTGCTCTCGAGAGTGGATTTTTCTTTTCCTAAGTAGCCTGCTTGCCATTCTCAGAGATAAAGTCAGCTGCTTCTCATCTCTCCCTCCCAGAAACTCTTGAAGCGTTAAAACAACGAAGTCCAGGGCCCCGGGGGACGAGGTGGGAGATGTTAGAATCTAAGGTTTTTGATTCTAAGGTTAGAATCTAAGTGACCCGATCAGAAAGACCCTCCTTTCAGGTAGCGTGGGTGAGGAGTCAGGCTCAAGCCTAACCAGTGCGACCTGAAATGCCAAAAAGCCTCAGGTGAAATGAGCGAGCTTGGCAGCGCCGCCCAGACCTGGGGGAGGGGGTGTTGGGTCTGGAGGTGCGGTCTCCACCTAGGTTCGGCAGCAGACTGCCCAGTCCGGCCTAGGCACAGAGGAAGCCAGGCCAGCCCCGCACCCCAGGGACATTGAGCGCCGGGACATCTGCAAAGCTTTATCAACTCAATAGAGAGACTCTGCCGGGCAGCTTCGCCTACACAAGGCCCGGCTAGCAGCCACTGGGAGGCCAACAAAGAGAGAGGAATCCGCCGCCTCGCCTTGCCCCGCACGCTGCTTTGTATACATATTTAAAATAGCCTGCAAAGTTTCAGGCCGGGAACTTGAGCTCCCTCTAGGAGATCCTAGCCCGAGCGCGGATTTAATTCTCCTCCAACAACCACAACAAAGAACAGAGTTTGAGCGCACAAAGGCAGGGGAAAGGGGTAGGAGAGCCGAGCCACTACACAAAGGCCGGGGACCCCCCGGCTCCCACGCCCGGTTCCCGCCACCCGTTCAGAGTCCCTTCCAGCCACCCCACCCCCCCGACTTAAACGTGGATTGTTTCAAAATCCGCGCTGTGAAGTTGGGAGCCAGGACGCCTTCTCGACCGTCCCATTTCTCTAGAAACTTGGCTCCAGAAGGAGGACGAGCCCTCTGATGTCCAACCTTGGGTCTCGCTCAGCTCGCCCCCCGCCCCGGGACTCACCGTTACACCACTGGAATGGGTGCATCAATGAGGTCTCGCTGGCTTCCCGGACGAACAGACGCGGGCGGTGTGCCAGGCGGGCAGGGTGGGCGCCCCGGCTGTCGGGGGTGGGGGGTCGCAGGAGGGCGGGTGCAGTGCGCCGCAGTCGCCTTTTTCCAGAAGCCCAACTCCCTGAGGAGTGGGGGGCTTTGGCGAGGCTGGTTTTCAAAAGCAACAAAGAGGGAAGAGGAAACAAACAGAAAGTCTCCTGGAGCAGAGCGCCGCAGAGGAAACGCAAGAGGGGCCGGGGAGATGCGGGGCGCCCAGGCGGCAGGCGGGAGCGTCGGTCAGCAGAGGCGCCAGCCGACCAGCCTTGGCAGGAGGTTCCGCTCCGGGGCTGCGACGCGGAGGGGAGCGGGCTGAGACTCCGAAACTGACACGGGGCCGTGCACACCCCCTCCCTTCACCGCGCCCCCCGGAAACCCCGCCCCGGCTTGTCACCCGTCTCCCCGGCCAATGGGAGCCTTGCTCCTGCCCCGAGTGTTCCCCGCAGGCCTCCCCTTCCCGCAGGGCGGGAGCGTCTTCGCCCTGCGGTCCCAGCCTCCTCCCGCCCCGTCACCTTCCCGGAGCCCGGGAAACTCCAGTCTGGAGGGACGCGCTGCCCCCTGCGGCGCTGCGCGGCGCGGGGCGGGGGCGGATCTCGGGCCGGGGAACAATTACTGCCACATGGTTTCCGCCTCCAGATCTGTTACTGTTTAGCATTTCCACGGCTCCTTGAGAAGCCAGTTCTGGGGCGCAGTGACACTTCTGCCCGCTGCGTACCGACCTGGTCCTGGGTGGCGCCCAGCACGTTCGCGTGTCCAGTGCGAAAGGGGGATCTGAACAGAAGAGCAAAGCAGGTGAATTACCAAAGTGGCATCTGGAAAGGCTTTCTGGCCAACCCCTCATTTTACAAACAAGAAACTAAGGCCTGAAGTTTAAGGTGGATGACTGGTCAGAGTCCGCGCTCCTGAGTAGCAGAATCTAAACCAGAAACCGTCGGGGTCTTCAGCATCCAGCACCTCACTGGTGTTGAATAAACAGTAGTTGGAGGAAAGATTGAATCTCTTAATTCTTTGTCCAATATTATCTTTGACACGACAATGCACCCTTTCTTCCTATTTTTGTGTGTTTTTCCAGCTGTCATTTTTGCTGACAGTATTCTCTGCGATCCTGCTTTCTGCCAAGCAGGGTTGCCCCATCGACGTCGTAGGAGGCAGCAGTTTTCTGCTCTCTTGGGATTTAGTGAGTGAAGCGACAGGCAGACAAATAAGAACGTCGCGATCTTCTCGTGAAACGTCTAATCTCCCTATTTAATCTGTTAATTGAAGTGATAAAATACCAACACCAGGGAATTCTTTTCTTTCTTTCTTTTTTTTTTTTTTGTCAAAAGAAAAACGTCTCACTTCGTCGCCTCCAGTAGAGTGCGGTAGCGTCACAGGTCACAGCAACCTCCAACTCTTGGGCTCGAGCCCTTCTCTTGCTTCAGCCTCCCGAGTAGCTGGGACTACAGGTGTCTGCCACAACGCCGGGTATTTTTTGGTTGGAGTGGTTGTTGTTTGGCAGGCCAGGGCTGGGATTCCAACCCGCCAGCTCCGGTGTAGGTGGCTGGCACCCTAGCTTCTGAGCTACAGGTGCGGAGCCCTCACGTTGGTTTTGAAGTCTTAAGTTCAAGGGATCCGCCTCCCAGAGTGCTAGGATTGCAGGAGTGAGCCACCAACCCTAGCCTCTCATGCAGTTATTGAGAGAAATTGTGCTCTGATTTCACTCTCAAATCCACCATTTTTGAATTATCTTTCTTTTTTTTTTTTTTCTTTTGAGACAGAGTCTCACTATATTGCCCTGGGTAGAGTGCTGTGGTATCACAGCTCACAGCAACCTCCAACTCTCAGGCTTAAGCGATTCTCTTGCCTAGGCCTCTCGAGTAGCTGGGACTATAGGTGCCTGCCACAACGCCTGGCTATTTTTTGGTTGCAGTAGTCATTCTTGTTAGCAGGCCCAGCCTGGGACGGAAACTGACAGCCTCGGTATATGTGGCTAGCACTCTACTAACTGAGCTACAGGTGCCGAGCCAGCTGTCTTTAGAGCTGTCTTTCTAAAACATAAATCTGAACATTTATTTCCTTTGCTTAATAACTTTTGTTGGCTTCCACTGCCTGCAGAATCCAGTTCAAACTCTGGAGTGTGGCATTCAAAGTGTTTCTTTCTAGGCTTGGCCCATTTTCCTAATACTCTTCTTCCTACAGACTATTCAGCAGCTTTACAGTTGTTATCATTCTTTGAAAATAATATGTTCTTTCTTAACTGTGATCTTGTACGTGCCATTGCTTCTCTTTGGAATGCCATTTTTCTTCTGTGCCTGACATTTTGTGAGATTCAGCTAAAAATTCACTTCTTCTGTGGCTGCCTGTTGTCACTCCCGGTCTGAATCTCTTAACATTTTGCATGCACAAAGTAATGTGTTATAGATTCTTGACATAATTATATGATTTCCTGAGTTTGGTTCCTTTATGATCATAATTCATAAGAGATTTTTCAAGGGTATGTTCTGATGCAATAAATATTTCTGGGATTTATGTTTGTGCGTGCAATTTAAGCCATGTTCTATATACAGTGTAGAGGTTTAAAAACCATGTAGACTATATATTGTATGGTTCCAAATATATGATTTACTGGAAAGGACAACACTATGAAGGCATTGAAAAGACCAGTGGTTGTCAGGGGTGGATGAGAGAGAGTAACGAATGGGAGGAACATGAAATGTTTAGGGCCGTGAAACTAGCCTGTGTGATAAGATACTGCTGGATACATGGCATCATACATTTACCCAAACCCATGAAATGTATAAAACCAAGAATGAACCCTCATGGAAACTTAATGTAAACTATGGACTTTGGGTGATCTCGTTGTGTCTTATTTCTTTTGTAGAGACAGAGTCTCACTTTATGGCCCTCGGTAGAGTGCCATGGCCTCACACAGCTCACAGCAACCTCCAACTCCTGGGCTTAAGCGATTCTCTTGCCTCAGCCTCCCGAGTAGCTGGGACTACAGGCGCCCGCCACAACACCCAGCTATTTTTTGGTTGCAGTTCAGCCAGGGCCGGGTTTGAACCCGCCACCCTCGGTATGGCTGGCGCCTTACCGACTGAGCCACAGGCGCCGCCCCGATCTTGTTGTGTCAATGTAGGACCATTATAACAAATAAACCACTCCAGTGGGAGCTGTACATTGTAGGGGTGTGCAGGAAATGTCTGTACCTGCCAATGAATTTTGCTGTGAACCTAAAACTGAAAAATAGTCTTTTTTTTTTTTTTTGTTAGAAACAGAATCTCACTTTGTTGCCCTCGGTAGAGTGTTGTGGCGTCACAGCTCACAGCAACCTGCACCTCTTGGGCTTAGCCGATTCTCTTGCCTCAGCCTCCCGAGTAGCTGGGACTATAGTCACTCGCCACAATGCCTGGCTATTTTTTTGTTGTTGTTGCAGTTTGGCCAGGGACCAGGTTTGAACCTGTCACCCTTGGTATATGGGGCCAGCATCCTACTCATTGAGCCACAGGTGCTGCCCCCTTTTTTTTTCTTTGAGACAAAGTTGTACTCTGTCACTCGGGGTAGAGTGCCATGACATCATCATAACTCAAACTCTTGGGCTCAAGTGATCCTCTTCCTAAGTAGCTGAGACTATAGGCACCCACCACAATGCCCAGCAAATTTTTTTATTTTTAATAGAGACAGGGTCTTGCTCTTGCTCAGGTTGGTCTCAAACTCCTGAGCTCAGGCTCGACCTGTCTTGGCCTCCCAGAGTGTTAGGATTACAGGTGTGAGCCATTGTGTCCAGCCTTCTTTTTCTTTTTTTTCAGACGGATTCTCACTGTTGCCCAGGGTACAGTGCTATAGCGTCAGTCTAGCTCACAGCAATCTCAAACTGCTGGGCTCCAGCTATCTTCCTACCTCTGCCTCCCGAGTAGCTGGGACTACACTTGTCTGTCACCATGCCCAGCTAGCTAACTTTATTATTTTTTTTAGAGATGAATGCTTTCTAAATTGCCTGGGCTGGTCTCAAACTCCTGTGCTCAAGTGATCCTCATGACTTAGCCTCCCAAAGTGCTAGAATTATAAATCACCACATGGGGCCACCACACCCTACCTAATTTCATAAATGTTTTCTTTTCTTTTTCTTTCTTTGCAGTTTTTCTTTTTTTGGCCAGGGCTGGGTTTGAACCCGCCACCTCTGGCATATGGGACCAGCACTCTACTCCTTTGAGCCATAGGTGCTGCCCTTCTTTTTCTTTCTTTCTTTTTTTTGAGACAGAGTCTCAAACTTTTGCCTTGGGTAGAGTGCCGTGACATCGCAGCTTACAGCAACCTCAAACTTTTGGGCTTAAGCTATTCTCTTGCCCCAGGCTCCCAAGTAGCTGGGACTACAGGTGCCTGCCACAACACCCGGCTATTTTTTGTTGTTGTTGTTTTAGCTGGCCTGGGCCAGGTTCGAAGTTGCCAGCCTCGGTGTATATGGCTGGTGTCCTACCCACTGGGCGATGGGCACTGCCTTCTATGGTTTCGTGGGAGAAACATAATTCTTTGAAGGAGTTAAGAGTTGTTCATTGTCTTTGGGGCAAGTGAGGTTCTTCACTTTTTATTTTTATTTTTATTTTTTGAGACAGAGTCTTGAGTAGAGTGATGTGGCGTCATAGCTCACAGCAAATTCCACCTCTTGGGCTCTAGCAATCCTCTTGCCTCAGTTTTTCTATTTTTAGTAGAGATGGGGTCTCACTTTTGCTCAGCCTGATCTCAAACTCCTGAGCTCAGGCAATCCACCTGTCTCGGCCTCCCAGAGCGCTACGATTACAGGCGAGAGCCACCGTGCCCAGACCTTCACTTTATTCTTAAAAGATCTGGCCTTTCCATGTCCTGGCACCTCATTACCAGAATTCTAAAGGGGATCAAAATAACTCCTGGCAAATGGTGTTTATAATCTACCCAGCAATGTCCCCGGGTCTGATTTGCCATTCTCCAGGAAAGTGAGCAATCTCCAAACTCACATAGGAAGTCCAATAAAAGAAAAAAGCATTCCTGTGGCTGAGAAGGAAAACCCATTCTCTCTCAAAAGCTGGGATGGTTCTGGGATGGTGCCAGGGGCTTTTTCCTACGTGTTGCTTCAGGGAATGCCCTTATTCTTTTCCTCAACACCAGAGGAGGAAACGGAAGCCATAGGCATCAGTTCACCTGGCTCCCCAGGGTTTCTGCACAGTCCTGCTATGCTTGGGCTTTCTGGGATGAAGCCAGTGCACAAGGCTGAAGCAGAACCATCTCCTGGGTAAGGGTGGAGATTCAAGAAAAAAGCAAAGGAGGGGAGAGGCAGAGAACCATCTTTTCTGGACCACCAATATGTGCCACACCCCGTGCTTAGTTTACTGCTTTGTATGGTCTCATCTATTACTTTCCATAATCTCGAAGGGATTTTTTCTTTTCTTATTTTTTTTTTCTTTTGAGACAGAGTCTCACTATGTCACCCTTAGTAGAGTGACGTGGTATCACAGCTTATAGCAACCTCAAACTCTTGGGTTTAGGTGGTTCTCTTGCTTCAGCCTCCCAAGTAGCTGGGACTACAGGCACCCATCAAAATGCCTGGCTATTTTTTGGTCGTAGTTATCATTGTTGTTTTATGGGCCTGGGCTGGGTTCCAACCTGCCAGCTCCAGTGTATGTGGCTAACATCCTAGCAGCTGAGTTACAGATACCGAGCCTCCAAGGGGTTGTTTCTAATATTCTATGAAATAAAATTGAAACCCAACAAAGTTAGATCTTACCAAAAATCACATAACTTTTTGGGTTTTTTTTGAGACTGAGAGTCTCACTCTGTCACCCTGGGTAGAGTGCCGTGGCATCATAACTCACAGCAACCTCAAACTCTTGGGCACAAGTGATTCTCTTGCTTCAGCCTCTGAGTAGCTGGGACTATAGGCACCCACTATGATGCCTGGCTATTTTTTTCTATTTTTAGTAGAGACCGGGTCTCCCTCTTGCTCAGATTGGTCTCCTGAACTCAGGCTATCTACCCGCCTCCATCTCCCAGAGTGCTACGTTTAATCACTTCGCCTGATCAGTAAAAAAAAATCACATACCAGTAAAAAAAAAAAAAAAAATTATTATATAATTCTTAAGTGTTGGTGCTAGAATTCCAACCAAACTCAGTCTCTCACAAAACACATACAGTAGTAAAGAACCAGGATCTGGAGCTGGCCTGGTGTGAGCTCTAGTAAGCCTTAGTTTCCTTATCTGTAACTTTCCGGCTCATAGTAGAATCTCCCACAGAGAGTCACATGAGGGTCATTTGAAAAATGCTTGGCATGTGCCTGGCACATAAAAAACCCCTCATATTGTTAGTTATTATTGCCCTTCATCTACATCATAAAGCATCATGGCTCTGGGTGGCGCTGGTGGCTCAGTGAGTAGGGTGCTGGCTCCACATACTGAGGGTGGCTGGTTCAAACCCGGCCCCAGCCAAACTGCAACAAAAAAATAGCCAGGCGTTCTGACGGACGCCTGTAGTCCCAGCTACTTGGGAGGCTGAGGCAAGAGAATTGCCTAAGCCCAAGAGCTGGAGATTGCTGTGAGCTGTGATACCAGAGCACTTTACTGAGGATGACAAACTGAGACTCTGTCTCAAAAAAAAAAAAAAAAAGCCTCGGGCGGCGCCTGTGGCTCAGTGAGTAGGGCGCCGGCCCCATATGCCGAGGGTGGCGAGTTCAAACCCAGCCCCGGCCAAACTGCAACAAAAAAATAGCCGGGTGTTGTGGCGGGCGCCTGTAGTCCCAGCTGCTCGGGAGGCTGAGGCAAGAGAATCGCGTAAGCCCAAGAGTTGTGACGTGCTGTGAGCCGTGTGACGCCATGGCACTCTACCAGAGGGCGGTACAGTGAGACTCTGTCTCTACAAAAAAAAAAAAAAAAAAAAAAGCCTCATGGCTCTGAAGATACACTGGACCAGGACTCCGTAGATGGAATGTGTCATTTAGGTGCCGGCTAAGCCACTGTTACAGTTTTGAAAATATGTCCACAAGTTCTTTAATATTCTTCACTTAAAAAAGTGGATGGAGCCTGGGGCGGGCTTCTTACCAGTGTAATCCTGTGGCTCACGCCTGTAATTCTGAGCCCAAGAGGTTTTTTTTTTTTGACAGAGTCTGACTTTGTTGCCCTTAGTAAAGTCCTGTGGCGTCATAGCTCACAGCAATCTCAAACTCCTGGCTCAGGTGATTCTCTTCCCTCAGCCTCCCAAGTAACTGGAACTATAGGTGCCCTCCACAATGCCCAGTTATTTTTTATTTATTTATTTATTTTTGAGACAGTCTCAAGCTGTTGCCCTGGGTAGAGTGCTGTGATATCATAGCTCACAGCAACCTCCAAGCCTCCCAAGTAGCTGGGATTACAGGTGCCCACCACAATGCCCAGCTATTTTTTGGTTGTAGTTGTCATTGTTGTTCTGGCAGGCCCGGGCTGGATTTGAACCCAGCAGCTCTGGTGTATGTGGCAGGTGCCTTAGCCGCTTGAGCTACAGGTGCTGAGCCAATGCCCAGTTATTTTTTAGAGACGAGGTCTCACTGTTGCTCAGGCTGGTCTCGAACCTGTGAGCTCAGGCAATCCACTTGCCTCAGCCTCCCATTGTGCTGGAATTATAGGCGTGAGCCACACTGCACTTGGCCTGAGCATAAGAGTTTGAGGTTGCAGTGAATTATGATGCCATGGCACACTAGCCAGGTGGACAGAGTGAAACTGTCTTTTAAAACAACAACAACCTACTCGGGAGGCTGAGGCAAGAGAATCGCTTAAGCCCAGGAATTGGAGGTTGCTGTGAGCTGTGTGAGGCCACGGCACTCTACCGAGGGCCATAAAGTGAGACTCTGTCTCTACAAAAAAAAAAAACAAAAACAAAAACAACAACAACAAAAAAAAAAAACAAAAAACAAACAAAAAAAACCAGTGTGCTCATAAAAATACCAGAGTGCTCAAACAATCTATTTTATTTCTGTTGCCTAAATGTTCTAAAGAAAGTGGAAGGTACAGGGAAGGAAATGGTGTTGCTTCATGAAAGCCTGTGGAGAGCCGGCTCTTTAGCCACGTGGTTGTATCCTGAAAGGGATGCCTTGTTCACACAGCAGAAGCTGGCTACTTCTACCCAAAGGGAGAGCACGAAAGACCGAAGGGACAGCATTTTCCTTGTAAGAAAAGGAGCATGACTTCTGTTCACATTCCATTGGTGAGAATTTAGTCACACAGTCATACCTCTCTGCAAAGGAGGCTGCGGAACATGGAGTCCAGTTGGACAGCCATGTGCGGGGGTAAAGCCCAGGGCAGTTGCACTAATAAGAGGAAGAAGGCACTTAGTGACCTCTCCACACCTGGGCCCTGGTTGGGGCTGTATCTCTGTGACCTCCAGTTATTATTCAGCCCTCTGGGTTTCTGATTTCTCACGAATAAAGTGAAAGATGAGTAATTTAATTTTTATGCGGTAATATTTGTCTTTATTTTAATGTAATTTTGTGGTAAAATACGCAAACTGCAAGTACAAAAAATAAAAGTAGTGCTGCTTTTTTGAATCTTGGTAGGGTTCTCTCCCTGTCCCCCCAGTCCATATCAGGCACCCTCATGAAATCTATTTGAAATACTAAGGTTCTGGTAAGCACTGTGAGAAGATCAGCAGACTAGAAGTTCGCCTGGATTCCTTTCAGTTCTCGCATTTTTGAGGATGTTACCACTCACTTGGGTGCCCTGAGCTGGGCTGGATCACAGTCTCCTCTTGCTTGGCAGGTAGAAGCTTTTTGTACCTGGTGTGTATTGGCGGAGGAAAATGGAAGCTTTTACCTCCCTTCCCTCACCTCCCTTCCTTTCAACCTTCATAAGGCTTCTCTCGTGACACCTCTCTCTAATCTCCTAATCCAAGTGAAGGTCCCCTCCCTCCCAGGACCAGGTGCCAAAGTGTGGTGCGGAGCCAGGCTGGAGCTGAAGCTGTATCCTACCCCCATGCTCTGCCCCTCTCCTGCTGCAGACTTGGACATTCTTGGAGCAGGCTTTTTCTTCCTCCCCCAGGTTATCATGCTTGCTAACCCTCTGGTCTCGTCCTCTGCTGGGCTGCCACTGGTCTGAACTGGGATTGGGAGCTCAGGCTCTGTCAAGGTCACAGACTGAAAATGTGAACTTGCTCAGCCCTAACACAATTTGTAAGTAAACTCCCTGGGTGGGGAGGGGCCTGGGTTAATCTCCATGTCTCTCCAGAACACAAACTGCTGCAGCTGGAGGGGTGTTCTGGTCTTTCTGTCTGGGACAGTCAGAAGTTGGCTTGTCAGTTGATAAACAGGTCTCCCTCCCTGCTTCCCAAGGACAGGGCTTGGCCTCTTTCCACTTGATTCTGAAGTTTCTTCCTGAGAGACTAGCTGTTTTCACCACTTTCTCCCAAGCTGGCTTCAGATAACAAAAGAGAATTTCGCTGGAGGCTTCAGTGTCTGAGGAAATCAGGGGAAAAACCCTAGATTATTCTGAAGGCCAATGAACAGTGCCCGCGAACTAAAAACATTCCAAGGATGGCTGGGAGAGGGGGGGAATTGGGAAAAGAGGAGGGAAGTTGGACTAGTCTGGTCTTCTTAGTATGAGGAATATCTTAAGTTTCACATCAGAACATACTGGTGGGATTATTTTACCCCAGTGGTTGCAGGTGAGGGATATTAAGTAGGGAAGCAGATTTTATCCTCTCTATCTCAGGGAGAAAAAAAAAAAGAAGGAAGAAAGGAAGGAGGAAAGGAAAGGAAAGGAAAGAAAGAAGGAAGGAAGGAAGAAGAGAGGGTGGCAGGGGCTCACACCTATAGTTCCAACATTTTGGGAGGCCAAGGTGGGAGGATTACTTGAGGCCAGAAGATTGAGACCAGCCTTGGCAACATAGGTGGACCCCCGGCTCTACAAAAAAAAAAAAAAAATTAACTAGCTGGGTGTGGTGGCACACAGCTTTAGTGACAGCTACTCACTTGGGAAGCTGAGGCAGAAGGATCCTTGAGCCCAGTATCTTGAGCTGCAGTGAGCTATGATGATTCCACTGCACTCCAGGCTGGGCAACAGAGTGAGACCCCTTTCAAAAAAAATGTAGATACCAAATGAGATGAACTGGAGAGTAGGCATTTAGCTCATCTCACTGGGACAGTCCCTTCTTACATTGTTGTCATGTGCAAATGTGGGCTTGTTGTTCCTTTCAACTTTTAAGAGAAAGCAAGAATCCAAATTTTATGTAAAAATGTCTAGCTGCAGAAGCATCAAACAGCAAACAAAACACCCGGCTTGGCACCTGTAGCTCAACGGCTTGGGTGCCAGCTATATACACCAGAGCTGGCGGGTTTGAATACAGCCCTGGCCTGCCAAACAACAATGACAACACCAACCAAAAAATAGCTGGGCTTTGTGATGGGCACCTGAAAAAAAAAAAAAGAAAAAGAAAAGAAAAGAAAAGAAAACACCCTCTGCTGGTGGGTTTTCAAGCCTGATTTCAAACCTTTGCCAGAGAATCACCAGTTCTCAATTTTCAAACTATGTTATAGATCACTTTCTCTCTCTTTTTTGGAGACAGAGTATCACTTTGTCACCCTTGGTAGAGTGCTATGGCATCACAGCTCACAGCAACCTCCAGCTCTTGAGCTTAAGCGATTTTTTTGCCTCAGCCTCCCAAGTGGCTGGGACTACAGGTGCCCGCCACAACACCCGGCTATTTTTAGAAATTTCTGGAGATGAGGTCTTGCTCTGGCTCAGGCTGTTCTTGAACCTGTGAGCTCAAGCAATCTACCCACTTCGGTCTCCCAGAGTGCTAGGATTATAGTTGTAAACGACTGCATGTGGTTTAAAAACATTTTTATCTTTACTATCCTTACAATTTTTTTCTTTTTTTGAGACAGGTCCTTATTCTGCCACGGAGGCTAGAGTACAGTGTGTCATCATAGCTCACTGTAACCTCAAACTTCTGGGTTCAGGCAATCCTTTTGCCTCAGCCTCCTGAGTAGCTGGGACTACAAGTGCCCTCCAGAGTACCTGGCTAATTTTTCTATTTTTCGCAGAACTGCATTCTTTCTCAGGCTGGTCTCATACTCTTAACCTCAGTGATCCTCTTGCCTCAGCCTCTCAGAGTGCTAGGATTATAGGCGTGAGCCACCGTGCCTGGACTTTTTTCCTATTTTATTTATTTTTTTTGAAACGGAGTCTCACTCTGTCACCCTGGGTAGACTGCCGTGGTGTAATAGTTCACAACAACTTCAAACTCTTCGGCTTAAGTGATCCTCTTGCTTCAGTCTCCCAAGTAGCTGAGACTATAGTCATGCACCACCATAACATCCAGTTAGTTTTTTTATTAAATCATAACTTTGTACATTGATGCATTTATGAGGTTTAGGGTACTGCTTCGATCTACGATGTGTAGTTTTTCTATTTTTAGTAGAGACAGGGTATCACTCTTGCTCAGACTGGTCTTGAGCTCCTAAGCTCAAGCAATCCTGTATGCAACCTGCCTTGGCCTCCCAGAGTGCTAGGATTATAGGCATGAGCCACTGAGCCCGGCCACAGGCTATCACTTTAATCACATCTACAAAATAGTGGCATAGTCACAGGTTCCACAGTTTAGACTGTGAACAGGGTTCTCTTTGAAACTTTTGCATCTCTCTCCCCTCTAATCCCCTCAAAAGAATGTAATAAGGGCAGAAACCTATGATAAACAGGGTTTATCTTTCCTTATAACCTAGCCCATTCTTCTATTCAGGCTTCCTTTTCTTTAAAGAGATCATTTCCAGCAGGGAATCTTTGATGTAGCAATGCCAAACCACTATAGCCAGAGTTCTGAGCTGCCTACCTGTCTGGGTAGCTCCATCTGCTACCCAAGGGATCAGAAGCAGCAGTTTTCTCTTAGCTGCACACCCTGTGGGACTTCCCAGCTGGGATTAGTTTCAGGTGCAAAGAACCAGGCAAACATCTTTCCCCTTCCCCAGAGACGGTGGAGGCTCCAGGGCCTGTCTCATGGGTTTGAGCAACATCTCAGAAGTGGAGGCTGGAGGTGACAGGGAAGAAAGGGGAGGATGACAAGATCAACTTGGATCTCAGCCCCAGTCAGCTGGAAACCTAGGCTGAATCTAATAAGGGCACATTTATTCCTGTTAATAGTCTGGTTCTTTGCTTAGGATCAAATGGTCAGCTGCCCAAGAACAGGATGGGGAGGTTGAACTTTTAATCTCTGTTTTGGTAGGCAGGAACAAGATCCACCTGTAACAGGTGTCACTCTCAGCCCCCTTGAAGGGTAGAATTAATTGTATCTGTCTGATGCCCAGGCTGGGTCCCCTTTTCTCCTTTGAACCACAGAAGTCCCTCTCGAAGAGTGGCAATCTCTAGAAAATATAGGAGAATTTCTGTAAGTTGACTACCTAAGGTACTGTAACAAACAGGTCAACGTACAGAGTGGTCAAAATAAGGAATTAGGCCTACTGTGCTGATATGTACATGTGGTGGATGTCTGGTGTATCAAAATTAGGTCAACTTAAGGAGGTGGTCAGTGTAGGGAGGTGGTCAATTATGGAGGTTCTACTGTATAAGGAAATATTCACTCAACTATCTCCAATCTAAGTGAGTAAGAGCGAAGGTTCCCAGTCTGAAGGTTTGGGGGAGCTTCTCAGCAGCTATTCCTTTTCTCCCCTCCTCCCCCAACACACACGTGCACACACAGGTGCACACATACAAGCACACTTACAGGCAACCTTAAATGGCACAGTTGAAGGTAAAGCACAGTAATGTGATGGTTATACACACTGGAGCCAGAGAACCCAAGGTTTAAATCCTAGCTTTTCTACTTACTATTTGTGTGTCTTTGGGCACATTAGTTAATCTCAGTCTCCTCATTCCTAAGCAGTGACAGCTACAGTTACTCCACAGGGCTTTCTTGAGCATTAAATGAGTTAGTGTTTGTAAAGACAGATGAATGCCTGAGCGTAGCCATAATACGGCTTTGTTAAATAATAAAACATATACCCTGCTCTGTGAGGATAATCTGGAACCCTGTTCTTTGGTCAAATATTCTTTAGTAGCTATACTTCTCTGCTAGAAGTTAGAATTAAATTCTGAAATTATTTAATAGGCAAAAATTCTAGGGTACATGCAGACTAAACAAATGTGGTTGTTAATTAACATTAGCAGAAATGTACTTTTTGGATGAAAACAAAGGAGGTGACAGTTTTGTTGTACTCTGTACTGGTCAGATCATAGTTACAGTCAGTTCTTCTCAGAGCCTGAGTCATTCGGGGATTCTTTTTAGTTACACTTAAGTCTTCTGGCCAACGGTCTGATGGTGAATCAAAGTATTTTAATTAGAGTCAACATTTCTAAATGAAGCCCTCATTCTATCTCTCTGTTTAAATCTGTTCCACAATGGTGACCGGATTTTGAGACCCCAGCCAATAGATCTTGCTGGACATCCATCTTGCAGGTTCTACCTGGAGCATCAAAACCTATAAATTCTATGGAAGCTGGAGATGAAATATCGGCAAGGCTGGGGAGGAAACTTGAAATATGACCAATGCAGATTATTGGAAACAATCCAGTGGTTAGACTGGAAGTTGGAACACGTAGAGAATCTTGAGAGCTGGTTTCAAACCATGGGGATGGCTGTCACAAGCGTGGAAGTGACAGGAAAAGCACAGTAAATACGGACATGCTTGGGTTATATATCTCTTATCTAATTAAATGATCACAACAATCTGGATGGAAGCTGCCAGGACTGCCTCAAGCAAACAGATGGAGAAGAGCTAAAACGACCTGCCACAATCCCCTAATTGGTGTGTGCTCCAGCCAGCCCAGGGATTCAGGTCATCAAGACTTGCAGTCTCATCTCATCACTGTCACACCATGATTGCATAATATGCATGCAAGGCAGAACTTGCTAAGGTTCGAGCAGGTAGAATGGTGTGGGAATTATATAATGGTTCCTTGTTACCAAAGATTTCTAAGCCAATGCTTGCTGTGTGTCATAAAATATGCTGAAAAGGTGATTTAGGAGAGTAAAAGTAGATAATCTAAAAAAGCACTTTCCAGCTTCCGAGTTCTGAGTTTTATACTTTGGGGTATACATACACTTTACATATATTAAATATTTTTTCCCTCCCCTGTATTTTCCAATTCCTTTTCCATTCCACCCCCTTCTGCAATTCAGGG